>NC_138537.1:22505447-23705447 GCF_964234715.1 Podarcis melisellensis | reverse complement strand
TAACCCAGAAATAGTACCTCGGGTTAAGAACTTTGTTCAGGATGAGAACAGAAATCGCACGGCGGCGGCGTGGCGGCAGCAGGAGGCCCCATTAGCTAAAGTGGTACCTCAGGTTAAGAACAGTTTCAGGTTAAGAATGGACCTCCAGAACGAATTAAGTTCTTAACCCAAGGTACCACCGTACCTTCTTCCTTCCGCCTTCACTGTCATTGCCCAGGCTCAAGATTTTCTGCGTCTGGAGTTTTTCTCTGTTTGCGTTCAAACCATCACCCAGCTTGTTTCATCGCTCGAAACTCTGGTGTATACCAAAGAGCCAAGCGGGATCTGTTTAGCATTACACTGAGCTGTAGTTTTAGTACAATTGTTTAACTGTGAGATTGTTATACATATCTTTACTTTCTGTTCTAATTCATCACCCTGAAGTGTTTTAATTTCTTGATGACTGCTTTTGAAGTGATTTGTTTTGATTTCATCATTGTCTTGTTTCCTGCTTCTTAAATTTAAGAATGAATGAAGAGTGCTTAGAATAGATAAATTTGTCCCCATTGTAATGGTGATTTTAATTTGTCTTAGTTTGTATTTTAAACCATTTTGTTTTTGTTTTTGTACATGAGTCCAAGATATGGCACCTACCACCTACCCTGGTGATTTTCTACCGGCTGTTAAAGACATTTCTATTTACTCAAGCTTTCCCTGGGCCCTGATACTGATTGAATGGCTGCTGGATGCTGTAATGGTGACCTGTTCTTTCTGTTGGGTTTATATTGCATACCGAATTGTTTTCAAACAGTTGTTTTGTGTTGAATGGTATTCCTGGTATCATTTTAATGCAGAATATAAATATATGAAATAAATAAATAAAACATCAGATGCTGTCCTTTTTTCTCTCCTTATTGGGCAGCTGATAAATTGAATGAATGAATGAAGAAAAATATGCAGAACTTCCCTTTCAGATCTTTTATTACAGGACCAATCTGGGGAGCCATGGCACAGATCAAACCTGCTGGACTAGATGGGCCATTGGATTGATCCAGCAGCCTCTTCTTAAGTGAGGCCCCATGTCTACTCCACAGAGCGTGGCAGAAAAGAGTGAAGCCAAGACCCTGGAAAGCCAGAATCATGTCCCAGAAAATATGGGCCCTATTACTTATAAAGGCTATTTGTATAATAAAGTGGCACTACTTGTGAATAATGAGTGGCGCTGTGGTCTAAACCACAGAGCCTAGGGCTGGTTGATCAGAAGGTTGGCGGTTCGAATCCCCGCGACGGGGTGAGCTCCCGTTGTTTGGTCCCAGCTCCTGCCAACCTAGCAGTTCAAAACCAGGTCAAGTGCAAGTAGATAAATTGTTCCTGCTCTGGCGGGAAGGTAAACAGCGTTTCCGTGCGCTGCTCTGGTTCACCAGAAGTGGCTTAGTCATGCTGGCCACATGACCCGGAAGCTGTCTGTGGACAAATGCCAGCTCCCCCGGCCTGTAGAGCGAGATGAGCACCACAACCCCAGAGTCGTCCACCGTGACTGGACCTAACGGTCAGGGGTACCTTTACCTTTACTTATGAATAAAATGTACTGCCAATCAAGATGAGGAGGAAGAGTTTCTAGGTTCTAGAATTTAGGCCCCATGTCCTATTGTGAAGATGACAGTCCTCTAAATGAAGGCTAGTCTGGTCACAGTCCAGTTTAAAGAGCCATAAGGCGGGGGCCTTAGCAGAAGGGGCCTTCAAGTGTTAACATGTGAGCAGCATGGATCCCGCATGCAGGTTTCCCACAGCCATCTGGTTGGGCACTGTGAGAACAGGATGCTGGACTCGATGGGCCATTGGCCTAATCCTGCAGGCTCTTCTAATGTTCTTTTGTGGATTGTTTTGTTTTTAATTGTTGCAAGGCATCCTGAGTGGTGCGCATGCTTCAGAAGTGTAGGATATAAGTTTTCTAAAATAAATAAAAAAATATGCAGACATTTTAATTCAGTTGCCTGGCTTTTCTGTGATTAACAAAGCAAATCAATGCTTATCTGTGCCACACTGAGCCTTCTAATGGGAAGCAAAAACACCCAAATGTCAATAAGGATTCCTGGTGGCATTTGTCACTGGATTAGTTTGTATTCGGCACATAGAGACATCCAGGGTATAATCCCAATGGAAACCATGCCACCAACAGAAAGAATAAGTAAATTGATCTTTGAAACACCTCCAGGCTTCACCTGCTAATTTATTGTTTTCGGGGCTTTCAGACATTGAATAGTCATTTGCTGCTTGCATGCTCATTCATCAAAACGGGTAGCTGCTACATTTTGTTTAGAAAGGGGTGATTAATAATCTCTCAAGTACTTCTGCATTTTTCTGTGTATGTGGGGAAGAATCAAGTATCTAATTTCCAATGCATTTTGCAAAGCTTCATGCTAGAAGGAAGTCAAAGGACAGAAGAAGAAGAAGAAGAAGAAGAAGAAGAAGAAGAAGAAGAAGAAGAAGAAGAAGAAGAAGAAGAAGAAGAACAACAACAACAACAACAACAACAACAACAACAACAACAACAACGGGGATTTGCCAGGTCCTTAAGGAAGGTGGGTTGCTTCCACACTAGCTATGTAGCCTCGAATTGCAGGGAATTGAGACAATTCTCAAGTGTCCAAGAAGAGAATTTATTGCACCAGAGCAGAACACCACATTTTCCATGTGTACTCATGGAGAAAGGGGGAGCTCAACCAAATGTCCAAGCCCCATCATCTAGCCTTTGCCTGTGTACACACTGTATACCTTTAGTTGAAGCACATTCTTACCCCTCAAAGGATTCTGGATACTGTAGTTTGTTAAGGGTCTCTGGGACCTGTAACTCTGAAAGAGATAAATAGGGTGTATGTAGCCTTTGACTATGGGTTGGAGGGAGAATCAAGGAATCAAGGAAAGGAAATCAAGAAACATTGGCAGTGATGGACACGTATTCCAGTTTCTTTAAGTGCCTTGGTTTCTTTTCTTTTTTCTTTATTTAAGAAATGCAGTTTGTTTAGGGAGCTGATAGGTGTGAGGAGACCCTTAACAAACGGCAGTTTCCAGGCTTCTTTGGGGAAAACCATGGCTGTTATTCTACTTTAAATGTATGTTGTGGGTGTGATCAAAAAAGAAACATCCCAAAAGAGACTAGAAAAGCATGGCTTCCTAGCACACCTTACATATTTTTAAATATGAGCAAACCTAGTTTTTAGGTCCTAAGAAAGAACAGCAGTTCACAAGCTTAGAAGGCCACATTTAGCATTACTTCATCAGCACACCGTGTCACCGTTGGGATGACAGCCACAACTTATCCTTGAATAGTCATTATTGGCTATTTTTAGTGACAATGTAGAACCTTTCCTTCAACAGAAGTGAAAAGGAGATCTGCTTCCAGACAGGAAATATTTGTTCATACTCTTTGCAGAACCATTGATCAAGCTGTATTCTCACATGTTTCCTTTCTATATTGCACCATCAGTATAAACCATTATATTTCTATATTGCACCATCAGTATAAACCATTGAAACTTAAAAAAAATATTAGAAGACAGCATTTCTACACAACTGATATGGAGCAAATATGCATACTGAGCCAACATGCATACTGAACAGCATCCCTCTTGCTCTCCTGGCTTCTGGCTTAGCCACTCAAAGCCTCTTGAGGGCAGGGGGAGCCTTCACCCTGAAAAGGCTTCGTGCAGCTATCCCAGAAGCCAGATCCCTCTTGCTGTTCTGGCTTCTGGAATTCAGAATATTTCTTTTCTTGTTTTCCTCCTCCAAAAACTATGTCTTTGGTCTTATGGTCTGGTGCGTCTTATAGAGCGAAAAATACGGCAGTTGTTTCTTCCCATCCTTCAGTCTATATCTTCTTGAAGCTTTTTCAAGGCTTTTTTTTAAAAAAAAATCATTTATTATTTCAAACAGCTATACAGCAATCATATACTTCTAAGCTTTGGTGTAGAAATGTGGGGGTGTTAACTGAACATTTAACATACAAATAAAATGCCTTTATATTAAGGAAATAGAAAACCTCATTTATACCTGGCTCCATCTTACACTAACCGAGAAATGCAACTGTGTTTAGACACCGAATTTGGAGGGATACAAAGAGTATACCCCCCACCCCCACACCAGGTTGGAGCCTGCTCAATGTTTTCATTTGTAAGGGAGTGTCTAACAGGGAATATCTGCAATGTGGACATAACTCTGCAAATAATTAGGAGGGAATAGATAATTCTGTTTGGAACATGAAAGCACACACGTAACATCCGTGAAATGTTCTCCCTGTACTCGGCAGGAGGCAGTTTGTAGTTTGAATGGATTTTTCTTTTTTTTTAAATGTAATTAGCGTCCTTGGCAACAGGCTATTGCGTGCTATTCAAGGTAAGAAAGGGTTGCTGCTATAAACTTTCCCATCTCAGAACTGTGATCTTTATGCTCTCGTGTGGCTAAATTGCAGCACTGCAGCTTATTTATTCGGGATGCAATTACTCAATGCCGAACTTGGGAGGGAGGCGGAGGCTTCGGCAGCAGCCAGTGCTGAAATGTGAGGCTGCTTTAATTTCTTCTTTCCCATGAGCTGCAAGAGAGGCTTGGTCTTGGGCTGTGTCGTTGTGACTTGCATGTGGGACTGAATAGCTGAGCTGCATTTACAGGGTGTCTTAAAGGAGCCTTATTTCTGTTCTTTCAGTGGCAAGACAGCGTTGAATAATAGGGAGTAATCCTGAGGATCAGGGTCTAGGCTAGAAGCCAGATTTGAGCCCAGGGCCTTCTGATGCTTATCTCTATGTATAGCAGATTCAGAAGTGTGATGCGTTCCAGTGTTAATCCAGCCCTGTAAGGGTGGAAAGAAATTTCTGCCAGGGTACCTTTCCTGCTCAATGCATGCAGAATCTGTGAGGGAGAAGCTACATTCAGAAATGTGTGCATACATGACACGCAATTTCATACCGTGTTTCATACCATGGAGCCAAACCTGGTCCAATCAAAAGATGCCTACCTACCTGAGAAATCTGATGAACTTCATCATCACCCACTGCCTCTTATAGTATGTCTTATTTCCATATAAGCTGTGTCATTGCAACTTTGCAAGCAAGCTAAAAAACAAACAAAAAATAGTATTTCCACTTTAAGGTTGATCAGTGTATAAAGTATTGCCAATGGTCCAGTTCTGTAAATGGACTTGAAAACGTCCCTTTCTCTTAAAATACGTTAAGCATATCAAGTGAAATTCCCTCAAAAATCAAATGTGGGTAGTTCTTAAATAACCGGCAGCTACCAAAACGGAATGTCTCTTTTTACATTATACTGACATCCTTCACATCCACTTGCTTCCTGCTGGTGGTCAGGATACTGGTCAGGTTTGGGGGATGAAAACAAAAAATGAATTCTGCATCAAGAAAAGCAGAATTCTGCCATCTTCCTATATTATGCAAATTAAACAAATTTGCCAGTTTCCCCCTTACTTTGAATGATGTATTCTGCAATATTTATTCTTTTGCATTCTTTAAAACTCAGCTTCTACTGCTACTTTCCCCCACTAAGCCAGGGATGGAGATATCTGTGGCCCTTCAGAGGATGTTGGACTCCAACTCCCATCATCCCTTGCTAACATGGGCAATAGTCAGAGAAGATGTAAATGGTTGCCCAGCAACCTCTTGAGGACCACATGCACCCCATCTTGCGCTAATCATTGTCCAGAGAGTTTCAGGCAAATATTTTGATTCATAAGGGCTAGAAATGTGCTTTTCTTTTTTTAGACTTGGAAGCCGTTTTGCTTAGGAAACCAAATACTGCAGCCAGGAGCACTGTATCTAGGACTCATGTGTTTCGCAACCACTGGCTCTTAGGACCAAAACAGATGATAGTTCAATGGCATCAGTAGCAGCTTTCTTCCTCTGGGGAATGGGGAGGCATTTTGGAGAGAGAAAATTAACCCTCCCTCTCAATTGCAGTCCCAGGTATGCTCAGCCCCCTCCCAGGTTGCCATTTTCTAAGTGGGAAAAATCAGAGATGCAATCATTAAGACAGCCTCTAAACACATATGATGTTTTGACCCCTTTATCTTCCTGAAAAAAGGCTCATTAACTTGCAGCACTGCCAGACTCTCACTATTTTCGAGCGGGATTCAATTGCATACTGGCAAATTCGGGTTCTGCAGTTATTAGGAGGCCTTGCACAACAACCTACTTCTGCAGAAGATCGGACTTTTTGCAATAAGGGAAAGATGGTGAGGAAATGTACTGGAAAACATGGGATAACACCTGCTTTGATCATCTGACCTCCCCACAAACAAAACAGAGTGAATGCTCAATAAATAGTCATTGTGTGCCGAGGTCCCCAGGGCCACCCCAATAACTCACACATCACACAGAAATTTTTGTTTAAGGTTTTTGGCATAATTTTGGCCACAGCTTTATTAAAATACAAAAATGTGAGTGGTTGCTTAGGCATTGGTTACGACTATCTGCCCCCCCCCCATGGGCTACAGACTGACATTCCGCACGCCTGCGAAAGTCAGAAAAGGGGAATACACTTGGGGGTAGCGACGGAGCAGGGAACCTGCCCTCAGCCCTCCCCAAATGCAACCAGGAGCTCTTGCAATGGCCCGAGCCCCTTGACAGGGTGGACAAAAGCAATAGTGAGCCCCTGTATTCCTTTAACGGAATCCCTTGCAGCAGCAGCATTAGAGGGGCAGGCACAGCCAATCCATGCCCCTCAACCAACCAAACCATAAACCAATGTCTAACTGCAACCTGACAAGTTGTGACGATTTGCTACGCAGTAGGCAAAAACCAAATGGCCCCAGCCAATCAGCCAGATGGACAAAATTCCTACCGTGCCCCAAGAGCAGGCGACCCCATGACAGGCATAGCAAGGTCAAAGCGAACAACCCTAAATATTGGGGGGGGGGGCAATCCGATGCACAGGCAAAAAGAGGAAGCCGTAGCCTTGTGCAAAGAGTTTTAGCATTTCTAACTGTCAATCAACAAATGGCAACATTAACTACTTCCCAACAGCAAGGGAAGCCAAATCGCATCAGTGGCATAGCTGTCAAGTGTCCCTTATTTGAAGGAACAGTCCCTTATTCCAGCGCCATGTCCTGCTGCTGTCTCTTATTGATGGATGTCCCTTAAATGTCCCTTAAATGATGTCCCTTAAATTTCAAAGGAAGCAGCTCTCCTCCCTCCCTCCCTGCCGGCCAGGGAGGAGGGAGGCTCCAACTGTGTTGCTTGGCTGTGTTGCTCACCCAATAAGAAGTCTAAGAACGACTGGGGGGTGGAGCTTGCATGCCTTGTGTGTGGCTAGTTAATGCAAGCTGAGGGTTTTTTTGAATGCTGGACGCCATTTTGTTGCACGTGCTGCTGCAAACTTTGCAGTGCGAAGCCAGGCCGGGGAGCCATCTTAAGTTGAGGCTGCATAGGCCTTGTGGTGCATGTGATTCAGATTCTATTCAGTTGAACCTCTGGTTACAAAGTTGGTTGGACAGTGTTCTCGAAGCTACCCAAATGAGTTTGACCAGACTGCAGGAGGACAGGAAGACTGGAGTGCCTGGAACAGGTGAGGCTGCAGGTCCCTTATTTTGGCTGCTGGTCCCTTATTTTCAAATCTGTAAGTTGACAGCTATGATCAGTGGCCAATGATCAATTAGCCTGCCCCCAACTTTGGAGTGTCCTGGCGGCCCCCACTGCAACACGTGCTCTCCATGAAGGAGAACACACTTTGTTGTCTTATATCCCTGCACACAATTCATGATGAATGCTCAATAAACAGGTCATCTGGATAGTGCAATCCTATGAATCAGATCTAGCAGTTTGCTATGCAGAAACTGTATCATGGATTAAGCATGTATGGCAGACATAGCTCACTACACCCCACTTGCCTTAAAAAAGCTGAAGTGATTTTAACACTACCATTGTTTCCCCCTCCAGAAATAAGGAACAAGATTCAGGCCAAAACATTAGGAGTCATTCTCTGCTGCATCCCATATTCCAGATTAAATTCTAACATTCCCTGAAAAGGCCCTAGATATGCTCCAATAACATCTTGATTTATTATTGTTCTTAATTTTGTTTGGTATATTTATTGTTTAACTTTGATTTCCTCCTTGGCCGCCTTTCCACACTACATAAAAATGTACCAATATCTTCCCTCATCAGTGCAGAAAACCTTGAAACGGGGGTAAATCTGTCAACATTTCTCCATTTGGTCCCAACATCTTTACAGGGTGGAGTGGGCTTGGAATGGCATCCATTTTGCAACTTCTTAGTAGTGGCTTACATGTATTACACTTTCCAGAAAAGTTGCTCAGGCTGTGCATTACATTCTTTTATTAAAGTCTAAGATTTATGGCATGGCATGGTTTTATGAGAAAATATGTGAAGGAAATTTACAAGGTGCCTTGTTTTTAGGACAGTACATTGCTGAGTAACACGTTATAGGCCAGTCAATTGATATCATACAAGTTCCTGCCATACTGCCTAAGAACTAAGTGCAGCGTATCTGGGTTTGCAGAAGCAGTCTACACAAAGTAATTATATTTTATTGCAGTTTCTTAGTGTGGGATATATTTGTATGGAGACTGCTACAAAAATAGCTTAAATAAATCACTAAGCATGAAAGGTTTAAAAAGTATCAATTCGCACCAGAAGATCATTATTTGCATGTGCACACACACACACACACACATATAGTAAGCCACTTTCAAGAATCTTTAGGGTGAAAGGAAGTCACAAATGTGAGCTAATAATAACAGTAAAAACCCAATATCAAATGGGGTCTACATAGCGCTTGCAGTAGAAGATCTACTTCATTTTACAGTGGTACCTCAGTTAATTAATTCGTTCCGGAGGTCCGTACTTAACCTGAAACTGTTCTTAACCTGAAGCACCACTTTAGCTAATGGGGCCTCTTGCTGCCACCATGCCGCCGAAGCACAATTTCTGTTCTCAGCCTGAAGCAAAGTTCTTAACCCGAGGTAATATTTCTGGGTTAGCAGAGTCTGTAACCTGAAGCATATGTAACCTGAAGCGTATGTAACCCAAGGTACCACTGTATATATATCCACATTAAATCAAAATATTACAGGTGAAGATCAGGGAGGAAAAGCTATAAAAAGCTTCTTGATTAGACTGGGCAACAATTGGTTCTAGCATGTTCAGGTTTTGGTGCTAACTCATAGACTCCCCTGTGCTCTCTTCGGCCACATATATACAGTGGTACCTTGGTTTCAGAACAGTCCGGATTAAGAACGATTCGGTTTACAAACTCCTCAAAACTGGAAATAGTGTCCCGGTTTGAGAACTTGACCTCAGTCTAAGAACGGAATCCGAATGGTGGAAGGGCACTGGTGGCGAGAGGCCTCATTAGGGAAAGCGTGCCTCAGTTTAAGAACGGTTTCAGTTTAAGAACGGACTTCCCGAATGGATTAAGTTCGTAAACCGAGGTACCACTGTACTTACCGGTAAATTGGGATGATACAGAGAAGATTAGCAGATAGCCTCCCCTGGTGCATTTCTTGGCTGACTTTGACTCAGCACTGACAATTCCATAGTGGTGAAGGGAGCATTGCCCTCACTCACGTTTGGCTTTATGACACCAAACAATCATGTGGCATTGCCAGAAAGCAATTAGAGGAAAATCTTTTGAGTCCTCACTCAGGAAGGTTGGGGGTGACAGTAGCCACAAGGTAGCAATGAGGACAGGGGGATTATTGTCACTAACAGTAAGCTTTCCCCACCTATTCATACTCAACCCATCCCAAAATGGCTGAAATGTTCCTCTCCAATTTGGATCTTGTCAACAAGCTGAAAATGTTGGAGAGACAGCATTTTTGTTCAGTGCTACTTTTCATACCTAATGCTGAATCCTTAAGATCCCCAAACTACGCCTGCCAAAACCCATGTGGCGAATATAAAGTCCTATATTTAACAGCCAGTGCCCAGCAGGCAGCCCTATTAATGTGCATTTGAAAATGTTTGTTTACCAGCCCGTTTCCTTGTTAATAATTGCTCTGCTGACAGCCTACAAATGCCTTCTGTGACTTCTTGTATCAGATATTTATTTAAATGCTGCAATTGATTCATCTTCACCACATTTGCCACAACGCTAATATAGTTCATCATTAAGTGACCGCAGATGGCCAATTCTAACAAAGGTTTCTTGTGAGCGACTTGGAAACAAATGTTGCTGTCTGAACAAAAGTATTTGGTGCAGATTTGGTTTGAGGTTGCGTCATAACAACTTGAGACCAGTTTACTTATGAGATCATCTTACCCTGTCAGTCTGCGAGCACTTAGAAAAGGATGCTGTTTCTCAAAAACAAGACTCACCAGACGAATCTCATTTCTTTTTTGATAGAGTTACAACCTCAGTAGATCAAGAGAATGCTGTGGATGTAGTGTAACTTGGTTTCAGTAAGGCTTTTGTCAAAGTCCCCCTGTGATATTCTTGTGGATAAGCTTGTAAGATGTGAGATAACTGTTAGGTGGATTTGTAGCTGGTTGACTGACCCAACACACAGAATGCTCAAAAATGGTTCTGCATCATCCTGGGAAAAGGTGACATGTTGAGTGCCACAGGGTTTCTGAACCTATTGTTGTTCAACATCTTTATAAACGACTTGGATGCGGTTATGATTGACTGGGCCAAAGATTTTGGATATAATATACAAATAGATGATTGGTTAAAATTGTGGAAAGATGGAATAAGATTTACGGCGTGCACTGCTATAAAAGAAAATGTAATGAAGATGATGTATCGATGGTATAAGACACCTGTAAAACTGGCAAAGATGTATAAGGTAAGTAATAAATGTTGGAAATGTAGAGAAAAGGAAGGAACGTTTTACCATATGTGGTGGGACTGTAAAAAAGTTAAAAACTTTTGGGAAATGATTTATAATGAATTGAAGAAAGTATTGAAATATACATTTGTAAAGAAACCAGAAGCGTTTTTACTAGGAATAATAGGTAATGAGATAGATAAGAAAGATAGGAAGATATTTTTATATGCAGTGTCAGCAGCAAGAACTTTGATGGCCCAGAAGTGGAAACAAGAAGAGTTACCTACGACTGAAGAATGGAGAATGAAAATGATGGATTATGCGGAACTCGATAGACTAACAGGAAGGATCCGGAACTGACATGATCAAAGATTTACAGAAGATTGGACAAAATTTATTGAATATATCCAAAAATTAAGTGATAATCTGATAACGTTTGTAAGTTTTAAGAAAGCTCTGTGAAGAGAAAAGGTAGGAATATTGTTAGATTGTAAAAAAATTAATTAATAAATAATATGGTGGTGTAATTTAAATTTAAGAAATGTGGAGAAAGGAAGGTTTTTCAGGCGGGAGGAGGGAAGTCAATAAGAAGGAATTTGGATGTAAAAAAGATGTTTTTGATGTATAATTTGTTATGGAAAAAGAAAAAAAAGTAAAATATATATATATAAACGACTTGGATGAAGGAATTGAGGAGATGTTCATCAAATTTTCAGATGACACCAAACTGGGAGGGGTCGCTAATGCCACAGAAGAGGGAATTAACCTATTGGAGAACTTGGCCAAAACTAACTCCTTGAATTTCAGTAGGGACAAATGTAACATTCTATACTTAGGTAGGAAGAACCAGCTGCCAGTAGTGCATGTGAAAAGCATCTAGGAGTCTTTGTAGACCAGAAGCTTAACATGAGTCAACAGTGAGATGCAGCAGCAAAAAAATGCTAATGCTATTCTAGGTGGCATCAACAGAAGTATGGTGTCCAGATCAAGGGAAGTAATAGTCCCACTCTATTCTGCCTTGGTCAGACCATACCTGGAGTCCAGTTCTGGGCACCACAATTTAAGAAAGATATGGACAAGCTGGAACATATGCACAGAGCAAGATGATCAAGGGTCTAGAAACCAAGCCTTATGAGGAACGGTTAAGGATTTGGGGTATGTTTAGCCTGTAAAAGAGGAGACTGAGAGTAGACACAGTATGATAGTCATCTTCAAGTATCTAAAAGGCTGTCACATAGAAGATGAAACAAAAAAATTCCTTCCTATAGCACCTTAAAGACCAACTAAGTTAGTTCTTGGTATGAGCTTTCGTGTGCATGCACACTTCTTCAGATACACAGAAGATGGCACAAGCTTGTTTTATCCTGCTCCAGAAGGTAGGACTAATGGCTTAAAGTTACAAGAAAGGAGATTTTTGACTAAGTATCAGGAAGAACTGTCTGATAGTAAGAGCTGTTTAAGAGTGGAACAGACTCCCTCAGAAGGTGATGGACTTTCTCATATTCTCTCATATTTCCTTCCTGGAAAAGATGATTGACAGGGTGGTGGCCGGCCAGCTGCAAGCATGCCAAGAGGAAGATCCAGTCTTGTTTCACGCCCAGTTTTGGCACCGAAACAGCTTTGGTCACCCTGACTGATGATCTCTATCAGGGAAGAGACTGGGGGCATGTGACCTTATAGGCTTGACTTCTCAGCAGTTTTTGATACCATTGACCATGGTGTTTCCTGGAGAAACTGGGAGCTGGAGGTACTGTATTGCAGTGTTTCCACTCCTGCCTGCAGATTCAGTACCAGAAAGTAGCACTAGGAGATTCTTGCTCGGCCCCATAGCTTTTGAGTTATGGGGTCCTGCAAGTGTTTATTCTATCTCCTATGGTGTTTAACATGTATATGAAACCATTGCAAGCTGTCAGCTGGATACTCAAGCATGATGTCATCCACATGCTTATGGCATGCAGCTCTATCTCTCCATTCCGTCAGAATCAGGTGAGGCTGTGAAGGTATTGGACAGGTGTCTGGAGGCAGTGAGAGGCTGGATGGAGGCCAAAAAACTGATGTTGACACAAGTGCTGTGAATGGGTGGTGCCCATGTGTGGGAATTTGGTGTTTTGGGGAGGGTGGCACTCTCCCTGAAGGAACACACTTGTGATATGGGAGTATTCCTGGATTCCAACTTGTCACGAGAGAGTCTCAAGCGGCTTCTGTGGCTAGGAGTGTTTGTGCCTAGCTTAAGCTGAATCACCAGCCACAGCCATTCCTCGACTGGCATTGCCTGCCCCTCAGTTATCCATGCTTTAGTAACTTCCTGTCTGGACTGCTGCAATTCCCTGTATTTGGTCCAGAGGACGGTCCAGAGGCTGCAGCTGATGCAGAATGCAGCTACTAGGTTGGTAAGTGGGACAGCCCAATGGGACCATGAGACACAGGTCCTGAAATCTCTGCACTGGCTGCCATTGTGTGGCCTAGGACCCACATACCTACGGGACCGCCTCTCCTGGTATGCCCTGTGGAGGACCTTAAGGTCCACAAATGACCTTGGAGGTCCCAAGTCACAAGGTGGTTAGATTGGTCTCAACTAGGGCCAGGGCTGACTTGGTGGAACACTCTGTCACAAGAGACTAGGGCCCTGTGGGACTTGATATCTTTCCACAGGGCCTGCAAGACAGAGCTGTTCCACCTGGCCTTTGGTTTGGACTCAGTCTGACCGTTACGTTTTCTTCCCTGTATGGTTTTGATCTATGGGCTACTATTAAAATGAGGCTGCATTTTAAATTATATTTTAACCTGTATTTTAATTTTTTAATTTTTAATTTTAAATTTTTTTTTGTAATTTTACTGGTGTTAGCTGCCCTGAGCCTGGCTCTGGCCGGCAAGGGCGGGGTATAAATAAATTTATTATTATTATTATTATTATTATTATTATTATTATTATTATTATTATTACCAAGCCAAATTCAAGGTGTTAGTACTATATGCGTGTATATAAAGATCTAAATGGCTTGGTGCCCAAGTAGCAAAAATTAGTGATTTTCCCAATATCAACCATGTCAGACAAGATGATTGGCAGGTGAGGCCTTGTTGGGAATTGCCCTGTTGGCACTGACCCATGACAAAGCCTCTTCGTTGGTGCCTCCCTGTTTGTGGAACGCCATCCTTAGTGAGGTGCATCTGTTCCCCTCATTTCTGACTTTCAGGAGGAAGTTAAGAACATTCCTATCTACCCAGGAATAAGATGGCTGAAAGACACTGTTCCTGGTAATCCCAGTATTACTGGTTGAAAATTTTTTAGAACAAGATGGAAAGAAGATAAAGTCCCTGCCAGAGAAGAATTGTTAGAATTCCTGCTCCATGATTGCAGTCATGGGATTGTTGTCTTTCACATGACGGTGTATGTTTTGACTCCACAAAGTGGGAAGTGACGGAGACAGGATGTTTGTGTTACTGTGTTCTGTGAAGTGGGACTATTGTCCTTTGTTCTTTCTCTTTGCTATCTGATGCTAGAGAGAGAGGGAGCCATGTTGCAGTGCTCCATGTGTGTTTATATGTCTGTTACGCAAGCTGCACAAACTCTGTGGATCCCTAAGTGTGCCGATGTCTGTTGGCATCGGTCGCTGTGAAGTTCGGGCAGAAGAAAGCTTTTGAAGCTCCCGAATGATCAACCAGGAGGGAGGGAACATGCCAGTCGGGCATGTGTCTCTGCCAGGGTCCTACTCGAGAGTAGGACAAGCTCCTGACAAGAATGGCAGTTTTGTTGGCAAAACTGACAGGAAAGCTCAGGAACCAAGAAGACCAAAACTTTAATAAAGAATGGGAAAATTTTATAACGTATCTTGGAGACCACTGTAAGCAGATGAAGACATTAGCAGGATTGCAATAACACTTTTAATGTAGCAAGTACTATGGAGACAATGGGTTTATATAAAATATAGACTATTGGAAAATATGTAGTAGAAAAGGTTCAAAAAAGGGGGTGGGGACCCATGGAGAGGAGGTGGGAAGTCCAGAGATTTGGAGGAATCTAGAAATGTGGATAAGAATGGTTGTATTGTTAAATTTTTATACTTGTAAAATCAAATAAAAATTATTTCAAAAAAAGAAATAAATGTTTTTAGAAAACTTTTTAAAGAGTTGTTTTATACAGCTATGTTTGTCGTCTTGGGCTCCTTTGGCAGGTAGGGGCTGAAATGAATATTAAAATAATAAAACAATCATTATTATTATCATTATCTTCATCTGCCTGGGGCAGAAGCCATTAGTGGGTGGGGCCAAAGTCAGTAGTAGGCGGTTCCAGAGCTAAAAGTAGGCAGGGCCAGAACCAACAGTGGGTGGTACATCTCCTCTCCTCTCCTCTCCTCTCTCTCTCTCTCTGCCACCCTCTTTCCCCTGTTTCTTTTTCCTTGCCACCCGCATGAAATCAGGCAAAGTGCCACAGGTTACTCACTTCTGCCTGTGGTAGTCCTTCCTGCCAATGAGAATGTAGAACCTCTTTCTTGTGTTTCAGCTTTAGGGCTAAATTGTGCTTCCAGGAGCTGGGTATTGCTTTAGTTAGCCAGCTGTGTAAATGGCAGAAACAGAGAAAGGGAAGTACTGCAAAGAAGTGGGGGAAGTCCAGTGTCAGTGGCTGACTAATAATACATGGCAGAGTGGCAGCAGCCTCATCTAAATCAGCTTTATGCATTGCGATGTGTAGCTGCAGGACCACTTTCCTATTAATCAAAAAGTCCCCTTGTTTACCCTGGTGGCACATTCTCCGTTTGCTCATCACAATTTTGAAAACACTTCTGATTTGTTACAATGGCAACTGGAACGACTTTTTAAAGGCTGCTCCACTGAGCTGAGAATGTAATCCTTGGAAACTCAGACGCATGCATTAACTGAGAATGGCTGTGCAGAGCTACCAACGTATTTTTAAAGGGACTGATTATATTCCATTGAATCGCTCTTTCGTTTTTTGGCCTTTTTATGGCGGTAGACATAATCGAAAAGCACTGAAACCAGCTTGTTTATCATTGCAGAAGTAACTCTCTTTTCCTGAAAAATGTCAAGAGCAACCAGCTTTGGTTGGTGGCCCAGCTGCACCCGTATAAGAGACAGCATAACTTCTGTCATCTATGCTCGGGTAACCTCTAGGTTAGATTACTGCAATGAATTATATCTGGATAGCTGAAACTTCAGCTGCTGCAGAATTTGGTGGCCAGTGGTGACCACTGGGACAAGGCGGTTTGAGCATATTACACCAATCCTGGCTCGACTGCACCAGCTGCCAAATAGTTTCTGGGCAGGTTTTGACCCATAAAGCCTTAAATGGCTCAGGACAACAATACCTCAAGGACTGCCTCTCCCATGTGAACAGATCCAGACCCTGTGATCACCATCTGAGGCCCTGCTTCAGGTGCCTTCTCCCTGATAGCAGCACAAAACTGGGCCTTTTCTGCAGTGGCTCCCTGTTTGTGGCATGCTCTCCCCAGGGAGGCTCACCTGGCATCTTCCTTAGGGGCTAGGCGAAAATGTTTCAATATAAGAAAAGACTGTAAACTTTTTCAATATGCAGCCACAGCAGCAAGAATTCTACTGGCCCAGAAATGGAAACAAGAGGAAATACCGACAATAGAAGAATGGAGACTGAAGCTGACTGACTATGCAGAATTGGACAGATTAACCAGGAAAATTAGATATCTTCAAGACCAAAAGTTCATCGAGGACTGGGGGAAATTTGTTGAATATCTGAAAAGAACATGTGATGTGCAAACAACACTGGTGGGATTTCAAGAAGCACTGTGAAAGTTGAGATATATTGTTAAAAAGAAATAGGAGTGGGAGGGAAGTTTAATGGCAATATAAACAGAGGAATGCGTAAACTGAGAAGTAAATATGGATGATTGTCAGAGAAGCCGAAGGAAGTCTAAAAAGAACCAAATTTGTGAAAATTTGACAGAATTGTATATTTGTGTTGGAAAATAATAAAAATTATTTATATAAAAAAAAGAAAATGTTTCAATATAATCAGGCCTTTGGCTGATTAACATCCTATGTCCTTTTAAATGTCCTTTGTGGAAGGAGGGTTATTGTTTTGTTTTGTTTTGTTTTTTATGTATTTTGTCTTCTCAATTTGTATTTTTATGTTGTGAACCACCCTTGGATGAAGAGTGGTATTCAAATTTATTTTACTAATACTAATACTACTGATAATAATTCATCTTCACAGGAAGTCTGGGAAGTGTAATTCATGGTGGGGGGGGAGTAGGAGTCTTCTAACAACACTCAGTTCCCAGAATTCTTTGGGGGGAGCCATGAATGTTTTAAGTGGTATCATAGTGCTTTAAATGCATCGTGTGAAAGTAGCCACAATAATAGTGCATTAAAAGGTAAAGGTACCCCTGCCTGTACGGGCCAGTCGTGTCCGACTCTAGGGTTGTGCGCCCATCTCACTTAAGAGGCCGGGGGCCAGCGCTGTCCGGAGACACTTCTGGGTCACGCAGCCAGCATGACGAAGCTGCTCTGGCGAGCCAGCACCAGCACAGCACACAGAAACACCGTTTATCTTCCCACTATAAAGCAGTACCTATTTATCTACTTGCACTTAGGGGTGTTTTCGAACTGCTAGGTGGGCAGCAGCTGGGACCGAAAGATGGGAGCTCACCCCTCCGCGGGGATTCGAACCGTCGACCATGCGATCGGCAAGCCCTAGGCGCTGAGGTTTTACCCACAGCGCCACCCACGTCCCTATAGTGCATTACTGGTGATTTATTCCACTTCAGTTTGTTCTACACTGTTCCTACATTATAGCTGTCTGGAGAGGCTATAGCACAATTGAAGTGGAACAACTGTGGAATAAAAGTTGCAGTATTCCAGCAGAAAGTTGTGTGATATGCACTGATGGGGAATAAAGCAGCCTCAGTATAGCATTATGAGCACAAATAATCATGAGCATAGACTAAAAAGGGATGCCTAAAGGGACAAGTAAGAGGTGTGATTTGATTTAAAAGAAACATGCTGCTAATTGCTACAGATTCTATCATATTAAAGAGTTTAAAACGTTCATAAATATTAATAAAACTGCATTTATTGTGCTGGCACAAGATTAGACTATGGTGATTGTGTCCTACTATGCCAAGTAATCTCTCTCTCTCTCTCTCTCTCCTTTCCTCTGTACCTTATTTTGCTTTTGTTTGTCCTTATTTTTCACTAAGACCGCAAAGGTGGAAGTGGCTTAGACCTCTCTGGACCTCTGAGAGTGCTTCAAGGCCCACCACCGAAGCTTAAGGCATTCTGGAGCTTGTTCTGCTAGAGGAAGGCTTTGAACATCAAGTTGGAGGCTGGAGATTTGGCACCCTGCTGTTTGTTCAGCTGCTTATTAGTATTATTATCATTATTGCCATCTCTATTCCAGGTAATTATAAAGAATTCAGAAATAACACTTGTTTACACATATATTTCCTTGGGAACTGTCTACAAGGTTTTTTGGGGTTTTCTTGTTTGCCAAGCACAGCTTTTTTTGTCCACTTAAACATTTGTTTAATTGCATTCTAATTCTTCTTATTTATATAATGGTAAGGCCCAAGGTGGCAAGCGAGTTACTGATTATTTGTTAAAGCAAACATTTGGTAAATACACCCCCTGCCAAACACACATTTCCCAATAAGGGAAAAGAAGAAGAGTTTCAGAGTTTCCATTTGGTTTTGCAAACTCTCGCTCTTCCTATGCGGCAAGTCGGATCCAGTCATGCAGTATTTCCTGCAGTCAGGAGGCTGTCACTCCCTCCCTCAGCTCCAAGGAATGGACCACAATAGAGCACCATTCACAGGTGGAGGCTACCGCTCTTAACCACAACACCAAACTGGCTCTCATATCAATTTGCCCTTATGGATCATTGGATGGAAGACTAACACAATAATTTCATGTGTTATACAGGCAGCTTTTAGGCACGTCAGATATGTGGGGGTGGGGTGGCCTTACACGGGCCCTGCCAACACGTGCGGGGATCCGGAACGTAATCAGCACACAAACTGGTTGTTGCTTGTACTTTCTTTACCATTCTTTCCGAAGTTCGCAATGCAGTTCTCCAACCAAGTAATGTGTGCAAAAATACACATAAGACCAGGCACCCCCAAACTCGGCCCTCCAGCTGTTTTAGGACTACAATTCCCATCATCCCTGACCACTGGTCCTGTTAGTTAGGGATGATGGGAGTTGTAGTCCCAAAGCAGCTGGAGGGCCAAGTTTGGGGATGCCTGCATAAAAAGAAAGTGTTTGTCTTGAGGGACGTATTTGCGAAAGTAACATACAAAAATGCTTTGTGGGAGGGTGAATTGCTTGCAAAAATGCGTCTGTTAGGAGAAATGTACATTAAAATGTTGACAAATTTTCTTAAAAATAATAATCACAAAATGATGGAGAATGGTAGCGAACAGAACCTAAGGATGGAAAAATGAGGAACTGAGAGGTCCTGAAATTGATATATCTGCCCATTCCTCCTCCATGCTGCTAGTGATCGCAAGGCAAAAAGCCCCGCTCTCAAATACACACATTTAAACTCCTCCTCAACTTTTCTCAAATGCCTGTAATCATCAGTATTCCCCTTTACCTTCCAAGGAGAGTGTTTTGATCATGCCCCACATTTGCTGCTTTTCTCACCCCCTTTGTTGCATCAGGAGAGAAACTCAGCACAAGTTCAAATCATGCCTCTCGTTCTGTTTTCATGCCAAGTGACCTCAGCCTCCCCCAGAAGCTCTTTCCTACAGAGAGGACAAGGCTGCTGCCCAAGCAATTTGCTATAAAAACAGCCATAAAAGACGGCAGCATCTGTTTTTGTGTACCTGCAATGCTTACCCCCCCCCCCCGCTCCGTGTATTAAGGTGCTTCCTGGAGAAGGAAGATTGTGATTACAATAGGGGATGTGGCATCTGGGACGTGGCCAAATCAAAGGTAGCATTCGAGCTGCCAGAATATGGACATGTCCTCTGCAGAAATCCTTCCAGAAGTTTGTCACCAAGCCAGATGGTGATCAGCTAGGCCTCTGCTGACTCACAGCACTTGAGTATCCTTTATATACTAGGACGGCCGTCTGAACCTCTGAGAGCACACCAGGGTTTCTTTTTGTTTGTGGCAGGGAATCACTGCATTCTTGTCAGGTCAAATTCATGCTGATGTCTCTCCGTGTCTGCAAGTGTACATTGCTTTTTTCCATCTCCTGCTGTGCTGCCTGGACTTACAGCACATACTTATGCATGTTTACTTAGGAGTAAGTCCCATAGCCTGCAGTGGAGTACAATCTCTAGTAACTGAGCCTTGGAAATACCCGGCTTTACTGTTTCCCTGCAGCAAAGATGGCAGCCTCCATTGCCATAGCTGCTCTGAAAGCAAACCAGACAATGGGCTTGTATGAATAATAGCCTGTTGTTTGCAATTTCCATTAATTAAAATGAATTAATTCAAATAAATTAATAAATTTCCATTAATTCAAATGAGTTCATTGTTGGTGCATTTCAAAAATAACACTGAACTGAACAGAAAGGTTAACTGAGGTCCAGTACCCACTGTGATATTATTGACGCAAGAACGTACATAACTAGATTGACTAAGGCTAGCATGAAATGGGCTGCGGAAATTGATTCCATGACCAACTTAACGGGCAATAAAATGGGCTGATATTACTAGCTTTGGAGATCGCCATCTCCAACTCCTCAAAAGATTCCATCAATGGTGTCTCCGAAAAATTTTACATATCACTTGGGAAGACAAGCTAACTAATGCCACTGTAGTGGCAGAAGCAAAGATCACCAGTGTCAAAGCAATGATTGTTCAACATCAACTTCGTTGGACTGGTTGTGTTGTCCAGATGCCCAATTATTGTCTTCCTAAGCAACTACTCTATTCCAAACTTAAAAATGGAAAGCATAATGCTAATGCTGGTGGTCTACAAAAGATGTTTAAAGACACTCTCAAGGCAAATCTTTAAAAATGTAGTATAAACACTGACAATTAGGGAACATTGGTCTGTGAGTGCTTCAGTTGGAGAACAGGCTTTAACAAAGGTGTCGTGGACTTTGAAGATGCTCAAACTCAGGATGAAAGAGAGAAACGTACTAAGAGGAAGGCACGCTTGGCAAACCCTCATCGTGATCAACTCCCACCCAGAAACCTGTTTCCCCACGGTGGAAGGACGTGTGGATCCAGAATTGGCCTCCACAGTCACTTACGGACTCATTGTTAAAACCTTGTTTATGGAAGACAATCTTACTCGGCTATGAGTGATCGCCAAAGAAGAAGTACTAGCATCGCTCCATGAACTTGTGCAAATGTGTTGTGGATCTTGAACTTGTCCCAAATGTCACCCCTCCCATGGCTTTTTGGAGGATTTGTTTACAGAAGTGGCTGTCCAGGTTGAGTGGAACCACTATACTAGGTTCATGGGAGGGGGGACACTGTTGGTTACTTATAGAGGGAGGGACAAAGCAGCAGGGAAGCAAATGTGGTGCAAATGCATCCATGGAGCTAATTCAGCACTGCCTGACATTACACCTCCCCATAGTGTAGTGGTTAAGAACGGTGGACTCGTAATCTGGTGAACCAGGTTAGCTTCCCCGCTCCTCCACATGCAGCTGCTGGGTGACCTTGAGCTAGTCACACTTCTCTGTAGTCTTTCAGCCTCACTCACCTCACAGAGTGTTTGTTGTGTGGGAGGAAGGGAAAGGAGATTGTTAGCCACTTTGAGACTCCTTAAGGGGTGTGAAAGGCGGGATATCAAGTCCAAACTACTACTACTACTACTCTTCTTCTTCTTCTTCTTCTTCTTCTTCTTCTTCTTCTCTCCTCTTCCTGCCAGTAAACTCCTTCCCCCTTCCAAGAAGTTAGCATGGCAACTCTGCCGCATACAGCAAGCTGCTTCAGGCAGCTTTTTATTCTAGCTCTAGAAACAAAACAGCCTTCTCCTGTCAAGGAGGCCTGGTGGAAATAAGCATAAGTTTGTTTTGCAATGTAGGGCGCACTGCCCAACATTTTCGAATGAGGTCAACTTTAATGGGTGTTTGACTAATGCTGATTTGCATGAGTTTGCCTGATAATCCAGCCGAATCTATGCAAATGGCGGGAAACACATATATAGATACCAAACTCCCATTTTGTCCTTTTTGAAAATTAAAGTATAAAGGGCATGGAAACACTGCAGAATCAGATTCTTGCCCACAAGTTGAGCTACAATAGTTCTTTCTCAAACCACTCCACACAAATGCAATTCACAGCTTCATGCAATGCTGAATATTTGTTCACTAAAGAGCTGGAAGGCATTTTTCCAGTGGAGAGAGGCCATATCTTAGTAGCAGAGCTCATGCTTTGCATGCAAAAGGTCCCAGGTTCAGTCTCCAGTATTTCCAGGTGAGGCTGGGAAAAGACTCATCTGAAACCTTGAGAGCCACTGTTAGTTGTCAACAATACTGAACTAGATGAACAGCCTGCCAGGTACCCTATCGACACACCTGAACCTTGGGTATGCTGTCCTCAAACATGCCATCATGAGTTTGTATTTCTTTTCCAGGGATGTTTGGAATAGGAGAAGCACACGAGTACATTTCTCTTTCATCTCTGAGGGAAAAAATCAGGACAACATGGCCATTTGTTGCTTTGCTCTCATTTCGGATATAATAATGGCTCCTGCTAACTTTAAAAATGACAGCTTGGGGCCAGTTCAGACATTACCCAGGATTCCATGCAGGCGTAGGCTTGTCTTTGCGCTCTCCCCAGTACATGGAGTTAAGCGCTTGCATGAAGAGGAACATCATCCCTGCTGTAGGGTGAAGTAGTTACAATTTCTACAAAAGGAAAGGTGCTTTTACTTCTCTTTCCACCCCCACTCTGCCTGTTAGCTGTAGGCACTTCCCTTTGTGCAATCATGGCACTGTGTATAACAGCACGTCATTTAAATTTACTCTTTTTTTGAAAGAAAATGGAGAAAAGAAAAGGTTTAACCTTTAAACTGGTCCAAGTGAAACCCTTATATTTCTAGGATTATTTCATGAAGAGAAAGCTGGGCATGTGGGTTGCCAGTTGTGTCCTTGGCAAAAGCTCCTTTCGTTTGTCATATTTCATGTTGCATTCTCAAGGTCTCTTCCAGCAGGATAGCTCACTCTGATGTGAACCAAATTAACTAAAGCTCTTATATTATCTTGCCAATTTAGTCCATTAATTCACAACGCTCACACGCTTTGGCTGCTCTGTCACCCTCTCTCCCCAACCCTTCCATGTGGACCGGCATGATTTATATTTATGGAATTTAAGCTTCAGTCTAGAGGTTTGGGAGTCTTCTCCGAACACCTTCATGTTATCTTCCTCTGGCAAGAATAGCAAATCCCAGCATTTGAAGTGACCAATATGTAATCCTTTGAATTTCTTAGCAAATTAAATGAGAGAACCTAATGCAATTAGAGAGAGAGTTCTTCCCAATATCATTTCTCAATTCCTCTGAATTCTTTATACATATAGAAAGCCATTCCCACCCGCCTCTGTCATTCAATTTTGGAGAGAGAGGGAGGGAGAGCATGAGAGAGAGCTTTTGCAATGCTATTTCTTTGACTTGTGATGGAAGGGACCCAATTCAGTAAGAAGCAAACAAGGAATATGAATGGGAGCAGTGCAGGATTGGGAACAGATTGGTGCTCACTAGATGTGTGGTTCCTATACATTACAATGGGGCTTGTGTAAAAGAACGTTCCTTAGGTTGTGTCCAGTGTTCAAAGTAGTATATTCAGGAGTTTATCATTCAGGAGTCTATACATAAAATGTATAGAGGGACATGGACCCATGAAAGCCCTTCCCCAGTCCCTCATGCATGCAGAAAGAGCAGGTGGCGCTGTGGTCTAAACCACTGAGCCTCTTGGGCTTACTAATTGGAAGATCAGCGGTTCAAATCTGTGCAATGGGGTGAGCTCCCTTTGCTTTGTTCCAGCTCCTGCCAACCTAGCAGTTCAAAAGCACACCAGTGCAAGTAGACAAATAGGTACCACTGCGGCAGGAAGGTAAAAGGCATTTCCATGTGCTCTGTCTTCCATCACAACGTTCTGTTGTGTCAGAAGCAGTTTAGCCATGCTGGCCAAGTGTCCTGGAAAGCTGTCTGTGGACAAACGCCGGCTCCCTTGACCTGAAGCAAGATGAGTGTTACAACCCCATGTACTTAACCGTCCAGGGGTCCTTTGCCTTTACCTTGCATGCAGACCATTCATAGATCTTTGCATGTTGAATGTGAAGATCTGGAGGGGGCTTCTGTGCTCATTCAGCTGAAGCTTCTATGCAGTCCAGGACCTTGCCAGTTTCCCACTAAGCACATTCAATCCAACATATTTAGTAGCCCCCTTCAGGATTGTGTGTCTGAGAAAAGGCTGCATGTGTAGGAGTGCTGGTGGGGTATGTATGTGTGCCTCTGTCCTTCAACAGACCCTTCACTCTCACATGTTTAGGTAAGGTTCTGGAGAGCATTGGTGTTTTTATTAAGCAATATGCACAGTAAGTCCAGCAATCCACTTAAGGCACAGTGTTGCAGCTAAACACCATATTTGAATGGTGGAGTGTATGTACTTTACACACAGAAAACACATAGAATCATAGAGTTGGAAGGAGCATGGTTTGGTCCCTATCTCAGAATATGTAGAGGAGAAAGCAGACATTTCCATTCTGTGTGCAGCGGCCCCTTTTGGTGAGTTATCAGAACTACAGCCTGGGAATGAAGTTGTCAGGGACTGGGCAGAGGAGGAGGAGTGGTGGAGACGGCCTTCCCATTCTGACCCTTCCAGGGAGGAGGAAGAGGAAGACTGTACAGATTTGCAACAGGGGTTTGCAGGAGGTCACAGCTCAGAGGCAGATGAGGAGAAAAGTTGGGAAATAATGGGAGAGGACGAGGAGGAGGCAGAACAGGAGCGGCAGCTGGCTGACACAGTGTCATTAGATAGCATAACAACAACAACAACAATTTATTATTTAAACCCCGCCCATCTGTCTGGGCTTCCCCAGCCACTCTGGGTGGCTTCCAACAAAATATTAAAATACCGTAATATATCAAACATTAAAAGCTTCCCTAAACAGGGCTGCCTTCAGATGTCTTCTAAAAGTCTGGTAGTTGTTGTTCTCTTTGACATCTGGTGGGAGGGCGTTCCACAGGGAGGGCGCCACTACCAAGAAGGTTCCCTGTAACTTGGCTTCTCACAGTGAGGGAACCACCAGAAGGCCTTCAGCGCTGGACCTCAGTGTCCGGGTAGAACAATAGGGGTGGAGACGCTCCTTCAGACTCCATTCCAGACTCTGCATCTCCCAGAACCCAGCAAGCCTTAAAAGTATGAGAGCAAAGAGCTCAAAGACAGAGGGCATGTAGCAGCACCCATACAAGTGATGAATGAGGAAGTGGGAGAGACAGGGGGTGGAGATTCACTCAGGACAATACCATTATCTAAGAGGCTGGATTCTATAGCCTCTCTCTGTAAATATAGAATTAAAAAAGGACAGTAATAAACTTTTCCTTGTCTTTATACTTTCCTGGGCAACCAGCTGGGAGCCACTGACAACATCCTGACAGAAGTATCCTTAGGCTTTGGACTAGATTGGTCCAAGCTAGCCATAGGATGGGCTTGCTTGGTGTGGCAGAGCTGCAGCAATAGCCTCTTGGTGTCACTGCCACCAAGATGGGATGGAAGGCGGCAGCAGCGAGGTTGTGGCTGTGTGAGCACACCAGGTTGGCTCCACCCATTCACCATCAAAGCACTGACCTCATTGCCCCTCCCCTCCCAGTAAACAGCAGTGACAGGAAGAGCTCTAAAAGACTTCCAGATTGGTTGAGGGCTTTGCCTGAGCATCACAGTCTTCCTGGCTCTAAGATGTTTGTGAGCTGTCCTCTGTTTTGACTCCCTAGCTGACTTGTGTCCATACCTATAGCTCAGTCTTTGCTCCCTGGCATCATCTTTCAAAAGGATGTGAGTCAGCTGGGCCGGCCTGAGGCGGTGGTGAGCTGTTGTCAGCTAAAGCACTGGGTGGATTGCCTGACTGACAATTTCATGTTTTCAGTAGGATCTTTGAATTTGGGGTTCTCTCGGTTTCTCATTTTTCCAATGTGAACTTCAGTTCTCGACATTACCACATCAGGTTTAAAAAAATTTTTAAGTCCTCGTGAAAATCCAGCAGCATTTTAGTGCAAATTTCTTCTAATATAGAGATCTTTGTGTGCAATTTTGCATAATATGTACACAAACACAGCAATGGGACTTCCCTCTTCCTCTCCTCACATGCCTCAGCTCTTTTGACCTTCCCCAACTCTGCTTCAGAGGGTCAAAAAAATCCCCAGAACAGTGCACAGAAGGAGGAGAAAAATAGAACCATCTCCTTAGTGCCACATTTACCGTAATTCCACCCTATAATTAGAATCTTTGTAATGGAAAGAAGAATGTGATGTTTAATGAACACTATTGCTTTAAAAATGTGATTCAGAGATCCCCACATAAAAGCTCTTCATGCTTTTGATGTTTATTCACTTATTGTACTCAGAAGTGTTGAGAGCCTTGGGAAGTCCTTGTTTTCAATGCAAGGTTTCGTAGCTCAGTATCTTTGATAATTAATCCCATGTTACCTCATGCCAAAGGCTTTAAGTATGGAGAATCCAAACTCTAAATCGTCACAGTTGTAATATGGGCCTTAACTGGATTAACTAGTAACATTAAACTTGAACAAGCAATGATGACTAACTTCCCCTGGTCGAAAGGATCCAATAGCCCATTCCAAACTTTGATGACACTAAACTACTTTTAGGCAATGAAAGATATAAAAATGTATACACACAGGTTGTTGTTGCTGCTGCTGTAAATAGTTGTTTGGTTAATTTATATTAATGGTAGCCATTCAAAAATTGCTGTAGAAATATGGAAAACTGAATTTCACCTTGGGAAAACGAGAAAGACAAAACCATGCAGACAGACAAAACCATGAAGTGTTGAGGGGTCTCTCTGCAGCCTTTGTTAAACTACTATCAAGACAGGAGGGTTATAGGTGTGGTCTACAGTAGTTGCAATGGAGGACCTGAAGGTTAAGAGACTACCAAAGGTCAAAATGTGATGCAGTGATGTGGTCAAAGACATGGGTGGTCAGATTCCAGAAGGTAGCTCAGGAAAGGAAGATGGCAGTGTTTGAGCAGGGATCATTTGCCTTGACCTCTCCTGCTTGGGCCAAGGTGGGAACACCCAACATTTCACCACTCCCACCCCCTCCTTTGGGTTTGTGTTTTTATTTAGATTAGTTTTTCTTATCTTTGATTTTAAAAAGATATTGGATGGGGGATGCTCTCTCTTGGTAATGCAGCAGTTCCCACTTTGCTCTTTCCTTAGTCAATCAGAGGAACATGGTGACTTATCAATACTATTGAACCAGCACACTCATAATTTCCTTCTTCCAAATAAACCACAGCCAAGAGCAAACCTTGGCTTCAGAGTGTAGTTTGTTTGGAGATAAACAAACCACAACACAACAATATGCCAGCTGCCACCATAGATTGTTTCCCAACTTGACTAAGGGAGGAGCGAAGCAGGAGAGCTCAAGGTACATCTGCCAACACACAAATCATGAACAGTATGGTTAAACAAACCTTATGTCCTGGCTTAGCATTAAGTCTGAGCATCACCAGGGTCAGTACAATGGCATTGTTTTCACTTTGCAAAGCATTGGGGAAATACTTTATGGGGATACCCACTCTGAGCCATTGAGGTAAGACCCTTTCCCTTGGAGACGGGGTACCAAGTAGAAGAGGGAATTGGTCTCTTGGCTGTCCTTCTGAATGCTGGAGGAGGAGGAAAACCAGAAGGATTTTGAGCATCCGGATGGAACCCTAGACAGCCCTGATTCATTTTCAAAGCAAACACAAGTCTGCTCACCCATTCCCAAGGCCTTAAGTTTCAGGAGCCTGTTGGGCTTCTTTAACGTTGAGACACTCAAACTGGGAAACCAAACTGAAGGCAGGCCTTATATAAGGACAGTAAGGCCCTTGTTGGCTCCCCTGAACATTTATCTGGGCTGATTTATCTGGGCTGACCAGTTGTACTCTCTTCTTGACACTATGAGAGTAGAAAAGTAGAGCAGCAAAACTCAAGCCAACACATTGGCTCACCTGAGCAGCCACCCACAGTTAAAAAAAATTGGGTATCTCAGGCCCCCCGGCCCCCCAGAGATGGCACCCAGGCTTCCATATTCCTTGATACAAGCCTGCTGGAACAAGAGAGAACTGGTTTCATGGTGCCCATGACCTGCAGTTTCCTCTTTTAACAACTCCCAAGACTCTGGCCCTGAGCCACAACCGACTTTCCAAAAGCTGTCGTGGCTCATTTGTAAATGCGCTAGAGAATGTTTCTGAATTTCTGCCCAGGTCCTGAATTTCCAAATTATCTGATCTTGATTTAAAACAAAAACAGCAACAATTGCATGTTGTTGTGAGCAGCCAGGGATAGACCCCACAGGGGCTGATCCAGAGGTGAGCCGTGACAGCGAAAAGTAGCTAAAAGAGGGAGTTATAGATCCTGGACACCATAAAACCAGCTCTTGTTCACTTTGGGGAATTCACACCCCCTGCGCAGGAATAGATCTGTCTCTCTGAAACCCTTGGCTTTAAGTCATCACTGAGGAGGACAGGTGCTCAAATTTCCATTTTGGTCGTTACTATGTAGTGTCAAGTGACTGCATTCATTTACAAAATAAAAAGGAGACAATTAAAAGCAATGCAAATTAACCACGTAAAAACACATCCTCATCAAAGGTGAAAGCTGTAAAATAGGTCTTGCGGTTTTGTTTGTTTTTGTTTTTACAGATGGCCCATTATTGAACTTGCTTGTCTACTATTTGGCCTGCTGATTGTAACTATGGTGATATACACTGTTGATTACTATCTTTTAAATCAGCTTGGTACCCTCCAGATGTTCCATAGTAGAGCTCCCATTAGCCCCAGTCAACATTGCCAGTGCTGGCTAATGCAGATGGGAGTTGCATTCCAAAATGGCTGAAGGGCAATATGCTGGCAAATATGGCTTAAATCTGTCTGTCTGTCTGTCTGTCTGTCTATCTGTCTATCAAGTAAGTAAGTAAGTAAGTAAGTAAGTATACTGCCCTTCATCACAGGGAGGTTTACGACATAAAAATACAAAATGAGAACATAAACTACATTACATAAAAACTAAAAGAAACTAATAACTCCCCTCCCACAAACACATTTAAAACACCATAGATGGGTTAATCAGCCAAAGTTCTGTTTTATAGAGAAACGCTTTCGCCTGGCACCAGGCAAGCCTCCTGATGGAGCACATTTCACAAGCACAGAGCCACTGCAGAAAAGGCTCGTTCTCAGGTTGCAACCTTCTGGACCTCTCATGGAGAAGGGCCTCAGAGGATGATTGCAGGTCGGTGCATATGGAGAGATGGGGTTCTTGACGAATTCCAGCTAGTAAAATGTTTGTGTTTTTCTCTAATTGTTAAAGGCACTGACAACTCAAAAGGTGTTTCAAGCTCTCTGTGACAGTTTCCAGCTCCAGGAAAAATCTTCCAAAGGTGGTATGCAATGGCAAAGGCTTTTTCTGTGGTCACCCACCCACATTCAGAGAAAAGGCTCAGATGAAGATCTGAGGCAGGTTCATGTGAGAGAGGGTTAGCTCTTGAGTTTCCTATTTGGGAAGGACCATAGTTCAAGGGTATGGTATCTGCTTTGCAATCAGAAAGCCCTTGGTGTTGACAGTATAAGCAGGAAGTTGTAGCCCACTATATGTTGGTTCACATCTGGAGGGCCACAGGTTACCCATCCCTAAGGATCTCCCCAAGCTGATGATATGAAAGACCCTTTCTGGAACCCCAGCAAGCCACTTCCAATCAGTGGGCAAAATAGGGTTAGGAGGACAAATGATCTGACCTGACATAAGGCAATTGCCCATGTTCCTATTTATCATCTACACTGTCCTACCCAGGTAGTTCATAGGGCCACGATGCAGATGCTGAATAAATGGTTGGTGAAGATATTTTCTACTTAAGGAAATTCCATTCTCAAAAGATCAAGTATCCCCCTCACATTTCTATTCTGTAAATGCTGCTGATAATTGGGAGCTGTTAAGTTGTTGAGAATTTGAACCATGACAGAATGCAAAACAGTGGAGCTACAGTATCTAAGGAAGCCTCACAAGACCTAAGTGAAAAGCTAGAATCTGCAAGATTATAATTGCTTCTCCTGCACTGATTGTCATTAATGGTGGGCCATGGTAGCAGCACTGGGCCATAGATATGCAAACAAGTGGCAGCCAATTAGGAAAGAACACAGTTACTGTTGTGAGCCAGTTGCTTGGCAGATGCGTTTGTTGGCGATCACAACAAGTGTCAAAAATATGTACAGGCATCCAAGTCTAGTCCCATAATGGGATGCTTGTGTTTACTAAGGCAAACGCAGCAAGGACCCTGGAACAGTAGATGGAACACAGAAAGCTACTACTGGGGAATGCAGGGGCAGGGTGGGCTTCCTATAATTGCAAATTCATTTAAGCACATTCAAAATCAAATGGTCTGGAAAAAACAGGGTTCATTGCTTATGTGTTCCACCATGTTTGCAAAATCAACCTTCACCCTGTGTTGCTACAAGCCGCACAACTGAATAGCACCATAATGAAAATTAATGAGATTGGAGGGAAAGAGTATGTTTCATATTTTAATATTTAAAAGTGCTCTATAAAAAGATGAACAGGACTCAGGCCACATGCACCTTAGAGACAGCTTCCTTTTCTTTGTCGCTTTCTGTTCCCCTGAAAGTAGTTCCCTGTTTTCACTGCTGTAATTTTCAGACGGGTAGGTGGGTTGGGTGGAATCGGAAAAGTGGAATCGGAACTGCAAAAGTTCTGCTGAGCAATGAAAACCATGTAAAAGCAGGGTGGCTACTTCGTCCCAGCCCTAGCGTGAATCAAAACATCATTAGCAGGAAGAGAAAGAAGTATCTTATTAATTAATTTGTTTTTAACAAAATTTATATACTACTACAATAATAATAATAATAATAATAATAATAATAATAATAATAATAATTTATTTATACCCCGCCCATCTGGCTGGGTTTCCCCAGCCACTCTGGGCGGCTTCCCACAAAACACTAAAATACAATAACCTATTAAACATTAAAAGCTTCCCTAAACAGGGCCGCCTTCAGGTGTCTTTTAAAAGTAAAATATTTATTGTCTTGACATCTGCTGGGAGGGCGTTCCACAGGGCCGGCACCACTACCGAGAAGGCCCTCTGCCTGGTTCCCTGTAACCTCACTTCTCGCAGCAAGGGAACCACCAGAAGGCCCTCAGCGCTGGACCTCAGTGTCTGGGCAGAACGATGGAGGTGGAGACGCTCCTTCAGATATACTGGACCGAGGCCATTTAGGGCTTTAAAGGTCAGCACTAACACTTTGAATTGTGCTCGGAAACATACTGGGAGCCAGTGTAGGTCTTTCAAGACCAGTGTTATATGGTCTCGGCGGCCGCTCCTAGTCACCAGTCTAGCTGCTGCATTCTGGATTAGTTGTAGTTTCTGGGTCACCTTCAAAGGTAGCCCCACATAGAGAGCATTGCAGTAGTCCAAGCGAGAGATAAGTAGAGCAGGCACCACTCTGGCAAGACAGTCTGTGGGCAGGTAGGGTCTCAGCCTGTGTGCCAGATGCAGCTGATAAACAGCTGCCCTGGACACAGAATTGGCCTTGACCACTTTTTTGTGGCGCCACCTTCAAGTGTTTTACAAGAACTATTAAAATTAGAAACAGCTAAAAAGAAGCAATTAAAACATTTTAGGAAACAATTCGAATTGGCAGTAAACAAACAAAAGATTAAAGCACATGGCATCCATGTGCCTGGATAGGCTTCTCTAAGCAAAAATGTTTTCGGCAGTCGCTGAGGAGAATGCAGTAGAAGTGCCTGCCTATGGACACCAAGTTCCAATGTGTATTATTATTATTTTACACGGCAGAGGGAGTAGTGTGGCACCAGCAACAGTTCCAGTTCCACAGTTCTATACCACATCTGTTCAGATTTTTAACAAAGCAAAACAAAGACAGAATTTCAAAATATCTAGAAACTGGTGTGTGCTTAAAAGATATGCTTAGCCCTTGGCATGATTTTACCTTTCCCAGTGGAGGCTTGGTAGCTTCTGCTACAATTGATTTATTAGTATTTGGGGAAGAATTATTTAGATCACTCTCCTGATTGTTGTTGTTGTTTAGTCGTTTAGTTGTGTCCGAATCTTCGTGACCCCATGGACCAGAGCACACCAGGCACTCCTGTCTTCCACTGCCTCCCGCAGTTTGGTCAAACTCATGTTGGTAGCTTCGAGAACACTGTCCAACCATCTCGTCCTCTGTTGTCCCCTTCTCCGTGTGCCCTCCATCTTTCCCAACATCAGGGTCTTTTCCAGGGAGTCTTCTCTTCTCATGAGGTGGCCAAAGTAGTGGAGCCTCAGCTTCACAATCTGTCCTTCCAGTGAGCACTCAGGGCTGGTTTCTTTCAGAATGGATAGGTTTGATCTTCTTGCAGCCCATGGGACTCTCAAGAGTCTCCTCCAGGACCATAATTCAAAAGCATCAATTCTTCGGCGATCAGCTTTCTTTATGGTCCAGCCCTCACTTCCCTACATCACTATTGGGAAAACCATAGCTTTAACTATACGGACCTTTGTTGGCAAGGTGATGTCTCTGCTTTTTAAGATGCTGTCTAGGTTTGTCATTGCTTTTCTCCCAAGAAGCAGGCGTCTTTTAAGCTCCCTCATTTTCTTTCTTTCCCCCCACCCTTTTTTTAAAAAATGGCTACTTCTAGGTCTCTCATTATTGGCTCACAGGCAAATTTTGCTGTAAGGAAGCTATTTAGAAGCCTTAGACTGTAATTCAGAGAACGAAAAAGGTCAGGCGGCTAGGAAGTGCTGCCGACTCGCTGTAATTTGAGCAGAGATAAATGTCTATAGTGCAGGCTTTCCTTTTCTTTTAAGGCTTGCTCTAGGGGCAGCTATGTTTTCAATTTAAGTAAACCTCGTTTGTTGGACTTAATAACTAGGGATGGGGGGTAGGGGACTTGACTTCCCCGTGGATTCATTGACAGAGGGTCAATAATACTTTTGCATACAATGTTCTCCTGCTAAGAATGAAGCATAGCAATAGTTCAAAGAACAGGGGTTGGATCTGGATTAAGTTAGAGGCAAAGTAGACATTGTGCTATTTATGCAATTGTTAATTGTGTGGATTCAGACTAAATTGCAGACATATGAACCTACCTGCCCATATGAACTCACCTACACTTTAAAATCTCCCTCCAAATCCCTCCATTGTCTGGAATATGATGGAAGGCTGCCCGGAAACAGCTCCCCCCCCAAATAATGTTAGGAATATACCATAGCTCAGGAATACCATGTTGCTCAAGCAAGCTTAGCTTGAGGGGGCTGGTTTCCTAAAGTGGCTGCAGATTCTAAAGTGAGGTCTAGGAGGAGTCATACAGACGTTAGTGGTTTAGCCTCAAAACAGATTGCAAGATGCATCCAGGGCTACTGGGATTCTGTTTTATTTAAAAGTGCAATTATTGTTACCCCGTTTTCATAAAAATATAAAATATTCAGTCTTGAATTTCTGATTTAATTCAAATTTTGAATAATAAATCATGACCCTGATTCCACCTTCTGTTGTTCTTCCATATGTGGGATCTGTGTGGGATCTTTTAATATTTCTTTTTTATATAGAATATTTATTAAGGTTTTTAGTAATAATACAATAAAGGTAAAAAGAAAAAATAATAAAATAATAATAGCAAAAATACAAAAAATAAAAATAATTTAAAAACATGCAGATTTTCCATTGCTTATTTTCCTTTAACTTGTTTCCCGGACCTCCTCATACCTCCCTTTTTTGTATTCCAATTCAAATTGTTAGTTCAGCAAATCCTTACCATTAAATTTTTACCTGTTTCTAAGCCTTTTTTCTTCTCTCTCATATTCCCTTAAAGCATTACAGCTGGAAACCACTTAATTTCTATCCAACATCATTCTAACATTCATTAATTTTGCAATATTTCTGTAGGTAGTCTTTAAATTTCTTCCAATCTTCTTCCGCCGACTCTTCTCCCTGGTCTCGGATTCTGCCAGTCATTTCTGCCAATCCCATATAGTCTGATCTTTTAATATTTCTATCAGTGACTTAGATGAAGTCATGAAGGGAGTTCTTATCAAATTTGGAAAAGGGAGGTAAAACTGGGAGGAATAGCTAATGCCACAATTTAAAATTAGAGAAATTAAAATCCACAAGAAGACCTGTTCTCCTACCCATGACTTAATTTTCATCAGAAACCTTTAATAAGAAGTTTTGTTTTTTTAAAAAAATACTTTTCTAAAAGGCAAATATACATGGCCAAATTTACCTTTCCCAAATCCAAATATATATTATATAGCATGGCTATAGGTTTTCTTTCACTAGGTTGCCATATTTTGATGAGCAGAAAAAGAGGACGCTATGACGGCCATTCAAAGCAAATAAATGCAATTTGTCTCAAATTTTACCCCTGAAAAAGGGGACAAGTCCTGGAAAAAGGGGACACATGGCAACCCTAATTTAACCACCGCAAAATGGAGAATCTGCTATTCTAGAACTTCATCATGCATTGTGGTGGAGAATTATTATTTTGTGTTCATACATTTCTACTTGTTTCAACCAGCAGAGGTCTCTAAACTGAATAGAAAAGATGACTGTGCATTTAGCAGAGCTGTGCCCATATTCCATTGCAATACAAGGGAGAGAAACCATCATTCACTCTTTAACATATGCAAGGGAGGAAAGATAGCAAAAACACAACTGAAAAGACTGATGGGAAAGTTTCCAAAAAAATCAGATGCTAGAGACGAGAGAGAAGCTGACAGCACAATTCTGGGCAAAGAAACTAGAGCTTTCCTACCCTCCCTGTTCCCAAATTCTAGGGGCGGGGGATGCATTCTCTGTCCAAAGCAGGGGTCAATTTCCTGCTGCTTTCAGCTAGGATTTTGGTGTAATCTGGGGAGATGGTTGCTTACCTTAACTTTACATATTGGCTGGGGCCTTGTTCCCTTTTTTATTTATTTTTTAATCCCTGCAGCCTTGTCCCAGTCAGATCCATCCATCTCAAGGCATACAGTATAGGTTTCTGTTTTTGGAAGAGCATGGGCAGGTGTAGACTGGAAAGTCTTGGTGCTCAGATAAGCTAATCAAACAAAACTCCTAGTCAACGCTGCTTTTATAGAAAAAGAGGTGCCGGAAGTGAACACCTCCCTTGTTCTCTTATAATGGCACCCACCTGAGAGGTGCCAGAAGTAAGTTCCGACAAATTCCGGCTGAAAAAAAGAAGCAGCCCTGCTCCTGGTTATTCATTTTCAGTCAAGTGTCTCTATCCCTAAGGACAGCTAGCCAGCCAGCCAGCCAGCCATTCATTTATCTATTATGAGATTTATAGCCCATGTTTCACCAGAAGGTCCTGCAACAGGATACAGAAACATAAAACACAGCATTAAAAAACAGTTTTAAACAAATTACAGTGGTACCTCAGGTTACAGACGTTTCAGGTTACAGCTGCTTCAGCTTATAGACTCCGCTAACCCAGAAATAGTACCTCGGGTTAAGAACTTTGCTTCAGGATGAGAACAGAAATTGCGCGCCGGTGGTGCGGCGGCAACGGGAGGCCCCATTAGCTAAAGTGGTACCTCAGGTTAAGAACAGTTTCAGGTTAAGAACGGACCTCTGCAATGAATTAAGTTGTTAACCTGAGGTACCACTGTACAATCACACCCAGAGTCTGTTCTCAAAATAGACATCTCACGCTCTTCAGCCTATAATGAAAGCTGGACAATGAAGGTATCAGACACACCTCTCTCTGAAGGAAGTTCCACAACTTAGAAAATACCATGAGGAATGTCCTCTCCCAAGTCACCACCACCTGCAAATCTCTCTGAGGGCGGTGGAACTATCAAGAGGTCCTCCTCTGTTGAACTTAACACTCAAAAAGTCAATTTCCTGCATTGTGCAGAAGCTGTTGATAAGATGGTATCTGCAGAAGGCCTTCACCTGCAGGGTGCAGCGATTAACTGGCTATATAAGCAGTGATATTTCAGCCATCTTGGTCCTAAGCTGTATAGGGCTTTATACATCAAAACCAGCACTTGAACTCAGTCCAATGGACAGCCGGTAGTAGTGATGTGATAATCCAAAGGTTTGGAATACCTCGTTCTCTCCTACTTGCTGTGAAAGAAAAAATGGCAGTGTCACTGCTACATACAGTTGTATTGTTTAGAGAGGCTGCCTTAGTTTCTCCAAACCAGTTAAAATGCAGTAGGGCTGAATGTCTCTTACCACTGCTATAATGTGAAACCAATCGATAGAAGCAACTTTCAGCAGATAACACTTTTGTTTCTATGGATTGATATTTTTTTTTGGCTGTATTAAAATGTAATGGGATTACAACCAATTTTAAAAATTGCTTCTTTCTATCCGATGTATGATTAATAGGGATTAAGATAAATATTTTCAAAGGGACTTAATAGGATTTTCCAAAAAAAAGAAAAAAAAGAAGCAGCATCTTTACGCTAAAGATTAGTGAGCTGCTAGGAAGGAGTTTGCAGAAATGAAGCATAGAAAAGTAAGCAGAGACAAATAAATCACTTAATGGTAATGAATGATCCAAATTATCACTTCCTATCATGCACAAATTCAGATGATAAAAGGACTAAAGCTCTGTGTGCTTTTAAAATCATTGCTGCATTATTAATGCCACTGTAAAATTAATCTGTTCACCTACTGCAGGAGAAGAATATCACTTTAATAAACATGATACATACACACACACACACACACACACACACACACACACACACACACACCCTTAAAGCTACTTTCTAAAAGTGCTTTGATTGACCATCTGTTTCATTCTGCTGGCAGATTTCTTTCAAATGATGTCATCCCTTGTCCCATCCATTCAGTTGCTGGTGGGATCTGGTCCATTGCAGCAAGAAAGTGAAAAGAAGGACAACAGCTCTCCACATGGGTAATGTGTGAATAGGGCTATAGAGCAGGCCTCATCACTTGTGCACTGCTGCCTTGGTCACGTGGTTCTTAGAGGACTTTGATTATGTTGTAAAGCAAATATTCTGATCAGCTGAAGCCCTATAGCATAGTCCACTGCTCTGAAGCAATGATGCAGTGCAATTTCCTAACATTGATGTTATGACAACCATACAGTGGTACCTCGGGTTAAGAACTTAATTCAGTATGGAGGTCCATTCTTAACCTGAAACTGTTCTTAACCTGAGGTACCACTTTAGCTAATGGGGCCTCCCGCTGCTGCCGCGCCGCCGGAGCACAATTTCTGTTCTCATCCTGAAGCAAAGTTCTTAACCTGAGGTACCTTCTGGGTTAGTGGAGTCTGTAACCTGAAACGTATGTAACCTGAAACGTATGTAACCTGAAACATAACATGAGGTACCACTGTAGTGGTGTAAAGTGCTAATTTTAATTGTCAGTGAATGTAGAACAGAACTAAATCCAATCCAATCTGGTGCTTTTGTAGGTGCAGGAGCTGTGATGTGCACAGTTTGTATCTGCAAGAGCTCTGTGTACATGGGAGCATGCATGGAGTTCTGCACTGGTGTGCCATAATTTTAAAAAAAGAAGATACCCAGTACAAAACCCTTAGAGATAAGTGTACAACGAAGAACCCTAATCAAATCATGAACTATTCATCTGTATACTTGCCACTCTGACATATGCCAGAAATGGTCATCCACCCTACCTGGGTTTTGGTTTTCTTTGTTTTTAGGATTCTGTTGCAGAAATTTAAGTTGTCTGAAACTGTCAATCTCCTTCCATATTCTGACCCAAGAAATGTATATGTAAATATTGAAATCTAATATGTATGTATATCACTCTGATAGTCTGGATTTTGCATGTAGCAAAATTTAATGATGGGGATGTGATACATACTTAGTAGCTCTTTATGCCTCTCTTTATGCAAATTAGGCAACCTGTTTAGCATATTTCCACACAAATGCCCATGACAAGTTTCATATCAATGGGTCGCGAGCTGCTTAATTCCAGTGTTTTTCTGCTCATACTACTTAAGGAGTTTACCATGCTGGTATCCAAATGAAGTAATCAAAGTGCATTATTGTTTTTTACTGGCAAATTTACTAGAGGAAATCCTTCTTCTGAAAGAGCACAATGCTTCTTGATTTCTCCAGAGTAAATAGGAGCCATGGAAAACAAGCCTTATCCTGTTATAGTACATTCCTCAAGTGACCAAAATTAAAAAGCTTATGTGTGAACTTTAGGGAACTATGAAAAGTAAACTCTTTGGGGATATGTTGATTGAAAATGAAATATGATTCTCCTAAAAGTGTGTTCGTAGTGGTGGGTGTTTTTATTATTATTAAAGCCAGGGAAAACAGTTCAATAGTGCATTGCTGATTTTAAGCAGAATGCATATCCAGATGGTATTTTAAACATTCAGTCCGCAAAACTAATTATATTTTGGGTTGTTGCATTTATACAGTTATGTTCTGCTCTGGAGTCAACATTTCCAGAGTTTGGGATTTACAGACGCTATTTTACAGCATTATTTGATTTGACTGTTTTTCATAGGACTGTCATAACCCCGGCATCTAGCATTGATCAGACACCAAAGTCGCATCCACACCATACATTTAAAACGCTATGATACCACTTTTATTGGGATTCACCCAAAGAATTCTGGGAGATTTAGTTTGATAAGAGTGTTACTAGGAGTCCCCTGATCTATGATTGCAGTCATGAGATTTTTTTGTCTTTCACATGACAGTATATGTTTTGACTCCACAGAGTAGGAAATGACGAAGATAGGATGTTTGTGTTACTGTGTTCCGTGAAGTGGGACTATTGTCCTTTGTTCTTTTTCTCTGTGCTGTCTGTTGCTAGAGAGGGGGGGCATGTTGGAGTGCTCCGTGTGTGTTTATATGTAAATAAAGTAGATTAGCCAAAATGCTGAGTTGCTGAGGTCTGTCACACGCATGATGCGCAAACTCTGTCGATCCCTAAGTGTTCCGGTGTCAGTTGGCATCAGTCGCTGTGATGTTCGGGCTGAAGGAAGCTTATGAAGCTCCCGAACGATCAACCAGTAGGGAGGGAACATGCCAGTTGGGCATGTGTCTCTGCCAGAGTCCTACTTGAGTGTAGGCTGAACTCCTGACATTCCCCACCCAGAGCAAGAATTCCCAGAATGGTTTAACAAACAATCCCTCTTTCCAGAGACCTCTGGGAATTGCAGCTCTGTGGGGAGGAAAATAGGCATCTCCAGCAACTCTCAGCACCCGGAATTCTTTGTGACCGTTTAAAGTGATATCATAGTGCTTTAGTGTATGGTGTGAATGTGGCCTAAGTCGGAGGCTACAGTTCCACAGACTAGCTTCCTAGCTCTTGGCCTGTTCATGCTGTTCAGGTGTCCACTCAACCCATAGGATAAGGTTACCAGATTTTTTTCAATGAAGAAGAAGAGAAGAAGAGTTTGGATTTGATATCCCGCTTTATCACTACCCTAAGGAGTCTCAAAGCGGCTAACATACTCCTTTCCCTTCCTCCCCCACAACAAACACTCTGTGAGGTGAGTGAAGCTGAGAAACTTCAGAGAAGCATGACTAGCCCAAGGTCACCCAGCAGCTGCATGTGGAGGAACAGGGAAGTGAACCTGGTTCACCAGATTATGAGTCCACCGCTCTTAACCACTACACCACACTGAATCCGGGGACACTTCATTGAAATAAGTCGGAATGATAGGATTTTTCAGGGGACTGATTTGTAAATCTGGGGACTATCCCCAGGAAACGGGGACGTCTGGTAACCTTAACATAGGAGCCAACTCCAGGAGGCTGTGGGTGTTTGGGCACCCACACAAAACCAATGAAAACAGCCATCAGGTGGCAGCAACGCTGGCTCTGAGAGAGAAGCAGTTCAGGTCCGCCCTCCACAGCCAACCAGCAAGGCACTCTTTTCCATGAGTTCCAATATCATGCCCCTCTCTGAGAAATGGGGCAGCAGATCTGCCCCCCACCCTGTTCTGCCCCAATCTCATTCTGGCGCCATATGATTGCTATGCTTCCAGATGTTAGCATACTCTCAGCTATGTTTCTGGCAGAGTGGATTGTGGGGTGACGCTTGGTAATGTTATTGGGATTAAGGGAAACAGTCATTTCATGTATGTTGCATATATATATAATAGAAGATGCATTTTAGTGTTCCTATTTACGCATGTTACACAGCATTACAATTTACTAGGTAAAAAGGGTCATTATGTTTGCTCAGCGTGATATTTGCTTCAGTGGTCTGTCTGATGATGATTAATATACCAAATACAGATCTATTCATACATTCAATCATAATATCTATCTTATACTTTCCTTTCTTCTTTCCTTTTTTTGCTAGTGTCACAGATGCTAGTTTCATTGATCCTTCTGCTTAGATAAGGTGGTTCAGGGATGGAAATAGATCTTCCCTAATTGATTATGTCACTGACACTGTGGCAGTAGATGCTTTCACTCTATTAAAATTGCACCTTTAAAGTCACAATTGGCTAATGGTGGGTTTGACAGTGATCCAGTACCATGGTGAAACACTCGGGAAGTCTGAATGAAATCATATGTGCATCTTATACAGTGCTTTTTTCTGAAGGGATGCAGGGGTACGCATACCCCCTAAACATGTTGTGAATCTAAGTTTGGCCTCATTGAGGGGCAGTATTTCAATATGAGTAGGGAAATGAGAGTACCCCTAAACATATTTTTTAAGAAAAAAACACTGATCTTATATGATTGTTATATGAAATCATAAAGGCATCTTAAAAGATTTCAAACTTTCATGAAGTTCTCCACATTTCTGCAGAAATCATCATGAAAATTCATCAGCATTTTACTGTGAATTTCTCCTAATAAACACATTTTTGTATGCAGTTTTGACTAGTGCACACATTTTGGCAAGCCATTTCCCCAAACATAGTGCATTTTTATGTTCATTTCACTAAAATATGCATTTTTATGGACACATTTTTTGGTTGTAAAACTTAATCCCAAAATTCAGAGAAGTGTAAATTTTCAACAGTACCTGTGTTTTGGTTTTTGCATTGGTTTTGCATTTGCAAATTAGGGAGGTCTTCTGAATCCCAGGCCCATAGCGGGGCATATGCAAATGAAAGGTATGCCAAAGATCGTGTCAAAAACACCACAATGGCCAGTTCTAGTGCTTTATTAAAGAAAGGTGTAAACTTGCAACACAGCCTTTGAAGCCCCACTGCCATTACAGATGTGAGGCAAACATGGCAGCAGCGAGAGGTCATCTTGACTTGTTTGCAAAGTTCTAATATGCTAAGCATTACCTATACAAAAGACAGCATACGTCAATTTGGCCCGAACCTCCCATCAATCCATCTGACCCATGAGGGCATAGGTGGCAGTTATCCAAGGCTTACAGATATCTCTCCTCTCTGGGCCAAGAGCCAAACATCCCAGGGCCCACAGATAAGCATAGCATCAAAGCAAGCCAATTAGCAGATATCAAAGCAAGTGCATAAATATAGGTGAGCTCATTATTGCAACTACTATCAAGTAATTGGGGTTATCTTGACTACCAAGATGGCGTTTCCAGGCCTACTGGAAAAGTCTCCCTCCCTAGTTAATACACATTTACATCTTACATATGTTGTCCATTGGCTGGAAGCTCCCCACCCCTAGTGTGAATCAGATGGACTAACGCTCAAGCTAACTGAAGGCAGCTTCCATATATTCCTTTCTTCTGCGTACCTACAGGGGTCACTGGACTCCATATCCCATTGTCCATGACCACTGGCCGATCTGGCTTTGGCTAATGGGAGTTGGAGTCCGACAATGTATGGAGGGCGACAGGTTGCCTACCCCTGATATAAAGGGTTCGTGGTCTCTCCTTCTAGATAAGGCGATGGAAAAGGATGGGGCTAATTATATATTTGAGAGCCATCCCGAGCCTATAAGTATTATACATCAATGCAGGAAAGGCAACATGGTCGACAAGAGACTCGTATTATTTATTTCAGTGTTCAAAGCATTTTGTCTGAAGAAGTTAGGATTTCAACTACATATTGTGAAAGCAGTGTCTTTCATTTTTCTTCCAAGTCCCTCCCTTCCTGTGCTCAGTGCATCAAGTGTCATTAATTAGCACACACTCATGTGTGTATGAAGCCTTACAACAGGTTGGGTTCCCAGGAGGACTCCCTTCGGGGGGTTAAAGGCTACTCATCCAGACAGATGATGCAAGAGAGAGAGAGAGATGCCAGGGCGCAGAAAGCTCTCTCGCTGCATCACAGCTTTCCCAATGTCCCAGTGATCATATTTCATGGGGCATTATCATATTTCAGCAGTGACATTTACCAGCTTTATGAAAAATGAAATAAAGGAAAATGGCCCTGCCACCAGCTTATCAGATTCATCACTTTAGGAATTTCCATTGATGTTTCATTTATAGTCCCTTATTTGAGCCCTTATATAATTCTTCTGAATTGCAGTGGAATCGGAGTGACGTTTGCTTAGGAGAACAGATTGCAAAGTTTTAAAAGCAACTCAATCTTGTGTTAAGGGGTGGTTCTGCACATACGAGGCCTACAAGCAGCGAGTTGGGAGTAAGGAGGACCAGACACTGGATGTTCATAGTGATTTTTTTAATGGGTTTTTTGTAAACTGCTTGGAGGTTTTATTACCATCAAGAATAATATTAATATTGATATTATTAATATTTGCACCCCCCAAGGAGCACAAGGTAGCACACATGGTTTTCCCCTTCTTCAGTCTCCACTACCTGTTTAGGCTGAGCAGCTGAGAGGCAGTGAGAGACCAAGGTTCTCCCATTGAGTTTCATGGCTGAGTGGGGATTTGAACCCTAGCTTCCTAGGTCCTAGTCCAACACCATAACCACTACACCACATTCATTCCCATTCTGATCCAAATTGTTCTGTCTTAATTTGCCCTTTAGCCAGTCTCAGTGTATGAGTTAGCTGTTCAGCCAACACAGTTTGCCAAACACATCCATTCCAATAGCCCGCTGTGTCAACAGAATCCCCTTTCCCTGATACAGAAGGAACAAGATGCATTGGGACTGTGTTTGGATGGGCTTGACCTCCGTATCTAGGATTAAATCTTCTCCAATCGCTTGACACAGCAGCAAACAACACAATTAATGCCATGCGTAGTACTAGCTAGGCCCTTTGGGATCAATTAGTTGCGACTCCCTGTTGGGTGTGCATTCAGCGGCAAACTCAAGTAACATGTGGATTGGCCATCTGATACCCCACCATTAAATGCTTCAAAAATGGAATCTTATCAGCTTGCGTAAAAAAAACAACCACCACCACCAAGTGATCCCTTCCCCCTCACTTCTTTTAAGAACGACCATTTTCCAACCTTGCCCCAAAGCTATTGCTATCACTGGCTGCGTTCTCTCATTTTGACAAGAGGACATCCTATGCCAGGGCTAGTGAACCTGTGCCCCTTCAGGTGTTGACGGACTCCAACTCCCCTTCTCTCTGACCACCGGCCAGGATGGCTGGGGCTGAGGGGAGCTGGAGTCCAATGATATCTGAAAGGCTGCATTTGTATTTGTGCTAAATACAAAAGGAATGGTGACTGAAGGCTGATTTCGGTATGCACATTCTTCCAGTCCCCTTTTTATGCAATAACTGAACGCACACAGAAAGTATAAAGGTAAAGGTAAAGGGACTCCTGACCATTCGGTCCAGTCGTGGCCGACTCTGGGGTTGCGGCACTCATCTCGCTTTATTGGTCGAGGGAGCCGGCGTGCAGCTTCCAGGTCATGTGGCCAGCATGACTAAGCTGCTTCTGGCAAACCAGAGCAGCGCACGGAAATGCCGTTTACCTTCCCGCCGGAGTGGTACCTATTTATCTACTTGCACTTTGATGTGCTTTCGAACTGCTAGGTTGGCAGGAGGAGGACCGAGCAACGGGAGCTCACACTGTCGCAGGGATTTGAACCGCCAACCTTCTGATCGGCAAGTCCTAGGCTCTGTGGTTTAACCCACAGCATGTGCACTCCCAAAACACTCTTCAGGTGCAGTAGAAGGATTCATTTTCAAAGTCCCTCTTACTGGTCCCACCTTGCTTTATTGGATGCCACTGGCCTAGGAACTCCCAAATAATCTATCTTATTCATACTGCTGGATTGCTGTGTTCAGTTCCTTTTATTGTGAATTATTTTATTTATGATTTTCAATTTTACAGACTTCAATAATTTCATAATCATTTTAACATTTCAGAACTTGACTTCCTTCCCCTTCTTTCTGCAGTTCCTTAAAATTATTTTTAATATTTTCTTCATATCCAAATTAACTTAAGCTGCTCATTCATTCATCTACTTTAAATTTATAGCCTTATAAAACTGCAGGTTATTACAATCATCCTTCCGCAGTGTTCTTATCTGTTTACCATTTATTTGTAAATATTCAATAAACCATTTCCATTCTTTTATAAAAAGTTTGTATCTTGATTTCTTATTTTTTGGGTAAATTTCACCATTTCTGTATATTCCATAAGTTTTTGTATCCATTCTTCTTTTGCTGGGACGACTTCTTTCCATTTTGGGGCAAAGGCGTTCTGTTCTGTTGCCCACAGAATAGCTGGCTGAGTGATGTGCAATAACAATTTATTGGGAATTAATTTGTACTGAACAGCTGCAATAAAATGGGTGAAGGAAAGGGACAGATTTACCCAGTACAGGCCATGGGGGGGTGCACATGTGTGTGCGAGCTTCAATGTATTCTTAGGACCAACAATGCAGGGCACTGCAGCTAAATCCAGTAGTATCATACTGCTTAATAATATTTGCATTCCCCTTAATTTAGAATGTACTCACATGGTTGTTGTGTGATGAGGATATCTATGAACATGGTAGTTTCCGAGCCAAAGAACAAGGCGAGTTAAAGGTGTTGACCTTCTGTAAAAAGAACACCAAGAACTGCATCAAAATATTTTTTAAAAGGAGCCTAATAAAATCTTTCCAAACCCATTTATGGTTTGTTTGTTTTCCACATTTGGGAATCTGAATGCATTCCAAGGGAACTTCTCAGGAAACTTTACCAAGAACAAAATTCCTTTAAAGGGAGGTTTCACAATCAAATATGTAATCTTCTTGCCCTTGGTGTTAGCATTGTACGTCTTAGGCTCAGGGAGGGGCCATAGCTCAATGAAGAAGCATGTGCTAAAGATTCCATATCTAGTCCCTAGAACCCCTGAGTCACAAGGCAGCAGGGCAGGGAACGCAGGAAGATAAGGAGTTACCCCATAATGAACCATCTAGTTCAGTATTGTCTACACTGGCAGCAGCTCTCCAGAGTATCAGATCAGGAATATTTCCTAGCTCTACCTAGAGATGCTGGGAATCAAACCAAGGACCTTATGCATGCAGAGGAGATGCTTTCCCACTGAGCTTTGGCCTGAATCTTAGGAGAGTTCTTGCCAGTCTGAATAGACTGGGCCTTGTACTGAATGGAGCAGTCAACATTCGGGAGCGGACCGGACGAAGAAACAGAAGGAGAGGCAGAAGAGGAAGATCCAGGGAATTTATAAAGAAAAGGAAAACATAAGTGAGATCTAGAAACAATGGGGTTAAAAATCTGGAGCTGGAACATTAATGGGATGAACGAGAAAAAAAAGAGGAATAAAATTGAACAATATCTGAAAAAGAAAAACCTGGACATTATTTGTCTCCAAGAAACGCACATAGCTAGAAGACACAGGAAAGTATTAATTAATAGGAGGTTGGGAAATGAATTTGAGTCCTCGGATAAAGAGAAGAAAAGAGGGGTGGTACTATATATTAAGAATAAGATTGAAGCCAAAATAATATTTAAAGATGAAGAGGGCAGAATAATAGGGGTCCGTATCAATTGGCAAGGGGAGAATTTGGTTGTAATTGGGGTATACGCCCCAAATGACAGCAAGTCGGAATTTTTTAAAAAATTGGAAGAGAAAATATGTGAATATGCCGACCAGAAAATTGTTTTGATGGGAGACTTCAATGGGGTGGTATCTATAGATGCGGATAAGTATAGGGAAGGAGGAAGCAAGAACGGGAAGCTGCCAAAATCCTTTTTCTCAATGGTAGACAATGGTAATTTGATAGATATCTGGCGCCTCAAACATCCGCTAGACAAACAATTTACCTTCCATTCCGAACCAAATCAGTCGTTGTCACGCATCGATCAAATATGGATCTCGAGTGAACTATGTCCAAGAACCAAACTAATAGAAATAAGACCGAGTGTAATCTCAGATCACAACCCGATAGAGTTAGAATTAAAAAGCATTGAGCCAAGAACTTTCAGATGGAGACTAAAGGACTATCTTCTGGAGGATCAAAAAATCGTTGAAACCACGCAGGAAAAATTAAAGCAATACTTTAAGGAAAACTGCGGTAAAGGAACAAAGGCTAGTGTAGTATGGGAGGCAAGTAAGGCAGTAATAAGAGGTTATTTTATCCAGCAGAATGCAATTAAAAACAGGAATAGGGAGAAAGGAAGAGAGGAAATTCTGAAGCAGATAATGGTATACGAACAAAAATTATCCCAGAAACCCAACTGTCAGAAAGCAAAAGAAAGAATTAAAATCTTGCAAGCCCAATTTGCCACAATAATAAACAGAGAGGTTGAATGGAACATTAAAAAATTAAGACAAAAAAATTTTGAATTTTCAAATAAGTCAGGCAAATGGCTTGCATGGCAAATTAAAAAGAGGAAGGAAAGGAGCACAATAAATAAAATAAAGGTAGGAGAGGAAGAGAAAACAGACCCTAAAGAAATTAGAAGAGAGTTTCTTAACTACTATAGAAGACTTTACTCCAATAATGAGAGAATCAGTTTAAGAAGAATAGAGAGATTTTTGAAGGATAAAGGGGTGCAGAAAATCACAATGGAGGAAAGACAACAGCTGAATACCCCAATCGGAATTGATGAAATAGAAGACGCAATTAAAGAGTTAAAGAGGGGAAAAGCCCCAGGTCCTGATGGATTCACTGCAGGTTACTACAAAGAAATGAAACCCATCCTGGTGGGTCCTTTGAAAGAAACTATGGATAATATCTTAAGGAAGGGAGAATTCCCAGAGACTTGGAAGGAGGCATATATTACGTTTATCCCCAAGCAAGAAGCAGATCTGACCCAGGTTAAAAACTATAGACCGATCTCACTGTTAAATGTAGATTATAAAATATTTGCAGGGATTCTAGCAAGGAGGTTGAGGAGACTGCTATCAGAAACCATTCATAGGGACCAAGCAGGATTCCTGCCAGGGCGGCAGATGAGAGACAACACAAGAAACATAATTAATATGTTAGAGTACTTATCTGTCAAGATTAATAAACAGGTTATAATGATGTTTGTGGATGCTGAGAAGGCATTCGACAATGTCATTTGGGACTTTATGTTGAAAAATCTAGAGCATATGGAGGTGGGGAAAGACTTTTTTAGTGGAGTAAAAGCTATATATACAGATCAGAAAGCTAAACTGATCATTAACAACATAGTGACAGAAGAGATAAAGATACAAAAAGGAACAAGACAGGGATGTCCGCTCTCCCCGCTCCTGTTTATAATGACTTTAGAAATCTTATTGAATTCTATAAGGCAGAACCAAAAAATAAAAGGAGTGTTAGTCGGAAAGAATGTACATAAGATCAGAGCATATGCGGATGATGTAGTTATAATGACAGAAGAACCAACAGCTGCAACAGGAGAGATACTAAAGGAATTAGATCAGTTTGGAGACGTAGCAGGGTTCAAATTAAATAAGACCAAAACAAAAATAATAGGCAAAAATTTAGACCATAAATTAACAGAAACAATTCAACAGCAAACACAAATAGAGGTGGTGAAAAAAGTGAAATATCTTGGTATTTGGATAACACCTAAGAACATAGATCTATTCAAAAATAACTATGAACCGACGTGGAGGGAAATAAGAAAGGACCTGGAAATCTGGGGAGGGTTGAAACTGTCATTCTGGGGAAGGATCAACACAATTAAGATGAATGTGCTCCCAAGGCTGATGTTCCTATTCCAAACTATCCCTATAATTAAAGGAAACCGAACTTTTAAGGAGTGGCAACGAGTGCTTTCGAGATACATCTGGCAAGGAAGGAAACCCAGAATTCAGTTTAAACTATTAACAGATATAAAAGAAAGGGGAGGTTTCGCCTTGCCGGATGTGAAACTGTATTATGAGGCGGTTTGCCTATGCTGGGTTAAAGATTGGGTAAGGTTAGAGAATAGGGAACTACTGGACCTGGAGGGCCATGACAACAATTTTGGCTGGCACGCCTATTTATGGCAGGATAAATGGAAGATACATAGGGGATTTGGGAATCATATTTTCAGAGGACCATTAATCGAAATATGGGATAAATACAAGAATTTGTTGGAACCAAAAACACCGCACTGGCTTTCACCTCTAGAAGTTATGTGTGTGAAGGCTATTAATATGAGAAGTAACTGGGCAACATACAGTCAGTTAATAATTAAGGAAGATGGGGAATGGAAAGTACGACCATATGATCAGGTTAAGGAACATGTTTACGACTGGCTACACCATCTCCAGGTGAATCAGATGTTCAGGAAGGATCTTAAAGAGAGAGGTTATGTAGAGAAGGAATCTAAGTTCCAGATGGAGATCATAAACAAAGAAGAGAAGATTGTATCGAAAATGTATAGGATACTGTTGGATTGGCATCTAGCAGATGAGGAAGTTAAGTGCGTGATGACTCGCTGGGCAGAGGATGTGGGACATAATATACTATTTGAAGATTGGGAAAAACTCTGGAAGGAAGGATTAAATTTCACGGCGTGTGTAACGATAAAAGAGAACATAATGAAGATGTTCTATAGATGGTATTTAACACCCATGAAACTATCGAAAATGTAAGGTGGATAATAAGTGTTGGAAGTGCAGGGTTAGTGAAGGCTCCTTCTATCATATGTGGTGGGAGTGTGGAAAAGTGAAACAGTTTTGGGAAAAAATCTATATAGAACTGAAGAAGATTCTAAAATACACGTTCTTAAAGAGACCAGAAACTTTCTTACTAGGTATACTGGGTCGGGAGATAAAAAAAGAAGATCGTAGATTAGTGTATTATGCAGTCACAGCAGCAAGAGTTATGCTTGCCCAGATGTGGAAAAGGAAGGAAACACCAACGGTGGAGGAGTGGAGATCTAAGCTGTTAGATTATATGGAACTGGATAGACTTACAGGTAAAGTAAGATATATAAGAGACCAAAAGTTTACCAAGGATTGGGGAAAATATGTTGATTATCTGGAATTTATTAGTCAAGGGAAAATAACGCTAAAGGGATTCAGAGACACACTGTGAAAAAAAGCATGAGTTATTGTTTAAAGACAAAAGGAGATTAAATAATGTATAAGGATAAGGTACATCAAGAAATAAACACAAAGAGACACAATGACAATATATACTAAGAAATGTGTAATTTAAAGTATTACTGCGAATGATTTTCGGGAAAGCTAAAGGAAGCCTTGAAAAAGAAGACCAAACAATGTGGTTAATGTGAAAACTCAAGTCTGTGTATACTTCTCTCATATTTCTCAAATATACTTTTGTATGTATTTTTCTTTTCTATTGTAACACCATTCTTCTCGGTGTAACACTTTCAGTTGTGTTTGTCTATATATGTTCTATTCTTATGTCTTACTTTCATGAAACAAAGCAATAAAAAATAATCGTGAAAAAAACAACATTCTGGAATATCATTTTTGTTTCATACAATCATTGTGTTGGAGGGGACTTTGCAGGCACTCTTATCCAACTCGCTTCAACAAATCCAAAAGCCAGAGCACAGCCAAAAATAAGGATGGGGGATTCCGTTTGTGTTGAAAGGTGAACATGCCCAATTTGCTAATGTTTTTTGGTTTTTAAAAGTGGGCAAAATCTATTACGTACAGGACACGTAACCTGTTGTGTTACATGATCATGCTGTAAATTCCGTGCACACAATGGAGTGTTTGAAAGCTCATCTCCAGAGCTCTGGATAAAACAGCATGTTGTAATCCAAACCTGTTCCCTGGGGAAGGTTTTCCTTTATTAGAAAGAACACACCAGATCAGCAACCTCTGGGAATGCCTCTGTGATGAAAGAACAGGTATGTTCAGAAGCAAAAAAAGGTCAGAGACATATTGGCAGGAAAGTTGTTATTACCATGCCAACATTTTTGCAGCAAAGACTGGCTGTCCAGGGTTTCAAATACTGTACAGCCAAGAGTGGCTAGACAGGCCTAGATCTCCTGTTTAGTAGTTATTCCACAGTATTTGTGCACTCTGCATGTAGAATAGTTCTGACGCTCCACACAAACCCTCCTGCTGATAGCTGCAGAGAAGAGATGCCATTCATATTTCATGTTACCTAGTGGGTTCCCCACTATAGACTGCAGCCAAGCCCTGTGGGCAAAGTCATGGTGCAATGCAGAGATCAGCTATAGGGCTGGTGGATGTGGTTTGGCCAAAACAGCATCATAGGAAAAATGGGGAGGTCTGGGAGGCCTAATTAGCCCCATGAGCTGATGGTTCGCCACCCTTGCTATAGAGTTTTGGAGAAGATGCTTTCTGTTCTGTTCTTCTTTTTCCCATACTCGCCTCCATAGGTATTCTCTCTCTCTCTTTCTTTCTCTCTCTCTCTCTGTGTGGTCCGTGCAGCAGCAGCGGAAGCCGCTCGGGTGCCTGGGGCAGTGCGCACAGGGGCAGGGCGAGCCACCCATAGGGGCGGGGTGCATTGTGGGGCCTCCGGAGTCTGCCTGCCTCCTCCCCCTCAGCTGCCCTACAGCTGGGGGGAGGGCAGTGGGTGAACCATTTGGGCAGCACAGAGCCTGCGCGTGCCCAAGCCACCACATCTCTCCCAGGAGAGACATGTGGCTCAGACGCACCGCAGGCCCCGTGGTGAGTGCCGCCCGGCATTTTGTCACCCCCCAAGTGGTGACACCCAGGGCAGCCTGCACCCACCACACCCCCTTCCTCCATCCCTGGCGGAGGAAACTTTTGCCCCTCTCACAATTCAAGAACTCAGGGTTGCCCAGTGAAATTATGCAATGTTCAAAGCAGATAGAAGAAAGGAAACCGTTCTTTGCACAGTGCAGACTGGCAGCATTTGTGACTGCAAGATGTAGCAATGGCCACAAGTAGGTTTCTGGTTCTTGAAGAGCATTAGACAAATTCATAGCCAGGTGGAACTATTTGCAGCAATCCAACTCAGTCTGGAAGGACGTGTGGATCCAGAATTGGCCTCCACAGTCACGGATGACTGTGGTGTAGTGGTTAAGAGCAGTGGACTCGTAATCTGGTGAACCGGGTTCATTTCCCCCACATGCAGCTGCTGGGTCACCTTGGGCTAATCACACCTCCCTGAAGTCTCTCAGCCCCACTCACCTCACAGAGTGTTTGTTGTGGGGGAGGAAGGGAAAGGAGATTGTGAGCCGCTTTGAGACTCCTTAAGGGGAATGAAAGGTAGGATATGAACTTCCTGACAGTAAGAGCTGTTCAACAGTGGAATTTGCTGCCAAGGAGCGTGGTGGAGTCTCCTTCTTTGGAGGTCTTTAAGCAGAGGCTTGACAACCATATGTCAGGAGTGCTCTGATGGTGTTTCCTGCTTGGCAGGGGGTTGGACCCGATGGCCCTTGTGGTCTCTTCCAACTCTATGATTCTATGATTCTATATCAAGTCCAAACTCCTCCTCCTCCTCTTCTTCTTCTTGACTCACTGTTAAGACCGTGTTCATGGAAGACAATCTTACTTGGCTATGAGTGATCACCAAAGTAGAGGGATCACCTCTGTTGAACCACTTCAGTCTGATCCATCCAGGTGATTGTTATATTCTAATTTATTTATTTTCATTTTTTACAGGCTACTTTTCCAAGTAAGGATCTCTCAAGCTAGCAAACAAAACCAAATGTTAAAATACAGTATTTTATAGAGACTATTGAACAAGATTTATATAACCAGAAAAAGTAAGCTGCTTACAGAAGATAATAGGAAAATATAGGAAAATCAACAGACTTTAAGAACAAGTAGACATAATAAAATTATCAAAATGCAGATAAAAATCAAGAGTTTAAAAAGCAAACATGCCTAAAAAAATGATATGTATGGTTAGGCTTACCGAAACAAAAGAGAAGTTTGTAGCAGGCATTAAAAATAAATAAATGTATAGCTGCCTGCCTGGGATCAGGAATATTGAAGCACATTAGGTTATATCCAGTGATAGCCCCTATAAGTTCATTAATTTCAACGGGTCTGAGTAGAACTTGGTTGGCTACAGCCATTTGAAACATTAAGGCTCGGAAAAATACAAAAATAAACAATACTTAAAAATATGATTCAGCCAATATGAAACAATTTTTCGCAAAGCACAGCAGTAGATCAGCAGCATGAGTTTGGCATGCAGTCCTGTGGTAAACAAATATATGTGTTTCTCTCCTTCATTCAGGCTTCATTCTGCCAAGGCCTTCTCCCATTTTTTCCCACCACGTTTCTAACAGCTCAACCAATATCTAATTCAGAATGCAGGGCCGTCCATCCACCCTCAAGCCCCATACAAATCAACTTACCTACACTGCTGAGGTGACAGTCTGCCAGAGGCAATGAAGAAAGGGTTTACTGCTGAAAAGATCCAGAAAAACAGGTGTCTCACTAAAAGCAAATATTTCCAAATGATGCAAGCCAAGCTGGAATGTTACAGGAAAAGGCAAATCACCAAAAAGAGTATTTGGCATTTCTAGAGTACTTTAAAGTCTTCAAACAAGTCAAGTGTAGTAGTCCTCATATTGTTGTGGGGCAGGTTGGGAGAGCTGAGGGAAATTGTGGGTTGTATAAGGCCACATGCTGAACTTTTGACTCGAACCATGGTTCTCGATTCAAGCTCAAAGTTAGCCTGCTAAAAGTTGCCACAGAAATCACTAGAATGGTGTGTGCATGTTTGTGATATTTATACAAGCCCTTCAGCAAGGTCTTGGGGCACCTCACTAAAAGTTAAAATTACTTTAAGACAAAAAAAAATTGCATTAGTTTCAGTACTTTCTATTTATACGATATGCCCTTCTGTGTGGCTGAGGGATTGAATGAACCTCTGTCACAACTGTGCTGTAGGTAGCTATCAGAACCAGAGAGACCAAGTGAAGACCCATAACAAACAATAGTTTTCCAGGTCTGAATGGGAAGCCTTTACAGCCCTTCTTGTTGAGGAGAGTCAATGCAGTGGGATAGCTGGGGGGCAGCAACAGAGGCAGTTGCCCTGGCCACAACATTGTCAGTGGCACAAAATTTCAACACCCACTGCTGCCTCAATACAGTTGTGTGCTTCTGTTGCTGGGCTCCGTTGAAAATGGTTTCTCCATTGGCACAAAAATGGAAGCAAAAAGAATTACTGACAAAAGAAGAATGGCGGATGAAATTGATGGACTATGCAGAACTGGGTAAATTAACAGGAAGAATTTGAAACCTGCGGGACCAGAGATTCTTAGAAGACTGGAGTGAATATACGAACTATTTGAAAAGTAACTGCAATGAACAGATTATGCTAGTAGGACTGCAATAAGTTTTGTAAGGAGGACTATTTGAAATATTGCAAGAAAGACTATGAGGAGCATTATTAGTTAATGATAATTAAGAGTAATAGAGAAATTAAGAAATGCAGAATAAGATAAAGAACGGAAAATCATCAGAGGTGTTGACGGAAGTCTAAAACATTGTATAAGATAAGAATTTATGTTATATGATTGTTGGAAATGATATGCTTAAAAAACCAATAAAAAAAATGGTTTCTCCATGCAAACCAAGAAGTCAGCTATCGAGACAACGGAACGACTCTTCATTTCTTATCTCTGCAGCTATGATCTCCTGGGTTGAATGTGTGTGCATACTCTGTCCAGCCAGCATGGCAAATAATCTAGGGTGATGGGAGCCATATTCCAACAACATCTGAAGGGCCAAAGGTTCCCTATCCCTGCTTTATGTAGAGGAGAAGTCTGGTGATGGTTTACACCTGCAGCAATCCCTGGGGCATCAGAACAGCACTCATAAAATGAAGTGTGAGTGGGTTCCCACGAGGCAAGACACAGTGATAACAGCAAGAACCTTTACTGAACTAACAGAACTGGACAACAGGGGGCAAATCAACAGCTTATATATATTTCTGAAGGTCTTGGCCACTCCCACTCCCAACGCAATTGGCTGTCTAAACTTCCAAGCTGCGAATCATGACTCAGAGTTTAAGGACCAATGGCAGAGGCCCAAAACCTGAATTGTTATGTGATTGGATATCATGTATCGAATCAGAACACAGGGGCTCAGAATCCTTAGTCCAGACTCAACCTCAGGCAAACACAAACCACTGAATACATAACATAAAACATCCTCCATAATGTCCTTTTCTTAGCTCTGCAATTACAAGCAATCCAGGTGAAGTCCCCCTACAAACATGGCCAAAGACAAAAACCCTGTTGCTTTCCCTTGTCCTTCTTAAGTACCTTGTTGTATTACAGACATTCCTTTGCATATCCTCTCTGAAATTACTTCATGAACTTATTTGAGTTCTGAGGTTATTTTCAGATTAGAGTTAGAGATTCATACAACTCCATCCCGTTTTTTTCACCATTTCCAATCTAGTTAACCTTTGAACACAGTTATTAACATATCTTGGTGGAGCAGAAAAAGAAAAAAAGCCATCTGGATTGACCTTGGTATCAACCAAAACAAAAGAGGAAAATTAAAGTGCCATGGTAATCATCCTCAATCCATTATTCTTTGCTGAAAAACAAATATGAGATGTTCCAAGGAGTTTTGTATGACATTGGAGAAGTAGGATGCTTAGCTTCTTAAAGGAATCTTCACACACATGTGAAATAAATTCTTTTTTGGAAGGGGGAGGGGGCTAATTTCTTAAAGGGTCTTCAGGAATCACATTTCAGTCCACACACTTCAAATACAAGCGTAAGGAAACCATGTCGTCAGGACTGCGAAGGTACTTTTCTTTAGGCTGAAGGCGTGTGTCATGTTTGTTGGCGTCATCATCCAATGCCCCTTGGGCAGATTTTCAAGTGCTCCAGCAGGAGCCACTGATGTTGATCACTTCTTGGATGCCACTGCTGCTACACATGTATTCTAGGAGAGGGGCTCATCTGGTGGCAGTATCTGGGTTAAGATCCATCCATCTGCCATTTTCATGCTCCCACAGCTCCCATGGCATCTGATGTAGCAGCACTCTGGAGCACTGTGGAAAAAGCTGAAATGGTGGTTGGCTTCCTAGAACCAGCCACTGCTGCTAGATGCACAATGGCAGCTTCAGTGGAAGGGGTCCCACCAGGAGCTACCTTGACATTGCTTGCCACCAACCTGGATGTGGTGTCACGGTCTGGTTCATGGGCGATCAAAGTCCTGGCAGGGGACGCCAGGACTGGGGGCAAGGGGGCTGGGTGGGAGCAGGAACGGGGTTTCAAGCGTCAAGAAGCCAAGAGTCTGAGGGTCAGAAAGGAGTCACAAAGGCAAGGGTCCGAGGATCAAGAAGCAAAGAGTCACGAAGTCAGGGGTCCGAGGATCAAGAAGCTGGGAGTCAATGGACATGCCCCAAAGTAAAAGACTTCTGGGAAAGGATTTATAATGAATTGAAAAAAGTGATGAAAAACACATTTATTAAAAAACCAGAAGCCTTTTTACTTGGTATAGTGGGGGGGGGGGTGAAATCCCCAAAAAGGATGTTATTTTTTTTCTGTATGCCACAATAGCTGCGAGAATATTGTTAGCGAAGAATTGGAAGAAACAAGATTTACCAACTATTGAAGAATGGCAGATGAAGATGTTGGACTATATGGAACTGGCCAAACTGACTGGGAGACTCCAGGACCAGAGCAAAGAGACGGTGAAAAAAGACTGGAAGAAGTTTAAGGAATATTTGAAAAAATATGTTAATATTTAAACCTTAGAATAGCTTTGGAAGTGGATATAGGCTGTAGGGTTAGAAGTAGAAGATAGGGTATTTTAAAATAGTATTATTTGTAAGTGATAAAATGTGAAGTTATTTTAAGTGTAATTTAAAAAAAAAGATGGTTAGAAATCATGATATGTATAAACTGCTAAAGATGAAGTAAAATGAAAATCAGATAGGTGGGACTTGGGGAAGCCCACTTAACAATGTTTAGAAAAATAAGGATATGACAATTTGTTTGTATTGTTTGTCTTTTCTGTTTGTGTTTTCTATTTATTTGTGTTATAAAATGAATTAAAAACTTTGAAAAAAGAAGCAGCAGCAGCAGGGAGTCAAGAGGCTGAGGTTCAAGGATCAGGAAGCAAGAAGCCGAAGGCAGGAATTGTGTTGCTGTGGCAAAGAGCCGAAGGGAAATGCTGACCTCATATCCCTTCCCAGCTCTTGCCACCAGGTGCTGTGAGTTACCAATTGGCCTCACCTGTGAAGCCGTGCCTTGCCTCTTCAGAACAAACTTAGGAAGGCCCCAGTCCTGCAAAGCCACAGGGCCTGGCTCCTCCTGACAGATGGCCCTGATGCTACAACATAGGAAGCTGACTTATACCGAGTCAGACCATTGGTCCATGTATCTCAGTACTGTCTACCCTGACTGGCAAAAGATTTCCAGGTTCCCAGGCAAGGGGCATTTCCAGGCTTGCCAGGAGATGCCAGGAGTTGAGCCTGGGACTTTCTGTATGCAAGACAAGCACTCTTGAGCTGTGACCCTTCCCCAGACACTGCCAAAACAAACAAACCTATATAGATTGTATAGATGCAGTCTTTATGCACATGTTACACTGAAAGTGGATGGGTGCCTTAAGCCAGCAGGTATGATTCCCTTCCCCATCTCATACATATATTCAGTCGACACAGAAGTAATATCTTTTGTAAGGCTGAAAAGGGTCAAGATGCAACTGTGAGAGGATGCTGGGATTCTAGAGCAGATCTCATATTCGCAACTGCAACTTTGTGGGGGTGGGGGTTTTAAGAAAACCAAAGATGTTCAGCAGAAGAAACTATAAAAGCTCTTAAAGACAACTCGAGTATTCATAATGCATACTGATCAATCGCTTCAGAGATACAACATGCCTGGCTTTGATTTCAAAGTATCCCTAGACATTTTTAAAGCGAAGAAAAGCAAGAGATATCCAGTCCCCACTAAACCAGCACTCTAAAAATAATAATCCAGCAACATGCTTTCACTTTCACCAACACGTATCCCCAGTCAAAGCACTCTGTCGACATCTCAAGAGGCATAAGAACGGGGGACTCATTTTCTGCCCTGTTCTACCTGGTTTTAAAAGCAGCAGCAGCAGCAGCAGCAGGCAAATACAACATCCTTTTAAAAAAGAAAACAAGGAACGAGAATAGAAACTGGAAATATTGATTGGCCAATGAAAAAAGAGGCATACATTTTGGCGATAACAACAACAACAATAACAACAGCAGCAGCAGCAGCAGCAACAACAACAACATCCTTATTTAATTAAATAATCATTTAAAGCAATTTTATTTTTCTCTTCAGCATACAAACAAACAAACAAACAAACCCGAAAGCCACCAGAAGTCTCCCAAAATGGCCTACAAGTGATATTTTACAATTGATTACAGCGGTACCTTGGGTTACATATGCTTCAGGTTACATACGCTTCAGGTTACAGACTCCGCTAACCCAGAAATAGTACCTCGGGTTAAGAACTTTGCTTCAGGATGAGAACAGAAATCGTGCTCCGGCGGCACGGCAGCAGCAGGAGGCCCCATTAGCTAAAGTGGTGCTTCAGGTTAAGAACAGTTTGAGGTTAAGAACAGACCTCCAGAAAGAATTAAGATCTTAACCTGAGATACCACTGTACATATGTTTGCTCCTTTCATCCATGCATGAGTGGTCAATTTCCCCCCACTCCTCATTTTCTAGAGTTTTTAAGTCCCCTTGGTTCTTCCTCTGCATTTCTTCAGCCTGTCCCTGACATACAGAATCTTCCCTTTGGTTTGCCTGTGTGTGGTCACCCACTCTGCAATATTATGAGAAAGAGATGGATGAAGAAATGCCACCTAGTCTGGGAGTTGTAGGATGTGTTGCAGGATGAGAAATTGTGACACTACTTCATAAAATGCCTACTTAAAAAACAACAACTCCTGGAGTTAATGATTCAGCGTGGAGAAGGTGGGGGAGAGCTGCCCAAAGTAGCCCAATATTTAAGGATGGAGGTAAGAAAATAGCAATATCACATATATTTTAATGTGTTTCCATAATTGCCTCAACTCCAACCAACTAAACGGCAGTGATTAGATTCCCCACCCCACCCCTTGGTTCTAGTACTCTAATTCAATTTTGCCTTGCTAATTGTTCTGGCTTTTCAATTTTCTCCCATTTCATTATACAAGGACATTAATCAAAGTAATATGACAGCAGAGAAGGTCCAGCCTTTTGCATTAAAGCTAAAAAAGGTTAACAGAGGGCCACTTTCTCGGCTGGTGTCGTTTTCATGATTGATTTTCTTGACATTACAGAGGCCCAACATGTGGCCTCCCCTAAAGCCTTAAGGGCTTTGTTGTGAAAAATCTGTAGCAAAATAAATAATGGAAGGATATTAACACTGATATGTTCAGGAAAGGCTTCCCTGCAAAATGCTTAGAGGTTTCATTACGATCAAGCGGTATATAAATTTTAGTGTCAGCTCTGAGCATTCCACTCCTGGAGTTTCATGTGCAAAAGTTTGGATTTCATTAGAGAGACAGGTCTTGGCCTGGATTTGGGTACCTTATGCTGTGTCTACTTCACATCCATTAACCTGCACCATTTATTCCTTATTTCAAGTATCTTTAATGCATTGTTGGCCCCAATTAATATGGACACATGAGAAATATTGTTGGAGAAATCAGCACTGCTACTCTGCAAACCTATTCACAATCCCCTTGTGTGGGGGACACCATGAAAAAATGCTTTGGGGTGTAGATGGATGAAATTTCACAACTTCAGGGCTTGTTCAGGGATGGGAAGATCTACGTCAACTGCCCTAGTATTGAGAGAAACAACATTATTTTCCCATACATCCTCAGGATGACAATGACTATAATAATCATAATCTCCATATGGCATGGGTGGGTCTAGAACATGCGTAGGCAAACTAAGGCCCGGGGGCCGGATCTGGCCCAATGGCCTTCTAAATCCAGCCAGCCAACGGTCCAGGAACCAGTGTGTTTTTACATGAGTAGAATGTATCCTTTTATTTAAAATGCATCTCTGGGTTATTTGTGGGGCCTGCCTGGTGTTTTTACAGGAGTAGAATGTGTTCTTTTATTTAAAATGCATCTCTGGGTTATTTGTGGGGCATAGGAATTCATTCTTTTTTCCGTTTCAAAAGGTAGTCCGCCCCCCCCCCAAGGTCTGAGGGACAGTGGACTGGCCCCCTGCTGAAAAAGTTTGCTGACCCCTGGTCTAGAACAAGTTTGGCTCCCAGCCATTGTCATGCTACAATGACACCATTGGCAGATCCCAGCCCTAAAAGCTTCCACTTATTCTACTTGAATAGAACATTCCATTTCATGGAATTTGCCACAGGTGAGAAGGAATAATGGGGAGGTGCCAGAAACAGCCGGGGCTATTACAGGAAAAGTGAGGGACAATGCTGGCATCCAATCTGAAACTGCTCCTTAATTCCTTGAATGTAAGTTTGCTGTGTGGATTTTGATGGGCCACCGAAATCGGTTAGTTGTTGCGAATAGCTCACGAGGCAACCTGTTAACGTTACAACACAATTGCCAGAATGTCCTGATGCTCTAGTCTCGTCCCCAAGGGTGACATCGAGAAAATGACAATGCTCTTGCCGCTCCCAGAAGAGCAAAGAAACGTTATGCGGAGATACAGCGGCACCATCAATCCTGCCCCCCAGCTCTGATAGCATCATTAAATTAAATTTTTATTCTGTCCATTGAGGTGCGTGGGAGGGGTAAAATTACAATTACAAGGTGAAAACAGGTATAATGGCCTTGCCATTTTCTTTCGCTAGGGAGTAATAAAATGTCAATTAAGTGGCATCTCTGAGAAATGCAAGAAGAAGAAAAATCTGAAATTAAAAATGATATTTTTCATTTGGCATATGAGTCTGGAAATCCCCTGGCAGTCATTGTACTTTCAGAGTTCTCACTAGTAGAATGGCAGAAGCATAGACATAAAAAAAAACACAATAAAAAAGCCAGCAACAACACAAATCTATTATTCAGGAGAAGTGGGAAACATGAGACCACAATAATTTAATAAACTGCTTTTGTGCAAAGAAGGCTGTCAATAACTCTCCGTCTTCTCCCCTGAACAAAACATTTGAATAAGCTTAGCTTAACATCCTCAGCTTATGTCCAGTCCAATTCTTCTCTCTGACAACTGAGAGCAGAGAATGAAGGAAAATGATATGGTGCACCTAAAACAGCCCACTGGGCACATCATTGTAAGGGCCATTGGATCTTCTGGATACTAGTGTGATATTCATTCATTCACTCATTCATTCATACGGTTTCTGCCATCCTTAGGTCTGGACAAATGTGCAAATTTCAGTTCCTCTTACTTTCTCCTTTTTTAATCTTAAATTCTGCTCTCTACATTTCCATATCAGGTTGCAATTTTCGCAGAGCGACTATGAAAACACCTCAGCATTTCAGCACAAACTTCTCCCAATAAACTCATGTTTTGTATGTTGTTTAATTTACACTTTTCTGCAAATAAATAAATAAATCCCCATATGTGCTCTTTTCATCAGTGCATAAATTTGGGTGCACCATTCTCCCCAGTATAGGCCCTTTATGCACATGCTTTCAAGCTTCAAGAACTGGAACACTGCAGCGCGAATTTGGAAGGACCAATTTGCGTATTGGTTCGGAAAGAGAAAATTAAAATGTGGCCTGTGTGATTTTCTCCCCCAACCCCAACCAGTCGCCCCAATCCCTACTCACTCTCACTGTATGTGGCCTACAGCCAAATTTTGACAGCCTTTTGCAAGCAATCAGTTGAGATTTCTGCTTGGAGCAAGCTGTCCTTATCTGAGCAGCTTGCTAAGCAAGGAGGAAGAGAGAGAGGAGGGTGATAGGAAGAGAGAGAAAAATGACACAGCTTGCTTTGGCTCCGCCCAGCACAGACTTCAGCCCCACCCATCGTCATCCTTCAGGTTGCTCCAGAAGGAATGTGACACTTGGGAGAAAAAGGTTTGCCCACCCTCAAACTCTCCCATGTCTACTAACTGATGGCAGTTCCCCCATCTTGACTAGCAGTTGGTCAAAATAGATGCCAAGTGCCAATTCAGATTTCTCAGCTAACAACGCTAGGCTTTGCCCATTAGGGTTGATCTCTTGCGTAAAGGGCAAATGTATTTTACAGTAAATGTCAAATCATTGCTGCTAACAGATGCTGTGGTATTTAGATATGCAAACATTCATTTCCAGAGAGAACATCACTGATGGCTTACCAAGATTGTTATAACAGGGGTTAAAAGGGAGCCATGCCATGTATGTGAAATCATCACCACTGCACCTATCATTGGCCATTACAGTGGTACCTCAGGTTACAGACTCTTTAGGTTATAGATGCTTCAGGTTACAGACTCTGCTAACCCAGAAATAGTGCCTCGGGTTAAGAACTTTGCTTCAGGATGAGAACAGAAATCGTGCGGCGGCAGTGGGAGGCTCCATTAGCTAAAGTGGTACCTCAGGTTAAGAACACTTTCAGGTTAAGAACGGACCTCCAGAACGAGTTAAGTTCTTAACCCGAGGTACCACTGTATTCTTACATTTTCCCGAACTAGCAAAAAGATTATAAGAGTGGGCTTAGGGAATAGAAGCTCCACTGGTGATAAAAAGCCAATAATCTAATAGCGTAGCATATTACTGTTTTTACGGACAAGTAACAGGCATTTATGAGCAAATGTGCCATTCAGAGTGCAGCCTCAACAGTTGAGCTGGGTTAAGGGACAATGTAATGAAGAGAACGCAACTGTCTTCACTCCCTTAACAGCTTGACCCTGCACTGTGTGGTTTCAGGTTTTGCAATGTGATTGGAGCCCTGTTTTGCAACAGATAATGCAGTTCCTTCTGCATTTAAAAACCCTACATTTCCCGCAACCCCTTACTATGTGCGCTTGTGTGGGTTTGCCAGTGCAACAGTGAGGTTACAGGGCTTTCTCTGTGGCAGTCCCTAAATTCTGGGACCCCTCCCCCACAGAGGTGCACCAAACATCTTCATTGTATAGCTTTCGCTGAGTACTGAAGACACACTTCTTCACCCTAACCTTTGACAGTTACGAAAATTTATCTTCTCACCTCTTTTGCTGAATGTGTGCCAATTTGATCTGGCTTGTTTTGTTTTTACAACTGTAGGCGCTTCATTTTTTTTGGTAATCTGTTGTAATACACCCTGGGGTCTTGCTGTGAAAGGCTTGTAAGAAGCAGGGAGATAACTGCCTGCTCCTTGTGCACCTCCCATGAAACAAATGAACAAAACCAAGATAGGGGAGAAATTCAATTCAGTTTGCATTAAATGTCAAACCTACCTAATTCTCACATTATATAATTGGCCTCGGCCCTGTATACCTGAAGGAGCGTTTCCACCCTCAGCGTTCAGCCCAGATACTGAGGTCCAGCTCCAAGGACCTTCTGGCAGTTCCCTCACTGTGAGAAGTGAGGTTACAGGGAACCAGGCAGAGGGTCTTCTTGGTAGTGGCACCTGCCCTGTGGAACGCCCTCCCGTTAGATGTCAAGGAAATAAACAACTATCTAACTAACTTTTAGAAGACATATGAAGGGAAGTTTTTAATGTTTGATGTCTTATTGTGTTTTCCAGAGTGGCTGGGGAAACCCAGCCAGATGGGTGGGGTATTAATACTACTACTACTACTACTACTAATAATAATAATAATAATAATAATAATAATAATAAACCCTCAGGACACTCTACATGTCAGGTGCCCCCTACCCAGGCCACATAGGAGTCAACTCCTAGGGGTTAAGGGCCCTTCGCCCCCCTCATAAAATATTTGAGGGGGCCTGCTCCCCAGTTGATGGGCATTGTCATTCAAATGATGTGTGTGCACTGTGTCATGTGATCAATTATGTAGGGCAGGGCTTAATTGCCCTACCCCCCCAATATTTTATTCATGTTGGCACCCCTCATATCCAGCAGCAGCTGATGGATTGGCATGGGCAGAACCACCTTGTTCATTCAATTTCCCAGTGCCACACAATGTCAATTACTGAGAGGAAGAGAAGGAGGGCAAGGCAGGAGGGGTTTGGCATGGTGCGGGAGGAGCCAAGAAGTCGATCCAATGCTCCTACCATGCCAAGCTTCCTATTGCCTTTTCTCACCAACCCCCCCTCCAAAACTGGCAGCAATATGTGGCCTTGGGAATCCAGGCCAGCAACACAGAGCCTGCTCTACTCTGCTGGCTGCGACTGGTTGTACTGTTTGTTTGCTTTTATTTATTTATTTTTGCTTGGCTAAGTGCATCCTTGAACTCTCATCTTGCCTGAATTTAATTTCATTTTCACTCTTAATTTGCACTACTACACACAAGGCAACAAAATATACAGCAAAGCTCACTTGCCGATCCAATGCAAAAGTCATAATGGAAACATACCTGTGTGAAATAAACAACTGAGATCAAATAAGGTAACGCTCAACAATTTATTAGAATAAAATAAAGTAACATCTCAAAATATCAGCAGATAATAATTAAAGAGAAAATCTAACTACTAAACTATAATCAATAAAAGTAACTGCCAAGTCACAACACTTAAAATACCACAATACATGAAAAACAATGGAAAGGGGACAAACTGAGAAACAAAGAAATACAACTTATACAACTATTTTTTTAAAGCGAACCAACCCTGAACTCCTCTTCTCCCTTCCCAGGTGCTTTTGCTGTACTTAATGGAGAGTGGAGAGTGGGTGAGCTCCCGTGGATCAGTCCCTGCTCCTGCCAACCTAGCAGTTCGAAAGCATGTCAAAGTGCAAGTAGATAAATAGGTACCGCTCTGGCGGGAAGGTAAACGGCGTATCCGTGCACTGCTCTGGTTCGCCAGAAGCGGCTTAGTCATGCTGGCCACATGACCTGGAAGCTGTATGCCAGCTCCCTTGGCCAATAAAGTGAGATGAGCACCGCAACCTCAGAGTTGGCCATGACTGGATCTAATGGTCAGGGGTGCCTTTACCTTTTACTGTACACAGGTAAACTTTCCATTGGTTGCTCCATCTATTTTTGCCTCTGGCCCCAGCCACCACCAGCATGTGGCCCTCAAAAGGTTGCCGGGAAGGGAATGTGTCCTATGGCCTGAGGTTTTTACCCCCACCCTGTTTTAATAGATGAAGACAGGAGCTGGCATCTGAGTGATGCAGCCCAACTTGCAAAACTGTTAGCCCTAGCAAGGGATTTGGGGGGGGGGATTTGGAACCCCCTTCAAGCAACAAAAGGTCTTAGGCTGGCACTGCCGCAAAGGCAACCTTAATCTTCAGTCCTAATGAACTGCAAAACCAAGGAAGCCAGAGCTTTTTTGGCGTCCAGCTGCAAAAACACAGGCGGCTGTAAATCTGCAAATTGCAAGTGAAGAACCCTGTCTCTGCTAATGGATCCATCACTTCTTATTCAAGAAAAATTATAAGTGAGATGTGTAATTGACATCCGAGGGAAGGGGCAAAAGAGAAAACTGGGGGAACAAATTAGGAGTTCAACTCTCTCTGGTGATTGTTGTGAGCAAAGATATGAGCATGCCACTTTCATAATGAAGCCGCTCTTCCCCAGGATAAGGAATTATAAATATTAAGGACACGTTTGCTCAAGATCAGCATGGCTTCAAAGATAAGAATTAATATTGCCTGTGAGAATAGGGCCTGCCTGTTATTCTCAACAGGTGGATATATATATATATATAGACGAATGAAGTTTCCCACTGAGAACAAAAGCAAGTAGGGAGTTTATAAAGTCACTACCATTAACAAAGATGTCATAAACAGATGCCCATTAAACGTATTTCCAGGTATCGTCCAGAGCAATTAAATGTAAACGTCTCTGGCAAACAACCTGCCTTCTCAAAGGGCCGTGCAGAAATGACCAAGGGGGGTGACATCATCTCAAAACAGCTTTGATCTTCCAGCATCCTCCTCCTTTCAATGCAATAAAACCTGGCACTTACACAGCTATTTGAAGGATCACGCTGATTTAGCTGTAGGACTCGGGGAACCTGTTTGTCTAGAGCGATGAGCACTGAACTGCGATGTGTGCCCACGACAGAATTCTCATATGAGTGCTTTCGCCACAGGTGCGCAACCAGAACCCAGGCTGCTGTAAAACATTAGCCCAATCGGGGAGAAAGCAGCAGGCCCCCATCTTGTGATCATGCAGATCACCCTACAGCCTCAGCCAAACGCATGAGGCAGAACAACAGTGGGGTTTTTTTAAATGGAAAGACATGCAATGACAGCGAAGTGGGACCTGTGGTGCTCCAGATGCTCATACAATCATAGAACTGTAGACTTGTAAGGGGCCCTTTAGTCCAACCCCCTGCAATGCAGGAATCTCAGATAAGCATCCATGACAGGTGGCCATCCAACCTCTGCTTAAAAACCTCCAAGGAAGGAGTTCACAAACTCCCAAGGAGACCTAGAGCTGTTGGATTCCAACTCTCACCAGCTCCAACCATGGGAGATGTAGTCCATCAACACCTGGAAGGTCAAGAATTCCCCAGTGCTGATACAGGCTGCTGTAGTTGTTACCAGTGAGACCTACAACAAAATGTGGCAGCGTGGTGGACTATTGTTTAGAACCCCAGCCTCTGCATTCCATTCCATTCCCCACTTTTTTTAAAAAAACCTCAGTTCATTTCAGCTCATTGGGTAACTGAGTTTCCCCTTTCTTAAGAGTCATCCACACACACACAGCCCACCCCCCACACATTAAATATGATGCATACTCCTGCAGACCTTGGAGGTCTCTTGACCCTGCAGGGCATGATTCAAGTAGGAGAATTTAGTGGGTGGGGCTTGTGCAGTGACGAAGCTGCATGCTACGCTACCAGGGGCAGAGAGCAGGCGGGAGCATAGGTGGTGCCCCCAGGGGCGTGGTGCACATCCCAGGGGCCTGATGCGCTGCCTGTGGGGGAGTGGCGCCCAGTGCCTGGGGGGGGGCATCAGGATGGCACCGTGCCAGAATAGTGGTGCCGGGGGTGGTCCGCTCCCTCCGCATTCCCGTTCCTCTGCTTGTGTCCTCTCTAGCGTTACTCCTGTGATTGAAGCACAGATCAATTTCTGATTTACAGTTCGTGCATTCAGGTGGGGACGGATTTTATCCCATTAGATAATTATCTAAGCACATGACTAAATGACAAAATTAAGTCTCGAACGAGACAAGCCAGCAGTCACACAATTCACAACTGTGTGAAGGACTTTTTAAAAGTAAATTGCAGGCATGATCCACATAATGGAGATTCGTTTCAACAGGATATTTGCAGCACAATCCTATACATATCTGCTCAACAATAAGCTCCACTGAGCTCAGTGGGGCTGCTCCCCCATGTAAGTACCGGTAGATACAGAACTGCAGCCTGCATCGTAGATTTAAATGGCCTCATGGCAAGCTATGCTGAACCTAAATAGGATATCTGGGCAGTACCTGGATCACATTTCAGTCTGCTGGACAAGCTGCCTTGAATTCAGTGGTTGAAGAAAGAGGGGATATATGTGTACTATGTTTGATTGTTGTGCCCATATTGGTTAACTTTGTATTTACAAAAACTGTAACGTGGAAAGCAAGTGCCCACCAAGGCAGAAGGAGTGGTTTAAAAATCTATTCCTCTTCACAGGAAACTCTGGGAATTATAGCTCTGTGGGGGACCCATTAACAGCTTTTAGCACCCATAACATACTACAGCTCCCAGAATTCTTAAACTGGTATCACACTGCTTTAAATGCATAGCGCAGATGATACCCTGCAGATGAGTGGGTTCAGACTATGATTGATCTTAAGCCAACCAGCTATCCTCATTCCAGGGCAGGATGGCACTCTTACCTCTGGCTCAATAGAAGCACGCATAAGAATGGGCTGCATGAATGCCTGCTAACATTTTTGCGCAACCCCCCGCCCCCCGCAAAATGCTTAACAAATATGGTTAATGCAGCGTGTAATGCAAGAAACAGCCATTTTTCATTCCGATAATAGTCCCGAGAAAATGGTTTTTTAATTCAAACAAATGTTTTGCCTGAGTTATTTCCACAGTTGTTCGTGTTGTTCACTATTACAACACCCACTGAAATTACACCCTGACCAATTTTAGGAAATGGCTGGAACTAAGACAAAAGGCTCGTTTCCACATAGCTCTGAATTACGCAAGTAACGAACAGCTCATATTCAGCTCAGAGAAAAGGAGAGGCTTAGAGTCAGAGTCATGCTGTCCCTCCTCTGCCCATCCTTTAAGGGATAAATAGAATGCATAGCTTTCCACAAGCCAAATGGCAAGGGTTCGACACGACTATTTGCAACAACAGAATTCCTTTTTCATGGGATCAATTTGTGCATTATGTTAAAAGCACTAAAGAGGGAGCATGAATCACTTGCATTTTATTCTCCACTTTGAGATGTGCCCTGAAGTTAGAAAGCATGAATTACATCTCATCTTTTGCAAGGTCTTGTTGTTGCAACCCAGGGATAGGGAACCTCAGTGCTGAGGTGGAAATGTCCTCTTCACCCATTCCCACACCTTCCCAAGCCTCAGCACTTATCAGTCCTACTTTGCTGTACACAGCCCTGGGATCTATCGATAAAGCATGGTATATAAATTAAATTAGTAGTAGTAGTAGTACTGTAGTAGTAAAATTAACCAACACTGTCAAGTTAAAGGTCAGATGGTAACAACATAATGGTTATTGAAAAATGAAGGTTTTAAAAATAATATGCTGAAATAAGATGCAAGTTATGGAAGAACCATACACTTTACTAGGAACATTACCATCCTTATAAATAAAATCTTCTTCGGCGATCACTCATAACTGAATAAGATTGTCTTGCATGAACACGGTCTTAACAAAAAAATTCCTTCCAGTAGCACCTTAAAGACCAACTAAGTTAGTTCTTGGTATGAGCTTTCGTGTGCATGCACACGAAAGCTCATACCAAGAACTAACTTAGTTGGTCTTTAAGGTGCTACTGGAAGGAATTTTTTTGTTTTGACTATGGCAGACCAACACGGCTACCTATCTGTAAACGGTCTTAACAGTGAGTCCGTAAGTGACTGTAGAGGCCAATTCTGGATCCACACATCCTTTCACAGCGGGGACATTGGTTTCCAGGCAGAAGTTGATCATGGTGAGGGTTTGCCAAGCATGCCTTCCACTTAGTGTGTTTCTCCCTTTCGTCCTGAGTTTGAGGGTCTTCAAAGTCCATGACACCTTTGGTAAAGGCTGTTTTCCAATTGGAGCACTTGCAAGCCAGTGTTTCCCAGTTGTCAGTGCTTATATTACATTTTTAAAGATTTGCCTTCAGAAAGTCTTTAAAACTGTTTCGTTGACCGCCAGCATTACTCTTTCCATTTTTAAGTTCGAAATAGAGTACAGCGGTACCTTGGGTTAAGTACTTAATTCGTTCCAGAGGTCCGTTCTTAACCTGAAACTGTTCTTAACCTGAAGTACCACTTTAGTTAATGGGGTCTCCTGCTGCCGCCGTGCTGCCGGACCACGATTTCTGTTCACATCCCAAAGCAAAGTTCTTAACCTGAAGCACTATTTCTGAGTTAGTGGAGTCTGTAACCTGAAGTGTATGTAACCTGAGGTACCACTGTAGTTGCTTTGGAAGACGATAATCAAGATAAAATATATGATCATTCTCTTCCCCCCCCCCTTCTCTTATTCATTTGTGTGTGTTGAGATTTTTTGTATTATTTCTGGAATAAATAAGTAAATAGCTGGGGGCATTTTTAGTGTCTAAAAATGGGAAGAGAGGTAGTTGTCAGTCTTCTTGGCAAGTAAAATAACTGGTTTGCAACTCATCTGCCTTTTGGCAGGGAGGGAGAAGAGAAGCCCTTACAAAAAAGAAACATTCCAACAGAAACATAATAATGATAATTGGAATTCTCCTGCTTGTAATGAAGTGTATTTTCAGAATGCTTTTCTTATTCTATTAGCCATTCAGAATTATGTCTCAGCAGCAGGCCCCTTTGACCTAAGTGGGACATGTACGTGAAGAACTACATTCAAAGTTGTCCAAGAAGACTTCACAATTTGTGCTTTTAAACCAAGGAAGACATCCGACCGTTTGTCCATGGTGGGGTGCTAAATCAAATATGGATTTTTTGCGAGTGATCATTAGATGAGAAAGTAAACAACTGGGGATATTTAAAAAGTAAAAATAGCTGGGAAAGCACAGGTTTCAACTTTTACAGATGGTTAAACAACCTTTAGATCACGTTTTTTCAGTTATGCTTATTATGGCACCATTTCCAGCATACAACATTTTACAGACTGTATCTATGCCATAAAGTGTAATATTCACATAATGTTTAGGATATCACGGGAATGTTGGGTAGTTTGTACGCTGCGTCTCAAAAACTCAACACCTCCATGATGCTGTGATGATGATGGAGATGATGATGATTTACTTGAATATTTATGGCCTGCACTTTCATAGCATATATCAAGTCAGCTTACAACATAGATACAATAAAATAAATTAATAAATATCTGTAAAACATACCGTATTTTCGCTCTATAAGACTCACCAGACCACAAGACGCACCTAGTTTTTGGAGGAGGAAAACAAACAAACAAAAAATTCTGAATCTCAGAAGCTAGAACAGCAAGGGGGATCGCTGCACAGTGAAAGCAGCAATCCCTCTTGATGTTCTGGCTTCTGGGATAGCTGCACAGCCTGCATTCACTCCATAAGACGCACACACATTTCCCCTTACTTTTTAGGAAGGAAAAAGTGAGTCTTCTAGAGCAAAAAATACGGTAATTAAAAACACCAGGCATCAGTAAAAGAGCAATATATACTGGTTAGTTAAAGAGAAAAAATCGTATTGTAAAGGCCTGCCTAAAATGTATGGCTCATTCTCTAGTGAAGGTCAACTGAACCTCTGTGATATGTGGCATTAGCTCCTTCAGGGAATCTCAGTGATCAAGGTGAATCGGACGGTCCTTATGAATGAAGCTTATAAGAATGGAGGGAGGAAGAATTTTAGTGCAAGAAACTGAATGAAGGATAAGGTACAGATTCTACTTCCTGGTGCTCAGCTTTGACTTGAAGTGCTTCTAATAATATCTGTGGGGGAAGTAGCCCTCCAGTTTCTGGACAACTGATGAATTACAGCTCCCCTCTCCCAGGCCTTGATGACTGAAACTGATTTCATACAATCATAGAATTGTAGTGTTAGAAGGGACCCCAGGGGTCAGCTAGTCGAACTCCCTGCAATGCAGGAATCTCAGCTAAAGCATCCATGACAGATGGCCATCCAACCTCTGCTTAAAAATATCCAAAGAAGAGATTTCCCTGGGTGGGCTTGAACCGCCAACCTTCTGGTTAACAGCCAGACGCACTGACCCAGAAACATCTGGAGGGCCACAGATTCCCCACCCCTGCATTAGAGAGATGCTATTAGACTATCCTATAAGGGACCAGATGGATCAAGGGATCAACCCAACAAAGAACAGTTTTACATGCTGATTTTCCACATACCACTGCTATTGTAAAATTACATTTAAAACTAAGAGGGAGGGTGAGTTTTGGTCAGAACAGTGGAAAGATCAGAATCTGAAAGGAACTTGTCAGAGATGTAAGTTTCTCAACCTGACTTCTATATCTTCTCATGCTGTGTGGACAAACCTAATACAGAGAATGACCTAAAGATCTGACCAATAGTCAAGTAATTAGTTTTTGAAAAGGACCAGTCCATTTATCGAACTACATTTTTCTCCATTTAATATATATTTTGCAAACTCCCTAAGGGCTTTGAAGAGTTAGCACTCTTTTTTCCTGAAAGACATGGTAATTAAATTCTGACAAAAAGGCTTTCATTATTGCAAACATAAATACCATGGCCTGCCATTTCTGTGAAAATACAATATTCTCAATAGATTAACAGCACAATCCTAGGGTCTGCCAGGAAGCATGTACAAGATTGAATGCAAGGATTTATGTACCTAGGGTGTCACTGCAGTGCTCCTAGCCAACCCACCATCAAGTTCTGCAACAGCATGAGCTCAAGTTGATGCTACCCCCTCCAACAACAGTACAGTCGTACCTTGGTCCTCAAATGGAATCCGTTCCAGAAGTCTGTTCGACTTCCAAAAACATTCGAAAACCAAGGCACAACTTCCGATTGGCTGCAGGAGCTTCCTGCATTCAGTCGGAAGCTGCAGAAGCCACGTTGGACATTCGGGCTCCAAAAAACATTCTCAAACTGGAACACCCACTTCTGGGTTTGCGTCAAAATGTTCAAGTCACAAGGCATTTGAGAACCAAAGTACAACTGTAATCAGATTTGCTATTGTGCTAAACTAAGGAAATGTGTGAAGCACGCAAATGGAGGTGGGATCAGGTCCATAGTATGTGGACAGAGCGGTTTTAACCCTTTTCCCCATTCCATAATCATACAAGCACCTAAAGCTATTATTATTGGTGAAAGGAAAGCTTCTATAGGCACTAATGGAAGCTTACCTCATGGGGTAAATAGAAATTGGACAGCGGCCAGGAGGAGGGGCCCATCAGAAATGTAGCAAAGCAGAAATAGATTTTTTAAAACCAGGCTCTCCCTTTGTTCTGCAGTCCAGATCCCCATCCCAGCCCCATTGTATAAACACACACACAAATTAGCACTTAATGCAGCACTAGTCTATGATGTTGACTACATCATCCCTGATCATTGGACATGCTTGAGATTGGTCCAGAAGCTGCAGCAGGTGCAAAATGTGGTGACACAACTGCTCGCTGGAGCAGGATATTGCCAACACATTACCTCCCCTGTTGAAATAATCACACTAGCTACCAATTAGGGAGTGGACTAACTCCAAAATGTTGCTTTGGGTGCATAATGCATTGTGCAGCTTGGGAGCAGGATACCTGAAAGATTGTCTCCCCGTGTATGCACCTAATCCATCACTTTGCTTTGCAGGTGAGGGCCTTCTGCAGATACGAACTTATCAGGAGGCATGTTCCACAACGTGTAGGACCCTGTGGGCCTTTCTTGTCATGACACCTCCCCTTTGGAATTCTCCCCCCTTGAATATGAGAAATGTGCCATCTTGATTGTCTTTTCCATGCCTGCTGAAGATCTTCCTCCTAAGACTTTTAAGTTGAGATCTCTGTATTGGAAATGTTTTTATTTATTTATTTATTGTTTCATTACTTGTTGCTTGTTGTCCTGGGTTCCTTTGGGAGGATGGATGGGATATAAATTGAATAAATAAATAGTCCACCACAGTTGGAAGGCACCATGTTGGATATCCCTGTTTTAATGGAACCTGTAATTTGGCCCTAAGAGATGAGGAATCTTGGTTCCTTGTGTAGGAACCCCAACTCTAGAAGAAATGGTGTTGGGGAAAGTCTGATGCCTACTTGTGTGGAATTTCAATCCTTCAAGACCTAGTTATGATCTGTGGTGCCCTACACCTCAGTACCTTGTATTAGTTCATCATAATCAAGGCTGGTGCAGGTTTGGGATGCCTGGGAATTTCAGCATTTATTAATTGAAAAAGCAAGCTTTTCACCCTCACAGTTATGAAGATTTGTAAAATTCCTTCCTAAGGGGAAGGCTTCAGCAGTTCTTGCATTTTAAAGAGCCTTGAAAACCTATTTGTTTCAAGTTGCCTTTAGCTGGGATGGTGGGCTGAATTTCTGATTATTTAATGGTTATATTGCGGCTGGTTTTATATTGTTTTTCCAGGGGTTTAATTAGCTTTATATGAGGGTTGGTTTGAATTGTGAGATTCTTTTTTAACTGCAGTTTTAGATTACCACATTTTATTGAAACAAGGTGCTGTTGTTTTATGTGTTTGGTTTTATGTAAGCCGCCATGGGAGAGCTTTGTCTTGAAAGATGACCTAGAAATATTTTTAAGGAAGGGAAAGAAAGAAAGAAAGAAAGAAAGAAAGAAAGAAAGAAAGAAAGAAAGAAAGAAAGAAAGAATCTCAGACTCAAGAAAAGCTTGTGGTTTTCTTCCAAGGGTGCTCTATGTTTGATATGGATTGGGGGCAGGGAATTAAAATGGGAATTAGAAAACGTTTTTGAAAGCAAAGACCTGTGCAGTTGTTGTTGTTTTGCTTAATTTGACCCTTCTTAGTCCAAGCCGTCTGGTATCCTCACTCATAAATCATTTTCCCTCTCATTAATTTTAATGAAAAAGACTCAGGTTACCGTGATCTAATGCCGTTTGTTTATTCGGACCATTTTGGTGCAGATGATTGCTCAATTAAGCAATTGTAACCTACCCAAACTGTCCCTGCTTCTTTTCACAGTAATTAGGCTGCCTTGTTAAGGAGGGATTGATAAGAAGGCAGAATGAGTCGTTTCTTTTCCACGTTAAACGCAGCAACAAAACACCACTCCTAACCATTATGGAATTAGCACTTTTATTTCACTAGAGACATTAAGCAAATCCAAGATGAGTCTATTAAGGTCTCATTCTCAGAAAACGCAGAAGACAAAGAGCTGGATTTCTAGGGAGTCTCTGTGTTTCCCTCCATTCATGAAATGCTCTGGCACTACAGCAGGAAATTATTCCATGTTTCTCCATTGCTCAAGCAAGCGTAATCTGTATTCCCTATGAACAATGTCACCAAACCTCAATGATCTCAGCCTTCCTCAACCTAGTGCTCCCCAGATGTTGTTGGATCACAACTCCCTCATCCCTCATTGGGATGAGGGAGTTGGCGTCCAAAACATCTGGATGGCATCAAGGAAGAAAAAGGCTACATCTGCCTCATAATGCAAATTCACCTATTCATCCCCCACTTCATAAATTTTTATTAATTTTCCACACAGTTTAACAAATTCAATTCAATTCAATTTCATTTTGACTTCTCACCCTTACTTCCATTGATGTTTCTGTTCAAATCCTTTATTGATTATCCCATTAGTTAATCCAGCCACCAAAACAGCATTGAAACATCTACAGCTGTGGGTAGTTAATAAAAAGTAACTGTTAATGTGGCCCTGAAGTAACTAGAGGTATTTAAAAAGCTAGAATTGCTATTATGATACATAGGCATGGCAAAAAACAAGGTTCAGCACCCTAATTTCTGGATAAATCAAAGCACAGACTGGAAAGAGCAAATTTACCCTTGAATAATATCCTTGCCTCCTTGGAGAGGTGAATCTTGTTCTTTAATACCTTCTCTTCTGAACATCATCATTACAAATTTCAAGTTTAGAAAGTACTTGGAAGTTCAGACAGCACTCTTGTACTCTATTAGCAGGGACTCTTAGAAGCTATGGTCTAGGCCAGAGCTTTCCAAACTTTTCATGTTGGTGACACACTTTTTAGACATGCATCATTTCGTGACACAGTTTTACTAGCAAACTGGAGGTTAAGCTAACCCCTTATAAGAGATACGGACACACATCATGTGACACACCTACACACTGCAGCCAACACACGAAAGTGTCGCATGACACACAGTTTGGAAAGCTCTGACCTAGGCAGACTCTTTAGAGGCAAGAATATATATATATATATATATATATATATATGTGTGTGTGTGTATATATATATATATGCTTTCGTAGATTTTCACGGGTACAGGAATGCAGGTTTTGGTGTCCTCGGGTGTCTTCCCGTGTAAAAGTTGGGGTGTCTAGGCGACGTTTCGACGAGGTCTCACTCGTCATCTTCAGGCTGGTGCTTTCGGCTTCTTGTTACTGGAACAGAGCAGGATCTCAGTGTTTGAGTTCCTATAAATACTGTTGAAGAAGAAAAGGCACACTAGCCTGGGAACTTCCTCTCTGCCCAGAACATTGGAGGCTATACACCACACCCCCTCAACAGTATTTATAGGAACTCAAACACTGAGATCCTGCTCTGTTCCAGTAACAAGAAGCCGAAAGCACCAGCCTGAAGATGACGAGTGAGACCTCGTCGAAACGTCGCCTAGACACCCCAACTTTTACACGGGAAGACACCCGAGGACACCAAAACCTGCATATATATATATATATATATATATATATATATATATATATATATTCAGCCTTTTCTTTTCTTTTAAATAAGTTTTATTAGGGTTTATAGGGAAAACTACAATGCTTAATATCAAATATTTTTTCCCTTTTTTATCTGAACTAAGACTTTGATCTAAATACAATAAAAACATAAAGGGGAAAAGGTGGTGGGGAAAGGAGTAGAAAAAGAAAGGGGAAAAAAGAGTAGGAAAGAGGTTAAAAGAGAAAGATAGAAAAATAAAAATCAGAAAGTATTGCCATTTGTCTGCTATATATAAACAATATTCACATTGTCCAATCCAATGTAACACTATAACATGAAACAAAGCCACTTTCTATAAGCAAACATTATCAAGCTTTTCATAGTATTGTGGAGTTGGAAGGGACCCAGAGGATCATCTAGTCCAGGCATGGCCAAACTTGGCCTTCCAGCTGTTTTTGGACTACAATTCCCATCATCCCTGACCACTGCTCTTGTTAGTTAGGGATGATGGGAGCTGTAGTCCAAAAACAGCTGGAGGGCCAAGTTTGGCCATCACTGATCTAGCCCATATATAGCAAAGCACTAATTATGGACCAACAAGCTCAATCCATGAGTAGACCTAGAAGAAAGATGGCCTACAAAGTTGAGTCCATAGTAAGAGTAAGCATGGTCAAGTACAGGCAGTAGCAGCTGATGGGGCCATGTGGGTAGGGCTGTGTTGCTGTTCTGGATTTTCAGTGCTGTACACCACTGCTGGTTACTGAGGAGGAGGGTAAAGCGTCAGGGAGCTCAGGATGGTGCAGGTAGAACACCAGGACCATCAGACTGATTCCACCACCATGTCTTCACTGTCCTGAGCTCCCAGCTGCCAGTGTATAAGGCCAGAGTTTCCCCAGGTGTGTGGATTAAAATTAATTTAACACTCCCATACCTCCAACCCCCCAAATCTGTGTCGTTACCGCAGGTAGTAATGCCACTCAGCTGCCCAATAATTAACAAAGCAGTCTGGGACTTGGATATTAGTCCAAGCAAAGAACATCCAACAGGTGCACAAATATTCGAGCTCTTTTCTGACATACTTGGTAGAATTGGATAGAGCTTTATATTGCTTTGCCTTCATTTCACCTCTGTGTCTGCAGCCAGATGGAGCATTTGTTTCAAGGCTCAAGGAGGAATATATGCATTTTCTGAATAGCTGATCAGTCTTCAGACTGTGCACTTTGCCAAGCCTCATCTCAACCTGAAACTGTCTGCAGTCCTGTAGCTGTTTAGATGTCCTTGTAAATCTCTTAAAGCTGTTGCAGCACTCGAGATTTATAACCAGAATCAACAGAACAGAAGAGTTTTGTTCTGTAATAGCTTTGGGATCCCAAATGGTTCCCCTCCAGCTTAATTCCAGTTGGAAACTGGAATTTCAGGACCAAATTGGCAGGATTCTGTCAATGTACCATTTTCTTAAAGTCTATTTTTGTATATATTTACTTATTCTTCGAATTTCTTGCAGTTGCGAGGAAATCTCACAGATTGAACAGAAGCTCCAGAAATGCCTGGTGGGGAGCAAAACCAAAATCACTTTTGAATAGAACATTGTGGCAAAAAGCTCTCATGAGTGGGCTGTTTCGGGGGGGGGGGTATTTGTGGGGCTGAAATCTTGTTTGATGGTTGTCATTTAGGCCCAAAATAGTAGATAACAGGCCCACAATTCGGCTGAATACAGAAGTACTGTGAATATTGGTTTTTATTCTGACCAGAGCTTATAAGCATGTCACTACTCTGTTTTCTGCTTTGTGTTTCTAAAACATAGAGACTGCAGGTTCTGCTTCTGGAAAAATGAAGCTTCAGCCTGGTTTTCAGTTCAGCTTTCGTTCCAGAGTGAAACACTGATAGGTTTTCCACATACTGAGTGACAGAGCTTTCAGTAGCTGGGAGACCTTGACAACAGAAGCCTTATCTCTGATCTTTAAGATTAGAGTGGAGTGCTGCAGGCAGACAGGTGACTATGATAAATGGGGATCTGCATTGTGCTACCGATCAAGGGCCAAAGGCTTTTCCTAGCTGTGGGACAAGTAGATATTCTATTTGAATCTGCCTTGGCAATCACTTGAAGCGAGGGAGAGGTTCTATAAAGAGTTAAATAATGGGCAAGAACTATTATTCTATCCTGGTCATGGTATACTACCATTGTCTCTGTCTGTAGATTTATATCAAGCACGCTTTACCCTAGTATATGTGCTTTTGTACTTATTACTTAGCTGGAGTACTGCATTGCAAAATTCAGAGAGGTGCGAATTTTGAAAGGCGGCTTGTGTATCAGTTGCTATATTGTTCCAGAAAGCGTGACTTACATAAGCTTGCCTTTGAATGTGAACTGAATTGAATTTCTTCCCTGTCCATAGGAAAGGTTAAGTCCCATGGCCCCACTCCCAAATGGGCCATTCTGCAGCAGCTTTTAGGAAAATAAAAAATAAAAAAATTGTGATCCTCCAGATCGCCTGCCTAGCCTCTAATTTGGCTTTCACTCAGCTAGTTATGCCTCCTGATTTGCATTCCCTTTGGGCACAGTAGCCTGGTACATTTCCCTTGCGCACTGGCTTTAAAGCGACCTGTTTGTGTTTCTTGTTGAATTGATATTGCAAGAGGTTCTAAAGTAATAGATCAGTTTGTCCTAACTACTACAGTGTTCCTTGATTCATGAATTGTATGCAAACGCTAGTTGCTTTTGAGGGGAATATATAATAGGTTGCTGTGGTGATCTTAGGCTGCAGTCTTGTGTGCTTGAAACCCGAAGAGCTTTTTTTGAGATGTTGGGAAGTCTAATGAAAGAGCTAATCAGATGTCCTGGCTGGTGCTGGTAGTATCTCCTCCAGTATGAAAACGGGGCCATTACATGAACTTTGAACAATGGCTCCTAGTATCTGGCAACTTCCCCAGATTTTTCTTCTCTATATTCACGATCCAAAGCAGGGAGAGGGGCCAATGTGTTGCCCTCCAGAGGTTGTTGGGACTACAAGTCCCATCAGCCGTGACCATTTGCCATGGTGGCTGAGGCTGATGGTATTTGGAATCCATCAGTATATGGCAGGTCCTGCATTAAAGGTAAAGGTACCCCTGAAAGTTAGTTCCAGTCGCGGATGACTCTGGAGTTGCAGCGCTCATCTCGCTCTACAGTGGTACCTCAGGTCACATACGCTTCAGGTTACAGACTCCGCTAACCCAGAAATATTACCTCAGGTCAAGAACTTTGCTTCAGGATGAGAACAGAAATCGTGCTCCGGCGGTGCAGCAGCAGCAGGAGGCCCCATTAGCTAAAGTGGTGCTTCAGGTTAAGAACAGTTTCAGGTTAAGTACGGACCTCCGGAACGAATTAAGTACTTAACCTGAGGTACCATTGTATAGGCCGAGGGAGACGGCGTTTGTCCACAGACAGCTTCCGGGTCATGTGGCCAGCATGACTAAGCCGCTTCTGGCAAACCAGAGCAGCGCACGGAAACACCGGTTACCTTCCCGCCAGAGCAGTACCTATTTATCTACTTGCACTTTGATGTACTTTTGAACTGCTAGGTGGGCAGGAGCATGGACTGAACAACAGGAGCTCACCCCGTTGCGGGGATTCGAACCGCTGACCTTCTGATTGGCAAGTCCTAGGCTCTGTGGTTTAGATCACACCGCCACCCACGTCCTACATTAGCTATCCAATATCTAGAGGGCCTTTCAGAGTGGCCATGGAAACTAAATTTCTTTTCATATTTAAATGTTTATAGCCCGCATTTCAATCCCTCATGGGTTGGCTCACAAGCACCATTTTTAATCAGTTAGTTATATGGACAGTTCTGCCCCATCCTGTTAGTGGTTGTACACTACTCAACGTGGCTTCAAACAATTCATTATCCCTCCCAATCCATTTTCCTTTTGTGTCTTTTTGATTGCAAACATGCAGGCAGGGACTGTTGTCTTGATACTGATATTTCTAAGCTGCTCAGGGAGCTTTTAACCAGCAGAAGAATGGCATTTTAAAAAAAATGCTTTGAATAAATAAACCATTTAAAATCATTATATCCTTCAAGGCAATAAAACAGAAAAACTGTAAGAATATTAATACATTAAAATTACAGCGATGAAAATACAACAATGGCATAGGCCACAAATAAAACGCAGCCTTTGAATCAAACAGCAGGTGCTTTGCAGACAAAAAAAACATGTGAGACAGATAGAGGAGAGGGCACCTGTCCTTCCTGGGGCAAGGTCTTCCACAAACATCAATTAAAGCAGTGCATTAAATGATCAAGTCTGAACAGAGAACCAAGTTAAAAATCCAGAAGCCAGATGTTAGAATCGCAGTGCTGCAGAAGGCAAAGAGGGAGGGTGAAACAAAAGCAGCAGAAATGCTGAGATGCCATCTGGGAGGGGGCCAGTCGGGCTTCCTTAGCAAAGGAGTTCTACATAGTGGATGCTGCATTTGAAAATGCTGGGCCCCTCCCACATCCTGGCCAAGTGGATTTTCAATTGCAATGAGAGGTGAAGCAGGCATTCTGATGACGGCCACAGAAGAGAGACACGCTCATCTAAAAGAAGGCAGTCCTTCATCTATCCTCTCTCCAAACCATTCGTCTTCATCTCAGATATCATTGTTGTTATTACCGTATTTTTCGCTCCATAAGATGCACTTTCCCCCTCCTATAAAGTAAGGGGAAATGTGTGTGCATCTTATGGAGCGAATGCAGACTGCGCAGCTATCGCTGAAGCCAGCACAGCGAGAGCTGCGCAGCGCTTCTGGGTCACTGGCTTCTCAGCGAAGCAGGATGAGGGACGGAAGGGGCTCCGTAAGGGCTCCTTTCTGTCCCTCAACCTGCTTCACTGGGAAGCCAGCAGACCAAGAGGAACTGCACAGCTCTCACTCTTGCTCTGCTGGTTTCAGCGATAGCTGCACAGCTTGCTCTGGCTTTTCAGGGAGGTGGGAGAAGGGCCAGAGGGCAGCCCATCCGTCCCTTCTCCCACCTCCCGGAAAAAAACAGCAATAGCCGCTCTATCTTTAAAGAGCCGTGCCAAGCAAGCATGTCTGCGGCTCTTGCTGGCTTTTCTTGTTTTCCTCCTCTAAAAACTATGGTCTGGTGCGTCTTATAAAGCGAAAAATACGGTAATTGTTACATTTATTACACACACACACACATATAAACCGCTTCACCAGCAGGTCCCAGAAAGAGTCACAGCAATTTAAAACTCGGAATAAAAAATAGTTACAATGGATTACAATCATGGGAATAGGGTTGGCCCTGACATCTCAGGCGTCAGAGACCTGGTTAAAAAGGTGTGTCTTCAGCAGGGGCGCCGACTTATAAAAAATATTGGGGGGCGGGGCCCATACCGACTTATAAAAAATATTGGGGGGGCCCAAGACCTCCAAACCGCTGCTGCTGGGGGAACGAAAGGGGCGAGCCCTGGGCTGCCCCGACCTTAAGTGAACCTGTGAGGGCCCGCCCTTTGCGGCAGCCGATTAGCTGCCGCCGTGGGCGGTGAATATTAATGAGCTAGGGGGAATCCCCGCTTCTCGCGGGGCTGACGCCAGCCCCGCGAGATTGTTGATGGGTCGAGAGCCCGCAACCCCACCCCCTCTCTAGATCGGGAGTGGCTTTGTTTTAACTCATTACTGAATGTATTTTAAAAGATAACTATCGTCAAACAAGGAAAATAAAAAATACCAACATAATTTTGTGATTTTACAAAGCATAATATAACTAATAATTTTCTTAAATTATTGGGGGCGGAGCCCCCCAAACGTATTTTTGAGGGGGCTCGGGCCCCCTCAGGCCCCATGGAGTCGGCGCCTATGGTCTTCAGCATTTTCCAAAAAGATGCAAATGAGGAAGCCAGACAGACTGCTGTAGGGAGGGAATTCCACAACTCAGGGGCTGCCACAGAGAATGCCTTCTCCCAAGCTATCACAACCCTGAGCATCTGAAGACACCCTGTTTAGCCATTATTGTTTCATGGATTACTTTGTTGTTGTTGTTGCTGCTGCTGCTGTTTGTTGCTGTTGTTGTTGCTGCTGCTGTTGTTCAAAATTCTCTTAAAAATGAGAATATTAGCATAATATCACCATAAATCAGGAATAGGAAACCTGTGTCTCTGCATAAGCCCTGATCATTGGCTGCAGCAGATAGGGAGCCGGGGGGGGGGGGGGAAGAAGATGGAGATCAACATGTCAATCTGTTTCTGCATGCTATAATTTTTTTGTAGTGGCAAAATGCAAAAGAGGTCAACACAAATCCCAGGTCTCTGTCTGTTTTATAAGAATCTCAGTTAACGAATGTCAGTCTTAACTGCAGCGTGCAGTATAAAAGCTTGCAATCTCTTGCATATTTTTTTTTAAGCAGTGGTAAACAGAATGGCTGTTTTGGAGGGAAAGAAGCTAGTCCTTTGGTAGAGACAAATGCGAGTCAATTATACTTTCATTCATTTTAGAAGGGCTAGGAGTAATTTACCATTGGACAGACAGGATAATTTTGATATGAATAATGCTTCTAATCCCTTTCCCTCCTGAGTTTACCCATTAAAGTAAATAATGCTGTAGACTGACAAGTCTTATACCACCATGTTTAAATCTTTCCAGGTGTCAATAAAACAGCACTTACATTTCCTCCTCTCCAATGTTTTAAAAGCATGTTATCAAGATGTCAGCACATCTGACAATTAAATTATATACTTCCTTCAGCTGAAGACAAAACCCTGACACCAAAAACAGTAGTATGTTTACTCACAGCAGTTCTCCAACTCACAGGAAAAGTACAGCTTCTGTACAGCTTCTGAGCTATCTTATGGGACTATCTAAAGAAGGGACAGGGAAGCTGCAACTCTACAAATGTTGGACTACAATCCCCTCATCCCTAACCATTGGCCATGTTGCCTTGGGTTGAGTCGAACAACTTAAGGGGGGGGGGATACCAGTTTGCTATCCCTGCCCTGGATGTGAAGAGCCCTGTGGATACTTCTTGGTAATTCTGGTCTGGGTGAGGGGAAATGGACGAGAATCTGGAAACCAATCCAAGGGAGGGGACCACTGATTGGAGAGGTAGCAATCTAGATACTGGGGGGGGGTGTCTGAGTGGACTGTCAGGAGAAAGCCTCACCTCAGCAGCGCCAGCGGATGCCCCAAGCTCAGAGGGAGAGATGTCTGAGTCATCCCCTGTCCTGCATACTGCTAGCAAAGCCTAGACCAGGCTCGGAGCCAAACCTAATACAGTGGTACCTCTGGTTACGTACTTAATTCATCCGGAGGTCCGTTCTTAACCTGAAACTGTTCTTAACCTGAAGCAACACTTTAGCTAATGGGGCCTCCTGCTGCCACCGCGCCGCTGGAGCACAATTTCTGTTCTCATCCTGAAACAAAGTTCTTAAGATGAGGTACTATTTCTGGGTTAGTGGAGTCTGTAACCTGAAGCATATGTAACCCGAGGTACCACTATAATTCCTCACCTTCTGAAACAATACACACAGTGGCGAAGCTTTATGCTCCACTACTGGGGGCGGAGAGCAGGCGAGGGGGTGGCACGCATCCCGAGGGAATGGCACACCACCCGCGAGGGCATGGTGCGCTGCCCACAGGGGCACGGCGCGTGTTCAGGGGAGCTTCCATGATGGCACGCTACCGGAATAGTGGTGCTGGGGGCGATCCGCTCCCTCCACACTCCTGTTCCTCCGCCAGTGAATACATAAACCAAAGCTCAGCCATCCTTTGAAATCTGCACTTCTCTGAATTTTCTTAAGGCAGTTTTCCAGCAGAAACACATGCAGATATGTATGTATGGGGTCAAAGTGTACATAAAAATGCATATATTGTGAAAAGACCATACAAAAAGGAGTTGTTTGAGAGGAAATGTTTTGCAGAGATGTGTCACGGACAAAATTTCATGCAAAACTTTCGGGGAGAATGTAGATGAATTTTCATGATAAAATGCAAACTGAGGGAGACCTGTGGAGATCTGAACTGAAGGTTGGAAAAATAAGATACCAGGAGAAACCAAAATGGTCAGATTTGCTGGCGAAGATACAAGGTTTGGTCATTCAGCCATTAAATGTAAGTAAACTGATGTTTTGGGACACAGTGATATCTCAGGCAAATACTAGATTCAGGTAGGTAGGAAGAAGAAGAAGAAGTGTGCATGCGCACGAAAGCTTATACCCAGAACAAACTTAGTTGGTCTCTAAGGTGCTACTGGACAATTTTCTTATTTTTTTATTTATTTAGTCAGGCAAATACTGAATGACGTGACTCAGGTGGCAAATTTGGAAGGACAAACCATTTTGCAGCCAGTCACCAGCACTTGCAGGGCTGGCCACTGGCTGGCAGCAGCTCTCTGGGGTTTCAGGTATGGTTCTCTGCCAGCCCTACCTGGAGATGCTGAGGATTGAATTGGGTATCTTCTACGTGCCAGGCAGATGCTCTGTCACTCAGCTACGGCCCTTCCCCAATTTCCAGGGAAGAGGTCCTCGGTATCGTATCAACACAGCAAGGGTATAGGCACTACTCTGGGCAGTTCACCCACAATGCCTTGCTCCGAAGAAGGACCCGCATCTCAGACAATACAATGTCTTGTTCGAGTACTGCCTATGTCCCTATTTGATTTCTTGGCATTTCGTCCTCTACAAAGTCTAACACAGAGTTAAGTATACTTAAGACCTAATGGTCTTAAATATGCTTTGATGTATTGGATTGTGGCCCCGGTGTCATTTTTAGCCCAACTCAAGATAAGAAGTGGCCTTATATTGACTCAGGCCATTGATTTCTCTAAGCAAGTATTGTCTTCCCTGTCAGCGGCTTTCTAAGGTCACCGGCAGAGATCCTTCCCTGCCCTTTCAGCTGAAATTCTTCCATTGGCAAGGGCAGGGATTGAGCCTTGGGCCTTGTACGTGCAAACCAAATGTGCTAGCCCAAGCTAAGGTTCTATTGTAAATAAAAACGTTAGCCTGTAATCCTATGCACAGTTACTTGGGAGTAACTGTGGGAGTCCCCCTGATTGCACTGCCAGTGTTTAGACATTCCACTTGGATTATATTTGGAAACACAATTTATTGCAGTGTGCTTTTCTTCCATGTTTCACTGGAGAAGTAGCTCGGTTTTCAAAACAGGGCCAAGGGCCAATACAGGGAGCAGCCCTTGGGGGTCGCCTTAGGACTCCAGACCTAAGATTCCTGCTGTAGATATACATGCCACCAAATGCAGTGAATCAAAGGGGGGGGGGTGAAGTTATATAAGGAATAGCTTCTCTGCATAAATTGTTCTTTTGCCCTACTTAATAATGGCTGCAAAATGAATGCTGGGCAACAGATCCATACACTAGAAAATAGAGCCAGGTTCCTCAACCAATTTGTGTGCCAGAAAGTGCTGAAGCTTTTTTAAAAAAGGGAGGGTGGGGGAATCATGGAGAAAGCTATTTCTAGCACTGTTTACCCCAATATATTTTATTTTGACTCTTTCTTGTATGAGAGTTGGATCCAGGAAATATTCTCCCTCACCCTCTTCCTTCCTGTACGGTTTTGTTTATCTTGCAAAAAATGTGTCTGCGATAAAATAGAATTGAGAAGAATGTCACATTCGCAGGCAGCCTAGAATCTGAAAGGAATCAAGCTGATACATCTCCTCTAGCCATTGCGTGTGTGTCTGTGTGTCTCTCCTCTCCTCTATCTTTCATAACATTATTTTAAAAATTCAGCATGCTTTCTTTGCTTCTGTATCAAATATTATTTCAATGCATTATTTTGACATGTCTGCTCTACAAACTTGTGTTTGTTTCGTGCCAGTTTGACTGTCACCGCCCCGCTGCTAACATGCACACACAAAGAATCTCAGGAATTAAAGTTTTTTGGGAGTGCTAAAAATACTTGATTAGAGATCCATTGCCCTTTTCACAGAACTATGATTCCCAGGATTCCTTGGGAAGAGGAGAAGACTATTGAACCAGCTTGAGTCTGTAGTTTAAGATATGTCTTTACAGTGACTTTCAAGCAATGGACGAGCACCCTATAGCCTAAACCGAATTGTACAGAAATTGAACTGTTTTCAAAAGTTGGACTCTGTGGTCCGAAGGGGAAACCCTTCTTGCAGTCTTGCTGATGCTGAAGACTGGTCCATTTAGTGGTGCACTGTTCCAACCATCTTAGTCCACCCTCTGCTAGCCCCCACCTTATTTACGGGGGGAGGGGCACTGCATAGCCTTAGTGTTGCCTGTGATGAACTCAGGTGGAAGGAAGGGGACAAATGTAGAATGAGTTGACTTTGCCTATCATTGTTGCTGGACCCAGTTACTGTTGGCCTCCCTGCCTTATGCCAGAAAAATGCCAGTGGGCACCAGGCACTCCTGGTGTGTGGATCATTGTACATTGATGATGTCTATGGTGGGACCCCAATTCTGGAATCCCCTTCCTCTTGAGATATGGTGTACATCTGAACACACCAAGTATATAGACCTAACATGCACTCCTGGGGAGGAATGGGCCCTTACAGCTGTGACTCCCTTACCAGTGATATTTAGGCAACAGTCGGAAGCATATTTTCACATTGGCAGTTGAAGGAAGATTTTAAGCTTGGTATGGCTTTAGCTTGTGTCTGCTGGTTATAGAATGATTTTAATGGCCTGATGTTTCTATGAGGGTTTAACTTGTTTATCTGTTCTGTTCTCTGTCCTGAGATCCTTTTGGGGTGAAAAGCAGTCTAAAAGTATAAATAATAAACAAAATAAAAGAAAACAAATGAATAAACAAATAGTTTGGTTTACTTTCCAAGCTAATCTGGTTTTGTAAATTGCTCATAACCTCCTTCCATCCTTCCTTGTCTCCCAACTAACAAATCAACAAATCATCCTGATACAGTGGTACCTCGGGTTAAGTACTTAATTCATTCTGAAGGTCCATACTTAACCTGAAACTGTTCTTAACCTGAAGCACCACTTTAGCTAATGGGGCGTCCTGCAGCTGCCGTGCTGCCGGACCCCGATTTCTGTTCTTAACCTGAAGCACTATTTCTGGGTTAGCGGAGTCTGTAACCTGAAGCGTATGTAACCTGAAGCGTATGTAACCTGAAGCGTATGTAACCCGAGGAACCACTGTACTTTGAGCACCTTCCCTGATCTTCCTCAAAATCATTTCCCCTTTATATATACTTACTCAGCAGGGCAATGGGAGCAGCAGTGATATAGTCATGATGATGGCAGTGGTGGCTCATGACAACAGTGATAATGGAGAAGAGAGGATAGAGCAGAGGAGAGCAGAGGAGGATTTAGGGATGCCTAGGATGGTTAAACTGGTAAATTTTATCTAAATGGGATTATAATCTGAGTTGAATAATTTGGAAGTTCATAGGACTCCTCTATTTTGAGAAGGACTTTTACAAGCTCCTAAATATCATATATGTGAGCCCAAGCTCAGATAACGTAACTGTCATCTCTAGTTACTTCCTATTATGATTACTAGAGTCTTCTTTTTTCTGGTTTGTTGCAGGTTGCTCTACTTTCAGTCCTGCTGCTAAAGTTATCCACCATCCTATTACCATATAGTTAATGTTGCCTCTATGAGGTTTCATGTCTTCTTTCTTTCTTTCTTTCTTTCTTTCTTTCTTTCTTTCTTTCTTTCTTTCTTTCTTTCTTTCTTTCTTTCTTTCTTCCCCTGCTTTGTTATTATTTCTAAGGCCCTTGAGGTCTTGATCATGCAACCAGTGGATAACTCCCTATCGTGTATATAAACACGACTGAAGCACATCAGCGTTCAAATTCATTAATTGCTTGGTGATGATGCAAGCCCAGCACTGAAAATAATTTAAAGCAAATATAAAACTGCCTATTACTTAAGGGACTCTTTCTCCATCCTGTTATATTAATCTGTGTCATATTGCATTATATTACATGGCTGCTGGGCCTTTATTACACAACAAGTTTCCTGCTTTTTAATTATAGATGTTGTGTCAGCATTGGCTCTAGGTGTTTGAACATTCTACACGTTACATTTCCTTCTGTGTTATTTCTGACTTTGCCAGCACTGTTTTTCTCACCTTATTATGTACCTCAGATCTTGTAAGTCTGTTGGATTTAGATACAGAAAAAGCATTTCCATTACTGTTATGGGAGGTAATTATTTCTGTGCTGTGACTAAAACCTTTACTCTTACTGCACCTGAAATAATCTGTAAAACACTGAAAATTCAAGGTGAGTCATAAAAAGCTCACCTCAGTGTTATCCACTGCGACCATAGCTGCTCTCTTCCTTCGCCCTTGAATTTTTCATGGCTGTAGCAAGGAAAAGGCCTTACAAGAGGCCTCTCTGGAAGCCCTCCATCCCTGTATTGCTTAAATGGCAACATTTGACAGGCCAAGAACCAAAGCCTCAGGCAGCAGATGCAGAAGGATGGAGACTAGACTGAACTGTGTGTGCCATACAGTTTGTTCTGTTCCTCCCCAACTAGCCATGTGCCCTCGGGTGCAACAGAGGACACTGTCTTGTTGCCAGTGTTGAAGCAAGCTTCGGTTGCTAGCCTGGTTAGCTTTCATGCAAAGAACTGGGGGTTTGTGGGTGTAGGCACCATTGTGTCCATTGCCTCAGGAAGCAAAATGTCTTGGGGCTGCCCTGTCAAGAACTTTGAGAAATATTGTTGAGCTGTCATGGCCAAGGGCTCCTTGCTTGCACTTAAGCTCTAATGTCCATTTGGAACTTGTTGAAGACGTTTTTCTTTCAACAAGCCCTGTAGGTGCAAATTTCTATCCCAGTTGCTATTGGTATTGAATTGGGAGTTGTTCTTATATGTGTGTTGCTGTTCTGATTTTTTTGTGCATCGTCATTTATAGGTTTTATGTCTGAAATAAGTTTTTATGATGTTGTAAATTGCTTCTGGGTGCTTCTTGGGAAGCAATGGGGTGTGTGGGTTGTTAAGGGAGGCATAATACCTCTGGTGGGGAACACATCATGCTCCTTCTGGGGTAGTTTGTCCACCTTTGGTCCCCACCCTGCACTCAGCTCTCACCTGTGGCGCCTAGAAGCTGTCAGAATGCAACAGCAGCCACACCCCAGGAATGGCTTTGACTGGCCAATTAAACCAGGTGAGGGTAGCCGATGGGTCTCTAACCCTTGGTGACTTAGGGACTTCCTCTGCATGCAAAGACAGGCTCTGGTGAATGGAGCAGTTGAGACTGATAGAGGGTCCAACGGTTAAGAAAGCAGTTTCTGCATGTGCTGTAGAGGGAAGTGAGGGGCAAATGGGGCTCGTCAACCTGGGAAAGAAAATTCTGACCCTAAACCTCAGCTGCCTTGCTGGATATCTTTGGAGAAGAAAGGGCTAAGGAGTAAATCGTACGCAAATCCAAGTCCTTAAGACAGTTGGATGGAACCTTGTATACGTCCTTCCAGCAACTCCTGCAGCCAATTTGGTGCCAAATGTATTGCTCTGCTTTCCTTTGGACCACGTCTGTGAGGCTGAGAGGGAGGTCTTGTCATCTGTTATGTGTTATGTTCCGTTTTAATGCGTACCAGTATTAGTATACAAAGCAGAAGAAATAAATCGTTGTTGGGGGAGGAGGAAGAGGAAGAAAAAGAATATTTGGATGTAGCTGAGAGCTGGACCATAAAGAAGGCTAATCACCGAAGAATTGATGCTTTTGAATTATGGTGCTGGAGGGGACTCGTGGGAGTCCCATGGACTGCAAGAAGATCAAACCTATCCATTCTTAAGGAAATCAGCCCTGAGTGCTCACTGGAAGGACAGATCCTGAAGCTGAGGCTCCAATACTCTGGCCACCTCATGAGAAGAGAAGACTCCCTGGAAAAGACCCTGATGTTGGGAAATATTGAGGGTACAAGGAGAAGGGGACGACAGAGGATGAGATGGTTGGACAGTGTTCTCAAAGCTACCATCATGAGTTTGACCAAACTGAGGGAGGCAGTGGAAGACAGGAGTGCCTGGCGTGCTCTGGTCCATGGGGTCACGAAGAGTCGGACACGACTAAACGAATAAACAACAACAAAGCAATGCTCTAGTCAATCCATTTTTGAATTACATTTATTTTCTACCTTGCCAGGTGGAGTACAAGGTTCTCCCTCTTATCTCTTGATCTCTCATCTCCCTCTCATCACAACAACCGTGTGATGTAGGTTAAGCTAAGAGACAGTTCTACAGTGGATTTCATAGCTGGGTGGGGATTTGAATCCTGGTCTCCCAGATCCTAGTTCAACACTCTAACCACTACACCACATAAAAAGCAAGAGAGGGGGATCCCATTCCATTATGAGCCTCCCCGTCCCCAGAATTGAGCCCCTAGCTACAGAACTTCATGAACTTTGTGTAGCAGCAAACAGCTATTTTCCTTCCACACGTGATACTTGGGATCCAACCCAATATGTTTAAACATCGAATTTAACTCTTGGTCATTGTAACCACAACAGTATGGAAATGTTTTTAAAGGTTATTAAGAATTATGCATTCAAAGAGATTCCCACCCACCTCCGCTCTATTTCTCCCTCTCTGGTGGCCAAGTTACCTAGAATCTTCATTAAAGTAATCCAAGCCCTATAATGAACCAATTTAGTTCCTGCTATTAGAGCTAATGGAACAAGAAAATTAATATGATTTTTTTATGATTTGGAGATTGTTTTTCTGCACTATTATTATAATTCCCTCTTCCTCCCCCCCCCCCCTTTTCCCTTGGAATGGGGACAGAATAAGAAAATGTACGTGGACTAGAAAGACAGTTCCAGGCCCAAGATTTATACACAGTCTTAAGCTGCGATCAGTGGAAGGGCTTATCCCTTCTCCCTCCATCCGCCATTTCTAAGCCTTTAGCTGAAACTATCCAAATGTTTATCCTTCCCACCCACTACAAAAAATAATAATTGTGTAGTTTAAATCTTTACAAATGAACAGGAGATACAGGGGATTCATATAGGAAGGATTTTTTTTCTAGACAGGTTTTGTTTTTTGTTTTTTTTACTGTTTTTAGATGTTTTGATTGCATTCTCTTATTGATGTTTTTGCTGCCATGGGCTCCTTCAAGAGGAAGTGTGGGATATTATATTTTTAAAAAATACATAAATTGCATCTGATTCTTCATTAGATTCTTCATTGCATCTGTACCGTGACCAAATACTTTTCGGGCCTATTAATTGTGACCTGTGGAATCAGGTACTAAACATAAAAAGGCACAATACCAGCACTTACCTTTTGGGGGAAGGCAGAATACTCTACTCACTAACTTTCTGGACTACTGTTGGTGTATAAATTGGTGTGGGATTACTTGATCCCCTACCAACCTGACTAGAATTTTCACCCATCATGCAGATACCCAGCACCTCAAGGAAAGAAGCGACGTTATCCCTATAGACAGAAGCTCTGCTACCTTACATCCATATATGCCTAATAGCCACTCAAGGGAATTACTCGTTTCTGTCTCTATCTCAGTTACTATGTGGGTATCCAGCATTTAGGTATGTTGACCAAAATCCACCAAGAGGTCTAGCTTTGTGTCTGTGTGTTCCACAATAAGTTGACACTGTGGTTAATCACCTGCATGTCCAGCATTTTCCAGAATGTTATATACATATTTTTAAAAAGCCCTTCAAAGCTCACATACATTCCGCTTGTTACGGCTGGCATCTTCTTCTCTACTCATGACAGCATAGCAGATGGATCATCACCATCTTCTGTGTCCTAAGCAGAAACTGAATTTTGCACACACCAGCCCAAAACATCTGGATGTGGATAAAATGTGTGTGTCTGTGTGTGTGTGTGTGTGTAAATGCACGTGTACAAAATTACAACATGAGCAATTGCCACTCCCATGGAAAAGGTAAAAAGAACTGTACTTCAGTCTGTCTTAGAGTCCATTCAAAGTGAAAAAGAGGTTGGTATGGTAGGTTCAAATCTTTACATTTTCCCACCAAAACTCTAGAAGGGAGCTCCAGGTGGGTACCTTTTAGGTACCAGTTGCTCCTAATTCATAAGAAGGGGGAGCTTTTACTATCTTGCCATGGTCAATGTTGGCAGTTCCGAGCTGGGTTTTCTACCGATGCTGCTCCTTTCACTGCTAGAGTAGTGGATGTGCCCCTCTTTCCAATCTGAACTAATGACTCATTCCATCATCAAGATTTGAACATACCATATGACAGGAATGACTCCCCACTGTGTTCCCTTCTGGTTGTAAAGAGCCCCCCCCCTGCTCATCAGGCCCCTCTGCTGGATGGGTGATGTTTCAGTGTGATGTCAGCACCAGGCTTTTAGCCAGCCAACTTTGAATGGTGATGCAATGAGTCCTGATAACATATGCATTTTGGCCATGATTAGGGGTAGGGAAATATTTCAGTATCTCATGTTTCTAATCTTAAGCGCAGCAATCAACATTTCTACATCAGTTAATTTAGAGGGGTTTTTTTTAAAAAAAACCCAGCATTTGTCCCACTGTACTCATTTTTATATGCATTTTTTTGTCTAGTATACTCTTTTTCGCAAAGCAATTTCCCCTAATGTAATGCATTTTGTATGCTGTTTTCATGAACATGCTGTATGTGTATACATGGGCACTTTAGTATATGTGTTTTGGTGTGCATTGCTCAGTTGGAGAACAGCACTGCAAATTTCGAGTAGGCGTGAATTTTAAATGATGGTTCTGTTTTGGTTCACATATTGTTTCAGAAAATGCAAATCAGGTAAGTTCACCTTTAAATATGAACTGAAATAGAATTGCTGCCCCATTCCTACTCATGATAACTAAGTTCATCAGCTAGTAAGAGAAGGAAATCAGAAATGAAATGGTCCTGTGCTGAAATAATTAATGGTGGCTTCACCATATGCCTTTCATATGGTGTAGTGTGGTGTAGTGGTTAAGAGCCAGTGTGGTGTAGTGGTTAAGAGCGGTAGTCTCGTAATCTGAGGAACCGGGTTCGCATCTCCTCTCCTCCACATGCAGCTGCTGGGTGACCTTGGGCCAGTCATACTTCTTTGAAGTCTCTCAGCCCCACTCACCTCACAGAGTGTTTGAAGGGAAAGGAGAATGTTAGCCGCTTTGAGACTCCTTAAAGGGAGTGAAAGGTGGGATATCAAATCCAAACTCTTCTACTTCTTCTTTCATGAAGAGACTGGCCATGTTATTTGGCCTTTAATGGAAGTTTCAAAGAATGCTCTTTGAATGCGCAATGGCATTCTGTATTTCACCCTCATTTATTAAAATATGGGTAAAGAATATTTATAGAAGCTTCCAAATATAGATCCAAATGAGTCAGCACCTACATTCAAAACATTTTTTGAAATGAGTAAAATAACTGGGGACAGTTTAGGCAATGTAAACGCATTTTAATGTTGATATATGGAAACGACCAAAAGCAAAAAATTAAATATAAGATGTATGTACTCTCAACTGTGGGAACTATTTGAGGAGAGTTGTCCAAGATCTTTGGGAGTATGGGTGTAGTTCCAGTCATAACATCACCGGACTTACTCCAAACCCATAATAGTAAGCTTAAGTAATGTCTAAATATGTGCTTCAAACCACAATGCCCTATTTCCAGCGAAGAGTTGTAAACTATAATGCACCATATCTCAATTCTCCTGCCTTGGGGTTACCAGGGTGCCAGCTGCAGAAGACGATAAAGCCAGCTACAATTGCAATCCGAATCACTCTTAACTACACAAGCACAATTTTCCTTCAAGTAGGCCTGCCAAGGATCACTGTGCATGAGAAAAATATGGGTTTGAATTTTGTTTCTTCTGCCCATTGTCCTGCTACATTACGTACAGTGTGACCTTGTTTGCACGTAATGTTAAATCATGGTTTACAGTTTGAGGGTGAGCCAAATGTTTCTGCTTCCATTTTAAATCAACCACAGTTTTGCTGTGACATCTGAACCCTAAACTGTGATAAAGTTAATCACTGTTTAACTGTGGTTTGTAGCAACAAGCCTGCTTAATAACCACAGTTTGTCTGGGTTCAGCAAGTTGCACTAAAATGAAAACCACCAAATGCCTTGTGGCCATGCTTGAAAAGCCCTTTATGACTCAGACCAAAAATATCTGGAAGGCCACTTCCTTTCCTAAAAACCATGTTGGGTGCTGAGAGGGAGTCCTTTTGGTAGTTTTGCTGCCCTCGGAGGCTAAGGAGAAGGCATTCTCTAAGCCTGACCTTTGACACTTTTTTGAGGTGTATATTTTTGGGACTCACCTTGTTTATGATTGAAAGTTGTTTCAAACTGTTTTTAAGTGTTGTGGTTACGTTCTGTAACCCATCTTGGCATCTCAGGGGTGAAGGGCAGGTGATGAAAAAGAAAGGGTAGCATGCAAGCCTATGATAACACTAGTACATGGATGTTGTACACAGCCATTGCTTTCTGTTTTGGTTGCTGCGAGTAACAATTTATCACAGAATCTCGTTTGTTTGTGAAGAGGCAGCCACTTCCATCTTGTGCGCCACATGCATATAAAGTTTTCTGCAGGCTTATGGACCACGCAGAACCCTCTGCCATTGACTTTGAGCATGCTGCTAACAATTCCTTGGCAAGCAGCCGTGATCTCATGATTAAAATAGTATGTCTCAGTGTGCATTATATTATTTCAACAAAAAAATGAATGTTTATATCACTCTTCTAAATTTAATATTTTTAGACTGCACAAATCAAACTACAAGCATTTTGATGATGATGATGATGATGATTGTAATTTTGCTGGTGCTTTAATGCAAAAATTGACACCTCATTTTGAAGAGTATACCAGCTCAAAATGTGTGAGGATCTGATACATTTGATTAAATCCAGGATTTGAATTTCAGTTATTGCTCCTAATTGCTCCTATACAGCCTGCAGATTACAAAGCCAACGATTTAGTGTTTGGCCGCAAGTGTTCGTGCATTCCCAAAAACATCTGGAGCCTTGTCTGGAGGTAAAGAATTAATAATGCAGAAAGAATTAGCATGCAAGCAGAACTAACAGAATATGAGCTGGTTCTTTCGTGGAAACTCACTGCTGTGGATCAGGGGGCAGCAAAGAGAACTTTGCCAGCAGATTTTACACATGCCTATTGAGAACAAATAACTCCCGAGTAGCTCAGATGATTAATAGTAGTGTTGCCAAAAATAAATGTGCAGCCTCCTCATTCTTCAGTAAATGAATGCATCTTCTCAGAGACAGGCCACCGTGCAAATATGTTAAGAATGCATAATACTTAACATTCATGGACTTTTGGAGTGTGTTTTGTTTCCCCTCCTCAAAACTAACAGCAAAACGTCGGTATAAATTATGCAGCGGTGCGTATCAGTGCCACAAATGCTATTCTACTTCCTTTTTATTGGCCTAGTGGTGTTTACAGGGGTGACTCACTCAGTTTTCTTTGTAGGTATGTACCATACATATGCTTTTGTAGAAACCTGGACAGGAATCTAATTGTGTCTTTCAGAGGGAGGCTGAGGAGAAAGTTCTGGCTCTGTTTAGCTTTGTTTATGTTGCAGGGCACTGGAGAGTGTTTTTCTGTCCTCTGCACAATCTCCACCCTAGCGTATAAAGGTGAGTTTGGCAGAGTGCCCCCAGGAATGAGTGCAAGCATAAAAACAGAAGTATGAAAAGAATTTCCTCAGTCAGGTGCTGGGATAATTACCTGTCTGTATGTTTCCTCAGAACAACTCTTAGCACCTCTGAAGTAATTGTTTAGCTAGAGGACAGGTGTACATTCTGAGTGTTTAAATGAACTTTTTTAACAAGCTACAGCGTCCCCGAATCACACAGAGCGGATGTTTTGCCACAACTGAAGCTGAAGACAAATGTTTCCGAGGACTGACATAAAATTAAAAAAAATCATGCTGGCATTTTGCTCCAAAAGGTTCCACTCCAAAACACAGTAAGTAAATGATCTATGCTACAATTAACTTCAGAACAAATCAACAACCACCTGTGCTGTCAGGGCAAAGGGGATTTGTCCAAAAAATAAATAAAAAGCATAACAATTTTTTTTAAAAAAGTTCAACAACTTTCGGGGGTGTCCTGGGCTTGCAGTCACTTTCTGGAGTCTTGGCCTTGACCTGGGTTTGGCTATGAGCCTGGGGCGTGGAATGCACTAGGAAAGAAGTTCTACTTCGCTGATCCACAAAGGGATGAAATCCAGGTTTTAAATATTTTTACCCAGCCTTACTTATCCAGATGCCTCTTCAGGTTTGGGTCCTGGGCCTGCAGCAAGGGCCCAGGTCGTACACCAGTGCCCTCCTAACTATGGACTTACCCAGCATCAGGTGTGGCAGGCAACCCCAAGCTGCCATTATAAATTTCACACAATGCACAAAGCCTCCAATGGGACAGATTAAGATGGCTCCTGTCCATCGAGATGATACCTGGTTCTGGGGTCTGACATCACCTGCAGCGCTCAATCACAATAGTCCATATTTGAGTAAAAAGGTAAAGGTGCCCCTGCCCGTACAGGCCAGTCTTGACAGACTCTAGGGTTGTGCGCTCATCTCACCCTAGAGGCCGGGAGCCAGCGCTGTCCGGAGACACTTCCGGGTCACGTGGCCAGCGTGACAAGCTGCATCTGGCAAACCAGAGCAGCACACGGAAACGCCGTTTACCTTCCCGCTAGTAAGCGTTCCCTGTTTATCTACTTGCACCCGGGGGTGCTTTCGAACTGCTAGGTTGGCAGGCGCTGGGACTGAGCGACTGGAGCGCACCCTGCCGCGGGGATTCGAACCGCCGACCTTTCGATCGGCAAGTCCTAGGCGCTGAGGCTTTAACCCACAGCGCCACCCGCGTCCCCCATATTTGAGTACCAATTTAAAGCAATAAACAAACAGCATCATTAAGCACAACACAAAAATTACAAGCACAAAAAAGAAAAGCACCTACTGTTTTAAAATATAACACTGTTCTGATACTTTTTAACATTCTGTTTTTATGCAGAAAAAAAAAATCCAAGCCGCTAAGAAAAATATCATAAAATCAACACATGAAACAAGTACAAAATGCAACACACCCTCCAACATTTCTCCGATGGAAATAGGGATGTCCTATTACATAATAATTATTTTACTATTTAAATACTGCTCATCTGACTGGGTTGCCCCAGCTACTCTGGGCGGCTTTTCATTAAATATTGGGGGGGGGGGATTCCTATATAGGGCTGCCTTCAGATGACTCAGGGGTTGCATAAATCCATATCCTCCAACATTTCTCCAATAAAAATAGGAGAAGTGGGACATCCCAGGGTCAAATCAGAAACTGATACGGCTTCTGTAAACCTGGGGCTGTCTGGAAAATAGGGACATTTGGAGGGTCTGAAATCAGATCAGCTTAAGGAATCAGCATAGTTGGGATATCCCTCAGGGTAGGTCTAGGTGAGCACAGGGGTTTTAAGCAAGCTCAGCATATTCCAAAGACCATTAAAGGCCCTGGTCTTAGTAGGCCTAAGATGGACCTGGGAAGTGTATACAGGGTAAAATATCCCTGCAGGTAACCTGGTGACCAAGTTGTTCAGGGCCTTAAATGCCAATAGCAAGTCCTTAAACTTCACCCAAATGTTTTAAAGAGCAAATAAAAATGCATTAGGCTGGTGCCTTAAGGAATATAAACAGGGTACCAAGCAAGCCTCTTTGAGTAGGGACATTCAAACCATGGTGGTGCCACAGATGGGAAAGGTCTTTGCTAAGGTTTCGACAAACTGCCAGCCCAGGGCTGCAGGGCAATGCTTGGAATGGAGAATGGCTAAGGACCTCGTTGCAGCTTTGATGTCCAAGATGGCAGAAAGGCAGTATAACTATAGATAAAGGCTTGCTTTTTTTTCCCTTTCCCTTTTTGAAATGCAATTCTCCCCTCCTCCCAATGCACCGCTGCAAGCTGCTTTCAGCTTCCTCTTCCCCTTTCACTGAGTTTCAAAAGTGGCTTGTGATGTGGTTGTGGTTTGGGGTGGGGTTTGGGGGGAAGCACATGTTCACAAATTGCTCCTGCACTCCTCTAGATTGTGGCCATTGTGCTGATGACTGATTAGGCACTGAGTCTTGTTTTTTCTCGTGGATGCTTTTCTAAGATGGGAATTATTATTATTTTAATAATAATTTTTTAAAAATCTGAGTGTGCTAATGTGCATTAAAAAACAATTAGCTCTAAATAGCTGTCGTTTTGAAGACATAACGCCATAGAGTGGCGTCTAGAACCATAAAACTGCTCTCTTTTCCTGAGCTATTTAAATGGCAAATGATGTATAAAAATTATTACTTCAAGTAGGAGGCCTGGGCTATGACTCACCCTGCAAGAGATCTGAGTGCATGCGCAAGGAAAGAAACTTATCCACTCTTAAGCCGAGAAAAACAATAGATGAGCTTTGGCATTTGTACAGTGGGCAAAGCACTTCCAACTTCGGCAGCAAACTTTGTCCTGTCTGGCTATGATTAAAACCAGACCGGGCAGCAAGGGCGGGGTGTGTGTGTGTGTGGTTCTGTTTAGGAAATCAAGGAAGATGGCACAAACGACATGCATAGCTTTAACTGAAATAATTTTTTAAATAAAAAAAATACAGAGTTATGCTTGGAGGACTAAATGAATGGAGAGTGGAACTCATCACTAATGGTTTTCTGTATGGTTAATGTTCTGTGGCCTTGAGAAATATTCTTTGTAAAACGCTAATAATGCAAGTGTGAATGATTTGGTTCTCATTCATTTCCCCATTTACAATCTATTATCTACTCTTTTTTCTTTTTAAAGAGTACCAATATGGGGGCAAAGAGCAAAACAACAACAACAACAACAACAACAAATCCAACAGATTTAGTTCAATAGAGGATGTTGTTCACTTCCAACTCCAGTGCAGCTGGCAGATGATGCAAGTTAAAGTCCAACAACATCTAGAAAGCTACAAGATTCCCATCCCTGATGTAGACTAAGTCTCTATCTTTAAAGCAGTATCATACCGCTTTAAATAGGCACGGCTTCCCCCCCAAAGAATCCTGGGAACTGTAGTTTATTAAGGGTGCTAAGAAGGGTGCTAAGGAGACTCCTATTCCCCTCACAGAGCCAGAATTCCCGGAGTGACTAAACAATGAATCCCTCTTCCCAAGGAACTCTTGGAATTGTAGCTCTGTGAGCAAAAGGCAACATCAATGTTTCTGGGGAAATTGTGTACAATGTGTACGTTAGGGGACATTTTCACTAAAAAGGCTGGTGAGTTTTCAATAAGACCTTTGAAAAAAAATATCACAGATGCAGGTAAGTGGAGAAGTGAATTTAAGAGTGTTAAAATGAGAAACACAGACACTGAAAATTGCAGGTCCATCCAACCCCTAGCAGAAGAATACCTTTGCCCAACCCAGCTTTCCCTTCCAACCTGGCATAAGGGAGGGTGGCTTGCTCAGTCCATCTCCAGAAGCTCAGTGGAGCTTTCTTCCAGGACCCAAAGCTGAAGAAAGAAGTAAGTGGAATTATTTTTGAAGGAAGTGGGAAGAAAAAGGAAGTGAGGTTGTTCAACCCGACTCCAGACTGCTGGAAAAGAAGTGGGATTGTTATAGGTAAAGGTAAAGGGACCCCTGACCATTAGGTCCAGTCATGGCCGACTCTGGGGTTGCAGCACTCATCTCGCTTTCCTGGCTTCCAGGTCATGTGGCCAGTGGCGTAGCGTGGGTTGTCAGCGCCCGGGGCAAGGCAAGTAATTTGCGCCCCCTAACCCGTGGATTTGCGCCCCCTAACCTTAACCCCCAGATGTTGCGCCCGGTGCGGCTGGCCCCCCCTGCACCCCCCACGCTACGCCACTGATTTAAATATACCTTTGTTAAGAAACCGGAGGCCTTCCTCTTGGGCATTGTCGGCCAGAAAGTGTTAAAAAAGGACAGAAGTTTCTTTATGTATGCGACAACAGCAGCAAGAATACTTATTGCAAAGTATTGGAAGACACAAGACTTGCCCACACTGGAAGAGTGGCAGACGCAATTGATGGACTATATGGAATTGGCTGAAATGACTGGCAGAATCCGAGACCAGGGAGAAGAAACAATGGAAGAGGACTGGAAGAAGTTTAAGGACTATTTACAAAAACATTATAAGTTGTATGAATGTTAAGTATTTGCACGATTTAGAAAATATCAGTTCCAGCAAATAGACTTTGTAAAATAGAAAATTAAGTTATAAGTAAGAAAAGGTCGAAATTTAAGGCAACACTATGTTTAATTTTAAGGTATGAGCAATTGATAAAAATTTTTTAAATTTAGAAGTATAATATTTGGAAAGTACAAAATAAGGTATGAAACAAGGTAATAATTTGCTGACATTCTTATTATAAATAATGCAGGGTAAGGAGATGTGAGGAAGTCCAATCAGTTATATAAGAAAAGTTGTACTGAATGGTTGGTTATATTTTTCTCTTTTTTCTTTTTTCTTTTTTATTTCTTTCTTTCTATATGGCTCTTTGGTATTTTGGTTCTGGCTTTTTGGTGTAGGGATCTTGTATTATGTATTTGAAAATTTAATAAAATATTTATAAAAAAATAAATGAATATTTTTATGGGTGTGGACAATGAGGAGCGTTTCTTATGCTTAATATCTGCAACACATTGAGTGCTCGTCCAGAAAAGTTGAGACTCACCCTCCAGTGCTATGCTCATGAGGCGCTTTCCTTCCCGTTGCTTAGGACTTCGTAGCAGCGGGGGAACCGCCAAAAAAGCCCCTTCGGGCGCACGGGAGGAGCGAGCCGCCCGCTTTCCCGCCCTCGCCGGCCTCCTGGGGCGCATGCAGCGCTCGCGCGCTCCGCAGCCCGCCCAAACGCGCGCCAATGCCGGGCGACGCGCCCCCTCCGGGAAGCGCGACGTAGGCGCCGCTCCTGCACCCGGCGGCCTTTTCTGCAGGGCTTCTAGCTGCAAGCGAGTGTGCGCGCAGAAGGCGGCGCCTGGGCTGGGGAGCGCGCAGCCTCGTCCTTTCCTTCGCAGCCAGCACTGTGTGAGAGAGAGAGTGAGCCACCAGGACCAGGTAGGGGCAGAGAGCTCCGAGTGCGCCCCCAAAAATGTTGCGCCCGGTGCGGCTGGCACCCCTTGCACCCCCCACGCTACGCCACTGCATGTGGCCAGCATAACTAAGCCGCTTTTGGCGAACCAGAGCAACGCACGGAAACGCTGTTTACCTTCCCGCAAGAGCAGTACCTATTTATCTACTTGCACTTTTGTGCTTTCGACCTGCTAGGTTGGCAGGAGCAGGGACCGAGCAACGGGAGCTCACCCTATCACAGTATTTCGAACCACCAACCTTCTGATCTGTGGTTTAACCCACAGCGCCACCCGCGTCCCGGGATTGTTATAGGGCTGCCTAAAAGGGACGCGGGTGGCGCTGTGGGTAAATAGGTACTGCTTTATAGCGGGAAGGTAAACAGCGTTTCCATGCGCTGCACTGGTGCAGGCTCGCCAGAGCAGCTTCATCACGCTGGCCACGTGACCCGGAAGTGTCTCCGGACACCGCTGGCCCCCGGCCTCTTAAGCGAGATGGGCGCGCAACCCCAGAGTTGGTCACGACTGGCCCGTACGGGCAGGGGTACCTTTACCTTTACCTTTACTAAAAGGTAAATGGGAGGGCACCCACATCCCTGCCTTGAGCACTGCTTGCTTCTGCCAGCATATACATGGGGTTGCGGATCACATCTCTGTTGTTCATCTCAACTCACTTGGCTCCCTTTTGCCACAATGGGTGGCTTTGTGGGCGCAGGCATATCAGCCAGCGTGAAGGCGGAAGATGCTCTGGTGAAGCCTGTTGCCATTGCTATGCTGGAAAGTGTTGCCATCTCTATGGCAACTGTGACTCGGCAGCTACTTCTCCTTTTCCCTATGTGACAATTCACAAAGTAGGCCTGTGCCTAAGCAGCCACCGGGAAATCACTCCCTAAGGAAATTAGCATGGCACAACAAAACATGCTCTGCATTTGCAAAGAGCTTTTGAGAACCTCAGAGCTCCTTATTATTATCCCTCCCTCTCCCCCCCCCCCCATTATTTATCACGTAATCTAGTTTTGCTAAATGGCCGTGCGTCTCTTTTCACGATTCCTACTGCTCCATGAAAGAGCATGCTTGTGCGGTGAAAATGGGTCTTGGGTTTTACAGTAATCAAATATCCGAGAGTGAAAAATGAGTGTTGCAAATGCCTTGAACAAGCGGGGACGGACGGCCCTCCGCGCCACTGACACTGCCACCTTGAACAAATACAGGCCACAGAATATTTCAAGGGGAGAGAAACTGTAAAAGTAAAACAGAGATAAGGGGTTGGGGTTTCCAAGATTGGCCTTTATTTATTTATTTTATTATTATTATTAATAATAATAATAATAATACCCCACCCATCTGGCTGGTTCTCTCCAGCCACTCTGGGCGGCTTCCAACAAAATATTAAAATACAGCAATGCATCAAACATTAAAAGCTTCCCTAAACAGGGCTGCCTTCAGATGTCTTCTAAAAGTCTGGTAGTTGTTCTTCTCTTTGACATCTGGTGGTAGGGCGTTCCACAGGGCAGGTGCCACTACCGAGAAGGCCCTCTGCCTGGTTCCTTGTAACTTGGCTTCTCGCAGTGAGGGAACTGCCAGAAGGCCCTCGGAGCTGGACCTCAGTGTCCAGGCCGAACGATGGGAGTGGAGACGCTCCTTCAGATATTTAATATATTCATTTACCCCCCCCCCCTTCATCACAAGATCTCAGGGTGGTTCAAATAATAAAATGCAGGATTAAAAACAAGTAAATAAGTAAAACAAAACAGCAAAACAATACCCCCACCTCCGTTCCCACAGACACATTTAAAAGGTTGTAGAATATTAATCAGCCCAAGGCCTGGTTGAAGGGGAAAGTTTTTGCCTGACACCTAAAAATATACAATGAAGGCAGCAGGTGAACCTCCATGGGGGAGAGCATTCCACAAACAGGAAGCTGCTACAGAAAAGGCCCTGTTCTTCTGTTGCCACCCTCTGGACCTCACAGGGAGGTGGCACATGAAGAAGGGCCTCAGATGATTAATGCAGAGTCTGGGGTGGTTTATATGGGTAGGGACAGTCCTTCAGGTATTGCAGTCCTTCAGCCATTTAAGATGGTTAGATGAAAACTGGGCATATTTAATCATTTTGTAGAAGAATGAATTCCAACAGGTCTTGTTTGTCTTGCACAGTACACCTGCTGAATTTCCTTTTTCTGCACAATGATTAAAGGTGCAAGAGCACAGCCTTTCTTTTTGCATCTGGCCTCCCTGTTCCCTACCTACGCAGTCACTCATTCTGGGTATGTTGCCCAGGACATAGGCTTGATGTGAAAAGGTAGGTGCTTCTCCACAGCTACCATGCATGTGTGAAGAAGAGTGGCCAGCTGATTGGGCATCCCAGATGATGTCACAACCAACTGATGGCCACTAGGGGGTGAGTCTTTTCTGTAATAGCACCTTCTATGTAGAATCACCTTACTTTTGACAGGCCGCAACTTTGATGGTACAATTTTTGGTGCCTCCTAGAAACTTCTACATTTAATGAGACTTTTGTTGATATTTAATTCCTGTTTGGTTCTTTTCTGCCTGGTTTTCTGCTGCATCTAATGTTTATACTGTTGCACTCCAGAGTTGTAGAGATGGAAGAGACCCCAAGGGTCATGTGATTTAACTTGCAGGAATCACTTTTTAATGTGAATATACTGCCTTGAGACTTCAGTGACAGGTACTACAGAAGTGTTTTTAGTAAACAGAATAACTCACTTGATCTCACAGTTGCAAGTGCAAGTACTTGATGTGGTTGGATTACGTTATAATTTCCTAAGAAGTTCTGTAGAATAAGGTGCTTGTCTTTAAAGAGAATTAACAGGACAGCAATTCAGTTTCTTTGGAATAGTTCAGGTTATGCCTTTTGTTACTTAAATAAGACTTAAATGGGACTTAAATAAGAACTTGTTTGCTGGTTGGAAATGTTCTCAGGTTTATGAATCTTACAGCAGTTCTGTCACTGAAAATAATAGGACTCAAATCAATGTCGCTGCTCCCACTTGTTTATACAATTTGATGCTGCCATATGCAAAACTGAAGGGGCTTGTACTTTCAACAGGTATGTTGCGGAGAATAGTTCAGTGTAAATGACTTTCATAATTCATCACGAGTGTCTTAAGATTCCATTTCTACAGAAGTCCATGAATGAGGCTTTGTATAACCAGAGCTCCAGAGGACTGTGGCAGCTCTCAGCTCTGTCAGCTGCTGCAGCCACTTGTGGATGGCTTCCTTCCAGTACCTTCTCAGCACCTTCTCAGTATCTTCTCAGCATCTAGCTTCTCACAGAAGCAGAAGGAAGCCCAAAAGTTGCAACGAAGAGGAAATTGCAGTAATTTCCTTGTTTATTCTCTGCGACAAGAAGCTGAGTGCTGCGGGGAATGTGTTTAGATGGCAATCATGAGTGAGGAAGAGGGGAAGGGAATGCTGCGTTCACTCTCATGGGTAGCCGTAAGTCGTGTATTCACAAGTTCCTGAAAGATCCAAGCTATAAGTTGTGATTATTCACATTCCAACAATCATGAGAAAGATCAGTTGCTTTATGAAGAAGGTGATCATTGGCCCTGGCCAACAACTAGGTTAGTATGTTGTGGTATAAACTCACTTGTCTGCACGTAGCTGGTAATTTATTTATTTTTTAAAAAAGGAGCTGCGCTGGTTACATTGTAGAAAAGGGTGACCAGAGTGATCAAAGGCCTGAAGCAACACCCTCAAAGGTTATAGCTTCTGGGGCTTTTAAGTTTAGCATACAACAGTGGTTTTCAACATTTTCGGGTTCACTGCTGCCTTCAACAACCACATCATTTCACTTATACTGGAGCTCCATTGCAGGACATGTGCAAATGGGGATTCCCCCATTCTGCCCCTGTCACTTTTTGGCACACAAGTCGATGGAAGCACACGCGCCAATGGGAACCCAAGCAACACCGCTCAGTCACATTACCTCCAATCCTAGTCTCTGGGAATCATGAGCATTCTGGGCTTCCTAGAGCCATTGTGAGGACAAAATGGTAGACTAGATTGGCCTTTGGTCTCATTCAACAGGGCTCTCCTTATATTCTTACATTTTAAGTCCTGGTTGACCAAGCATACCCTAAGCTGAAATTTGTTGTTTTGCTCTCTGTGCCACACTGGGTCAGTGCAGCGTGTTAATTAGAAGATTGGTGGTTCAAGCCTACCCAGGGATGGCTGTTGGCAGGGTTTCTGCATTGCAGGGCTTTAGGCAAATAACCCTCAGGGTCCCTTCCAACACTACAATTCTACGATTCTATGAAATCCCATCAGTTCCAGCCATCATGGCCAGGGGTTGGGGGAGCTGTAATCCATTCTACGATTCTAATTTTTTGAGCAACAACATAAATTGTGCTTGTGAATTGAACTATTGTTACTGGGAAACTGGGAAAGGTAGCCAGTGTCACGGTCTGGTTCACGGGTGATCGAAGTCCCGGCTGGGGATGCTGGGACCGGGGGCAAGATGGCAGGGTGGGAGCAGGAACGGGAGTCCAGAAGCCAGGAGTCAGAAAGCCAAGAGTCCGAGGGTCAGAGAGCCAGGAGTCAAGAAGCCAAGGGTCCAAGGATCAGGAAGCAAGGGGTCCCGAAGTCAAAGATCCGAGGATCAAGGAGTCAAACACAGAGAGGCAGGGAATGTGTTGCTGTGGCAAAGAGCTGAAGGGAAAATGCTGACCTTATATCCCTTCCCGGCTCTTGCCACTAGGTGCTGTGAGTTACCAGTCGGCCTCACCTGTGTGGCTGCGCCTTGCCTCTTCAGAACAAACTTAGGAAGGCCCCAGTCCTGCAAAGTCCTATTGGTCACAGAGCCTGGTTCCTGCATGCATATTGGATGGCCAGATGGGCAGGGTATAATAATAATAATAATAATAATAATAATAATAATAATAATAATAATAATTACTGCTCTTTAAGCCACCCATGCGTAGTTCTTTATGGTTTCACTTTGTTATATGCTAAGCAACCTTGAAAAGTCACGATTCAGTATTACACAAATCATTTCCTCAGCAACCCATGAACATTTGATAGATAGAAATAATATCGAGAATAGAAATCTATTTAGGTGTATGCAGTGAAGTACCAGACAAATGGGTTGGATCCTTGTACTCTCAAGAGATGTGTTGTACTTCAAAACAGGAGACTTCTCTAATTAGTCATAACTAGTCACTTAAGATCCAGTCTACACAGAAGCCCATGAATTAGACACAATATGACACCTTACTTAAGACACCTGAACAGCAGAATGTCACTTTGAAATATAGAAGTAGCCATGAAAAAAATATTTGGTTAGTGCAGGGGTCAGCAGTGTGGTGCCCATGGGTGCCAGGGTGTCCACCGATACCATCTATTGTGGTTGCAGAGCCGATTCTGCCTTCTCAGCCCTGCTGCTCATTGTGGGAGGGGAATCATAGAATCATAGAGTTGGAAGAGACCACAAGGGCCATCGAGTCCAACCCCCTGCCAAGCAGGAAACACCATCAGAGCACTCCTGACATATTGTTGTCAAGCCTCTGCTTAAAGACCTCCAAAGAAGGAGACTCCACCACATTCCTTGGCAGCAGTGGCGTAGCGTGGGTTGTCAGCACCCGGGGCAAGGCAAGTAATTTGCGCCCCCTAACCCGTGGATTTGCGCCCCCTAACCCGTGGATTTGCGCCCCCTAACCCTAACCCCCAGATGTTGCGGCCGGCCCCCCTGCACCCCCCACGCTACGCCACTGGTTGCATTCATGCCACCTTGAGATTTGTTTGATTATTGTTCTCATTTGACACCATTTATAACTTATTTTTGGCCCGTCTTACTGATATTTGGGTAGAATAATAAACTGTTTCATGTTTATGTCCCTGTGCATCTGATTAAGAATGAACACAAATGGCCTTGCAAAATGCAGGCTATAAGAACCAGAAGACAAGCTTTATTTCAGACAGCAAATATGACTCAGGCACCCAACAGACCCCTCCAGATCAGGAAAGCTGCATTTCGTGGAGTGGTGGTGATGTCGGGAGCAGAGGCATGGGGGGGGGGAGCAGAATCCTTTATTTGCTCACTATTTCCTTGCTGGGACACAGGTGGTGCTGTGGCTTAAACCACAGGGCCTAGGACTTGCCGATCAGAGGGTCAGTGGTTCGAATCCCCGCGACAGGGTGAGCTCCCGTTGGTCGGTCCCTGCTCCTGCCAACCTAGCAGTTTGAAAGCTCTGCACATGCTCGCGGAGCCTCTTTCTCAGCTGCGCGGGGCTTCCTTCCCTGGATCTGGTTTTCGTTGGAGGAGTGAGGCCGCGGCGCCCTCAAGCATGTGCAGAGGGCCGCGGAGATGGCGGGCGGCCTTTCCCTGCGCGACTCCGCCTCCGCCCGGGGTGGCTCCCCGTCCTGGGTCCCTCCCCCGATGGCCGGGAGGAGGCGGGCAGGCGCGCTCGGCCGTGCCTGGCTCGGAGGACCAGCCTCCCTCGACGGGGCGCTCGTGGGGAGGAAGGAGCGCGGTGTCGGCGCTGTCGCTGACTGGACTGCCGGCCGGGATCGCCCAGGTGGAATCGGCGCTCTGCACGTGCTCCGGGGCCGGCTGGCTGCTGCGGGGAAACTTCACGCACCGCTTTCTGAAGTACGGGCGACGCAGCCTCCGCGAAGGGCTCGGCGCCGTCAGAAGAGCCCTGCGTGGCCCGAAGCTTGCTGCACTGTCCCTCCCCCAGATAGTCCCTCCCTCGCTCTCTCTCCGCACAGTGGGCGGCGACCTGGCAGCTCGGATTCGCACAGCCAGCACTGTGAGAGAGAGTGTGTGAACCAGGTAGGGGCAGAGAGCTGCGAGTGCGCCCCCCAAAATGTTGCGCCCGGTGCGGCTGGCACCCCCTGCACCCCCCACGCTACGCCACTGCTTGGCAGCACATTCCACTGTTGAACAGCTCTTACTGTCAGGATGTTCTTCCTAATGTTTAGGTGGAATCCTCTTTCTTGTAGTTTGGATCCATTGCTCCGTGTCCGCTTCTCTGCAGCAGCAGAAAACAACCTTTCTCCCTCCTCTATGTGACATCCTTTTATATATTTGAACATGGCTATCATATCACCCCTTAACCTCCTCTTCTCCAGGCTAAAGATGCCCAGCTCCCTTAGCCGTTCCTCATAAGGCATCGTTTCCAGGCCTTTGACCATTTTGGTTGCCCTCCTCTGGACACGTTTCAGTTTGTCAGTGTCCTTCTTGAACTGTGGTGCCCAGAACTGGACACAGTACTCCAGGTGAGGTCTGACCAGAGCAGAATACAGTGGCACTATTACTTCCCTTGATCTAGATGCTATACTCCTATTGATGCAGCCCAGAATTGCATTGGCTTTTTTAGCTGCCGCGTCACACTGTTGGCTCATGTCAAGTTTGTGGTCAACCAAGACTCCTAGATCCTTTTCACATGTACTGCTCTCAAGCCAGGTGCCACCCATCTTGTATTTGTGCCTCTCATTTTTTTTTGCCCAAGTGCAATGACTGGACTAGCTCCAGCATCAGGCCTGATGCTATTGTGCTATGAGAGTGCAGCTAACACAGGATCCAGAAGATCCCATGCTGGACTAGCTTGGATCCTCCATAACCTCAGAATGCCCCAGTTTGGAGCTTTGTGCTGGCTACCATTGGCAGGCAAACCACTGCCTACACTCCTGCCCATCCTAACATTTGGCAGGTAAAAGGGGGAGGTTGGCTCAGCTTGGAGAACTGGGCAGAGGGACCCCTTTGTCTAATTCAACAGGAATCCGCCCCCATTGTAAGAATGTGGGTTGGATTAATCTGCCTGTGGGTTTCCTTGAGCTAGTGGTATTAATAGATAGTCTCTTGAGATTACTGAGCTGTTGTTTTTTATGCCATGGGTGCAATCAAAGGATTAATAAATAAATGTTGAAATAAAATAAATATTGGCCTGTTCTCCCGAAGGAGAGCAAATAGTTCTTTTTAGTAGTGACTTTTCAGAAAATCTTGCATAGCTAGAGCATTACTGCAGCGAGTAATTTTTTATTTATTTATTTTTAAAGGAGAGGAAGGGAAAGGAAAGGGAGAGAAAGTTGTCCATATAAGAAGAAACCATGAAGTGCATGTGACTGGAAGATTTAGAAGTTTTAAATATGGGAGATAGAAGAAAGGCTTTCAATAAACAACACGAAGTGACATGGTTTATTAGCATAGGAATAAAACACATGGCAAGAAAAATGCCTCCAGGTTTTAGCTTATCTTTTTTAACTGCTCAGGGCAAGAAGACTTGCTTATTTCATAAAACGACGCAGGTCCCACAGAGGAAAAGACTGAGTTAACGTTATTTCTCGATGAAACCTTCAGAGCTCCTCGGGGTTGTTGCTGGGGTATTTCTCTGCTAAACAAGGAATGCAACCCGGTTGTTGTATGTAACGTGAACAATATCCCTCTTAATAGCAAAAGCGATGCGAAAGAGCAGGGCCCCTGAAAAAAAATTAGCCTTGAATTTCTGTTGATCACCGTCACGGACTTGTTTTATTCAAAAGGGGCCTGCTTTTCCTAAATAAATAACATTCAGCTGCCTTTTCCTGGAGAGGGAAGGAAGGAGTTGAGATGTGGCAACATTCCGCTTGCCACACCTTTAAAAATATCCCCGGCAATAAATTGTGTCACTGGTCAAGTAGGTCTCTAAAGGCTTATTCCTCTTTGTGCTAAGCAACCATGTCAGATATAGATATAAAGATGTGCATGCACGCACGCACGCACGCGCACACACACACACACTGAGGCTTACCAGGGTGTGCATTTTTATTGTTTATGTCTGTCTTAGAGACACTGGAGCTTCTAAAATGCCCACATTTTGGCACAGGATATGGATTCTGTTTTGCTCTTGGTATCAGTGGGAAACAATGTGTTTAGAACCTTTCACTATATAATCATCTGTTATCTCTCCCTCCCTCCCAAAGACAAAAGTCACATTTCTCCTTTTGCCCATTGTTTAAGACATATCTTGGTTTTTGCAGGACATGGGTAGCTAGAGATGGTAAAGAAATTCAGTTCCATTCACATTTCAGCGGGGATTCACTCTTCTCAAAATTTTACAATGCAGTTCTCCAACCTCAAAATGTATGCAAATGTGCGTATTAGCGGAAAGTGTTCATAAAAATGCATATATTGGTTTTTTTAAAAAAGCATTACATTGCTTGCAAATCTGTGTAACTTAGGGGGGAAATATATCTGCAAACTGACATGGAAATGTTGTGAAGTCAACTTTAGACTAGGAAAATAAGAACCCGAGAGAGACCAAAGTTGAGAAAGTCGTATTTCCCAATGTCCAGCCCAAACCTATGTATGTTTACTCAGAAGTCACATCGTTTACATGAAGTTTGTTCCCAAAAGAGTGTGCATGGAATTGCAGCCCTCATCTAGAATGAGCTGATACTGTAAATCATCATCATCAACCTTTCCCACTAAAAAAAAGTAGTCTTGAATATTACAAAGGAGCTTCTAAGAGCTGAGCCAGCAATAAAAGAATGGGCAAATTGCGAGCATTATAGTGCCCTGCCTGGGGAAGAGCTATGCAAATAGTTGAGTGAAGAAGATATTGTACATGAAATGTTGGAGCAAAGTTTAAAACAGTTTGGGGGGGGTTCAGAAATATAAAGAACATATGAAGATCAGGCCAAAGGCTTATCTAGTCCATCAACCTGCTTCCTGCAATTGCCAGCCAGGTGCTTCTGAGAAAGCCCACAAGGCAGCAATTGTCTTCTCTTACTGTTGTTTCCCAGGGACTGATACTTAGCGATATGCCATGTTAGCAAATTCACTTAAGTAATGTAGATGAAGACTGGAGAGAAAATAAATCCTGATAACACTTTGCTGAGATAACTGAACCAAGTATATTATTTGAGGAGAAAGGAACATGCTTATCTTTGGGGCTTGTACATAGCAGGAAGACATTCAACCAAACATACAGAGGAAAACTTCCTCAGAACTGCACATCCAGCCAGAGCATGTGCTACCTCAGCAAACATCATGCCTCTCTGCCTAGATGCTAAACAACACAACTACTTATCCCCCTTCTCTTGGCTACTTGACTTTAACACTGAGAGAATTAACTCTTCATTTACAAACTGAATGATACCCACTTGCACTTCCAACACACTGAAGAGAGTAGTTTTGTTCTGCAGCTACTATCAGAGGCACTAGGGCACTTGAGCACATTACATGAGCATTTGCAGGGATTTTCTGAGCGACGCAGAATAAATTTGTACTGTATTCCTTTTTCATGCCTGTTGCAAAATGTTCAGATTAGGAGCAGGATGTTGGAACTTGACCTTTTCAGTATTAGTGAAAACCTGACATTTTTCACAATAATCCCTCATTCTGTTATTTGTCATCTGCCCTCAACCTGTGTGTCAATTTGTGAAATATTTGGTGAAAGAACCTCGAGCTGTTGAACATTAACCTGCTTGAGAAATTCTCTCAAACTCCAGAGTCGGAGCCAGGGATCTGCAGAAAGCCCATAAAAGGGAAGGCATAGAATTTCACTTGCTGGGACGTCAGGGCTGAAATATTCAAACAGGAGAAATAATGTTGCTCTCTCCTCTACCAGAAGGGCTATGAACTAAAACTATTCATACTATTCCAACTTTGCATTTTCATGACATGGAGCAAAGTTATAAACTATCATCCAGAAGCCATGTGAGCTAATCATCATCTGTAAACCAGATTTTCCCCATTGCTTTCAGCTGAATGAATGGCCTGATACTGAGACAAATAATTACTCAGAATGAGAGGATCCACAAGGTTGAGAAAGCTCACAGTAATAATCTAAAACCACATAAATGGAACATCCTAGTATTTGAGTGATGTTCATGTAGGGAAGATATGTCATCATGCAGTAGTACATTAATATACCATAATATTTGAGTGAGTGACAGGGTGGTATTATGGTTAAAGAGTGCTGGGTTTGGCCTGGCTGGGGGGAAACCCTGTTCTCTGCTCAGGCATGGTGCTTACTAGGAAACAACTTTATCCACCTAACTACTTCACGGGGGGAAAAAACATGTTGGTGCAATAAAGAAGAAACAGGAAGAAAAGGAGAATTCCTTAATGCCAAGATCCAAGTTTGGAGTAAGCACTCTTTGGTGAAAGAATTCCAGTAGAGATTTAGAATCACAAAATATGCAGCAAAGTAAAGCATGGAAATATAGGCAGTTAGAGTTTTAAAATACATGCCCTTTAAATGTCCTTCAAAAATTTCCCACTTCCCCTAGCACAGAAAAAGACCACACATCTCGTAAGCTAAAAATGGCTTACTTACAAACTCTCCAAAGGTCAGCTTCATGTGCTTCAGAAAGATGCACAGGCAGTAAAACTTGGCTTAGTTACAGAGTGGTGAAAGTTCCTAAATTATTGGTACAGGAACTCAAGCAGCTTGCGAGAGCCATGTGGTCTGAGCTTGGAGCAAGCAGCTCTGACATCCTCATACCTTGAGCTTCTCAGGTAGACTGAAGGGGAACAAAGGCTCCCAAGATGAGCTAAGCCTGGCAGGACAGCTTACTCTATGGCTTAACCTCTTTGTGCATTAACTATCAGTTGCAAACACATTGCCCTTATTCAACAATATTAGTTATTTATTTGGAAAAGATTAACCTCACAAATTATCTAGGCAGTGGAGCCTTTCTCATAGAGAAAGAACTGGGATTTTGTTTTAAAAAATTCATACCGCCCTCTGTGTTCTTGAGGGCTTGAAATATACTTTTAAAGGAGGAATGAAGGCTCATATTTATGTGATTCTATCAAGTGCCCAAACACCAGTGTCTCAGGGACCAACCACACCATCTTGGCATTTATGTTGTTCATCTAACCAACCAAAGCAAAAACATGTGTTTGTGTGATGTGTGTGTGTCACACTGTTGATTATTTCTGCATTAGAAAAGAACACTTATGCAATATGCGAGATTTGTATTGTTTGGCCGTCAAAGATTTTCACTCTGATCTTATGCTTCTGTACTTGAAACGCTCCACTCACAAGAACTCTAAGTGCTGTTACAACATTACGCCTGTTCTGTGTCACATGCATGAAACCCAACGTGTTTTGTACTGACTTGCATTTATGTTTCCATCATTAGGAAACAATAAAAACCTTGCTTGAAGAATTCTGTTCCATAAACACAATTGAAAGGGTGTTGGGTTGTTGTCCTGTGCTAAGTTCTTCTAGTGGTGTTGATTATTCACAGGTTTCCTAAATTTCTTTTAAATGGTGATCAAGGAGGAAGCGAGGACCTACCACACCTGGAACTGGGGGTGGAGAATATAGCCAAATGTTGCACAGCTGTGGGAAGCCTGAGGAAGTAACAGTCACCTTGGGTCTGCTCACAGAAAGCAAGTCTAGAGTGATGTGTGTCGTTTCCAGGAACTCTTCTTGTTGAAAGACTTTTGTGGGTGAGTTGAGAGTTTATTTGGGCTTTTGGCTGAGAACCTGAGGCTGAGAGGGAGGGTGTGTCAGAAGGAAAATGATATTGGTGTGTGTGTGTGTTTATTAGTGACTTTGTATTAGATGTAACTGTGTATTTTTGTAATATCTTGCTTAAATGCCTGTTGCTGCTACAGTTTTCTGCACACTGCTTAGAGATACTTTAAATATATTGTGCAGTATGGGAATTAAAAACAGTGGATGCTTGGGTTGCGAATGTGATCTGTGCAGGCTGTACGTTCGCAACCTGCAGCGGCACGTCTGTGCACATGTGGGTTGCGATTCGGCGCTTCTGCGCAAAGCACGATTTAGCGCGTCTGCGCATGCACGACTGCTAAAACCCGGAAATAACATGTTCCGGTACTTCCGGGTTTTGGCGGTCCGTAACCTGAAAAAACGCAACCTGAAGCATCTGTAACCTGAGTTATGACTGTAATCAAAATCATTTCTATGCACTTTGGTTGTGGGGCAACAGTCAGTTCTAGCACCTGCTTGTCAAACTTATTCCTTTCCTTGAAATCAGAGACATAGAAGGCAATGTGAGTCGAGCCAGTGAGTCGACATGTAGATAAATATTAGCACTAGCTAATAAGCCATTGGTCACAGGGTCACATTGGGAAGAAGGGCTCAGAAAACGGCTTGAACGGCCAGGACACAGCTCTGCGGCTGAAGCTAAGCAGACTTGAAGCTGTAAGCTGCCTGGATATTAGGCTGATCTTTGGCAAAGCAGCCACACGCATAAGGATCAAAACAGATGTGACATTGTTAATGCAATTAGTCATTGGGTGCATGTTTTGTTTTGTTTTCTAAGTAAATAATAGCCATGCTTGCCCTTAATGCAGATCAGGCCTGTGTGGTTGGGGGGGGGGGTCTTTAGCCAGTTGTCCCTACCGCACTCACAATCCAGATCGGAGACTCCTAATGCTGCACTTTCCAAGGGGAGGGAAGCCCACTTTGTAACTGGGCCAGCTTCTTTCCCAGGGACCAGGACACACAGCAGTTTTGCCAGCAATGGCTCCATCTTGGCATCATGGCAGGGGCAAAGGATGCCACATTCCTGATCCTCACTGAGGCTCTTTGCAGTTATTTACCAGGCACAGGTGGTGGCCAGCTGAATTTATGCAATTACTAATTATGTGGAAACCAACATGTCTCTTTTATCCCTAAGCATTGCTACAGAGAAGTCATCTTCCCCACCCAGCCTCAAATCTCACTTGGCAACTTTGGGTAATTTGCAACCTCTTAACCTAATCTGCTTTGCAGGGTTCTTGTGAAGATTAAATAGGGGCAAGGAAGCCATTCTCACTGCCCTGGAGTCTTTAAAGGAAGGATAGGAGCAAAAAGGATAGGGGCACAGGTGGCACTGTGCAATCAGAAGGTCAGTGGTTTGAATCCCCGCGATGTGGGGGAGCTCCCATTGCTCGGTCCCTGCTCCTGCCAACCTAGCAGTTCGGAAGCACGTCAAAGTGCAAGTAGATAAATAGGTACCGCTCTGGAGGGAAGGTAGACAGCGTTCCCGTGCACTGCTCTGGTTCGCCAGAGTGCTGGCCACATGACCCGGAAGCTGTACACCGGCTCCCTCAGCCAATAAAGCGAGATGAGCGCTGCAACCCCAGAATCGGTCACGACTGGACCTAACGGTCGGGGTCCCTTTTACCTAGGAGCAAAAAGTAATGGAAGTAAATTCAACAAAGGCATTGGGGCAGGGGGGGCACTGCCCTTGCCTGCCTGCCTCCTTACTTACAACCAGTCTAGGAGGTGACAGTGACTGTCAGTTTCCTCATCCTTAGCCTGTTTTGCCCTTGAAGGACAAAAGTAGAATTAGTTGGCTCTGTCTGCCATTGGCTCTGGTTTTACCCAACTCTTGAGCTCCCTGACCTCTGCCCCAACAGGCACCAGGCGTCACTGAATAAATTAAGCCTCAGCCAACAACTTTATGGAATTATTTGCAGAGTTGGAAGCTCCATTTTTAGTGATTAATAGAAAGTTAGATAATTGTCATAAGAGCTCATTCTATTTTCATCAGGCCTTTGGCCTTTATCAATGGTCTTTGTGTGTGGGAGGTTTTAAGCTTGTTTTTTTATAAAAAAAATCAGATTGTTTTTTAGGATTTTAAAAATGCCAGTTTTAATTGTTGGTGGGGGGTTGTTTGTCTAAAACATCATCGATTTGAGTTGCCATGGTAAAAAGCAAATAACAAATTTTGAAGATGATGATAATAAATGTCCTATTGGAGGAGAAATAAGTACAAAAGACAATTTACACAAACACAGACACACACACACACACCCCTGGGGATTGCTGAGCAAATAATCTCAACTTGTAAAGACTTCAAAATATTTTTATAAACAAAATAAATACCATTTTTGCTCAAGGTGAGTCATTATTTAGTGCATAGGTTTTTGCAGAGAAACTGTTCTAGTTTATTCTATTCTAGTGAGGCAGCAGGAGGCTGTGTGGCTCCTGCTGCCCTCAAATTCTCACAGAGAAGAAATATCTCACAACCTGCTGTCGCTCTGCAAGTGCTATGAAAGGGGGACTTTTCCACACCTACCCCTGCCCAACCAGTGATCAAGGCTGTGAGAGGCTTCACTTAGAAGCATTCTCTTGCCTTCCCCCTGCTACCGGGGGGAAAAAATTCTTTTTATGCATAGAATTTCCCTTCTTCCTCATGTGTGAGACTACATGGCTGTTAAAGCTATCCCTTGTGCTCTTTCACAAGATTGTGCTAAATTTTCTGTCCTGTGGGCTTTGGGAAAGTAAACCTAAAGCTCTTTGCTGTCTAAATATAAACCTCCTTTCTAAAGTTGGTCTTAAAGGGAGGGAACACTCTTGGTTATAGAAAAGCTCTAAAATAGCCAGGCAGCCCAGGGGTGGCAGCCTACTAGTCCCCCCCAACCCCCCCAATTTTTTACATTTTATTTTCTAATTTATTTGTGTTGTGCGTACATTTGTACTGAACTTGGAAGAGGCTCAGAAGTGTGTGTGTGCGTGTATGAGTTTTCATGACACTGGTCTGCAAGCAATGCATAGGAAAGTCACATGTGCTCAATTCTGATCTAAGCCCCAGGCTTTGTCGCCTATCATAGGATAGCTTGTCTTACTGCCTCAGTTCTTTAATGGCAACTGCGGTGGTTTCAGCAGGTTGGGAATGGAAAAAGCAGGTGGGCAAGGGAGAGACGCACTTTCCAGATCGCTCTGTTAATTCACAGAACATGCTACCACTGTCAGTCTAGCTGCTTCAATCCACCCAAGCAGAATTTGCAACTTGGTGGCCTGCCCAATGCCACAATTTCATCTTGCTACAGCGGGCAACCCTCTCATCAACTGATTTCACGATCAGTCAAGATTTTCTTTACTGCGTAAACACTGGCGGTGGAAGGGGTTGCGGTGGGTGCGGTCCACCCCGGGTGTCATCCCTGGGGGGGGGGTGACACCGCACTGTGGCGTTTGCCCTCCTAGGTGTGTGACATCATAATGGGTTCCTAAGGAAAGGGTTAACTAATTTTAAAATGATTAACCAATGGGAATCCAAGGTGCGGAGTTAACTGTATAAGGTTTAAGCACAGAGGGTTTTTTGGAGGAGTTAGGAGTTAGAGGGGTTGAGAAGACAGTCTGGAGTTAGACGAGAGAGGGAAGATAGATCTGTGAGTTGGGCTAGTCCGGTGTGAGAGAGTGAGCGAATTTGTTAAGAGGAGTCAGTCCAACAGTTGAGATAATCAGTCAGAAGGTATTAGGAAGGTATAGGCCGGTAAAGAAACTAAAGTTAAGATACTGACAGGAATATTACACTGGTCAACAACAAATTTGTTGTCAGATGATTTAGGATGAATCTGATGTGCTGAATCCAAAAATCACATTGGTTTTGCTCAATCAGGTCAAGTTTTTGAGCTATGGCCACATGTTGTTTTTTTACGTTTTCGTTCACATGTACGCTTGTGTGGAGCATTTTAGAAGTTGGTGAGGGTAAAATGCCAGATTGAAGGGAAAAAAACTCCTCTCTGACAGTGCTCGCATCAGCTTCTTCCGCAACAGGCATCAAGAGTACCTCCGTTTTTTTCTCGGAAGAGAAGGACTTGGTGTACTGTGCAGATATTGCGCAGCTTCTGCTCAAGCTTGGAGTGCCACAGTACGAACCCAAAGATTGGAGACTGTTCTTTGACAACGGCTACCGGTTTGCCTCTATACCCCTGGCTCACTCGACTACACTGAAGGAGAACTATGAAGCAGTGAAGTATGTGCTGGAGAAAATTGGTTATGATCAGCATAAGTGGTTTATTTGTGTTGACCTGAAGATGGTGAACTTTTTGTTGGGACAACAGTCTGGCTTCACCAAGTACCCATGTTTTCTGTGCATGTGGGATAGTAGGGACCGTGCTCAGCATTACACGAAGGACTGGCCTGTGCGGGAGGAATTGGTGCCTTGCAAAGAAAGGAACGTCATCAACGACCCTCGTTGATGGAGGACAGAGACAGAATACTCTTCCCACCGCTGCACATCAAGCTTGGCTTAATCAAGCAGTTCACCAAGGCTCTGGACAAGGATGGTGACTGCTTCACTTACTTGTGCCAGGCTTTTCCAGGATTGACCATGGAGAAGTTGAAAGCTGGCATCTTTGATGGTCCTCTGATCCGTCAGCTCATCAGAGATCCAGAGTTCGGAAACTCAATGAACGAAGTGGAACTGGAAGCGTGGAAGGCATTTGTTCTGGTAGTGAAGAACTTTCTGGGCAACAATAAGGCCAGAAACTACGCAGAACTTGTCAACAACATGCTGACTGCTTTCAGAAACCTGGGCTGCAACATGATCATCAAGATGCACTACCTATTTTCACATCTGGACCGGTTTCCTGAGAACCTGGGTTCAATGAGTGACAAGCAGGGGGAGAGATTCCATCAGGACATGAAAGAGATGGAGACCAGGTATCAGGGTCGCTGGGACGCAGTCATGATGGCTGACTACTGTTGGACTCTGAAGAGAGACCTCCCTGCCGCTGAGCGGAAGTTCAAGACCTGAAGTTTGAAAAATGGTGAAGCAACATGCAATTTACGTGTACTTACCTTTATCAATGCCCACCATTCAGTTTACAGTAATCAATGTTTCTATCAGGTAATCAATATATGTTGTTGGAAAAACATTTTTTTTCTCTTAAAAACATATCTAGGATGATATGTGTTGACAAAAATCAGCTGATAATGCCACAACAATGTAATCGATTTTGTCACAAGATCTGATTTTTTTCAAATCAACATAGCACAAAAACCTGACCTGATGGAGAGAAATGGATGCCATTTCCTGATTCAGCAGTGCAAAAATACTCTAGATCATTTGTAGAAATCTAGACAACATTCAAAAAGTAAAAAATGGTTGCCCAGGCCAGTGTTATCGGAGAAACCATAAACTTGTCAATGTTTGTAAAATAAACTTGTTTTGTGGTTCACTTTTAACAACAGACTGGACTCAGTGTTTTACCAGAGAGTAACTGGTTGGTGGCAGCAGGGAAGCGAGCACAGTGGTGGCAAAGGGATCAATAGACTAATAATAATAATATATTATTATTATTTATACCCCGCCCGTCTGGCTGGGTTTCCCCAGCCACTCTGGGCGGCTTTCAACAAAACACTAAAATACAATAACCTAGTAAAGATTAAAAGCTTCCCTGAAAAGCCTTAAGATGTCTTCTGAATATCAGGTAGTTGTTTATCTCTTTGACATCTGATGGGAGGGTGTTCCACAGGACGGGTGCCACTACCGAGAAGGCAATCTGCCTGGTTCCCTATAGCTTTGCTTCTCACAATGAGGGAGCCGCCAGAAGGCCCTCGTGCTGGACCTCAGTGTCTGGGCAGAACGGTGGAGGTGGAGACGCTCCTTCAGATATACTGGACCGAGGCCGTTTAGGGCTTTAAAGGTCAGCACCAACACTTTGAATTGTGCTCAGGAACGTACTGGGAGCCAGTGTGGGTCTTTCAAACGTTCGGGGACCCTGTGTGATCGCCACACCGCCCCCTGGGACGCTCGCCACACCCCCGGGTGCACAGCGTGTGCGCCGCTCCGGGTGCTAGAGCAGCTAGCTCCGCCTCTGTGCATGAACAAATGTCTATTTTAAAAATAAAATAAAGGATTGCCACATAGACCACCGATTGCCTATGATGGGCAAGACAGGACTCCGCTTGAAAAAGAACAGGTGCATTTATCTCTTGATATCATCAGTGTTTAAAACATCCTAGAAATAGAATGAAGACATTTTGAACAGTATGAATAAGAACTGGCACCATAAACATTTGTGACTTGATGCTGTGTGTTCGTTGCTAGGCTGCAGTGGGAGATGCAAATGAACCTTCTGCACACTGAAGGTAAGATTCGATAGTTGAGATCACTAGTTCATTTGCTATGCATTATTTGGTTCTGCAAATGTTGTTTGAAGATAAATTCGAGGTCCTGGATTTCATCTCCATCGATAACACTGGTAGGCAGGTATAGCTATGTTTGTGTTAAAGATTTATCCTGTTCCCCTTGTTTAGCAGATGTTTGAGAACTGTTCCTTGCCGCCACGTATATTGTTTATGATGAGGCTTAGGCATAAAATAAATGTACTAGTTGGCTAAGGAAGGCTGGAACATGTTACGTGCTTAGCTGTTATATAAGGAGAGACAAAGGAAAAAGAATTGGCTTTCTGTTCAATGATATTTTCCTATTAAAAATGTCTCCGTAATCTGGTTGGTTATTTCATAGAAAAGTAGGGTAGACATTAAAGAAATAAAGTAGTAGGACTTGTACAATTTACTACTAAAGCTGTAACTTTGATACAGCAGTGAAAAGAATCTTAACTGTGCTAAGCTACACTTTTTTGGACAATACATAAAATATTACTTCCTTTCTTTCTAAACCGTTTCAAAGAATTCTCGATTAAATTTCTCCAATGCCTTATTGTTGTTGTTGTTGTTGTTGTTGTTGTTGTTGTTGTTATTTTATTAACTATCTATACCACCCTTCATCCAAAGATCAGAAGGTGGTTCACAACAGAAAAAACAAAACAAAATGAGAGCACAAAATACATAATAAAATAAAATTCAGGAGGACAGCAGCCATTGAAAATCAAAAGCAGGGAAACTCTCCCTCTTTCCTTTTCAGTGCTGAGGCCAGGAAGCCTCCATAATCATCTTGTGAAAGCCCCCTTCCCTTTCTCCTCCGAGAATGTTACTTCTAGCCCCCGTCACTGACCAGGGAGGTGATATAATAGGGTAGCAACTTCTTAGGAATTCATAAGGCCGCAAATTTGTGCCAGCAATGAATTTGGTTGCTCGTGACACCAAAGCGATGGAGAAGGCTTTATATCAATGGTGACCAACCTTTTTTTGACCCAAGGGGCATACACTCGGCCAACCCCTCGGGGGGGGGCATGCCAACAGCAGGAATAGCCACCCCACACAAACATAATCTCACATGCAAGCCCACAGGACATATACACAGACAGCCCCTCTCCATCAAACTGTGTCATTAGCTGGGGAGCGAGATTATAGCCTCTGACTCATCATCAAATGACCAGTCTGGTGGTTGAGGAGGAGATTTGTCAAGGTGATGGGCTGGGAAGAGAGAATTAAATCTCCTTGCCTACTCTAGCTCTGTGTCTACTTAAAAAACAAAACAAAAAACCACCTTTGCTGCTTCTGACAAAATTAGCAGGGTCTTCAGAGTGCAGAAAAACTTGCTTCAGTGTGGCAGATCAGGGCCACCCCTGATTTCTACTCTGGAAAATTTACTGGAGACCCTGTTAATTTGCTTGCTGCAGTGTTGCCATATAAAGTGGCATAAACAACCTGTGGAGTTCATTATGACCTGTGTAGGTCATAATGTTGTTGCATTTGGCACATTCCTTTGTCTATTTGCTCGGACGTTGCACAGAGTTCGATGGGAATTGTCAAGGATGTGCACACAAAAATTGCAGCCTGTATTCCTAGCAGCTAGAGACTCTGACAAGAAGATGCACGAGGAGAATGAATATGACTCAACAGTCGAAAATGACTAGTGCATTAAGTGATTAATGGGACTTGAACAAATAGCTAATAGCTAGGAAATGTTCAGAGTGAAAAGTGAATAAAACTCTGGCACCCTCCAACCTTTGCTTGGTGCCTGGTTTTGCTTACTGAAATAACTCTAGGCCAAAGCTCATAATACTCCTAAAGCCTTGCTGGACCAGGGAAAAGGCTGCAGCCCCATAGGAGCCAACTAGATGACAATGAGGAGCCCATAGGCAGGGCATGAACAGAATTGGGCTTCCTCCCTCATGTTCCCAGCGACTGGCATTCAGAAGCATGCTGTCTCTGATTCTGAAAGTAGCATATGCCGTCATGACTAGTAGCCATCAATAGTCTTTTTTTCTCACAAGGAAAGGCCAGCTGGATCAGGCCAAAGGCCCATCTGGTCCAGCATTCTGCTCTCACACTGGCCAGCCATATGCCCATGGGAAGCAGAACTTGAGTGCAACGGCCAAGTTTCATGGCTGAAGAGAAATTTGGACTAAGGCCAACCAACCCTGGTCCAAATCCAGCAGTCCAAGGCACCACACCAGGCATGGAGGCAAATGAGGAGGAAAGGGACGAGCAAATTCGACTGGCAATGTGACAGCAAGTTGTTTAAAATAGGAATGGGGAAATGAAATTATTTTGTGTGAGGGAGAAATAAAGGAAAGAAGGGAGCCTAGGAACCCAACTTTGGGATTGTGGAACCGAGAATCATTTTGTGAAATCATTTTGTGTGAGGGAGAAATGAAGGAAAGAAGGGAGTCTAGGAACCCAACTTTGGGATTGTGGAACCAAGAATATTATGTGTGAATATGAACACCCAACTCCGTGGTGCTACTACACCGGCAACGCATGCCTTGAAGGCAGAGGTAATCCATGCGGTATCCTCCAGATGAGGTTGGACTAACTCTCATCAGGCCCAGCCAACATGGCCAATGGTAGGGATACTGGCAGTTCGGGTCCAACAATGTCTAGAGAGCACTGTGTTGGCTACCACTGCCTTAGAACCATATCAGGCAGCTAAAAGGGCCCAGAACTGTAAGGCGAGGCACAAGTCTTTGTTATTAGAATTGCTACTGCTAAGTGAACATGTAGACAGTTTCAGCATGACTTGTGCCTCGCCTTGTTTAAGGTGCAGTCCATGAAAACCAGGTAGCTGCCACTTAATTCAATTTCTACATATCTTTAAAAATTGTTGAAAACGATCATTTGGCACAACCTTTTTGCCCTGCAAAATTAATTAATTAATTAATTAATTAATTAATTAATTAATTAACATTACTCTGATTCTGGATGAGGCCATTCCAGGAATGTCAGTGGGCCTCAAAAAATAAAAAAAATAACTGTGCTTTTGTTGCTCCATTGAAGTGACCCAAATAGGCTGATAGTAACTTAGCCACTATAAACGATGGATGGTGTTCCAATGATGTCAGAGTAGACCCATTGAAATTAATGATCCCTAGTCTGTTGATTTCCATAGGTCTACTGAGTACGGCTTATACTGGATATCGCCCATTGGAACTGCACTTGGAGGTCTGGCAGTGACAGCGTACTTCATGTTATCCAGCAATGTTATTCAGGAGGCAGTATGTATACATTTGCTGCCAGCACTCCCATTTGTTTAAGACCCTGGGAATTTTGGAGAAATGAAAAGAAATCCATCACAATATGTCAACTAAACTTTGAAATGCTAGGATTTATGGCCTATTCATATATTCCCCAGCAACAAAAAAACGAGGCGCCAAGTGATACTCTGAAAGTCAGGGCATCGAAGAGGCATGTTGCCTGCCTCAGCTGTGAGCAGCAGTCTGTCCCTGAATACCAGTTGCTTGTGGAGTCGCAACTGCGGAAAGTACTACTGTGCTCGTATCCTGCCTTCAGGCTTCACACAGACATCTGGCTAACTACTATGAGAATCAAATGCTAGATAGGCTTTTCGGCCTGGTATTCTTATGTTGAGACAGACACTTAGTAACATTGTGACATCTTCACATAAGAAATTATATAATTGGTTTTTTAACATAACAACAACAACAATAATATTTATTACGGCCGTAGGCCCATACAGGTAAAAACAACACATAAATAACAGCTTGAGCACGTGGGGGGGAAAAAACAGCCGCTAAAACACCACTATAACAATAAAATACTATAAAGTAGAATGGCATACTACGCCTTAGTTAGCTTGTAGTGCTCCTTGGTGTCGCTTTTGGGTAAGGACAGCGACCAGGAACCTGGCCACTTTCAGGGTCGTATGAGTATCCTTATCCTGCAAGATTTGAGCAAGGTGGAATTTTGGTGGGGTACCCTCTAGTTTCTGTATGATTGATCCCAACAAATTTGCCCGTGGCACATTGAACAGGGGGCAAGTGAATATGATGTGCTGGAGCGACTCCGGCTTCTCCTTATCACATTCGCACGTGGCGGGGGCTTGGCCCTTTGAGAATCTATGTCTCAGGACGTTGGAGGGAAAAACGTTGAACCTCGCTTTGGTGAAGGCCAGTCTATGGGCAACAGTCGAAAGGGAGGAGAGGTATGATGGAACGCAGTAAGTTAAAGTGATACCAATGTTCATTTTTAACAGTAATTAAACATACTTTTACATCAAATTCATATTTTTTTTACTTCCATCAGTCCTGTCTGAAAATTTTCCAATCTAATCTCTTAATATGCATTTCTTATTTTCCCTATTACATTTCAAACTCATAACCAATATCTCCATTGTTTTCTACATTGTAACACTTCGTATATTTCTCCTTACAAAACTTCTTGTAGTCCTACTAGCGTAATTTGTTGATTACAGTTGCTCTTCAAATAATTCATATACTTCTTCTAATCTTCTGTAAATCTCTGGTCCTGCAGGTTTCAAATCCTTCCTGTCATTTTGTCCAATTCTGCATAGTCCATTAATTTCATCTGCCATTCTTCTTTCGATATCTTCACATAAGAAATTAAGGATTGTTCATTCTTATCTTTTCTGGCAATGCTTGCTGTTGATGGCTGACAGGAGTGGAGATCAATGCGGGGTACAGGATCCGCACATGAATGTGATAGACAGAGTGCACAAACGCACACAAACAATGACAGAGAGCTGAGCTTCAGCTTGGAGAACAGTTCAGCAGAAAAAATTCATTGAAAAAACTGGCATCAAAGACGGCTTGCGAGCTCTCACATGCAAGGCAGGAGAGAGGTTTTCTGCACAAGCCTACAAACTTTGACAGGACTTGCTCTCTTACTCAGTTTAACCAATGTTTAACATCACCATCTCCAGGAAATACTGGTTCTTTTATCGGAGCTTGTCTCTCCTCCAAACACTATGGACATCACATCCTGTCTGAATGAAAGATAATATTTGATTTCTAGAGACAATCTTGAAAGTAAAGCTTGCAAGACTTGGATCTCAGCTCATCAGTTTCTTAGGTTTAGCAAAGGGTCTTAATCAACTTGCAATTGGCTCCCCCCCTTTTTTTTTACAGCAAGTTAAACAAGGGCTTAGATTAGAATTTGGAACTTCAACAGACCATTATTTCCCATAGATAATGTTTGGTACACAAAGTGTTAGGGCCTCGCAGATTTCATTATTTGAGAGTTTTTGTTCAGGCAACTATCCAGCAACTAAAGTGCTGGCTACAAAAGCTAGGGAAAGCTCTTTTGGTAGGTCATTGGAGTGTCTGTAACCCTTCAATGAATACTCAGCATTTCTGATCAGCTTTGATTAAAGGAACAACAAAGCTTGTGCCAGGAGAATGCAGAATTTTTGCCTTAGGCCACGATTCTGGAAAACAGCTATCTCTACACAACTGAGTATGGTGGGGTATACTTTGAAGAAACATCTCCAGAGAAGGAAAGGACACATAATGCCTTACTTCCAGATTTTGAAATCTACTTGTACTTGTGCATTTCAGCAACTCTCTCAAATATAAATCCCCACACTTTCCCTTGCACATTCTGAAAGTAGGTGTTTCACCCCTTTGAATGTGGGGTGGTGCAGGAATACAATTGTTGGCATCCGTCAACAACAGCAGAGTGCGCCTCCGGGGTGAAATCAAACTGCTGTGTTAGCAGCACTGAAGTGACCTTCTCAGTGCTGAGGCCTGGGAAGTGTGTATGGAGGTCCTGGGCTGCCCAGATGACAAGACCCTGTTCTTGGCCTCTCTGATGAGGTCCAAAGGAAAGCAGAGCCACAGATTAGAGAACTGGGCCAAAACAGACAAGATGAATTTTAACAGGGAGAAATGTAAAGTATTGCACTTGGGCAAAAAAAATGAGAGGCACAAATACAAGATGGGTGACACCTGGCTTGAGAGCAGTACATGTGAAAAGGATCTAGGAGTCTTGGTTGACCACAAACTTGACATGAGCCAACAGTGTGACGCGGTAGCTAAAAAAGCCAATGCAATTCTGGGCTGCATCAATAGGAGTATAGCATCTAGATCAAGGGAAGTAATAGTGCCACTGTATTCTGCTCTGGTCAGACCTCACCTGGAGTACTGTGTCCAGTTCTGGGCACCACAGTTCAAGAAGGACACTGACAAACTGGAACGTGTCCAGAGGAGGGCAACCAAAATGGTCAAAGGCCTGGAAACGATGCCTTATGAGGAACGGCTAAGGGAGCTGGGCATCTTTAGCCTGGAGAAGAGGAGGTTAAGGGGTGATATGATAGCCATGTTCAAATATATAAAAGGATGTCACATAAAGGAGGGAGAAAGGTTGTTTTCTGCTGCTCCAGAGAAGCGAACACGGAGCAATGGATCCAAACTACAAGAAAGAAGATTCCACCTAAACATTAGGAAGAACTTCCTGACAGTAAGAGCTGTTCGACAGTGGAATTTGCTGCCAAGGAGTGTGGTGGAGTCTCCTTCTTTGGAGGTCTTTAAGCAGAGGCTTGACAACCATATGTCAGGAGTGCTCTGATGGTGTTTCCTGCTTGGCAGGGGGTTGGACTCGATGACCCTTGTGGTCTCTTCCAACTCTATGATTCTATGTTTGCTATCAGCTTGGCTGCAGGAGTTGCTGACAGGAAGTGTACTGGGCGCCATCCAATTGTCTTAGGGACTCCAGTCCAGATTTGTGTAGGGTTTACTCCTTAGCCTTTTCTTCTCCTGAAGATAACCCACAAGACAGTGGAGGATAGATAAGAAATGACTGGGGTTGCTTCTGGCCAGAGCAGGAAGCAAGCAAGCAAGCAGAATGGGATGGTAAAGGAGCATATCCCTGGTTCAGATGTTTCAAAGAAGTGGTGTGAGAAAAAGCATAAGCGATTCCTGCTTCAACCCCATAAATACATAAATTTCTCAAAGTATATGCTCAAAGAGAAAGCATTAAGATAATCCATGCCACCATGTTTGATGGGTAGTTCTGCTTTGTTGGTACATTCAGCATCAAAAGAGTTGCAGAAAAACCTCTCATGAAGAGGAATGTCATCAGTGTAAGCTGTACAATCAAGTTCCCCTATGGGATTACTTATGGTGTGTGGATTGAGTAGGGTCTTCCATCACTTCCCACTTCTCTCTTCTCCTGCCCACCAAGGCCCTATTAGAAGAAGAAGGAGGCCGAAGCAGTTCCTGCTGCTTGAGGAAGTCCCCTTGCCACCAAGGAGCACACTGGGATTCCCCAGCATTCCAGGCAGGAAACTTGAGCTACTTGTGTGTGTTTCTGGCCAATACTGGTCATATTTCCATCACTGATTTCTATTCCAGACCACAGACAAACATGTAAACTGCTGGAATTTCCACTGGGATTCTCTGACACCCCTTGATTGTAAGTGAGCATTCCACTAACGAGAGGAGGAATTAAGGCATGGGTAGGCAAACTAACCCGTTGGGACATGGGTGGCGCTGTGGGTTAAACCATAGAGCCTAGGGCTTGCCAATCAGAAGGTCGGCAGTTCGAATCCCCGTGACGGGGTTTGCTCCTGTTGCTCGGTCCCTGCTCCTGCCAACCTAGCGTTCAAAAGCACATCACAGTGCAAGTAGATAAATAAGTACCACTCTGGTTCGCCAGAAGCGGCTTAGTCATGCTGGCCACATGACCCAGAAGCTGTACGCCGGCTCCCTCGGCCAATAAAGCGAGATGAGCGCCACAACCCCAGGGTCGGTCACGACTGGACCTAATGGTCAGGGGCCCTTTTACCTTTACCTAGGCAAACTAAGGCCCGGGGGCCGAATCCGGCCCAGTCGCCTTCTAAATCCGGCCCTTAGATGGTCCAGGAATTAGCATATTTTTACATGAGTAGAATGTGTCCTTTTATTTAAAATGCATCTCTGGGTTATTTGTGGGGCCTGCCTGGCGTTTTTACATGAGGAGAATGTGTGCTTTTATTTAAAATGCATCTCTGGGTTATTTGTGGGGCATAAGAATTCGTTCATTTCCCCCCTCCCAAAAAAATATATAGTCTGGCGCCCCACAAGGTCTGAGGGACAGTGGATCGGCCTCCTGCTGAAAAAGTTTGCTGACCCCTGAGTTAAGACCTTGCAAAGAGTCATGCTCTGATGTGAAATTTTCAGATTCCACAACACTTGTTTTAGGTCAGTTGCTGAAAAGCTTGAGTTTTTGCAAAGAGCTGGTGCTTTTGATGTAGCAGTTGGGGTTTTGTAGAATTTGCTGCCTGCCGTTGACTCTGCTTTCATCTAGCAGGATCTGCTCTTGGAGGAAATGTGTTTGAACACCTTACAAGACAGAAGGAAACCTGAAGGTGGGTGATCAAATATACTGCAAGTGGTAAGCAGTTAAACCAGTCCTGAAAGAATGTGGACGATCTAGCATGTCTGCAAAATGATTTGATGAGGTGCAGTTCACCCAAGTATCATACTGTGTACTGTTGATTAATAGATGTTGGTACCAGGGGGCCCATAGCACAAGACCATTGCCACCAACACACAAATCCTTGTCCCCCAATGCAGCTGCATATTTTTCTTCTTCTATTACTGTTATCAGAGTGGTGGCAGCAACATCATTTACTGCCCTTCTCACAGAATAATAGAATTGTAGAGTTGGAAGAGACCCCAAGCGTCAGCTAGTCTAACCCCCTGCAATGAAGGAATCTCAGCTAAAGCATCCATGACAGATGGCCATCCAATCTTAGCTTAAAAATCTCCAAGGAAGGAGAGTCCACAACCTCCTGAGAGAGACTGTTCCACTGCCGAACAGCCCTTGCTGTTAGAAAGTTCTGCCTGATGTTTAGTCGGAATCTCCTTTCTTGTAATTTGAAGCCATCGGTTCGAGTCCTACCCTCCAGAGCAGGAGAAAGCAAGCTTGTTCCCTCTTCCATGTGACAGCCCTTTAGATATTAGAAGATGGCTATCATATCTCCTCTCAGTCTCCTCTTTTCCAGGCTAACCATACCCAGCTTCTTCAGCCATTCTTCATAAGGCTTGCTTTCCAGACCCTTGATCATCTTGGTTGCCCTCCTCTGCACACGTTCTAGCTTGTAAACATCCTTCTTACATTGCAGTAAGTATTCCAGGTACGGTTCTCACCAGGTCTTTGGTGCAGCAGCTGCCTGGTGTTTTAATATACCCAGAATGAAATGCCCTGGCCCATAGATCTATGAAAACTAGACCACTAAAATTGGTCTAGTGAACACATTGGTGAATAGAGGCACAGCCCTGCTGAACCATCTAAGCTGCTTGGGCCCCCAGCTAGTGCTTAACTTGGACCACTGATTGTACACAGCCAGAGCTTTGTGTGAAGCAACCCATCACCACCTCTTCCTATTGAGATCAAGCTCTCTGAAAATAATTATTATCCTTTTCCATAAATGCTGGGAATTTGAGCTTCTCTGTATAAATAATTCTCCATATAATTCAGCATTAACTTTATTAAGGCTAAAGTTATTTTTTTTCCTGTCCTTTAGGACTGAGCCTTCTCTGCCCATGGTATTGTTTCCATTGACGCATCCTTGATATAGTTTCATGGGCAATTGAACTTGCAAAAAAATAAAATAAAGGTGATTCTGGAGATTTCTCCGGAGGGAGAAAATGAAAGGTTATCCTGGAGAGTTTTTTGGTAGATCAAATGCTAGCAATATAGTTTTCAGGAGGCTCTGCTAATAACTGAGCCTAATGTTTGTAACCTTTCAGTAATTACTTAGCATTTTTGGCTCCAGCGCTGAATAAAGGGACAAGATATGTGCCAGGAGGTTGCAGAATTCCTGCCAGCGTTTTGACACTAGAGACTCCTGCTTCCATGCCAACTCATGCTGCAGTTTGAGAGTCAGAAATCTGCTATAACATCCATTCTTCCCTTCTCTTTTGAATGGCCAAAAGTTTGCAGCAAAAATTACTGCCATCTTCTTGTTACTCTTCTATGCCTGTTTCACACAGTTTCCAAACAAGATACATTAATTTGGGTCAATCGTCTGGTGGTGGAGATCCCTGTAGAACCTTTAAAACAACAACAACAACAACAACAACAACAACAACAACAACAACACTTAATTGTTATGTGCCCAGATCCCTCCTACCATGTGCCCTCCTGGTGCAGGAAGTTGAATAATAATAATAATAATAATAATAATAATAATAATAATAATAATAATTTATTATTTGTACCCCGCCCATCTGGCTGGGTTTCCCCAGCCACTCTGGGCGGCTTCCAACAAAGATGAAAGATACACTAAAATATCACATATTAAAAACTTCCCTGAACAGGGCTGCCTTCAGATGTCTTCTGAATGTCAGGTAGATGTTTATCGCTTTGACATCTGATGGGAGGGCGTTCCACAGGGCGGGCGCCACTACCGAGAAGGCCCTCTGCCTGGTTCCCTGTAACTTGGCCTCTCGCAGTGAGGGAACCGCCAGAAGGCCCTCGAAGCTGGACCTCAGTGTCCGGGCAGAACGATGGGGGAGGAGACGCTCCTTCAGATATACTGGACCGAGGCCGTTTAGGGCTTTAAAGGTCAGCACCAACACTTTGAATTGTGCTCGGAAACGTACTGGGAGCCAATGTAGGTCTTTCAAGACCGGTGTTATATGGTCTATAGTTGGACTTCTGCATAGACATACATTGGGCTATGTTGGCAGCCATTATACTTACTGCACAATTGTAGTCATGTCTGTTAGAAATGGGGAAGAAATTTGGTTCAGCTTGCATTTTAATAGGAACCCACCTAAATTGCATTTTCCAAAACTCTATGTGAATGAAAGCACCGCTATCCTTCCAGATCGGCAATTCTGTGAATTTTGCAGTTCAGTTTTCTATCCAAAATATGTCTACCTAAGCGTGCCTTTAAATGTGTTTATTAGTGAAAACATACACATATGTATATGTGTGTGGGAGAGAACAAAATTGCCTGCAAAAATATGAATATTACAGTAGGAGAAAAGTACATTAAAATGCTGGTGAATTCCCATGATGACTTTAAACAAAAATTGCAGAGTGATGCAGAAAAGGGATGAACTGAACTGCAAACTTCAAAAAATGAGGAACTGAAAGCTGACAGATACAGCCATCCGTCATGTCTACATAGAAGGAAGTCTCATTGATTCAGTTGGACTCAAGTCCCCAATAAGCATGGATCCCACTTCCCCTCTCTTGAGAAGCTCAGAACTTCTTACACTTCCCTCTCCCATGCAGGTACTGACTATGTTGAGGCATCTTCCGCATCAAGACTGTAACAACATTGTATGCCCTTTGAGTTTCTGTTTTGTTGCATGGGACTCTAAAAGGTTAACATGGGCGAACATTTATGGTACACTCTGCCATGCAAAGATATATACGCCTGCCCCGTGGAATGCCCTCCCATCAGATGTCAAGGAAACAAATAACGAGAAAACTTTGAGAAGACACCTGAAGACAGTCCTGTATAGGGAAGTTTTAAATGTTTGGCGTTTCGTTGTGTTTTTATATTTGTTGGAAGCTGCCCAGAGTGGCTGAGGCGACCCAGTCAGTTGGATGGGGTTCAAATAATAAAGTTGTTGTTGTTGTTGTTATTTGGTGGGAAACAACCACTTCTGAATGGAGTTCATCAGAATTGTGTGGTAGCAAGAGCACAAAGAAAGGATTATAAATGCGAAGTGGGCTTTGAAACTACATATCGCAGTGGATCCTTACTGGGGTGGGTTGGATTGGTGGCAAGGCGGTATGGCGCTGGCCTCCCAACTGCATCCTACTGGGGTGTAGAATGGCAGTGGCAAGGCCAGGGCATTGCGGGCACACTGAAAAGAGCATTGCAAAGCCCCTACGCTAGCCCCAAAAGCAGCAATAGCAATAGTTACTCATTGTGATGCTGGAACGCAAAGCAGCTAGGCTAAGCTGGCTTCCCCACCAGCCACTCCTGAGCCTACTCTGCAACATGTCTGCTCCATCCATGTTAGTCCCCAGGAAACTATAAGCTCTCAGGAGCTCAAGGAAGGGAATTTCCCCCTTTTCCCTCTCCAGTTTCGTTTTTCGTTTCCAACTGACACTCAACATCTTGTGGCTCCTGAGAATAATCAGTACTCCCAAATTAGGGGGTTTTTTGGCGCGCAGGAGGGGGAGGGATGAAGGTTAAGGCGGTTGTTTTGTTTGTATTTTTGCAAGAGCACGGGGGTTTCCCGGCCGCGTACTGATACTTCCCCCTAGTTTCTCAATGGCCCCATTTCTCTCGGCACTCACCACCTCAGTTCACTGTTAGGGGGAGCATGTGGCTTGCAAAATCTTGAGACGAAATGTGAGGCTTTGCACCTGCTCTGCAATGGGAGTTAATTCAGTAGTTGGTAGCAGTTTTGGTTTTGCAAGAGTTTATCAGTTGTTGACATATGAAGAGGAAGCCAAACTTAAAGGGAGGGAGAGAGAGATGACACAGTTTCCATGAACGCCTTCTGATCTTCTTGTCAGTTGGCTGGTGTAAGTCTTTCTTGCAGGGCAGATGTCAGTGGCTGGATTAGCGGCTGGGTCATAAGATAAGCTTCTTTAATTGGCTTGTTCTAAAGCACACAGCCATTACGGAGCAACACCACCTACATCTTTTAAACTCTGTGTAAAGTTACACTGCAATTAAGAGAAGTGCCATGGAATACAAAAGCACTTCCTTTGTTTTTATTTTTAATAAGCGAAATAAAATGTTGGTCCTTAAAAAAAAAAAAGCAATATGCAAACCGCAGTCAGTTTCCTTGGTTACAATACAACAGTATCTTTCGGTGAATAGCTGCTTTCACATTTGTGGACCTATAAGGTTCAAGGGGACATAATTGCTCTGCCCTTTCACTACTTCCCCTTTAGTTCCACCTCTGTGGCAAAAAGAAGAAGTCGTAATTAGCACAAAGTGCCCTTTGGATCAGCTCTGTGAAAACGTTAAGAATGTATGAAGAGCCTTGCTGGATCAAACCAAAGGTCCACATAGTCCAGCATTGTTTTCACAGTGACAACTCAGATCAGTAACAATGGTAATCTCACAAGCAGGAAGTGGGTGCAGCAGAACTCATGTCCTACAAGAAGATTGCTTACTTAGAGAGACAGTGCCCCTGTGGCTCTGGACAAGCAGAAACGACAGAGCATGTGCTTCTCCAGTGCCTATACTATAGAGACATCTGTATTAGCCCCATCTCCCCACTACTCCATAAGTACTCAGGGTGCACAGGACAATTTTATACCCCACTGCTGCTGTCAGATACCAACCCTGCTACAACATACAGTGTTGCCAGATTCTGCACAGCGGCGTTCAAAATTTGTGCCACAAACTAGATTTAATGAACACTCACATCAGAGTGCTCTCTAAACTGATAGTTGTAGTTTTTTATATACTAACCTTTTATGCTCTTCCATATCCATTTAATGTTCTTGACCCTTTTTTTAGTTGTTGTTTTTTTAAATTCTTAAATTCTTTTAGATATAAATACCTTCTGTTTTAATATTTTTTTAGCTTTCCAAAACGTTTTACAGATTCCAAATGATTGTTCCCCACCCTACTTATGCTGGTCTATGACCGTAATAAAGATTTCATTGATTGAGCTCATGTCCTTTGTGATTCCCACTGAAGTGCACCGACTTTCAGAGTGCCTTCCTTGTCCTGGGTAACCAACAATTGCTATCAGAAAGCGGGAAAACCCGGGAGCCTCACATAATGAAGCACTCTGCCCTTTGCATCTCAACCATTTCCAGGCAATAGGCTTAGAGACAAACTGGACACATCATTAAATCAGGAGGGGCTGTAGGACAACACCGGAACTAACCCCTGCTACTTTCCTGCACCCCAATCTCACCCACCCACCCATCCCCATCCGTAAGCGGCAGTGATGCTGCGAGTGGGGTGCTGGGGTCAAAGAAGGGAAGAAAGACATAGGTTGCACTTCCCAGAGGGTCTTTGGAAATCACCTTAGCAATGAGTGCTGTATACTGAAGAGCAGGGACAGGGGTGGTGCTGTAGTCTAAACCAAAGAGCCTCTTGGGCTTGGCGATCAGAAGGTCGGCGGTTCGAATTCCTGCAGCAAGGTGAGCTCCCGTTGCTCTGTCATGCTCATGCCAACCTAGCAGTTCGAAAGCACACCAGTGCAAGTAGATAAATAGGTACCGCTATGGTGGGAAGGTAAACGGTGTTTCCGCGCGCTCTGGTTTCTGTCACAGTGTTCCGTTGCACCAGAAATGGTTTAGTCATGCTGGCCATATGACCCGGAACGCTGTCTGTGGACAAACCATCCAGGGATCCTTTACCTTTTTTTACCTTTACTGAAGAGGGTGCCATTTTTAAATGCACCTGAAGGGAAAATTTCAAAAACCCAAAGCAAAGCCCATCTTCTCTATTTAGTTGGAAAGATTATCTGCTGCTTTCCAAATAAATGGTTTCAAAAGTTTCCATAGTACAAGGTGTCTTGCAAACATGTTGGCAGAGCAAGCCTTTAAATGTATAGTGTGAATGTGGCGGAAGAAATAATGAAGAAATAATACCTTGAAACCATTGTCACGACAGCTGACCCACAGTGGGGGCTTATTGAGTTCTGCTGGCTCAACCTGGTTAATTGGCACTTGACTGATGTAGATGTTCATCCTGGTGCTTCAGAGAAGGTAATAATCTATGGTATCTGAAATTAATCAAAATCGCATTAATAATGATTTGATTTCCTGATATGAAATAGATTGCCAACAGTGAATGTCTCAGCAGTGTTCACAGACTCAGCATACTGCTAGAATTACTAATTTTTTAAAGAAATAAAAATTACAGCACTTCTATTGGATGACTCCCCATGTTTCTGCTGATAGGATGTTGACCTGAATTAGTGCAAATTGTTTATTATATATATACCTTTACAACTGAATGAACCCAAGGGCTAATAATAATGATTAAAAAAAAAAAATCAAATGTCTCCATTACATAGTGTTCGCTATAATTGTTTCCTGCAATAATGATAGCTAATGATTTCAACCATTTGTTTGTAAGTTGGTGACAATCAGTCTTAATCACTTGACTTGATAAAAAACGTTCAGGTAATTAGTAATTCAAGTTTACAAAGGATTTAGAAAGGAGAAAAAATTGTGCAATTAATGTTCTACATTTGAAAAGCGTGTCATTGCATTTTAAGGCTTGAACTACTTATGATCTTGGCAAACGTTATTTTCCAAACTCCCTTTTGCTGAGGTTACATGAAAGGGCGAGAGGAAAGTGGAGCGCTTTAACAAAGAATAATAGTATTTATTTCCAACCCTGGGTGTTTCCAGGTGATCTCAGTGATAGCAGGGTGGATTCAGGGCAATGGAAAGAAAATGATTATTTCCAAGGAGTTCAACGTAACGTAGGTGCTTCTTCCACTCCCCAATTTATCCTCACAACAAGCCTGTGAGGTAGGTTGGGCTAAGTGACTGGCTGGCGCAAGTGTTACTCATGGCTGAGTAGAGAATTGAACCTGAGCCTCCCCGGGCAATATCTGGAATCTGGAAATAGGCAGAGATCTGACATGCAGAATTCAAAGCTATGGTTTCAATTGCCCTTCGATTGCAAGGCTCAAGGATCTGGCGTTGACATACAAAGCCCTGAACCATCCAGAATATCTTAAGGACCACCTGAGTCCTTATAGCTTGGCTTGACCACTGAGCTCACCCAGACAAGCACTGCTAGTTGTCCCTTGTGTCTACAGATGCTCTACTGTAAGTCCAGCATGTAGTGTCGCTGGTCCCATGCTGTGGGACACCTTTGCAGCAAATTGGCCCTAAATAGAGTGAGCTTGCTGAGACAGATTCCTTCACAAAGACTGCCCTATTATCAGGAGTACCTTTTTATGGGAATGGAGCCCAATCAAATATACAAGTCAAACCTTGCCCACAGTGCAGAGACTCTATTTTCAGGCAAAATTCCTGGTCTGGTGCAAGAAATAGCTATAATTTTGTAATGCTATTTATAAGCTTGCATTCTCTTGCAGTCTAAGAAAGCACACCCATTGTTCACCAAAGAATTCACGTTGCACTAACAGCACACAAAAAAAATGTTTAAGTACTTCCTCCTCAATACAATTAGCATAAAAATATATTGGGTTGATTAAGGCAGCTTCTGGGAGCAGTCAAAACATTCCCGTTAGGCAGTCGAGTCCTTTGCAAGGTTCACAGGGGTTTGTTTTGCTTGGATTCTAACTTAATTCTAAAGGCCTACAAATAATGGCAAATTGAATCAAACTCTGGGCTGAAGTTATAGATGAAAATCCCTCCCCAAAGTTGAAGTAGATCATATTTTTTTAAAAGTACTGAGTTGCTATTTATTATTCTGTCTGTAAGAGGCCTTCATACAGTTACTGCGGGAGCTACTATCATGTGGGAGATTTCTTGATATCATTCAGATGTTTTTATATATCTTTGTTGGCCTTCCAGAATAGATAGTAACAGCATAGCACTGAATGCATTAAAAATATTGGGTGCTATTGACACCCAGATGGGGGAGGTATGAATAATAAAATTATTATTATTATTATTATTATTATTATTATTATTATTATTATTATTACAGAAAATAAGATATACTACAAGAGGCAAGATCTCATCAAGAATTCTACTTGCATGTGAAACCAATGGGAAAGAACGGGCCCAGTTGGTTAGAGCATAGGGCTGGTAATGCCAAGGTCATGGTTTTGACCCGTTTGCAGGCTATTTATATAGTCCTACATTGCAGTGGGTTGGATTAGATGACCCTCACTCTACACTTCTATGATTCTATCATAAGCACCCCCGATTGGCGCCCCCATCACCCTCTACAAGTTGGAGGGCAACCTTCTGGAGTTTGGAGCCTCATGTACTCAGGGAAGCTCCATGTCTTATTTGGATGATCAGTGTTCCGAATCATGTATGGACCTTTCACAAGAGCCTGACACTCTCCACTTCAGAAGTTCACCTTCCAACTCATGGAAAGTGGCAAAAGATGTGTGTTTGTGTACGCCTAGTTCACTCACGCCTGAAGAGCCACCTGCCTCATCCAATTTCTTGTCTTTCGTTTGGCTGCCTAACAGTTTCTTGATGGTGGGTTGAATATATGTTCTTTATATATTGTGGGTTGAATATATATTCATTATATTTGTAAAGAGCGCTGCACTTTTACAAAACTCCCCAGTAGGGGCACAACAATTATGAAATATTATCAAATGCAAATAAAACAATCGCAAAGGTACCTATCTCTCTATTGATATAAAGGTAAAGGGAGCCCTGACCATTAGTTCCAGTCGTGACCGACTCTGGGGTTGTGGTGCTCATCTCACTTTATTGGCTGAGGGAGCCGGCATACAGATTCCGGGCCATGTGGCCAGCATGACTAAGCCGCTTCTGGCAAACCAGAGCAGCACATGAAAACGTCGTTTACCTTCCCGCCGGAGCGGTACCTATTTATCTACTTGCACTTTGACATGCTTTCGAACTGCTAGGTTGGCAGGAGCAGGGACCGAGCAATGGGATTCGAACTGCCGACCTTCTGATCGGCAAGTCCTAGGCTCTGTGGTTTAACCCACAGCGCCACCCGCGTCCCTATTGATTGATATACAGTATAATTAATACAAGAAGAACTATTAAGAACAACTAGATCAAAAGTCCTCATCTAATAATTTAAGGGTCCATTCACATACTGCATCTTCCCCCCCCCCCCTTCCTGGTGACCAAGAATGTGATGAGATGCTCAACAAAGAGACACAGCTGGTTATATGTCCTCACTGAGCAAAACTGGGCTTCTTGCCCTGGGATATGTGTAACAACCCTATGCTGTTAGGTACTCAAAGTGAAACACCTGTCAAAGTACAAAACCTCAGTTGGTACCCAATGCTGGATGCGGGACAGCAATGAGATAGAGGCAGCATTACTGTAGGCTCTTTGAGAAAAAGATGCTGGATAGGATGGACCTTGGGCCAGATTCAGCAAGGCTCTTCTTATGGTCAGCTACAGCAGTATAGGAGTTGGGGGGAGATATATTGGGTTTTCAGATATTGTTTCTTACAACACACCTAGAACTGCACTCAATTACCGTCAGCATCCAACCACTGGTGAAACAAGATCAGATGCAGTCCGGATTACTGGATGCTGCCCCTAGTCTAAAGAAAGTGAGCTAACTTAAAGGAGTTTTAAAGATGTACCTCAAAACAACAGAGCTTTTGGAATATTATGGTCATACCTTATTTCACAATTTGCAGTATGCCAGCTGTAAGAGAGAGAGAGAGAGAGAGAGAGAGAGAGAGAGAGAGAGAGAGAGAGAGAGAGAGAGAGGCAGGCAATTTCTGAGCTAGGGATCACCAGGAAAGGAATTGAAAATAAAATAGGCTATAACATTGTTGCTGTTATACAAATTTATGGTGTAGCTGCAGCTGAAATACTGTGTACAGGGTTGATCGTCTCTTCTCAAAAATGATTCTCAGAATGCTGAACTAGATCTAGCTTTGGTCCAGCAGGCTTTTCTTATATTCTTATGTTTTGATTCACCTGCACTGAAGATTCCAATTTTGCCCATTGTATACTAATAAGGATGTTGTGATTATTATGGGATAGGCCACGTATAGTCTGCTTTAAATTTCATTTTGCTGCTCTGGCTGGTGATGCTTTATCAGCAAGTTTTTACACCTGCAGAAAGGTAGTGGAGACTTGATATAAAAAGTACTATAGCCCTGGCCATAAGGCAACAATTTTCCAAATTACTCCCTGTAGTTCCAACTCCAAATTAAGTTTGTGGGCTTGAAGAGGAAGAAAAAAAACAACAACAGAAAACAACCTCTTTGAATTGCACTTTGAAAATAGATTTGTGCCCTGTTTAAAAACTCTGCAGTCTCAGGGAGGTAAACATTGTTTGGACAAAATGTAACATTTTGAGACAAGCTGCTCACTGCTTACAAGCTGCTTGGAGCATAATTTTAACATAGGAACAGATGCAAAGCTAAGGCTGAACTATCCTGCTCTCTCTCTCTTTATTAAAACAGTGACTTGCAGTATTTTAACAAGAGACTTGGGAAATCAATTTTGGCAAAGTCAAAATTTGAGGCACTGCTACGACGACGAAGGAAAGCCTCGAAATCAATGTATATTTTAGGGTTTCATCACGTGAAATATTTCACCACAGACATTAACTTCCGTTACTTCAGTTTGTACGTGGAAGCAAGCAGATACTTTATTTATTTTAAAACCTCAGAAACAACTGCAGGTTCTTTTTTTTCATGCATACTAAAAATTCAGATAACTTTGGTTTTTCCTTCCCTGCATTTTTGTAGTTTAGTTATACAGTCTAATGTAATTTTTAAAAGGGGAAATGAAGAGAAGGAGGGGGAAAGAGAGATTTTCACAATGATAAATGATTATATTCAGGAGAAAGAGTTATATGGATAAATATTGTCTCGCTTTTTTCATTCCAGAATTGGATAAATAAAGTCCATTTCTCAATAAATTTGCCCTGCTAGTTATTGCTTGAAGTTTTCCTTTGGTATGTTTATTTCATTATTACGGCTGTCTCCCAGATTCTTCCAAAGCAGTCTGCATTGTTGAACAGTGCAAAGTTTAGCACTCGTCAATAAACCTGCTACCAGTTGGAGATGTGTGCTTCTCACTTCTGATGGTATAATACAGAGTAGGTAGTGGATTTCTAGATACTATATATCCTGTTAAAATAAGCAGCTGCTTCAAATACAGAAAGTACCTCTCTTTGGATGCAATCCCAATCATGAAGGCAGAGCCTGGATTGTGCCTTTACTATAATTATAGAAGCATTTGAACGTTAAATAAAGTTCAGTAGTTTTGAGCAGCTCCTGCAAGAGTACTGAACCCAGTTTGCCTGGTAAGTAAGCAGATAGGATATTCACCAGAAATAACCAAACATTGTTCATGGGGTGAGAATATATTTTGTGGCATTTTCTATTTGTATCCAAATGTAACATGGGTAGCTGTATCAGAAAAGGCCCAGTGCTTTGCAATATCATAGTAACACGGGGTCTGTTTGCTTTTTACCATTTTAAAAGAAGTCGTAATCAAAATCAAATTTCAAAACAAAATATTATGGTTTTCAGATTCAGAATTTGAAATGTTGACAAACTTCCAATGTATGTGGTATAAAACTTTGTTTTGGGTCTTATAATTCTGATATATAGTTAATATTCAATAGGTTATACTCAAAGTAGAACCGCTGAAATGAACAGACCGAAGTTAGTTGTGTTTTTTAGTTTCAGCAGGTTTCCCTGAGTATGATTGATGCTGGATACACCTAAAGTCATCTAAAGCTTAGACTGCATGCTTTGTTTTGTTTTGACCGTTCTGCGAGTAGCTTGCACAAGTCATTTGTAACAGGTAAATGGTAAACGTGAAGACCCCCTGGACTGTTAAGTCCAGTCAAAGACAACTACAGTGCTGTGGTGCTCATCTCACTTTCAGGCCGAGGGAGCCACTGTTTTTTCCACAGACAGCTTTCCGGGTCATGTGACCAGCATGACTAAACCGCTTCTGGCACAACGGAACACTGTGACAGAAACCAGAGCGCACAGAAACACCATTTACCTTCCCCCCACAACGGTACCTATTTATCTACTTGCACTGGTATGCTTTCGAACTGCAAGGTTGGCAGGAGCTGGGACAGAGCAATGGGAGCGCACCCCGTCGCACGGATTCGAACCGCTGACCTTCCGATCAGCGAGCCCAAGAGGCTCAGTGGTTTAGACCACAGCGACACCCGCTCCCCTCCCCTTGTAAAACAGATGCCCCAATCCATTTGGGGGCAAATGCATCTAGAAGATGTGTGCCTCCTTAGCTGAAAGAGCAATCCCATGAGTAAATGGGTACTATGTATGGGGTTCCTCACTCCAGTCCAATAACTGGATTGCATAATAGCGAAAGAGCCTTGCCAGAACAGACAAAGGTTCAGTATAAGGCATGCATGGGGAACCTGTGTCCTTCCAGATAGTGCTAGACTACAACTCCAGTCATCCTTCATGCTGGCTGGGGGCTAGGGGTGCCAGAGGCCAGCATAGGTCCCACACTCGATTCACAAAACATGCATGGAGACCTTTCAAAATGCTGAAGTCCTCCCTGTTTGATGCCCAACAACTGGCTGGTGGGATCTTAACATTTAAAAACGTGCTGCTCCCTTTGGATTGGGGGTGGTGCTATTTCAGAACTAAACAAAAGCTTGTCAGTGCTATGCTTTGGTGTTGATGCCTATGTTGCCATGTTGACTGAGAGCGAGACAGAACTTCACTGTGCCTGTGACGTTGAGGGGAGGGTGCGAGGAAGTCTTGCTTCTGTGGTTTAGAATGGCAAGCTTTTGACGGCTGCAGAAGCTCCTGAAATATTATATTCATCTGCGTAGACAGTTATTTTCTTTGTGGCTTGACTCCTTATGACTCATTCGTAGGTCGGTGTCATGGCAGCTTTCCCTTTCCAGCTTTCTGTACAATGTCTGATGCTGGTGGGGTGGGTCATTCTGCAGTTTTGAGTACAAGGTCACCTTCAGGATATAGTGGGGGCTTTTGCCTCCCCTCTAGTTCTTTATAATACGTTCTCTGAAGAATTCCTCTATGCCCCAAGATGACCTCAAGGCAGCTATTGGCATATTTAGTAAAGATCTAGGGGGACTAAATCGGGAGAGACAAAGTGCTTCTGTGCGAGGATGAGAACAGCGTTTAATGGGAAAACAAACACTCACCTGCGCTCTCTCTTTCTCTAGAGGTGGAGGTCACTATAAGAGATCTTTCCAGCCAATGTAAGAGGCTGCTTGACTAGGTGGAAAGAAAAGTCCATGTTGAATTATGCAGAGTGATTTTTGAAGTTCAGAACAAAAGAAGAGAATAGTTGTGCAGTGAGAAAGACATGCATGGTCTGAAGCTTTAAAGGAATGGTCTCTTTTGAAAACATAAGGAAAATAAAATAAAAGCAGAACGTGCTTTGTCACTGATAAAATCTGAGATGGGGTATGTTTTAAGATAGTGGGGTAGTGATCCAAGGTCATGGGGGGAGAGGGCTAGCAGGGTCAAACACCCTTTATTATTTCTTCACAGAGTCCCTGCAGAATCTGTGTCTCGAGAGTCTCAGAGCTGCCCAATCAGCTTGAAAGCGGAGTTTTTTGACCAGTCTGCTCTCCAAAGCTTACATTTAAGAACACTGAAAACACAAGCTGCTTCAGTTTCAAGAGAACAGTGTGCAAGGTTTGTTATGCACAATGGGACTTCACAGAAAACACAACAAAAGAAGAAACTGAGTTCTGCAAATCACTTCCCTGTGTATGTGCACAGAAAATAGGAGATTTAACTGAAAGGCAGGCAACTCGTGGAGCTCTGCAGTGCTTGTTGCAATGCGTCCCTAATTATTAATATTGTATAACTATAAGATTTTTGCATCGGCTCAGAAGGGCTGTGACCTAATGAAGGGATCCTGCACTTCTGAATTTGCCACCCCACTACTGGCCTTACGGTATTCTAGCAAGGACTGCCTTCTCCCACATCAGTAAAGGGAAAACTGGAGTCCTCAAGATGCTGCTGTACCATAGCTGCCATAATCAATGGTCATTGGCTGTGTGGCTGATGGGAGTTGTAGTCCAAAATATTTGGCAGGTAACACTCAAGGTCACTGCTGAGGTGAGAGCTAGGTATGTCCTGTTAGATGGCCATCTCTCATGGATGCTTTAGCTGTGATTTGTGCATGGCATGGGGTTGATGACCCTTGGATCCCTTTCAACTCTTACATTTCTATGACTTTATGACTCCATAATATTATCTCCAGAAGTGTACGCATCCACGCACATGTGCAGTATAGATGAAACCTTTGGTCATAATCAGAGAAGGCCTGCTGAAATAAACAAAGTCAATTTATTTCAATGGGTCTTCTCTGATTATGGCTTTGTTGGGTGTCTGTATCGGTTGTGCAAAGGAAAAAAGGATGAGCTGGTTTAGCATCCTGGACCCTCTGGGATTATTCTAAAATCATTGTGGTAGGCAGTAACTCTCTATGCTTATATTATTATTATTATTATTATTATTATTATTATTATTATTATTATTTATTATTTATACCCCACCCATCTGGCTGGGTCTCCCCAGCCATCCTGGGCGGCTTCCAACAAAGTATTAAAATACAGTGGTCTGTTAAACATTAAAAGCTTCCCTAAACAGGGCTGCCTTCAGATGTCTTCTAAAAGTCTGGTAGTTGTTCTTCTCTTTGATATCTGGTGAGAGGGCGTTCCACAGTGTAGGTGCCTCTACTGAGAAGGCCCTCTGCCTGGTTCCCTGTAACTTGGCTTCTCGCAGTGAGCGAACCGCCTGAAGGCCCTTGGCGCTGGACCTCAGTTTCCGGGCAGAATGATGGGGATGGAGATGCTCCTTCAGGTATATGGAAATATAAGAAGATCTGTGCCATTCTGCTCAGAGCACCAGGTTGATTGCGAGCACATTATAAATCCCAACACACATAGCTGGTATTATTGACAAGTGCACTTCTTTTCACAGTGGCCGCATAGATTTTACAAGTAGGCTTCAGCAGAAAAGGCACTCTGTTTAAACACGGACTAGTCAGATTCGAGCAGTCAGGATGGCCTTTTCTAAATTCAGGGCACTGGGATTTAATTTGTCATTGTAGAGGTCCTAGAAGCTTACTTTATGCTGTCCGTGCTCAGTTTCCTCTCTGTAGTCAGCTTGCAGCTGCACAGAAACCAATTCCAGTTAATGATTGCAGAATCATGGCTTCCATAACCAGACTTGGGTCAGTTCTATGTACACATTATGCAGAATGGCTTGGGGAAACTCTGGACTGTATCACTTGAGGCTGTAGATAGGCGGTCTTATTTTCTGCATGCTCCCTTCCACTGCACTGAATCTTTATCTTAGGCCAACACTTACGTAAGCTTTTTCTATGATGTGCTAGCTTGCTACATGGAAGAAGCTTCTTTTTTTGCCCTGGACTCACTTCCAAAAATGGCGCAGCCATTTGAAGTGGTGTCTTCCAGAATCCTACCACCCCAGTCTCCCATTATTTGTATGATGCCTAGAATGTTAATTTCATAGAATCTTAAAATTGTAGAGTTGGGAGGGACCATGAGGGTCATCTAACCCAACCCCCTGAAATGAAGAAATCTTTTTGTCCAAAGTAGACTCGAACCCATGTTCATGTACTCAGTGCTATAGCACATGCTCTGCATGTAAAAGGTTCTAGGTTTAATGCCAAGCATCTTCGAGATAGGACTAGAGGAGAGACCCTTTTCTGAAACCCTGGAGATCTGCTGGGTAGACTGAACTATACGAACCCATAGCCTGGCTCCATGTAAGGCAGATTCCTATAGTCTGTTTTAACACGAAGTGAAGGTTAGCACAACTATTTGGGAAGGTCTGCAGCTCAGCGGCAGGGCACTTGCTTGCCATGCAGAAGGTCTCAGGTTCAATACTGGCATCTCCATGTATGGCTGGGAAAGACCCCTGCCTGGTACCACTGAAAGCCACTGCCAGTTTGTGTAGACACTACTGAGGTAGATGGCTGGCTGGTCTAAGGCAGCTTCCTATGTTCCTCAGATATCATCACCATCACCCAGTACATTTCTAAGCACAATTCAAAGTGTTGGTGCTGACCTTTAGAGCCCTAAACAGCCTCGGTCCTGTATACCTGAAGGAGCGTCTCCACCCCCATCTTCCAGGACACTGAGGTCCATCGCCGAGGGCCTTCTGGCAGTTCCCTCACTGAGAGAAGAGAGGTTACAGGGAACCAGGCAGAGGGCCTTCTTGGTAGTGGCGGCTGCCTTGTGGAACGCCCTCCCAGCCGATGTCAAGGCAATAAACAACTATTTTACTTTTAAAAGACAACTGAAGGCGGCCCTGTTTAGGGTGGTTTTTAATGTCTGATGCTGTATTGTTTTTAATATTCAGTTGGAAGCCGCCCAGAGTGCCCAGGGAAACCCAGCCAGATGGGCGGGGTATAAATAATAAATTATTATTATTATTATTATTATCAATTTATTAATCACCTCCTACACAATCAACTCAAGGCAATATACAGCAAAAACACCAAAAAGACCAAAACGCTTTTTTTAAAAAAAGATAGATTTTGAAGAAAACAAGAACAATACAAAACAAACATTCATGGCAGGGAGAAAAACACCTTCAGTTATTTCTAGAAAGCACACAGAGGGTGTTTGATACTGCTCAACACAAATGCTCTGAAACAGAATGGGCCTTTTCTGCGTTGGCTCCCCATTTGTGAATGTGCTTTCTCCGCAGGTAGGCTTGCTAGGAAAAAACATTCCCCTTCAAGCACATCTTGGGTTGATTAAATGATCTATGGCCTTGTAAATGTGTTGGGGGAGTTGTTAGCCATGTTACGTATTTTGTGTTTTCATTTTGTATTTTAAACCGCCCTGCGATCTTTGGGTGAAGGACGGTATATGAATTTAATACGGAACAGGAACAGCCAGAATGAAAGCTCTGCTCTGAGTTACTGTGCAGCAGGCTTCTGAGATCTTCGGAACTTTGAGAAGAAGGCAAGAAGCTCTCTTGCAGACCACAGTGACCTACTGGGTATATAAAGGATAAGGTGGGCTCTCAAATAACCCTGTGCTAAACTGTATAGTACCCAAACTGTGTTAGTACCAACATATTGAACTTGGCTGGGTTGTAGATTGGCGGATCACTTCTGCATCTGAACCTGCAGCTCCAGGTGAGTGTTCTGTCACCAAGAAGCATCAGTAGAAATTAATTGTAGGAGTTTTCGTTGCTATGGAAGTTAACTAGGTAAGCCAGAGAAAATTTTATGCAGCTAAAGAGGCAGCTTTTCCCTATCAAATGGGCATGCTCCCAAAACAAAGAAGACCCATTTAAATTAATGCACATGTTAATCGTGGCCATGCATTTCAATTGGTCTACTCTGGGTATAATATTAGATCCAATGCTCTATTGGGAAACAGGAGGGGGGCGAGCTTAATATCGCATAGATTTGATTTTTTTTTTGCATGTTTCTACTACGTGGAATCTGCTGCTCCTCATATAGTTCTCTTTCAGTTCTCCTGTGTGTGCCCTAAAGGTTCCTATGGGATTGGTGCAGAATCAGTAAGTATAAATAGTACTGTGCGGCTTGAGCAGAATGTGCTAAATCAGGGCATCCGATGCCATTTTCACAAATGATGCACCAACCGACTGAAGATTGGTATTTGAATTTTCTGCATCTGCAATGCAAATGGAAATGTAAACCTTACTAGGTTTGCACATCCAACTTCTGAAACCCCCAACCCCTGCTCGCTTTGTTCCCCCTGGGACCTTCACAATCCCACCCACGCTACACAAATAACATGCAAGAGTCTCAGCTAGAGCCACTGCCTCACTCCCAGGGGGCCTGAAGGCTGTGACTGTATACACAATACTGTTAACTCTGCACCCAGTGCCCTATCACTTCTAGTTTGGAATGTGGTCTACACTCGTTAGCCCCATCCAAAGCTCTCCCATCATTTCTTGTGTAATATTGCATGTTGATGCCTCTTGCCCAAAAAACCAGCTTCGATCCAAACTGAGAAAAAGAATGACCTTGCTGCTTTTTAAGCTGATCATGTGTACCTAGCTTGTCGGTATTTTGCGGAAGAGATTCAAGTGCATACGTTAGGTTTGCATGATCGAAGTGGATTATAAAGGGCTCAAGTCACCCTAATGCGATAAAGCCACTCAAAACAAAAACTTTTTGCTGTTTGGAAAGTGTCAGTGAAATATAGAATTGTAGAGTTGGGACCCTGTGGATCATCTAGTCCAACGCCCCTACAATGCAGGAATATGCAGCTGTCCCTTACGGTGATTGAACTTGCAACCGTGGCATTATCAGCACTGCGCTCAAACTGAGCTATCCAGGCTGATCATAGGATCAGTTGGAAGGGACCTCAGGGTCATCTAGTCCAACCCCCTGCAATGCAGGAATCTCAGCTAAAGCATCCATGACAGATGGCCATCCAACCTCTGCTTAAAAACCTTCAAGGAAGGAGTGTCTACCACCTCTCGTAGGAGTCTGTTCCACTGACGAACTGCTCTGTCAGAAAGTTTTTCCTGGTGTTAAATTGGAATCTCCGTTCTTGTAACTTAAATCCATTGATTTGGGTCCATTGTTTTGTCATTGGTTTCAAGTCCTACCCTCCAGAGCGAGATGCAAGATGCATTGGGAAGTAGGAGATGAATGGGAAGATGTGTAAACACCCCACAAGCAAATCAGGATGAATGCATGCTCATTGTCAAATAACCACTTTGTAAACAAATTAGGATAAATGCTAATAGTCTAGCCACTGTGTAGGCCTTGTGGAAGCAAATTAGGATAAATGCTGAATAAACAAGTTGGCTGGAAAAGCCCTCAAAGTAATATTTTTACAAAGCAAATGAACATACCCAGGATTACCAGCACACATGAAACGAATCTCCCATTAAAACAGCAGCAATAACCACCCTGTACCTAGAAAACTAGCACAGAAAGGATTTGCTGCTAACTTTCCAGGTGCAGGGACGCGTGGATATGCAGAACTGAGTCATGCAGCCACACCCTGCCAGCGGCAGCCAGGAATGGTGGAGTCATCTGCCATTTGGCTCAAGGAGCATCTTGGCTCAGACGCAGCATTTGTGCCACAAATAAAGACACACCAATGACCGAGAAGGTCTGGAACTAAAGGCCAGGAAGCAGCGGGCGTCTGGCGACTTAAGCGCGCCGAGAATTTTAAGTAACCTCGCAGCGAAGTGCTGCAAAGTCTGCGGGCTCTTCACCTTAACCTTGCGGGCTCCCCGTTCCCGGCGCGCGAGCCACGCAAATCCCACGCCGGCCCAGGCGCGACCCTCCCCGGAGCGAGCCCTCCGCGTGTGCCGCACTGGCGGCGCAACTCCGAGGCTGTTTTTCTCGCTTCTCTCCGTTTCACCCATGAAATCCGGAAGATACCAAGGCCAGGCTTTTTCCTAGGGGGTCCCGAGGGCGCCTTTTCCGTCGCTTTGCACGCTTTTGCACCCCCCCCCCCACTGTACCGGCCGGATTTGCTAGTTCCTAGCAGCTTGAAAAAAGGAGAAAAAAGTTTGGCTTCCCTTTTCCCCTACTTAAAAAAAAGGCAACCCCGCGCGGAAGGGTGGAATTTTTTCCCCCTACAAATTAAAACACGCACACATTTTTTTTTTTTTTAAATGCAAGCCCTCCTTCCTCCGTGTGCATTCTTGCAGGCTCCACAAAGTACGCCCAGCCGCTTCCTGGTCGGGGTTTTTTGCAGCGTGGAGGAGGGGCAGTTGCAGTCAGCAGCGGAAACCAGACATTACAGATAAGAGTGTGCAGCGCACAGCCGTCGGCAACTGTCTCTCTTTCCCTTTCTCGCGCGCGCGCTCGCTCGCTCTCCTCTGCTTCCCCCCCCCTTTGCACTGCAGTTGCATGAGGATTGGGGCGACGAGAATGCCACTGTGACGGAGGCGTGTGACAAGTCCCCATCTTTTTTTTTCCTTTCCCCCCTTTTCTTTCTTTTTTTTTTGGTGTTTTTTTCTCCTCCCAATTTCTTGGTCATCCTCTCTCGCGAATCCCCCACAATGCCTTGGTCGATCTGTCTACAATCTGATGGTTGCCTCTGGAAGGAAATGTGAGAGGTAAGAAGAGCGTGTTTTAATTTTATTTTTTTAACCCCGCGCCTTTTTCTCCTCCTTCTCTTTCATCATCGCCATCTGGCTTTCGACGATCGCGTTGTCGCCGTCGTGACATGTCGCCGATCCTTCAGGTTCTGGCAGATCGGGGCTAGAGGTGGTGGTAGTGGGTTTTTTTTTTAAAAAAAAAATATTTAAACACCATGCTTTCCAAACAACACACCCGGTGGTGGCTAAAAGGAGAGGAGGGAGGAAGTGAGATGTTAAGAAGTGCAGAGATATTGTTCTACCCCCCCACCCCCTCCACCCCATAGACACTTCAAGGCTTTCCGATCGCGCCTCAGAGATTTTTTTAATTTTTAATTCAAAAAGGAAGCGAGCAGGGGTTGCAGTTCTGCTTCGAGCAGCCGCTTCCTGCCCGTGCGTGCGCGCCTGTATCGCTCTGCAGGGTCGTGCAGTTTTGCAGTCTTTTACGCACGTAACCAGACACACACACGGAGAGCGAGAGAGACAGGCGCGCGCTCGCGCACGGAAGCCTGGAGACACCGGCTTGAGCAGGTGCATGGAAAGGTCTCCCTCCCAATCCCTCCCTGACCTTTCTTCCAAGCTTAAATTACCCCCCTGAATTTGGCTGTGTGCTGCAATGCCCTCTTATTATAGACCGGGCACCGGCTCTCTCTCCTCCTCCTCCACGGGACTTTGACAACCCTCCCATTTCACAGCCCCAGCTACCTACCGCAAGCCGTCATTGCCACAAGGTCCAGCAGGGGTTGAGGCTGGTTTCCTTGCAAGGTGTTCCCCTCCCCCCCCATCCTGATTTTCGGGAAAGGGTAGTAGACTCACTCGCCCGCCAGTTCAGTCTCACTTTCCTTTTTGAAAAGTGGGCCAAATGCGTTTGCGGAGAGGTTAATTTCTCGCCTCCTGCACATAAATGGTGGGTGCCATGTCTGGCTGGGCTTCCTTTTATGGAAGGCGCTGTCATTTGGGATCTTGGGGCTTTCGTACAAGTTGGTAGAGCAGGAAACCCCCCCTCCCCAAAGGGTGGGGAAGTTTTGTTTTGCTTTTATAAAATAAACAACACAAATTTCCCCAGCGCCCAACTGTACGTGGCACATAGTAACTGAAGTTTGATATATGCATGTTTGCCTTTATAAGGAATGAAATAGCATTTTAAAACCCCATCCTATTGATTATATTTTAAATCCAGAAGTGTCTGTGAGAGAGACAGAGAGATCAGATTGTGTGTCCTTTAATGGGCAGGAATTTGTTAATAGCACTGCATCATGAGAAAACATTATGATTCAGGTTTCTCTAGGGGGATGTTAACTGTGGTGCAGTGTACAGTCTTGTCTCCAAAGTAGTTAACTGGCACAGGTAGGCAGAAAGAGCCAGTTCACTCCCTGGTAGATACAGAGCTTCTTAAATGCTAAAAGTGAATTGTTGGCAGACATGGGTTATTCCTAAAGTGATCAAAACTCTTAAGGGAATTTTTTTTTTTTTAGAGAGAGAGAATCTGTGTGGGTCTATCTATAGCTGTGCCATCTTAATTATAATTAATTAACTTTGTATACCTCCCTTCATCCAAAGGTCAGAGGGCAGTTCACAAGATAAATAATACATGCTCATCTCGAGAATATATACATTATATATAATGTAATACTGAGTCTGTATATTCTATATTAGGAGAACATTAGTTTGCAGGTTTTTAGGCCTCTTCATCGGGCTTTCTGTATTCAACTTGTGTGGTTATATGTACTGACTTTACAAATGTTTACGTGTTTTGAAGAATCGTTATCAGTCTTTTAGATAGAGCTTGACTGTTCAGTTAGGAATATGATTCAAAGTCTCCAAGATACTCCTATTTCCTCTGGTGCTTGGCTGCGTATTGCAATTTTTTAAGCAGTACATCGCCAGGCAGGGCAAAGGAGAGCTAGCTGTCAGTTCGCAAGGATTTTCACAACAGCTGAAAACCTTTGGATGTGGACGAAAAGTCATGTGGTCAATCATCTGAACATGCCCTAAAGTCAGAAAGTGAAAACAGCCAGTATAATTGGTTAATTGTTGCAGTAGGGAAGATATGAATTCAGAGTTGGACGCTTGTGGGGGGAGGGAATGGTGTTGCTTAAGGAATTTTCAGTGGCCTGTATGTAAAGGAGACTGAGCAATCCTGTTGCAAAATCTTACAACTGCCCCACCACGACTAAGGAGAACTTCAGGGAGTCTCATCCGAGCTCATACACCTGGGCAGCAGTGTCTGGAAATTACTTTGGGAAATACAGTTACAACTGCTCACATAGGGTGTTTTGGAATAAACACTGTGTCTTTGCGAGCGGATCTGATTTTGGAGGCATTTTGTTCCTTACGTTTATTTAGGCCTCGGTCCTGTACCTTACTTACCCGGGAGTAAGTGGCATTGAACTTGGTGGGGCTTGCCTGTGAGTAGACATTTTAATAGGAGTAATTTGTCTACTCCAACTACAATAAACACATACCAAGGCTGTTGTCCTAGACTGCCTTTTCCGGGAATAAGCCCTATTGATTTAGTTTTGAATAGACACCTATCCAGTTGTGCTGTGAGATTTCATAAATAGCAGAATAGTTAATGCTGCTGCAGAAATTGGTAGCGCTCCTTCACTTGCTAAGCATTTATGGCAAAAGGACTGATCAGGCTATCTAAGTAGCTGATAGAGACTTGCAGGCGTGCTGTTTCAAGGAAATGTGGCAAAATGTGTATGGAATGATCATAAAATTTTGATATAGGTCAAAGGTGAGGGAATAAAAGGTGGGTGGAGGAAGAGGGGGAAAGTGATAAAAGGACCGTGCACATTAATTATAGGTAGAAGATAAGCTGCGTGCTCTTCCTTTATTGTATCCGCATAAGAGAGTGCTTTTGTTGAAAAGCAGATTAAATTCTAGCCCTCTTCAAAAGCAGTGATAACAATTCAATATTGGCCTAATTTAGATATCTGGAGTGCTTCTCTGATTCTTCCTTCCTTCCTTCCTTCTCCTCTGCCACGCCTGGCTTCTCATTTGCTTTCCCTTCTTCCCTTTTTTTGGTTAGCGATAAGGAGTTACAGTTTGCTGAAACATCTGACCCAGATTAACTATAGCAGAGGTGTGGAACCTGTGGCCTTCCCGATCTTGTGGGATGCCCAGCTCCCACCAGCCTCAAACAGCATGGCCAGTTGTTAGGGATGAAGCAACATCTGGAAGGCCCTCATCCCTGAACTTTGGCTCCTGGTCCTAGTTGACTTTCAAATCAGAATTTGAAACTGGGTTCCTGATCCTTGTTTTGAGGTGGTTGTGGGGAACGACCTTGTGCAGTGGTAACCATAGGTAGCGTGCTTCAAATGTTGTGGTAGCTAGGAAAGGAGGGCTTCATGTAGGAAGAGGAAGGGCAATGGTGGAGCCTTGAAGCCCATCTCCCGCAACCATGGTTGAGCAATCAGCCCAGGGTGGTGACTGAACTAGACAATTGTCTCAAGGCCCAATTCAGAAGGGGAGTTTAATGGAAGTTTTTTTTTTAAAAAAAATGAATAAATATGTGGATGAGTGTGTTCTTATGGTACCTCAAGATTTCGGAACACCTCATTGCAGCTCCGTGGCTAGAGTTTACAGAAGGCAGTCCTGTGTTTGAAGAAGCCGTCTACTTGACAGGCTGTCTGGTGCAAGCTCAGCTTAAAGGTGACAGAAAAGAACAAGAGTGGCATTGACGTTGGCCATCAGGAGTCAGCAAGACAGATCAGGCACACAGGATACACAGGATACCAGATCATAGCCTTTCTGAAGGCATCTGAAGGCAGCCCTCTTTTAATGTTTGGTGGACTATTGTATTTTAATATTTTGTTGGAAGCTGCCCAGAATAGCTGGGGAAACTCAGCCAGATGGGCGGGGTATAAATAATAATAATTATTAATAATAATATTAATAATAAATATTATTATTATTTCCCACTGCTGTGCGGTGCATTGCATTTCAATTTAAATAACAGCAATTCTGAAAATTCACATCTATACCTATACCTATAAATCATCACATGCAAATTTCATGTAACATTTGCCCTATTTTTGTGCAGATGACACATACTCCACCTTGCAATGCACAAACGATCCTTGGCAGAAAAGAAATTCAAACTTGCGCCTCCCACATACTGATTCAGAGCTTACATCTCTGCACCACTCTCAAATTTCTGGGATAAAAGTATGCTTTTGCCTGTTGGTTCACGTTTACTGCACCTTCGAGAGGACCAGTGTGAGGCCCTAAGATTTTTCAGCAGGTGGGGGGAAATGTAGAAGACAATTGGAAAATCACAGTCACCTTCTTTCCTTGGCAACGCTAGAGAACGTATAAAACCAGGTTATCCTATAAATGTTCCAGGCACCCTAATTGGATTCCATTATTATTTAGAATTACTGTTTCTTCAGAGCACCTCTTTACGTATTCGCTGCTAAACAGTTCCCTCTTGAGTGATTAAGGCCAGAGTACCGTGCAATGGAGTGTTTCTGCGCTAAATCATTTTGATAAGGTTGAGAAGATCCTTGAAAATCCATTTCTTAAACAGGGTGTCGGAAGAAGAGATCAGTCATTTATTGTGTAAACCTAAGTGGGGCATTTTGCTGGCCTTTTACTTCTCATGCTGCAGATCATTATGCAACGTGGAACATCTCCACTGGCTTGAGTTCCTGAAGTGCTGGATAGATAGAGGCTTTGGGCCTTGTTTGTTGTGCGGGTTGCGAATTGTGTTTGCATGAGGGATGGAGCGATGCGATCCCTAAGTTTACAGGGCAATATATAAGTTCAATCAATCAATCAATCAAGAAAGAATGAATGATATATACAGATAGAACTGCCCGGTTCTATTGAGCATGTTTAGGATTATAGCAGTATAGGGCTCTGTATATTTGAAAAGTATTTCTTGGCTTCTATGAGGCACAGAGTTTAAGGCCAGGATCCTTAGAGCTGTGTCAAGAACGTACAGAAGTTTAAACATACCCACTGGAATTTTTTAATGCCACCTCCCTTTGAACAGCAGACTCGGCTGACTCCATAAGGCCATATCGCAAACAGGTTTTAAAAAGCATCTTTTTGCTTCAAAAGCCATTTCCCATGTGGTGGCTGTTTGAGGAGCTCAAGATGCTCACAGGCCCCTTTGGGTTGCAGAACTAGGTTGTGTAATCCTTCATATCTTGGCACTTTATAGCTGTGTTTGAAACTCTCATATATATATATATATATATATATATGTATATGTATATGTATATGTATAATAAATGTATTATATATAATGTATGTGTGTGTGTGTGTGTGTTTGCCAAATGGCATCTGAATCCTAGATTATGGTTGCCACAACAGAATGTCTAGGTGACTTTTGCAGTTGGAATTTTATTTTATTTTATTATTATTAATTTAATTTCTGTACCACTTTATATTTTAAAGAAAAAATCTCCACATGGTTTACAACACATTAAAACATCAAATAAAACAACCCAGAATAAAACAAATTCAACCTTCAAGGAAAATATTTCAGACCCTTCTCTAAGTGACATTTTGCTTTCTCCATATTTATGTACCTACTTCATTTATATAGCTACCCCATAGAAGAGGTACTCCAGGAAGATGGTCTGGTGCAGTGGTTAGAGTGTCGGACTAGGACCTGGGAGATTGGGGTTCAAATCAGGAAGTTAACTGGGTGACCCTGGGCCAGTCACAGCCTCTTAACAGAGTTGTCGTTGGGATTAACTGCGGAGTGGGGTGCTGAACCATGTCCTCCTTAGAGGAAAAGTTGGGAAATAAATGCAAATAAATAAGCGCTTCTGCTTAACTGCTTAAGAAACTTGGAGGGGCCAGCCAGATGGAGATGCCAGTCGCCAACCTAGCATCCAGAGATCTCCGTGTGATCATAATTAGACCCGCGCCAGTAGCAAAAGGCGCCTGGCTCCTGGCTAATTTCTAACACTGACTTCAAGGTGGCACACATGGTACTTCTTCCCCTACTATCCAAGCCCTGTGAAGTGGGTTGTTTGAAATCCTTTTCTTCCCACTTGTTGTCCCCAAGGAGATCAGCCCATCATGACCTAAAAACAACAACAACAACAAGAATAATAATAATAGAAAAATGAGCAAGCATTGAGTGACATCCAAGGTTGGTGCACGATTGGCTCAAGGTCACCCAGTGAACTTCATGGCAGAGAAGCAATTTAAGCCCTAGTCTTGCACTCTAGTTTGGTCTTCCCCAACTTAGTCTCCTCCAGATGTTTTGGACTGCAACTCTTATCAGCCCCAGCCAGCATGGCTCATAGTCAGGGGTGATAGGAATTGATGTCCAGGAACATGGCGGGGGGAGGGCACTAGGTTGAGAGACGCTGCTCTAGATTCTGCATGCATTTAGCTATATGGGTTACGGGTGTGTTGGTTCCCTGTTCTATTGCTTTTGAACTTGGGGGGAGGGAGATATATGTCGGTGGCGCTGTTTCTTCGTTTTATCATTTATTGTGTAATCCATCCTAAAAATATGCATACCGAGGGATACTTTGGTTTTATAAAATAAAATAAAAATAAGGTTTGCCGATCAGGTTTGCAAATGCTTACACGAACGTCACAGCTACATTTTCACACTGTGAAACAGGCTTGTGCATTTGTTTAGACCGGGTGTGAAACCTTGGATTTCAGAGAATCCCACCTGCTGCGTGCTGCAATCTGTTTTGCAGCTATCCTAGGTTTGAAGTATCATTTCTCACATTGTGTTATCCAGTGGGCTCCGTGACCGTTTTTTTATTCATTGCGCTTTCAGGTTGCCTCATCATAAAAAAAGTTTCCAGGGCATTCTTGCAACAGAACATGTGGGAAACAAGTATGCTTTCAAGCATGCTAGGGTTGTGAGGTTTTTCATGTGCTGAAACCCTTTGGGCAGCTCTTCCTTCCACAGTAATGTGGATGTCTCAACCCGCTTCCAAGGGTTAGACGTTAGACACTGTGTACAGGTGAAGCTCGGAAAATTAGAATATCGTGGAAAAGTTCATTTATTTCACTAATTCAACTTAAAAGGTGAAGCTAATATACTTAATGAAGCACAGTAGACCAACACCAGCTGATGACATGGCTCCCCAAATCTCTTTTCTGATGAAAGAAGCTTTTGCATCTCATTTGGAAACCAAGGACCCAGAGTCTGGAGGAAGAATGGGGAGGCACACAATGCCAGATGCTTGAAGTCCAGTGTGAAGTTTCCACCGTCTGTGTTGATTTGGGGAGCCATGTCATTAGCTGGTGTTGGTCCATTGTGCTTCATTAAGTCCAGGGTCAATGCAGCCGTCTACTAGGAGATTTTGGAGCACTTCATGCTTCCATTTCCCAGCAGGACTTTGGCACCTGCCCACACTGCCAAAAGTACCAAAACCTGGTTCAGTGCCCATGAGATTACTGTGCTTGATTGGCCAGCAAACTTGCATGACCTGAACCCCATAGACAATCTATGGGGCATTGCCAAGAGACAGATGAGAGACATGAGACTGAGCAATGCAGAAGAGCTGAAGGATGCTATTGAAGCAGCCTGGTCTTCCATAACACCTCAGCAGTGCCACAGGCTGATAGCATCCATGCCATGCCGTGTTGAAGCAGTAATTGTGCAAAAGGGGTCCACACCAAGTACTGAGTACATATGCATGCTTCTACTTCTCAGAGGTCCAATATTGCTCTATTTGCAGTCCTTGTTTTGCTGATTTCATTTAATATTCTAATTTTCTGAGATTGTTAATTTGGGGTTTTCATCAGCTGTACTCCATGATCATCACAATTATAACAAATAAAGGCTTGACATACCTCACTTTGCATGTCATGAGTCTATCTCATATATTGGTTTCACCTTTTAAGTCGATATTCTAATTTTCCGAGTTTCACCTGTATATAGCCGAGCTAAGTGACATTGCCGCTGTGGTATGGATGTTCTCCCATCCTCTTCAGCGAGAAAGGGTTCATCAGATCAGTCGGTAGAGCACGAGACTCTTCATCTCAGGGTCGTGGGTTCAAGACACACGTTGGGCAAAAGATTATTGCATTGCAAGGGGTGGGATTAGATTAACCTTGTGGTCCGTTCCAACTCTACAGTTCTGTGATTCTATTGCACAGTGTTAATTGGGCTTTCAGCAACTTGGGTCGATCTTCATTTCATATGGCACAAATAAGGGTGGGGAGGGGAAATCTCAGCCTCATTTTTGTGCATAAGAAAGGCTACCTGACTTAGTGAAATCCTATTATTATTATTATTGATGATAATACTAATTATTAGATTTTTAAAGAAATGAAATACTGCACAAGACCAGTTTCACACACAAACACACTCAAACACACACTTGTTCTTATCCAGCCTCCACCAGCAGGTCCCAGGGAGGGTTGCAACATTTTATAATGCAGTATTAAAAAGAGTTAAAGCAAATTACAGTCGCAGGAATCATGCTATTATATAAAATATTAGTCACCTATAATCCAAAAATAACATAATAGAGTATCTGCAATGAGAAGGATGTCCCATTGAGTTCATTGAGACTTAACTCCCATGTAAATTACTATTACGACTGCAACCTTAGGTAGCATTCCTACAGCAAGGATCCTTTTTTTTTTTTTTTATAAAAATTTTTATTAAGATTTTTTACAGATACATATTTAACAAACAAAATAGGTTTCATAACATCTTTTCATTCTATTGCGGACTCCCTCACGTCTCCCGCTTCCACTTTCATCATTAAAAACGAATTTTTCCAAGCAAATTATCATCTTGTTTATACTCTTAAGTGCAGTATTTAGGTTAAACTCAAATAAAAAATTATAATTTAATGGTAGACAGTTATTTCTGCTCTGGCTTCCTTGTTAGGATTCAACCAAATTACAGTACTTTTGTAAATAAAAATTAAATTTCTTCCAGTCTTCTTCAACCCTCTCCTCTCCCAGGTCGCGGATTCTGCCAGTCATCTCAGCCAGTTGCATATAGTCCATCAGCTGCATCTGCCATTCTTCCAGTGTTGGTAGATCTTGGGTTTTCCAGCTCTTAGCAATAAGTATCCTTGCCACCGTTGTAGCGTACATAAAAAATGTTCTATCCTTCTTTAACACGTTCTGGCCGACCATGCCCAGAAGGAAGGCCTCTGGTTTCTTGGTGAAGGTATACTTAAATACCTTTTTTAACTCATTATATATCATTTCCCAAAAGGCCTTCACTTTAGGGCAGGTCCACCAGAGGTGAAAGAATGTTCCTTCATTTTCCTTACATTTCCAACATTTGTTATCAGACGAATGGTATATTTTAGCCAATTTCACTGGGGTCATGTACCATCTATATATCATTTTCATTACATTTTCCTTCAGAGCATTACATGCTGTGAAGTTCAGCCCGGTAGTCCATAACCTTTCCCAGTCCTCAAACATAATATTGTGCCCAATATCCTGGGCCCACTTTATCATAGCCGATTTAACCAATTCGTCTTGTGTGTTCCATTTCAGCAGCAAGTTATACATTTTTGAAAGTACCTTGGTCTTAGGTTCTAGCAGTTCTGTCTCCAGTTTCGATTTCTCCACCTGGAATCCTAACTTTTTATCAATCTTAAACACTTCCTTAATCTGAGCATAGTGTAACCAGTCTCGCACTTTATCTTTCATTTTCTCTAAACTCTGCAGTTTCCAATTGTCTCCATCCCTTTCTAGTATTTCCCAATATTTTGGCCAATTGGCCTCCATATTGGGTCTTTTTCGGGCCTTGGCCTCCAAAGGTGACAGCCACCTCGGTGTTTTGTTTTCTAATAAGTCTTTGTATCTTGTCCAGACATTAAATATTGCTTTTCTGACAATATGGTTCTTAAAGACCTTGTTGATCTTAACCTTGTCATACCATAAATATGCATGCCATCCAAATGCATTGTTAAAACCTTCCAAATCCAGCACATCCGTGTCCTCCAGAAGTAGCCAGTCTTTTAGCCAGCAGAAAGCTGCGGCTTCATAGTACAACTTTAAGTCTGGCAGGGCAAAGCCCCCTCTTTCTTTTGCGTCCGTTAATATCTTAAACTTAATTCTGGGCTTTTTGCCCTGCCAGACAAATTTGGAGATATCTTTCTGCCACTTCCGGAAGCACTCCGTTTTATCTACAATCTGCAATGTCTGAAACAAAAATAACATTTTTGGCAATACATTCATCTTAATAGCAGCTATTCGACCTAACAATGAAAGTTTCAATTTTGACCAGCTATCCAAGTCTCTCTTAATTTCAGACCAACATTTTTCATAATTATCTTTAAACAGACTCAAATTCTTTGCTGTTATGTTTACCCCTAGGTATTTAACTTTCTTAACCACAGTTAACTCTGTCTCTCTCTGAAACCGTTCCGACTCAATATCTGTCAAGTTTTTTCCCAACACCTTGGTTTTTTGCTTATTTAGTTTAAATCCCGCCACCCGACCAAAATCCTGGATTAGTTGTAGTACTCTTTTCGTACTAGATTCTGGCTCCTGTAATGTCAGAACTAAGTCATCTGCAAACGCTTTAAGTTTGTATTGTTTCGCTCCGACCTGTATCCCTTCCACCAACCTGTCCCCTCTAATCGTGTTCAAGAGCACCTCCAGGACCGAGATAAATAGTAACGGGGAAATCGGACAGCCTTGTCGTGTTCCTTTTTCAATTTTAAACTCTTCTGTAACCACATTGTTAACTATCAGTTTAGCCTTTTGTTCTGAATATATTGCATCAATCCCATTCTCAAACCCCCGGCCCACTCCCATTTCTTTTAAATTCCCTTTCATAAACTTCCAGGATATGTTATCAAAGGCCTTCTCCGCGTCTATAAAAATTAAAACAGCTTTAGTATTTATGTCTGTTTGTAAAAGCTCCAATATATCTATAATGTTCCTTGTATTGGCAGACATATGTCTACCTGGGAGAAAGCCTGCCTGGTCTTTATGGATTACTTTGTTTAAAACCCTCTTGAATCTACTTGCCAAAACGTCTGCGAATATTTTGTAATCCACATTTAAAAGGGAGATGGGACGGTAGTTCTTAAGCTGTGTCTTTTCAGTTTCCGATTTTGGTATCAATGTGATGAAAGCTTCTTTCCACGATTCTGGCGCCTTCTTCCCCTCTAAAATTTCATTGCTGACCTCCATCAGTGGTTGTATCAAATAGTCTTTCAATGTCTTATAGTACTTGGAGGTCAGCCCATCTGGTCCTGGTGATTTGCCCTGTTTCATGTTTTGGATGGCCTGCTCAATCTCTTGTCGTGTTATTTTGCCATTCAGAATTGATCTATTTTCTTCTGACAACTTTGCCAGTCCATTTGTCTTTAAAAATTGTTTAATCGCTGCTTCATCTTGTGGCCCTTGAGTGTATAATTTTTTGAAATATCTCTGGAAACACTTTCTAATCTCTCCGGGGTTCTGGATACATCTTCCTTCAATCTCTAAGTTTGTCACTATGTTTAACTTTTGTCTCCTCTTCAACTGCCAAGCTAGCAGTTTTCCACATTTATTAGCCGACTCAAAAGTTTTTTGTTTCATTAGTTTGATTTTCCATTCTATTTCCTGATTTATCAGTTTACAATATTGTGCTTGGTAAAGTTTGATTTCTCTCAGAATCGGCTGGGACTTCGGGTTAAGTCTTAACTTCTTCTCCAACTCCTTGATTTTTTCCAAAATTTTATCTTTCCTTTCGTTTTGTTTCCTTTTCTTTACTGTGTTCTGTTGTATCAGGAACCCCCTCATCACGGCCTTACTTGCGTCCCAGATAGTTCTTTTTTCCACTGTGGTGTTCATATTGATCTCGAAATAATCCTTTAGGGCTTTTTGGGCCTTCTTAGTGATCTCCTGATCTCTAAACAGGCCATCATTCATCTTCCATCTGAAGGAACCGGTTGGAATCAATGTCATGTCCATTCTCAGTGCGTTATGGTCGGAGCATGTCTTTGGGCAGATTTCCACCTTTCTGATCTTAGGTGCCAGGCCTCTAGTTATCCATATCTGGTCGATTCTTGTCCAAGTCAGTTGGGCTTCAGAGAAAAATGTTCCTTCCCTTCCCAAGGGGTTTCTCACTCTCCAAATGTCAATCCAGTCCATATTGTCTGTCATTTCAAAGAAGGTCTTTGGTAGTCTCCCATCTTTAGAAATTTTTTGGCTCTGTGACTTATCCATATTGGTTGATACAACTCCATTCATATCTCCCATCATAATGATGTTGTTGTAGTCCAGATAGTCCAGCATGGTCTCATGCAACTTCTTATAGAATTCCGATTTTCCTTCATTTGGAGCATAAATTCCTAATATCAATATTTTTTCCCCTTGATGTTGTATTTCTATCGCCAAAATTCTTCCATGCTCATCTTTAAACAGAAATTTAGGTGAAAGGCTCTCTTTTGCATAAATTACCACACCTCTCTTTTTAACTGTATCCGAAGATATAAATTCCTGACCAAGTCTTTTATTTATTAACACTTTTCTGTGGAGCCTGGTCACATGTGTTTCCTGTAAGCAAATAATGTCCAAATGTTCCTTTTTTAAAATGTGAAAGATTTTTCTCCTTTTTCCTGGAATGTTACAGCCATTTATGTTCCAGCTCAAAAGTTGCAGAGACATCCTGAATATATCTGGTTATTCTTGCTGTGGGGGTACCTTATTGTCAGATTTTTAGGGGTCCGAGGGTGCAGGAACCCCCGGAGGTTCAGACCCTGGGGGTAATCCAAGTCCCTTATGAAGATCTTCTCCGTGTGCCACCAAAAACTTGTCTCTATCCTCCGGCGTTCTAATTTTAATCTTCCTCCCTCTGAAAGTAAACGATAAACCTTGGGGAAACTCCCACCTGAAGATGATTGAGTTGCTCCTTAGCAGTTTTACTAATTCCGAGTAGTCTGCTCGAAGATCCAACAGCTGTTTAGGAATATCCTTATAAATTTCAATTCTTTTGTCCAAAATATCCAGTGACTTTCCGTAGTGCAGGCCTAGAATCTTGTCCCTTTCCTCCTTTGATCTCAATATTATCAAACAGTCTCTGGGCTTCTCCTTCTTTATAAGTCTTCCAAGCCTAAAAGCAGATAGTATTTTAAAGTCTTTTTCTTCTAAGTTCCAAAACTTGGAAAATTCCTTGGTAAGGAACTCAGTTAAGTTACCTTCTTCCACTTCTGGAATTGAGCGTATCCTTAAATTGGCCTCCCTGTTCCGAAGTTCTGTCATGGAAAAGTAGATCTGGTGTTCTCCTACTTGTTTGCTGAGTGGTCTTACTTCTTTTTCAAGCTGTCCCAATCTTTGGCTAGTGTCTTCCGCCAGTTTCCGATTTTCACCTACAGCCTCCTTCAATTCTCCAATAGATTGAACATTCTGTGCAACTTGTCCAGTTAGTCTATTTAAACTTTCTGTGTTTAAGTCAATTTTAGCTGATTGCTGGTCAGCCTTTCTGTCCAGAGCCTCCAATTTTTCAAAAATTTTCTCCAAAATAGTGCCACTTGCTCCTGAGGCCATATCTTCCAGTTGTAATTCCTCAGTTTCTCCCTCCCCTGATTGTAGCAGGGAGGCCGCTTCTGCCTCAGGAGGCAAAGTAGTAGGCAAAGCAGGCACAGATGATCTACGCTGTGAGACTGTCGGTAAAGTTAACGTTGTTTGTCTGGTTCTTCCCCTTTTTCTTGTTCCACTCATTCCAAAGTTATCTAAAAGCCAAGGTCAAACTGAATTGTTCCCATGAGAAAATAAGAGCCCAGATGGTAGCACTCAAACAGGAGGCCGGGAAAGAGAAAGTAAAACAAAGTCACTGCTGTAAATCCAAAAATCCTCTAGGTGGAGCTTAGAATGTCTTTGGGGAGGAAGTCCAATCCAATTAAAATTAGTAAGTCTGAATTGATCTCCAAAGATCTTCACAAAGATAAATTTTAGCAGAGTTAAAACTTAAGGCCAAACATTGTTTCCAAAAGTGCTTAGACCACAAGTGTTTCAAAGTAACAAATTCAAACTCAGTATGTTCCAAAGTTCAGATTCAAAGTATCCAAAGCTTGCAGGCTGACTGCTCAGTTACTCAGGCAGCTCCAGTACCTGGGTTTCTTACTTTTATTTGTAATCCAATAGATCAACAGAAGACAGGTACCCTTGTCTCAATTGAAGGTCCAAAAAACAGCCACTTAAAGTCTTTAAATCAGCCAGAAACAACAGTTTAAATAGATGCCAGATCAGTCAATGCAAAAAATTACTCTTTGTCTCCACTCCTCCTGCTCTTTACTTTCAAGTTCAGTGTCAGCGGAAGACGGACTTCCTGTTTTTCGTCACTCCGCTTTCAGCCAAATTCACAATTTTTAGAGGCTTTAGAAGTATAGTGTCCAAATTACTCACGGGTTGTTGCTTTCCAAAGTTAGCAGTTTCAAGAAGAAAGGTCAGCGCTCACCGGCAACAGCGACGCGGCTTCGCTCCGTTGATCGCGCAACGACCCACAGCGCCGCTACCCCCTCCGCGATCCGGAGCCCCTTACGGGGTCCCTTCGTCGTTTTAGGGGCTGCTTTTGGCGCCCGCCGGGTCTCAGGACCACAGGCTTCTGCTGCCTGTGGTTTTTCTGGATGGGTCCCCGCTTCGCCGTAGCGGGCGACCCGTTTCAACGGAGCTACCCTCTCCCGTTCAGGAGCTGGCAGCCATTGCCGTTCGCGCCGCCTCCGGAAGTCCCTACAGCAAGGATCCTGTTGGGATGAGTGGATTAGGATCCAGTGGATTTCCCGGCACAGCTGAGCTACATTGGCTTAACTCCTGCACCTTCAGCTCAGCCGGACATAGAATCAAAAAATGCCAGCATATCTCCTCCCTCCCAGCTGAGCTTGGTGGATGTTGAGTGTAACTTTATGCTGGCTTAATTGGCACTGGCTTGCTCTAAGGCAGCTTCTTGTGTATAGGATTTCTCCCTCAATGACGGAGCGACTTTTGAATTTTTTGCAAATTGGCTTTGGACAGTTTTGTTATTGATGATGTTTGTGGATGGGCATGGGAGAAGCAGCTCACAGTAATGTGGTCTGGTGGCCTGAGAAACTCAAAAGCAATGGCATCCCCTTATTTCTGGAACTGATTGTTTACTTCTAGTTATGGCCTGAATAAGTGGACTGGGAGGGGATGGGAAAGCCCCATTAGGGGTGTGCAAATATTGCAGGGCTCTCCAAATTACTAGGACCTGTGTTGTTTTGCTTTTCAGTACGTGGGCAGTTTGTGAAGCAGCATTAACTAATAACAGCATTACTGTGGCTACTATTTTGGGTTTCTGAGAGCAGACTTGATTTATGGATTGAAACTCAGTTTATATGGATTGAAATATGAGCTGCTCAGAAGGGATGCATTATTGCACAGAGCAGACTGTGGCTAAAAGGAGACTTGCAAAGAAAAGCTGCATTGCTTTCTTCTCTGGTGTATGGCATTAGCCGCCATTACATCGGCTGCCTGTGTAAATATACCTCTGGATTTCTGTTTTTTATATGCTCAGATGTAAAAGCTTCTGTTGTGAAATTTAATGGAGAGGTAGCAGGAAAATGTAGCAAATAACCCCTGTGATTAGGTAGACAGGCCTTAACGCCTCCTGATGACTAGAATAGCTAGTTCATTTCTCCACCACTATCATTCTCCTGAGAAGAAATAGAAGGTGAAAAAATAGAATAAAAATACATTTTAGGTTAAAAGTTGTTGCCACCGTAAGTATTTGTTCTCCAGAGCTTATCTTATATGTACTTTTTTCTTGTGTGTCGAAATATAAATCTTACGGTATTTACATTAAATTAAAAACTATGTTTTCCAAAGATGATTATTACATAGGAGTCAAGTTTTGCTCTGGAAAATATCTTTGGTGATTTGTGCTGCTGGACGTTGTCCCTTAAAACTGTGTCATATCATTTGCATACAGTTGGTCACCTTTCAGCTGGTGCAGTCTAACTCGAATGATTCCTCATTTCCTTTCATCAATTCTGCCCTGCAGCTGAGATGCAGGAGATGACTTGCATATTCTCACCTTTACCCAATGAGTTAGAAACCTTATTTTTGTAACAATTAAATAATTTGGCAAACTCGGGCGGTTTGCTTGTGAGAGCCGCAATGAACTGGAATCTGTCTGTTCTTTTATTGCCATTAAGGACATTGGGAGTTTGTTCCGCTTGCAACCTGGAACAATATTTCTCTTTCATGTCATGTGGAAGAGCAGAAACCAAGCAAATATCCTGTTCACTCTTCGGTTGTGTTTTGAAGTAGCACCAACCATGGTTTAATGTTCAGTGGTCCAAATCTTGGACTTGTGTACTCCTCCCTCCTTAATAAATAAGGCTTAATAAATAAAAACCCATGCTATAGCAGCAACAGTCACGTGGACAGAGAAATCAGTCCATTAAGGTCTCAAGTATTTAAAAAACATGCCCACCTCATTTGTGTGATTCTACTGCCACACTCACATGCACATGTCCAATAGTGCGGCCACAAAGTTTGTAACCATCCAGAGTCAATAATGCCACAGTGCCTGGCTGCATTTCCCCTCCTGGTGTATGACAGACTATTTCATAATCACAGGGGTTGTATTTGTCCCCTACTCTGGTGCAGCCATGGAGAAATCTGGGGCTTCTCCTTCCATTTTCAATGAACCCAATGTGTCACTTGAACCCTCAACCTGGTTTAACTGTGGTTAGTCGAAACAAACCAGCTTCATAAATGATGGCTTGACGTTTTCATGCTGCAAGAAACCACAGTTAAAGATTAGCCACAGGTTTGTGTGGGTTTGGGCAACACAGCAAGCTGCAGTTAATACAAAATGGAAGTGAGTTTGAATGCCTCCTAGCAGCTGTTCTGGAGGAAGAGGAGGAGATGGGAGACTGCACAGGGCTGAGGCTCCCTGTAGCGCCCTCTCATTACATCTGAATGAGGCCATTACTTTTCAGGGGGGAGTATCACACCATTTCTTTTATGTTCCTCTCCTCTCTCTCTCTCTCTGTGTATAAACATGGTTTGCCCATCAGCATATCAGTTGCCTGTTTCTTGTGCATATCTGTGTAGATGTTATAGTGAGTGCTCAAAAATGGATGAATGTTGTTGTTCACACATGAATGCAGGCAATCCCAGACAAATTTTGCAAATGTCTGGCATTTCAGAAACATGCTGGTAGATGCTGGCAGGCACCTAGATGCTGATTGTCAGCATTTGCTTTTTATGTCCCAAAAGTGAGACAATAGTTTCTCCCCAGGCACAGCATAATTCATCTGGGGGTGAGTCCTAATATTTGCACATAAATCCAGTATTCGTCAAATTTTGGACACTCACTGTAAGATACATTATTCATTTAGAACCTACTTGGTTATGCTAGAGATAAATTGGTAATCGACAAATTCAAGACCCTTTTTGATTTTTTAAAAACCAAGGACCAGGTTACATTTTGCAAGAAGGCTGGACTCAATGTGGTCTCAAAGCAGCCTGAGAATGGATAGCTTCGTACTTTCCCAATGGTACTCGTAGTTGTATGTTCATCATCTACCATGAACAATGGAATCTGCCACTATATCAGTACACAAACAGCAGTTCTCCATAGTAACCTGACCCTCTTGGGTAAAATATCACAGAGCCCTTTGAGAACATGCAAATTGTCCCCAAACCATGGTTTGTAGTTTGTGGATCATGGTTTGTGGGTTATGTTGTAGTCCCTGAAGACTTTTACTGTCTGTGTTATAGACATTTGCCACAATCTATTTATCTAGGCAAATTTCTTAATATTTTCATTTCTTTTTGTTTCTTGTATTTTTTTAATGTTTTGACTGACAGTGTATATATATCGCTTGCCTGAAAAAAGAGTCATTTCAGGTTTCAGAATATAACCATTCATTAATTTAGCGTCAGGTTAATTAAAGCAACCTATCTGTAGACTGCACTACTTTTAAAAAAATAAGTGTGCTCTTTTATCTTACTGCAACACATTTTCTGTACTGCGTATAAAGACACTTTGTTTCTAGAATTTCAGACTTCCATGTGCCAGAAGTTAAATAGAGTCTTAAGTTTTGTTTGCTTAGCTCACTGAGAATAACAAAGCAATAAGTCACATGCCTTAGATCTGCCATAGATTTGACAAAGTAATATCAACATTTGGACGGTGTCCCTGTCGTTTTCCTGAAAGATAAATAAAATATTATTAAAAATGTACCCTAAGTGCCCTTGTTAATCCTGTGCTGAGTTGACCTCAAAAGAGTTTTGATGGGAGTGTAGCACATTGCTGAGCCTAAGTCTGTATGCACTTCTACTGGCAATGATGGTCAACAGGTTTTTGTCTCGTGTAAATGTAACTCCCAACTCATCAGCACATTTGCCTAGAGAAATGGGTGCGGAACCTGCATCCCTCCAGATGTGGTTGGAGTCCCAGTGCCAATCAACCTCAGTCAGCATGCCCAGTGGGTAGAGATGATGACAGCTACAGTCCACCAACATCTTGAGAACCACAGACTCACCACTCCCTGGCTAATCCCCATGTGGTTTCAGGGGAAAGCCCTTTGTGATTCCACTGATTAACCTGTGCTTAATTTTCCTTTAGAAAATTACAGTTGTTTCATGTTGTGCTAAATATGGAAGAACACAACCAGATGTAAGCCTGAGCTCCTCAGAGAGGTCCTGGTGTTCCTCATCCATTGCTGATATTTAGATACTGTTTGTCATGGGAGTTGTTCTTATTTTACAGTGTTCAATACGGATTGTCTTCGGCATAATTTGTTGCATTCCTTCTGTCTTCCTCCTTTTCTAGAGCTGGGACGTTCCTGCACTTACCAATTTAGTTGCTGTTTCCTTTTCTTTCTTGCTTTTCTGAGGGAGTTGGGGATTTTTGGCCCTGCTGACACACGATGCTGTCATTATTCAGCTAGTATTCCAGAACAGTATACCAGAAAAAGGCCTTTTCTTCTACTGCAAAAGATCCGCCTTTTGTGAAAGCTCCAGAATGGATCCTCAACCTTCTCATTTGTGGAGGGGGTTGGGTGGGTGAGCATAGTTTGGGAAACATTTGTTTTCTGCCACTTACCTTTGAATGGTGTGAGCCTCCCAGTTTATGAGCTCGGTTCAGAGGAGAATTATGGCAGATGGAGAGGATGGTACTGAGGCAAAGTACTGCTAATGACAGCAATAATTAGCTGCAGAAAAAAATTCATCGCAATAACCATGTTATCCATAGTTCTTGCGGATATGCAGTTCCTCTTCTAATCTCCTATACTCCCACAAGATTAGAATTCTGGACTATTATGCTTCAATTTCATACACACACATGTTCATAACTCTTTTTTTGTTATAATTTTTATTACATTTCTGTTTTACATTTTAGAATATTCACTTAAACAACCTTAAAATATCAATGACTTCCCTTCCTCTCTTTCCATGGTTCATTTTGCACAACATAAATCCCTGTATATTTTATATAAACTAAACCATTCACAATTCTATTATAACATCCACCAAAACTTATTTACACTGTTGAATTTATCTTAACGCCGCCCATGTTTTCAGATGTACACAATTTCCCTCCATATAATCAATAAATATTTTCCAATCTTCCTTAAACGTATGTTTTTCTTGTTCTCTTATTCTATATGTTAGCTCTGCAAGCTGCACATTTTCCATCAGTTTAAGTTCTTCTTTGGTTGGGGCCTCGCTCGTTTTCCATTTTTGGCTAACAAAACACGAGCCACAGTAGTGGCATACATAAATAGCCTTTTTTGACACCTGGAAATTTCAATCCCCAACAAAAAGGACTCTCTTTTTTAAAAAAGTACTTTAAAACACATTTTTCAGTTCATTATTAATTATTTCCCAATACTCTCTTACCCTTTTGCAGGTCCACCACATATGATAGAACATACCCTCAGTCTCATTACATCTCTAACACTTACCTGATTCAGACTTATAAATCTTAGTAAGTCTCATTGGAGTTACCGTATTTTTCGCTCTATAAGACGCACCAGACCACAAGACGCACCTAGTTTTTGGAGGAGGAAACAAGAAAAAAATATTCTGAATCCCAGAAGCCAGAACACCAAGAGGGATCACTGTGCAGCGAAAGCAGCGATACCTCTTGCTGTTCTGGCTTCTGGGATAGCTGCATTCGCTCCATAAGACGCACACACATTTCCCCTTCCTTCTTAGGAGGGAAAAAGTGAGTCTTATAGAGCAAAAAATACGGTAGATACCATCTGTGAATCATTTTCAGGTAGTTCTTCTTCAAGGAATAACAAGTTGTAAATTTCAGATCACTCTTCCAAAGTTTTCCCCAAAGATGAAAATCTATATTGTGTTCTATATCTATTGCCCAGTGTGTCAACATGTTCACAACTCTTAACTGGCTGGAGGAACCCAAGGATGTGTATGGAGCATGGCAACAACCACAGAACCTCTCTCAATTTGGGCACAACCTGCCATTAGTGTTGAAAAGAAAACCACTCTCTCATAACAGCAACACACGACCAAAGGTGCAGACAGTCAGCTTCAAATTCACTCCTAACTACGCCAGAGCAAACAGCAACTATCCCACTATTAAAAGTGGAAAAGCAATGTTTCCTGCTGAATCTCCATTGGAAGAATGTTCAGCAGGATGCCGCAAACTTTGGATATTACAGGGTGTAATTGCACTGAGTACCCTAGATTAGAAATAGCTTAAAACTAGGTACTTTTCAAGGGTTTGCCTTTTATTTTTCTTAAGAAGAGAGAGAAAAGAATCAAATGACATTTGGTTATGTTTTTAAACACTTAATGCACAGTCACTCAAGCAATAGATGGAAGCAGGTAAAGACAATTAAAAATTTCAAGGTTTGACTTTATACAGAGGGAGAACTTGGTAGAACCATTGTTATCTTCATTCAATAAATCTTGGCAAGGAGGAAAATAATATTGTAAGGGCATAATAACATAGGACAGAAAGGGGGAGAGTTATTCCTTTTTTTGTTTACCTTGGCTTTGAGCTGCTCTGACTTGACAAGTTAATGTTTGCATAATCAATGCATCCCATAATTTTTATATCCACTTGTTCTGCAAGGACAGGACGGACTCTTCCCACTCACACCTACTGGGAATGTCAGTAGTGCAGCCGGTAGCAATCTGAAAAAATAATATTCTGCGTGCATACGGAAGATTGTCCAAACTGTTTAATTCAACAAATTGCCTTCTAGATGATCCTTAAGGATACGTCATGTAAAGATGAGATCCACTTACGTTATTGTCACATGCTGACAATATAACATTTTGCTTTCCTCTGTATCCTATCGTTTAGAAGTTGGATTTAATTACCAGTTGGAACGTCTGTCTGATGCAATGCCAGTGGTGATGTTAATGGAGATTATTTAATTATATAATAAAGGGAGGGGTTGCCTGAAGTGCGAAAATGCAGAAGGCCAAGGTTGAGTGCCAAGTGCTTATGGAAGGCATGCAGGGAGGAGATATTTGGGTAGGGAAAGTTTGTACAATGCTAGCTTGGAAGAGCGGCTCACGTGGTTTCATTGCTTCACGATAGGTTCCAGTGTTATGTTTGCACATGTCGCTGAAGAGAAGTCATAATTTCCTTTTTAGCCTGTGGAGAAGTGTCACTGCCAGGCTTGTAAACAGCTAGTTATCTGAGTACCTATGAGTTCATAAGAAGAGCTTGCTGAATCAGACCAGAGGACTCATCTAGTCCAGCATCCTGGTGGTCAACCAGATGTCTGTGGGAAGCAGGACTGGAGCACAGCAGCACCCTCTCATCCTGTGGTTTCTGAAAACTGGCATTCAGATGGATACCACCTCCGACAGTGAAGGTAGAACACAGCCATCAAGGCTGTGTTCCTCTCCTCCATGATTTTGTCCATTTCTCTTTTAAAGCCATCTTTAACGTGGCTGGCGCTGTGGTCTAATTCGAACCGCCGACCTTCTGATCGGCAAGTCCTAGGCTCTGTGGTTTAACCCACAGCGCCACCCGCGTCCCTGGAAGTATCTGTACTGAGCCTAAAGCGCCTATTGAAAGAGAGCCATAAACCAGGAGGCAGTGAGGAGATACTACTGCAGCCCGGCAAAGTCTCAGCTTAAACATCCACAGTGTACATTGAAAGCATTCATAGGAACATAGGAAGCTGCCTTAAACGGAGTTAGACCATTGGTTCATCTGGCTCAGGATTCCCCACACTCACTGATTGCAACTCTCCAGGATTTCAGGCACACCTGGAGACACCAGGGATCGAACCTGAGACCTTCTGTGTGCAAGGCAGATGCTCTACCACTGAGCTATGGACCTTCGCCAGAGACTCTTGAGAACTGTAGTTTGTTAAGGGTGCTTGGAATTCTAGCTCTGCGAGGGGCCTCCTAACAGCTCCCAGGACCCTTCATGAACCACAGGTCCCCAGAGTTCTCAGGCGGAGGCCATGACTGTTAAAGGGGTGTACAAGTGCTTTAAACGTTTGATGTGGAGGTGAGCAATGTGTGCTGATGATGCAAAGATTTATCTTGTCGTGCTCTAGCAGCTCAAGCTCCAAGCAGACCAGGGGGATTCATCAGGCAGCTCAGGTAGGTGATGTCCCTGCAGAACCTAGAGACATTTTCCTCCGCAGTGGGCACATCACATCAAGTAACATCACAGATGCTTGTGGGAATCAGTCATAGCTCTAGCAGGTTTGGGCATGGTCTCGCAATTGCTTTGCAAAATAGAAGCGGGCAAGGAGAACATTCAACAAAGTGTTCCTATCTGGGGTTGTTTGACCAAGAAGAGGAAAAACTGCAGTACCTTGGTTTCTGTGCACTCCTTTGGAGCTTGGCTTAAAAATAAACCCATTTTGCGTTAGGTGTGGAAGGGAAGCCTTGCTTTCATAAGAGAAATAATTTACGTAGGAACCGCAGCACTTGATTTTCTATTAAATGTGAACACTTTTGTGAAGATAGAAGAACATGCTAAGAGCATTGGATAACTCGGCTATAAATAGCTTCTCCTTTTAGTATAACAATAGATATGCCTTTGCTGCATAAAGTGAGGAGGCAAGTGACGCCTACAAGCTCAGATCTGGAAGAAAATCTAGTTCTTTCTCTGAATAAAACTGCTGCAGGAGAAGGAAAAGTTATTTGAATTAATTGCATCTGGGAGCTTCATAGGTTGTGTATTGTTTTCCAGGGGAGATGCTGCAGAATATCAGAAGCCTGGTGACTCAGGCAGACTTTCTGGGAAAAAAGAATGCTATTTTTGAAGCAACCGTACCTGGGTTTGCTGTAAAAAGTCTACTTTTCTTGTTTAATATTATTTAACTAACTAACTCTTACAACAAGCCTGTAGAGCAAGCCATCATTATTATCCAATAGGTACAAGAGTGGCGAGGTACAGCAGAGTGTCTTCGTGCCTCAGTTATTAGACTACAAGGTATGTTGGCAACTGTGGCTTTTTGGCCTGGTTCACATGTAACAAGAAACCACAGTTTCCTACCGTGTGGAAGAGCTGCAGCAAATCTTGGGCTCACGTTCCTCTCTCCACTCTTGTGGTATCCCATTGCATGTGACCTTGGATAACTGTGGTTGGTTTATACCATGGTTAGAGAGAACAAGCCAGGATCTGGAACTATGGTTTATTCCTAGTGTAATTTCATTAACTGGAGTTTAAATCAGCTCCCCCTAACTGGGTGCCCCCCATATGTTTTTGGATTAAAACTCCCAGCTGCCTCGGTCCCTGACCATTGGTCCTGTTCGCTAGGGATGATGGGAGTTGTAGTCCAAAAACAGCTGGAGGGCCAAGTTTGGCCACCACTGGCATAGGCAGTGGTCAGGGCTACTGCAGCTGTCGTCCAGAACATATGGAGGGGGAAGGCTGGTTAAAACCAACCAACCAACCACAGTTTCTTGTGTTTGTGCTTCACAGGGAACTGTTGTTTGTTTCTGATCTCCAAAGGTAGACTGGGGAAGGGTGAATCCAAGCTTTATTGCAGCACATGAAACCAAATTCCACTTATATCTGAACTAGTCAGATGTAGTCAGATGCTGCTCACTAATGTTCTCTAACTCAGTGTTGTGGCATGACTGAGACGCTGACTAGTTCATGCTTGTCTACATAGTGCTTTCTTGTTCCTGGATCAAAAAATTACCAAATTGTCCTCCTGCTGCTAGTGAACTCTGAGCATTATAGAATAGCAGGAGGGGAAATATTCCACATCAAGCTCTGGAAAGTCATCTCCCAGCTACACACCATTAAGTACAGGATTAACCTCACATAAGTGGTCCCAGGACAGCAGATCTCTGAAATGTACCTTTCCTCACATATGCGATTTGTGCTATTAACTTATTGTGAATGTGCAATTGGGTTTTCTGAAAGCAGCGTTTAGATAAATTGCCATTGCTGTGTTCTACATTCCATAATGGTAAATTGCTTAAGTTATACATCTGCAAATGTTGCCTTTGTAATATATATGAAAGACGTGCCACCTTTACCCACTTCTGATTCAGGTCCTTGGGGCCTTTTGTTAATTTACATTTAGGTTTTAAAGCAATTTTATACTTGACTCATCTTTCCACGGCCCTTTTCTTCCGTATGGGTTGTTAAATATTTATTGTTTCAGCCAATAAAGCTATAACACCACCCAGCAGGTATTACACGAGGGGAGAGCGGAATCGTATGTGTTAGAGCGACTCATATGTACTTTCAGAAGGAAGAGTTATACATTTTCCATAAAGCTTTAAGGATCAGCTTCCTTGCCTGCTACTTTAATCCGGTTCCAGTGGAAATCAGCATATTCCAACAAACTTTGGCCTGGCTTTGTGTGAATAACTGTGTCATTAAACCTTCTATCATCAAAAGCTTCCTATCATCATAGTCTCATCGTAAGCCTTTCACAAATAAAGATTACAGCCTTCCTGAGTATATCTTCATGGGTTTTGTTGGGTCTATAAATGGCTAATAAGCCTGATCCTTGTCCAAAATGTCCTCCTACAAATTGGGTGCATGATAGCGGAATTACAGGATAAGTCAGGTCATCCTCTACAAAAATTCCATTGCGAGCCCTTGCAGATTTGCATCATATCTTTAGCTCCAAACATCTCAGCTTCATCCTAGACAGTTTGCTTTCCTAATGTTTGCTCATTTGTCTGCTTTACCAAGATCTGAAAAAAGGGAAACCTTCCTGATGATCTAATGTTGTGCAGGCAGATAGAGTGTTCTGTTCCCTGTCTCCCCATATAGTCCCCAGTATATCCCCAAAAGCCTTTTCAGAGGCTTGGGAACGGGCTATCTCACATCATGGGACTGTGTCATCCAGAACTACAATGGGACTAAGGGATGGACTTTGTACTCCACCGGTGCAACATTTTCCCACTGGTTTTTCCAGTGGTTCTCCCATCCCACTGCAGGCCTGAATGACATAGTTCAGGATATTTGGTAGGGACCACAAAGCCGCTGGGGAGGTTTTTACAGTGGAACCTCGGTTGTCAAACACAATCTGTTCCGGAAGACCGTTTGACTTCCGAAATGTTCAGCTACCAAGGCACAATGGGCAGTCGGCAGTTTCAATAGAGAAAAGTGCCTTGGAAGCCGTTCGCTTTCCGAGACATGTTCGAAAGCGGAAGCATTCACTTCTGGGTTTTAGGCGTTCGGGTTCCAAATCGTTCAGCTTCTGAGACGCTCGAAAACCGAGGTTCCACTGTATTACATTTCTTTGGGAGATGGTGCAATTGCCTGGCAAGGGCAAGGAGTATTTTATCTGTGACTGGCCATAATATGGCAGGGATTAGGATTAGAAGGTGGTTCCCTCCCATGGTTATATCCAATTATGTGATACTCAGAGTAGACTCATTGAAATTAGTGGTCATGGTTAACTTAAGTCCATTTATTTCAGTAGGGGTAAGTATTACTTAGTTGTATAGAACCCTAACTCTAATACTCTAACTCAATACTCCTCAGAAAGTATTGTTGCTGCTCAATAATTGGGCAGATGGTTTTTAGTAAACAGTTTACAGTGGTACCTTGGGTTATATACGCTTCAGGTTACATACACTTCAGGTTACAGACTCCGCTAACCCAGAAATAGTACCTCGGGTTAAGAACTTTGCTTCAGGATGAGAACAGAAATCGTCTGGCGGCAGCGGGAGGCCCCATTAGTGGTGGTGCTTCAGGTTAAGAACAGTTTCAGGTTAAGAACGGACCTCCGGAATGAATTAAGTACTTAACCCGAGGTACCACTGTATTGGATTTTATGATTTATTAATTCTTTTGGCATTGCTTTATTGTGGGGGGCTGTCTTCAAAGTTGGGGTAGATATCCTTTAAATAATAAATAACAAACATTTATTATTTCAAGCAATTTGATGAAATTTAAAAGCAAGTTCATCAGACCTGACTTGCATACAACATTTCTGCAAAATGTTGAGTTTTTCAACTGCATGTATCGTAATGCAGATGCAACAACGGTGCTGTGTAATTCTTGTTGCATGACTCTGACTTGTAGTAAACTTGTATTGCTTACTCCCACACCCATCACAGTAAAGGCTGGTAACTTCTCTTGGCATTCCCAGGGACTTGTGTACAGCCACAGTGATTTTCCCTCTGCTTTTTCACTTTGAACAATATCTGCTCCCATGGCATATCACAAAGCTGCTTTTGAAACTACTCCTGAGTTTCAAAACAATTTGCAAAACACAAACTGTTTGCGACACCAAGGACTTTGCGTTTGAGGGACACACGTCTAAAGTTGAACTGGGGCCGAGGTGCTAGTTTTAATTCTTTGGATCCTGACTGTAATGTGCAACTCTTCACTAAGTCACTCATAGGTCCACTGTGAAGTAAGCACCAGAAGTTAGCACATGCTCCTTACTAAGTGTGCAATGCAGGAACAAAAATTCTGAAACTCAGTATCATGAAAACATCGACTTGCACAATTTCCATTGCAGATAATGGGTAGTTAAATTAGTATGCATTGAAAAAGCCTCCAAGACTGTTATTCCTTGTTAGTGTTTCCATAGTAATGATATTATGGCTGCTGAGACATGTTTGCAGTTTCCCCAAACTTATTATAATTACATCGAGTGACAATAACAGATTGGAAAGGGTGCGATGTTATTTTTAACAATTAATTTGAACCACCATTGGAAACAAGCTTCTCAAAACACTTCAATACTCCAAGGAAGAGTATCTAAGCACTTGGATTCACCCAAGTATGAAAAGTGACCGGAATAGTTTAATCACTTGTAAGTATTGGGTTATTTCTGGCTGCATGTACAGAATATCACTGATCCAAAATAATTCGTTGGGCACCCAAAATCTTCAGGTTACCCAGAAATTCTGCTGCTAGGTGTCTGAATTCCCATCAATGACTCAAATGGTAAAGCATTCTCTTCTACCTGGACTGTGCCAATTCAGGATGCAGTGGAGCGGGAGAGGATATTTTGCATTTCTGATCTGCACAGGCAGGAAAATGAGCTCATGGTAGCTATCATGGTGCTTTCTAGATGGTGTAGACTACAACTCCCATCATCTCTGACTATTGCTCATGGCTGATGGGCATTTTAGTCCAAAGGGAAGGGCCAGAATAGGCTAGAATGAAGGTGACACAGAAGCTACAACTAATCCAGAATGCAACTAGACTGGTAACTGGGAGTGGCTGCTGGGACCATATTACACCAGTCCTAAACGATCTTCACTGGACCCCAGTACATTTCTGAGGTCAATTCAAAGTGTTGGTGCTGACCTTTAAAGCCCTAAACGGCCTCAGCGCAATACAGTGGTACCTCGAGTTACAAACTCCTCAGGTTACAAACTCTTCAGGTTACAAACTCTGCTAACCTGGAAGAGTTACCTTGAGTTGAGAACTTTGCCCCAGGATGAGAATGGATGAGAATGTGCCGGTGGTGCAGCAGCAGCAAGAGGCCCCGTTAGCAAAAGCACGCCCCTAGTTAAGAACAGTTTCAGGTTAAGAACGGACCTCCGGAACGAATTAAGTTCATAATTAGAGGTACCACTGTATACTTGAAGGAGTGTCTCCACCCCCATTGTTCCATCCCATGGAGGTCCCCTCCAAGAATCTTCTGTTGGTTCCCTCACTGCGAGAAGTGAAGCTTCAGGGAACCAGGCAGAGGGCCTTCTCGATAGTGGCACCCTCCTTGTGGAACGCCCTCCCTTCAGATGTCAAGGAGATAAAGAACTACCTAACTTTTAGAAGACATCTGAAGGCAGCCCTATATTGGAAGGTTCGTAATGCTTGATGTTTTTATTAAGTTTTTAGATATGCTGTAAGCTGCCCCAGAGTGGCTAGGGAAACCCAGCCAGATGGATGGGGAATAATAATAATAATAATAATAATAATAATAATAATAATATAGAATGCCATTTTTGCACAATCTTCCATTATTACTATTTTTTATTTTTAAAAAAACCCTTCCGATAGCCAACACTAGAACACCAGGAAGAGTGGTTCTCATCCTTCCTGGTGCCTGTCATGCTAGTGTTCTACTTACAGGGAGTTTGTGATGTAGGGGAGACCTAAAACTTGATTCCCACCTGAAACCTGGTGCTACCTTTAAAGCCTATCCATTCATTCCCACCTCATTCTGCTCCATGTGTAGACCAGATCTGAATGTGGAAAAGCCTCAAGCTCCGTAGAGATTATAGCATGTCAAAGAGAAGGCTAAGCTGAGCCCTGTGCCTTGACTTGGCAGTTTCCTACATGCAGTCTGCCTATCTTGGCGGATTTATAAAATGACAAGTCTTTCATCCACCCAGCACTCTGTGCTGACATTTTTCAGAGTGTTTCATTTTCTGGTCAGGGATGAGGAAGGAAAAATTACACCTCCCTCTAAGTGCAAATGGTGGTGGTGGGGGGGAATCCCATTCGTAGGACTTGCAGACATATAAATCAGACTAGTTGTTAGTCCCAGCCCTGCAATGGGTTAATGCCACTGCATTATTTAAAAAGTATTTTATGTTGCTTTGGGGCAAATCCCAACACTTATTTAAAACAAAACAAAGTATACCGCATTATAACAGATCTACAGCTTATTTATTTACTTAGTTATTTAAACAAAGCATATTCTGCCTTTCAATTAAAGTCCAAAGTCCAAGATGGGTTAACCTTAGTCACTGGATTGTTAGGATGTACATAATAATTAATGATAATAATTATTTATTATTGCACCAGCCACTCAGGGCAGCTCCCAACATAATATTAAAAACACAAAAAAATCAAACATTAAAAACTTTTCTATACAAGGCTGCCTTTAGATGTCCTCTAAAAGTCAGATGGTTGTTTTTTCCTTGGCATCTGTTGGGAGGGCCACTACCGAGAAGGCCCTGTGCCTGGTTCCCTGCAACCTCGCTTCTCGCAGTGAGGGAACCGGCAGAAGACCCTCAGAGCTGGACCAGGGGGGTGGAGACACTCATTCAGGTATACATGACTTATTAAATTGAGAAGTGTTTAAGCCTTTTGCCCATGTGTTCTGTTCTTTCTCTCTTCTGCTCTAGTCTTGCCTGGGTTTTCTAGATCTAATTCCATCGTTTGCCAGGGCTGGAGCAAACTAGGATCTTGAAACTGGTTTAAGAGCTGGTCAGATGTGCTCTGATCCCAGTCACCGTGGATTTCTGGTTCAGGAGAAATGGGAGAGGGTTGGAGTTAATGCAGGAAGTCTTCAGTCGTAGTGTCCCAAGTTGGGAGCAGAGAAGGGGCATTGTGAGAACGAATTGCAAGGGCATGACGCTCATGCATGCATGTTGCCTTGGGTTCTATCATGGCAGGAAGGCAAGGATATAAATGTAAGAGACTAGCGTATTTCTAAACTGGGCCTTTAGTTCCTCCTTAAATGGACTGCATTCCTATTGTTTTTGAGGCTAGGGCTCTGGCAATTTCCATAAGATGGGAGTTTCATAATATGCAGCAACTGACAAGATGTGCTCTCTTTGCCAATATGAGCAAGTTTAACAGAACACAGAGAGGTAGGATGTCTCTAAGATATGTTGGGCCCCACCAGTGTAAAGTTTTATAGGCAGGCGGCATTTGAATTATACATAAAGTCAGCAATGGTTTTTAAGCTTCGTTTTGAGGGATCATTGGGCAGTTATTGGGGCCTTAAGTTAGAAGAGCAGTAATGGCTTTTAATGCATCCTTAAGGATCAGTCAGCAAAATTTGTGTAAGTATAATGCAGTGATACAGAATTAGGCAGCATGGCTTGTGAATGACATTTGACATTTATAAGTTATGCAAGTTTATTTTTGACGTTCCTTAATTTATTAAATTTATATCCCCATTGCCACAATTGTTTTTAAGGCGGATAATGATAATAATACAAATGCAGTGGATAAAATATAATGAAATAGTTTAAAGCTTCAATAAAATACAGAATAACACATGTAAAAAGGCAGGTGAGGCATCACTCAAATATTTATAATCTGTACTTTCATAATGTATATCGTGTCTGTTTACATGAGAATGACTTAGTTGGAGATGGTCTGCATTCAACCAAATGTATTACGGATTACTTAAGAGGTTTTCTTCTAGGATTCAGGTGATTCAGAAGCATGGTTAGCCAAACAAAAGGTTTTGCCTGTGAAAGTGAGTAACACATTTATTTCACTTCCTCAGTGCTTTTTCCATGACTGCTGTGTCTCATGAACAGCTCGGCCTAAAAGCTTGCTTGGTTTATGTAGCATTGTATAATACAAGAACATACTGTGTTCAGTTGGTGAACAATTTTGGAATTACTCACTATATGTTGTGAGAATATCTCACTCCAAGCGTTCACATAGCTTCTATGGATTTTTTTCACACTGCAGATTAGGCCTGACTAATTTACCAACTCTGCTAATGAGCCCTTTGGGTTTTGAACATCTGTAGAACAAAACTTTAGTAAGAAAGTCCCAAGTGTATTCAAAACATTCTTAAAATATTTTTACTGTTTTTCGGAGTCATGTGCTGCCTGCTAAAGTTGCCCTGCCAAGATGCGAACCCTCTAGTCTGGTGAGTTTACTCCACTGAGCTCACTTTCAGTAATCCTGTTGTGTGGCACTACTTTACTGTACTAGATCAGTACTGAACTGCAATTTATTGATTTTGGGAGGCAGGGGGACAAATTACCCAATTTTTGGAGCCTGTCGTCAATGTTTCGTAACTAAAATGTGCATATCACGTCTTGACTGTAGAAGATGAGTCCTGAAATGCAATTTTGAGGGAGGGGGGAAATCAAAATGTTCAACCGCGATTTGCGATTTTGAATTTTTGCATCAGCGTTCGATATTTGAGCTGAACCTCTACAACAACATTTAATTTTTTCCTGGCTTCTTTTGTCAAATGCCGCTGCAGTTGCATGTCATCTGTCAGATACTGAAAAACATTGCATGTCCACAGAAAAATCAAATGCTGAATGTCGAATGCTCATGTAGAACAGTAGTAGCCAATGGGGCGTCGATATTTTTGCAGGTGTTGACCGTAGAACCATACCACTTTGCTGCATTAGTGCATTATCCAAGCGACATGTTGGAGGTGCACAAAATCGCTAGTAAACTGTAGCTCAGTAGGACAAGCAACAAAGCAATAGAGAACACCCCCCTCTCCCTCTCTCTCTTTGTGTATGTTTTTTAAAAATCATATTCAGGGGCACAGAATCTTGGTGGCTCAGCGAAGTAGCTAGATCAGTTTTCTCAGTATTATTTTGCCACAGAATATTGTATATCCTGGATAAAAACATAATTCACGAAAAATAAAAGGTTAGCATATTTAAAAGTCTGAGCGCCTGGCTTGGGTCTGACGAATGCTGATTGTGCATGCGCAAGATCTCATTTAGCATACTGGACCAGAGAAGAACTTCCGGTAGAAATGGTGTTGTTTGAGCTTGACAGTTTGTCTACCGAACTAGGTAATTGCAAACTTCATGGCTACAAAAAACGGAAGAGAGACAAGCCCTGCCATTTCCTGTTTGTTTGCCAGCTTGATAATCGGAATACGGTGCTAGATGGTTTTCATCTAGTGTGGCGTTGTTTTTTTAAATACGTAGTTCAAAGCCCAGCCATCTGCCCCCGTGGTTCATGGTTTAATTTTATCTTGTCACCTATCTCTTGACTGCATTCTTGCTGCTTGGTGAAGTAATTACCGCACACTTTATTTATCTGATTGGAACTTTAGCTCACGCTACCGCCGAAGCTTAGAGCCTTTTAGAAAGCATTTGAAATGCATGCATAAGAACTATCCCGTTACAACTCTGTGCAGGGCTGCCAGTCAGACGGGGTGAAAACACAGCACAGTTGGGCTGTTTTTTGTTTTGTTTTGTTTTTGCTTTTAGGATAGAAAATTAAGGAGCAAATACATTTTCGGTTCCCAGGCTCCCTGATCCCTGCCCTTAATGTGAAAGGGTGGGATTCAAACCCTGGCCGCTGCTTAATGGAGCACCAGGACCACTGTCTGCAGCCCTGCTGCTCATACTGGCTGGGTCAGAAAGTGGGACACGGGGAAATCACTGCACCTTCCTGAATTGTGTGATGGCAGTGGGGCCAGCTTGGGATCCGGTGGATCCTAGATCAGCTCTGCTCTTCCCCACTGTCTGCAGCCCTGCTGCTCATACTGGCTGGGTCAGAAAGTGGGACACGGGGAAATCACTGCACCTTCCTGAATTGTGTGATGGCAGTGGGGCCAGCTTGGGATCCAGTGGATCCTAGATCAGCTCTGCTCTTCCCCTTCCCCACCCTAGAACTCTCCGTTTCCGGACTTTCCATAGGCTGCTGCTGGCAGGGCTGCTACCAGGGGCAGATCAGCCCTCCCACATGTTTGGCAGGTGGAACGGGAAACTCTGTAATACTGCCATCCCTCTTTGCCAGCAGCCCAGTGCAAAGTGGGCATCATGGGTTTTAGTCCCCGGTGAATAGCAGGACTTTGCAGATTCGGGCTGGATGCTAGCCGACCAGTATTTTCTACTAGCTGATGATGAAGTGCAGTCCCACTATGATACTGCGACAATAACATAATGCATTTTCAGAAGCCAGTATCAGGCCCACCAGCTATATATTAGGAATCCAGGCATTATCTAGGCTAATAAACACTCCACATATTTTTCTTTTTATCTGCAATTCAGTTCACGACTTTTGACTTCTTTTTGTTCCTCGCTTTTCTAATTTTTAAGGCTGATTAATGCTGCATTAAATGAATGCTGTTTGTACATTTCCTTGCATGTGTGTTTTGACTTCCCATGGAGCAAAACAACCAGTATTCTGCTAAATCAATTACAGAACCGTGGATGCATGTATACGAAGCATAAACAGAGGGTTCCTACTCAAATGTGTTTTCCCTTTGATGACAAGTGTAATGAGAATATGAAAATGAATCCATTTCTTTGGAGCAATAATAGAACGTAGTTTAAAGTGAAATCTTCCTTTTGTAGCTGATGTTTGTAATTTCTTTAGTGCTAATTCTTTAGCCTCCCCATTTAGTAATCCTCTGAATAATTGATTAATTGAATGGCTGGAAAAATCTGGAAACAAGTTTCAGTTATGTTCCTTACTCGTTTGAAGCCCCAGAGAGGAAGATTATTTCTATTTTCTTGTATAGTTTAGGAACAACATTCTTTCTGAGATTCCCTGACACAGGCTGTACATCAGGGGTCAGCAAACTTTTCCAGCAGGGGGCTGGTCCACTGTCCCTCAGACCTTGTGGGGGGGGCGGACTTGTTGTTGTTGTTTAGTCGTTTAGTCATGTCCGACTCTTCGTGACCCCATGGACCAGAGCACGCCAGGCACTCCTGTCTTCCACTGCCTCCCGCAGTTTGGTCAAACTCATGCTGGTAGCTTCGACAACACTGTCCAACCATCTCGTCCTCTGTCGTCCCCTTCTCCTTGTGCCCTCCATCTTTCCCAACATCAGGGTCTTTTCCAGGGAGTCTTCTCTTCTCATGAGGTGGCCAAAGTATTGGAGCCTCAGCTTCACGATTTTGAAAAAAAATATGAACGAATTTCTATGCCCCACAAATAACCCAGAGATGCTTTTTAAATAAAAGCACACATTGTACTCATGTAAAAACACCAGGCAGGCCCCACAAATAACCCAGAGATGCATTTTAAATAAAAGGACACATTCTTCTCATGTAAAAACAAGCTGATTTCCGGACCATCCGTGGGCTGGATTTAGAAGGTGATTGGGTTGGATCCGGCCCCCGGGCCTTAGTTTGCCTACCCATGCTGTACAGCTTCCCACCAGAAGTAGATTGCCTGGTGGGGTGGAACCACAATGCTAGCTTTGCAGCAGTGGCATCTCTGGACCCGGAAGAGAGCAGGGTAAGGGTGAGAAGCCTGGAGGTCAGGGCTGGGTAGTCAGAACCAAGATGGTGCTCATTCCGGTGTGCCTACAAAACCCTTACCTCCTTCCTGCCTCCCACCTCGTGCCTCCCCTTGCAAGCAGCAGTGGCACTATTTCCAGGAAGCTAGTGTAGTGGCTCCTCCCCACTGGTGAGCTGCATCCACTTGCCACTCTTGCAGGATAGACGTAACCATGTATGGTGGCCCATGGAGGTCTCCATTGGTTTCCTACATTTGCTGTATTTCTGGGACTGTAAACAACAACAACACTGGTTGGTCAGGCAGGCCTCTTATACATGACTGTAGTAGGGATGGTAGATTCTGAATTTTTTTTGCTCTCTCTCATTTTCCCAGTCCTAAATTCGGCTCCCCAAATCTCTGGAGAGATTTTTCAAATTTCCTTTAAAAAAATCTGCATGAAAATTATTCAGCAACTTTGTGTAAATTTCTCATAGTAACTGCAGTAATGTGCAGTTTTGACCAATATACACATGCTTGCCAGTAGTTTCTCCCAGTACAATGCATATAATATTATTTTCACTAATATATTCATTTTTCATGCACATATTTTCTCATATATGTATTTTTGTAAATATTGAATGGTTGGACAGCTGCCTTGCAAAATCTGGATAAGTGTGAATTTTGAAGGATGGCAGTATTTCAGTTCTCATATTGTTTCAGAAAGTGTGAATTTGATCAATGTGACTTTAAAGTGAACAGAATCAGTGTCCCTCAGACCTTGTGTGGGGCTGGACTGTATTTTGAAGGGGGGGAAATGAATTCCTATGCCCCACAAATAACCCAGAGATGCATTTTAAATAAAAGCACACATTCTACTCATGTAAAAACACGCTGATTCCCGGACCGTCTGCGGGCCTGGATCCGGCCCCCGGGCCTTAGTTTGCCTACCCATGATACAGACATCTGTGAAGGAATAATGGGGTATGTAGTTTGAACCATTGCAGTTGTGGGCAAGCTTATCTTGACCATTTTAGCACCTGATTTAAACAGATTGTTGGTTCTTTCACTGCTCAGTCCCATAAAAACAGAACAGTAAGAAAACCTAGAGAGTGCAACCATTGGTTTACATAGATTCCTATTTTACTTCCATTACATTTTGATATTTTTGGGTGTGATATTGACCACAAATTTGGTAATTTAAAGTTTTATGATCTGGAGCTTTTTTTCTTTTTCTTTTGGTGGAAAATATTATATACCTGGAAAGGTGTATATTAGAGATTTCATTGTCCAGGCTCTGTCACAATTCTCCACATAACTTTCAGAGTCTCATAATCTTCAGCCCATAATCATTCCTGTTCAAGCATTTAAGCCTTACTCCTACATATAACAGGGGAGCAAAATATTTGTTATGACATACTGCCCATAAAGGTTTGTGTTTTGATTTAGGAAACTGATATAAAAATGTCACCAGATGCTTAGTCAAGATCTTCAGCAGAATAATGCAGCGTCCGTGCCCATATTTTTAGGGCTAAAGTGCTCTTTAAATGGCAGTAATTTGCCTTGGTGTTCTCTTTTTTTAAAAAAACGGGAAGATGTGTTAAGGGCAGATGGGGAAAAAAAAACCAGGGCCAGTTTGTGAAATTGGCTTTGTGAAGTACGGTATATCTAGTATAATTTCATGCCCTTTCCACATGACCCTCTTTAATTCTTCTGTACCCAGCTCATATTCTCCCAAGTTAATGTTTATTTACGTCTTCCTCCTTGCAACCCCAGAAGCTCTGCTTATGTGAAAACATAGCCCTATGAGCAGGAGAGGGTGGAAATAATCAAAACATTGCAGCCACTTGGAGCATGCAAGGAGCAGACAGTTGCTTCATACAGATTAAGGCAAGCTTGTGAATCACTGCCCTTTATCCTGCTAATTTAGACTTGTTTTAAATACCCTCTTTGGGCTTTGTTAAGCCCTTTAGAACTCTTCTTGGTGTATTTCACCGAAGTTGCTAAACTGAGGCCAGAATGAGCCTGGAAGCAGATCTTCCCTGTAGCAGAACCTTGAACTTACTTCTCAGTGATGTCTGTTAAATATTTGCAGTTCAAGGGTTTAGAAACTTTGCCCCAGTGAGACTTGGGGACGGGGAGGGTGGAATGTGTTCAAATCATCGCAGGGATGATAAAGGCAGGGCAAGGGGAGACTGCTTAAATGCTCGGTGCTCATTTTCCTCCGAGGTTGGGGGAAGGGGCAGGTTAAATGAAACTAGAAGGGATAGGAGGAGGCTACACGGCAGTGGATTCATGTCAAAAGGGCCAGTGCTTGCCAAAAGTGTCGAAATAAATAGGGAGTTGTATCATTGTCCACCGGCACAGCCAATCAGTGCAACAAGCTCAGAAGCAGAAGGCAGAAAAACGACATGGTCTAAACTAAGAAGCTGGAATATGGTCAAGGAGGAGCAGCTTATAAAATAGTGGAGGCTCCTCACACTTTGAGTACTATGGATATATATTTTTTTGTAGCTGAATGTTTGAAATCGATTTCAGTTTTAATGTTTGTAGGCATCCTGGAGGTTGATCAGTGTTGGGAACAGGATACAGTGGTACCTCGGGTTACAGACGCTTCAGGTTACAGGCTCTGCTAACCCAGAAATAGTACCTCAGGTTGAGAACTTTACCTCAGGATGAGAACAGAAATTGTGTGGCGGCGGCAGCGGGAGGCCCCATTAGCTAAAGTGGTACCTCAGGTTAAGAACAGTTTCAGGTTAAGAACGGATCTCCAGAAAAAATTAAGTTATTAACCCAAGGTACCACTGTATTGGGCTAGAACAGGCAGGGCATGCTATATTGCAGTCATCCAGGTTTTTGAACTATTATTCCATTCATCTCCAATCGTTGGCCGGACTGGTTGAGGAGGATGGGGGCTGGAATCGAACAACATCCACAGCCACGTGCTACTTAATCCTGGGTTAGACCCTAAGTCTGCTTAGTATAGTTTTTGTCTTGTTTTCTTAGGCATATGGGATTGAGCACTACATGTCAGTGAACCTCAATGGATATGTTCAAGCTGTTGCCTCTATTACTGTCACTGTTTAACATTTATGTTTTTGAAATCTTACACGTTCCCTCCATTTCAAAGAAAATTCAGGGTGGCGGCTTACAAAATAACAGGTTGACAGTAATGAAATATATGGCAATCCCCATTAAAAACTACAGATGTGGACATCGAACCCAAAAACTCCAAACAAAATCCCAAAATAGCTAAGGAAATGAAGGCATGAAAGATACACCAGCAAAAAGAGAACAATCGGGTAATAGCTGTTTGAAAAAACAAACACCCACCCTGTCTGTTAGCCGCTTAAAACAATACAGTGGTGTGTGGTGTACCTCATGGGAAGAAGTATTGAACAGGTTAGAGGCCCTAGCTGTAGTTACTGGGGGGGGGGGTCCCAGTTTCCATCATGGGGTCCGGTTGCTCCAGAAGCAGTTTAGTCATGCTGGCCACATGACCTGGAAGCTGTCTGTGGACGAACGCCGGCTCCCTTGGCCTGAAAGCGAGATGAGCACCGCAACCCCATAGTCGCCTTTGACTGGACTTAACCGTCCAGGGGTCCTTTACCTTTTTTTTCCTTTACCCAGTTCAATAAAGATTTCTTTAGGAATATATATTTATTTTTATTTTAAAAAACCCTACTGCTATTATTGATAATGCTATGTACTGAGTTGAATAGGATCCAAAATGCAGCAGTCTGATTGGTCCTAGAACAATAGGATTCAGAATGCAGCAGTCTGATTGGTCCTAGAACAATGCAGCAATATGATTGGTCTGCAGGAGCCACCCAATCCGGCTCCAGATGGAAGTGAATCCACAACCTGATTGGCCTACAGGAGAATTCCGGAATTAGCCAATCACATGCAGCCCATTGTGTGAATAATGTATATAAAGCAGATACTTTGAGGGGACTTTCATTCCTCCTCACCACTATGAGCTGAATAAAGAGCATGAAATCCACTCTTGACTGAGTATATTTCAGATAACTAACATCCCCAATGCAAAAATAAATAATAACACCACCATTCTTTGAAACAACTTCACCAACTAATAACAATGTTGCTACCGTTTTGCTGTATTGTGACTAATACATTAAACAAACTAGCAGTATAACATTGTGTTTTATCTTTATCTGTTTAGGGGTTTTAAAGGTTAACACCAGCACCTTGAATTTGCAGATCAATAACAATGTGCTGTGCTGTTCAAAGAACAGGGTGGAGTTGGTTTTGCCCTATAATTCTTTGCCATAGCTGCATATATCCATGCAGTATGTATCTATTTGCTGCATGAAATACTTGGGTAAATACCAAAGTAGAAGGTTGTGCATTGTTAATTTTAGTATTCAGAATCTTGCTACCGAAATGTTGGAGATCCTTATTAAATGGATAACAACATATACAGTTTCTTGCGATCAACCATTTATGGTATATTTTATTGTGGCGATAAGCAGGTAACCATAAAACACATTTCTCTTTTCAGTATATCTATCTTTCTGAAGAGCATTGTATGTGTTTTATAGCGTATTTTGGGATAAAAAGAAAGTAATGATTTCCACAGCAGTAGACATAATGAACAAAAAAGGATTGCTAGAAAATGTAAAAAAAAATACATAAATCCAGAAATTGCTATTCCTTTAGAAACCTCTTGCTCACGTCGTGTAATATTGATCACTTGTGACTTTGCACACTGTAACTTTGGGAAAAGATAGATTTTTATCTCCTCTTCCAAAGAGCATTTAAAGAGTGGCATGGTGATTCCACTGATGAATGACTGAAGGAGGTTTCTGGATTGATGAATCTGGAGCTGGGGTGGTGTTTTCACAGACCGAATTCCAATAACATGCCAAGACTGATTGCGGCATGCTCTGCACCTAATCACAGAGGATTTCTGTGTCCTAGCTGGTTAGTGCTGCAATTATGGCTTTTAAATGTGGGGGTGGGAGACCACTGTAGGAGAGGCCAGCATTCCTCATGTTACTTTGCTCCAGGAAATCAAAATACTAAAGACAGCAAGGTTAAAAATCTCCCAGTCTCATTGTTTTATCTTTTTGATTCCTTGTCTTTATAAGAGGTTAAGAGCAGGATCCCATATGTGTTTACTTAGAAGTAAGCCCCATTGAGTTCAGCGGGACTTACGGAAGAGTGTACTTAAGCACCTTGAACTTCATAAATCTTACTACTTAGTAAGGTAAAGGTAAAGGGACCCCTGACCATTAGGTTCAGTCGTGACTGACTCTGGGGTTGCGGCGCTCATCTCGCTTTATTGGCCAAGGGAGCCGGCGTACAGCTTCTGGGTCATGTGGCCAGCATGACTAAGCCGCTTCTGGCGAACCAGAGCAGCGCACGGAAACGCCGTTTACCTTCTTGCCAGAGCGGTACCTATTTATCTACTTGCACTTTGAGGTGCTTTCGAACTGCTAGGTTGGCAGGAGCAGGGACCGAGCAACGGGAGCTCACCCTGTTGCGGGAATTCGAACCGCCGACCTTCTGATCAGCAAGTCCTAGGCTCTGTGGTTTAACCCACAGCGCCACCCGCGTCCCTACTTAGTAGGCATGTATAAAATCGCACTGCAAAGCTGCAATCTTTTGCCCACTTGCCTGGCAGTGGTTCCCACTGAACTCAGTGGGACTTACTTTTGAGCAGACATAGAATCAAACAGTGGTAGAGTTGGAAGGGACCCTGAGGATCGTCTGGTCCAATCCCCTTCAATGCAGGAATATGCAGCTGCCCCTTACGGAGACCGAACTTGCAACCTTGGCATTATCAGCGCCATGCTTTAACCAACTGAGCTACATATTAGCACTGTACTGAAATGTCTGAGGGCTGGAATGGTGGAAGAAATTTGAATATCACCTGATGTATCAGGCAAGGCTAGTATGTTCACCGTTTTCATGGTTGTGTAGATGTACTGGGGAAAAGATGGCATGGCAATTCATTTTTATTAGAATAGTCCTTAACTCATTTTATTGGAGGGGCTCCTTGAAGAAGAGTGGGAGATTGGTGGTTTGGAGGCACTATGCTAGCTTTCCAGGAGGCGGGTTGCTGCTGTTTACAAGGGGAGCGACAGGAAGGGGCAGTAAGGCCAGCATGGTGCAAATGCACCAGCAGGAACACAGGATTGGCTTTGCCAGTGTGTTACACTACACAGACTTCCACATTGTCTCGTCCCTGTTCCTCCCAGCGTGCAACAGTGACCCATCTCCCAGGAAGCTAGTGTAGTGGCTCACATGGCAAGCCAGTTCATCAGGCCAGGATTCTGCTACTACCTTTCAGGTGTGTGGCTAGGAGCTGCCCCTTCATACATTTCTCATGCCTGCGAATTGGCTGCAAATGGCCAATAGTATTCCTCAGGTGGCTGGACTTGGTTCTGGGCTTGCCTCTTGCTGATCCCATCTTTAGGTTCTGATGTAAGCATACCTACAAAGGCACTTCCATGCATAAGGAATAAAATATGCACCCGCAAGTAGAAATCACTACGCTTTCCCCCCATGCTTAGAGCATTTCAACGGGCAGGCAAAGGGTGCTCCGAGCTTTCTGAGACACAGAGAGAGAACAAATCCTATGTAACAAATTCAGCACTTGTGAAAACACCCTCTGCTTTTCAGAGTTAACTAAACTGGAACAAAACCATGCAATCTTGTGAAAGTCCCGTCAGATTAATTTGGTTTATGAAATTTACAACAGCTCTTCTCTCTCCCACGGGCCGAAAAATACCGCAGTTGTTTGCCTCTCTGAATAATAATCATTACCATCTTCATCTCTCTCTCTCTCTTTCTCTGTCTGTCTGTCTTTTTTTTCTTCTTCTTCTGGCGGAGAGTATCCTGACTAGTAATAGTGCAAAGCAAACTCCTTTCTTAAAGAAGCCATTTTAAGACGTGAGCCCCTGGGGAGCTGAGTTCTGGTGTGAACACGAGCCTCAGAAAACCGTAGGCCGTTTGTTGACGCTATCGCTTTAAGTGTCGACCCGAAGCGTATCGTGTTGCTTTAAACCAGATTGCCTGCTTAATATTTAAGGTGACGGTTATGGAATCACTTTATCCCCTCCGAGATTGGCTCTGGAGGCGGCCAGGCTGGCTGAAGATACCCACCGCTCCTACCTCCTAGGCTTGTGCCTCAGGAAGGTATTTTTGATCCTTCCTAACCTGCCAGGGATCTACTAGCAGGCTATGTGCTGACTGAACGGAATAGTTCTCCAGCAGTTTAAAAAAAAAAAAGAGAGAGAGAGAGAGAGAGAGAGAGAGAGAGAGAGAGAGAGAGAGAGAAGTCGAGCTGATTTCTGTAGAGGAGGCAGGGCTTATGGTTTAGAAGGAAGTGAACTGGATAGGTCAGGAGACTGTACCATTTGTGAACACCCCTTTCCCTTTTATATTCATCTGTCAGATACAGTAGGCGTGCTCTGGGCTTGCTGGGCTTCGATGCAAAGCGGGGAGAAAAGCAGCCTAAATGTGACCTGCAGTTGGGAAGCTTGCTGCTTTTCCTGCTTTCCTTTTTATTCACCCCCCCTTGCTCTGCAGCCCACCCCCTTTCCTCTGCCTGGACGCTGCAAGCACTTGGAGCTGGAGTTGAAAGCTGTTTGGGGAAAAAACCCAGCTAACATGGTTTATTCCACTCGCTGCATGTTGGGTAAATTTCAAAACCCACATGGTCGTCCTCTTGCAGTGGAATAAAGTCGCATCTGATGGACGTCCTCTCTGCTTATAGCATAGCAATGAACGTCTGACAGGCGCGACCTTTCATAAGACAGCCCACACGACTGGCTTTCTGCCCAGAATATTGCTGCAACACTGTCTGTGATTGGTTATCTCCCTATCATCATGCCTTGCTTCAGAAGGGGAGAACGGCCCCCTTTTTAATAAGCCCACGATGGCCGGCTGCAATATGCTGCACTGTAAGTATTTTTTTGTTTTGTTTTGAGACCAAGAAGAGGGGTGGAATCATGCTGTGTAGAGAGTAGTAAGGCGGAGAGGAGCACATGGTGACGTGATTATGCTGTGAGACATCAGTGAAGTGCTGCTTGGTAAATTTTAACGTATCTGTTTTTTCTACAGGTTGGTACTAAGAAGTGCCTTTCCTGACGTCTCTGCTGCTTGGAACCGCTTCTAGAGCAGACTCTGCTTTTTGCCTTGCTTGCTGCCAGCTAGACTGCGACGACAGCTCATCCACTCTCCACCTCTAGCCCAGCCACCCCTCCCCTCATTTCTACTTATAATCAAGAGAAAGAGAAAGAGAGAGAGAAAAAAGCTCTAAGCATCAGGCGTTGCCCTAGGCTGCTTTAGTTATTCTTTTAGAAATAATAAGCATAACGACAACAACAAAAAGTTTGCTGGAAAAGTGAGATAATCTTCTGCCAGAAAGGAAAAAAAAATATATCAGAGAGAGAAGGAGCAAAATAAACTGTTCCTTGATTTATCTCTTTAAACTGCTGCATCTGTCTGTGCCAAACTAATCGATACCAATTGCGCCACACCAAAAAAATTGAATAAATCGAAATCTCAATAATAAAATTAATAATAACAATTGCAGATTCAGCCGTGTGGAGATTCCCCTTTCAGGCAACTTTTTCCTGAGAGCAGCTTGGAAATTCTCTGCTGAAGGGTCTCCCACGTTCTGCTGCTTGCATTTTGGCCTCCCAATTTGGCACTCAAGAATGGTTTACTGAGAGCACAAGGCTCATTCCAGGCCACACTTTTAAATGCTCATTTTTCTTACCACCTTAAGTTCCAAAACCATCCCCTTCTTCTGATTGACAGTTTCGCGCTGTGACTTTCTAGTGGGAAATCTATTCCTTGCTGTTGCGACAACACAACTTTACATCTTTTAACGTTGGGCTTTGGGGCTTTGGGGAAAGCATTTTGGAGGTGGCATTTTTCGTCGTTTCCAGTCTTATCAGTTTGGCCTCTTCTCTCTCTCCTTTTGTTTTTTTAATTGTTTGTTTCATTGACAATTTTAACTACCTGTAAAAAAATCTAAACATGGCTGTAAGTGTCACACCAATCCGGGACACAAAATGGCTAACACTGGAAGTGTGTCGTGAGTTCCAAAGAGGGACTTGCTCACGTCCAGATACGGAATGTAAATTTGCACATCCATCGAAAAGCTGCCAAGTTGAAAATGGACGAGTAATCGCCTGCTTTGATTCATTGAAAGTGAGTAAATATTATCATTCTTTTCAAAGCTAAGACAAAAATAATGACTGAAACAGTTGTAATCACTGAAGCAATTGAGTTTTAAAGGATGCTATTTTTTAATCTTATTAATGAGGTTGTGGTTTTAATAATTATGCTTTAAGGCAGGGAGAGAGTGTGGGGTTTTTCAGAAGGGCTAGGCTCTGTTTTCTTGCAGTTTATTATAGTTCCTTCATCCTTAGAATTACAGTGTATCTTTAAGTTGGAATGTTAAGAAGCACCATTTGTGCACCTCAGACGAGTGTTAGTCCATAGTACTGCAAAAAGCAAATACAATTCACGTTTAGACTGAAAGATGGACTCAGGTCTGAACTGTTAAAGGCTGGGATTATCTACTCTGAAGGCTCTTACTGCAATAAATTTGTTAGTCATTAGGACATGAAAGGGTTCTGCTTTTTTTCTTTTGTAGGAAAAATTCAACGGATAATTCTCTGTGTGTGCTTAAAGTGAGAAAAATTAGAGTCCTCAAACTAAAGGCCATGTCTTCTGAACAATTGCCTGGTGCTGAGAGCATACCTAGATAGTTGTTGTGTGTAGTCAGCAGTCACAAAGTCTGAGAATTTCCTTCGTTAACGTTGCACTAAAAAACTTAATTAAAAGATCACTTGTATAAGTCTCAGCTTATGAAAGGATCGCCTGTTTAAATATTGGATTTGAAAACCATGTTTCTGCACTTATGAAATAGAACTATAGCTAATGCTCTATGGATATATTACTGCTTCAAGAAAATGGATGATGTCTAGAATTGCTGTTTTCAAATATGTTTCTGCTTTCATCAGTCAGGCTTGAGACTTATCTTCTGCCCTAGTTTACCATGCTTGAAATCCCAGACTTGTTTATTTGGGAGACAGGTTGTAGCTAAGTGGTGGAGCATCTGCTTTGCATGCAGAAGGTTTCAAGTTCACTCCCTGGCATCTGTATGGCTGGAATTGTTCCTTGTCTGAAACCCTGTAGCGTCTCTGCCATTCAGCGTTGGAAATACTGAGCTAGGTATACCAGTGGTCTGGCATAAGGCATATGTTCCTTTAAGCATACAGATTCAGTCTAGCATGCACTACTTACCTGGGAGTAATCCCTATTGAACATGGTGGAATTTACTTCCAAGTAAAAATGCATAGGCTTACGCTCAATGCACCTTGACCTCAACATGCCACAGTCCATGCAGGTAAAGGGCTTGAATTTCAAATTGCTTAGTCTGATTGACTTAAATGGAACTGAACTGATTTAAATGCAAGTATTTAGGCTTCATTTAGGGTTCTGAATCTGGTTGAGAGCCAGGATTGCTTTTGCATGTTACAGAGCAGTGAGAAATCGATACGTGGTTGAGTCATGCACACACACAATCTCTCTCTCTCTCTCTCTCTCTCTCTCTCTCTCTCTCTCTCTCTCTCTCTCACACACACACACACACACACACACACACACACACACACACACTTTTCCTGCCTCTGGTATAATGTCTAAAGAAGTGATGCCTGTAATTGATGAACCTACAGCTGGACAGAGTGGAAGTTGAAGGAGAAATATATGTTTGCTTGTTTTAAAATGAAATAGGGCTGCCATTCCAGCCAAATATTTGGACTTGGAATTAGGCTGCGAAGGGGCAAATGTTCAGCTCTGCCTCGTTTATGACTGGACTTGTTCATACTGACTGGACAGCAGTCGCCAGAACTGTGAGAAAAGTCAATTCTCTGCTCTGTGTTTGCTTTGGCGGCTGAAGGCATGTTGTGGGTTGTGACTTGCCATTTGGCCATATCACACTCAAGGTCAGCTTAGATTTTCTTGCTGTAGAATAACGTTGTAACACCACTTGTCAGTCACATAGGCCATGTTGGAGTGATGATCATCTGCCTGGCTGCCTATTTATCTGTCTATTGCTGTTTTCGGATGCTCCATAGCTAGCGCACAAATATATGTTGGCCCCGGGAGCCTTGGTTGCCAAAGCTTGTGAGCTAAGGATTTGTCGTTTCGTTCTGCTGCTTGGCAACTATAGCCATTCTTAAGGATTAAGAAAGCTCTCCATAAAGTGTTGCTGCTAGGTAACTTCCATTCATTTGATTACGGGGACCATTGTGCAAGCTGTTGTTGCAATGACTGAGGGATGCAGCACAAGGGCAGATGAAAGACACTCAATACTACACCTTAGCCATAGGCCACGGGTAAGGCGTGTCAGTCCCCATGACCAGATGTGGCCCTCCAAGCTTCTCTATCTGGGTCTTGGTGACTCTGCCATGCCACCTCTCACCAGCCGTGCTCCAAACCTGTTTCAAGAGCTTTTGCCCGACTGGAAGCTTTTGCAAACTACGAGAGAATTTGTTCTTTTCCTCCCCACCCCCAAATATTTTTTTTGTTTATAAAATTGTATATCCTCCCCTTCACTTCTGCTGAAACTCTTGGAGGAACTTACAGTGGTGGAATAAAACAAGTGATTTGTTTTTTTCATATTTGTATCTCACTTCTCATCCGTTACGGAGCCCAAGGTGAAGCGTGTGGTTTCTGGGGTGTCTTCCATTCATTCGGTGTTCCGGAATGGGGAAAGGCTGTAGCTCAGTGGTAGAGCACGTACTTTTCTTGCAGAAGGTCCCTGGCATCTCCAGTTAGAGCTGGGAGACACTCCTGCCTGAAACGTTGGAGAACTGCTGGAAGTTAGTGTAGCCGGTACTGAGCTAGATGGAGCATTGCTCCGACTCTATATAAGGTAACTTCCTTTGCCCCAGGCTCAGGCGTTCTGACCACCAGCAAGGTAAGTGCCTTCGGACCATACTCCCAGCCATTTAAAAACATGGATTTTCAATACAAAGCAACAAACTATACAGGGAAGGGTTGAGTTCAGTGTTAGAAACTCAGATATGTAAGCCAGGCTCCAAATGGCTTCTTAAACCAATGTTACAGTCACCAAAACGAAATGTTTAGTTGTCATTTTTGGGCAAGACAGTGCTAAATAATGGACTGACCGTGATTGAATATCAGTTAAACATCTGGCTAGTTCAGATAACAGCATCTCTTCTCCCTCCTCCCGTGTTGAGCCTGAAGGGGATTTCAGTCTTCTGTGGCAAGGATGGATGATGTTTCGATGCCTAAGCATGGAAACTTGTAAACTGGTATGGGGAAGACCTGTCCCACCAGATGTTGAGGAACTGTAACTCACATCGGCACCAGCGAGTATAATCAATGGCCAGGGATGGTGGAAACTGTAGCTCAGCAACATCTGGAGGGCCAGAGGTTCCTCACACCTGCTTTAAAACGTTGAATAGCACACAAAATGAAAATTTTGTTGGGCCACAAATGGTGTGCAGCTGCAGTCAAACTATAATTAAACATTTTATGTCCCTTGATCATGAAATTTTGCTTTTTATGGAACTATTCACAAGGCTGGTTTAACTGCTTATTGGAGTTTTCTACTCAAGGGAACAAGTGTGCTGTTGTGAGGAGGAATTGCAAAGGAGACCTCAGCTTGGCTTCTTGGAGTGGATTCTGGTTTTCAAGCTCCCACCATGCATGGAAGTTGATGTGGTATCTTGCTTGAGGCTCCACAACCACCCAAGAACTAGCACCTAGTAAGCAATGATAGAGTTGTCATGCCCAGAATGCAGAGTCTGGTGAAATTGAAAATCCATACACACAACAATATAGTGTGACTTTATTTTGATTTTGATTCACCATAATTTTTTTTGTTTTTTTCGGGTTTGCAAGCCACCTTCTAAGACGTTTTCCTAAAAGATGTGTTGCAAATGTGATAAATGGAATCATAGTCCATAGTCAACCAGTCCAACCCCCTGCAATGCTGGAATATGCAGCTGTCCCACACAGGGATCGAACCTGCAACCTTGGCGTTATCAACGCCAAGCTCTAAGCAACTGTGCTATAATACAGAAAAGCTGTGAAGCTAGCAGATGTGTTTGTGCATCGTTACTCTCATATAAATAAGATTATCATTTAACCTCGATCAGCATATTCTGGCATAAATTGGTAATAAACACAGACCCTTGGAGATTACTCATTATTTGGAAGACTCAAAATCCTGAAGACAGATGCAGTCCCCAGATACTTCCCATTTTAACACCATAGCAAATTACTTTCACTCATTTGCTTAGTTAGTGCATCACATGTATGACTCCCTACTGGCATGTGCATATATATATATATATATATATATATATATATATATATATATATCCAGGAGGGGGAATGTAAAGCTTGGCAAGTGTGCTAACACATATGTTAATTAAGCCTGAGCATGCTTTCAAACGATGGAACAGAATCAGAAGATTTCTTTCAAGAACATTACAAATCAGAGTTTTCACCTTAATGCAGGATCTTTTGAAATGTTAAATCTTAAGAATTGTCTCTTGGGGTTGATCCATGCGGCTATCAATCTCAGATCAATGGATTAAATTGTAGAGCCCTTCGTCTCCTCCCTGTGGGTAGTCCCATAATTTATGAAGAAAGCTCCAGAGCTCAGTGATTGGGCCCATGCTGTATATATAGAAGGTCCTAGGTTCTGATCATGGCATCTGGCCAATACCTTAGTGACCAGCAAAATATGTAGGCATCACTGGACTAGAGGAATCAGTGGTTATCTGATACCGATAACCTCAGCACACTTATGTAACTTACATGACTCCATAATAGTTTAGCAGAGCAGGTTTTCCACCAAATGGAACAAGGTAGTAGTGGGGTAACCTGTACCAAGTTATGTGTCTTCATATGCATAATGATTATTTATAGTGATGTGTGATTTATGAAAAAATGAAAGGTAATCAGCAAATAAAATTTAATAAAATCCTAATAAACCACAACAAAAACTAGTTCAACAGATGGCAATGTAAGGTCTACTGCTGTTCTGAAAAGGATGGCAGTGGAGAGGCTAAATTGAACTCTTTTGGAAGAACGTTTGAGCATTAAAGCTACCACCAAGAAGGCTCTGTTCCTTGTAGAGGCTTAACCTAGCCTCTGCATAAGAGAGAATCTGGAGCAGGACACCCTGAAAAGGGGTGTGTGTGTGTGTGTAATAGGAGAAGATGTTGCCTGAGATAATCAGGACCTAAGCTGTTTAGGACTGTAAAGGTCAGGACTTACACTTCAAGTTGGGCTTAGAAACGAATTGGCAGCCGGTGCAGCTGTCTCAAAATAGGTGAAATATGAGAGATCCTATCCGTTTCTGTCACCAGGCAGGCTGCCATATTCTCGCCACAAGCTGAAATTTCTGAACTGTTTTCAAAGGTAGCCCCATGTAGAGGGTATCACAGTAGTCTAATCTGGACATTGCTAAAGCATGAATGGCATTGGCAGAAACATTGCTAGCATGCACCTTGAGATGTCTGACATATGGGAGTTGAAAGCAGGCAATGCCAAGCTTTTAATACGTAAACATTTTAATATTTTACAGTCTCTTCTTTGTCCTGCCTCATAATCTTTCTGAACCCCTTTATAGGCCAGGGTTGTTACTGAATTTCTGCCTACTCCCAGCAGGAAAATAATTACTCCTGCACCCCCTGTTTGCAGTTAGCTTTAATGTAAGTAAAGATTACCGTTGTTATTTATTATGCAGGCTTTCGGGCAATTAAAGGGAAAAAACGAGGTTGTATTCTGAGGTCAGTCTGGTCTTTTCTGCCTCATGGCAAAAAAATAATAATACGAACTTAAACTGTTGAAAATGAACAGCAAGTAAAACGTTTCTGTAAAAATAAGATGTATATTACAAAATAAGCTATACGTTGTATATCATGAACTTAAAAGTTTGGTGATGATTACATTTATGTGAGGTATATTTTCTGTACAAACACCTCGGTAGGAAAAGCTGTTACAAAACTGTTAATCTAAACAGTTATAAAAACATTTAACCACCTCTAAAATGCATATGAAAATAATAGTAAATTAGTTCTAAAGGCTAGCAGCCTTTCATATTGGAAAGGACATTGGAGGTTTGAGTGTGCCTATGTTATGAGGGTGTTAATATGGGGAAAACCAGTTATTACTCAGAGGGTGTGTATATATGTGACTTGTTTAGGTTAAAAAAATAAACATTTAGCAAGCTCTCCGTCTGATAAAAGGTGATCAAGGTAAGGCAGAATGTTTGTAGTTCTTGTCTAGCAGCTGCATTTGAGTGCAAGATGGATATCGCCCAATATGCCTTTGCTATTTTTAGAATATTGTAGCAGGCAAAGCAAACACTTTCTGAGGAGACCCTGTGAAATGGCAGAACCTTCAGCTGTGCTGTTTCAGTCTTTGGCTATGCTCCCAGGTACCACTGCATTTCATATTCTCTATGGATCAGGGGCATTTGGTTCAAAGATAAAAATGCAGTTTTTTAGATGGCCACCTACTGAAACCTATATGCATATATATATATATATATATATATATGCAGGTTTTGGTGTCCTCGGGTGTCTTCCCGTGTAAAAGTTGGGGTGTCTAGGCGACGTTTCGACGAGGTCTCACTCGTCATCTTCAGGCATCTTCAGCCTGAAGATGACGAGTGAGACCTCGTCGAAACGTCGCCTAGACACCCCAACTTTTACACGGGAAGACACCCGAGGACACCAAAACCTGCATTCCTGTACCCGTGAAAATCTACAAAAGCATATATATATATATATATGCTTTCGTAGATTTTCACGGGTACAGGAATGCAGGTTTTGGTGTCCTCGGGTGTCTTCCCGTGTAAAAGTTGGGGTGTCTAGGCGACGTTTCGACGAGGTCTCACTCGTCATCTTCAGGCTGGTGCTTTCGGCTTCTTGTTACTGGAACAGAGCAGGATCTCAGTGTTTGAGTTCCTATAAATACTGTTGAGGGGGTGTGGTGTATAGCCTCCAATGTTCTGGGCAGAGAGGAAGTTCCCAGGCTAGTGTGCCTTTTCTTCTTTTGTTCCTTAATTACTTGAGGGATATCTTGAGTGATTTCTTGAGTGATATCCTGAGTACCACTTAGGTGGGTCATTAGGTGTGGATTAGTTGCTAAAGTCTTTGTGTCTTGACCTCTTGAACTTTGTGAAGAGTTTTTCTGAGAAGATGGCTGTACTGCACTTAGTTGTGCTCTGGCTTGGCTTCGTGTATAGGGGCGAGCTGTGGTTTTGTGGCCTGTGTCAGCCAGATCTGTGTAGGGATTGCAGGGGGGTGCAGCATCCGGAGGTGCCACCATGGTTTGGCTACTGGATGGTGTCTGTAATTTATCTGTGGAGAGGGTCTGGGTTTGGGTCTGGTGTGGTTGATTGGTGATGGCGTTCTGTGTGCCTCTGGATCTGGTGTCAGTTTTTGTGGGGAGGGCTAATTTCCAGATGTCTGGCAAGCGGGATGTGTCGTCACGCTTGTTCATGTTGTGGGGGTGTTTCTCTATCTCGATGGCTTCCATGATTATTCTCTTGTGGTGATGTTCCATGTTAAAGAGCAATTTGGAATCTGCAAAATTAATTTCGTGTCCTGTTTCTTTCATGTGTTGGAAAAGAGAGGAAGTTTTTTCTTCTTTTTTGACGGCATTCTTGTGTTCTGCGATACGTGCATTTATTCGTCTGTTTGTTTGTCCAATGTACGTGGCTGGGCAGACTTTGCAGGGTATTTCATAGACCCCTTGGTTTTCCAACTGGATTTTATCCTTGGGGTAAAAGTGCAGTACAGCCATCTTCTCAGAAAAACTCTTCACAAAGTTCAAGAGGTCAAGACACAAAGACTTTAGCAACTAATCCACACCTAATGACCCACCTAAGTGGTACTCAGGATATCACTCAAGAAATCACTCAAGATATCCCTCAAGTAATTAAGGAACAAAAGAAGAAAAGGCACACTAGCCTGGGAACTTCCTCTCTGCCCAGAACATTGGAGGCTATACACCACACCCCCTCAACAGTATTTATAGGAACTCAAACACTGAGATCCTGCTCTGTTCCAGTAACAAGAAGCCGAAAGCACCAGCCTGAAGATGACGAGTGAGACCTCGTCGAAACGTCGCCTAGACACCCCAACTTTTACACGGGAAGACACCCGAGGACACCAAAACCTGCATATATATATATATATATATATATATATATATATATACACACACACACACACACACATATACACAGAGAGAGAGAGAGTGTGAGTCTTTTAAAAGAGTCTTTTAAAATGTGTACTCTGTATCCATGGGGCCTCTTTTAAAGGACTCACCCTGTATATAGGGTGGGGGGGGGAGGAGAGGGAAATGAATAGAGGGTAGCTCCATTTGGGGCTACCTTTGAAGGTGACCCGGAAACTACAACTAATCCAGAATGCGGCAGCTAGACTGGTGACTGGGAGCGGCCGCCGAGACCACATAACAGCAGTTTTGAAAGGCCTACATTGGCTCCCAGTACGTTTCCAAGCACCATTGAAACTGTTGGTGCTGATCTTTAAAGCCCTAAACAGCCTTGGTCCAGTATACCTGAAGGAGTGTCTCTACCCCCATCATTGTACACTGAGGTCCAGCGCCAAGGGCCTTTGGGCAGTTCCCTCACTGCAAGAAGCCAAGTTGCAGGGAACCAGGCAGAGGGCCTTTTTGGTAGTGGCACCCGCCCTGTGGAACGCTCTTCCACCAGATGTCAAAGAGAACAACAACTACGAGACTTTTAGAAGACATCTGAAGGCAGCCCTGTTTAGGGAAGCTTTTAATGTTTGACGGACTATTGTATTTTAATATTTTGTTGGAAGCCGCTCAGAGTGGCTGGGGAAGCCCAGCCAGATGGGCAGCGTATAAATCAATTATTATTATTATTATTATTGATAAAAAACAATAGGGAGGGAATCTATCTTGGTGGTAGAACAGATGTTTTGCATGTAGAAGGTGCCAGGTTCGATCCTTGGGATCTCCACTTGGAAGGATCACATAAAGAAGATAGAAAAGACCTATGCCTGGGGCACTGCTAATTGGTTTAGTTTCTTTAGTTGAACTGGCTGGTATGGCATAGTTCAGGGATAGCCAACGTCATGCTTGCAGGGACTGATGGGAATTGTAGTCCCAACAACATGTGGAGGGGCCCCATGTTGGTTACCCTCAGTGAAGTGGCTAAGGGACCGAGCTGTGGGGTAGAAAATTCCATCTAGCACAATAAGTTCCTGAGGTCAACTTGTTTAATATTCGCATTCAGCCTCTCAGAGGAAGAAGATCCCTTTTAAAATATCGTTTCAAATTATGTAAGTTTTGTGGGATGAAAAGAAGCAACAAATTTGAACTATTTGATTTTGCCTGATTTCATGGTAGCGTAAGCTTTATTTGGTTGTTGGTCAAGAAACAAATTGTGGAAGCGTGATTTTGTTTCTTTGAAATGCAGCAGGAATTGCCTCCCGTTAAAACTCAGCTTGCCTCAGCTTAAAACATTCGAAAACTTCATTCACTCTAATGTCTGCCTTGTTACTTCCCAGGGGACTAACTGCTGTTTTCTGTTCCGATGTGCAGAAACACTTTTACCTACGGACCTCAAATTATTTCTTGCTAGGACTAAACTGCTAAACCTTTGTTACCCATGCTTGAATGTTATTGAAGTCTGTGTGATTTTCACCACATGATAGCCATCATACTGTGTATGCAAAAGTTGAATTGAGAGCGGCATCAGACAAATTGGAGAGTCATGTAGAACCTACTTAAAAAGACTTAACTAGGTGGCACCATTTTGGTTGGCAGCTGACTAGCTTCCAGCATCTCAGATAAATTTGCTGTTATTATTCCACTTTAGGAATGGAATAGACTGCATAACTGGGGCGTGGAGATATATATTTCCCTATTTGGTTAAAAGTGCAAGCAACTTCCTGACCATCTGAACCCAGCTTTGCTCTTTAGCTTTACATTCATTTTTGCTTCTCCTAGACTCTACACAGAAAGGAATCAGAAGTGTATAACGATTGCACTGGGAGGCTCAAAAAGGTGTTTGTATGTGTACTATTATTATTACTTTTATTGTATATATCCCGCCCATTTGGCGGGGTTCCCCCAGCCTCTCTAGGTGGTTTCCAGCACATATAAAAACATTAAAAAATGTCAAACATAAAAACCTCCCAATGCATGGTTGCCTTCAGATGTCTTCTAAAAGTTGTGTAATTCTTATCAACAACAAGCTCTGTGCATTGTACATAAAATAAATTCTGTGGAGGAAAATGGATATCCACATTCTTTGTCCACTTTTTCTGTTCCTCCTTAGCATCTGCACTGCTCACACAAGGTAAACAGTTCAATCTTGTTGATGTCTACTGAGAAATAAGTGCCATTATTTTGAGTGCAGTTTGCTCCCAGGGAAGGGCATTTCGAATCAGAACTCATATCGCTTGTCCAAACAAGTGTATGGCAGGAAGAGAGAGATGTTTTTTTATGGGATATTGAGGTACAAGTGAGACACAAAAAGGCCTTTAGCCACTGGAAATCACTTCCATGTCTTTGTTGTGCCTCAGAGAGGAGGCAGTGTGTTATAGCGGTTAAACTATTGTGCGGGGGAAATCCAGGTTCACACTGAGCTGTAAATCTTGCTGGGTGACCTTGGCCTAGTCGCAATTTCTCATCTTAACCTACCTTACAGGATAGATGGGGAGCAAGTCCTGTGTATGGCACTCTTAAGTCCTTGGAGTAAGGGCAGGGTGAACCTAAAATCATATAGGTTAGTTATCAGTTTCAGACAAAACAAAACAATGACTAATCTGGAATCTAAAGGACATGTTGGGTACTGTGCTAACAGCTAGATTCCATAATTTACATCATGCACCAGCAGTCAGCATATTGGTGTCTCTGTCTCTTGTTTTTCTGTTTACATCTTGCAAGTCCTTTCTGCTTCACAAGTGCATTAAAGAGAGAAGATAAACACACTGTGACGGGTAATCAGCTGAGTATATAGAGCTTCCTCCACCCACTTCCTTCAAACTAAACATGGTCAGCTGAGTTTTTAAGCTGTTCCTTTATCTCTCCCCCCACCCCAAACCATGTCACACACTGCAGGCGTGAAATATGCTTGTCGACTCTTAAGTTCTCAGTGTCCACATCATTACAAAAATACAAAGGCTGAGCTTATGCTAGCATACTTGCTGTCAAGTTTTAGGACTGAATTATTTTAAAGTGTGAACTTCCCCAGGGCGAAAAGCACAGAGACATATAGCGAGCCAACTGAGAGCGAAAAAGGCGGGGGGAAAGGGGGATATATATCACTTATAGCAAATACACTTAAAATGGTAGGAACCTAAATAACAGAAATTCCGGCAAACAGCCGACACTCTTATTATTATTTTGCTGGATCTCCGATACAAATTGTGATGAAGGGAAGAGGAAAACAGGAACCAATACATAGTTAACACAAGGTGTTTGTGCAACATCAATTCTTGTTGCTCTTTCACAGTGCATCTGTTTTCAAATAGGTCTCGTTTAGCATGACCTACAGGTGCGCCAAACTGAGCAAATAAAGGGAAGGAAAATCTGATTAGCAGCACAGTCTTTAGTTGCGTTCAGTTAGAAGTTAAGTCCCATTGATTCCAGTAAGACATGATTCCAAGCAACTCTCTTTAGGGTTGCAGTGTCAAGCCATCAAGCATAAGTGAGTCGTATTAACTTCTGTTTGCCCTGTGGGTTTAACAAGATGTCATGGCTGCTGCCAGCTTGCATCTCCTCCATGCATCATATTGGTAACATCAAGTCAAAGCCTGTTCCTTATCTTGCCCTGGCCAAGATTCCTACGACACATGAATATTGTCGGTTCAGCATATGTCAAGTTCTGTATTGTGGATCTGGCCTTGAATACCATTCAGATATTGCAGCTGGTACAAAACATGCAGTGGTTGAACCTTTTTGCACAGAGCCATATTAGCCTGTCCTTATGACACCAAATACTGGCTACCTGTTCATTATAGAGATTAATTCAGTGTGCTAGTTTTGATGTATAAAGCTCTGAACAGTTTGGGACCTGATTACCTGAAGGAATGCCTCTGCCTGTATTTCCCTGTCTGTATTTTAAGATCAGTTATGGAGTCTGTTTGATGATACCATAATTGCGTGAAGTTATAGGACCCTTTTGGCATTGACACCCCTGCTCTGGGATACAGTCACCTCCCCAATTGCCTGGTGGCAATGTTGTCCACCTTTTGGCCTTTTCCTCTCCCTGCATTTCAACATGATTATTTTTGACCTGTGTCGGGACAGATAGGAGAGACAAAGTAGCGTTCTGTAATTTTACTGTTTTCATAATGGTTTCCTCCCCCATCCTCCTCTCTCTCTCTTTCTCTCTCTCTCTCTCTGTGTGTGTGTGGGGGGGGGGGTTGTTGTATCGCAATGAAATTGTTGCTACCAGCCCTGAGATCATCTGTGACGAAATACAAGACATAAATTTCATAAATAAAACAAAACAAAACTGGCCAGCAGAGTTGCACAAAGACTTGGCCAAGATGACCATTAAATGCTCATATTTTACAGGTAAACAGGGCTTGAGTCTTCACAGTTGGTAAAGCGTTAGGCGTGGCTGATTATTATTATTTTGCCTTGGATTTTTCTTTGCTATTGTTAATCTACTGGGGGAGTCAGGAATCCTCACTAATCTTCTGCAACTCACCCAAATATCTATAGGTATGTTTCAGTCGGCTGTCTGATCACCCCCATTGAAAGGTAAACAAGTGCTTCTTCAGCTTGGAATACTGTATGTGATACATGAGATACATGATAAATCCGCCAAAGAGCTTTAGAACAGCCGTTACTCAAACGAGGGACATTTTATACTAACTCTTTATAGTAACTTACTGCCCTTCTAAGAGTTTGGTTCTGAGTTTACTTAGTCCAAAATCATCGGCAGTTTGATTTTGCTGAAGGCCAGTGAGAGGTTTGGGTTTGCTCTTGTAGTTTTGGTAGAAGGAGCCATCGCTGGCAAGTAATTTTGTTGGAGTAAAACTTGTCAAATCGGAAGCATATATTTGTTTTGGGGAGGCAGAACAACATCCCAGTGTACTCCGTGGTGGCATTTGTGCTGAAATGGGAACTCCCAGTCCACCAGTAGCAAACAGCAAAGTTGATATCTGTAACTTGACCCTATAGAAATAGATCTATTTTTAATTTGTGCTGAATCTCAAAGACACAACGCTTAAGCCAAATCAATTAGTCACGTAGGTGGACAAATGCCAGATATGGAGCGCAGTCCCCCCCCCCTTTGCTGGCTTTTAAATAATAATGAAAATGCTGTTTCCTTTAACAGGAGGAATTTAAAATCTGCCAAAGGCTAATCACTGTGATAGGGTTGGATCTATCCCAAAATTAAGCCACTTAAAGTCTGCAAACACTTCTTTTGGGTGGGCAAGGCCCTGAAATTCCACCTAGACTGCCTTCAAACAAACAAGTTTGCCAAAACAAAGCACTAAAGACAGTTCTTCAGTCAAATCATATGCTAGGTTAAAAAATGTGTTTGAATCATGTGCTTGGGATTTTCTGCATGTTTCTCATTTTAAAAAAGCAGCACCCGGGGCAAGGCAAGTAATTTGTGCCCCCTAACCCGTGGATTTGCGCCACCTAACCCTAACCCCCAGATGTTGCGCCCGGTGCAGCTGGCCCCCCCTGCACCCCCCACGCTACGCCACTGTTTGTCTGATTGGACTGATTTGAACTCAAGAGAAATTCCATAAATCCATTTGCAAATCAGATGTACTTCTTAAATGGAACTAGGGCAACAAAGTCCGTAACCTCACTTTGATGAAACTGAAACATACTTTATATTGTAAACCACCCTGTGATCTTTGAATGAAGAGTGGTATAGAAATTTAATTAAAAAAATAAAAATAAACCATTTTTAATACTGTTTTAATTAATTACTTGCTGTTTCAATTAATTTGTGTGTGCATATATTCACACACTATTTCATTTTTAAACAGTTTTCATTTTGTAAACAACCGTAAAGTTTTTCTATCATCCATATTTTAACGTGTATTTAAGGTAATACACACTTTTTCTCTGTAAGCAGCTTTGCCTAATATGCACATACTTGCAAAATAATTTCCCCTAAAACAATTCATTTTTGTATATTTTAATGAATATATGCATTTAAATGCACACTCTACCCTAAATAGATGTATTTTCGCACACATTCCTTGGCTGGAGTAGCGAGGATTTCAAAGGATGGCCTTGTTCCGGTTCATGTATTATTTCAGAAAGCGTGAGCTAGATAGATTTGCCTTTAAATGTGAACAGAATCAAACTTCTCTCCCATCGCTACTAATGGCTAATATGGCGTTTCCCAGCTGAGTGATAGATAAGAGCATAAGAAAAGCCCTGCTGGATCGTGCCAAAGGCCCATGTCGTTCAGCATCACAGTAGCCAAACAGATGCCTTTGTGAATTGATTAATAAGCTTTGGTGCCTTTCATCAGATCACTAGTGCTGGGCTAATAATCATGCAGCTAGAATGAAACCTTATGGTAATTTGCAAGTAGCTTCTCTGTGTGAACTCTTTAAAGATGTTCAGGAGCACAGGATTTCTAGCCTTGGTAAGGTTAAAATAATTGCAAAGAGAGGAACACACACCTTTTGTTATTTTTGGAGGGTGGGTGTTATTAAATCCCCGACAATCTTTCAGATCAAATCGATTGGGATCTAAGCATGCACACTCTTATACAATTGCACTATTCTGTTGCCGAAGGGTACACATTTTCATTAGAATTAGATCATGAATTTTGCAGCGACTTTTTCTGTGTGGACCCCTTCTTACCCAGACTAAGAATTGCTACATTCCATTTTCAGAGTTAATATTCCCGGCTGCGATGATGACGCTCCACTCATCACATTTGAGTCTGATCTGGATTACCCCCCCCCCAAAAAAAACCCCTTCCCACCCCCCTTTGTTTTCTCCAACTTGTTCTGAGCTGCATCATTATAGGAGCAGATTTCATTCCTTGAAATCTGGAAGCGCAGAATGTTGTGCAAGTCTTCAGGGACTCCACGGGAAATGTAAAAAATGATCGCTCAGCAGCAGAATCTTAGCAATAGCAAGTAACCTAGTAACTGCACTTGGAATGTTAAAAAAATACAACAGTTCAGTGACAAAATAGATCCATTAATTGTTCCCAACTGAATGAATTTCAAATGCTGCATTAATTTATTTATTAGAAATAACAAAAGTTTGAAAATGCTGTGTTAGTATATATATATATATATCCTGCTGCAAGAATGGCACGTTTCTTTGACATGTAGAAATTATTCCTATTCCAAGATCCTGACTGTGTCACAGAGAGGTGCAAGAAGGGAGAAATGGTGCAGACGCCACTGGATTATAAATGGAATGCTGTTGGATCAAACCAAACGTCTATCTAATTGAGCACCCTGTTTCTCACAGCGGGTAACTGTGAGGGCAAGTGCCCCTGAGGGCAAGGGCCTTCTCCTGCTGTTATTTCCCAGTGACCGGTCCTCAGAAACATGCTGTTCAATCTGGAGGTAGTATATAGCCATCATGACTAGCACTCACGTTAAGAGCATCTTCATGTGATCTTCAGGTGCCTCCACCTGCAGAAGTGAAGAAGATGGCTACGTGAGGCAGGGACTTTTCCGTGCACCCGGTTTTTTGAACTCTTTCCCTATTTTTTAGTGGGATATTTCTGCTGAAAATGGATCTTCCTGAAAGATTGGAGTCCTGACCTCGTGACGACTGGAAATCTCACTCAAAAATCGCTACAGGTTCTGAGATTTTCACCGGGCATTGACCACACACATATAAACATATTTGACAGTCATAAGGACTGTTAACATTTTTTAAAAAAATGAGAATTGAAATTCATAGGATACTGTATTCTGTGGCTAATGAATTTTGTTTTTCGTTTTTCTGTGCTTCCCTAGAATAATACTATTTGTACCACACTGGTTATATAGAATAATCACAGAAGTTGTTTATCTTCCTTGTGACTGGATGTTAAGCACTTACATTTGAAAACATTAGCAGTTTTGTTACAAACAGCATTCCCTGCTGTTATAGATTGAACTTCCGAACAAAATGACACTGCAAAGCTGACATAGTTAAAAACTAGGAGAAAAATGAAAGCAGGAGGGTTTTTAAAGACTGAGGGATGGGTAAGACAAATGGTTCTGCCTTTAAGATATTAAGATGGCTTGTAATGAAGGAACAGCTGAAGGGCACAGTGACAAAACAGGGAGACTGGAGCTAAGAGCATACATTTTTCTGGCATATATTTGTGTTCCAAGTCAAGGGGATTGTGACTCCTTTAATTCCAAAACTGATTCAAAAAATACAGCATGTTGCTTTTCAGATATCCTGATTTATTTGCTCTTTCCAAAAACTTGAATTGGGCATTTAGTTTCATATTCCAGACTAGAATTTTTTAGATGTTATTTCCCAAGCACTTAATGTTATCATCCTCTGAAGCCAAATTGGTCACACTCCTAGTCAGATTAATTCTGTTAAATGTGAAGTGGTCAGAGATCTCGGAGTGATGCAGACACTGTTGTAACGCTTCATCTACTTGCCATGTGCTAAACTAATCCGTTCCAGACATGTTTTTAAAAGATAAGTCTACGGTTGTGTTCAGTCCAGTGAGAGCCACTCATAATGCCATGGCAAGATTGTAATCCTTTGGTGGCTTGTCAGGGCTGACAGCTCTATTAATTTATGACCCACGTTGCAGATCGGTTGTTAAAAAGGAAATGGTTATAAGTAATTAAGCCACTTGTCCGAGTGGGTTTCATAGGGCAGGTACCAAGATAATTTTATCTAGCTTTCTAGGTCATAGAGTTACTCAAATGAGGACTCTGACAATTAGAGAAGATGAAAGTGCGACTGAAGGAGAAGAAATCAGATTTTCACGTTCCTTAAACCTGTATTCCTGCATAAACCAATGTTTCAGGGACTGAAGGCCGGATCGGATGTGGTACCAATATAATCTTACATACTTTTATGTGCCACAGAGTTAATAAAAGGAGGAGTCTAAAAACTGGAGAAAGATGAGAGAAGAAATAAGATTTTTATAGCCCTTAATCCTATTTTCCTGAATAAATCAATGTTTCACCATTTGCACTCTATTCATATATGAACCAGGTTTTGTTTGTGTCTGTGTATGGGGGAGTCATCTATCTTTATATTTATTTTTTTAAATGACCACAAAAATGGCAGGCTCAGGTGAGGGGAGCTTAACTTTGTTCCCTTCCCCTTGTTACTTTCCTCTGCTTCTATCATTGTCAGCCCTTTTCCTTGAGTGGTTTCAGATTTTGGTAGCATTAGACTCCCTACGATCACCCATCATTTTATATGTGAATGGGGCAGGCATATTTTATGCAGTTATTGGTACAATTATTTGTCACGTTTCCTCCATAGAGCTCAAGGTGACCTACATGGTTCTCCTCATGCCCTCACAACAATCTTGAGAGGTATGTTGGGCTGAGAGACAAGGACTGGGCCCAAGGTTGTTGTTGTCGTTTAGTCGTGTCCAACTCTTCGTGACCCCATGGATCAGAGCACGCCAGGCACTCCTGTCTTCCACTGCCCCCCGCAGTTTGGTCAAACACATGCTGGTAGCTTCGAGAACACTGTTCAGCCATCTCGTCCTCTGTTGTCCCCTTCTCCTTGTGCCCTCCATCTTTCCCAACATCAGGGTCTTTTCCAAAGAGTCTTCTCATGAGGTGGCCAAAGTACTGAAGTCTCAGCTTCACGATCTGTCCTTCCAGTGAGCACTCAGGGCTGATTTCCTTCAGAATGGATAGGTTTGATCTTCTTGCAGTCCATGGGACTCTCAACAGTCTCCTCCAGCACCATAATTCAAAAGTATAAATTCTTCGGCGATCAGCCTTCTTTATGGTCCAGCTCTCGGCCCAAGGTTATCCTGTGAGTTTCATGGCTGAGTGGAGATTTGAACCAGGGTCTCCCACGCCCTAAGTCCTGTACTCTAACCTCTACTCCACAGTGCATAAGCAAACATGGGTACAACTGTCATGGCAGGTTTGGCCCCCTTTTTTGCAAAAGAAAATCAGAGCTACATTGCAATCTTATGCAGGTTTACTTAGAAACAAGTCCCACTGAGTTCAGTGAGACTGATGCCCAAATAAGTGCCCATAGGCAGTCGTAATATTGCATGAATTTATCTATGCATTTGTTGTCTTTTGCAACTGGTGATAATGATGATAATAATAATAAAACTATGTAATTACACTAGATAGAAGATCTGAGAGAGGAAAAACAGCTGGGGAAGATGGTTTAATCCAACCATAGAGCAGACAGCAACTAATTGGGGACATGCATTTTTGTTCCACTCCTTTTGCGGGGGAAACTGCACATAAGCTTAAAGAGGTCTCTTTAGAGCAAATGTAGACTCTTAAATTTCCTTTAGGGAGGACATTCTCTCCCCACGAGGGAGTTCAGTGCTCTCCACTATCACTTGGTGGCTGGATTTAAATCAATGTAGATTCAAGGCTACCTACACTCTGTAATGTCATGTTTCCCCCATTAAGTCCTCTTTTATGCTCTCTGATTTACAATCAGAAGAGGTACAACAATAAACGCTTACTTGAGTTCAGGGTCAGACTATGGCTGTCTTTGTGGAGAAAGCAGACTTGCAAATAATATTAGCTCAATAGCCTTTTAACCCATGCAGTTCTGAAATGAGATGGGAGAGGTGCTTTCTGTTTTTGTTTCTTTTTCTTTTTTGCTATTTCCGTGGCTTGGTAGCACAGCTTTGAGAAACAGAAACGGCAAGATAAGCTTAAAATAGAAGTTACTGCCAAATCCATCCTGTCAAGCCACCTGGCATGACTGTAGAGAGGAGCACAATGGCAAACGCTCCAGTGGTAGTTAAATTCGAACATTGGGTGTTGGTTTTGTTGTGTTTTTTTTAATTGCTCTAAAAATATTCACTGACCACATTGACAGACATCTGGCTGTCAGGAGCCATGTCAGTACTGCTGCTCTTTATAACTGATATCTGGAATGGATAACCTAATAATAATAATAATAATAATAATAATAATAATAATAATAATAATTATTATTCACTGACCACATTGACAGACATCTGGCTGTCAGGAGCCATGTCAGTACTGCTGCTCTTTATAACTGATATCTGGAATGGATAACCTAATAATAATAATAATAATAATAATAATAATAATAATAATAATAATAAATAAATAAATAAATAAAATGTATTTATAGTCCACCTTTCTCCCAAACTGGGATTCAAGGCAACTTACAGCGTTTAAAAACATCCTTATAAACTATGATGTAATAAATACTAGGTAAGAATGATAGTTAAAATACATTACTGTAAAACATATTTAAAGCCAGCATTAATGTACAGTTTGCCCTGACAGCAGCCCAGTGTTGAGTATTGTCTGCACCTTAGTTTTCAGAGGATAAAAAGAGGGAGGCAGCCTAACCTCTCTTGGTAGGGAATTCAGCAATACGGAAGCAGCCACGAAAAGGTTTCTTTCTCTCTCGTGTCACCAGCAACTGTGCCTCTGTTGTCGATGAGCCCAAGAGAAGGTGTTCACCCAAGGATCTTAACACCCAGGCAGGTTTGCATAGGGAAATACCATCCTTCAGGTAACCTGGGCCCAAGCCACACATGACTGCAAACTGTGCCCTTCAGGTGAGCCAGCATGCCAATGTTCAGAGATGATGGTACGTATAGTCTAGAACATCTGCTGGACTAGAGGTTCACCATCCCTCCTTCATATAGTTGAATCTGATACTTACCTACTTACCTTCCAGTAGCCCCACATATTTCTGAGCAGACATATGTATAGGATTGCGTTATTAATTCACACCTGTTTCCTTGACATATTCCGAGGTTATTCCCAGTTGATAGTAGAAGTGGGACTGTGATTGTGATTTCACCCAGCCATGCTATAAATCAATGGGGGAAGTTGGTTAGAGCTTGGTGCCGGTTGATAGTTCTCAGGCTCCCTTTCAACTCTACAATTCCTGGCATATCTAGGTTGGTCTGGGAGATATCTTTGTTGGAAAGCAGTTGCCAGTTAGTGTGGACAATACTAAGGTAGATGGACCAATGGTCTGACACATTATAAGGCAGTTTTCTACAGTCCTGTGAGCTTCTCTATACATCTGAAGCCTTTATGGCTCTAATATTTATAAAATCTGATTAATTTGTATGTAATTGGGGACATACTGTCTCCTGCTGCTAAGAACTGTTCCTTGTACCAATGTTTATGATAGCCCAGATCTGTTTGCAGGGAAAGGCATGACTAGCGGAATGGGAACTCTGTCAGGCCTCACCTTACTGGAGCATCACTCGAGAAAATATTCTTAGTACAAAAAGGAAACTAAACAGAACGAATCAAATGTAACCTTCGGCAGCCCGCCATGGTTTCAAATCGAGTGCAGTGTACCCAGGCTAAAAATGAAATTAGCAAAAGAGAAACCCAACCACTTCAAGCAAATTTGCAAAAGTAGAACTGAAAGCTCCACTTGCAAGACCACACAAACTGACAAAAAGCCCAACTGACCCCCTGACAGAAGGGGAAATCCGTCGGATTTTGACGTTGTGCAAGTCTTAAGAATTGGCACTGAAGTGCTTGATTGAGAAAATGCATCTTGCTCCTTGTTCTGGGTTTTCTGGAGAGGGAAAAATGAAAATTGTGTCTGATTTGGAGCCTGGCGCATTCTGTGAAGATGTGAACCAACACAAAGTTAGAGCAGGAGCTTATTGTGTCTTCTTTGGCCACCAAGGCAACTGAGGAACTGCTTGTTGTTTAAGCTGCATGATAACTTTCTTGCTCCTTTGCCTCAGTCCCTGCTGACTATACATTTCCCCTGTTTTCTGTACTCAGTCCTGGCATCTTATTATGGAGGGAGGCTACTTGTCCCATCCTGTCTGATTCAGGCAGTTCCAGTCATTTCAACCTGATAAGCCAGAGGTCCTCCATATTCTATCTGTCCCAGTGAATATGGCAGCTCTGTGAACTTGTGAACCTTGGTTTCATGGATCTGCTTCTTCCATTCAGTATCTTTGGATGGAAGGGAGCTGAAGAAATTGCATTTGGAAGGAAGCACAATATAAATTGGGCATTTAGTTTTATATTTCCCACTGCTTGCACAGTTTCTGCGGATATCTCCAAAGTGTCTTGCATTTAGGAATAAATGGGAATATGTCATGCACATCAGAATGAACATCCAGTCCTGCATGTTGGGTATAACTTTCAGTGAGATGCACATTCAAATGCAGATTCAAGCCTTTGCTTTCAGTGGAATGCAGACCTGGGTGTTCATCCCCATTCTTAACCCCTTGTGCATCCAATCACCAATAAATTTCCCCCCACACCCAAGAAACAGACCAAAAGCGGGATTGGGAGAATCATCTATCTACTCCAGCAAAACTACAATACCTACAATACCCCAGAGTTTCTGGGGAAGCTCAACCAGATGGACAGAGTATAAATAATAAATTATTATTATATTACTTTAGAAATTCCAGACTACCATGGTATACCTAGTCTAGCCCTATTAAGTTGGCCTCTGTTCAGTTTGAGAGAGAGGCTATTTTTCCCCCTGCCTTCTCCACATTTCCTCTTGTATCTTCATTTTATCTTCTGTGTGGAGATTTCCTCATAGTTGTAAGTTTGGAAAACCATCCAAGAGCTGTTGCAGGGTTTTTGGGTTTTTTTTGATATTGCACTTAATGCCCTGTCCTTTTAGTAGCTTTTTAATGCTGAATTGCAGGTTCAGCGAGAAATTAGGCTTGTAAAGATGTTTGCCTGAAAGTGCAGTGATTGATATTTACAAGGAATGCAGTGCTGGGTAGCTGCATAAGCTTTTCAAAAGAAGCTACATTTCAACAGGAAAACATAGGTTATGAGGCTTTACTGAATTTAATAGTAAAACTTAAGTTAACTTTAAATAACCAAACTTCTTGCTCAATTAAGATTTTGTTTTTTTTTTAAAAAAAGATCACCAACTCTGACAAACCATACCAAAATCTGCAGCAACAGAACTACTGAAATAAGTAAATAAATAAAACATGCAAGTACATCAGAGAGAGAGAGGAATCAAGGAAAGAAGCAACGTGTAAAGGAAAAAAGAAACACTGCGAATAAAACGAATGAATTTTACCCTGTAGTAGTGTATCGATATTCTCCACTTTCAAGAGCTACCCTCTCCGCTTCCCATACTGAGCTCACATGAGACTTTGGGAAGAACATTTGACAGCAACCACAAAGTGTGATTTCACTTCTGTTTGAATGATTTGCAGCAGCCTCCACTGCAGAAGGTGTTGGAAGGAATATTCACACTTGGAGCAATTTTTATTTTTATTTTTATGGCAGCATTTCTCAAGGATGGTGAAATGAAAGAGGGAGGGGAGGGGGAAATACAAAGAAAGTCCAAAAGTGGGAGGCGAAATGAATGTAAAAAAATTACCTTTGTACGCTAGGCTAGTTTGTACACACAGAGAGACATCCTTCTCTATCTTCCATCCAGAGAAGCAAGATGCAACATCAGAGTTCAGGGACATGTTCCAGACAGGCAAAAACATTTTTTTGGGGGGGAGAACGAGGGTCACTGGGATGCGTGTGGCCTGGAGAGAGACATGAGAGTCGGGTAGAGAAAGATCTGGTGGCTGCATTGGGCTCCTGAGCCTCAGATCCCTAAACCCCAGGTTGAGCTTTTCCAGTGACCTGTATCTTGTATAAATCTGTTTGTAAGAGCAACTACTGACAGTTATAGCGGTCTTTCCCCAGCTGCAGAAACATAGAGTAACAGTGTGGCTGCTGCAAGAGATTTCTCTCTTCTCTCTCACACACACCAATTTTCTTCCATGACCAGTGGCGTAGCGTGGGGGGTGCAGGGGGGCCCGGCCGCACCGGGTGCAACATCGGGGGGGGGGGCGTGCTCGCACTTGCGAGGGGATCTATGGGGACCCTGCTCCGGGTTAGGGGGTGCAAATTACTTGCCTTGCCCCGAGTGCTGACAACCCACGCTACGCCACTGTCCATGACTAGTCAGTAGAGGCACAGCTTGACGCTAATTCTGAAAGCTGCTCAGTGCACCCCACTAAAGGTGGAATAGTTTTGTAATGAATACAGCAAGGCCTCATAACTGCTTATCAAGCCTGTCGCAGGTGGTTGTTGTATAGGATCTGTCATGCCCACATATAATATATCCCACCTGATTCACCTTACTGGAGCGGAAGCATTTGGATCTGAGTTGATTTCCCCCCTCTCACTGATGATCGATCAGATTCCCTCCCTCTCCATCACCACCACCAAATACGTCCAGCTAAAATTCCCTCACCAAGGAAGCTCATTGCCAGCTCTTCACCTCAGAAGGCTCTGTTTTATTTTTATTTGTCCGTGGGGCTGCCATTCCTGTTTTGACTGGCAGCGCTAATAATCTACAGGGGTTCTGTTTTTTATTTCATTTTGCTAACAATTTAAAGGTGCAGCCTTCTGGAGAAGGGTACCAGCGCAAATCTGCTTGCAGTCTCTCAAAAGACAGGATAAGAATGGGGAAGTTCGAGACAAAAGAAGGCAATATGCTTTAACCTGCTTCCCAAGTGCAAATAAATGATGGAAACAATCATGACAGCTGCTTCTCTCTGGGACTGCAGCAGTCGCTGGGGAGCCAACAATACCTAAGGGTTATGAAACAGATGACAGATGTGCCCATTAAGAGGCACATGGGCCTAGTTCCTGTCATGTCCTCTAGCTGTTTCCCCTAATATGTATTATCTCAATCTTGTTCAGCTAACTAGACTTTATCTGTGGCCTATTATCCATCTGACACCAGTTAAGATGCAGGGTGGGAAAGATGCTTGACGTGACCTGGCTGAAAATCATTATGCTCCTGCTTTGCGGTACTTTTGTTGAACGTGTGGTGATGATAGTTAATAAACATGTTTGTTTATTGTATTTATTGGCATTTGTTTTGCGCCCAATTAACCAAGTTCTCTGGGCGGTTACATATTCTTTTGAAAAACCAATATGATTCAAATGCAATCAAAATTGTTGTTTTTATTTGTACATTAGAACATTTGTAAATGCTCGAAACACTTTATGTGTATTGCCTTATTGCCGTTCTTATAATAGCTCTCTAAGGTGAGAGAAATGTATATAAGTAGACATGTTGAGGATTGCTCTCTTGCCACAGAGAAAATTCATGACAGAGATGAGTTTCTGAGAAGTGAGAATTCCCCTGTTTGCTCTTAGCTGCTCCATAAGACCACACACATACTTTTTATAATAGAAATTCTTCTTTTCCCCAAAATGTATTCAAAGCAGCTTTGAATTAGTATATATCCATTTACTTAAATCAATATCAAACATCAACACAACAACAGATAAAATAGCAGACAGTTAAATGTAACTACCAGCAGCAAAATTAACTGAAGACCAGCATGTCAATGAACCAGAAGCTTGGGAAAACAGTCTCATTTTTTTTACCTAGACTGAGGCAATAGAAATGTTCTTCATAATTTCATTACAGTGGTACCTCGGATTAAGTACTTAATTCGTTCTGGAGCTCCGTTCTTAATCTGAAACTGTTCTTAACCTGAAGCACCACTTTAGCTAATGGGGCCTCCCACTGCTGCTGTGCCACTGGAGCACAGTTTCTGTTCTCATCCTGAAGCAAAGTTCTTAACCCGAGGTACAATTTCTGGGTTAGCGGAGTCTGTAACCTGAAGCGTATGTAGTCTGAGGTACCACTGTATTTTACTAATGCATTCATTGTATTTATTTTGTAGATTTTTATCCCACTTTTCAACCAAAGCTCCTCAAAGTGCATAAAAATACTTACAAAACAGAAAAGTTAAACCTTGCTTGCAGACCCAAATATTGAATACCGTAGTTAGTAAAAAAATGTTCTCTAAGGACAGAAGTTGACTGTTGAAGTGGTAGAATATCAAAACACCATGAGGTACATTTTGTTGTTGTTGTGGGGGCAGGCCTGCCTCATAAATGCTTCAAGCATCATCTAAGTGGGCCAGACTTTATTTGTACCAGGGTGAAATTTCCCCCTTGAGAAAGAGAGAAACTGATTTCCATAATGAAAAGTTTCCTTTTCTGAGCAAGAACAGGAAGCCTCATAAACCTTACAAGGAAGCCTGGTCCTTGTGATTTCCAGATCTATCCCTTGGTGATAAATGTCAGATAAACATCCTCAGAGTTGTATGCTTATCTGAGTCCAGCAAAAAGCTGTTTCCCCCACCCCCCAAATCTCCTGTTGTTCTACGCCATATCTGTTATAGCCTGAATTAAAATTTCCTATGTCCTGGGGTATTTTTAAATTTAAAAACAGGGATTTTCTTAACTTTAACTTATATTTTGCACATGAATATGAATTACATACATTGCAATTACACACACGCTTTGGCTTTTGCCTAGTTTGCAGAACAGCCTTCATCTTGGATGTACAGTGGTACCTCGGGTTACATACGCTTCCGGTTACATACGCTTCAGGTTACAGACTCTGCTAACCCAGAAATAGTACCTCGGGTTAAGAACTTTGCTTCAGGATGAGAACAGAAATCGCACTGCGGCAGCGCTGCAGCAGCGGGAGGCCCCATAGGGGAGAACCGGATGAAATCTGAAAACCCCTAGAGCAGATTTCCCCCCCCCCCAAAAAAAAATGTGGTGGGGGCAGGAATGGGAGGGGAAAGTTTTGGGCAGTATCTGATGCACTTGTTCAATGAGTGAAAGGATTTATGCTTAGTGCAACAGAATTCCTTTCTGCCCCCCTCCTGCTCTGGAGGGTTTGGTGAAGCCCCAGGACAGATTTAGGGGGTGCACAGTGGGGAGAGAGGGAGGCAGTTCCATTACACAACTCTAAATCCTTGTGCTAATGGAATGAGTTACCTGGCACTACATGGTTGCGCAAATGAGTGCAGGGACTTCACTGGATCTACAGATACACCCAAATGCTCCAGAAATAAATAACCGAAAGTGTTATGGCTTTTGTACTTTATTTTCTCCACCCTTCATCAAGTTTCAGTCAATTGTTCACCAGGGAGAGATGGTGGAAGGTGAGTCTTCCATTTTCTACCCTGCCTGTTTCCTCCCTATAGGAGACGGTTGGCTCCAGCCCCAAACCTGTTGCACACACATTGTTTCACATGGGAGTCTTGCCCAATGAACATTTGATCTGTGCTGCTTGCTGTGACACTCCTGATGACATATAGAGAAGTCTGAACCTGCTTCTTTCCCTCTACTAATAGGCGCTGGACATAATCAATAAAAGTAGTAATCAACGGTATAGATCATAGCAGGATAGAAATCAACAGAAATTTACCTTGATAGCTTAACGGAAGTTTTAGATCTGCCTGCTTATGCCCTCTACCAATGAGCTATTCTCTCTGTATGCACATATTTCCACATTGGGCCTTTGTTCACCAGCCTCCAAAATGAACAAACTACTTCTGTAATAACAAGTTTGATATGCTGAGCTCATTATAGAATTTATTTTTTTAGTGTAGGTGTCACACCAAGCCATCAGAGGCGTAAGCTGTTCAGAATCAGCTGTTGACAACACCCTGACATTCTGCTCCCAAGTAGAATAGAAATACTTTTGTATTAATTTTTTCAAATAGGTGCTTTTGGCATGGCGGCTGCAGTATAAAGGAAAGATCCAGAAGTTACAGTGAAAAAGAAATAGTTCCTGGAGCTGGTGCGCTCCAACTCATAAAGTACCTGGTGCATAATGCTATGCCATGCCTCCTGAAATTATTTTGCATGTGTGGCAGAAAGCCAGTGATGTTGGTTGAATGCAGACAACATTGTCTTTCCTTCTCTCTGAGGCATTCAGAGCAGAATGGAGGTCAATGACACAGTAGCTTGCAAATCACATTGCAGAGGCAGGCATAGACAGAACTAAATAGATGGCTGCATTTATTTTCATTAGCTTTGTTGTGTTGTACAGGGCCTTAATTGGTTTAGAATTTGTACTGTGTTGCTGAACATGAAAACTGCAATTGTGTGTGTGTGTGTGTGTGTGTGTGTGTGTATCTACACACACAGAAACACACAAATCTATATACTTGACATGGTATAGCTTTAGTATCCTGGTAGTTTTGTTTTGAATATCGTTGATAAATCAGGGTACCAGTTCAATTGTATCTTGTCTGCCCCCCTCCTTCCGTGTGTTAACCTCATGAACCTGCTAATCTTTTTCACATGTTCTGTGAAATGGAAAAGTGTTGCTGCAGACATCTGTTAGAAATTTATTCTGAAAAGCATTTCCCTACATATTTTCCTATGTTCGGTGTTATGCGTAGCTTCTAAGATATATCGTTTATCTTCTATCCTCAATTTTCTTCTGTCTTTTTTGGTAGAAAAATTGTAGGGCAGTGGTGGCGTTTTTATAATATTTTTACAATTTCAGCACTACTCCCCCCCCCCCCCGCATCCAACAATACCTTGGAATTCAGCATGTAAATCTTTTCGTTTTGTGTTTGTGTGGTCAGTAATTCTTCTCTTTCTATTATTTTGATACAATCCGAATCCTTTGTTTGTTTCCCAACACAGAAACAGCTGATTTCTGCAGCTGTTTCCATTAACGAAAAGCCTGCAGCAGTTCCTTTCCTTGCAATAAAAAATGCAATTAAATACACACCACATTAAGTAACATCAGAATGTGGCCTTTGTGGTTCTGGAAAGTCAAGGATCAACTTCCTTTGAGGATCTCAGACTTGTCTGTATCCATGCCTGAACAGCAGTTTTGTTATTCCGTGGTGTGGAGTTGCCTCGTTCTAATTTTCAAGTAACAATTATGTAATCTCTGATAAGTAATAAGCTACAAGATAACGATGATACTGATGATGATACTGAGAGCTATATACATGCAATGTGGGAGACCCGTGATTTCCCAATGTTTTAAGTTTTGTTTAATGGCAACTGGTTTGTGTATGGCACTAAATGGGATTGAAGCAATGGTGCTAGGAAAAGAGGAATTTAATCCTCTGCCCTTTGCCTTTTCCTAAGTCTGAATCATTCAAACACTTCCCAAGTAATCCCCAACCCCACTGGGGCAAATAGTAGATTTGCGGGAGGTGATGTAGATACATGTGAGAGGAGAAGGAAGGCTTTATTCCCACCTGCCTGCCTTTTTAGCTTTGTTACCCTGATCCAATTTGAAGCTGCCCATGTCTTCTATAACATACAGTGCAGCCCATTACATATCTACTTAGAAGTAGGTTCAATGAGCCTTTCTTCAAGTTAAGTGGGAATAGGATTGCAGCCTATAAATACCAGGAGCTCTATGAATCTCCTGTACCATTTGGACTTTGCTCATTGCTCAAAAGATTTCGTGCATTTTCTTATAGAGGAATCCTGTGTCTCCCGTCACATAAGTATTATGCCAGAGCTAGTGTAACATAACACGTTGCTACCTCTTCAGCAAATGCAAAATAAAGAACGATAGCAAGAGAAACAAAAGCTTACGTAGCAACACTGACAGAATCCTTTCAGTGCCCATGAGTGTACCCTTGTAGCTCTATCAAAAGAAAAGAAGAGGAAGAAAAGAAATCAATTGCAATGTCACTCACGGACAAAATCCACATATCCCCCATAAACAGAATGCAACAATCAACGTGCAGTGACAGCAGGAATGCTGAGATATAATAATAATAATAATAATAATAATAATAATAATAATAATAATAATAATAATAATTTATTTATACCCTGCCCATCTGGCTGGGTTTCCCCCGCCACTCTACACAATGACACTACATAAACTATGCCGCATCTACTACGCAAAGCACAGAAGTGAGCATTGGGGCTGGGGTAGGAATCTGAATTAGCTCACATTTAAAGGCAAACCTACCAAATTTCAGCTTTCTGAAACAATCCTTCTCAAGTTACCCAGTTGAAGTTATCCAAGTGTAGCCGGATCACATTGGCTTCTATTCATTGGTGACATTCCCCATAACTTCCTAGAGAGCTGGTTCACATGTAATGCCAAACTTTGCGCTGTTGTGCTCATATGTTGTGATTGGTTTGGTTTATACTTGCCATACAAACCATGTTTGGAAGCTAGGATTGAGTCTGGCTTGAAGTCACATGTGAACTGACCTTCTGTTTCTGCTTTAATTTCAGTATCTAGCTGTGGAGGCAGGTCCATTAGAGCAAGTGGGGGCATTGCTCCATCAATCCCAGTCTGTCCCCAGCCAGTCCCACTTGCCTGCCCTCATACTTAAAACCAGTTAGGTTGCAGCTCTGCCTGTCTTTCGCTCTGGCTCTACCTACTGCTGGTCTTTCTGTGTACTGCTCAACCACCAGACCCAAAGAGTACCTTGCCACCATTGGTATCTAGAGCATGTCTCTTTATTAATCCTTGTCACTTAGTTTGAATGTTACATTTCATTTCAGCAGCTCAGTTGGATGCTTCACAAAGGAAAGCTATTTCCCCCTCAATCTCACAGTGGCAAAATGTCTTACTGCAAAACTGTCAAAAAAAGACAGTTTCTTTTTACTGAATATTCACATATTTAGTTTATTGCATGCTGCTTTTCTGCCTGCATGTTGTATCTGCTACGTTAGGTCTCAGTCATTTTTGTAACTGCAAAACTGGAACAATTATTATTATTATTAAAATATAAGGGATATATTTCGGAAATAAGTGGGTTGTTCCTTCAGGTTTTAAACTAGCTTCAAAATGAGGGTTTGAATCTGCCCTTTTCCTACCCCTCCTCCTGAACTGGGTATATTTGTCCCATAAATAGTTACCTTGAAGGGCCTCATGTTCCTTCTTTATACTTAGCCTTGGCTAGGATATTTAAAATGAGAGAGAGAGAGAGAGAGAGAGAGAGAGAGAGAGAGAGAGAGAGAGAGAGAGAGAGAGATATTAACTTGAATTTGAGAGGTGTTTTCAGTCTTTTCCTACTGGCTCAGCCAGAAGGAGGCCTCCTGTTTGGCTAATGTGACAATATTACGGCATACCCACCAAAAAGAGAACCAGGTTAAAATTTGGCTCTGGTGGTCTTTCTTCTCAATCTCATAAGATACCCATGGCAGCAGTGTATCAATTTTATTGTCTCCCATTTTCAGACATGCAGTCATTGGGTTTAACTACCAGCTGGCGATATATACTGGGCACAGTCCAGCCAAAATTAACCCACTTATAGTTCAGTTCAAAGTTTGTTCAAAGTCGAGACCATATGTTATAACTAGCACAAGTAAGATGAAAACAGTTTTCAGTGCTTCATGACTCTGGAGACTAAACAGTGCTTAAGAACAGCCAGTACCCTTGGTTATCATTGTGAGAATCTACCACATTTTTATTTAGATATTTTTGGCACCGTGTTGTTGCTGTAAATGGAAACGAGTCTTCTTTTGCAATTGTTTCTCTCTTTCTGCCAGCAAGTAAATTCTCTGCTTTGGGTTGAATAGACCATAATTTGGCTTGAGTTATTAGTAGGTCCAGTTATTTAGTTCTTACATCCGTGTAAATGGAATACCCCAAAAAATAATGGGGTGGAGGTATGAGAGGGGACGACACACCACTTACAAGTCCCATTGATTTCAATTGAAGAGATACAAGCATGTGCTCAATTTTCTCTTCAACATTGTAGGACTTAAAGGTGATGGATTTTGGCTAGATTTTTTGCTTCCTATTAATAGTACATACAGAAGAAGCAACAAATTATTTTCTGCTTAGAGTCATGGGGTTGTAAGAGGCCTCCAAGGTGATCTAACCCAACTTCCCGTCAATACAGGAAATCTACTACTACTGTATAGCAAGCCCATTACCAGATTTCATAGTAAAATAGAATTCAACACCATGTCTAATTTATACACATCTGCCAGTGCAGAGCCAAGAGGAGCCTTCCTGTCTAACTACCGACCTCATGCTCCGAGATCAGCAGAGCATGGACCCCATGATACAGTGGCACGAGCATAGCATTCTTGGTGGTGGCACCCCAGTTATGGAGTTCTCTTTCCAGGGAAGTATGGTTGTATCCCACACTGTTACTTTTTAAAGATTTATTTGTTCATGCACGCTTTTTGGGATACAGATTTGCCCTAGGTTGTAGCAGTCTTTGGTATTGTGCTTACTATGTTGAGCTGTTGTTTTAGTTTAGTATGGGGTTTTTTTGGGGTGTGGGTGTGTTTTAATTAGCTGGTGTAGCTGGTTATATATTTTTTTATCATATTGTGCATGGCCCTGGGGTTCTCCAGGATGAAAGGCAATGCAATCATCACCACCATCAATGAATCACTTGGGATCTACCATTTCACAGGACTCTGGGGTTCTACTGGCATAGACTTTCCCCCCCTCCTGTGGTGTTTGCCTGTAGGCTAATGCACCTCCCTAGCCATAATAGAGTGTCTTAAACAAGAACTGCGTTGCATAATGCCTCATTGTTAAGCCTTCAGAGGGATAAATGGAAAGTCTACACAGTCTTTCTGTGGCCATGCAAAATTGTCCCCCCCAAAATGGTCACAACATCCTTGTGAATTATGCTTGTTCCACTCCCATTTTGAAAAGACTACAAAGAGCACCTTGAGTTTTAAAAATTCCGAACATCAAATTACCAAAGCAACAGCTCTTCCTCTTGCTTTTGCATCTTCTGGGCATCTATGACCAGGTTTGGTCTAGGGTTAATGTGTCTCTTCATCTCCTCAAGAAGTTCTGCTGTCTTTGAAAAAAAGAACTTTGCTTAACCAAATTTCAGGCAGATGTCTTTCTCTGTAGGGATGATTCTGTTTAGGTAGCTGCACATGTTACGGCTTTTACACAGCACTCTTTGTTCCCTGGTTAACCACTGAAGAAAATTTTGCAAGCATGATCCTTGCAGATAAACAGCTCTTTTAGTTCCCTGTTTATACCCATGGAGCAGCTCCACCCTGACCAAGCGTTCCCAATAAATATAATAGCACAAGGGTTGCCAACGCAGCACCTGTGGGCCTGCAAAGATTCAATATCCCCTCGGAAGTTCACAATGTGTGAGAGGTAGTTTGCTGTCCCTGCTCTGTACCTGTTTGCACTGGCTCAGCCTCTACTACAATGAACACACCACCTTGAACATTTCATTGGATGCTAGGCCTGGACAGCCACCTTCCCTTCTTTTCTGAACAGGTGAGGGTTGGGAAGAGCTTCTCTCTGTGAGTGCATACAGTGGTCACTGATGATGTTGCCTTTTTCTGTTGATGGGGGGGCTGATGCAGGGGGCATGCCTGCACTGTCTTGGGGGGGTGTCTTGTCTCTTTTTATGCACTTTGAGGTGCGGCAGCCATTTTGTGTTACATCCACTCCTCATAGCAACCATTTTGTGAAGGACACCTAATGGCACTTTCTCAGAATTTCAAGTGTCCCAACCGTTTGGCAGACTCTGTAATAACATGTGGCATTAGGCAATTCCCAGTTCTCCTTTTATCTGTTGCAAGGGTCAGCAGTGTTTCATTTACCTCCGTACTCAGTTTCTTCTTATTTATGTCTCAACCCATTCATAGCTCACCAAGTACCACCTCAACGTCCCTCCCAACTCTGCAGTTCTTTGATTCTATCCTAAAGTGAGGTGTGCTGCTCTAGTGCAGTCTATGCACACATTCAGCAACATGTCTTAGGGCAGGGATGGGAAAATCACCTTGAGGCATGTGCAAAAGCTTTCCCATAAATTAATAAATAAAAACGCAAATACTACTACAGTGGACACTCAGGTTGCGAATGTGATCCGTGCGGGATGCACGTTCACAACCCGCAGCATTTGCAATCCGCAGCGGTGTGTCTGTGCATGCGTGGGTTGCGATTTAGCGCTTCTGCGCATGCGTGACCGCCGAAACCTGGAAGTATCCCGTTCTGGTACTTTTGGGTTTTGGTGGGTCCGTAACCCAAAAAAACACAACCTGACGCGTCTGTAACCCAAGGTATGACTGTACTAATAATTAATAACTTTTTTCAGGCATTCTGCTGAATGCATGAGGGCTGAAAGTGGAGAGGTGTCATGGTGTGCAGGAAAAACTTGCCTCTACCTACTCTTCCCATGGTGAGCAGGAATGTCTGAAAGGCCCTTCTGAATGTGTTCAGCTGAACACGCTTCAAAGCCTTCCTGCAATTTGTAATGAAAAAGCACCCTCATGCAACAGGGTGCAGGAGAGCATATAGGAAGCAGCCTTAAACAGTCAGACCACAGGTTCCTCCATTTCAGCGTAGTTTGTCTTGAATCTGGGAGCTTCCACTTGCAAAGCTACTGAGCTATGATGACCCTCTCCTGTAGGTGGGACAGTTCAGCTTTCTGTTTGCACTGCTGAGTGTGTGTGTGTGTGTGTGTATCCCACCTCTGCATTATATGTGAGGGTGATTGACATTAAGAGGGACAAAAATGGCTTCCTCAGTGGTGTCTAATTTGGCACTGGGTGGATGATTGAAGGAGAAGATGCCAGAGGCTGTTTATTGTGTTCCTCAGCACTGGAAATGGGGCTGGGCATATTGGCATGTATTGTTTTAGAGGCCCAACCCTGAGACAACGGAGCATAACATTCTTATCAACTCACTGTGGAGTTAGAGATGAGCATGAATATTCCATTTCACTCTTGTTAGTAAAGAGACGAAACATTGGATGCTATTTTTATACCTTTAGTATTTTTGTAAACAACATCTTTTGGCATGGATGTCCTCATGAAGCAGCATAGTCTACAGTAGCATGCCTGATTTTTTTTTAATGCAGCTGCTCCAGATTTACAGAGGTGCGGATCACAGTCTTGGGAATTGTTTAAATCTTATCTTTATTTCAATTTTGTATTCCAGCCTACTGGTGCTGTTCTGTTCCGTTATTATTATATTATCTCACCGGTTCATGCGATAAGCAGTTTTTGCAGGCCTTTTCAGTGGAGCTGAAAAGTGTGCTTACTCACCAGATAAGAGCCTGATTAGACAGTTATCTGTAGTGCATGGTTGTCTTTGTGAAATATTGATCTACAAAATGGGTAATAAGGCTTGGAAAAGCGCTTTGTGTGGAAAGGCAGTTCTAAGTCAGTTCTCTGCTTGTCAGTCGATTGACAGCATAATGCAATTCACTCATTTCCACTAGTGTTTAAAAGTGTGTGCGAGTGTGTGTGTGTGTGTGTGGGAGAGAGGGTAAGAAAAGATGGAATGAATGACTTAACTGATATATTTATCTGTAGCATCCATTTAAATTCTGTGCCCTTGGCTGAGAGGTTTATAGATGGCAAGAGATAACAGTGGTCCTAAACTTAGGTAAGGTAAAAAGGTAAAGGACCCCTGGATGGGTTAAGTCCAGTCAAAAGCGACTATGGGGTATGGCGCTCATCTCGCTTCAGGCCGAGGGAGCTGGCATTTGTCCATAGACAGCTTTCTGGGTCATGTGGCCAGTTTGACTAAACCGCTTCTGGCGCAACGGAAACCAGAGCACACGGAAACGCCATTTACCTTCCCACTTATTTATCGACATGCACTGGCATGCTTTCGAACTGCTAGGTTGGCAGAAGCTGGGACTGCAATGGGAGCTCACCCCGTTGCGGGGATTCGAACTGCCAACCTTCCAATCTGCAAGCCCTAGGCTCTGTGGTTTAGACCACAGCGCCATCTGCGCCCCTCTAATAAGCATAATACTCAGGAACCTCTGTCTCCTGAAGGACGGCACCCTTGCTTTAGGCCTTGCTGAGACAAATGCCATTGCACTGTGGTAACCTGTTCTAAGGTTTACATTCATTCACCCTGTATTTTGAGTAGTTTAGTTCTTTTCAGGCACTGCACCAGCAAATAGTTGTATATAATCTGGTACTGTGATTAGCTGCAAGCCCTGAATACTATAGAGAAATATATGTTGGTGCTGTAGTTTGTCCTCATGGCCTCAGGGCCACAGCCCCTTCAGTCGGACACAGTAAAGCAGCTACATGTTACGGCCTTATGCACAGGCTTTGCTAGCCAGACCTAATTTGGATGTGGCAGTGACCCAACCCTGAGGGGAAAGGAGAAAGGTCTTGTCTCTGTCATCACACTGAACTTGAGAGGCTATCAAAAGTCTACAGTACACCTGCAGGAAATCTTTCAGGTCCCCCTCTTCAATTCAGAGTGTTGTCCTTATAGGCGACCTGAGCATCTTCAAAGTGCAGTGAGACTGTGTCTGGCGAGACTGTTGCCCTTTCCTGCATCGAAGAGAAAAGCACCCTTAATTGATCTTAATTGTGCTGTACCTTTGTACTGTTTTAATGTTGTTAGCCGCCCTGAGCCCGGCTTCGGCTGGGGAGGGCGGGATATAAATAAAAATTATTATTATTATTATTATCCAGAACATCTGGATCATGAGTGAAAGTATGGGACCCCTGCTTGTGCAGCTGAAATGTTGCTTATACATCAGAGAGGGTGAGAAAGGCCTGCCAGTGGCAAGAGAGGGATGGCTCAGTCAGTAGAGCATGAGATTCTTGATTGTGGGTTTTGTGTTCGAGCACCACATTAAACAAAAGATTCCTGCATTGCAGAGGGTTGGACTAGATGACACTTTTGGTCCATAATTCTAGGTTTCTGTGATTCTATGATGGTTCACACCTCACAGTAAGAGTCATTCATGTGGGGAGAAGATCTCAAACTGACAATTGGCTACAACTCCCATCATCCCTGGCTGTTGGTTATGCTTGCAGGGGCTGATGGGAGCTATAGTTCAGCACCATCTGGAGGGCCAAAGTTTCCCCACACCTGATTTTTAAGGAATATACAGGACTCTTAAAATGAATCCCGTGGCTGTCAAGCCTAGTGCTGGTGTTCGTTCTGCTATTGGTTGTATGACACTGCTGTTAGCTGCAGCTCTCGCATGACGTGCACATCACTTGATAGTTTTGCATTTGATTATTATACATACTTGCAGCTGGCTCCGTTGGAAAGTGTTGTACTTGAGAGGTAAGATAAGATGTGGAAATTCTTTTGTTGCAAGCATCAAACAATTGACACATGTCTGAAACGTGGGGCATTGTCCATGAAGAGTAGGGAAAATGTATAACTGGGTTAAAGCATGCAGCAGAACTGCCTTGGGTTTACAGATGCAAGCTCATTTTCCTTCCTTTTTTCTGCCCTGGTTTTCTGAACATTTCTAAGCGTGTCTCTATACTGCATTTCCTAGTTTCGCTTTGTGGCCCTTGCACCAAGTGGAGGAGTGGGCAGCTTTGGCAAACTTGCCGTTTCATGCACCTCTGACATGATTTATTAATCCTCTTTACCAGATATCCTGTCACTCTCTTGTGTGAAGTCATTGTAATGAAAACGCTGATAGGCACAGCCAATAATGGGAGCGGTGGCTGCAGTCAAGTGCAGAGCTCTGTAGCCAATTTTCAGATGTGAATGACTTGGCTGTTGCTATTGAATTTATACCAATAATTGTAATTGCACAGGAGCTTATCTAGGGTACAGCCATGGCTTGTGAATTACAAGTTGATAATGAAAAGCTAATTTATGTTTTAAACCAAGCGGGGCTGTATACTTACCATGCCGTTGCTTTTATTCCAATACGTGTAGAATTTTCGAATAATAATAGGATATTAGTTTTCCGTCCAAAGCAAACATTGTGCTGCTGGCTAATGATCTCATGTGAACATTAGAAGAGCCTGGCTGGATCAGACCAGAGGTTCATGGAGTCCAATGTTTTGCTTCCCACTACAGCCCTCTAGATGCCTCTGGGAATCCCACAAGCCGGGCGTGAATGTTTTAGGGCTCGCCTTTCCTTGCCCCTCAGCAGCTGTTATTGCAGCCCATACTACATGATATGAGTAATGTGTAGTAGGTACTGACATATCCAGATTTTCTTTAATTATTTACAACCAGAGATGGCAGTCAGAGAAATTGTTATCTGGCCTGCAGTTGTATCCATCCCTGCCAGTTGCATTCTTGGTGAAAATTGCCTGCGTAGCTAGAAGGCTTAGACTAATAGATGCAATGAGCCTTTATTTCGTTTTTTAAAATTTTGATGGATTTGATCACAGATGTCAAAAGTAATTTTGATATGTTTGCAGCGTGGTTATTAACACATACACTATGAATATAGTCCTGTATTAAGTCACTAAGAAGTCTTAGTAGCCTGGAGCCTCCGCTGAATGTATGGGGGTCACCAGTGGGAGTGTGTATAAAACAGTTTGTTAGCCTATAAGTAAAAAAGAACAAGAAAAATACTTCTTTGAAAAAGTTATTTGAGTGATATTTTGCACCATATGTTAGGCAGAGAGCCAGGGTAATTAGCTGAATGAAACCCACTCAGTATTACAAATCAGCAACAAAAACAGGATTAGCCCTATTACATTAAAATCAAATAAGTAAGTTGATCTGAGAACGTGAGATTCTGATCCTGCCCATGCCTGGATCTTATTTGTTTGAATCCTATGTATGTTGGCTTAATTCTGATCCTACAAACTATGGTGTAAAGGATTTGGAAATCCTGACATCAGAATGCAATGGCAAATCCAGTTCCGAGTTTTTTAGCCCAGGTTTTTTTTTTTTAAAAAAAGGTTACTTCAGAACTGTGTCGTTGAAGCTAAACGGATATCTTTTGAGATAACTGCATGGAAGGTCGGATGCTTAGGGCATTGGCTATGTTGCCATCATTTCATTTTATTGTCATTCTCCATATTATACTCAGGGCAGCTAACGGTACAGTAAAAATTGCATACGCTTCGTCTGTTTTTAAAAAACTAATCTCTCCTGCTTTTCTCTTAGAAAATCAAGACGGCTAACAAAAATTAACAGAATGTAACAATGTAATAAACAAGTTAAAAAAGCCCTTCAGACTTGTAACCAGTTAGTTTATAAAATGCAAATGTTCCATATAACAACACATGTGCACAAGGCCACCGACACCTTTGCTGTATAGAAAATATTCCCAGCACCTTATAAAAAGAGTGTAATGTCTGGACAGTGTCTCCTACGGTATAAACATACTGTGTTCAGAATAAAATCCAGGAAAAGCAAGCATTATGCATTTGATAATAAATCTTCACAGAATCTGAGTATTACATGTTTACACGTGAATGACTTCTCAGCATATCCCACACTTCCAGCAAAACTAAAGGATTGGTTCCGTTCTAACAGCTGAACAAGAGCTGCAAATCTATGAACGTCTCTCTCACACCCTTATCAATAGTTTCACACATAGCGAAGTCCCCTCCCCTCTCTCTGTGTCTGTCTTTCTGTCTGTCTCTCCATCTCTCTGGCTCTCCGTCTCTCCGTCTCTCTGGCTCTCACTTGCAGTGCTTGAAACTTGACTATTCAGTCACAAGGTTCCCGCAAGTTATCTGTGCGCCTGGAGTGCCTAGTTATGAATAAACCACCTTTGGTTTAGATTGGAACATCTCTCTCTCCTCCACCTAGTATACATGATGTATGGAAGGACTCTTTCTGCTCATAGGGAGCGACCGAGATTCAGTACATCGGGGGTGGGCAATCTGTGGCTCTCTACTTGTCATCACTGGATAGCAGCTCCTGGATGGATGGCGGTAGTCCATCTGGAGGGTCACAGGTTCCCCATCCCCGCAATGTGTTTTTCTGTAATAAAAATGTCACTGTGGATAAGGGGTCATCCAGAATTCCTTTTGTGCAGTGTTTCAAGGCACATGCCCACACTTTAAAGCTCTTTAAACACTTTTATTCAAGATAGATGTGGCAGCAGCATGCACATCCATGGAGGAAAGATGAGTTGTCCTCCCCTGTATATGAACCATGACCCCCAGCTTCTATTACAATAATAAGAAGTTTGAGATAAGAGCTGAAATGTTCAGGTACTACTAATCTCATTTTTGTGTGAGAAATTACCCTGTTCTCCTCTTTCATCCCTACCATCACATGTGGCAGAGATGCATGAAACTGAGGTTGCTAATCTCAAGCATCATTTAGGCCTCTGATGCTCCAGCACCTGAAACCTGTTGAGTTATGTGGAGTACTGGGAATTATGCAGAGATCAAGCCTGGCAATATCTCTAGCTTCCACTTTGAATGAGAACCGGATGGCGGAATGATAGGCTGTGTTGCCTCTGCCCCTGTTAAAGGCATTGACCACATTGCCCTCCATTCTCTCAGATAGACCATTTCCACAAACAGTCTGAGAAATCTTCAGGGTGTGATTCAATAGAGCCCAGTATTTATCCCTTGTCGGGTTTTTCCTGTCATGGAACCCAAGGCAGCCTGAATGTGGTTCCCAAGAAGTCAGTCAACCAGACCCAGACTTGCTTAGTTTCAGCAAGGTGGTGGCCCAGTGTACTTTTAGACCATAACCTGGGTCCATTCCTTAGGACTCTCAGTGCCTCTGATGGGCAATGTACAGCAACTAATAAATTTAATTCACTCACAAGCCTAGATAAGACCATCAACTCCCCTCATTAAAGCCCTACTGTTATTTTCTCAGCAGCCATAACGGAACAAAACCCCATTAATTATACAGTTTACATCTTTCTTTCATTGTTTTCCAATGTTTTGTTTTGTTTTGAATCCTTATACTTCATTCTGCCCTTAACTCTGGGTTGTTGAAATGTTCCCAACTCCTGTTTACCAAAGAGGGTCAAATTTTTAATGTATTAGCTCATCTCCGAGTCTCCCCCCCCCCGCCCCTTGCCATTTCCTATAAACTGTTTCTGTGTATTTTATGCCCTAACGAGCACTGATCTTTGCACCTTTAATGACTGATGCTGAAATGCTGTTTGCCCTGCCACCAGTGTTGCCATTGGTCTAGATCCAAAGTTCCACACACGGAGTTCCTCAAGTGCTGCAGAGCTATTCCCTTCCCATCCATCCATCCTGTGGCACTTTGCATTCCCCTAAAAAGCTGTTCCTCAAAACCAGAAAGCCAGAGCAGGCACAGAGGGATGTCGTTAGAGCAATAAATCTGCAATTATTCCTTCTTTGAGTGGAGGTGCTTTCCACTTGTCCTCAGGGTACTCTGGATCTCAACCACTATTTTACTTTCTTCCCATTTTTGTAGAAAATACAGGAGGATATACCATACCCTTTTAATATTTTCCTCCTGTGTCAACCCCAGTGAATTCACAGTTTGCATTGGTACATGTGCTGGCCCTCACAAACAAACAAAATACTTGTTAAAAATACAGTTATGTATTTGAATCAGTATGAGAAGCTTACGTGCTATACACACGCTCACACACATATCATGAAATAGTTTCCAGTGGTTTACAAATTTAAACGCATTGTTAAAGCAAGATCACAGCAAACAGCCCCCCAAAGTGGGATACAGTGGTCAGCTTCAGCTTTCAGGTGTTAAATCGTAATTAAATAGTTACAGGTAGGTAGCCGTGTTGGTCTGCCGTAGTCGAAACAAAATTAAAAAATTCCTTCCAGTAGCACCTTAGAGACCAACTAAATTAGTTATTGGTATGAGCTTTCGAGTGCATGCCTGTATCTGAAGAAGAGTGCGTGCACACGAAAGCTCATACCAATAACTAACTTAGGTAAAGGTAAAGGGACCCTTGACCAGTCGTGGCTGACTCTGGGGTTGCGGCGCTCATCTCGCTTTACTGGCCGAGGGAGCCGGCGTACAGCTTCCGGGTCATGTGGCCAGCATGACTAAGCCGCTTCTGGCGAACCAGAGCAGGGCACGGAATCGCCATAACTAACTTAGTTGGTCTCTAAAGTGCTACTGGAAGGAGTTTTTCGTAATTAAATAGGGCATTCTTACCAGTTTGGAGAAAATCAGCAGGGAGGATATGGGGTGAATTTCCCTTGGAAAGGAATTCCATAGCATAGAACCCATGTAGAGAGCATGCATAGGCAGTGGTCATCATCTGATGGGAGTTGGAGTCCAGGAACACCAGAAGGACTACAGCTTCCCCATCTCTGGCACAATGGATCCATTTGAGAAGGATGAGATAATTTAGAAGCATGTTTTGTTGGAGGACTAACCTCTTTCTATATATATAAGCTTGTATGCCAAAGGAATTGAGATACTAATTAAGATCTCACTGATATCTGATTAATCTTTGGAAAGGGATTCTCTATTTTCATGCCTATTAACGTTTGTGAGGGTGGCATTTGTAACTGTCACAGAAATAAGCCCATTCCCCACTCATTTGCAGGCTAATCAAAGGTTTAGTATTTATTCATTTATTTATTACACTTAGCATTTTGATCTGCTTCAAAACATCATTTTAATTTCGTCAAACGCTTCCTTGTGTCCTTTTAGAAAATTAAATGAATTAGGGAGAAGAAAAAATTGGAATGAATGATTAATTGGGGATTTTTAGAGTGGTTTGGGGAATTTTTTTCTGTTGAGATCAGTCCATCTAGTTTATTATTTTCTTATGGACACACTTCCTCAAGTTTTGTTTTCTTGTTTATACCAGCTGTACTCTTTGGGCTCTGTGGCTTCATATCACATTCCAGCCAGATATCCATTTTACTTTAATATGGTCACCATCCCATTGAGTTCATAATCTCTTTTTTCAAGCACTGTGGCTGCCAATCCCTCCGATTTGTTTAAAGTACAGTAGTCTCCCTTCCTACTTCTGTCTCATAAAAGAACACACTCTTTATTTTTTGTTTCTTCCAGAACTGACTAAGCTTCCTGTTATTCCACTCCGTCAGATTTTCCCCCAATATTCTTTTCATGTTGAGTCAGATTTGTTTGCCAGCAGATTTCTTCAGAGTTTCCCTGCTATTTCTCCTTTGTATTTCTGCAAGCCTCTTCCATCAGTTAATTTTTATTGGTAGCAGACTTTGCGTCCACCCATGTGTGATTTAGCTGAAGTGATTTCTCTACGTCTTCAGCTGAAACCATTTTTCTATATAAATTCAGTCTGCAGAAGGGGGGGGGGGCACTGAGGGGAAAAAATATCAAACGCCCAGTCCCCTGAAGAGATTATTAAACTTTGGAAGTTAATACCTCATATATATCATTTTCACAGTTTTATATACTCTTTCTGTTTGTGTATCATGTAAAAATGGCTCCGGTGGGACAATGGAGCATAGACTCTGAACTGCTTGAAAAGTATCCCCCATTCTTTCGCGCTTATCAAGGACAAGCACATATGTTCCAAACCAGTGCTATTTTTTTCTAGAAAAAGAGGTGTAGGAAGTCACCATGAACACCTCTTTCGTTCTCCTAGAATGGCAATGGCAATCACCTCAGAGGTGATGGATCTGAGTTCCGGCCAGTTCCGGCTGAAAAAAAAAAGCCCTACTCCAAACACAAATAGGGCAAATGCTACATGGATGTATGGGATAGCAGGGTGTATAGTTGGTAGAAACTACCCATGGCACTTATAACATGCTTTTTAAATCAGAAATGGACATACTTCCTTCAGAGGCAGAGCTAGCTGCTCCGGCACACAGATCGGCTCACATGTGGTGCACCTGGGGGCATGGCGTGCCGTTCATGGCGGTGGCATGGTGAGAATCCCACGAGGGGGGACCGCACCCTCTATGCCCCCTTCCTCCGCCAGTGACTTCCTTTCCCTAATATTAAGGTAAAGGGAACCCTGACCATTAGGTCCAGTCGTGACCAACTTTGGGGTTGCGGCGCTCATCTCGCTTTATTGGCCGAGGGAGCCAGCGTACAGCTTCCGGGTCATGTGGCCAGCATGACAAAGCCACTTCTGGCGAACCAGAAACCATCCTTGACCCTTGACTATGCTGGCTGTGAGTTGATGGGAATTGGAGGCCAACAACAACAACTGGAAGGCCCCACCCACGACTAAACTATGGCTTGGAATTACACCTACCTCAGCTAATATTTTCCAAAAAAACCCTTAAGAACGGGTATGCTGTCTTTGCACAAAATTACACAAATAGCATGGTAATGAGCACAGTTTGTCTGCTGCTTCTAGCCTGCCATCTACAGTATTGGGATTTTTGTTGTTTGCACTTTAGTGGAAGTGAGGCGTGTGAAAAAGCACAGAGATTGATTTGATAGCTATACTTGGCTCTTAGTGACCTATATTTCTTCTCTGCGTGTTGACCAAGGGGATAAAAAAGTGACCCATTTCTTCATCATTTATATTTATTTTTGGAGAGGCCCTTGCTAACTACCTAGCTGAGCAGCAATGTCAGGGGGATAATATAACATCAGCGTAAACAAGTTATTTTTGCATGCTAAGGGTGACCATGCAGAAGTGACTCACAGGTCTGCTTTGATGCTTATGACCTAAGCAGTCATTCCCAAGACTTAAAAATAACTTGAGTTTTATAGCACACTCTGCGGAGTAGTGTGTATGTATTACAAGATAGTGTTCACCACCCATTGCCTTTTTGCAAATCTAACCGAAGACTGCCTTAAGCGACTCTTGTGAAACAAAATACGTTAGGTCCAATTTATTCATAATATGGGCCGGAGAAGGTGCATTTGCCTGTGTAAACAAGGCATCTGTTCTGCTTACGTTTAAAAGCATGTACCACGTGTGCCCTTGATACATGACCGATGTGCTAATGCTACATGCATACAGCGCATTGCCTTTGCTGTTCATTTAAATGCAATTTGCTCTTCTTCAAGGGAGTTCAGCCAGTGTAGAAGAAATGTGGGTTTGCAGGCTTCTGCCATCAACCTTTCGGGACAGCAAAGAGCTTAGGCAGAAGCGTAGAAGAAGCAATGGTGGTTGCAATTTGTCTGTAAACATACAAATAGCTTTTATCAGTGTGCATAGTAACCAAGAATGCTTTGGCAAGCCTTCTGCGTGCAAGGAGCCCCCTCTATTGAGTTTGCTGCTGCTGTTGCTGCCTATCCTCTGGCTGACCAAGGAAAAGCTGCTGACCTGGGCATCCTTTGCAGCTGGCTGTACGGAAGAGAGTCAAGACATGAGTTACGACTGTCTTCTGGATTTTTACCAGAGCAAGGAGCCTTGTCCTCCCTGTCAAAGGTAAGGGATGAAGCTGGCTGGTTGGAAGAACTGGTTGGAAGAAAAGAACTTAAATAAGCCTTGATTTAAAAGAATATTAAGTGCTGATTTATTTGAACAACTTTTACATATTCATCAGCAGACAAATTGAAGTCACGGCACCACCACATCTGCGATATCTTTTTATTTAATGCATTTATTTGACATTGAATGTTGTTTGTTTGTTTTTTAATGAGTGTTTGGTTTAAAATTAGTCGTTCCGACTTTGAAAGCTGCTTTGGGTTGTTGTTTTTCTGCACAAAGTTTCTGTCTGCATACAACCAAGTGAAAATGGTTGATTTATAATCTTGCTTTTATTCTATATATAATAGTAAAATAATATTAATAATGATCTAACTCTTTCAAAGGCAAGACCTAGATTGCAACTGTTCCTACACCATGAGAATGCTGTTAGGTTGGGTTGCCGCTGCCACTTCCAAGAGCAATTTACAATAACTTGAAATACTGGAATTTAGGAATAAATAAACCTTAGTGTGTTTAGGTGACACAGGGCCAACTCTCAGTGACTACAGCATTTCACCATTAACTTCTCAGATAATGGTATTTCAGCTCAATTTACTGTAAGATTCAAGGTGAGGGTCTTTGGCACAATCTGATACATTGACAGATTCTCATATCTGGTCAAATCATCTTTTCCTCAATGAAGGAAAGCACCAAGGCTGGTATCATATCTAGTGAAAAGGACCATGATACCCTCCTGTATTGGTACAAAACCATTTTTTACAGGATTCCGTGTGCAGCATCTGGTATAGAAAGGCAAGTGTGTGCTAGTATCCTTCAGCCACAAAGTCTTAAGCTGGAACGGCTGCAGGTTTCTGAAGCACAACACCGTAGGATGGGTGTGCACCCAATAAAAGGGAATGAAGGCCACCTCATAGTTTTGCCTTTCTCCATCCTCATTTCATTAAAATCAGGAAGAGCTACATAGAGTCGTGCTTCAGACTTCTGTTGACATTGCTGCCCTCGGAGCAAGACTTCTCAAACCCAGCTGCTAGGACGCATTCATTTAATTTCCGTGACCTCTCCCCCTCCTACTTTTCCATATGCTTAATATGCATATCCCACAGGTTTCCAATGGTAGATTGCCATCAGAGTGCAGATTTACACCATAATGCTTGGTGGCTGGTGAATGGTATTCTGTAGTGTAATTTTGGGCATAGGTCTCTGTGTTCATTGGGGATTCCTTCCAGGGAAGGGTGTAAAGCATCTTGGTGCTTTCCAGATGTTTTGGACTATAACTCCTTGGCCGGGGCTGATGGGAGATGTAGTCTAGAACAATGGGAGAGCGCCTGGTTAGAGAAGCCTTCTGTAATACTTTGCAGGCATGCAATGCAACGATATGTTTCTTAGCTTGGAAGTAAATCCCACTATTATCCGATGACATTTACTCTCTAGCTTTGTTTTTAGGATTCCAGGCTTAAGTAACATTATTTGTACACAGTCTTCTGGTGGTAATATGATTGCAGTTTTCTGCTAAGAAATTCTTCCTTCCCTGATGATGTCTCAGAACGCAGAAGTAGTTGCATGCTTTCAACTAGCTTTCCTCAACTTTCTTGGAAAGGGGAAAGGGGGTAAAAATTGGGAGAGATCTACTGCTGAATTGAAAGAAAACAGCAAAAACGGCCAACAACCTTTGTACAGTGGAACCTCGGGTTGCAAACGTGATCCGTGCGGGAGGCACGTTCGCAACCCGCAGCGTTCGCAACCCGGAGCACATGCGGGTGATGCGCTTCTGTGCATGTGCGAGTGCTGAAACCTGGAAGTAACCTGTTTCGGCACTTCAGGGTTCAGCGCATCCGTAACCCGAAAACTCGCAACCTGCAGCGATTGCAACCCGAGGTATGACTGTGTTCCGACATGGAATCAGCCAAGAGCTTGTTTCTTTTAGTGTTTTTACTTTTGTATGTTTTAAAGTGTGGTTGTCATTTTTTCTTTATTTTCTTGATTCATATCTTTGAAAGCTGCTTTGAGGGTTTGTTTGTTTTACAATCAAGCAGGTAAAATAAACATTAAATAAATAAAATAAATTTAAAACCTGAAATTTAAAGCAAAGATGGCCATGGATGGGGCTGCTGTGGATTTTCTCTAAAGTCAGTGCTTTGTCAGCTATCCTATTGGCATTGCCATTTCTGTTATGAAATAAAATTAGAATTAAGGCTTTTTTAAAAAGAATATTAAAATAGGCAGATAATTTGCAGCCTGGAAAAATTTAATTTCTCTAGCGTTTTTCAGTTGGGGTACTTCAGGAAAACTTAACTACAGTGGTACCTCGGGTTACAGACACTTCAGCTTACAGACTCCGTTAACCCAGAAATTGTACCTCAGGTTAAGAACTTTGCTTCAGGATGAGAACAGAAATCGTGTGGCAGCAGCGGGAGACCCCATAAGCTAAAGTGGTACCTCAGGTTAAGAACAGTTTTAGGTTTAGAATGGACCTCCAGAACGAATTAAGTTATTAACCAGAGGTACCACTGTATTGTTATAAATCAGAATAACATAGAAGCGATCTTGATCTCCAAGCCTGAAGTTTTCTTCTTATTTTATTTTTTCATGTGTGTTTGAAAATTTGAAAAAAATACTTACACTGGGCAAGAAAAAGGGTACATAACTGAAAGCTTTTCTGTACCTAAATGCAGATAAAGCATAAATAACTGGTCAGGGGGGCAGCATTTAAAGTTTACTTTCATTCGGATGGCTGCTTATTCGGGGCACTATCTAGTGAAAGTTTCAGTACCATTAAATCCTGTTGATTTTAGTCTGTGCCTAAAGCTGCCCTATTGAAATAAATGAAACAGGCTCCAATTCTAGACACAAGGTTCCTGGGGGTAAAATCTCATTAAAATATATAGAAATTGTGTTATTTTAGAATATCCTTAGGCATCTTTACCCATATGCCATTGTGTTCAATGGTGTTTGTCCCAGGCAAGTGTGTGTAGGATTGCAGCCTTGATAGCTTTTGAAACTTTCAGTTTTTGAAATTTTCTGTTAAAATTCCAAGGTGCCATCCAGCCAAACCAATATGAATTCTTAAGTCTCTTTGATTTAAGCAGCGGATATGAAAACACAGGCTCTGCTCTCCTGTTGAAATCACTGGCGATTTAAAAGGGCCCAACACCCCTATGTTTCCATGGGGGGAAGTAGAATAAAAAATGCTCATTTAAATTGTTCATTTTCGCGTGAGACAGAACAGTCGAGACAATGTGCATAATTACAATTTTGCACAAATTACTTCTTCCAGAAATTGCAATGGGCTAAAAAAAAAAAAAAGAGTAGAGGTTTGTAGCCTACTGTTGACTTGTACCAGCAGTGAATTTGCTCCTCCAAATGTTTCATGGACCTTAAGGGCTTATACATGTGGCTGTATAATGTGAATTATAAATCTTGTGTCATTTTTACTGGGTGAACGGAAATGGCTATAATGAACTAAGTAAGCTACCATAAAAGTTAGCTTTTTTGCAAGGGCGGGGTGTTGTATTACTGAAAAATACAGAGCACAAATATGCTTTATAGCATGTTCAGTGTAAGAATATATATTTCCATGGCTCTACATCTATGAATGTTATTTACTTGGCTTTTCCTGCAGACACAGAAGCACTGATTTTCTTCCACACCATGCCTGAGATAGTGCCTGTTGGTCCCCTGATGTTCTGTTTCCTACATAGCTGCTGCTTTCAATTTACTTTGGCAATATACTGTGTGTGACTTATAGTTAGGTAGCAACCTTTGGTTGTTATTGAAGCAATATGTTTTTGGTTCAGAAAGTTGGCTTTATTGCACAATTCCTAACAGATGTGCATTTCCAGACATCTGGTCGGAGTTTGTTTTACAACCCAGTCATAACCCCCCCCCCCAAAAAAAACCCCAAAACAAAAACCAGGACCATAATCCAACAAAGGGTTAAGCAAGCTTCAAGCACACTTAAAACTCTGTGTTGGATTGGGGCCAGTTGGTTATATTCTGGTGATGCTGAAGTATACAATGTTCTCATTACCCCCATGGCATCCAAAACATATTATACATTAAATAAAAATAGTCTCTTTAAAGAGCTGATTTTGGCAAATCCAGTGGGGTCCATTGGGGTTTTTTATTTTTGAATTGCAGACCTCCAAAAAGAGATCAGAAAAGAGTATTGGTAACTGCTTGTAGAGAAACATGAGCCAAAAGCCTTCTTGGGTGTGTACAATTAGTTCTACAATTCTCTGGATTCTGGCTTAAATAAAGAAATAAATCAGTAGACTCCTACAACATTGTGAAGTTATGCAGAATTGTGTGTTTTTTATTGTTAAAACTTTCCTTTTGTCCAAATCCCATTCAAAAACCACTTTAATTTCCAAGACTTTAGGAAGGGTTGTTTTTTATTTTTATTATTATTGTTGTTGCTGCTGCTGTTGTTGTTGTTGCTGTTGTTGTTATTAAATATTTAATACTAGCACCATTCCTGCAAGTTCAGAAATTACCAGGATGTAGTGCTGATTGAAAGGTGGGATGAGCCCAGTTCAAATTTACTTCAGCAATGCAGTGGCCTCAAGGAAACTGCTGTTTTCTCAGCCTTGAATTTGCCTTAAGACAGGGATGGGGAGCCTGTGGCCCCCAGATATTGCTGGTGGACCACAACCCCCATCATCCTTGACCATTGATTGGGCTGGCTGGGATGGGGGGTTGGTGGGAGTTGGAGTCCAGCCACAGTTGGGGGGCCTCTTGTTTTCCTATCCTTGCTTTACAAGGATAATAATACTAGACTGCCTTATAAAAGATTGCTGAGATTATGATTATTCGTGTGAAAGCATACTTCAAATACTTAAGTGTACTATGCAAATGCTAAATGCTATTATTTTCCCATTTTTTCGTTCCAGTGCTCACTCAGGTATCCAATATCTCCTTTCTTGAAGGAGTGCCAATTGTTCCTTGGTTATTGGAAAATCGAAAGAATGACAGCTTTTTGAATTACCTGTAATAGGAACGATAGCACATGCATTCTTTCCAAGTTTTGCTGCGGGCTCTTTTGAATAATTCTCGCAGCTGTTATTAAGAGGGGGCACTATGAATTTCCAGGCATGTTTTTTGCTTCCAAGGCTAGGTTTTGGGTTTTTACTGTTGTCGCTGAGACAAAATATATTTGAATGAGGCTAATTGTCTGATAGCCCTTGGTGTTGGAGGTAAAAATTGAAAATGCCACCAGAATCTAAATCTGCCAAGACATTAAAGTTTGCAAATGACCTGAGTTGTCTATTACATGGATCATGGTGATGGGCTCAGATGTTAGCTATTCCCAGTGCATTAGTTATCTTCCTGACAGGAAGAAGTGCATCGAAAAGAAGAGTGTGTGTAGGAGAGACTATTTTATGAAAAGGAAACAGGTTGGGCAGGGGGCAAGTGGTCAGTGTGGGGTTCTGTGGGGACAAGCAATTGACATACGCTTGCAATGATGTCAATGACAGAAACCCATTTCAGACATTGATACTCCAATGCAGAACAGCACCTGAGCAGAAAGCACAGTTGGACCTCGTAGTGGATCTCCAGCATCAGCACAAACAACCGAGCTGTCCACAGGGATGGATATTTTCCATGTGACCTGTAGCCATAATTGGGTAGAATAACAAGTTGTGCAGAAGTCTTTGGCATTGTAGCTGTATGTCCGCAGCAATGCTATGGATGTCTGGCCAGTGATGGTGCTGTGTTCCTTGGTATAGCCAGTTGCTCTTCCTGTGTTGCTGCATGTGGGAGCTCTGATGCATGGAGGCAATGAAGAACTAGGATCAACTCAAGCTGGAGAAGAAAAGTGGCCTATAAAATTTATAATAAATAGAAATAAATACCAGGTTGGAACTATTAGTTCGTCTGGAGACCAGTGTTAACTGGTAATGGTTCTGTAAGGTCTCGGGCAGAGGAGGACCTTGCATGTCATCTCAAACAGATCCTTTTGGCTGAAGATGTCAGGGACTGAATTTTGGACCTGGCGAGTATTCAAAGCATGTTGAGTTAAAGCCATTACTCAGTGTAGATTAGCTGTACACACCCACTCAACTCTCTCTTTCTCCGAGGGTAATATAGATTGTGTCCCTCACATTTATGTCTCCTTTCAGCTCCTTTCCGTTGAAAATACTTATAATAGAGTTTTGTTCTCTTGCAAGATGGTAATTTGACCTGGTTGCAGGTCCAAAAGTCAGCAGTAGGGGCAGAAGAGAGGAGGTTCAGAGAGCCATGGCTTTACAGCATCGTACTTTGAGCAGATGAGAAAAGAATAATGCAATTTCAGTGGAGCAATTTCAGACCACCTTATAGTGTGAAGCCATGCCAGATCAAAGCCCTAGCATTACACTCTGTAAGCTTAGGGCTGCCACTGCAGTTATGTAGCTGATAAAAGTGATTATTTTGGCCGTCTCCTGTTGATGCATGTTAAATTGTATACTTTCACCTCTCAACAAGACCTTACCTTTACAGAAGGGAACAATTGATCCTTCTAGCTGAGAACTACCATCTGCATTGAGCAGTGTTGTGGCGTAACTGTTTGGATGAGAAGGATTTTTGTGTGTGCGTGAATTCTAAAAGAGAATGCAATGTATTCTTCTGCCTAGTGTTCAAGAAATTCACACAGCGCTTTGGCCCGTGCTTTAGGATCTGAACCTGGCAATATATTCTTGAGCTTAATTAAATTTATTCAATCAATTCTATTAAAAAGTTAAAATGTGTGGTTTGTGCATGGCCTCTCCGTAACCAGTAGTAATAATTGTTATTCTTCCTTTATTCATTACTTTTACCAAGAATGGTTTCATTACAACTTATAGCAAAAATATAGTACGAATACAACATACAGGTTTAAAATACAGTAAACAAAACTAAAAGTGATCCCACACTAGGTCTCTTCCCGCCCCATTGTTCTAAAATCTCCCAAGAAATCATGACCGTCTTCTGATTCATATATAGCAAAATGTGTGCATTAGTCCTTAGTTATATTTTAAAAGGCATAAATAAATAACTACGAATAATTCTAGGACATTTAGTTCATTGTAATTTTTTTTGTCTGTGTGAAAAGTTAAAACTGTCTTCTCACCCCTTCTGCCGTTGCTCACCCCTTCCTCTGTTTCATCCCTGTGTATATTTTTAGATCGGAAGCCTCTTGGGGCAGGGACCTGTCAAACCTGCTCTCTGTAAAGCACCATGTATATTAATAGCACCGTAGAAATCATAATAATCTCCTGTGCATGACCTCTCCCAAAGCACAAAGCTAAACTGGACCCTAACAAAATTTGCACGGTGCTCAGAACTATAGGTTTGTTCATTCAGTGGAAAGACTAGGTTGATGACATTCTTTCCATTGTGATACAGTGGTACCTCGGGTTACATACGCTTCAGGTTATGGACTCCGCTAACCCAGAAATAGTACCTTGGGTTAAGAACTTTGCTTCAGGATGAGAACAGAAATTGTGCTCCTGTGGTGTGGCGGCAGTGGAGGCCCCATTAGCTAAAGTGGTGCTTCAGGTTAAGAACAGTTTCAGGTTAAGAATGGACCTCCGGAATGAATTAAGTACTTAACCCGAGGTACCACTGTATAGCCCATTCAGGGACCAAGGATCTCCAGGGTAAGGGGTAGGCAAAGTGATATTGTTGGACTCTCAGCTCCAGCCAATGCAACCTAGTGGTCAAGGATGATGGGAGTTGCAGCCCATCAACATAAGGAAGGCACCATGTCGGCTGCCCCTGCTGTAGGCCATGTGCTATTAGTATGTATAGTGTGGTAGAACAGGCGTTCATCACATTCATGGGTGATCCCCAAAATAAACAAAGGCTAGAATAACAGCTTAGGCTATGTGGAACTCCATGAACTTCACAAAGAGGGTTCTCCAAATTGGGTTGGAGCTTTTGCTAGGACCATGTTCCAGAACAAACCCTTTTGGACGGCTTTGGAATATAGCACATTGATATATGTCAGCTAAAAATTAACTACGTGAGTAACATAAAGGCAAGCATATAAAGTGCCAGGACAGTATTTAATGTTCCATAAAAATAAAAATAAAAAACCTAGTGTGAGAGAACTTTTGAATAATCTGATGGTATACCTGACTTACTGCACTGCTGAGTACAATGAATTGATGCTATCAAATGCTGAGCAAGTTTTACAAACCCTAGCTGCAAAGCAATAATAAGAGAACTTTGCATTGCTTACCAGGCGATTCCTGGCTTGGCATTTTGAAGTCCCTTTTGTAATCAATATTTTTCTGTGGTCCCTGCGTCGAAAGGCATTGTGTGGGCCAATGAATTTGGCCATTCTCACAAATAAGGATAACCACGCATCTTACTAAGCTATCTAGAGGCAACATAACTGAACGCCCCCAAAAGCATTAGCACCTTATCTGGGAGCAGGGATTTTGAACATTAACAGAGAATGAGCATGCATAGACTGCAGTGTTGCATGTCAATCAAACCCAACAAAGAAAGACCCTGAGTTGGAAGTTATGTGTTTCCGATGTGTAGATCATACACATATGAGTCTTCAGCCAACAACAGCTTATCATTGCTCTTAATTTACTGCCCATACATATAGTGATTTATTTATCTATGTCGATATAGATATGCAATATTTGTTGTTGATGAGCAGGCGTGTTCAGATATTCACTTTGCACATTTAATTCACTTATTGTGAACATGCATTTTTTTTTACTAGTCCTTGCCTACTAGCAACATCCTTTGTGCTTCATTAAAAGAGTTTCAGACCCATAAATGTGTTATGGCAAGAACAATTGAAAAATGAGTATCTGCTTACATTGTCTTTTGTTCAGCTCTTTTGGAGCTTCGGGATACAAAATACAGATGATTACAGAGTATTATCCAAAAAAACTGATTTCAAGTCACTCTTTTTTTACGCACAAAAAGCATTTCACAGACCTACTAGAAAGATAGCCAAACACAGCTGTGAGGTTGGTTACAACACAGACGTCTGTTGAAACAACATAGTTAATAAGATGCAAACTGTAAAGAAGGAAATTAATTTTGTATAGTTAAAAAAAAGACAGTTTATGCTAAAAAGTCTATTTGGCACATTAAATTATTACAATATATTTATTTGCCCTTTTTGTCATTAACATATTCCAGGACTAATTATTTAATCAATTCATTCCAGGCTACAAGGAGCAGCACATTTTGCTACTGTAATGACCTTACAGTGTATTCGTATTTTGTTGGCACTGTTTCACAGAGCTGAATTTTTGAGTTTAAAGTGCTCCATTTTAGCAAGGAATACCTAAAAGGACAGCGAATGTTCTGTTTCGTTTTTGGGCTTGTGAATGTTGGTATTGCAGTATCTCATATTAGAGACAGCCATTTTTAAATTCAGCCATAATCCATACCTATGTAGCTATGATCTAATTTGGCTGCTTGTTAGGTTAAAAACCACGACCCCAGTCTAGCAGCTTTGATGCTGAATGCTAAGTTGCTCAAACACCTTGTACAGATATTGTTCAGGATTTCATACGTGCGTATTATCAGCCACGCGTCACGAGTCACATTCCCATTGCCATCTATGGAATTTTGGATTATTTTTTTTTGCAGTGGGACCCAGCCCCAATTTTACTGGCAGTTTTCTGGATTTCAGAACAAATCTGGCAGCTGTGTGAGGAGAAGACCCCTGTGCAACATTGCAGTGCCCAGTATGCGCATGCGCATGTAATAGATCTTGTGACACAAATATAGAAGGGTTGTTAGATACTAATCTGCAGTATGACTAGCACATCTGAAGTTTTGCCAGGGAATCGAATCAGTGCTCATAGGGATGCCAATAAAAGCCTGCTAGTTATTTTGTACAGTCATACCTCGGGTTACAGACGCTTCAGGTTGCAGACCGCTGAAACCCGGAAGTACCGGAACGGGCTACTTCTGGGTTTCGGCGGTTGTGCATGTGCAAAAGCGCTAAATTGTGCTTTGCGCATGTGCACAAGTGCCGAATCGCAACCCACGCATACGCAGACGCACCGCTGCGGGTTGCAAACACTGCAGGTTGCGAACGTGCATCCCGCACGGATCACGTTCGCAACCCGAGTGTCCACTTTAACCCGTTCCTGCTTTTTCTTCCGAGTTTTCTTGCCCCTTTAGTGCAGTCATATTTGAGAACTGAAAGTCTTAACAATGCCATACATCAAGCCCACCACACTAGAATGTTACAAAATCCATAAGACAATGTCTATATAGAGTCGTACCTCGGTTTTCGAACAGCTTAGTTCTCAAATGTTTCGGCTCCTGAATGCTGCAAACCCGGAAGAAAGTGTTCCGGTTTGTGAACTTTTTTTGGAAGCCAAACATCCAACGGGGCTTTTGCGGCTTCCGAATGGCTGCAGGAGCTTCCTGCAGCCAATCAGAAGCTGTGCTTTGGTTTCCGAATGTTTTGGAAGTCGAATGGATTTCCAGAACGGATTCTGTTCAACTTCCAAGGTGCGACTGTATTGCTGCTGTTTGACACCTCATAAAATAATGGCCCTGTTGGGAGGAATAATAAGATATATGCTTCCCATGACATGACCAGTCACGAGGAATCAAAATCCAACTTGGCAAAATTTGCAGTTAAAAAGTCTTCCAAGATTCAAGTGGAATAAGGACAGAGAGGAAATGAAGACGTGGATCTGCCAAAATGACACCAGCACACCAGTTCTTGCAACGAATGCCCATATATAACTTGTATCTTCCTTTATCCAATCTCCCACCTGTAGCTTCTGTCTCCCTTTACTGATGTTCTGAAAAGAGCAAGTAGCAAAACTGCTTCAGAAGCAGAAATAATGGCTGTCAGTTTTTACTGCGATCCTACTTGCACTGGTAAAAGGGTTCTTTTAAAAACGGGTGAATTAAAAGATTCGTGAAATAAAGGCATGTTGTAACAGCCCACGGCTAAATTCAATAAATGTGACTTGACTTATAAATTGAAAGCAACAACAGCAGCAGCAGCAACAACCTAAATAGAAACAGCTGGCTGTTGGACCATTAAATGAGTGAAGTAATTTACAGCTAAACTGTAGACAGTGGGTAGAATTGTTGATAAAAGAGGGCTGATCACTACCTGCAGCTGGCTGAGCCTTTAACAGTATTTCTTTGTTCACTGCATCTCACTGGCTGACCCGTACGAAGCTTTAATGATAAATGAATCAAATTTGCCATGTCCTTTTGCTTGATCTGGAAGCCGAGTGACTGTTTTTACTATTAAACTGTTAGTTCTTACATGCTCTGGGTAAGGTTCATATAGATTAACGCAGGTCGTTAGCCATTGAACTTCATGGTTCTAGATTTTTGTTTTTCGGGTTGCCGAGTGCCGAACTCTGAATAATCCCCCAATGGTTTTGCTTTTTTGTTTTTAAATCAATGCTCAAAGAGGGAGCTGTTTTTATCAAAACGTTAGCAGCCTGCAAGATGGTTGGAAGATAGCCAAACAGCAATTCTCATAAAATCAGGGGAGGGGGATGATGGTGATGACAGAGTAGTGTTGGTGCTGACCTTTAAAGCCCTAAATGGCCTCGGCCCATTATACCTGAAGGAGCATCTCAACCCCCATCATTCAGCCCGGACACTGAGATTCAGCTCCAAGGGTCTTCTGGCAGTTTGCTCACTGTGAGATGTGAGGTTACAGGGAACCAGGCAGAGGGCCTTCTCGGTAGTGGCGCCCATTGTGTGGAACACCCTCACATCAGATGTCAAGGAAATAAACAACTATCTGACTTCTAGAAGACATCTGAAGGCAGCCCTGTTTAGGGAAGTTTTTAATCTTTGACCTTTTGTTGTGTTTTAATATCCTGTTGGAAGCTGCCCAGACTGGCAGGGGAAGCCCAGTCAGATGGGTGGGGTATAAATAATTAAATTATTATTACTTTAAATACTTGAAGGGCAGTCACCTAGAAGACTTGTTCTCTACTGCCCCAGATGGCAGGCTTTTATATATAATGTGATTAAGTTACAGCAGATTCCAGCTGAGCATTTAGCAGAAATTTCTTGGCACTGAGAGAAGTTTATCAATGGAACCAAGGGTCTAAAGCGGCGGTTCTCAACCTGTGGGTCCCCAGATGTTTGTTGGACTACAATTCCCATCATCCCTGAGCTTTGGCCTTGCTAGCTCAGGGTGATGGGAGTTGTAGTTCAACAACATCTGGGGACCCACAGGTTGAGAAAGGCTGGTCTAAGGGGTGGTGGGTTGCCCCTTGCTAGTGGTCTTCAGACAGATGCTGGAAAGTCAGGTTGAAGATGCTATAAGCTCTTAGCCTTCAGCATCAAGCAAAGTGTTGGATTAGACCATAAACTATCCTTCGGTCCTATATTCTGTGGCCACACTTGCACCATACATTTAAAGCACAATTATACCACTGTCACAATCATGGCTTTCCCTCAAAGGATCCTGGGAACTGTAGTTTGTTAAGGATGCTGGGAGTTGCTAGTAAAGGGAAAGGTCCATTCATGGCCGACTCTGGGGTTGCGGCGCTCATCTCACTTTATTGGCCGAGGGAGCCGGTGTACAGCTTCTGGGTCATGTGGCCAGCATGACTAAGCCGCTTCTGGCGAACAAGAGCAGCGCACGGAAACGCTGTTTCCCTTCCCGCTGGAGCGGGACCTATTTATCTACTTGCACTTTGCAGTGCTTTCGAACTGCTAGGTTGGCAGGAGCAGGGACCGAGCAACGGGAGCTCATCCTGTTGCGGGGATTCGAACCACCAACCTTCTGATCGGCAAGTCCTAGGCTCTGTGGTTTAACCCACAGCGCCAGCTGGGAGTTGCTAGGAGGCCCCTATTCCCTTCCCAAAACTACAGTTCATAGAGTTCGGTTGGGTTTTATTTCATTTACTGTTTGTTTTCTTCTTTTTCCAGCAACAAAGTTGAGCTCAAAATGTCTCAAAATGATGACATTAAAATTTCAGTAGAAATAAAAATAAATAAAAATATTGTCCAGTAGCACCTTAGAGACCAACTAAGTTTGTTCTTGAGCTTTCGTGTGCGTACACACTTCTTCAGCAACCATTGTCATCATTATAACCATACCAAAAGCACAATAGTGTATAAATAAAACAAAAAATTAACAAATCTATCAAACAGTAACATTCAGTACATGATTCAAAATATCAGAAATGACTGCTGAGCGCCACCCTTTCCCCGAGTGCAAGAAGGGTTGATAGTTAAACCATCCTGGGAATTTTAGCTCTGTGACAGGAATGGGGGTCTCTCAGCACCCCTAACAAACTATGTTTCCCAAGATGGTTGTATGGTTTGGATTCAATCAAATAATATGAAATCAGAGCTTGGAAAGTTTATTTTAAAAGGAACTAGTTCTAGTTCAACTTTAAAAAGAAATTTCAGTTCAAGTTTTTCCCTTTACAAAATGAGCTAGTTTGTGTGAGGAGTTTACGGTCAAGTAAACTTTGCCCTGTAGTTGTTGGACTACAACTCCCATCATTCCATTTTAGAAGGACCAGTGGTCAGGGATGATGGGAGTTGTAGTCCAACACACAGATTGGATAGGGACTGACCATTCACTTGCATGTGCAAAGCACTTTCTGATACGGAAGTGAAAAATAAAATTCTTCCTTGTGAAGAAGGATGTGTTTTCTTTAAGTAACTCTTTAAAGGGTTCACCGGAGCAGCTGTGTTATTAGGTACCTTTTATTTTTAAAACATTGAGCCTACTTCCTAGGAGTCCCACTGAATTTACTGGGGGTAACTTTTGTGTGATGTGTAGGATTGTACTAGTAATGTCTCAGAACAGCAGGACTGTATTCCTGCTTATCAGAAATTTTCATATATCACTGTACAAACAGTAAATAACTGGAAGACTTCTAAATGAGGGAGATGCTACAAAAACTCAAAGATGTCATTAGGTGGTCAGTTTATTTTATTTTATGATTATATGGATCTGAACGAATGCAACAAAATGATTAAAAAACATAAACCTCATAGCTAAATCAGCATAATAATTACTGCAGTGAAAACAGTGTGCCAGAAAGGAGACTCTGATAGATTGGTTTGGCTAATTTGCAATTTAAAAGAAAACCTTACTAGTACAAATAGTGAGTTCATGATATACTGAGAGGCTTTGATGCGCTGAAATACTTCTGTGTTTTCAAAATGAAATAATGTAGTCTTGCTACCCGTAGGAAGCCCACACGTCCTGCTGTTATATCTAATTTTTTATTTTCTTTTTTTGGCATAGTTGCAGTGGGCAATGTTCAATTATTCATGCTTTAGAAAATATAGCTGTAACCCTGCCAATACTCACACCAAATGAGGGCATAAATCAAGAAGTGAGAAAAATATCCCTGAGGTTGCAGTCCTAGTAAGTACCGTAAGTAAGGCTGTGTACACGCGACATTTTATTCTAGGTCCAATGCACACGGAGGACATGCTTTTTCCACATAGTCCACACACAAACTAGATCAGAGTTTTCCAAACTAGGGTCTCCAGCTGTTGTTGGACTACAACTCCCATCATTCCTAGCTTAGAAGGACCAGTGGTCAGGGATGATGGGAGTTGTAGTCCAACAACAAGTGGAGACCACATTTGGGAAAGTCTAGAATCTTCTGCATATTTTTTGTACTTTTTGAGAAATGAGTTTCATTCCAAAAATAAAGAGCTCAGTGTAGATTCCACATTACCTCACAGTGTGCCCATTTTGGCAGTCCTGGAAACAGAAAAGAGGTAACTGCACCTGCCTAGTGAAGTTGTGGGTGGGTGTATACCAAGATCGCAATCACCATTTCCTTCTTCCTTCACCTAGGGCGCATGTGCAGGGAATAAAGGGCATGAGTAATCAAAGAGAGAGTTTTAAAGCTAATAATAATAATAATAATAATAATAATAATAATAATAATAATAATAATAATTTATTATTTGTACCCTGCCCATCTGGCTGGGCTTCCCCAGCCACTCTGGGCGGCTTCCAAAAAATAAATAAATTAAAATACTCTAATACATCAAACATTAAAAGCTTCCCTAAACAGGGCTCCTTCGGATGTCTTCTAAAAGTCTGGTAGTTGTTGTTCTCTTTGACATCTGGTGGGAGGGCGTTCCACAAGCAACTACACCCATTCTTGTGGGTGTCAGGATCTAGAACCAACCTAGATTTTAAGTAGCATGTTGAGGACAAGCATGAATGATTCCAAACTGATAAAAGCTACTTATTTATTTATTTTTGCTACAAATGGGTTAATATATACATAGCCTGAGTCCTCTTAAAATCTCAGTGGGACTTCTGTGTAAAAGTTTGCAGGACTAGGGGTGTAAAGTAAGAATTTATATAAGTATTTCTGGGGGGGGGGGGTCAGGAAAAGTTTCTAGAAGAAACAGCCCTGCTGTCAAAGGCAGCAATACTGGTCTTATTATAGAATATATTCAGTGTATGCCTTAGTATCTGACGTTCTAGAGAGACTAAAGGACTCGGAATTCTTGGCAATGAATTCTGAGGCGATATTGACTCAAACCTGTGCTTTAAGTTTGCTGACCCTTTGCGAATGGGTTCTGCAGCATGTCCTGTCAGCTTTCTGAAAGGTGCCAGAGTAATGGGAAGAGGAAAATGAAACCACCATGTAGCCTTCCATTTATCAGTATTTTCTCCATTATGTACATGATCAGTGAAGAAGTGGTTCAGTTGCCAGGGAATAACCACTGTTACACAGAGATCTTTGGAATGATACGGCTGACTGGAACCTTCATAAAACGGTATAATCTGAGGATTTAAGGGAACTTAAATGCCTTCTGGGCCCGCTGGGTATCTGCAGAGAAGCAGAGACCTAGGGACAGCGTAGATGCTGCATCAGAACTCAAGCAATCTGCAAGTCAATCTGACTTGAATTGATTTTTATAAATGAGAAACATTACATCAATCGGGAAATCTCAACCATTACTGTCATGTTTCCACTGATTAGATCCTTCTAATTTCACCGGTAGAACATGACTTTGCTGAGTAGAACACCTTTTACATACTGATCGCTGGTTGGGAGAGATGTATTTCTAATTATAGTGCCTGGGCTTCTTTTAATCTAATAAACCCACTGTTGCTTTTAACAGCACCGTGAAACTAGCTTGTCTCTTTGTAGTTGTCACTATATATGTTAGGAAAATAAATTAAGTAAGGCTTATCAGTTTCTTTCCTTTTCTGAATCCACACCTCTGTTTTGCTAGGGACCTAATAGCAGCATTCCATAGACTTCAGTGAGGTGGCCAAAGTTAAGCAAGTGCTAGCCAGTTAATTGAATAACTACAGTGGGCAAGATCATCTAGTCCAGGGTTTCCCCTCATTTGGGGGTCTCCAGCTGTTTTTGGACTACAACTCCCATCATCCATAGTCATCAGGGTTGATGGGAATTGTAGTCCAAAAACAGCTGGAGACCCAAGTTTGGGAAACCCTGATTTAGTCCAATGCCCTACAAGGCAGGGAGATACAGCTGCCCCATATGGGGATCAAATTTACCCAGGCTGTTTAATTGATTTTAATACTGTATTTTAAATTGTTGTAACCCACTGTGGGACCTCATGGTGTGAAGGGCAGGTAAGGAATATGATAAATAGTAATAAATAGTAATAATAATAATAATAATAATAATAATAATAATAATAATAATGTGGGCAGAGCAAATGCATTTCTGTACAGCTTGCCCCCAATACACACACCTCTTCAATCTTCATCTAGGCATGCAAAATATGTTATCACAGTTCAATGAAATCTTTTGGCGGGCAAAAGCCCTTTAGAAGTGTAGAGATCATGGTCAGTGAGGGGTGTGGGCTTGAGGAAAAAGACATGGTTTGGGGGAAGGGCAAGATGGCTGAATAAGTGAGGGCTGAAGTACCACATTTGCCCTGCAGGACTGATGTTCCTGAACCTGCCCCTAAGTAGTCCTTCTCAATCTGGAAACTCCTGGCACAATAACTGGGTTAGCTTTCGATATCTCACACACAGATCTTTTAAAACTGTCCTCCTCTCTGCCTGTTGCACCTTGCGAATGCAGCCGCGTGCCTCCATTTTCATTCATTGCCTTGTTAAGAGAGCGCACTTCTTTCCTTTCGACAACATGCCTATGGCTTTCTAGATAGGGAATCTGGTATCCATAGCTGGCCCGGGTACTGAATAGTTCCCACTGTACAGGCTGCCAAAGAGCAGCTCCAATCGATGGCAATTGTGACGTTCGTTTTCTTTTCCGAGGGACACCTGTCCAACTCATTTCACGCTAGTCATCCAACAGCTATTAGGAGCAAATGACTGTGAGTGCAAAGAAGTGGTTGATCGTGGGCGGCTTCCAAACTCAAGCCAAGCATTCAGTGAGCAGGGCTGCTTAAAGCCTCTGATTCCATTAATGTTCCATACAGTCAGAGGAAAAGTCTCATTCTTAGTGATTTTGATACCACCGTGACTTATTTTTGAACTGCATGGTGTTTTGTTGGGCGGCTCATACTTCCTTGTTCCCATGATGATGTGCATGATTTGGAATGATTATGTCTAAGGCTTCTTGTAAATGAAAGCCTAACCTTGCTTGAAGTGGTTACCTGAAGTTTAGCTTTCTGACACATGGTTTCTGCATTGTCTCAGCAGACCTGGGGTCTCAAACCTGTGTTGGCTGAGATAGCTTGACTGCAGGAACAGAGGATAGACTACACTAGCAAGGGAGGACCCATGGGAGAAATGCTTATTCCCCCTTCATGCTCAACAATGGTCTCTTGTAAAAGGCCACACTGAAATTAGCCCCTTCCCCAGGTGGGTTGGCTTTCAGCTAGGGAGGCGATTTAAACAGCAGCTTGCGAGGAGACTTGGGTGGAATCTAGACACATATAAAAAAACGTTGTGAAAATGCTTTTTTTTAAAAAAAAAAAAAAGTTCCGAAAAAATATATTGAATTTACCATAGCTCACCAGCGCCATCTAGTGTCATATTTGTATAATGCACTTTGCAACACACTTCAGATGTTTTGCAGCTGTATAGCTGAGCCCATGCATTTAACAGGTGGGGTTAAATCAGGGTTAGACACCCCCCCTCCTTTTTACTCATTCTTCCCCGTAATTGCCCCCGTAACAGTCTTTGTACTTTGTATCATAACTAATGCATTAACCATAAATAACTTATTTAGGTTCTGATCCTGCACAAATGTACCGTCTATGGAACAACCACCCTCAGGAGTTTTGCGCGGTCCCAACAGTAACATCTTTTTGGCACCAGGCAATGGCATCCCTTTCCCCCCCAAGAATTCAAGTGTTAATCTCCGTGCTGCATGGTATTGATTTTGAAACATTTATCAGTATTTTATTTTATTTTGTAAGCTGCTGTGTGACTTCCATGTAAAGCAACTAATAAGGACTAATAAGTCAAATCATCATCATTGAACTGTACTATTTTTGTTGAGCGGTCTGGGCTGCACTCAGTGGGACTTGCAGCTGAGTAAGCATGCATATGATCCCACAGCTAAAGGCTTTTTTTGGTAGGAAAGTAGCTTTTCAATATTTGAAATATACATGTGAAATATTTGAAATAACAAAGCTTGAGCAGCTATCAATACCTTAATCAAGAGACATTTATATTTGCCTTTTGTCTCAGTTCCCAGGTATTATATACCTATATTCTGGGTGTGGGGGGTGGATACGTGTTCTCTCCTTCTGTACATGTCTGTGTATTTCTCTTTTGTGAAGTGGATGACGAATATTTATCTTGCAATTTAGGCACAGGACTGGGAATCGGGAGACCAAAGTCTTGTTTATCTTTTGATGGCATGCAAATAGCTCACTCAGACATTCTGTTCTCCCATTAGTTTGTGTGTTTAAAATGGAGAGAGATATGTTTCAGGGCATTTTGGGACTTATTCAAAGCTTACTTATCTGTTTGAGAGTATATATTCACCTTGTCTTCAGCGTATGGTAGGCAGATATGTGGCAAGTCTCAGATCTGTTCTGAGGTGTGTGTGGTAAGAATTCTCCATACCCTTCAGAATTACCGATGGAAATGTACAGGTTAAATGATGGAATAATATTTTATAGGGATTTAGGACAGGCACAGAGCTGCTTCCATGGAGTCTGGCTGCTGACATGTCCCACTACACATTTTTAAATAACTTTTAAGGTTCAGTGCCTGAAAAAGCTGGTGATCGATAGCATATATTTTCCTTGTGCTATCCTCGACCCTTTCCTTTTCCATAGGTAGAACATACTCGAAGTCTGATTTCTCACAAGCCTTTGGTTGTTGTGGTCAAAATGCAACTACCTAAAAGAGATGTTTGTTGACAACTTGTGTGGCGTCTGGCTATAACGTCGTCAGTGTTTCATGCAAATCCCCGAATAAAAAGCTTTTTGCAAAACTTAATATTTCAATATATTCATTAAAAAGCGGTCAATTCCACTACTAATGGGCGTGAAAACAAAACTTGTCTCCCAAATTCTAGTATTCGCTCAGTACAGCAAAATGGCACCATAGTATAACGTATATTTTATTTAATGGGGCTATGCATCGCAGTTTAGGGCAGGAGTTACTTTTTGCAGCCTGTTTTTGTCATTGATAAATGTCAAGAGTTGATGTAACTGCAGATTACATTGAAGATGTGAAGTAAAATGAAACATGTGACAACAACAACAACAAAAACAACAACAGTACAAAATATTGTAATCCGTGAGGAAAGTTTGTACGTAATTGCTTTAATGACTGGTGATTGGTAGCTTTCCTGCCTCTTAATTAAAGAAACAATATCCATTAATTTTGGATATCAATTATCTTCCATGTGAGTTTTAATGCAAAACAATTGTCAGGCAGAGAGGATCCTATTTCTGCCCTTAATTAACAGAAACACTGTGATGCTTCCTATTTTTAGAGACGGCAGCTGTGTCCGAGGCAGCCATTTTAGGTTTACTGGACATTGTGAAAGGTAATCATGGCTGCAATCCTATACACATTTGCCTGGGAGCAAGCCCCATTGAAGTGAATGGTGCTTCAGGGTGAGCATAGGATTGAACCATTCAGTTCATTAGAACATTTGTTGGCATTGTTTACTTTGCATTCCCCCCACCTCCCCCAAGTTGGATTTTAGATTTGGAGTAGACTAGAAAGGAGGTGAGAAGTCACAGACAGTTTTTCCTAAAGCCTGTGAATAAAATCTTAAAAGCTATTAGCAGCTCCATTCACTGAATCCGATTAAAGGAGGAAGATGCGGAAAGAGGTGCTTGGTTCTGTTCTGAGGTTGTTGGGGTTTTTTTTGGCGAAATGCTGGATTTGGGTAATATATGTCACTGTGCTTCATAGAATTCAGATCCAACCCAATTATACACAGGAAACTGGTCTCAGCACGGTTGCTAACAGTAAACGCTACTGCTTAGAATGTCTTGTTCTTCCCCTATTCCCGCTCGGCTACTGGACAGACATGATCAGCACGTATGCTCTCTTGCACTTAGACTGGTAGAAAACAAAGATGCTTTGGGGCATTTTTTTTTTTTTAATCTGCAAAACATCTGTGCAGCTTTCTGCAAGCTGTGTCAGACATGGATATCTGAAGTGCTTGTCTGCAGCATCACACACAGTGTTGTTGCGTCCCCCCCCCTCCTTTCTTTCTTCTATCACTTCTCAAGCTGTATTACACGTTATTAGACAGCAGCCGCTGCAGTCTGTCTGAATCGCCCGGCTGACATACGGGATGCTGGCAGCTCCCTTATTTGCCGGGGCCAAGCTCTGGTCAGAGGAAATAGGCTGAAAATGTGCAGGATGTGATTGTCAGGGACGTGAAATTGATCTGTCAGTCACTGGGTAATTTAGATACAATGCACCAAACAAGAGGGAGGGGTGTGTGTGTGTGTGTGTGTGTGTGTGTGTGTGGTATGACAATAATGAGTAGGCGGGAGAGGGCGGAACAGCAGGTTGTCCAGAAGGGCAGCTTCAATTGCTTACAAGACAACCAGGACATAAATTGCTACACGTATCTTCATTGACTTCCCACCGCTTCCCTGCGTCTTAAGCCGTTCCTTCCCACCCCGCAGCCCAGAAGGGTTCAAAAGAGGCTTGCCTTAGACTAGAAAACAAGGTGGTTTTCATTGAGGACTCCTTTTGTTGCATTTGGAGATTTTTGCCAAGGGGAACCCTATCTGCAATTGCAAACTGGAGACAGGCCTCCTGGATCCTAATCAGCCCACGCCAATTATCTCTGCGCTTGCTTAATTGGTGTAAACAATGCTGATTTGCAATAAATAAGCAGGAGCTGGCTTCAGCCGAGTCAGGTATTTCTGCACGCTCTGCCTTCGTAAATAATCTTCTGCCAGCAAAGCGCTTGTCGGTTGCAAAACCATTGCCGGCGTATGCTTTGGAGCCCCATCTCCACGGTCTGGGGATGCTGTGGTCTTATTTGCCCTACAGTGCAAGTGAAGGACTAGTCCCAGCCAAACGCATAGCGTGATGTGGCAGGGTGTTCTCTTCTGAGAGCTCAAGGTGCACGGGGGAAATCCAATTGTGTTCCTGCAGGCATACAAGACACCTGCAGAACCTTGGCAAGAACCCTGCGGTTAGCTGTATGAGTGGTTGTCCTTGCGAGCGCCTAGCTCCGTTGGAAGCCTTATATGTTTTGGCAGGACCATGTTGCAGTCAGCCCTCCTTCCCGGAGGAGCCGACTGCCTGTAAAGGGTCTACTTCTTGTTCTGCTGGCTTTGGGTTTGTGAAGACGTAAGGGTACTGTGGGATACCTTCTCCGAATCAGACGAGCAGTGAGGGTCCTGAAGATAGTTCTGGCAGCTCTCCCCTCCCCAAAACACAGTTGAAGCCTTATCGTCCTCTGAGTACATTGCACAGATTGTTAGCCTCTGTATCATAGGTCAGGTGGGACCACCGCTGCATTTGAAGCCCCTGTGCTCCTGCCATTTGGGGTGGAAAGTGGGTATCTGGGGCTCTTGTGGGGTTGGGCTGCACCAGCTCCAGACTGACACAGCAAATGAGCTCAGATTGGACCCTTCACCTGGCAATGGGCTCCTTGGCTTGCCCAGTTCTGCCCCTGCCCCCACAGTTTCAATGCATTCTGGACCTAACATGAGACCTATCGGTGGTGTTCCTCTCTGCCAGTAGAGGGCGGTGACTAAGGGCCTGCACTTCATCCTTCGCCCCCTGCCATCGCCACCAGGGGCTTAGAAGTGCTTCCAAAGTTAGTTGAACTAAGGCTCCATTGAAATCAATGGGATAAGTTGGTCATTCTTTATTTTGAAGAGAAGTCAACTACCTTAGGTGGAATCCAAACCATTGTATGTATGCAAGCATGTATCTAGCTATCTAGCTGTCTCGCTATCTAGCCAGCCAGCCATTTTATACACAATATTACCAGTTATGAGAAGGTTTATACTGGGGGGGGGGGAGTATTTTCTGAAGTTTTAAATGACAGATCTGCAAGGACTACTAGATGCTGGTTGGCTTCTGCTTGTGGATCTCTTTAAAAATCACATTGAGGAAAAGGTAACATTGGCAAAAAGAAAAAAGAGTCTTCAACATCATTTTTCAAAATGCAATAAACATAGGGCCTCATAATTCTAAAGTTTGCTGTTCTTGGAATACATCGGCTTGATAATATCTTTGTCTAAACATTTTTCAGTCTCTTTCAGAAGACCAGGTGAAAGAGATTGGTCTTCAGGGAGTATGGTTGTCTTGTTTTGACAGTCAAAGCACAAAGACTTCACAATAAGAGAACATAAGCATTTTATTTTTCTCCACAAGCAATGACATTTTCCAGACTCACCATTATCGCCTTGATCAATGCCCTGGAAGTAAATACAAAATATATCAAGTGCACAGTTAAAAAATCCATTTGTTTTCTCTAGTAGGAAACCTTAAACTATATTGTTTTCGGTTAGATGATGTAATTTGGCCTTTTCACATTTCTCCCACATGCGTTCCACTTCAAGGGAGAATTAGAAGGCATTCTTTTTAACCATTCCATTCCCCCACCCCACGGACTTTTCTTCATTCCCACTGTAGTCCTCACCTAGAATCTCTGCTTCCTTTACCACGTCACTGGTTACCAGAGCAACCACACTGCAACTCTGGTGCCAAGACGTAATCTCACAAAATCTACCTTAGCACAGATCTTGTCAGGTGCCGAATCTTGTTTTAAATACTGAATGCTGATAGTGTTGGAATTGGGATAAAATTCCAACCCCTTGCATGTAAAAATTTGCATGCATTGTGCCATAATGATGGGCAGAGTACCTCGCATGATGTACCTGTCACTTCATCTCCTTTGTATGCATGTTAATCACAGATTACATGGATGTTAATGTCAGCAGTGTTTAGACCATAGCTTATCATCACAGGAATAGGCCATGCGTCAACTCGGACTTGCAAACTCCTCCACTCTTCTTGCCTTCCAGTTCAGCTCTAGCCTTTCCAATTTTTATTATTATTAACCATGGCTTATTGTGTGGTCCAAATCCAACAAACTGTGGTTAATGTAAATTGTAGTTTGTTTGACATAAACCAACATCAAACCATGGTTTATGATGTATGTTAGCCGTCTCGCGGAGGCGGGGAGCAGGGAGGTGTTTTTAAATGGTGGGATGCAAATTATTCAAATGAACCAAGAAGACCCTGAATATCTTCTGAACTGATGCTCTGCTAATTGCCTTAATTTATATATTTATCCTCAGCTACAGCCGAGTAGTATAACTTATACTAACTTCCAGACCACACATGGAAGGAGTTTTGTGTGGAACTGTATTCACAATTTCAGACAGAAAGCCATATTAGTAGCCTGTGGCATGAAAAACAATTTAAAGAGTTTTAAGCCCCTTACAAATTCTCTCTTGTCTCCCTACTTTATGGTTTATGGTTACCATTTTATCATTTATGTTTTATTATTTATATAGTGCCATCTGGATCCATTGTACTTTCCAAAGTAAAAGAGGAGAGGTTTGTGCCAATTGGCAGAAGGAAGGAAAGGGGGACAGGATTGGTGAGGTGGCCTGCATTTTATTTGTGTTACAGAGCCTTAGTTACAGCTAGAAAGGAGACAAAGGGGTTGTCCCCAAGGTTTCCCAGGGAACAGAGAGAGGTGCAATACGTTACTAAACAAAACCACCTGAGAAGTCTTCTTTCTGCTTAGAGAAATCTAATATAATCTTTGCAACGCCAAAACTTCAGTGATTGGTCAAAGGCTTTTCTCCTCCCAAATTAGACATACTCCCTCCCTCCTCCACGGTCTACAAAGAATTTAACAACTGAGGCTCATGCATTGTTTCCTCTGCCCCCCTTCCCCAGTGCCCTTCAGCTGAAATTGATTTGAACAAATTAAATTACATGCCAACACGCCCACACGATTACCGCTAGAGCACAGCTAGAACGGTATCTTTCTTTGGGGGGCGATTGCAATAACATTATGCTTGGTGGAGCTGTGAATGGAGGAGATGAAAGAATGCCTCAATTTTCACTAGTGCCCATGAAATGTGATAAGTTAAACAAGAACGAGGTTTGGCAAAACGCTAGGCAAAAAAACAAAACCCAACAGAACGGCAGGGAAGGGAGATGAAAGGGGAACTTCAAACAGATGGCCATCTAGAAAACATTGGATAGAAGGTTTGCCACAGTTTGGGACAAGATCACTAAGCTGTGGGAAGCCATGGAGGACACAGTACAAAACAGCAGAATAAACCATCCTGGAAAATCTGTAGTTTTAAAAATCAAAGTCAGAACTGGATGCCATAATCTGTTGGAGCGCAGCTAGGCACTGGCTAACTGCAAATCGGTCTTTTATTGCTGGACTCTGGTGTTCCTGGTGTCTACTACCTGGATAGCTCAGTTGGTTAGAGCATGGTGCTGGTAACACCAAGGTCGTAGGTTTGATTCCCATATGGGGCAGCTTCATATTTAACCTTGCTCTGTGCGAATGAGTACTTTCTTCTGTCTGCTCCGGACCTTCCAACAATCAACATCATTGGGTAGCCCTGGTTTTTAGAATTATAAGAGGGAGAAAAATGTAAACTCTTTTAATTCTGCCCAGATTTGAAGGGAGCAATTATCTCAAGTGTGCTACTGCATGACAGCCCTCAGACATTTATGGCGTACGTTGTGAAATAGCCGGTTTTATCTATCTATGCCCCTAGGACGTTTCTCAAAGGAAAAGTTTACTATATTCCCTAAACAGTTCATGCAAGTGAATAAACGTACATGCAAGTGCACACCAGCTTTGCTCTGGATCACCTAATGTTGAGACAACTCATAGCAGCTTGTGGATGTACACTAAACTGGGCATCTTTATTTCCTGAGCCACCAAGGCAATATTATTCTAATTATTTTGCCACAAGTCTTGCAAGCTGGACTGTATTCCTCATGAGTGCCATGTAGCCTGTAATGGCAGATGATTTGGAACTCAGCTGAGTTTTACGTGCTACTCCCTCGCTTGGTTTTCCTTCGCTGCGGCTGAAAATAGTGCAGCTTGGTAGGATATATACTCATATCCATCAGATAACAAGTAATTCATAGAATCGTAGAGTTGGAAGGGACGCCAAGGGTCATCTAGTCCAGCCCTCTGCAGTGCAGGAATCACATCTGAAGAATCACTGGGAGATGTCCATCCAACCTCTGTTTAAAAACCTCTGATGAATTGCAAGCGGTGACTATTTTGTGCAGGCTTCCTCAACCTCGGCCCTCCAGATGTTTTGAGACTACAATTCCCATTATCCCTGACCACTGGTCCTGCTAGCTAGGGATCATGGGAGTTGTAGGCCCAAAACATCTGGAGGGCCGAGGCTGAGGAAGCCTGATTTTGTGCGTGCCCAATTGACGTGTGCCTGCTGATGCTGCACTGGAAGAGGGCAGAATGGGGGTATGCAAGCTCTGCCAATGTCCATGGGAGCCAGGAATGGAACCCCCACACAAAATGGTTGCCACCTAAATAGGTGGACACCTATGTTCTGTATAGGCCACTCGCTGCATTGGACACAAGATAAGAGTTTCTTTCTAGGAAGGCATACAGAGGGCAGTGCAATAAATCTTCTAAGTCCTCTCCACAGCCATGATCCCAGTTAAGAACCAAATGCCAGGCTAAACAGGAACATCTTTGCCTAGTGCCTAAAAGTTGATAATGATGGTGCCAGGCACATCTTTCTGGGAAGAATATGCCACAATTGGGAAGGTCCCTTCTTCCACTGCCTTCCTTCAATCAATCAATCAATCAATCAATCAATCCATCCATCCATATTCAATCCATATTCAATCCATCATATTCTTGCTTACTTCTCTGGGTGCATTTGTTCATGCTTCCAGGAAGGCTGTTTTGTTATGTACTGTTACAGGGCAGTTGATAATATTTCTGTGTTGTTTTTAATTTGGACAGTTGCCTCCTGGAACCCTTAAGCCCAGCCATAGATTTTTGCAGTAGCGGTCAGGTAATTAGGTCACTAGGTAGTTGGTAATGAGATTTAAGTCCATCACTTATACTTAAATCTTAAGGGAGAAAGGTTGTTTTCTGCTGCTCCAGAGAAGCGGACACGGAGCAATGGATCCAAACTACAAGAAAGAAGATTCCACCTAAACATGAGGAAGAACTTCCTGACAGTAAGAGCTGTTCGACAGTGGAATTTGCTGCCAAGGAGTGTGGTGATGTCTCCTTCTTTGGAGGTCTTTAAGCAGAGGCTTGACAACCATATGTCAGGAGTGCTCTGATGGTGTTTCCTGCTTGGCAGGGGGTTGGACTCGATGGCCCTTGTGGTCTCTTCCAACTCTATGATTCCATGACTTGCTGGATATCAAATTAATACTCCAGGGAAGGGGGGAAAAAACACCTCAATTTTTTGCCATCACCCCCCAAGCCTCTTAACAGCTTAACTCCACAAAGAAGACTGAAGCCTTATGAAGTGTCTGAGGAGGAGAACAGGGAGAGGGTTTGAGGAAATGCATTTTGCAATAGATTGGATAAGGTTTAGCAGGGAGATAAGAGTGTAAACAATGGGTCATCTGGGAAGGAAGTTGCCTTTGGGTTGGAGAACAGAAGATACAGCCCATATGCAAAGAAGAGAAACTGCCAGGCTAGGTGAATATGCTTGCATTCCTTATGCATCCTAGTGGGATTTTCTGAAGATCTTCCAAGAAATATTGATTTGTCCTTTTTCAGTTTGAGCCACTGGGAATTACCGGGTCTGTCTCTCACATGTTCTAGAACTGATGTGTCTCACTATCGTCTTGCTCTTATTAATTTATTAAGGTACTAATTCTTAGGGCCTAAATAGCAATAAAAGTATTAACTTCTCTCTTTAGTCGACTGATAGGCTGATCTAAAGCAGAGCACAGAGCACCCATCTGCCATTGTCAGAGTGGTCATCATTGTCGGAGGCTGGAAGCCTTAGAGTAGTGTAATGACTTTTCAAAGGCTTAAAATGAGTGACTGCAATAATCCAATTCCCCCATTAACCTGTCTATGGTTGGCTGTGGCTTAAAAGGTCCTTTTAACCACTTGAAGGGTGTAAGTGAGCATATTCAAGGGCTTTCTTTGACCTAGAGGTTTCCTGTTGCCAGCCACTAGTCTATCCTAAATAGTTAATTTGCAATGTCTTGCTGAGCAACCCAAACCACCATTACACCAAGCTTGGTGTATGTGTGGCAGAAGTGTCCCTCTGCTGACCACTAGGAAAGTAAGAAATTGGTATAAAAACAGTTGCTAAATATGCCAGTCAAATTTGCTGTGAAGGCATTGGTGTGGGTTTTGGAGTGGGGAAGCAAGGAAAAAACAGTCATTCCTGAAGATATATTTGTATGCATGCTGCGAGTCTTTCAATGTGAATTTGAGACGACTGTTCTTCTTCCCATATATCACTTATTTTGTTCTGATGACTGCACCAATGCCCTTGGGTCTACTGAGAGCACATTCGCAATGGTGTTTATTTAATGCTAAACAAACAGAATTATCTGAATTTATTTCAGCAATGTCGGCTTGACGTTAGGCATATAAATTCCACTCATCCTGGATCGCATGGCATTTCTTGTGACTCCGAAGGAAGGCAAATCTCCAAAAACAACACTCTCAATATTGGGAGTTCGCTGGTAGTTCTACTGACCTTTGTGCCACTGTTCAAGCAGGTTGGTGCTATCAACCACTGCCAGTATTTTGTTTAAGCTGCCTGCTGCTGTATGGTTGCCCCAGGCTGCAATATTAAGACACATTTACAATCACATTGAATTTATCAAAAAGGATGCTGCCAAAGTATTTCTGTTTCCTTAAAGCTAGTTTTAATTGCCTTCTGCTGGCAAACAGTAGAACATACTGCCAGTGTTTCCCATGGCTTAAGAGATGACAAAGGTACTAAGAGTTCGTTGGCAACACTTGATTGTTCTCCCAAAACAATAAAAAGAAATACAGTGGAACCTTGATTCTCAAATGCCTTAGTTGACAAACAAATGGGCTCCTGAATGCTGAAAACCCGGAAGAAAGTGTTCCGGTTTTGGAATATTTTCCGGAAGCCAAATGTCTGATGCGGTTGTTGGCTATTGTTTCCGGGGTGCCTGCGCCAATTGGATGCCGTGCCTTGGTTTTCGAACATTTTTGGAAGTCGAACGGACTACGTTCGAGAACCAAGGTACCACTGTATAGTAAAAAGTCATTAACTGTTAGGTGAAGACAAACCATTAACGCCTTTTTCCTATCACAAGCCAATGTCATTTCATTGTCCTGCATAAATCCCTACAAATTTACTGGTACTTGTAAACTCCTTGCCATATCAGCTTAAATAAGGGCACAATCCAGACTCACCCCTCCTACCCACAGGGCACTGAAGACCCACTGCTGCAGTAAACCCAATGCCAGCAGGTGATGATGGCAGTGAGACTGACTAAGGAGGTAGAAGATCCTAGGCCAGCTCAGTCCCACCCTGCTGCACCCTTCAAATGACCTATTTAGGGGCTTTCCACTGGCTCCTTCCAACAAGATGAAGCCTGTTGGACCTCCCCCACCACCCCGTTGCTGGCCTTGGACTCAGGTATACTACACACACACCCAATTCCTACAGGACCTAGTAGCTTTGGGCCACTCTATTGCATTTGCCTCCCCCAATGCCCTAGAAGTTGTGGTGCTCCACAGCATTGCAGGAAGGAAAATGTGGCAAATTTATTAAAATTATAAATCAATAAATATATATATTTAAATTAAATTAAATAAAATATGGCAGCCAGAAGCCACTTGACACTGAAGCACCATACCAAAAAAAAAGTTGTTGTTGTTATTGTTGTTGTTGTTGTTTAACCATAGTGGCACAGGGGTTAGGTTACACAGTCTGTTTGCTTTTGTATGTATACTCATTTGAACATTGGCTTTCTTTCTTTTAAAAACAAGTTTTTAAAGCTTGCTTCCACATCAGCTGAACCACTGAATGTTTATCCATGTGTGTTACTTTATTATTTGCAGAAAAGAAATCTATAGTATTTTCCAATACATATTTCACATATTTTCCAATACTGCTTTGAAGGAGGGAGCAAAGCTGACAAATTTGATGCATTGATTAGATGGCACCACGCAAATATTTTGTGTGTGTGTGTGTGTGTTTTTTTGTGTCTGTGTCTCTCTGTGTGTGTCTTGCATCTGGCATAATTATGGCTGTTGCTTTAATCTCAGTGGGATAGCTAGAAGTTTTGTACATATTAGGCACCAGAACTGTTAGAATGCTTTGTTTTTTTTTAAGTCAACTCATTTTGAGACTTAAGTACAAGGTAAGCTAAAATCTAAATAAAATACAGCAGCCATAAGAAGAGTGGATGTGTACAGGTGTTCTTTGCAGCTGCCCAGCAGGTACATTACATCCTTCCCATGGAGGGTCACTGGGGCCGTTTCTGTATAGGACACTCTCCACTGGAATGGACAAATCTTTGGGGAGTTTGCACCCTGAACTGTACCATTACGTAAAGCAAGCCAACGTGTTGTGAATTTGTGCTCTTGCGATCCAGGTCACTGATACTTGGTGCTAGGAGTGGCAGAAATGATTCCGTGGTCGCCCCAGTCCATGTGGTGAATTATACTAAATTTCAGCAGGCAAAGTAAATAGGTAAAGGACCTCTGGACGGTTACGTCCAGTCAAAGGCGACTATGGGGTTGTGGCACTCATCTCGCTTCAGGCCAAGGGAGCTGCCGTTTGTCCACAGACAGCTTTCCAGGTCACGTGGCCAGCATGATTGAACGGCTTCTGGCGCAATGGAACACCGTGACGGAAGCCAGAGTGCGCAGAAACGCCATTTACCTTCCCGCCACAATGGTATCTATTTATCTACTTGCACTGGTATGCTTTCGAACTGCTAGGTTGGCAGGAGCTGGTTCAGAGCAATGGGAGCTCACCCCGTTGCACGGATTTGAACTGCTGACCTTCTGATCAGCAAGCCCAAGAGGCTCAATTGTTTAGACCACAGCGCCACCCGCATCCCTATCTTGGATATTGTGCCAGTGGCTGGCAGATTCACCAGAAGAACATCTAAGCTTGAAGTGCGTTTCTGATTTGAAGCAACACTTATTTCACTGGAGCTATTTAGATTTCAAGCAGAGAGTCTGAGACTCCGACTACTTGATTTAATGCAGTCAGAAAAGGATGAAATCAATGAGCCATATCTTTGACTCATGTAGCTCAGCATAGCTCCATGAAGGCATAGTATCTGGCTCAGTAATCCCGGCTGCCTGTAAACAATGCACTTTTCTAGTTTTGATATTAAAATGCAAATGACAGAATTATTATCCTAGACAGCTTATGTTATCTATGTACATATATTGAATTAAGTTGCTAAAGCAGTATGGTTTAGCAGGAGGTTTGTAAAAGGCTCCTCGTCCCTGTAAGCATTGCTTGGTGAAATAGCAAGAAATGCTTTTGAAACTGTTGAAATACAAAATGCATCTTTTATTCCTGGTTGATTTTAGATTTGCTCTACATTATATACTTATTTGAAAGCACTGTGTGTCGCTTCAAACCGGGGCACTTTCTTATCTATGGCACCAACAGGGCTCATATTTAAAGGGATGTGAACAAACAAGGTCAATATTGGTGTGTTTTAAAAGCATTTGTTGTTGTTATTTCTATTATTTTTGCTGAATGTTCGCAAAAGAATATTTGGGGCACAATTTTGTTGGTGGTGGGGGAAAGTCTATTTGTCTGTTTTATTGGATCTGTATGCCACCTTTCCACCAAATGGTGCATTCAGCTCCCTTACTTTTTGAATTGCTTGCTATTTTAATGCCCTTCCCTGCCTAATTTGCTGCAGGTTTGGCACTGCTACTTTAAAGCGGGGCTCCTTTTGCTAACTTTGTGAACCCATCCAATCGGGGGGTAGCTTACATGCTGATGATGCACTATCACATAAGTAAGCAGACTAGTATATCTGGCATAAAGAGAAAGCCAGTTCAGAGTGAGAGCAATGCTTCTTCCCTGCCTGCAGAATAATTCTCCCTGCCTCTTTGCAGGCCCTCTCTGCTGAAAAAATATATGAGTGAATGAGGAATTCCTTTCCATTGTTCGCAGTAGCTTTTTCAAAAAGCAGCCACTGTTTCAAGCTTGTCAAAGCAGGACACAAACGCCTCCCATTCTTGGTGTAAAAAGACTTCAATCCTCAGCATGCATCCCTAATAGATGGGTCCACCTAATTGTTTACCACAGTAGTCACTCACAGCATAATGATATACCTATATCCTTGCGAGTCTCCTGAAGCTTATTTTCAGCTGTAGACTACAGCCATGTGAACACATGTACTAATGCCCTACCTATAACTCTGCCACGGAAGTTTCTAATTGTTGAATGCGGTGTTGTCCTGGTTGGTGAGCCAGGACCATGTACTGGCATGGGTGGCGCTGTGGTCTAAACCACTGAGCTACTTGGGCTTGCTGATCAGAAGGTTGGTGGTTTGAATCCCCACAATGGAGTGAGCTCCTGTGGCTCTGTCCCAGCTCCTCCCAACCTAGCAATTTGAAAGCATGCCAGTGCAAGTAGATAAATCGGTACTACTGCGGTGGGAAGGTAAATGGCATTTCCATGCGCTCTGTTTTCCACCACAGTGTCTCGTTGCGCCCGAAGCGGTATAGCCATGCTGGCCACATGACCTGGAAAGCTGTCTGTGGAGAAACGCCATCACCCTTGGCCTGAAGCAAAATGTGCGCCACAACCCCATAGTCGCCTTTGATTGGACTTAACCATCCAGGGGTCCAGTCGCCTTTGATTGGACTTAACCATCCAGGGGTCCTTTACCTTTTCCTTACTTTATTGAATTAGACCCTTGGTTTCTCTGGCATGGTATTGTCAACATTGATTGAAGTCCTGGAGAGGCCTGGCCAAGCCCAGGTTTTTCCCAACCCTAGCTGGAGAAGCCAGCAATTGGGTTTGGGACCCTCTTCATTCAATGCAGATGTTCTTATCACTGAACTACGACCCTTCATTCATAGGAACAACAGAATCATCCACAACAACAATCACATTAATTACAGTGGGAATACATCTGCAGGTTTAGGTAAATATAATTCAAACGGCTGCAACATTTTGGAGTACCAGGCCATATAATTTTAAAAGAATTGCAGAATTAATGCAGACATCTCAGACAGCTCCCTAAAATGATATTAGTGGCTAATTGTGTTACTCTGCCTGAGCAAAGAGGTTGAATTTGTTACCCTAGGGTAAGAAGAAGAAAGATTTATTCAAATAGTGTTTCGCCTCTTTTAATAAACAGCATGTTTGTTCTGGCAGTTCTGCCGTGTGTGTGAAAATCCACAGAGATACTAATGGCAAGGATTTATGGAAAACAAGATTTATACAATTGCCTTTTTGAAACTTAAAAAAACCCCTTCAGTTTGTTTTGTGTAAACACAGTCCAGAACTGTATAGTGAATATTCTGTAAGTCTGGTAGTGCCCCTGCAGTGTCATAAAAATGGGGGTGCAGTGGGGATAAGCAGCCGCAGTATGCTGAAGCTGTTTAATTTTAAGATATTCCCCCACCTAATTCAACCGCAGAGTTTCTTCAGATATATACATCTGAGCTACATTTGAATGAAGCATAGTTCAGCCAGGAAATACTTCACTTTGGGATAATCAAGTTGTCCCTCTTAAAAAAGAATGAGTGGTGCTGTTTTTGAAGTTTTCAGAGTTTATGCTGCGCCTGCTTGCTGGGACTGTTTATTTTAGCTATTTTTATACCACTGTAAGGATCATAACCTCGTACGAAGCTTGCAATAATGTTATGCGCTCCATGCTCCACAGTGTTTACAAAATGACACCCAATAACTTTGATCTTTGGGAATAATAACATTCCTCTTATAGAGCTGAGTTCTCTACAGCCTGGTTTAGAAGTTTAAAGGCGTGCAGCTGCAGTATAATATTGCAAAGTGAAAGAAGTTTCACAGCCTTTATTCGTCTAAGTTAAAGACTTACCTTTATCTTTGGCTGCCCTCTCCAGAAACACCTAACAGCGACAAGCTGGTCTCCAACCGTAATAATTACATTCAAATTCACCTAACAGCGTTCAGCCCTGTACATGTAAAAGTTAAGTTTTCAGTGGCACTTACTCCCAGGTACGTGAATATAGCAGTAATTCCTCCCCCCACTGCCCTCCTCCAGCCTGTATTTGGCCTGAGATGACTTTGGCTCTTGCATGTAAGAAGGCATTAATTTCCATTCTGACCCATGTTCACCACATGCAACAGCGTTTCTGCTCCACTGCAGTTCAGCTTCCGACAAAAACTACATTATTCAGCTCTTGGCTTGATTTTAAGCGATTAATTATTCCACACCATTAATTTCAATGCAAATGGGGGAAATGCCATTAAATAAGTAACAGCTTGTAGACTGAGAACAATAGCAAACATCAATCACAGGATGAATAAGTGAACAGCGGCAAATTCTGCTCCCTTTTCTTTTGGAATTCTGCTACATCCCTTATCAGGCTTACCATACAAACTTTTGCTGGGGCAGGAGACACAGCTAGGGAGGGAATGGTTAATATATGGTGCCAATGGGGGAAAAGAAATACCCACAAAACATTTAGCTGCAGGGGGTGGTTTCTGCTAGGAGTGAAAGACAAATGAGAAAAAGGGTACAGAGGTAGAGAGAGAGGCACATCCTTCTTTTGATCAGTAGAAACCAGCCCTTCCCACTCCTGGTGTGTTGTCCCCCTAAAGAATACTCCAAGGGAATGCACAATCCTGTACACTTACATATCCCTAGTGTACAGGATTGCAGCCTTCCTCGGCTCTTGCAAATGCCACATCTGTGTTATGAGGTTCTTGTTCAGATGTTGGTGGTTTTGTGTCCTTAAAAATAAGTGTTTCACCCACAATTACGAGACTTAAATCCAACAATGGACCAGTGTGAGCTGCTGGGGTACTGGCTCCTGTTTTGAATAAAGGAAGGACAGCAACAACAAGGATAAAAATGGTACAAATATAGTAGTAGTTACGAAGTGGATACTATTAGGCTGATGCCCTTCAATGTGACTCTTTCAGGCTGTGCTTGTTTATAGATACAGTGGTACCTCAGGTTACATACGCTTCAGGTTACATACGCTTCAGGTTACAGACTCCGCCAACCCAGAAATAGTGCTTCAGGTTAAGAACTTTGCTTCAGGATAAGAACAGAAATTGTGCTGCGGCGCCGCGGCAGCAGCGGGAGGCCCCATTAGCTAAAGTGGTGCTTCAGGTTAAGAACCGTTTCAGGTTAAGTACGGACCTCCGGAACGAATTAAGTACTTAACCTGAGGGACCTCTCTCTCTCTCTCTCTCTCTCTCTCTCTCTCTCTCTCTCTCTGTGTGTGTGTGTGTGTGTGTGTGTTTGTGTGTGGATGGGTTTTGGGGTGGGGAACATGTGGGGTCATTATATTAATCTGTTCTGCCGCTGAGCTACAGCCCCTTAAGACTGAACATAAAAACTGATCTCCTTCCTGTCAGCTTGGACACAATATCCCAAAAAAGAAAATGAAGGGAAACTACTGCCATAGCAGGCCGGAGGGAGTATTGCAATGAATTATTTCTTCTCCCACGGCAGAAAACAATCTGAAATACTTGCAGAAGTCACAGTGCCCTAATCAAATGGTTTAGCAGATCCTCGGCTTTCGGCCTGAACTTTGTTGATATGGCAGCAGAAGCAAAACATCATATGATAGTCATCTGCCCTTTCCCCTCTCCTTTTTCACGTTCCTTCTTATGAAGACGTATGGAAAGGCCGCAGCTGGCATGAGCGGAGTTCAGAACGACTCCATATTTCTCTCTTCCCCCGTCCCAGTATATATTTATGAATAGTCTGTGCACAGAGGCTAATTGCAGTATCAAGCGCAGCGCTATCTGTGTAGCCCTGTTGCAGAAAGTCAAGCACTTGGAGTGTTATAAAGTGGCGTAATAAAAAGGGGGCAATTACGATCTGCCATAAGGGAGCCCAATTACATAACGCAGAAGTAAGCCTTGCTTTATGTACGACAAAATGGCATGCTGTTTCTTACAGATGAAGGCAGTATTTCTCTGCCTGAAATCTCGCCAAGCATTTCAACCAATAAGCTCTGACTGCCTTGTGAATAAGCCATAGAGAGAGAGAGAGATTGGTTGAACAGTTGTGATAAAACCCTTCACAATTTGGGTCCAGTTTACCTACGAAATCAGCTTACCCACCCGACCTCTTCGATTGGCAGAATTGGCACTGCTACAGGTGCCACATAATACCCACACCACTAAACTTTACTGTTTGGAACTCCCTTCCTATTGAAATCAGGCAGACGTCTTCACTGTATTTCCCCACCCCTGGTACCTACCAAAGACATTCTTGTTTAGGCAAGACTGACCCATATGTTTAGAAAGTTTGTGTGAGTTTTAATTTGTTTTAGTGTATTCTAATATGCTTTAAACTTTCCGTTTTAAATTATGGTTGTAATTTTTTTAGTGATAATACTATTATCATTTTTGTAAAACGCTTTGAGGTGTGTGTCCTGTTCCCCCTACAATCAAGCAGCCTTATCACGTTTATGAAACAAGCGGATCATAAAATAATGCGGGCTGGTTGAATCTAAGGGCAATTTTAAAAAAAATTCTACTTCGGGTTGCGTGCCAGCGTGAGAAATACAGTGGATGCTCGGGTTGCGAACGTGATCCGTGCGGGAGGCACGTTTGCAAGCCACAGTGTTCGCAACCCGCAGCGCCGCGTCTGTGTACGCGCGGGTCGCGATTTAGTGCTTCTGCACACGCTCAAGCACCGAAACCCGGAAGTAACCCGTTCCGGGTTTCAGCGCATCCATAACCTGAAAACACGTAACCTGAAGCGTCTGTAAGCCGAGGTATGACTGTATACAGCTTGGATTCAAAGATGGCTTGTACAAACAGAAAAGTGCTTCCGCACAAAGGAGAACTGCCAAATTCTCCCCATTTACCTTTCCTGCTGCAACTCTGTGCTCCATGTCCTGCCATTCCAGGGATGGGGAGTGTCGACCCTTGAAGAGGGCTATAGTGGGGGGTGGGAATCAAGCCTTATAGCACAAAATGGAGCTCCCCTTGATCTTCTCCGGATCAGTTCTATGAATGCCTTTCTGAAAGCAAAGCACGTAGACATACTTCTAAACAGCCAACAGATTTTTCAATAGCCACTTCTGAAACACATGGGCCAATTTACATTAGATGGGACCTGCTTGTTTAGCTTACTGGCAGTAGCATTTAGGTATTCTGCTTCTTCTGTATTTCCACTTTGTCCCACTTAGGAAGAGGAAGTGAAGGAGAAAAATAAACATATCCTTCTTTCTTCTTCCTTGCAACTGCTGCAGTCCCCTGGGAGGAGGGACAAGGCAGTAGAGAGTTTCACAGGGGTATTAAGGGTATATCTCTTGAGGGTGTTAGGGTGCTTCTCAGCTCTGAATTGGGGACCCCTACCCATATATTTCCACTCTATGCATTATATCCTTTTAAGGACAGTGGACCCTCCGGATACTAATTAAATTTGTTCTGGGGGTCCGTCCGCAACCCAAAAAGTCCATAGGCAGAGGCGCCGCTTCTGCGCACGCATATGGCGCGATTGAGCGTTCTGCGCATGCGCAACACGAAACCTGGAAGTATACACTTCTTGGTTTGCCGTGTTAGTAACCCGAAAGTTACATATCCAGAGGGTCCACTGTATATGTTTATTCCTTTTCCCGTTCAAGCTCATTTATTAGAGTTCCATAGAACAAAACATACATTTCACCTTGCTTGACTGAGTGCTTTACTTCTAAACTGTTGGCAAACAGCAACAAATAATCTATTTGTAATCTTTTTAAAAAATCGATTAGTATGTTGGAGAATTAAGACTTTTTTTTAAAAAAAAGTTTCTTATTTGCATTTGATTTACTTGTTCGTTGCAAACCAAAACCAAAAAAAAAAGCAAAACCAAACCACTGCATTATTAAAAGTCAAGGTTGAAACCTATAAAGCAACAAGGTCAAGCAGCAAATCTTTGGGGATTTTAACGACTCCAGAACTATATTATGTGAGCGTTCTGTAATAATAATAAAAACCTGCCTACGTGACACAGCTGAGGTTTGGGGGCCACTTGCGTCTCTCTGCAGTGGCTGCAGCCCAAAGAGAAATGTTAACTTGCTAATACACCTGCAGTGTGATAGCTTCTCTGCAGGATAAAAATAGAATGCCATCCATTAGACCACAGCAGCTTTTTCCTTCTTAACAAATTCTGCACTTCCTTTATATTATTTTTCTCATCCAGATTCTAGATTGTTATGTGTAATTCCAATTATATTTTAATTAATGTAATATAAAGGTGGAATTTAAATGTGCTGGGATAGGGGGGAGATTTTTTATTTTTGCAGCTGCTTTACTTAAAATAAGATGCTCTTCCTTTCCAACCCTGCCCCCCTATCTTCCCTTTTCTAGAATAATGCACTGCATAATAGATTTGCCACTCAAACCCTGCCCTTCTGGTCTGTATTAAACTGAACACTGAAGGCTAGCTGCTTTTTGAAGAAGGTCGTCTGAGGGATGCGCAAGGTTGCTTGAAATGCATCGGTATAGTGATACGTATTCCACCCCCACCCCCGTTGTATCCAGATTTCATCAAAGCAAGAGTCAAATTGGAATTAAAAGTGCCTTCCGGGTGGAAATGTGAGTGAAGCTAGAACAGTTTCAGTGGACTGGATCCAGTGATCCATGGGTTAGTTTAGATTACAGTGGTACCTCGGGTTACAGACGCTTCAGGTTACAGACTCCGCTAACCCAGAAATAGTATCTCGGGTTAAGAACTTTGCTTCAGGATGAGAACAGAAATCGCGCGGTGGCAGCGGCAGGCCCCATTAGCTAAAGTGGTACCTCAGGTTAAGAACAGGAGGTTCTTCTGGCACCTTCATTAAATATATTTATGCGCCAAGCGAAAACATTTCTCTTTACCCAGGCCTTTGGCTGATGAGCATTCTACAGCTTTCTAAATGTGTTTGTGGTAGGGGCGTGTTACTGGTTTGCTTCCGGTTTATTTTGTATTTTGTGTTTTCGTTCTTTATTTTTATGTGGCGAACTGCCCTGTGATCTTCAGGTGAGGGGGTGGCGTACAAATTTAATAAATAATAATAAGTTTCAGGGGGTGCAGTTTTTCACTGATTCCCCTTCCCTTTTGCTCTGCTCCTCCCTCTGCTCCGGATGGTTGGAAGACTACCTCAGAAAAATGTGAGGCATTATGTGTGAGATTCCTCTCCTTTTCTAATTGTGGAGACCTTTGCTGGGTTGTCCCTGTTCTGTAAACAGAATGATTTATATATACTGTCTTGTATGGAAATTATGGCTGTGAAATAGAATCTGTACTGCCTTTTCTCCAGTCACCCTTCCTTCAATAGACACACTTTCTCTTGGAAGACCCACCAGACCCCACCCTTACACAATTTTAAAATCCAAAACAAAACCGAGTTAAAACATTTATTTAGACAAGCACTTTGTTGCCGACGCTGCTTTTGCATGCGGGCGTTTTATTTATAGACCTGATTATATTATGTGTTCCGAAGTGCTGCTAATACATTTTTGCCGATTTGTTGCTGAAACACCTGGGGGCTTTCCAAAATGATGGGGAGTTGGTTAAGAAATAGGAGGAAAGCAAATAAATGTATCTCCCGCACACATCGCCAGTACTTTTATTCACTGATACAGAGATGGGTATTATAGATATATAGGTGGTGACCATTTCAAGTGGGGGGTTCCCGTGTGCATTGGCAGAGCAGACAATAAGCTGCTCCACCCCCTCGCCCCCCCTTCTGCCCTCCGGGTCCAAAAAGACCTGCGCATTAGTGGTCATGCGTCAGTGGGGCATGTGCAAAATGGTTGCCGCCTGAATCCGCCCAAAAATAGTGTCTGAGGAGTTTAGCTACTTAGATGAGTATACTATTTAGAGCTGCCTTTCCTCCACCTGGAGCCAGTACAAGAAGGCAACCTCTCCCATCACCCCTGACCATTGAATCTTCTGGCTGAGTCTAATGGCGATTGCAACCCAAAGCCTCTGGAGGGGGAACCAGGCTGAGGAAGTCTGGTTTAGAATGGCATGCGTGGCAGATTCAGAACCTGGAGGCTACCTCTGTGTTTACTCTTTCCATGGCTCCTGTCCTTGCAGCCATCTTGCACTCCCAAGTGCCTGCATAGGGAGAGCCAAGGGTGGCATCTGTCGGAACGCAGCAAATCCCAGCATCTGTAGAGTTCAAGCCCTTTGAGCAGAACCCGTTGCCCGATGTGGAGATCTGGGGCAGTCTTTTCAGATCCTTTAGCACAGAAAAGTTATAATTGCAAAAGCCTAGCAGAACCAGTATGAGCGCAGGAGGGGTTTTGTTGCTGATGGTTCTTTTGATGGTTATATCTAAGTGTGGGAAAAGTAACAGGCCTCTCTAATTGATGCTTTCCTTCCGCAAATATTGCACATCATGTGATGTTTTCAGTACTCTGGCTGCTGTTATCCAGTCATATGATTATGCCAGTCGATCTCTGTTGCTGCATAGTTTCCCCCAGTGTTTACCCTACTCTGTACTGCTCCTGAAATTGTATGTGTACGTTTTTACGTACTTGCCTACCTGCAGTATTCATGTATCGACAACAGGCTCCAATAACTGAAAACTGAAAGTAGTAGTAACACAATAGTAAGATTCTTTCACAGGGGTGGACGTTGGTGGTAGGGATGTGGGATAAATTCGTTCAGTGCACATTTTTGCAGAACCTACTTAATTCACACAAGGAGCAAACTGAAATTCAGCTAGCCTCCAGAATTTCTCCCAATTTGGCACTGCAATATTGGGGGTAAGTGTGCACACAAGCACATAGATTAGCGAAAATAGTACAGTGGTACCTCGGGTTACATACGCTTCATGTTACATACGCTTTAGGTTACAGACTCTGTTAACCCAGAAGAAGTACCTCGGGTTAAGAACTTTGCTTCAGGATGAGAACAGAAATTGTGCTCCGGCGGCGCAGCAGCAGCGGGAGGCCCCATTGGCTAAAGTGGTGCTTCAGGTTAAGAACAGTTTCAGGTTAAGAACGTACCTCCGGAACGAATCAAGTACTTAACCCGAGGTACCACTGTATATTCAAATTGATTCCATTAAGTGAAAATGCTTGTAAAATTGCGCATATTGGGAGAAAAGCACACAAAAATGCAGACAAATTTTCGTGTGTTCTTTTTTCTTTGTAGAAAAGTTCGCATACTGATGCCAAAATGGAGTGAAGTAGAAAAAAAATGGGAGAAACTGAAATTGACAGATTGGTCCATTGTTCGTTGGTGGCAAATGTCCTCTGCCCAGTCCTGTTGTTCTTAGGAGAAAAAGTGTGTGCGTTTGTAGACCTAAAACTTACAGCTGGCATATTTAGCCATGTTTTACAATGCAGAAAGGGCATATAAGTTCCAGGTAAAGTTACCGGTAAATCACACTGATTTCATTGGGGAAGTTTGAATCACCTGAGGTCAAAAGAGAGAAATCAACAGTGCGCTTGGTCTGAAAGTGCTTAGCTTTGGGTAGGTTTTGCATTCTCTGGAGTAATTGTGGGGTGGTGCCGAATTCTAGGAAAAAGCTCAAAACCGGTTAATGCATATTCTTCAGAAGGGTGTTACCCCCCCCCCACCTCCCTGTGAATTCCAAACACCTTGAATCAGAAAGCTGCAAACTCGTGCTCAAGGCTCGTGCAAACTTTTCTGGCCTGAAGGGCCACTGTTCTCAGGTTCCCAAGCTCCGTCCAGTTTATGTTGACTCAGAGCAGCCCCCGCCACACCCCCCCAGCCTCAGTGTGTGGTCTAAATAGCCACCCATTGCATATGTGTAAGATGCTCAGGAGAAGAAATTGATCTCCATACATAAAATTGGAACATGTCAAATTCTGCAAATCTCAGTTGGCGACACAAATACCTGGATTTTAACTGTTCGTTCATCAGCTATATTGCAGCTGTAACCTATGGTCAGTTATGGGGAACCTGCACCCCTCTAGTTGTTGTTGGACTCCCAACTTCTACCAGTCCCAGTCAGCCATGGTCCTATGGTCAGGAATAATGGGAGTTATGAACCTGACAGCACCTGGAGAGCTGCAGATTCCTCTTCCTCACCAAGTAGCCCCTCCTCCTGAGGTCCATGCATAGAATCCAGACTTGCACATATGATTCACTCCTTTATGGGTGGAGAGGTGTCTTCAGATGGGCCTAGAGCGCCCTCCAGTGGTGGAAAGCAAAAACACTGCTGAAAGTTACTCCTTCCCCCTATTTTTTGTGATTTTCATTGTTGTTGTTTAATCATTTAGTCGTGTCCGACTCTTCGTGACCCCATGGACCCCAGGCACTCCTGTCTTCTACTGCCTCCCGCAGTTTGGTCAAACTCATGTTAAACTCATGAGAACACTGTTCAACCATCTTGTCCTCTGTCGTCCCCTTCTCCTTGTGTCCTCCATCTTTCCCAACATCAGGGTCTTTTCCAGGGAGTCTTCTCTTCTCATGAGGTGGCCAAAGTATTGGAGCCTCAGCTTCACAATCTGTCCTTCCAGTGAGCACTCAGGGATGATTTCCTTAAGAATGGATCGGTTTGATCTTCTTGCAGTCCATGGGACTCTCAAGAGTCTCCTCCAACACCATAATTCAAAAGCATCAATTCTTCAGCGATCAGCCTTCTTTATGGTCCAGCTCTCACTTCCATACATCACTACTGGGAAAACCATAGCTTTAACCATACGGACCTTTGTCGGCAAGGTGATGTCTCTGCTTTTTAAGATGCTGTCCAGGTTTGTCATTGCTTTTCTCCCAAGAAGCAGGCGTCTTTTAATTTCATGACTGCTGTCACCATCTGCAGTGATCATGGAATGCTGTGAATCATCTAATCCAACCCCCTGCAGTGCAGGAAAACGCAGCTGTCCCTTACGGGGATCAAACTTGCAACTTGGCACTATCAACACCGCACTCTAACCAGCTTTGCTATCAAGCAGTGCACTGATCCTCAGCGGTTGCACATAAAAGTTTCCACTTGGTTCTGTAACTCTGAGCAATCAGAGCTCCATAACTGCATGGAACTCTATATATGTACAGGCTAGCCCACCTCGCTCCAGACATTTGCATTACAGATGTGGATGCCAGAAGGAGGGGCTACTCAGCATGGCATCACTTCTGGTTTGCGTCTTGGTGCAAACCATGAGTGTAGTGCCCTGATAGGGCTGTTGTATCTTATAGAAACAGAGAATCCGGCATCAGCACCAGGTGTGGACTATCTTTCATCCAACCAACTTCTCTAATGAGTTTCATGCTGAAAGGAGATTATTTTAGTTTACCGGTCCAGACTGTATCCTATCTCCCTGGGATCAACTTGTATATTTGTTCCTGTCTTATTTAGATGATATATTTAGCTAATTAGGCCAATTTTTTTATTGCCACTGGAGGGACACTGCAGGAATCGCATAGATTTTGTGCCAAAGTGGATGAATTCTAGAGGAGATGCATTCTCTGCCAGAGATCTGCATTGATTTAAATAGGCTAACGGTACACATGGGGGATGGAAAATGGGCTTAAACACGCACCCGCACACTGACAACAAACCGTCATGAGTAATTGTTAGTACGAATGCATGAAAATGCATTAGGTTTAAAAGTGTGCATGTGTGAGTTGCGTTGACCTGGCAAGGAAATTGTGTTTGGTCTCTTAGGGTCGTTTACATTAAATATATATATTTCAGGGTTGCATAATAGCCCTGGTGATATATAAACTCTCTGGTGCTGATGTGATTGGTTGTCTGATAACTTGGGGGGTCCTTCTCAGACGCCTCCTGCAAGCCTCTCTCTGATCCTCCATCGTTCCCCTTCTGTCCCTGCTGCTTCTAGGGTGCTCTTTTGCTGGCCAGTGAATTCACACATGTGAAGAAATTCATGGATGGCTCTTAGTCTTTATGGCTGTGGAAGAACTTTCTGACTGCAAGAGCTGTCCAGCAGTGGAATGGACTCTCTCAGAAGGTGGCGGGCTGTTTCTTCACTGGAGGTTTTGAAGCAGATATTAGGTGTCATCTGTCATGGATGCTTTGGTTGAGATTCCTGTATTTCAGAGGGTTGGATTAGATTACCCTTGAGATCTCTTCCAATTCTACAATTCTATGAATACTTTCAGGGTCAGCTGTTAGTGAGCCATATTGGGAGAGGGCTATTGCACTTGTGTGGGGGCTTTTCAGACATCTAGTCAGCCACTGTGAAGAACAGGTTAGGAACATAGGAAACTGCCTTATATTGAACCAGAACACTGGCCAACCAAGGTTAGTATGCCTACACTGACTAGTCGTAGGGTCTCCAAGGTTTCAAACTGGAGTCTAAATGCCAGGGGCTGTTCGTATGCAAAGCAGATGCTCTACCAAGGAGCTACAGCCCCTCTTTGATCTAGGGTACTAGAATTGATGGGTCTTTGGTCTAATCCAGGTCTCTTATGTTCTTAAGTTCCCTTGGCCTTGTTTATCTGACTCACTGTTTTTGAGCCTCTTGGGCTTTCTGATCAGAAGGTCCCTCAGCAGGTTCTTCTCATGGTTCTCAAAGTAGAGAAATGACTATCTGTAGAACTCTACAGTAAATTCTGTTGTTGAAAAGTTAATTGCTTCATTCACCTGCTAATTCAGGTTTCCCATTTTGCACACACTAAGCCTGTTTAGCTCAACGTCTAGTACACTCCCCCCCCCCACGCTACATAAAAGGTAAACAGACCCCTGACCATTAGGTCCAGTCATGACCGACTCTGGGGTTGCGACGCTCATCTCGCTTTATTGGCTGAGGGAGCCGGCATACAGCTTCCGGGTCATGCGGCCAGCATGACCAAGCTGCTTCTGGCAAACCAGAGCAGCGCATGGAAATGCCGTTTACCTTCCCGCCGGAGCGGTACCTATTTATATATTTGCACTTTGATGTGCTTTCAAACTGCTAGGTTGGCAGGAGCAGAGACCAGACAACGGGAGTTCACCCCGTTGCGGGGATTCGAACCGCCAACCTTCTGATCGGCAAGTCCTAGGCTCTGTGGTTTAACCCACAGCGCCACCTGCGTCCCACATTCAACCCTAAACAGAAAGTCTGCTTTTTATTTTAAGTGCAGTGCCCATTGACTTCCCGCATTCTCTGCCTCAATATGCTGTGGCCATTCTGTATTTCTTCTATGATGTTAGATAAACCTCCTCCATATTTGACACATTTCACGGCCTTGGGTTGATCCAGACTGGGGTTTCCAATGTAATGGTGAGAATGTGTTTTTAAAGGCATATCGGCATAGTCAGTTGATTTGATTGACTGTTCTACTGCTGCTGCTTAACCCCCAACAAGATCTCGAGAATTATGTAAAATCCCGTCATCAAACATACTGTGTTATGCAAATGCCAACTGGCTAGCTGCAGAAATGAGAGTCATGTGTGCTTGGCTGCTGAGAGCAGAGGCAGATGGGTTGAAATAAATCATATACACTGACACAAGAGAGCTTTGGGTTGGATCACTGGCAGACTTATAACAAGGAGAAGCTTTGTAGCTTTCTGTGCAAAAGTACAACATAAGGGCATGTTGTACTGCATTAATTTGTTCTTTTTAAGAAAAGGGGGTGGGGGGAGCAAAGCAAAGCTTGATGCAAGCAGCCCTTTGCTTAAATTAAGGTTCTGTTTTCCACTGCCACGGCTGCTTTTTGGATTGATTACTACGGAAAAGAAGGGAATTGGAACCTTTCAGATTAAGCCATTTGTTCTGCCAAGAAGAAATTTGTGCCTCTTTATATCTTTGTTTTTCGCGTGTCCCTGGGAGAATAGACTCTACCGTTATACATTTAACCGTGATCATTGGAAACATTAATTTTGTTGACTAATTGCTGTTTTTCAAGATGAGAGTGTGTCTGAAGGGGGCTTGTTTCAGGGACCAGATGTGCTCATTCAGCTCAGTCAATCCCCACAAGTCAAACAGGGACCTGAGCTCAGCCAATCTTCAGTCGCGTCGTCTGTGCCTGCCGTGGAAATGAGGGAGACCATGGGGCAGACAGGGGCAGAACTGAAGGGTGGTATCAGTATGGAATAGGCGATGTTACACATTACATTACATCAATATTTCCCCCCTGCACATTTTCTCTCTCTCTCTCCTTTTACTGACTCATCCCAGCCCACTCTTCTGCTTGAATGGCAAAGGGTTTTGCGTTCCCGCCAAGGCCCCACAGAATTTATCTGTTTAAATTCTTTTGAAACTATGGAGCGAGGCCCACTTAACCAGCCTCCTCCATGGAAGCCCTGGGCACAGAACTTTCCTTTGTCCAGTGGGGCTGCCTCCCCCCCAACCCCACAAAAACCCTGCCCACTGAAATTGGCTCAGGAGTGGTAATGGAAGAACCCCCACAACAGTGTGTAGGTTATCATTCTACCAGGAAAGCTGGGATGAACGATGGGAAGAGTATGATGCTGAATTTCACCCGCCACATGCGCATACACTTATATATGTGCACCCATACATGTACATACTGATCATTGTCTCAGACCTCCCGTTACGATTCTGTGATGCCCAAATGTCTCTGTGATCCCCAGTTTGGGCAGTGAAGGACCAAATATATGCTTTTTTTAAAAAAGGTGATTGTCCACGCCCACTTTTGCACTCTGGCCACACCCATTTTGATGTGACAACCCCACCACCCATCCTGGCTTCAGTATGGGTCAGTCAGGCCTCAGTCCATAGAAGCATAGCGGCCTTCAGGAGTGGGGACATTTCTCTTCAGTTTGCATTGGGCAGTATCTAGCATGTGGTCTCCAGAAAATTATTGACAATTATAGGACATCTGCTTTAGACTACACTGACGTGAATTCTTATCTGGGACTGAGTCTTGTTGAATACTGTAGGGTTTGTAAAATTAAGAATGGGGTTTGTGCAGCCCACTGGGGAAGCAAGCCCCATGAGGTTCAATAATTCTTTGTGCAGGATTGGGCCATACAAGCTGTTCTGCTCTGCTGTATCCTTAGAAAGGTCACAGAGAATAGGATCAGTGACATAAAGAGTTCCTTATCTGCAAGATCTAGTACAGAGATGATCTTGTTACAATAAATGGAAGGTATGAAACTGACCATTAAATTCGACAGAAGGTTCTGTATGCAATTCCTTTTTATCGGTCATATGTTGCTCTATTTTAATTTTTTTTTCTCTGAAAGGTTTTCAGAATTGGAGGTGGGACTTGGACATTCTGTTCTAAGGCGTTGTTCTTAGCTGAATGAGAAGAATACTTTATTTCGTTAACGAAAGAAAGGCATTACCCAGAAGAGCAGTTAAATTTAAACCTGAAACTTGTGCTTGTGGGTAGGGGATTTTCTTTGGCTGTGTCATGTTTAAACTCAAGAGAGTCCATGGCTAATTGCTGCTGCTAATATTACTCAAGGTTTCATCATTCTCTGCAGTGCCTTGGGCACCGTCCTTTTAATTCAGACAAAATCTGCACACGAACAACACGCAGTGCTATGTGCCACTCAAAAATTTGGGCTGTTGTCCTTCTCCTAGTTGTGTATGCTGAGGCCTTGTTGTGTATTGAGCTAATCTGTTAAAAGACAAAGGTATTGCCTAGGACTTAGAACAGGCATGGCCAAACTTGGCCTTCCAGCTGTTTTGGGACTACAACTCCCATCATCCCTAGCTAACAGGACCAGTGGTCTGGGATGATGGGAATTGTAGTCCCACAACATCTGGAGGGCCAAGTTGGGCCATGCCTGACTTAGAAGGAATCCAAATTTGACATTACCTCAGGGTGCTTCGGAAGAGGTTTTCTCCCTTCCCTTTCCATGAAGTCTTGTCACCAGCATTATTAGGAAGTAGCTTTGAGAGGCATGATACCAAATCTAAATTTTACTACGTCTGTACAAATATACCCATTTATTTAAGAAGGGTTGTGGGTGAGTGGTAGAGACACATACTGTTTGTTTGGAATGTCCTAGGCATCTTCAGGATTCACCACAGTTGGTTCAGCCTTAAATCATAGTAGGAACGTGGTGATCTTCTCCTTCTTTTTAAACAGATTCATTTCATCTAGTAGAAAATGATTCAACTGGACATCTGATATGATCTGCCCTATTTCTCCCAGATGGTGGCGGTACATATAGCAATTACAGTTGCTGGTTGTACGCCAGTGTTAGGTTGTTTTCCATGGTGATGTTGACATCTGGGAATTGTGCTCAGTTAGTTGTGGTATATGGATGCTCTTTTTTTATTTAAAAAAGTGTGCTGGGAAGCAGCACTTTGAGGCAGAGGTGAGGGACCTCTGACCCTTCCTATGTCATCGGACTCCTGCCTAAATCATCTCTGACCACTGGCCATGCTGGCTGAGGCTGACGTGGATTGGAGTTCAAGAACGTCTGAAGGGCCCCAGGTTCCTCCAACTGTTTTTGTGCCTCAGAATAGCTCACCCGGAATAATTAAATGTATTAATCAATAGCAGACAAACCTAATTCGTCTTCTTCTCTTTTGCTGTGTTCCAGGGACGATGCTCAAGGGAGAATTGCAAATACCTTCACCCACCGCCACACTTAAAAACACAGTTGGAGATCAATGGACGCAATAACCTGATTCAGCAGAAGAACATGGCCATGCTGGCCCAGCAGATGCAACTAGCCAATGCCATGATGCCTGGTGCCCCGTTACAACCAGTGGTGAGCATCGTTTGGACCGTTCTTCTCTTGTGTCCCAGTGCACTGTCTGTGCTCTAGTCTTACTCTCTGCCAGTTGTAGATGCAGTTGTGTGCACTCAGTATAGGTTAAATTAGCTGATAGACGCAATCGCTCACCCAGACTTCAGTGTGGTGCATCTGCAATATGGAGAGCCAGGCTAGCCAAGCTGGTCCCCTCCAGATACTATGAATGACGGCTCCCATCATCCCCAGCCTCATCGATGGTGGGAGCTGGTGTCCACAATATCTGGAGAGTTAACTGGGTGAGCTCGAAGACCTACCTTGCCCACCTTCTGCAGCTGTGGGCCCTGCCCGCTTGGTGTGATGTGTTTTTGGCACGTAGCTCTATGGGTTCATCAAAACTGAGCCCCGGAACTTCAAACAGCTGTATCTCCAAGCAGGTTCAACCTCAGTTACTCAAGATAACCCTCCCAGTGGTTTGCACAGAGGGAACAGAGGAAGTAATTTCTCACACACCTGAAATACAGCATCTTTTGAGAAGATCCTAAACCTCTATAACTCCGCCACTGATTTTTCTCGTGGTGGAATGCCGTGCTGTCTTGCTCTGCAAGCACAGGAACATGGTAATAATAATAATAATAATAATAATAATTTTAATATATTATTTCTCCCCTGCCCATCCGGCTGGGTCTCCCCAGCCACTCTGGCGGCTTCCAACAGAAGGTTAAAAATACATTAAAACATCAGTTATTAAGAACTTCCCTAAACAGGGCTGCCTTCAGATGTCTTCTAAATGTCAGGTTTTTCTCTTTGACATCTGATGGGAGGGCATTCCACAGGGCGGGCACCACTACTGAGAAGGCCCTCTGCCTGGTTCCCTGTAACTTTGCTTCTTGCAATGAGGGAACCGCCAGAAGGCCCTCGGCGCTGGATCTCAGTGTCCAGGCAGAACGATGAAGGTGGAGAAGCTCCTTCAGGTATACAGGACCGAGGCCAGGATCCACATGAGAAGCTGCCTCATACTGAGTCAGACCACTGGCCCATGTAGCTTAGTGCTGTCTACACTAACTGGCAGCGGCTGTTCAGGAGATGCCAAAAGATTGAACTTGGGACCTTCTGCATGCAAAGTTGATGCTTTGACACTGAGCTACAGCACTTCCCCAGGCAGAAGAAGAGATAAAGAGCATAGCTACCATCTAACCACCATAGTGCCATATTGTACATCTTGGGCTTTGAACATCAATTAACAAGGGCAGAGGCCACAGTTGGAGAGTCAGTGTTGCAATTTGCAGCCCCCATGCTTGTCAAGGGGCAACTTCTCAAGTGACAGGTTCTAATCCATAGCGCTACCTCTTCCTTTGGGAAGAGAGTATTTGGGGAGGGTGAGTGCCCAATTTCCTGTTTCATTTCAGTCCCATACGCTGATGTCAGCTCATAATCTTCTCTTTGTTGGCTGGTGTGACTTAGAGATCGTAAGTTTTAACAGCTCCACCTTGAAAATGCTTTCAGGCCCACTGAGCTTTAGGAAGCCTGCAGTGCGCTGCACATTTACCGCTGTGCACAGTGCAATTTACTTCTGAATAAACATGTATGAGATTGAGCTATCAGACATTGGGGGGGGGGGAACGGGTAGAAAATAACTATCTGGAGCTCTCACCCACTAACCAGTTTCAGTTTAAGTACCCTCAGTTTATCTGATTTGTGGGCCAAGCGATAAATGCTTCATGTTTTCCAGCACTGAATGCTCACAAACAGACAGCAGTGCAGTCAACTTAAGAGACAAATTTGAAAGCCTGGTTTTAGTCCGCTGTGTTTAATAATAAATAAATAAATAAATAAATAAATAAATAAATAAATAAATAAATATATGTGCAGGATCAACAAATTAGCTGGGGCAGTACCAGTAAACTGAACCATGTTTTCCTTATAATGATAATAAAGAGAACCTAACAGAAATCTGCACTGTGACTGCAGCACAGTCTGATTGATAATAAAATGGACCATGTTTGGTTTTGCCAAATTTTGCCAACGTGCACAGCCTGAAAATAGTGTCGTCTCTAAAGAGAGTGTTTAGTTAACTAAAGGTTGTAGTTAACTGGAGATCATCTCATCGTGGCGTTTCTATAGTGAGATTCCCACACACCGCAAAATTTGAATGTACAAATGTACACCTTATGCAGAAGTAGATCTTTGGTCCACCTGGTCCAAAACTGCCCTGTTTTGACTGGCAGGATCTCTCCAAGGTCTTGGGAAGTGGTTTCTCCTAGCCCTCCTACCCAAAAGAGGAGATGAGGGGGTTTGTCACTGGGGCAGCCCAAATGCGCTCTGCTACTGAGCCCACAAGCCCACCTCCATATTGTTTACATTGCAGCTGAGAACAGGATTGAAAAGCCTCCTCAGCCCATCATATAAAGAAATCTGGAAATCTGGATAGGACATGTTGTCATATATAAAACTGCTTAATGTAGAATCACTACCAAAGTTACCCTAATGACAACCATGGCATTATTTTGAAGTTTAAAAGTATCGTTGGATACTGAGCATAGGACTACTGTTGGATGGGTGGATGTTACCTTGCAGTATTACAGTGGTACCTCTAGTTACAAACTTAATCTGTTCTGGAGGTCCATTCTTAACCTGAAACCGTTCTTAACTAGAGGCGTGCTTTCGGTAATGGGGCCTCTTGCTGCCGCTGTGCCGCCAGCACACAAATTCTGTTCTCATCCTGGGGCAAAGTTCTCAACTCGAGGTAACTCTTCCAGGTTAGCAGAGTTTGTAACCTGAAGCGTTTGTAACTCAAGGTACCACTGTAATTTTATATCATAAAATATATATACTGCTTGGTTGCAAACAACAACACCCCAGGGTGGTTTACAAAAAAATCCAAGCAAAATGCACCACAGTATTTTAAAACTTGGTAATGATTCCTTGTCGAAAGCTCCTGCATAACTTTGTCTTACATTTCTGCTAAAATCCTTACAGGCATAAAGCATTCATCGTAGATTATTCCAGCGGTAGATGATCTGTACTCCTCCAGGTGTTGTTGGAGTCCAGCTCTCATTGTGGAGTTTTGCCACAACATTTGGAATCTACTTCCGCTGGACATCTGGAGGATCGCAGACTGCCCCTCCCTGGATAATGCTAATTGCTGCAAAATGCTTTTTTTTTTAAGGGGGGGGTGTCCTGGGGAGCAGGCTAAGGCCACTTCCAAGCTGCTGCTGTTTTGCAAGAGCCTAATGGCAATTACAGTGGATTTGTGCAATTAAAGTGGATTTGGTGTTCTAGCGCTACAAACCCACTTATCAAAAAGCGAACAAAAGAAAGCTGACTTTTTGAAATCAGGAAAGTGGTGAGAGCCATTGCTTACTTATAACCCTCCCTGCAAACAAATCAGAGCAAATTCTCAGCAAACAGGTCATCTGGAAGTGACCCCAGAATCGCATGCAAGCTGCTTGCAAAGTGCAAGTGTGTGTAAGCAAATACACACTTTTCGGCAGCTGGCGTCACTTGACTATGAAACGTCAGATCCAGGCAGTCACGAAAAAGCAACCAGGGCGCTTTTAAAGTATAGAGAAAAGATTAGCAACCTATAGAAAGCGGGGCTGAGTCCAGCCCTCCCACAGTTCTTTTTCTCTGTTCCCATGGTTTGTATTGACTTGCATAACTGCTAATCCAAATAAAAAGGTCTGCACAATATTTTCCTTGTCATCAGAGCATTTTAAGTAACCTTTGATTTATACCTGCGCTCAAGGAATGGTACTGTTGTTTTATTGCACAGTTATAACTTTCCCTCACTTTTTAGATCTAAAGTATCGGTCATTTATCTTTACTATTTTACCGAATATGGCTGTTGATGACTTAGTTTAATTGTTTTAATTAGTTAACTCGATACTGTTATTATTTTTTCATAGAACCATATGCCTCAGACATTCCAAAAAAGAGGGGGGGAGGGATCTCCATATTTCATCGACACTGATTCCATTTATCAATACCAAACACTAAAGGTGAGAAAATATTATGATTTTGGGTTTTCTTTCTGCTTTGTGAGGGTTTTCTTGCCAATTAGAATGTTAGTTGCTCATACTGGCGGGTTTAATGTGCGTTCATTTCGTGACGAAGAGACAACATTTCTAGCTATGATGATTGATTTGTCTTAGAACAGTTCGTTGCAAAGCCAACAATAAGGGGCGTGTGTGTGGGGGTCACCTTTGATATAATGCTCAGAGTTGCCCAGGATCTGGTTAGAAAGCGAAGTGTTTCTGAAATTCAATCTATATGAAAAATTGCTTAGAAAGTTCAACATGCGAAAATTTCAGAAGAAGGAATACCCCAGAATGAAGAGATTGGTTGAAAGGGCAGAGTCTGGAGAGTCAGATGGAGCCTTAGCAAATGCCAACGTGGTTGAACAGCAGAGTAAAAAACAACAACAGTACAATGCCAAGCGAGAGGAGGAAATTAGATAGCACCTTGAAACACAAATGCAATCTGAATATGGGGAAAGATAATGACATAATTTGGGAAGCAAAGTCCTTAAAGGCCAAGCCCTGAACATTTATTTAAAATCTATCAGGAGTGGGAGAAAGGAGGTATGGCCTTTAGGTGGCAAAAGATGCACTGAAAATGGACAGGAGGCAAAGTCTTAGATGCAGCGAGAGGCTGGTTTAAATCCCCCCCCTCACCCCTTGCTGCATTAACAGGGCTGTTGAGAGGGAAGCTGGCTTTCTGTTGGCAAAGTCCCTGTTTTAGCAAGGGGATGATGTTTTAACACAGTCTCCCTGCATCTGCATTAGACCGCAAAGCTTCAGCTGCATTCAGTCGGGACTCCGTGCCCTGGCGTGAAAGCAGCAAGAGGGCAGTTGGGGCCTCAGAGCCAGTCACAGCTCCTGCGACATGTCAGCTGCTGCTTTTCGCTTACGAGATTTGTTGGAGCGGAATCATTTCTATCTCAACGGAGATGAATGGAGGGGGGCAGCAAAAACAAAGGCTTCTCTTCTTGAGGTTTGGAGGTGGGCAGGAGGGGAGCTCCAGGTGTCCTGTGCTGGCTGGGTGTTAACCGCTGCCTCACATGCCCTGGGCAGGGATGGGGGCAAGTCACCTCTCCTTTGGTGCCGCAGAGAGCACCTGGACCTGTTTCTGCAATGGCTTTGTCCCCAGCAGGTGCCCAGATGGCTGGTATACCTCCCTCCTTTTTAGCTACAGCGTTGTATTTTATTTAGCGAGCCAGTTGTTTTTATTTCTATCCCAACCTTTTCCTCCAAGGAGCTCAAGGTGGCAAACATGGTTCTCTGCCCACTACCTCATTTCTTGCCCACAACAACCCTCTGAAGCAGGTTAGACCAAGAGACAACGTCTGGCCCAAGGTCACCCAGTGAGCTTCATGGCCAAGTAGGGATTTGAACCCTGGTCTCCCGGGTCCTAGTCCGGCAGTCTAACCACTATACCACAATGGCTCCCAAAGCAAGTGATAGAACTGTTAGTATGATGACTGCAAAGGGATGCATGGCAGGCCCCCCAGCTTGGTTTCTGGGTCTTTCCATTAGGAGAATGACCGATGGCAGAGTGCCAAGGGGTTGCTATGCATCCCTTCATGGTCATCTTATCCTGTGTGTTGGTCCCTCTGCAGAACGCCTAAATTCAGGGTCCTACGCGCTGTGGGTTAAACCACAGAACCTAGGACTTGCCGATCAGAAGGTTGGCGGTTCGAATCTCCGTGATGGGGTGAGCTCCCATTGTTCGGTCCCTGCTCTTGCCAACCTAGCAGTTCGAAAGCACGTCAAGTGCAAGTAGATAAATAGGTACCGCTCCGGCGGGAAGGTAAATGGCGTTGACCCGGAAGCTGTATGCCAGCTCCCTCGGCCAATAAAGCGAGATGAGCACCGCAACCCCAGAGTCAGCCACGACTGGACCTAATGGTCAGGGGTCCCTTTACCTTTACCATACTTAGGGAGCACAAGCAGGTGAGCAGAACAGGCTTCTGCTGCAAATGGGTGCCCTGCAGCCCACAGGGTGGCTAGAGAGAGCCCCGTGCTCCATCCTTGCCTTCTCCATGCAGATAGGAACCGCGGTCCTCCTCCCTGCACCTCCCTTCTGCCTAATCGATTTCCCTCTGACCTCCGGTCCTCACTGCCACCCAGAGGGAAAGGGGAACATAGGAGCCTGTGTTATACCAAGTCAGAGGCCATTCGTCCCCCTAGCTCGTCTACACTGACTGGCAGCAGCTCTCTCAGATTTCATCCTTTCCCAGTCCCCCCTGGAGATGCTGCCAGTGGCTGGGACCACTGAGCTGCAGCCAGCTGCGGTGGCTGCTGCTCCTTCCCTTTGCCAGAGAAGGAGGGAGGAGTGGGTGGGCAAGGGGCACAGAAACAAAGTCAGGGAGCCCACCAGACGGGCGGCAATGCCAGCCTTGACAATGAGGTGCAAGGCAGGGCAGGGCACCGTGCTGAGGCATGATTCTCCTCGCCGTCGGCAGGGCTGGGTGAGTGGCAAAAGCGACGTGGAGCAGGGGCAGCGATGCGTCTCCTAACATCTTAAGTCATGTGCCGAGACAATTTGTGCCATATATATATATAGCCTGAGGAATGCATCAATTATTTATGTGGTACATCCTTCTCTCCTCGTTCCAAAACCTTAGCATTTCCTTCGGAAGGTCGCTTGCCTCTACGGTCAGAGCTGTTGTCCGTGTGTAAAGGTTACATGTTAGGAACTCGTGAATCCCCCCTCCCCTTTCAGTTTCATTTTTAAAGCAAGCCTCATGTTTTCAAGGTTGCAAAAAAAAGAAAGTTGATTTATTTCCAGCTTCTTTGCTTCATTTATGAATTGCAACATCCCAAAGCGATTTAACAGTGAAAGCCCTTTCCTTACTTTTCTCATCTGTGGGTGGCTTCAAGTTTAAGTACAAGGGCGCAGAAGAAATGCAGGAGGTCCACCATGTACAGCTTGGTATCTGACTCACGACTGAAAATAATATGCAAATCATGTTGGCTGCATGCAATTAAAATCTGCTTAATTTACATTTTGCTCCTGATGTATTTCCAGCGAGGCTCTCGGTGCCACAGCAGTTTGATTTTTTTACTGTGCAGATGTAGGAGAGATTTCATAATCCAGACCATGTTATCTGCAGCCTCTTATGGTGCACCCAGATACTCCTACAATCCAAACAGCACCCCTGGATCTCCCATTGTTTGTGCTTGACTTCATGCAGTAAATAATATTTTTATCTATTCAAGGGCTGCTTAGAAAGTACAGACGGGTGTACGATTGTTTTTCATAAGATACCTACGTTTCTTTTTGCCGTTCTGCCCTTTCTTCTTGACAATGCTGAAAAGTAATTATTGTTTTTGTCAAGGCTTTTTGTCCACCTCCCCTTTTCCACAAAAGGAATCAAATTATTTTTGGCGCTGCATTGGGAGATGTGGGCGCAGTTGTGTGAATGCATTGTCTATAAAGGAAGTCGAACCTCAGACCACAGTTCCAGGAGAAAGGGGCATCAGTGCCTTAGAAGCACATTCAGCCCCACACCTCACTAGAAACTAGAAAGGAAATTCAGCAAGGCACGCCTTCCGTTCCAGGCTGCTTAGATGTCTCTGCAAAGTGTCTGTTTTCTATATTGCACTCTTGAGCTGCTTCTCTTGTTCGCTTTTTTGCCTTGCTTGCTGTCTCTGGAAGCATTTCCTGCCTCTTGGGTTTCTGACATTTGTAATAATCATGAAAGAGATACTCAGCTAATATGGCTCTTTAACTCCACCTCCTTAGTCGCAGGTAAGCTGTAGGTTTACAGGGACCAAACAAAGGGGTCGGGGTGCTATTCTGAGAGATGAAGTAGTACCTACTTGCCTGTCCAGTGGCAAGCTCCACATTTTGATTTCGGATTATTCCAGCAAAAAGGGAAACAAATAGAAGAGCTACAAGACTCGTTCCCTTAAAAAAAAAAAAATACCCATATCCATCCCCCATGAAGGTAAGAGGGTCATGTTAACTATCTAGCTGTGCCTTTTAAGTAGCTGGATTTTTATGCAGGTGGCCAGCCTAGGGGGCTTTAACCCTTTGCCTCTGTTACAGCCTGATCAAGGTCACATTTAAACCATTTTTCATAGTGGAGGATGGAGCTCATTGGCTCTGGCTCCACCTACTGTTGGCCTCCTACCTTGCACCCTTACAGTTCCAAGAGACACCGCTCACCACTGATTCTGACTTCAAAAGCACTTAGTATAATATTATATATATATATATATATATATATATATATATATATATATATATATATATAAAAAATATCTCGCTCATCTGGCTGGGTTTCCCCGGCCACTCTGGGCGGCTCCCAACTGAATATTAAAAACACAATACAGTATTAAACATTAGAAACTTCCCTAAACAGGGCTGCCTTCAGATGTCTTTTAAAAGCAAGTAGGCTTTAGTTGGGTCACATGTAGTCTGCCTGACCCCTACTTGGGTCATTTCTCTAGGGTCCATGCATCTAACATTCTGCCATTCCCCACTTTGATTTAAGACAAAGAACTCATGATCACAGTGCACATAGAGAGAGTCCTCCTTTGAAAGCACTCCCACATGCAAACTTTCCTCCACATGGAAAGACAGCCCCATCAATGAAAGTTTCTTCTAGACTTTGCAGTCATGTAAGCTTTCTACATGGAAGGAAATATTGAAGTTGAGGTGCCTTCAAATAAGTGCTCCAACCTTGTGCATTCAAGATGGTACAGAGTATTGCATGAGTTTCTTTCTTTAGCATTTATTTATGTATTAAGGACTTGGTTCCTGCTCATTTGAGTTAGCTCTGGGTTACTCTCAGCTTTCTAAGGTGGCAGCCGATGAATCTGAGATCGGCTGGAGTGTAAACTGAGAAGGGCCACACCTTTGCGCCCTAAAGTCCAGCAGCACTGAAGATAGCTTTAGAAAGTTGAAAAGGTCATGTTCTCAACCTGAATCACGTAGGACGCGATGCGTTCCAGCATGACTCATTGTGGAATGGGTGGAGCTGTTCTTTCCTACTATAATAAAATCCAAGGGCTCTAAGAGTTTTTCACCTCCTGCAAAACAACTCAAAGAGTATATCCTTACTACAAGGAGCAGCTGCAATAGCAATGGTGCTTATAGTCTTCGTACTAAGCTAAAATGCCACATAGTAGCACATGGAGCACTGATTGTTTGCATGCATTGAAGGCAAAGCTACATGAAACACATGCAAGAAGTTAAAGTGCATATCCTTTAATTATTATTATTATTATTTTTTATAAAATATTCATATCCTTTAATTATCAGTTGGGCAGATGGCAAACAGTACTGGGGCCATCACATGCAGAGGAAAAGATACAATGTGGACATCTACTGCCTTGGTCCTCGCACCTACTTTCTGAAACTGGGATTAGCCCTAGGAACCAAGCACCCGTTGGTTGGTTTCTTTCCTGCGCCTTGTAGCAATAATAATAATAATAATAATAATAATAATAATAATAATAATAATATATTATTTATACCCCGCCCATCTGGCTGGATTTGCCCAGCCACTCTGGACGTCTTCCAACAGTATATTAAAATACAATAGTCTATTAAATATTAAAAGCTTCCCTAAAGAGGGTGAATGCCCCTCGCATGCTTTGGACCCAATACTGCTTCCCCCCAGCTAAGATTTAAAGAATTAAAAACCATGCACATTAAATGTTGATGATGGCACATGTGGTTTGGCCCTGAATTGATTTTTATAGGATCTTGGTAGATAATAAGGCAGATTGAACAGATAAGTTCAAAGTTCAGGTGCACATGGAGATGAAGCTTTGGGAAAGAAAGCCGATCAATAAGGGCCACATATTCTCATATTAAAATATTTCTGCCACAGACACTTAAAGTTTGTCAGCATATTAGGAACAGTTTACCCAACACAATAGAGACACAGCACCAGGTTCCCAGCAGCCATTTCACTGCCACTTAACTGGGAGGGAAGAGGTGGCAATGAGCTCTGAAAAGACCTAGCTTGCAAAGATATTGATTCAAATAGGCACCAGCTACTTAGTTTACAAGGCCAGGGTGTCACCCTTACATCACCACCCCACTCCCCCCAAAAATAACAACAACAAATTTTTAAAATCTCCCAGTTTTGCTATAAACCCTTAGAGGAAATCTTCCTTTGTTTACGTGAGTTATCACAATTGTCCATTTTTCTACTTCCTGTACTTTAGAGAGCCCTAGACCAATGGTCTTCATCTGATGGGTCGGGACCCACTACCGGGTCGCAGACTGATCTAAGATGGGTCGCAACAGCAGCACTACCACAATACAAATATATGGTAACAATTAAAAAAAAAAAGTGTCCCCAAATGTATGTTTCGATTACAGGTGTGTCCCAGATCTGGGAACAGAAGTCACTATTACCCTAGGGGTTTGTGTGCGGTTTGTTATCCTGGGATAGTGTTCAAGATTGGGCTGACTATCCTGCAGGATGAATGTCTCCATTTCACCAGGTCTTTAGACGACAGGAATTTGCAGCTTGCAAGTTTAGCGATTGTCCCCTTACCCTAACTCTCATACTGTGATGACTCCTAGGTCTGCTGCTTTGTTTACTATGGATCCAAGGGTGGCGCGGGGGTGTGTGTGTGTGTCTTATAAGGCTGCAGTCCTATACACACCTGGGAATAAGACCCATTGAACTCTATGGAGATTACTTCTGAGCATGCATGTATAGTAGAGTTAGGGAACCGCAGGCCTAGGGGCCAAATGTGACCCTCCAAGCTTCTCTCTGGTCCTTGGGACTCTTCCCAGGTCACACACCCTTCCCAGTCGCCCTGCCTTGTACCCCAATCCCTTGACTGTTTTCCCCTGACTGGAATCTGTCCTTGGAACTTCTCGCTTCTCTGAATGGAGGGTACAAAGGGATGTGTTGAAGCTACCCTACTGTCCAAAGGTAAACTTTCCATTGATTGCTCGACTTACACCTCCGTCCCATCCAACGCCCAGAAGGGAATGAAGCCCCCAGACTGAAAAGGGCTCCCCAACCCTGAGCTATAGCATTGCACTGACTGCTACCATAGACCACCGCCGGGCTGAGTTGGGGCATTCTCCTTCAGTGCCCAACTCGCAGGTGTGTGCTTCCAACCCGAGAATCCTGGGCAAAGAATATTGGGAATGGTGGCTTAAGTAAAGAAGCATAAAACATGTACAGTGCTCTGGACCAAGGAAGAGAGTGTTTAGGCATTGTGTCTCCTCCACCAGCACATCTCTTTTACAAAGGGAGGACTTTCTGGTTGTGCTACAACCAAGATATCAGTTTTTAAAATAAAATAAAATATCCTTTATACTGGAGCAGCCTCCATGCAAAATGAAGCAAGATGACATTGCATTATCACCAGGGAGTCAAGGACATGAATTTTAACTAGCGATTTGGCCACTAAGCACACAGTGACTCAGCAGACATTGGAACCGGAATGAATGAGTTCCTATTTCTTTGCTGCGTTTCTTGCAGCACGCTAACTTTCTTGATCGTGCCCTATCCATCTGACTGTGTACCATAGGGAAATGTTATTTAGATTATTATTAAATATTCCTCAGTGCAGAGAAAGAGAAGTGATGTCAATATGGGCAGTAAGTGTTTTCTTTCATATGCTGCATTACTGGAAATGCTGGCTTTTCAGCTTATGCAAACAACTTGAATTCCCCTTTTTGTTCACACACACACACCATCAAACTGAGTTCATTTTTAGGGTCTTATTTTTTACAGTGCTATGCTGTGCTAGTGCAAGTCTTTCTTTCTTGGATGTGCTGGTATGGGCAGCCACACTTTGGAAAACCTAAGATCATGGTGCTACAGCCCATGGAACAAGCACCAGTGCTTCCCAGTTCCTAACTGGGAAGATTTGCAAGAGCTTTGGCAGGAAATAGAGAAGGTTTGTTTTGACAGCTCATCTGGTTCCTGGTTTTGCAAGGTGTTTGCTTCCCTTCAGCTGTTGGCCCAGGCTAGTCAGGCTGTTGATGTGCTGTCCTGGGCCATTGGAAACTTCCATTTTTACCTGCAAGTCCTGCTTGAACTTTTTTATTTGATTACTAAACCTTAAATCAAATGCTTCCAAATCTCACTTTGCCTTTTAGTCCATTGAAGCTTCACTGAAAGCCAGAGATGGAGGGCTGGGGAGAGTCAGTGTAGTTGTCAAGGAATGCTTCTTTGTTTATTCTTGAGCAGTGGCTTTTGGTGGATGCTAAGGAAGTAGCCAAGTCTAGGAGCATGTTTCTTCTTCTTCTTCTTCCTCCTCCTCCTCCTCTAAGGCTTATTCAGCAGACTACACATTGTGGTTGGGCTTGGGTAGCCAATAGTATTTTCTACATGTGTCCCTCAGCCTTATTGCATGCATGCAGCCCCTGGCTTCTCCCATTACTTCCCACACCTTTTGTCTGCACTGCAGGGAGAGTGGTAGGTACACAGGCAGGTACACATGGGAGGACAGAGGCCAAATGACAGACAGTGGCGCCCACTCGGTCCATTAATAGGAAGCCAGGGAGTGTGGCAGAAATAGCCACAGCAGCAGAGGCTGGTTTAGGTAGCCTAGATTGCTGGCTTACAATAGAGGAAAAACCAGTAGGGTTTCTTTTCCCCATTCCCTTTAAGAGCAAAATACTGCAACTTAAAGTATTTTGGGTGCTGCTTCCCAAATTTAAATTTGTGGACGTCCTATCAGTAGCAGTAACCATAGCTATTGATTCTTGAATGTATTGGCTGTGACCAATGAGCTAGCAGTTTAGCTGATCAGCCTATTCCTTGCCCTTAAGGCACCTCTTAAAATTTCCCAGTGCTGCTTGCCGTTCCTCCTGCTCTCCCTGGATGTGGCGATGCGAACAGGGCTCGTATAACATTCCACTGATGGGAGTAGGAAGAACCTGAGGCAGCGAGGCTGTATTTCATAGGGAAAATAATGTTTAACATTAAGAAGACATGCTGGATCAGGGGGTGGAGGGTTTGTCACAGAACAGTGGCTCTGTTCACATTCCACCTCTTCGTTTATCCCAGGAAGAGAAAACCTGCAGCCCTACAAATGGTGTTGCGCTAGAAGCTGCCATCAGCCCTAGCCTGCTGGCAGGGACTGATGGGTGTTGAGCTGGCCTACCTATTCCTGACTTATCCTTTGATCACACCATTGCTTTGTCATCCTTCGTATTAAGCTCCCTCCTCTATACCTGTCCCACATACTTCTCCTAAGCCTCAGTCTGATTATTATCAAGCACTCGAAAACGATACACTTTTGATGGATGGGAATAGTTCCTTTTCAGCCCTAAATTGTGGGCCGTATCAATTGCCTAAGGAGAAGATGGCATATTCAGGAAGGAACCTCTTGAGAGCATGATGTTAAGGGGCCACAGCAAAGGATGAAGCACATGCATGTAGAAGGTCTCAGGTTCAATTTGCAGCATCTCCAATTAATAAGTAGGAGAGCTGGGAAAGATCTCACTCCCTCTCTGCCTTTGAGAGCTATTGCCAGTCAGAATAGACAGTAATGGCCCAGACCAGTAGTGGAAACGTCTAGCCTGTGGACCTAACTAAACACACAGGGCTCTACTTGGCCTCACAAGGCCATTTTCTTATTTTTTAAAAAATGCCTGCATGTCCCACTCCTGTCATATATTTGATATCTCTATATGAAACTGCTGGGAGGTGGTTTTTGGGGTGTGGTGCCTTCAATATGCAGATGACATGTGAATCAGGAGGGAGTGTTCAGGTGCTGGACCAGTATCTGGAGAGAGTGACAGGCTGGATGGAGGCCAACAAACTCACTCTGAATTCTGATTAAATGGAGGTCCTGTGGTTAGGCACTTCCTGGGTCCAGGAGTTGAGGAAACAGCCTGTTCTGAATGGAATAGCATTTTCCCCGAAGGAGCGAGCATGTTGCACGTGAATATTCGTTTCTAAGCTGTTCCCTGGAGGAGAGGGATTGTGCCCTGCTCTTGTTTGTCAGCTATACATGCCCCCCCCCCAATGTAACCCATATCCTGAGATATGGTTGTCCCACACTGCCAGCATTTAGGCGTCAACTTAAAATGTTAGCTGCTCGTTTTAACAGATAAGGTTTTTGTTGCCTGCCCTTTTGGCGCTGAAAAGGTTATTGTTCTGTTGATAATTTTTTAATTACTTTTATGATAATTGTGTTTAAATATCATTGCTTTGGGCTCCAGCAGGAGGAAGAGGGGTGCATTAGTAGAGTAATAAATAAATTACAGTATGGGACAAGGCCTTGTCTGCACTGCAACTTTCTTCGCAGTGGTTTTTTTTTTTTTTTGTCCTAGGGATCATAGTAGGGGTAGGAACCCCTTTAAAAAGCAGGGGCGGGCGGGCGGGCTGTGATGTGATATGTTGCCACTGTGAGTATTCCTGTACCACTCACTTTGTATGCCATTGTTCCCATCACCACCAGAACTCCACTGGGAAGCGGCTCTTGTGGCTCTTGTGTGCCACAGGCGTGTGCCATTAAGTGGTGAGCTACAGGAGAATGTGACCTTGCGGCAGTGCTCATTCCATTCCCGGCCTCTTCCCGATTTTTACCAAAGTCATGGCTAAAAACAGGCTTAAAAGACCCAATTCCAGTGCCTCCGGTCAGTGCATTGCAGATTTCTCCAATGCAGCATCTGTGTCATGGTCGCTGGCACTCAATGAGTTGTGACTATCCTGCACTCGCCTCCCATCCCTTCAACTCACTGGAGGCTGCAGGTCTATTGGCCATGGACTGGTTTGTCCTTTGTCCACCACCCAAAATAGCCGAAGAGCCAGCTGGAATGGGGGCGGAGTTTCTGTAGGGGAAGGGGAGATTCAGCAAAAATAGCCTCCACATACTTCCGTGAGTGGGATCAACACTGGATCAAAAGCTTTCCATGAGCAGAAGCAGCTTTTCTCTTCATAGAGGTGATTGCTGGGTCCAATTCAATGTGTGCAAGTCCCTCTGAATATAATGATAAAGAGCGCAGGCTCACTTTCTCAAATATGGCTTTGTATGTATAGTGTTATTGATGTGATGGTCTGACTAATATTTACTTCTTTTTTCTCCTCCAGCCAATGTTTTCAGTTGCACCAAGCTTAGCCACCAATGCTTCAACAGCCTTTAACCCCTACTTGGGGCCTGTCTCTCCTGGTTTGGTCCCAGCAGAGATCCTGCCGTCAGGGCCAATGCTGGTTGCGGGGAATCCTGGCATGCCAGTTCCTGCTGCTGCAGCAGCAGCCGCACAAAAGCTAATGAGGACAGACAGACTGGAGGTAGGAAACGACACGTTACGGTTTCCCTTTGCAAAGCTTCCGACGACCCAGATCGGCATTGTTTAGTCTTGCAGCGGTAACACCCCATAAGCGCCTTGCACGAGAAAGGCGTCGCTCTGTGACCCTGGGGAACATCCTTTGCAAAGACGGTGATGTAATAATGTAGCCCTGTGTCTGCATAACTTGGGGAATTGCAAATGATATTATGAGCTTGTTTTGCAGCCTGCTGCTGTTCTGTTTCGCTGGTGGGTTTGGGGAAGTACTTTTGCAGGAGAAGACACCAACTACCCCTCCTTAATCTTTGGCAATTGACAAAATAAGTAATGCTTTTTCAAACAATGATTATCCAGTATGGAAAATCCAGCACTTTGGGGCAGGGGGTTGTTACCAAGCTCTCCAAACAGTTTAGGGTGCAAATCATTTTGTACTCCTTCCCTCACACATTTTCACCAAGTCACTGTTGTTGACCCTCAGTACCACATATGTAAAATGGGAATATTTGTCAGGAGTTCATGGCTGACAAGGGTGGAATATAATCTCTCCCTAAGTCCCATACACTGCAGTCTAGAGCACTCTAGATCAGTGGTTCTCAACCTTGGGTCCTCAGATCTTTTTGGCCTACAAGTCCCATGATCCCTAGCTCACAGGACCAGTGGTCAGGGATGATGGGAGTTGTAGGCCAAAAACATCTGGGGATCCAAGGTTGAGAAAGTCTGCTCTAGAGGAAGTAAAAGTTTCTGAGCATCAATAGTATTACCATCATACCAGGATGGCAGCATATTTTCCACAGACTTTCTCATTTCCATTCTACGCCTGTTGCCAGAATCTTGTATGAGGTCTCATATTTTTTATTTATCAGGTTTTGCTACATCCCTAACAAATGTTGTTCTGCTATAGCAGATACTCTCCTTTGCCCTCAACAATTCCTTATCTGAGGGAGTCTGACAGGAGTTTTCAGCATCTTCTGACATCAGTGGTGATGTGGGGCCTCAGCCAGCCTTGTGCTGCAGCTTAGTACTGCGCTAAAAAACTGAGTTACAAATGAAGCCTTCTTCGTGCTAGTCTAGGCACTATCTGAATTGTCCTTAAATGGATGCAGGCATAATGCTTAATCATGGTTAGTGCTAACCATGGTCTGTTGGCTTAATTTATCCCAGTGAAATTATCCTTTACATAGCAAACAAAATCATAATGCAGCAAAAAAAAATTACAGTTTAGCTTTCTGAGTTATAAACCCTGCCCCATGGTGGATATTATTCACTGTCATATTCCAAACAGGGTTTGCAAACTGGCTTAAACCATGGTTTTGTCAGTGGGGGTGAAAGGTTGCACTCCTCCCTAGGCAGTGTGAATCACGTTTTTTCAAAACCACTTCAAACCATGGTTTCAGATCCTGGTTTGTAGCTGCACAAGCAGTCGACATCCACATTTTATGTAGCCCCAGATGTTTGCTGAAGTGCCCCATTCTTCCATCTCGCATCAGAGTTCCCATAAGTTTCTTCTTTTCCTCCTGGCTTCTAAAAGTTGATTCTTACATAGCAAGAAAAATTGTACAACGTACATTTTTTTAAAAATGCCAGAGGAAGAAAACTGATTTTGCTAAAGTTGTTTGCATGAAGGAACTTTCAATTTCTCGAAAATTCCCATAAGGAAAATCTCTAAAGTAGCACCTTATTACTTGTGAATTGTGAGGAGAAATTGGCTAGTTGCATGGGGAAATGGGACGTCTGGGTCTTTATCTGTAATCTTTGCTATTTCAGCTATAAAGTCTCCCTGTGCTCTGGGGTAAGATCATTACCTTCTGCTTGCTGCCAAAAGTGGGTAGAAAAGGAGGCTGTCAAAATCACTTTTTAACATACATAACACTGTGGATGTAGGGAACAGCCTTATCCCCTGTCAGACTCTTTGCCTGTCTAGCCTAGTCTGGTCTGTTCTGGATCGCAGCAATCGTCCTCTGTCTCAGGTGGAGGTCTTTTAGATGGTGATGTCAGACATTGTTCTGCACTCAAGGCATGTGCTCGCATCACTGAACTCCCCTGTGAAATTTTGCACAGCCTTTTTAGACTATTTGGAGCCTGGGCGTGGGGCGGAATCCACGAAAATCCAGGGGAAAAAGTCCTGCTTTACATGGCACATACGGGTTTTAAAACACAAAGAAAGGGACAAAATAATAATAATAAAAATACCACTGGTCTGGAAAGAGATCACAGAGGATGGAGTCGGTACCACCTTCTCTGATGCCCTAAGATGCTTCTTAACACCACAACCTTAATAGGCTGCTGTTTTACCTTGCAAGGAAAAGCGTAAAATCCATCGACAGTCTTTCCACTCATGAAAAAGTGGTAAATTCCATCCTTGTAAGGTGGCGTAGATTCAAGACATTCAGTTTTGAACCAGGTCAGTCCAGTTAATTTCCATTTGTGCATATATCTCTCCCCTTCCCACACCAGCCCCCTCTTTTAAAAAATAATTAATAAATTGACTTGCTGTTGGCGAGCTGCGCTGATTGGGTACTGGGAGAGCTGAAAGTATGAGCCAGGCCTGTGGAGGGACAGGTGCATTGATCAGACTTTGGAAGAAAGAGCTGCAACCAAAAAGAAACGGCTAGGGGTGGTTTTCTTTTCTTTTTCCGAGGCCAATTAGGCGATTTTCGATCTGCTGCTGTTTGTTTTGCCGGAGTTCAGAGAGCCTTTTTTTCTCCCCAGAGCGGGGCTCCTGTTCTGCTGTGTGTTAAGTGGCAAAGTGGGACTCTGCTGGCTCCGCTGTCATTTTTGCAGCTCCGAAAGACAAAACTGCTGTCAGCCAACCAGCTAAGTGAGGGTTTTTTTGTCCTTCTAGGGCAAAACGTCTTTGCAGCATCTTTGGAAGTTTGCTGCCGCTGTTTTTAGCCAGCCCGTTCCAGCCGTTCAAAACTGTTGTTTTGGTTATGAATCAGCGCTGTCTGTTCAACAGTCATAAAACTCTTTCCCCACTATAAATAGGCAGCAACTCTTATTTTTGGATCCGATTGCCCCCTCAGCACCCCCCACCCCTTCCCAGACACATTAACGCTGGGCACTCTTTGCCCAGTCCACCTTCACAACAGCCCTGTGAATTATCTCATTATTCCCATTTCACAGGAGTGAACTGAGCCACGGAATCACAGAGTCTACAGACCTGTTCCGTTGTTCATAACCTGTGGGTAGCATATGTACAGAGGAGCTTCCCTGGCTGCTCCCACTCTCTAGGTACCAACACACGTGCCGTCCACACACTCGGAGGTCATGTGATGTAAAAGCTTTGCTGAAGCTAAGTAGGTCGGGGCCTGGATAGGAAGCCACCTGAGAACTCCACATATACCACCTTGAGATTCGTGCAGGCAAAGCAGGGTATGCATTAAATAGAAAGCAGCATTGGTAAATCCCTTCTGTAGCAGTCGAGTGTGACTACCTTGGAAGCATTTCAGGTATAATTATCCTGCTGAATCACGATGTCTATAGAATTTAGGTGACTCAGACCTGCCTCCTTCCCTACAGACTCTTGCAGGTATTAAGATCAGCAGAGGGGCTCCTCTTAGTAGTTTCTTTACCCTCACAAGCTACAGTGCAAGAGGGGGGAGGGCATTCTCAGTGGCAGCCCTAAGATTGGGGAACTCCCAGTGGCGTAGCGTGGGTTGTCAGCACCCGGGGCAAGGCAAGTAATTTGTGCCCCCTAACCCGTGGATTTGCGCCCCCTAACCCTAACCCCCAGATGTTGCGCCCGGTGCGGCCGCCCCCCCTGCACCCCCCACGCTACGCCACTGGGAACTCCTCAACTCCCCTTCATTTATACAGCTTCCAATGATTGCCAAAGAAGAAGAAGAGTTTGGATTTGATATCCTGCCTTATTACTACCCTAAGGAGGCTCAAAGCGGCTAACAATCTCCTTTCCCTTCCTCCCCCACAACAACACTCTGTGAGGTGAGTGGGGATGACAGACTTCAAAAAAGTGTGACTAGGTCACCCAGCAGCTGCATGTGGAGGAGCGGAGATGCGAACCCGGTTCACCAGATTACCAGTCTACCGCTCCTAACCACTACACCACACTGGCTTTACCATGGCTTTATAATCTTGAGGTGTATATTTTTAGAACCCACCTCTCATTGTTTTAGGCTGTTTTAAATATTATGTTTTAATGTTGTAACTCATCCTGAGGCCTTAGGGTGAAGGGCTAATAATAATAATAATAATAGTAGTAGTAGTAGTAGTAGTAGTAGTAGCAACAACAACAATCCAAACCTTCCCAACTGGAAAGTCATTTGGATTCTGCAAACCAACCCCCCCCCCAAAAAAAAACCCCACCTTAAGAAATATATCAGATCTTATTGAAGCTTTTCTGGCTTCCCTCAGAAGTCCCTGAATGCACCACCTGAGAAGAAGCCTCCAAAATTTCATGGTGTGAAATTCAGCAGGAACCAAGAGATGTGCAGAACTTCCCTGGTCTTCTCAAATTCTTTTGGCTCCCCCTGAATTTCCTCAGATGTTTCGTGTGAAGAGAAACCCCTTTCACTTTGGCACTAAAAGAGACGGGCGTCGGCCATGCTCGCTTTTGTCCTAGGCCCAGAAGTGGGGGGATGCAGGAGTTCCAGCAGGGAAGGTGTGAGGCTCTCAATCTGACCTAGCAAGGACATCGCTCCCATGGACCAGGATAATGAGAGGGCAGGGCAGGGTGGCAAGGTTTGGACGCCCCAGCCGGGCTACTTATCACCTGATACCATTTGAAGTTAAATTATGACATGCTCCTGCCTGCCTGCTATTTGCCTTGCGGCCAGCCATTGCTCTTTTTGCTTTTAAAATGAAAAGGCTCGAGGTGGGAAAACACACTTTTTAAAGATGTTGTTGCCCCTTGCTGCTTGACTTTCATCTAGAACGAATTCACAATTCACAGTTGTTGTTTTTTAAAAAATGTCCCTGGGATAATTGGGAAAAGGTTTCAGGTGTTCATATTGCCTTATATCCTTATCTTTTAATATTAAGCCTTTCTGCGTGCGTAAGTTCAGCCTTAGTGAAAGAAAGCAGCAGCAAAGTGATGTGAGAAACTATAAAAACAGAACAGACTTTGACAGGGAAGGAGGGAACGTAGACACTGAAAAAGCATTTCGTGTGTCTGCGCCCCCTCGTGTGGTAAAATCATGGAATAGCAGAGTTAATATATTTTGCTCGTGTGTGCTGACAAAGCTTTAGGTGGAACAAAAAAAAAATGCGTGGAAAGGTCATGCACCTCAAAGCTAGAACTAAATGCAATTGGCTGAATTAGAAATTGTTAATTCTGCTCTTGCATTTAGGAAGGTTATAACCTGCATAAGGCAAAGCAGATTGCTAGATTGCAACTAAAAAATCTCACTTGAAAGAAACTGAAGTTTTAATAGCTGCATAATGGCAGCAGTCAGGGGAATTGTTTTGCAGCATAGAATCATAGAATTGTAGAGTCGAAAGGGAACCCCAGGGTCATCTAGTCCAACCCTCTGAAATGCAGGAATCTCAGCGAAAGCATCCATGACAGATGGCCATCCAGCCTCAGAAATACTTGTTTTTTCTGCTCGAACAATATGAGGACTTAAAACACATAGGATTCAGTTGCTTTTAAAACAGCCACAAGGTGGGACAATGTACAATTGTCAGGGTGCACCTGACGTTTCCTTGCAAAGTGATCTAGGTCACTTTTCCCAGATCAGCTTTTGTAACTCGGTTTTGCTTTCGAATCCTTCCACAGGTATGCCGAGAGTACCAGCGTGGCAATTGTAACCGAGGAGAAAACGATTGCCGGTTCGCTCACCCTGCCGACAGTGCAATGATTGATACCAATGACAACACCGTTACCGTCTGCATGGATTACATCAAAGGGAGATGCTCAAGGGAAAAGTGCAAATATTTCCACCCTCCTGCACACCTGCAAGCTAAGATAAAAGCTGCCCAGTACCAGGTCAACCAAGCAGCAGCTGCTCAGGCAGCAGCTACTGCAGCAGCCATGGTGAGTCCAAAAAAAGAAATGATTGCAAAAGCAGTAACATTGTCAGCTGCAGGACAGTATTAATGCATTAACTCTCCTTGCTGAAGATATTATTGTTCAGGTATCCCATTCCTTGCGTATTCCAGCAAGCTTCCAAGCATGTGATGCCACTTCTGCTCTTAAGTAGTTTCAGGTTCTCCTTCAAAAAGGAAAAAAAGGAAATTATCATAGAGTTGTTCTGTGTGTACATGGCTTGTGTATATATGTATGTACCCAAACGTACATAACATTAGCCATGTGCCTGTGAATATACCGAGAGACAGGCATTTCGCGTGATGGTAACGCACGTCCGTTTATACCTGCCCATCTATAGCTTTTGATATGCATGTATATGCTTGTCAGGATCAGTCCATATCGGCAGTTTTTTCTGCAGCATTTCAGACGTAAGAATTGCACAAGCAGTTGGTGCATTCCTCATCAGATCTCACGATCTGCCATTTCCTTTTGCTTCATTTCCTGTGCTATGTTCAACAGATAATATGCCTTTATAAAGAGGTACATTTTTTTTTGCCTCACTTCCTGCACAATATGCCCCCTCCCTCCTCCTCCTCCTCCTTCTCCATCTTCTTCATTGGAGTTTTTTATTTCTGTTTCCCTGATGACAAATCTGCACGACCCTCCCTGTGCATCTTATTTGCCTTGTAAATGCTGTCTGCTAATTCCTTCTTGAATATAATGGGTCATAACTGGCTAGTTCATGATTCCAGAACACAACTATTTCACAAAACCGAGGTCCCTCTCCAACCTTTTTTTGCTGGGTGAGGGAAACAATCTTATTAGGAGCTGTTGTGGGTCCTCTGTTGCAGGGGCACAAATGCAACATTTCACATGAAGAACAAACCCTGACAAAGCCTGAGTTTCAGATGGGTGACACACGAATAATAGTCTTGGTAGCAGAGAAGTAATATCCAGAGTTCTGCTCATTTGGACACACCCTGAGAGATATATATGCATATTCCAATTATTGCTTGTCTAAAACGTACACGTCACTGAATAGATATGCATTAAATATTTCAGGTTTGGGCCTTCTTTCCGTGTATGAGGTTTCACAGTAACTTTAAAATATATGATTTAATTGGCGAGGGGGTGACAATAGGATCTGGAACTACTTAGGAGCAGGCACACCCAACAACAAGACTGTTAACTTGAATTGAGGGGCCTGAAATCATTATTATTATTATTATTACTGTGTTTCTCTTAAACATAACTATGGTGTAACGAAAAATTGCACAACTGGGAAGTTAACCATGACATGGAGGAGCTAAACTGCAGCATACTGGGGCAGGGAACAGAATTAGTCAGTGCGCGCACTGCTTAAAAATGTGATGGCGGGGTTTGTCAAGCCAAAATAGCTATTTTAATGGGCCCCTTCTCCGTTCTTTGCTTAGCTGTTAGTGTCGTCCTATATATTTTTCCTACATAGCTACATGATTTGACCATTAAAATACTACTTCATGTGAAACGTTGTTGTGTGATCTTCATAGCACACTGCCGGACTACAGGAGAGAGGCCTTTTCCCCCCTGCGCTTACGGATACTTGAGCAAAAATACAGAAGGCAGACTCTCTTTCTCACTCTCTTCTCCTTCCTTCACCCTTTTTTCTCCCCCTGTTATAGAGTATCTTGTTTGTAATTAACTACATTAGAGGTGTATCCTCACAATAACAACTCAGTAGTGCCTTTATTGTGCATGCTTAGTCTTGTTATTCGTTGTATATGGCATTCCGATGATTTGTTTTTTATTTGTTTTTTCTCACCTACCCAAAAATGCACTGCTGCCCCCATGATGCACCTCTGCTTGCTGTTTATGTTAATGCGCTTGAACCCCACTGGCCCATTGCCATCATGTGCTCGCTGCCTGCTAATTAAGACTCAGTCGGCTGTCAAATCACTGAAGCGACCCCTCGAGGCAACCTTTGACCTGGTACTATGACCTTTCACCTTTTAGCTTGGCATGTAGCTTTACTGTAGATGCATTTAAAAAAGAATAAATTAAATTCTATTAGTAAATATTCCTTATTTCCTGTTATTAAAGTAACTGAAGCTCAAAGGGGAGAAAGAACTGAGTGTGGTTTCCTGGTCCTGTTCATGGGGAAATTGAGCCGTTTAATCTTTCAGCCCATGTCCCCTAGGATGTAGGAACCCCACATTCAGTTTAACTACCTTATAGCAGTTTCTAAAGGGAGTAAGATGGGATTTTAAATATATATTTATATATAAAGAAATGTATATAATATATATGAGATATATATATATATTTGTATCGGTTTGGTTGGCATGGCTTAACAATATTCTTAAAGTAGATTTAACATTTGTAATGCAATGTTAAAAAATGAAGAAGAAGTACCAGCATGGAATGGTACATTTTTATTTTTGCATGAGTAGTTAAGACTTTTGGGGTTTGCGGGAGTAAGCTTCTAATATTATATTAACCTGTTTCATTCACTCTGTTAAGATTTCTCTTTAACATGGCTTTTACTTGTCAATTCTCATGGAGCTAGCAGTGCAGCTTTCTTTATTTACACCCCACCCCACCCCACCCCGACCCCTGGTATTGCTGCCTCCTTACTAGAAACCTGAAGCTTTATATTGTAGAAATATGCTAGTGTATAGATCTCGAGCGCTGTCACTACACAATGCCATATTTTGGAGGGCAAATATTCCTTACTTTAAATCTTCAGCTTTGCCCTTTCCTTGAATAGTAAAGTCCGCTCCGCTGCTTGCTTGCTCAAGGATATATATATATATTTAAAAGATGGTGCCTGTTGGTTGTTCCTCCTACTGATTTTACTGTTCCTTTTCTCTCTTTTTCTCTCTCCCTGCTCCATCCCCACCTTCCTTTTTATTTTCTTCATTATTATTATTATTATTTTATAAAAAAAAAACCTGGACTATCTTATACTCATCCTCCATTAGGGAATTCCTCAAGCTGTACTCCCCCCATTACCAAAGAGGCCTGCGCTTGAAAAAACCAATGGTGCCACCGCTGTCTTTAATACTGGTATCTTCCAATACCAGCAGGCTCTTGCAAACATGCAATTGCAACAGCATACAGCCTTCCTTCCACCAGGTAAGTGACGCAGCTTCCCTCTGCCCGCGCGGGAGCCAGGCACAAGCCAAGGTCACAGGAGGACTTCCCCATATCTTAGCAGACCTCGGAGGCTAAGGATTAGTTGCTAGCTAGAGAGCCAAGGAAAAGCGATCCCCGCAGGGTTGGCCCTTTGTGAGTAGGGAAGGAATACAGTCTTGCTGCTAAACTGCAGATTCTGCATATGTTTGTCTTGAAAGCAAGGTGTCTGGGTGCTTTCTGGCCTAATGTGACAATCTGCATCTTCAAAGTGTGTGATCTTACGTTTCCAAAACAGCATTTGAAGTCTTTCCCCTTGTGCCTCTTTTGCCTAATCCTCCATTTCACCTCTCTTCAGCTGTTTGGTATGGTTCTTTTTTTATATATATAAAAAATTGTTGTAAGACCCCTTTGCTCTAGACCGCGTAACAAATCATTCCTGTATGTCGTAACCGCCTTCTAAGGCCTATTATGGAAGACAAGACCCATTAATCTTTTAATTGTTTATTGGGGGGTGGGGAGAGACACAAACCTTTTGGAGCTTTGCCGTTGATTTTATCGTGAGCGAGACCAGCTATTATTGTCCATTTCTATACCGCTTGATATTTTAAAGGGGGGAAATTTCAACGCGGCTTACAACACATTGAAACATCAAATAAAACAATCCAGAATAAAACATTTGCTGAAGGAAGTCAAATTCAGAATGTAAATTCAGAATGTAAATTCCACCACCACTTAGTCTGAAAGAAGACCCACCCGGGTGCTTTTGTGCTCCTAGAATTTATGTCCTGAGATCGCTAAGTCGGAACTAAACTGGAGGGTCCATTGGGAAGATCCCTGCCGGAAGGATGAGTGGCAAAATTGGGTTGCTTTGTCCATTCCCCCCCCCCCAAGGAGGGTGGCACTCTAACATGCCGTGGACTTGACTTCCACACTTATTTAAAGCCTGCTTTAAACATTACTGGGAAGTTGACCATTACATCCCACTTAAGGGTTGTTTGCCTCCTTGCACCCCCAAATGCCAAGGAATAACCAGGGTTATTCCAGGGGTCTAAGTCACACAGGGTTCTAAGTTCTAGAGTTCCAGGGGCTACACAGGTAGTACAGTGGTGCCTCGCAAGACGAAAATAATCCGTTCCGCAAGTCTCTTCGTCTAGCGGTTTTTTCGTCTTGTGAAGCAACCCTATTAGCGGATTAGTGCTATTAGCGGTTTAGTGGCTTAGCGGCTATTAAAGGCTTAGCGGCTAAAAGCCTATTAGCGGCTTAGCGGCTTAGAGAAAGGGGGGGAGTGAAAAAAATCGCAAGACTCACAAGACATTTTCGTCTTGCGAAGCAAGCCCATAGGGAAATTCGTCTTGCAAAGCGCATCAAAAAACGGAAAACCCTTTCGTCTAGCGGGTTTTTCGTCTTGCAAGGCATTCGTCTTGCGGGGCACCACTGTAAAGGCTCGCCACTGCAGATGTTTCATCCCTAAACACACGAGAGGATAGGAGGGGATCCCAGGAGCAGGACTAAACACATAGCTCCATAGCCCCTTTGTATTTTGTGTTGTCCCTTCATGCAAGTGAGAAGGTGCTAAGATGTTCCCAGGGCCACCATTGACTTCGTGTAAAAAGTTGCACAAGAGCGGGTGCTTTGGGCAAAACGCTGCACATAAAACTGATGATTACGTGTTCAGGTGAGGATGGCAAAGTCATACGTAATCTCTTTTAAAGGGTACCGAGTCCTTGCTAGACCCATTTCTGCTCCGCCTAAAATCAATGGCAAAAACTCGCTTAGGTTTCCATTGTGATTCCCAGTGCTTCAGCAGGAGTGAAACAATAATATTAGCTTCTGGGAGGATCTGGCCTGCTTGGTCTCTTACTGCATTTATTGAGATAAATATATGGAATGGTATGTTGGCACTATTTCACATGTCGTTGTGTGAAATGAACTGTTTCCTATCCTAATGAGAACATACCTCTTTGTGTGCTAAATTCTGCTAGAGAAATATTGAGGGACTCTAATGGGTTTCTTCCCCCATTTACTACTTTAAATCAAACTTTGTCTTGAGCTGGGGAAAAAGGAAGATAAAGTTTGAATTAGCAAGTTTTGAATTACACCTTGATTAATGAATTAAACCTTTTGAAGTCAAGGTGATGAATGTAATAACAGGGTTGTTGTTTTTAATTACTGATAAACAAAGGGGTCCTACACAACTGTCTTTTTTTTTTCATTCCTGCCAGTTTTTGCACCATAGGTTTTCATTGCTGCCTTACATTCATTTGCTGCAAACCCTGTGCAAGAATGTGCGTTGGTTTAAAATGTCAGTCTAAGATTAAAACCGAAAGCATGCGTAGTTAAATTTCAGGAAATAATTATAAAGAAAAGCAAATGCTTTTTTCATTACATATGTACAAGTAAATTAAATGTACAGATTATAGAACTAATAATATGTAGGTGAAAATGGCATAAAAATAACAACAATAATAATACAGATAATGCTGATGGTGTATAATATGTGCACATTATGCTTGTCAAAAGAAGAAGATAGGCCTCAGTCTCAAGGGACAATTAAAGAATAAACACAAGGGAAGTGGAGGCAGAGGTGAGCCAGGAAACAATATGCCCTTTCAGTTGCAATAGATTCAACCCAATGCCCTTTGTTCATAGAAATATTCCTTCTGTGATTGCAAAGGCTTTGACCTCCAGTAACAAAAGAGGTGAAGCTTAATTTCTCCAATTCTGCCTCCCTTTAGCAGTCACTTGTACCACCTGTCAGAGTAGCCAAGGGGGTTCCCCCCAAAAAAGCTGTGAAACAGTTTTCAGAGCCACAGAGTGAAGGGGTATTGGCCAAAATTTTTCTCTCTTTCATTAGCAGGAAGCAGGAGCGCTCTCTTCATCAGCAAAGCTCCACTCACAGAAGATGTGTGTGTTTGCATGCACACAAGCAATGGAGAGAGGGTTATGTTGTCCTGCTAAGTTCAGAGAAAAGCAGCTAAGCTATATCCATCCAAAAAAAAAAACCCCAACTGGCCCATATCACTGGCTAACCCTGTGTTGCATCCAGACTTACTTAAGCGGACTTAGTTCCCAGTGCTATCAGTGGGATTTAAGTCAAGACAAACTTGTCCCCTTCCTTTCAATAGGATCTTTGTTCAACTTAGTCTGGATCCAGCCCAATGCCTTCAAAATAGATTAGTACTAATAATGCCGCAGAGTAGTGACTCGTCATTTATAAAGTTTTTTTAGTAGTTAAAATTTCAAAAGGAACTTCGAATATCATAATTCATTTGTATTGTAGTGGTAATTGTATGCAACAGATACAAGATAATTATATAATTTAAAACCAGTTTCCCAATAACTGTTGTAATTTCAGCACATGTTTGTTCCCGCAGACTTCTTTAGTTGCAAAACCGCTAGGAAAAATCTGCAGAGGGCACTATAGTAACATCCAGGACATTTCCCTTGCAGAAAGTGTCAGCACATCTTCTGCTTACTAAGGGGGCAGTGAGAACAGTTGGCCTCCATCCTGACAGTGCTCTCTTCACACAGCCCGAGATGCAGAACCCACAATTAGTGTGGATCTCAGCAGCATAGAACAACAACATTGTGTGTTTAGTTGTCCACACATAGATGCCATTAAGCTCGGATCACTCTTGAATATGCATATATTGAAGGGTGCGTTGCTCTCACAGGTGCATTTCCACTTGCAGTCACCACACTAAATGTGCATCTGTTGAAGGGTGGGGGCAATGCTACATGCAATTAAGGTGTGCATGTAGCCTCACATGTAGAGAATCACAGGGATGCAATGCGCCCCTAAATTATCCTAAGATATCCTGCATGTGCCAGTATTTAGGGTAGCCCCTGCTTGATACGCAGTGCTGCAAACTTTTGTAGTTCTGATTTAATATCTGAAATCAAGGCACTAGATCTCCGTACAAGTGAAAAGTATCACAATCCAATAATGTCCTGCAGGTTTAAAAACAAGAATAATAATATAAGCCAATTTTCAGGGAAATTGGTTTGAGACCCAGCAGGCATTACACACTTAGTAAGGAATGGATTAATTAAAATTGGTGATATTAAAAACCAACAACTCAAGCTTCTTCTCATGCTGTTAGAGCCTTCATTACCCTTACTGCCCTAGCTCATTTTAATCAAAATGCCAGCACACAGTTCAATCTGCTTTTCCTCCTGCCCTGCTCATGTCAGACTAGTTCTAATTGACCACCACCTTGCTGTTTGAGTTGACTGTGCTGATGGTTACATGCCACTGTTTCCCATAATAACCAATTTTTTCTTCTTTGTTCAAATGAGATTTTCCTAATTACACGTGTGATGGGTTGTTTTAATTCTTTTCCCTTTGCAAATCCACCTTCCTGTTGCAATGCATGATGGGCAGGCTCAATATTGTGCATGACACCCGCTACAAGTGTTGGTAGGTGCCAGCTTTGTTTCTTGATTACCTTTTTTTAAAAAAAATCTGTTTAGCAGCTCACAGACTCTCAAAATCCACTGCTGGGTCTTTAACATGTAGCTATTGTGCCAATCCATTTCCCCTCCTCCTCCCCTTTCCCCTTGCACTAACAACTCGTCAATTAAATGCACTTGCTTCTATTTAATTGACTCAGAAATCCTAGAAGCCGTTTAGCAGACCAGGTGGCTGTGTGACACATCCCCCTTTGCCCTGTCTCCCCCCCCCCACACACCGCCAACCCCCCCCCCCCCAATGCCACAATCTCCTTAGCAGCTCTGGTGGATTTTGACTGGACTCGTGAGTTCCAGTTTTTTAGATACTGTTGTGCGTCTTTCTTTCTTTTGAAAAGAAAAGGAAACATTCAGTTATATACTTCGTGCAAGTTAATCCAGAACTAGAATTTCAAGCCAGGAGATTATGAAATGTTAAGAGCGGTAAAAAAGGGGGGGGAGGGAGAGACGGGTGGTGGTGGCAGAATATTTGTCGTGAGATGTTAAAGAAAGCGGGTTACGTCAAGTTTGTTGGTTGACTATGAACTGAAATAATTGAGCTTGATTGTGTTGATTCCCGTGATTTGATGGTAACGAGCGTTTCTCCTCCTCTCTCCTCCTCCTCCTCCTCCTCCTCCTCTTTCATCTCTCTCCCTCCCCTCCTTCCTCGCTCTCCGGAATGTTGTCCCGCTTTTTGCGCTGCGATTGCATGTCACTTTGCTGGTGGTGATATCTCGTCCCCACGGCTTATCTGCTGATATAAATACCATACTCGACGATTCCGCCACCTGTTGCCATGGTTTCCCATACTGCTACACTCTCCTGTATGTTTGCTTATATGATTTTCCTCCCGAAAGTTCCCATGGTGCACGGCGGTACGCCCACCACTGTGTCTGCAGCAGCAACATCTGCCACAAGCGTCCCCTTCGCTACAGCAGCCACAGCCAACCAGGTTTGCTAATTTACAGCTTTGTTTCTTAAAACATAACTCAGAATCAGTGCTTTTCAGAAGCATGGGGTTTTGTCCGTCCCCCCCTTTCGTTCTGTTTCGTTTTTTGTTCGTTCGTACCTCTTGTTGGCCTACACATTTCCCTGAGATCCGCAGCATAGCTTAACTAGCCTTTTGCCCATGCTCAGAAAGGTTCTGCACCTCCATTTCCAGTACTAAAATATTTGACACAGTCCCTCTCATGAATTACTCAGCATAGGAAGGACCCACTGCCTCCCCATTTGTTTTTACAATAGTCAGAGAGCTTGGTAATAGAAGGAATCCAAGGCTACAGTACTTTGTTTTGTTGTAAGTAGAATTTTACCAGCATTTGTTAACTGATGGATTAGAGTCTGGATAGGACTCCAACTCCCGCTCACCCCTGCCAGCATGGCCAGTGACCAGGAATTCTGGGAGTTGGAGTCCAACCGAATCTAGAAGGCCGCAGGTTCCCACATCCCTGGAGTAAAGGGTCAGGGATGCAGTAATAATAAAATCATTACTATTGATGGCTGGAATGTTCCGAAGCTATCAGAATCTGAATGCTTAAGCCTTTATAGCACTGCGGCTTTCTTTTCAATTTTCAAATCAGTCAGGGGATTGACAGCCATGTCCATTGCAACCCAGATTACATTTACTCTTAGAAATCTATCGCAATTGCCTCTCTGCCTGGACAGTATAATTACAACAAACAGAAACATGGTAACAAGCCAGTAAGTAATAAAACTATTGCGCTTCAAATATCAAACTTAGAATCGAATCTGACTCAAATTTAAGTATGTGATTTATCCATTTGCATGGCTCTTAATCCCACCATCAATTACACAGCCAGTGATTCAAATGTTTGCGCAGGTGCTTAACGATTAAATAGACAATATTTCAGGGCAACGCAGCACACAGTTCATAGGTCATGAATGGTAGACCGTCAGCTTTTTGATTAAACCATTCTATTTGCCACACAAATGAGCAAAGTGCTGTTACACTCAGGTCCTGCTTGCACGGCTTCCTATAGGCATCTGGTTGGCCAATGCGAGAACAAAGATTCTGGACTTCTTGCATAGGCAAGGGTATTCTCTTGGGCCACAGAGCACGGTGTGCAATACAATCCTTCTAATCTTTTCTTGGAAAGAAGACCTGCAATATTCAGGGGGCTTACTCCCTAGTAAGTTTAGAATTGCAGCCCTGATATGCGCAGGACCCTACTGTTGTGCATGAATCAGCATAAATGCAGATGTCCTACTTTTTTGCCACTGCACCATTCATTGCTCTACAGGTGCTCAGCAGAAGAATTGGTGGCATTGATGGTGCTGCGTATATATTCCCATTATTTCTGCCCCCCCCCCACTTTTTTGGAAAAATAACACGTCTGTGAACATTTTCAGACACTGAAGGATCACCCTTTAAGACTAGAGTGTTTGAACATGAAAAGCTTTCACTTCCTTCCTAAATGCATTATTAGTTTGCACTGCACCTTGCATTGATAAGTGCATTGCGTGGAAAGTGGAAAATTCAAGGCAGATCACACCGGCAGCTACACTAGGACCTGAGCACTGGAGAATTTGTATAAAAGGATTTCTAGGGAATCATCATCAAGACAGGCCATAGCCTTTCCAAAACACTTGATGATGACCCATGAAATGCTGCTGGCCAGCATGCTCTGCCTTCCCCATGCCTGAACCTTACATGTGTAGAAAGAGTTACTTTTTCCATTCCTGGGGGAGCCTCCCCCTCATCTTCCAAAACGTGGGTTCAGCAACCCACCTGCTTAGACTGAGGTTCCCCTTAGCTTTCCACTGGATGCTGCTGAATAACTGAGAGATGAAAGCTTAGGAGCTGAAAGCAAGTATACCCTTGGGACTGCAGAAAACAGCTCATGCCTTAGTTGAAACTGAGTGGTTACAAAGACCGTAGGTGCTATGGCAACAGATTCATGCACATTTGCTAATGGTTCCTCTCCCACTCTCACCTGTACAGCTTCACATTTTCTGTATAGTAGAACCTCATTTTGCTACCGGGATCCATTCTGGAGTCGCGGTCGCTGGCCGAAAAAGACGCTGGACAAAGTGTCACGTTTGTACACGCGCGCGGAGCGGTTTGCGCTTCTGCGCATGCGAGAGCGGTGAACCCGGAAGTAACCCGTTCTGGTACTTCTGGGTTTGCTGCGGACGTTCGGCGGAATGGGTGCTCACCGAAGCAGATGCTAGACGAGGTACCACTGTATAGGAAAGCAGGATCTGATCAGCCCTGTTCAGACATTCTCAATCGAACAATTCCAATCTTAGGGGCAAAAGGCAGCTGTATGCTTGTTAGACCCATTCGCCCTTGTTGCATTCCCGATGACCCACTCCTGCAGCCGCCCCATGCTAAATGTCTGTGGTGAATGGGCTGTTTGTGTTGGATTCTTGTGCAGCATAGACTGATCATGCAGGGTTCTCAATAGGATGCGGTGCAAGGTCCCTGCCGCAAACGTCTGCTGTCAAGCAAGACAGAGGCTGTCAGTCCAGTTAGCGCTCCCCTGATGTACCCTCTCCCCACGCACACAGTTGGCATTGCACGAAGGAGAATTAACAGAATAGGGATACGAAGTTCACAGACCAGTACAAACGATAGGAAGCCAATGTAAGTTAGGTGTAAGTTATGCAGCTGTATCTTATCCATAGTCCAGACTCCATTCAGGAGCAGAGCTACTGGCCTTCAAGAGGGGGAGCAAGCTTTTAAAATGGAGTTTAGACTTGGCAGTGTAACATCAGCTGGGTCCACATGGTCGTGTGACCCAATTGAGCAGAGTTTGGAATAGGGGCAAGTCTTCCCCTTGTCCCATCTCGTCTCTGCCACTCACCCCAAATGCCCATTTTGGGGGGACTGGCGTGGCCAGGGTGGAGCATTTTCCTTTCAAATATTGCTTGAAAGGCTGGCCATGAGCCTCTCGCAGATAGGGTACTGCTTATGCCAAAATTAAAAGTTCAGCATAAGTGGCTCACAGATACAGACCTCTGCACAGGGCACCTCCTTGCGCATGTGCTCTGGAAATGGCAACTGTTGTTTCTGCTTTCTGTATGATTATCTCCAGCATACAGATGGGTGAGATGTCTTGCTTCCAACCTCATCAAGACTCCACACAGTAATGTCAGTGAAAGAGGAGTGGTAGGAAATTGCACCTCGGGTGTGTGCCCTTTCTGTTGGTTAAGGACCAAAAGGAAAACAGCAGCCACATTGGCACATTTCCCAGACAGTATGCAAACTGAAACACAACCAGTCTTCAAAATTCACACTTCTCTGAATTTTGCAATGCGGTGCTCCCATCAACTATTGTGTACAGAAATGCATATACTAGGATGAAGCATGCCTAAAAATGCTTATATTCATGAAAACAGCACATTGAAATTCATTACAGTATGGAAAATATAAAAATATACAATATACAAAAAGATGTATGTTAGGAGAGATTCGCACTAAAATGGTGGTGAATTTTCATGAGGATTTTTTTTTAAAAAAAAATTGCAAACTGATGTGGAAATGTGGAGAACTGAATTTAAAAAACTGGAATTGATAGACTTGCCCATTCTGAAGGGCCCCCACATGGGACTGTTGCCACAGCCTTTGCAGTGGCCCCAAATCCTAATATTATGATTGATTCATAAGCAACAAAACAAAGGACTGTATATCAGGAATCCCCCCCCCCCCGATTTAGTATGAATCGGTTGATAAACAGTTCAGCCACCTTTAAAAAAAAATTTTTTTTAATGTCTTTTAGGATCATTAATGTAAAACCTCTGGCAAAATCCTCTTTCCCTCCCACAGATGATAATGTATTTTTAAAAGACACTGCCCACCCCCATGCATTTTCCAAGCCAGATTCTGTTTTCGTTGTGCAATCTGACCATTTCATGCGTATCTCTCTGGGTCTTCATAACGCACTGCAGCCAAGTTCCGCAGCCCAACCCTCAGTATATGCATATATGAGCCATATATGTATATAGTATGTAAGCATTGTTGACATAATGTAACGCCACCAGAAATAGCCCACCCACCCCCACCTCCCGCAATGTGCATGCATGCAGAAGTTGTTGTTTTTTTAAGAGAACTGGCCCCTTCGTCGTCACTTGCCAGTGCTCAAGGTCCTTGGTCTGTTTCAACAGCACTGCTCTTGAAGCTTCTACACAGCTGGGTGCAACATCCTCTCCTGCTGCCGTAGAAAACAAATGGTACGAGAAGCTCAATTACACTTGGCACATGTTTCCGTGCACATGCACAAAAAATGTGCTGTAGAAATGTATACAGTACACCTAAAGAACAAGTCTGTGGCTAGGGGGCAGTTAGTCATGTTTGGTGGGTGGGATGTGGGACTCAGTTACAAGATGTGCCACAGCTCTTCGTCTCCCATCTCCTGACCTGTCTGGTGGCTATTATTATTATTATTATTATTATTATTATTATTATTATTATTATTAAAGGAATGGGTTTCCCATTCTAAAATCTGACTGTGCAGTCAGTCTGAAACGGGCCCCAAAATCCCATTTTTCCTTCTCCAAGGGTGCATTAGCTAAAAACCATTAACTTGAGCTCTTGAGCAAATGTATAACAAGAACACAACTGTATAAATTATTATTATTATTAATTCAACTTATACACCGCCCTGTACCCGGAGGTCTCAGGGCGGTTCACAACAAGACCACAACATATAAAATCAAACCAAAAGCAGTTACCCAATAACCCCCCCCCCCAAAAAAAGTCACATTCTAAAAGGGTGTTGGATATCAATAAGATTGATCAAAGGCCTGGTTAAAAAGGAACATTTTTGCCTGGTGCCTAAAGGTATATAATGAAGGCGTCAGGCGGACTTCCCTGGAGAGAGCATATATACTTGAATAACAGCCAACGGGAAGTTTATAGACTGCAGACTTGAGGGAGTAGTTGAACAAAGTACAGTCATACCTTGGTTGCCGAATGCCTTGGTACTTGGATGTTTTGGCTCCCAAATGCCGCAAACCTGGAAGGGAGAGTTCCATGTTTTGGAATCCGAATGTCTGATGCAGCTTCTGCGGCTTCCGATTGAGTACAGGAAGCTCCTGCAGCCAGTCGGAAGCCGCACCTTGGTTTTCGAACCGTTCTGGGAGTCGAACCGACTCCTGGAATGGATTGAATTTGACAACCAAGGTACCACTGTACCGTAGTGCAGAACCTTGCATCTGGTGAGTAGGTCCTTCTTTATCCTTTCTGAGCCAATTCAGACTTCATTTTGAGGAAGGGACGTAGTTCTGTCTCAGGTTTAGTCCCAGAGCCCATCTTTTGGCATCTGAACCCCTAGAAAGCCACTGCCTGCCAGTGTAGACAATACTTGGCTGAATGGTCCAATGGTCTGACTCCGGATGAGGCAGCTTCCTGCATTCCTAACTTTGAAGTGCAAAGAAACGCTCCTTTGTTCAGACCACATCTTGAGAAGGCCCAGGCCATTCATGGGTTGCATATTCCTATATTCAATGGCTACGGGCCCCAGCTTTTGCAGGATTCCCACTGCCAGCTGCGGAAGAGCAACACCTCATCCCTTCAGGGAGACATTTTGTTGGCCAGCAAAGAAGAAGGCCCAGTTAGAATCACCAATCCATATCCCACCAAGTTGAGTTTGTTTTAATTGTTGCAACTATAGCTCAAAGTATTGATTTTTAGCGGGTGGGGGGAATACTCCCAAGTTATGCACTGTTTGAAGATTTTCTTTCAAATGGCAAAGAGAAAGAGGGAGAGAATAACTGTATATTACGGTGCAAAGCACTTATGTTTCATAACAAAATACATCTAAAATATCACTCCAGGTAGCCTTACTTTCCATATTATGGAAAATTAGACCCTTGTGGGGGAAATTTAATATGGATACTAACAATTCTATACTTTTAATCCACAATTTAGACATTTGACAGTGTGAGCCTAACCATGTCTACTCAGAAGTAAGTCCTGTTGAATTCATTGGGGCTTGCTCCTAGGTAAGTCAGGTTCGAATTGCAGCCTTATTTTTATAAATAACTTCCCCTGCACAAAGGCACCTGGGGCAATATTTATAAAATTTTAAGCAGAAATGCCATTCACAAAAATGATCCAGACAGTGTCAGCTGTAGTCAAAACAAAATATTAGCACCAGGTCATAATCAGTAAGTGAAAACAGTCCCTGCTACTCATCTGCCATCAACAAAGGATTCTCTTTACTTGCTAGTAAACTACAGTTAGGTGGATCTGCATTGGAAAGGCATTTCCAAGGTGTGACACCAGAATAGAGATAGATGATTCTCTTTCTTGCTTTGCTAAGTTTACTTGCCTAAAATGGAGTCTTTAGGAATCTGGGGAAGACATACTGCCCCCCCACCCCTACCCCAGCTGGGAGAATAATATTTTGGGAATAAATCCAAGAACCTCATTAGGAGGTTATTCTTGGGAAGATACTTAAATTGGATACGTGCCCCTCCCCACCAAATGTGTTTGTGTGTGTTTGTGTATTTCAGTGCAAAGATGGAAACAAGTATATGATTCTTAGGTGCATGATTAGCTTATGTACTTGAGATTTTATCCCAGTTCAGTTCTGGAGTGGATATTCTGAGTGTTGGAGATTCTAGCTCTGCCTTCCGATATGCCTTTCGCTTGAATATCAGCGCAGCTTAACCAGAAAATGAAATGATTTGCAACAAAACAAAACAAATCTGGCTCAAAGTATCTTAAAATTGAGCGTGCAAAATGCATGGGCCAAAAGGTTGCCAAATTTTTCCACAGCGAGTTAGGCAAAGTCCCCCAAACCGTATAAATATGTGTAGGCCAACAAAAAGGACTTTTGAAATTATTGCACTGCATGAACTTTTAACTGTTAATTTTATCCTTCTTTCTAAACAATCAGTAATCATTACTAAACATTGGTTGATATACTACTTAACAGAACATTTTTGTTTAAATTGATACCTGTGTTTTGGTTAACTTGCTGTTCCGATATAGAAGTCCACCATCTTTCACCTGAGCTGTTAGTAAAAAAATAATAATCTTGCATTCTTGTGGAAGGCATTATTCACAGGTTACATTCCTTTTCTTGTTCTTCAATAGATACCCATAATATCTGCCGAACATCTGACTAGCCACAAGTATGTTACACAGATGTAGACATATAATCATCAAACAGTAAGTTTCTCAAGTATGCTTTATATTGCATTTTGATAGTGCTATTCTGGATTTGCATTTTCTCCTCCCTGGAACAAGAAGCAAGGTAGCAGCCCAGTTTGGATGTAATACCCACAGCAGGCCGGAGAGCAGACTAAGCTAGGACTCCTCCGTGGTATCTGCAACACAGTCCGATGCATGCCTACTAAACCCAAATGAGTAGAATGTCAACCCAAGTAAATGAGAAGTCCTGTAGTTTTTTGGGTGAGCATCTGCTTTATATCCAGAAAGTTCCAAGGTTCAATCTCCAAGTAGGGCGGGTGTAGTCAGTGCCAAACTGCATGGACTTGATGTAACGCAGCTGCCTTCCCATTTTCCTAAATGTGCATAGGATTCCAGGTAATTTTTGTACTTGGAGGGAAAAAGTCTCACCTTCCCCTGATGCCCATACCCATGTAGTTTGAAGGGGAAAGTCCATTCACACTTTTTATCCTGTCATCTACTGTATACATGGGACGCGGGTGGCACTGTGGGTTAAACCACAGAGCCTAGGACTTGCAAATCAGAAGGTCGGCGGTTCGAATCCCCGCGGCGGGGTGAGCTCCCGTTGCTCAGTCCCTGCTCCTGCCAACCTAGCAGTTCAAAAGCACCTCAAAGTGCAATTAGATAAATAGGTACCACTCCGGCGGGAAGATAAACGGCGTTTCCATGCACTGCTCTGGTTCACCAGAAGTGGCTTAGTCATGCTGGCCACATGACCCGGAAGCTGTATGCCGGCTCCCTCGGCCAATAAAGCGAGATGAGCACCGCAACCCCAGAGTCGGCCACGACTGGACCTAATGGTCAGGGGTCCCTTTACCTTTTACTATATACACAGGCTAGTTGTAAGTGGCATTTGAAAGTATCATTTAAAAAAAAATGAATACAAATCCAAAATCCCATAAATAATACTCTGGATAATGTATTATGCCCTACACCAGGTGGCGTGCAGGTGTCATTTTTAATGATTACATAAGGATGGTTAATGACTACATAAGGAAATGGCTGATATCAAGGAGCCTTTGATTTTTCTTTCACTGCCACAGATTCCTCCTGCCCCAAAGTCTCTGTAGGTATAAGCATCCAATCGGCAAGGTGGCTCATGCAGCACATGAATGACTCTCAAGCTGTCATTCAATGCACTTTAAACCTGCATGGTCCGTAATAACCGCAAGTCAAGTTGCCTCTGTCATCACACCAAAACAATCATGTCCTTTCAGTAGGTGCAGGCCTTAGTCTCCTTTTGTGTGAGACTCAGAACTGGGAATCATCAAGCTGATAGTCTCTCCCCTGCACAAATTACCAAATGATATTGAATTTGTGTGTGTGTTTTGTGACACCAGCTGTCAGGAGAGATCAGGCAAAGACCACAAACTCATCCACTTGCATAAATTAATCTTGAACTGCAGCTCCAGCTACTGAATGTCAGGTCTTTATAAGTTAACCTTCTGCTCTGTGAGAAAAGGTTTCACTTGACTACACCTGTCTGCTTGGAAGAGAGTTTTTCTTTCTTTCTGCACTTAATTTAAATTTGTGATTGGAGTGTTCAGTACTGGTTCTGCCTGACATCATGTCTTCATCCAACAAGACTATTTTTAAGTTGCCGGTAATAGCTCGTCTGCCATCTCCTCTCCCTGTTTCAAGGGCAACGCCTGCTCTGGAAATGAATGTCTCTTCAGAACTTTTCCCTCTTCCTGCTTCAAGTTTTGCCTTGACATCAAATGCATTCACATGACAGCGCTGTGAGGCCACTTTAACTGGCATGGATAATCCTGCAAGTTTTTCCGTGGAAGTGACCTCACAGAGCCACAGTTCCCACAACCTCAAAAAACTACACTTCTCAGCATTCTCCGTGGCGATTAAAGTGCCATTCAAAGAAAGTTGACCTTTCAAATGCAGGACACTTCGCTGTTAAGGCAGGCAGTGTAGTTACCACCTATAAATAAATAAAAGGCAAGAATTGCCACTCTTGGTAATGGCAGGAATCATTCTGTACACTGTACCTTCCACAGCCACTTGGGTGTATTCTGAGGTCTGCAACTGCTATCCTTGCTCCTCTGGCCCAGAACTGTCATCCGGGGTCGATTTTGCAGCTCCAGTGACACAGCATGGCTCCTGACAGCCCTGCTTCTGTTTGTCACGTTCCTCCAGAGGTTTGTCTCCTGCAAGGGTGGCCTTCCTTCTCCCTAGGGGCGCCCCGCTTGTGTCGCTGTTCCCAGACAGTCCACTCTGCTCTATAGAGAAACCCTCATCTTGCCCAGTAGTTCAAAGTCTGGATTGATGGACCTCAAGTTGCTGCGCCTTCTCTTCCAGCCAGTCAACCACCTTGCACTTGCTGCAGGCGTAGTTTCTCACATTCTCAGGCAGGAAGACCAATATGGCGCTGGTGTTGCAGGTCGCTGTAGCAGCTCCCTCGCCGTCCATGCCTCTCGGTCCTTCATACACCGTGAGACAGCACTCCAAGCCCCAAAGCACCCTTGCAAACTCTCCCTATTTGCACTCTCCCTTTGGGCTCAGTTTGCATCACAGCTCAGAAGGATATTACCAGCTGGGTGGAGGCTGCCATTGCTGCTCCTCAGTCTGGCTATGGTTCAAACACCTAAGAACATAAGAAGAGCCCTACTGGATTGGCCAAAGGCTCATCTAGTCCAGCATCTGGTTCTCACACTGGCCAACCAGATGCCCAGGGGACCTGATAGCAGGACCTGATAGCAGCAGCTCTCTCCCCACTTGCGATTCTAGGCAACTGGTGCAAAAGAGGCATTCTCTTACAGAGAAGGGAGAGAGCAAAGGCGTTGTAGCTCATAGCCATTGATAGGTTTATCCTCCGTGAATTTTCTTCCTCTTTTTAAAGCCATCCAGGATAACTATGGGTGGAAAGGGGGGAAATGTGAGATAAAAAATGGCAAATAATAATTAGTACTAGTTATATCCTGGTTGGGACGTGGGTGGCGCTGTGGGTTAAACCACAGAGCCTAGGGCTTGCCGATCAGAATGTCTGCGGTTCGAATCCCCACGATGGGTTGAGTTCCTGTTGCTTGATTCCTGCTCCTGCCAACCCAGCACTTCGAAAACACGTCAAAGTGCAAGTAGATAAATAGGTACTGCTCTGGCGGGAAAGTAAACGACGTTTTCGTGCGCTACTCTGGTTCGCCATAAGCGGCTTAGTCATGCTGGCCACATGACCCGGAAGCTGTACACCGGCTCCCTTGGCCAATAAAGCAAGATGGGCACCGCAACCCCACAGTCGGCCACGACTGGACCCAATAGTTAGGGGTCCCTTTACCTTTACCTTTATCCTGGTTTGTGCTCTGGTGTTTAGCAAGTGCTGATGAGGATCAAAGCTAAATAAATTTAAAAGGGGGAAACTTTGCACATCACTTCCCATTTTAACTCAGCACAGATTTTGCAATCAATGTTGATTTAAATGCTTCATTAAATAATTAGTAGCGTATGTTGTATTTCAGTGCATTTGGATTAGAAGTGTTCAGGGGCTGTCATTGCCATATTTGAATAGCATCGAGGGTGGTGGTCGTGGTATTTCTTTCTTGCATGGAAGAAAAGTAGAGGGGAAAATAGCTGCAGGTGACGAAGAAACGAAGGCGACCCCTTTCCCACCCTCTTCATTATTTTCCGCAGATCATATAAAAGAAAAGAAAAGAGGACAGTGTGATTGAATGAAGAAACGGAACAGGTCATTAGCCATAATGTATATACCGTCAGATAACAGCACCCAAATTCCCTCAGCAGTAAGACATCCACATATTGCATGTTAACAAGATGAAATGACAACTCGGAAATCCACTGCACACTGTTGCCTATATACTTTGTACATTGAATAGATATTTGTGCTGGGGTGATCATATTGTCTAAAGACTACAGCATTGTCTATCTTTTCTAGCACACAGGTAAAGCAGCACATACACAGCAGAGGTATGCGCTGGCAGACTCCTTCCTACATAATCATGTACGTCATCTTGAAAAGACAGACTGTGATGTAGCCATAGATCTATTATGTATTGGTACGTCTGTAGACCAAGATATAATTTTTTAAGTAAGTTTATTTCTTTCAAGGTTTACAAAAAAATAAAAATAACGAAAGGTGCACCTTGTATTTAAAATTGCCATTATAGGAGAGAGCGTGCATGCACAGTATAATTTTTATTTTTCCTTTCGTTTTTTGCTTTTAAGAGTTAATATTTTTAAATGTAATAGATTGTAAGAAGTGGTAAAAAGAGGTATCTGACAGAGATGAATGTGCCAAGTATAAACCACAACTGTGTATATTTTTAAAGCACATCAATGGCTTTAAGTACCATGTTGTTAATGATGCTCATGAAGTGCCATAGACTGTAATCAAAGTAGAGTATTATTTCTGCAGTGTTACTTTTAAGAGCCACGTTTTTAATTTTGCTTGTTTTCCTAGTTGCTAATCAGTCAAAGGGCACCCCTTCTGTTTTAAACCAAAGCTGTCTCAGAAATGGCCAGTTTTACCTTAGTTAACAGTAGGCAGCACATTTTTAAAATAAGCAAAAACCAGTCTTAAACCCAGGTTATTCCTACACATACTGGATATATAAACCTATATAAATTATTATAATCCATAATAATAGTTATGCAAACTATACCATATAACAGACAATATACATTTTTTTTAAAAAAAATATCTTTTAAAAAAAGGGAAAAGCCATTTCTGAGACACTGTTTGCAAAACATTTGAGGAATTTTATTTTGCTTCGAATTTCTAACCTCTGTCAGAAGTCCAAGAGACTCTAAAAGTGTTGGAGGAGATGGGTTTTTGCTTTCTTCTCAAATGCATCACTTCAAAGTCACGCACTTCAAAAATAAAAATAGTGACTCTAATCACGAGAGAAGCACTGACATCAGATGCACGATTTTTTAAAAAAGAAACCAAAACAATGAGATAAATGGAGATGTTAATTAGAAATAGGTATCGGGTGGGTTAAATATTGGGATGAATTTTATATGTGATTTCTTCTGTTCAGATTTAACTGCTTATAGCCTTAGAAAGCCTTTACAAAAATGAAACAAAAAACATAGATGTGCATTCAAGTTTTCAAGAATGGATTCATCCAAAGGAAATCTTTTTTGTGGTTTGGATGTTGCAGCTAGTAAAGGATATATTTTGCTCTGTTCAGCAAAGCTAAAGGGTTGCTGAGGTGGAAGCCAGGTCACTGGTAGTCTATGGAATGGAAGAGGAGAGAGTTCAGTTCTAGAACTTTCCGTACTTCCAAGTTTACTTGCAGGTTTTTATGCTTGAGAGATGCTTTCTAGAAAAAAAAAAGAATGATGTGTTGATTTTACTGATTGTACTGTACATCTATTAAAGCCTTAGATTATTACATTACGGGTTAAAACCCATACCAATGTAATTTCAATCGTGTTAAGAAAGTATAGGTGACTTCACATGTTATTGTAGTTTACTTACATTAGAGAATACTACTTATTTTTTTTTCTTGTTAAAATAGTAGTTTTTATTTCTTACATTTATTAGATCATTTTCATTTTCTATTACCAGACGAATGCCATTTCAGTTTATAGAATTTTGTTTTATTAGATTTTAACTAATGAATTTTTCAAAATATGGAAAAAAATTAAAAAGTTTTTTTTCCTTCTTCATAGCATATGCAGTTTTGAATTTACATGTAGTGTCATGAATATTCGTATTATTGTTAACTAAATGATTTATATTTTACTGATTTAATATTACAATGTAAGAATATCAGTCATTGTTAGTTCTTGTCTAGTTTTCATTAAAAGAACAAAGATCTTTTATATGGATATCTTATATAATCATTGCTAAGTAAGAAGTTAAGTTGTTGCTATTGCAACGATCCTGGCAGACAACTGAGTAATATTTTGATGATTTATTTTGTTTGTAATTAATTATAAAAGAAAAAATCTAGTTCCTAGATATCAGAATAAAAAATTTATTTTCTACTGTATCCATTTCAAATGTTAAAATATTGTTTAAATATTTTTTTGAAATCCCTGAATATCAGGCCTTGTTATAAATAAGCTGCATAATCAATAGATCAAGGGACTTTTTGTTGATAATCCAAATACTCAAAAGTTTACGTATAACAAGAATTATAATATGTATGAGTGCGTGTGCAAACTCTTGAGGGTTGATTATGCTGCAATTTAGCATGTGGGAAAGTATAGAGAGGAAGGCTGACCTTTTGCACTTCTGTATATAGTCAAAAAAAAAAAGAGAGAAACCTGTATAATAGTAAGATCTTATTTTGAATAAAAATGTCTATAAATACAAGGAGTTTTGTTAAGGCTAATTAAAAAATAAAAAAGACAGGCTGAACAAAATTGCTTGCAAAAAAAGTGGCACAGAGTTAGCACTCCAAACCCCATGGGGGAAAAAAGTTGCTTTGCTTTATGTGAACAGCTTCTAGTTTGCCAGGATTCTTTCTGCTGGAAAGATTGGCCCTCGTTCCCAGTTCTCGTGACTAAGGACCCTTCTGCACTTTACAATTAAAGCACTATTGAACCACAGTCGTACCTTGGAATCCGTTCCAGAAGTCTGCTCGACTTCCAAAACATCTGGAAACCAAAGCGCAGCTTCCGATTGGCTGCAGGAAACTCCTGCAGCCAATCGGAAACACCATCGGAACATTCGGGTTCCAAAGAACGTTTGTAAACTGGAACTATCACTTCCGGGTTTGCGGCTTTTGGGAGCCAAAATGTCCGCGTACCAAGGCGTCCGGGATCCAATGTATGACTGTGCTCTAGATAGCCATGTCTTCCGCTGAAAATTCCTGGGAGTTGTAGTCTGTTAAGGCTGCTGAGAGTTGCTAGAAGACAATTTCTCCCCTCGCAGAACTACAATTCCCAGAGTTCCTTGAGAAGAGGGATTGGTTTCAAAAGCCATTGGGAATCTGTGAGGGGGGGCAGGGGTCTTCTAACTACTCCTAGCACCCGTACGAGACTACAGTTCCCAAGATCCTTTGGGGCAAGCCACAGCGGTTTAAAGTGACATTGTGCTTTGAACATATAGAGCAGTTGGGGCCTTTTTAAAAATAATAAAAAGCTGCACTGGTCCAAATCTGCCTGAAGATCATTACTAAATAAATAAAAAATATTTTTTTAGAAAACAAAATTTCAAACAAACAGGTACTTCAAACCATTGAAGGGAAATCATGGATCAGATATGTCGTACATTACTCAAGACAACTACTGCATGTTTAAAGTATCAAAGAGAGAGAGAGAGAAAGAGAAAGAAAATATATATAGATATAGATATATATAAAAGATATATATTCTATTCAAAACAGTTTCTGACAAATTTCAGTAGTTTTATTATTCACACACCGACACACAGAAATAAACACACACACACACACACACACAAACAGAAACCGATATTGACTTTCACATGCTCACAAAAATGTTTTTTAAAAAACTCGTCAACAGGCAAACCAAAACAAAACATCATAGCTGTAGTTGTTACGTAATTATTTTTATTGCTGTAGTGATCCTGTTCTTTTAGCAGGTGGAAAGGAAAAGGAAAAAAAAAACCTTATCAAAATTAACCATTTCTAACCTAAAGCACTTGAGAAACCGTGTAATATATATGAAGCCAAAGTGACGGGGCCGGGGTGGGGGGTTTGGGGAGAAAACGATTGGATTGGATTCTCTCTGGTAATAATTCACACCGATGAATTAGGACACGTTGCACCTCCTGGCAACCCCTGCAGCTTTCATCTGCTGAAAGGACAGGTGTGCTTGGTTTTTTACTATTATGTAATCACAGACTTAAATTTGCTTGGTAGTTGCTCCAAATTATGTACTCTGTCCTGGGCCGCAATTTGTTTTTATGCTTATTTTATTATTACTGCTATAGTTGACCTAGCTGTATGGAGAAAAAAAAATAAATAAAGTTAAATTGCCCTAATAAAACTTCTCTTTTGTAGTATCTTCTTTGCGGTTTTTAAGCTGGAGGGTGATGTGGCGTCCTCTGTCGGTGCCCTCTTGGTATTCACGCTGCCCTCAGAAGTTTCGGGTTGCCAACCTGAGAGATGGCATTCTCTGTGGCAGCCCCCTATGTGTTGGAATTGCCTCCCCACTAAGGCTCATTGGCACCTTCATTGTGTGGTTTCCATCACATGCTGCAGAGGCAGCTCTTTAGCTTTTTACACTTGAGCTTCATATTTAGTGTCTTGATAGTAATCTGCGTTTTAATATTGTACTTTTAAATTTGTTGTTGCTGTGGCCTTCGTGGATGAAGGGCAGGTAACAAATATAATAAATAAGAGTATACTTTTTAAATTTAAAAAATACGTTTTCTAAATGTATCTCTCTGTTTTTGGGGGGCGGGGATGGGGAGAAGAAAGCCTCTCAGTTAAAAAATTGATTCAGAAAAACCAAACACACCAGAGCTGACCAATCTCTTCTTGCGCTGAAATCTTTGCAGTGATGGAGTGCTCACCTTAGCGCTACATTGAATACATTCCTTAGTACTGAGCTGCTACGGGATGTGGGTGCCGCTTTGGGTTAAACCACAGAGCCTAGGAGTTGCCAATCAGAAGGTCGGCGGTTCAAATCCCCACGACGGGGTGAGCTCCCGTTGCTCGGTCCCTGCTCCTGCCAACCTAGCAGTTCAAAAGCACCTCAAAGTGCAAGTAGATAAATAGGTACCGCTCTGGCGGGAAGGTAAACGGCGTTTCTGTGCATTGCTCTGGTTCGCCAGAAGCGGCTTAGTCACGCTGGCCACATGACCCGGAAGCTGTACGCCGGCTCCCTTGGCCAATAAAGCGAGATGAGCGCCGCAACCCCAGAGTCAGCCACAACTGGCTGAGCTGCTATAGCACAGTCAATGGCCAAAAGGAACACCATACCCCTACTGGTGGAAGGAATAGGATGGCCCGTACCTGTGCTAAAAACAGCTGACCAACAGTGATGCATCTATGCCCCCGTCTGCCTTGTCTCACCTGCCTTCCATGACACTCCGGAGAGGGCACGGGACCCCCCCCCCATTTTAAATGGTGAGTAAGTACTACATTCTAGTACTGGTCTGCGTTGGAGTCACCAAAGTGTAGCGTCTCAGAGAAATTTGGGACTTGTCAGAAACAAAGCCAAGTCTTCATGGAGGCCCTTGAAGTGCTTTAAAACACCTTGCTGATCCAGGCATTAAAAAAAAAAAGAATTTGGACAAGTGTTTACCAAAACTAAAGGTCTTTAAGAACCACCCATTATTATTCGCTGTTTCAACCCCTCTTGAAAATCTGCAAAAAATAAAAATAAAAAATGCATTTGGCTTTGAATATATGATTCTGCATATATTGCCGCATCATACATTTGGTTTATTTTATTTTGACATTTATCGTTCCATCTTTTCCACCAAAGAGATCAAAGCGACAGACATGGTTCCCTTTTTATCTTCACAACAACCTGTGAGGTAGGTTAGGCTGAGAGACAATTAAGCAGCCAAAGGAGATTTGAAACCTGGTCTCTCAGGTCTTAGTCCAACACTCTGGCCACTGCGCCACACTGGCTCTCAATATACCATGCTTATCTTTTCTCATTTGAATGGAGTATTAGGAAGACGAAAGGAGTTCTGAGGTAGGTAGCCATGTGAGGGCTCAGCCTAGCCCAGGGCTGCGGAGCCTCTAGCACCATGGGCCAGATTTGAACCACCAGGCCTCCTCACCTGGCTCATGAGGCCATTTCAGTAAAGCCATCCCCATCTGCCTACACCTGACATCATCTATAAGGTCAGGTGTGGAGCAGATGAGGGCAAGACTTGGCCAAAATGAGCTTTGCAGGTACTGGCAGCTGGCACTGCACACAAAGGCCTTGTGCAGTGCTTTCCAAATGCCTGACAAATCAGCCATTTTGGATCAGCCGTTTTGGGGGTGTTTGAGAAGCACTGTGCACAGAGCTAAACAATCCCTTTAAAATATACCCCCCCCCCCGCTGCCCCACTTGCAGGCCAGCACCTTTGTCAAGCACCTGACGTGTGCCAGATTATCGTCAGGTGGGTGGTCCTGCCTACCTGTCAAAGTTGGCCCATGAAAGTGGGGGAGTCATGTCACCAGGACGCAAAGGTTCCCCGCTCCTGACCACAGCTTTTCCTTGAGCTGCCCCACTTTTGGGGAACCTGCATGTTAAAACCAAGCTGACACTCCACTTCCCTCTTCCCTTGTTTCACGCTTTTCTTCACTGGACTGTGAAATGAAGAACGCGGAAAAGAAATCCTGTGCAAAATAAGGCAGGTAAGTCCATTGCTGCAATCTCATTGTTACATGTATTCTATATGGGAGCACAGATTTACAGTTCTGGGGCCAGTTCATTGCTGCCCAAAGTGCATTTACCTGAAGAGAAGATGAAGCAGACTTTTCCTCTGTTGCTACAGAGGGCAGGGTTATCACCAACTGGTAGAAATGGCAATGGAGAAGGCTTGGTAAAAGCTGCTTGGCAATTAGCCGATTTGCGCTTCACTTTAAACCGTAGTTTAGCTTAACTACGGTTTAAAGGTGAGTTTGCTGTGTGCTGTTGCATAAGGAGATGATTGCGGCTGCTTGTTCCTTCTCCACTACTGCGAGCTAAGGCATGGATTGACTTTATGCTACATTTCATAGAATCATAGAATCATAGAGTTGGAAGAGACCACAAGGGCCATCGAGTCCAACCCCCTGCCAAGCAGGAAACACCATCAGAGCACTCCTGACATATGGTTGTCAAGCCTCTGCTTAAAGACCTCCAAAGAAGGAGACTCCACCACACTCCTTGGCAGCAAATTCCACTGTCGAACAGCTCTTACTGTCAGGAAGTTCTTCCTAATGTTTAGGTGGAATCTTCTTTCTTGTAGTTTGGATCCATTGCTCCGTGTTCGCTTCTCTGGAGCAGCAGAAAACAACCTTTCTCCCTCCTCTATGTGACATCCTTTTATATATTTGAACATGGCTATCATATCACCCCTTAACCTCCTCTTCTCCAGGCTAAACATGCCCAGCTCCCTTAGCCGTTCCTCATAAGGCATCGTTTCCAGGCCTGTGACCATTTTGGTTGCCCTCCTCTGGACACGTTCCAGTTTGTCAGTGTCCTTCTTGAACTGTGGTGCCCAGAACTGGACACAGTACTCCAGGTGAGGTCTGACCAGAGCAGAATACAGTGGCACTATTACTTCCCTTGATCTAGATGCTATACTCCTATTGATGCAGCCCAGAATTGCATTGGCTTTTTTAGCTGCCGCGTCACACTGTTGGCTCATGTCAAGTTTGTGGTCAACCAAGACTCCTAGATCCTTTTCACATGTACTGCTCTCAAGCCAGGTGAACCCAGGGATTATGGTTTCTCCCCACACCCCAACTGCAAGCGGTCAGCTATGAGGAAATCTTGGTTGCAGCTCATTGTTAGTTTGGAGAGAAACAAACCAGGATTTTGTGTTCAGACTATTACAAACTGTTGACTTAGCTCCCTGTAGCATAGCAGGAATGGCTAGAATTTCCTCCCTGTGCCCCAGTTCACCTTTAAACTCTAGTTAAGCTTAATTGGGCCCTTGGAACAGACTGTAGTGAGCTCTCCTTTGCTGGAGAGAAGAGGCTGGATAGTCATCTGCCAGGGATGTTGTCGTTGCATCCTGTGCTGCAGAGCCAGCATACCACAGAGGGTTGGACTAGATGACCACCAGGGTACCTTTCATTTTTTTGTTATAATTTGGTTAAAGGATAAAGGAAGAATTCCCTGGATGCCTAGGTCCAGGTTTGGTGCAAATGCTCTCTTGGTGACAGCGCCCCAGCAGAGATTTAAAATCACAAAACATGCAGGAAAGTAAAGGGTGGAAATATGGGCTGTCAGATCTTTAAAATATCCCGTTTCAAGTTTCTTCCAGCATAGAAAAGTTTCTTCTTAGCATAGAAAAAGAGACCACGTGTTTGGTAAGTTACAAATAGTTTGCTTACAAACTTTGCTTACAGACTTTCCCAAGGTCAAATTCATGTGCTTTTCCATATGGCAGCAAGAAAAGACAGGGAGTTTAACTTAGTTTCAAAAAGGTAAGAGTTTCTAAATTGTTTGTAGAGAAACACAAAGATGGCTTGCTAAAGCCATGTGGTCTCAGCATTAGCTCAGACATCCATTCTGGCTGGATTCACATGGTGGAAGAGAATGAACAAAGGCTTGGGTAACCCTCCCAACTGGGACGTGGGTGGCGCTGTGGGTTAAACCACAGAGCCTAGGACTTGCCAATCAGAAGGTTGGCAGTTCGAATCCCCGCGATGGGGTGAGCTCCCATTGCTCCTGCCAACCTAGTCCCTGATCCTGCCAACCTAGCAGTTCGAAAGCACGTCAAAGTGCAAGTAGATAAATAGGTACCGCTCCGGTGGGAAGGTAAACGGCGTTTTCGTGCGCTGCTCTGGTTCGCCAGAAGCGGCTTAGTCATGCTGGTCACATGACCCAGAAGCTGTACGCTGGCTCCCTTGGCCAATAAAGCGAGATGAGCACCGCAACCCCAGAGTCGGCCACGACTGGACGTAATGGTCAGGGGTCCCTTTACCTTTAACCCTCCCAAGGTGAGGGGATGTGACCTAGTCAAGTTTGGCAGGACTGCCTTACTCCCTTAATGCATTAACTAGAGCTAAAATAGTACTATGATTCTGTTGTGTTCGTATGAGCCCCGTTCCAACCCATTTAAAGTCTTGCAGCTCCAATGCAACATCCCTGCCACCTTTTATTAGTGCCACATCTGCAGGTAACAATAACTGCTTGCATCCTTGTCTAATGATCAGTTTGACTGGTTTCTAGCATTTTCACCCCATCTTGCCTATTAAAAACAAAGCAGCGTAACAGTAATAAAAATAGTAAAACTGCAATTAATATTCTCACATGGCAACCCCACAGAATTCGGATCAAGTGTTACTTGTTTCTGTAGCACCATGAATATATACAGTGCCTGAGGCTGCAAATCTAAATGCAGTACAGATTAAGCCCCATTGAGCAGCAAAGCATTTATTCACTGCTTAATACACTAAATGCACATTTATTTACTGCAAGCAATGCAACTTCTGAATGTGTTGGGCGGTATTCAGTTAAATAATTGCACAAGCGGAACAAGCCCATGTTTTAAGAGTGCAACATATGCCCTGAGGGCCTGATAATATGAATTGCAGCAATGGAGGAAGCTATAAAATTAGAGGAGGAGGGAAGAAAGGATGGACGCAACAAGAGGATGAGACAGAAATGTATTTAGCAGATATATAAAGTCTCTGTTTTAAAAGCTACCTATTTTGAAAAAAGAGTTCCAAATGATCTGTCCCTGCCTTTTCTTCTGCTCCAATCGTTTAGGAAGAAAAGAATCAAAGCAGGCTTTGAAAAAACAACTGCGTGGAGAGAGATTACAGCAAAACTGCTTTTGGCTGAGCGCAGTTTCCTCCTCTGGTTTGATCCACCCATTATCTCTGAGCTGAACCTTCCAACTGGGTCAGCACTACATGAAACAGGAGGCACAGAGCAATTGGAAAAGTGCTTGTCATCTACAGCAGACAAGTAATCACACTCCTGCCCTTTGCTCTGCAGATTTAGAACTGGTGTTCTGATTTGTCCAACCTTTCCAGTGTTGTATGCCAAAGGCACGCACAGAAGAGAAAGGGTTTTTAGAAAGAACAAAAACCTGGAACATGACCTGTAAACATAGGATAGGACTGTCATTTAACAAGACCTTCAGATTTATTTTTTAAAAAAAGAAAAACAAAATACACATACACAATTTTGCTTTGCCAGTTTATTTATTCCAGCAGCATTGATTGGATTTGACCTCTATTGCAAAAGCATATGAGTATTTGCAAAGCTGTTTACTGCTTTTCTCAAAAATCAAATAGACCACCACAGTACTATCTATTGATGTTTTTTAAAAATAAGTAAACAGGCAATCAGGCTTGTGTAAATTGAGTGTTGCAACTGCAAAGCAGACTGATTTTTGCCTGTCATCGTATCTTCTGTAGGATGAGAAATAGCTTGGCATAACACACTGTACCAGCAGATGTCAGCATCGGAATGTGGTGCGATTTGGGAATGTGCCTGAACATAAAAAGGGAAAATGTGTCTTGTCGAGGAAAGAGGGCGTTTGTGGAAATTTTCGATTGTTGATCGTCTGAGGAGGCTCAGGCTATTATGCTCAAGGAATGATGCTACATGCTCTCTTTTGCCAACACCATCAGAGTTTATCTACTATTAAATGTGTCATTGTAAGAGATGCTGTTAGACTCCATCAGCTTCAGCTGGCATGTCCTAAGGATGATGGGGCGTGGGTGGCGCTGTGGGTTAAACCACAGAGCCTAGGACTTGCCAGTCAGAAGGTCGGTGGTTCGAATCCATGTGACGGAGTGAGCTCCCATTGCTCAGTCCCAGCTCCTGCCAACCTAGCAGTTCAAAAGCACCTCAAAGTGCAAGTAGATAAATAGGTACCGCTCCGGCAGGAAGGTAAACGGCGTTTCCGTGCGCTGCTCTGGTTCGCCAGAAGCGGCTTAGTCATGGTGGCCACATGACCCGGAAGCTGTCCGCTGGTTGCCTCAGCCAATAAAGTGAGATGAGCGCCGCAACCCCAGAGTTGACCTAATGGTCAGGGGTCCCTTTACCTTTTAAGGATGATGGGAGTTGTAGTCCAACAACCTCTGCAGAGACACAGGCTCCCCACCCCTGCTTTAATGCATGTTCTCTGGGCTAGTAATATGTGACATCTGAAGTGGAGCAAGGTTCCTTGCTTGCTTGAGAGGCGTGTGCACCAAACAGGTCCAGAGAGTTGGCAAGGGGTATCTTTGAGGGAAGGCCTCCTGGGGTGTTGGGAAGGGGGGGGGGGAGAAAGAGAGATTGTGTGTGTTTTTCTGCAGGCTTTGGGGACGGGTGGGAATGGTGGTAGCCAACTAGTGGCTCTTAGAATCATAGAATTGTAGCACTGGAGGGGACCATGAGGTTCATCTAGTCCAACCCCGTGCAGTGGAGGAATCTCTTGCCCCACATGGGGCTCAAACCCATGACCCTGAAATTAAGAAACTCAAGCTCTCCCTACTGTGCTATGTAAAGGGTCTGGCATAATTAGAAATAAGAATCTGAATCCAGTTCCCAATCTTTTTCTTCTGGGATCTCCTCTGTCCCACCAGTCTAGTACGAATCCTGAGATGGGAATGGATCTTTCACAAACATCGCAGAGGTCTCCAGGCACACCTCTGCAGAGGGCAGAGGGCCCTACAGTTCCCCCACCCACCCCAGAAAGTGCGGTTTGCATGTAGAAGATCCCGGGTGTTACAAAGCCACAAAATTCTCCTAAAACTTTTAACCCAGGCCTACATCTAACAGTCAAAAATCAGAGCCTCTAGTTTACTTCCTAATGAAGAGCCCTGAGCAAACATGAAAATGCGTGAGGAGAAATGGCTTGTCAGAGATCTGTTGCTGTTTAACACCTTTCAGTAGCGCATGGCAATTTCCAGTCAGAATGCAGGCCCAGTTTATAATTATCAGGAAGAGGAAGCATGCACATCCAAGCATGCATATATTGTGGGCACTCCCATCATGCTCTTTAAAAAGTCTAAGCTCTTTTGTGGGTTCCTAGGCTTAGAATGGGTAGCTTACATTGAGAGGCAGTGGTGATGGTCGCTATACAAGCCCACTGTGCTTTTCTTTCCCTCTTGAATTCAACATGGACGACTCGAGCGAGATGTGCTCATTAATATGCTGCTTTGAAAGCCTGGGGATTTAGCAGGGATGGCTATGGTTTGCTAATCGTGAAAACAATTGCCTGAAGATGAGCAAATGTTCTCTCGAAAACCTTTCTCCAGACAGCTGGGATTTCAGCCTTGCTAATTAATGGAAACAATATCCGAGAAAGTTATATAATGATTACCACCTGCTGATTGCAGCTCCGCGGTTCGGCACCTTAATCCTAATCACAATGGCTGTGATCCCAGCCACCTCAAAGCCTACTGCTTGATGCCTGTCCAATAATCACCCGGCCTGTGCTTTCTCTGTGCGTTTTGAGGCAGTATGTGGAGAACACTGCGTGGGAGCAAGTATCTAGGAAATAAGATCCTCTGAACACCTTCCTGTCAGGGGCACCTCTCCAAATACACCTGCATCCAAGCAGCACATTGGGCCAGAAGAGGTGGAGATATGGTTGTGTTGCTACTGAAAATTGGTCCATGCTGTCCACTTTGTAATTTGCAGATTGCATGACAAGGCACCCAAACCACAAAGTTCCCAGGAGAACAATAAAACACACAAACATTAATAATAATAATAATAATAATAATAATAATAATAATAATAATAATAATAATAATATATTATTTGTGCCCCCGCCCATCTGGCTGGGCTACCCCAGCCACTCTGGGCGGCTTCCAACAAAGCTTAAAAACATTAAAATGTCACACATTAAAAATTTCCCTAAACAGGGCTGCCTTCAGATATCTTCTAAATGTCAGGTACTTGTTTAACTCTTTGACATCTGATGGGAGGGCATTCCACAGGGCGGGTGCCACTACCAAGAAGGCCCTCTGCCTGGTTCCCTGTAGCTTTGCTTCTCACAGTGGAGACGCTCCTTCAGGTATGCTGGGCTGAGGCCGTTTAGGGCTTTAAAGGTCAGCATTTGGGTTTATGGGTTCAAATAGGCCGCAACTTTATTAGTTATGGATGTGAGCATTGGGGTGAAGCCAAGCTATATTTTCACTCCTGCCCTTCTGCAGGGAGTCCACAGAAGTGTAAACCACCAATAGGGGGTGCCCTATGACTTACATCAAATAAGACAGGAGTGCCTGGCGTGCTCTGGTCTATGGGGTCACGAAGAGTCGGACACGACTAAACGACTAAACAACAACAGCAGCAACAACAACAGGCAAAAACCAAATGGCAGGTGCCAATTTGCCAATCCATGCTAAGATTTAATTTTAATTCGTTTACCACCCTTGGCAGGTAAAACAGCAATGAATAAGTAGCTCAGGGGCAGAGCACATGTCTTCCCCATAGAGAAGGTTCAACAGCCAGCATGTCAGGGGGAGTCTCAGAATTGTAGAGTTGGAAGGGACCCCATGGGTCAGTGTGGTGTAATGGTTAAGAGCGGTAGTCTCGTAATCTGGGGAACCGGGTTCGCGTCTCCGCTCCTCCACATGCAGCTGCTGGGTGACCTTGGGCCAGTCACACTTCTTCTTTGAAGTCTCTCAGCCCCACTCACCTCACAGAGTGTCTGTTGTGGGGGAGGAAGGGAAAGGAGAAAGTTAGCCGCTTTGAGTCTCCTTAAAGGGAGTGAAAGGCGGGATATCAAATCCAAACTTCTTCTTCTTCTTCTTCTTCTTCTTCTTCTTCTTCTTCTTCTTCTTCTTCTTCTTCTTCTTCTTCTTCTTCTTCTTCTTCTTCTTCTTCTTCTTCTTCTTCTTCTTCTTCTTCTTGTCCAACCCTCTGCACTGCAGGAATCTTAGCTAAAGCACCCATGATATAAGGCTTATTCTCCTTTTCTGAACCCTGGTGAGCCAACACCAGCCAGTGTTGAGAGATGGGACAATAGTATAGAAATGGGGAAGGAATCATCTAGGAAGTGGGAATCTACTTTCAGATATGCTAAGACTGCATATCCATTTGGGCTAACCTTGCAGAGTGAGAGAAAGCAGTGAAGCAGCTAACGAGTTTGACCTGTCTCTCCTCCAGGGAATTGTAATTGGCTGTGGAATCTTTTCCTTCTAGGTCATTCCCACGCAGCTCAGGAGCAGGACAGCTGGATTCAATGCCATCTGCTCGGTGACTCGTGTCAGGTTCTCGTTTTATGAGTTCAAAGACTGACATCACAAAAGGTTGTCATTACACTTGTCACTTCCTGGCACTCAAATCCTTACCAGAATAAGGCCAGGAGTAGCTGAGTGAGCAATGTACCTGATTGTACGCCAAGCGAAGTAACATAGGAAACATGCCGAGAAGGAGAAGGAAGGATTGTGTCTGGAATGGGAGAAATGGAAGCAGAAAAAATGAAGTATTAGCCAAATATTCCCTGCATCCCAGTATTCCTTGTTATTGTTGTTGTTTAGTCGTTTAGTCATGTCCGACTCTTTGTGACCCCATGGACCAGAGCACGGCAGGCAGTCCTGTCTTCCACTGCCTCCCGCAGTTTGGTCAAACTCATGCTGGTAGCTTCGAGAACACTGTCCAACCATCTCGTCCTCTGTCGTCCCCTTCTCCTTATGCCCTCCATCTTTACCAACATCAGGGTCTTTTCCAGGGAGTCTTCTCTTCTCATGAGGTGGCCAATGAGAGCTTTTTTTCTTTTAAAAAAAGAAGTAGTTTAAGGGTACTTTCATTTTCCTACTCATATTGAAATACTGCCTTCTAATGAGGCCAAACTTAGATTCACAAAATGTTTAGGGGTATGCGTACCCCTGTGTCCCCCCAGAAAAAAAGCACTGGGGATACCACTAAATCAAATTATTCATTCTGTTCAGATCTGCTTGGATGAGACTAGCAATTCCTCATTTAGGATCTGATTACGCTTACACCTATTTATAGGGGTAGGCAAAATCTGTCAACTTCAGTCTCTCATTTCTAATCTTAAAATCAGTTTGCCACATTGGTTTGCTGTTTAAAATAAGTAAGTAAAGTGGTACCTTGGTTCTCAAACAGACTAGTTGACGAACAAATTGGCTCCCAAAAGCTGAAAACCCGGAAGTAAGTGTTCTGGTTTTCGAACATTTTTTGGAAGCGAATGTCCAATTCGGTTTCCGCTTGAGCGCAGGAAGCTCCTGCAGCCAATCAGAAGCTGCGCCTTGGCTTTCAAATGCTTTCGGTAGTTGAACAAACTTCCAGAATGGATTAAGTTCGAGAACCAAGGTTCCACTGTATGTACGAACCTTGTCATATATACCCGCTGCTGTAGTCTGAAGTGGTAAAGCTTCAGCCCACATTTACTCCCCTCATCCCTACATGAGCAGCGTTGCAGGGGAGGAAGTAGTGGAGATGAGCACATTCATTACTGGTGTAAACACCTTCCAGAACCCTCATTTTCCTGGTTCTAAATGGCACGAGGAGCCTACACAACACTTGTGTCACATGGAAAAACAAACAAGGCCTCTAGCAAGAATAGGCTTTTGTCTTGCCCTTTGGCAAAGTGTGGATTGCAAGCACTTTGGAGCAGGACCTTGTGCAGTGATGGTGCGAAACCTTTGATAGTTAGCAAATCAGTTGGTGACGGAACAGATTCAGCAAAGCACAAACTGTATTTTCCCTCTTTGTGTAAAGGTTCATTTCTTAACTCATGGATGTTTTCATTAGTTAAACATGCAAGCCTGCTGCTTGATTGTTATTAGATCTGATCTGTACAGCCAGCAGGGCAGATATGTTTTTGCTGCTTCTTTTTTACTACACACAAATGAGAGGTTCTTATGGGGATTAAAACGTGAGGACTCATCTCAGAGGCTGACTTCCGGGCCACATTTCGTCCGTGGGGTTTCCTGTCTCTAGTGGATTCAGTTCATCAAGGCCTCCTGCTGCAACGGGTCCCTTCACTTGAATGGGTCTCAGAGCTGTTGTCTTATCTTCCTCACTAGGTGTGATGGGTATATTGCTTTTTGCAGGGCAGGGTTATATGTGTGTTGGGGTGTGTGTGCGCCCTACAGGTTTTGTGTGTGGGTTGACTCTTTATCATCCTTAAATATTTTGTGGTGTGGGTACCCTTTTAGCCACTGCAGTTGTCAATTTAATAAGGGGTTTTAAGAGTAATCTTAAATTACACATTACACTAAATACATAGTGTAATGGTTATAAAGGGTTACTTGTGCGTAAGTTGCTGTTACTGCTGGTTAGATCGCCTGGTTAACCTTGCCTTGGCTGACAGCCTTTCGCTCCGTGGCCGTTCAGTTGCTTGCAGGATCCTTCAGTGGGTGTTTCTTGAACCTCTTCCAGCAAAGAAGTTGTTTGACGCCAAGTCTCCGCCTACTTTCCCTGCGCAGAAATTTTCTGTGCAGGGAAGGAGTGGGCAGAGGCGTGCCTGTGCTTTCCCCACTAGTTTCGGGCGAAGAGTCTCGGAGACCCCTCTCCGACTCCTCCATCTCCCTCCCTTCTCTACTGGTGTTGCACTGATTTCCTTCCCCTCTGCTGGTCCCCTCTCCTGCATCGCTCGGGAGCCTTGCCTCCACCTCTCGCTCCGATGTCAGTTCCCTGACACATAGCTTGCTGCTATTTTCCACCTTCATTTAGTTACAAGTTCAGGGTCACCACCACCACTTCATTTCTCATTGAGACATCAGCATGTAGGGAGGGAAGATTTCACCCTCTCCTCCAATGGTGCAAAGCCAGTGGAAAACCTTCCCCCATCCTCAAGTGAAGTTGTAAGGCTGCTGCTGCTGCTTCTTCTTCTTCTTCTTCTTCTTCTTCTTCTTCTTCTTCTTCTTCTTCTTCTTCTTCTTCTCCTCCTTCTCCTTCTTCAATTTGTATACCGCCCTTCATCCAAAGACCAGAGGTTCACAACATAAAAATACAAAATGAAAACACAAAATGCATAACGAAACAAACACAAAAGCAAAACAAACCAATACCCCCAGCCCTGGCAGACACATTTAAAAGGCCATAGCATGTCAATCCACCAAATGCCTGGTTGAAGAGAAACTATTATTTTTATTTACTAAATTATGGCGGAGCTCCCACCTGTTGTCAAATAGAGAATTAAAGTAGCATCTAGTTTGGCCCCCCCGGATGGTAGTTTTCCAATATCATTTTAAGTTACTCCCCACTTCCCTGTTGAGCAGGCTGTCCTAATGGCTACTGGGACGCGGGTGGCACTGTGGTCTAAACCACTGACCCTCTTGGACTTGCCAATCAGAAGGTCACAGATTCCTGATCCCGTTGGTCTGTCCCAGCTTCTGCCAACCTAGCAGTTCAAAAGCACACCAGTGCAAGATAAATAGGTACCACTGCAGCAGGAAGGTATACGGCATTTCCATGTGCTCTGGCTTATGTCATGGTGTCCCATAGTGCCAGAAACGGTTTAGTCCTGTTGGCCACATGGCCCGGAAAGCTGTCTGCGGACAAATGCCAGCTCCCTCAGCCTGAAAACAAGGTGAGTGCTGCAACCCCATAGTCGCCTTTGATTGGACTTAACCATCCAGGGGTCCTTTACCTTTTACCTTTTACCTAATGGCTACCAGGTTTTGTTGTTGTTCAGTGTGACTTAAGCATAAGTGTGTTTATGACCCTGAAAAGAAAATCCACTCTGAGTCAGGAGTATTCTTGAGTGAACAGAACTGTGCCAGGTGGGTGGCATTCGAGCATTACAGTGGTACCTCGGGTTAAGAACTTATTTCATTCTGGAGGTTCATTCTTAACTTGAAACTGTTCTTAACCTGAGGTACCACTTTAGCTAATGGGGACTGCTGCTGCTGCTGCTGCACCGCCGGAGCACGATTTCTGTTCTCATCCTGAAGCAAAGTTCTTAACCCGAGGAACTCTATAGCGGGTTAGCGGAGTCTGTAACCTGAAGCGTCTGTAACCCGAGGTACCACTGTATTGTAACTTTGGTGGTGGGCTGGCTGAGGGTGAGCAGCAGCAACTTTACATTAATAAACAACAACCCAGAATTGCTCCCATTCTTAAAAACAAGCTTTCATTCATTAACTAAAGGTTGTCATCTCATGAGTTAAAAAAGCCAATTTCATGCAACCAATTTCACGTTGGGCAAATAAGTGTTCCAGGCAGGCTGCGCACCCATTGGCCCCATCTTGGCTGCAGCCCATCTTGCAAGGCACCCAGTCAAATTAAATGGACAGGGATTGCACAAAAAGGAGCATTTGGCCAATTGCACAAAGTGTCTCTCTCTCTCACACACGGGGCTCATTTTCTTTTCAGCATCAAGGTGGAGGCGGAGGACAGAGGCAGCGCTGGCACGGCTGGAGATTGAAAGGCTCTAGGGGAAAACTAACAGCACAGAACAGAGATGCATGCAAATTTTGGGAAAGTGATTACATCACCTGGTGCTCACGCTACTATGTAGCCCAGAGGAATTAAACACACCAGTCAGAACTCGCAGAAAATGATGATTTTATGGGCCAAACGATCTGTGTTGGTAGTTTTAAGGGAAAGAGAAACGGATCAGCCACCCTCATAAAATAGTTGCAAAGTGGAAAAATGAATCAGTGAAGATATAACCCAGTATTAAAAATAGTAAATGAAGAATGGAGAAATGCGGAGAAGGTGTTGAGATATAGCAATTAAACCTGTCTGCCTCCAGATTCCTGAATGTGTTTTGCACTCAGGATAACTAGCCTTGGGGGAATCAGACTCCAGTCTCTTCAACAAGGTGATTTTTTTTCCTAGGCATGCTGCAACAAATTGTTCAACTCCTGAAGCTGGTCCATGGAGCTCCCATTATAATTTTCTGAAGTCTCAACACGGGATATTCTAAATGTGCAATAACATAATGCAATTCAATAGCGAACTTGACTTTCAAATAAGAAGATGGCAGTGGTCAAATGTAAAAATGCAAAGAGTACCTATAAAAGCCTTCATAAGAGAGAATGAGAAGATGTGTGGGCCATTTAAAACTCCCTAACCAATCAGGAGATGATTGGTGCTGTCCATTGAAAACTGCAGTCCACCTCTTGGGGGTCACATATGCTCAGATGCCTAGGTGCATATCTCTCCATTAAGGCGATTGAAGCCTATAACTAGTTCCACCTCAGCATCTTGTTTTCCCCTTCTTTAGAGCAACCTCCTGCAACCCAACACCTTCCAGATATTTTGGATTACAAGTCTTATAATCTCTGATCATTTAACCACACTAGCTGGAGTTGATGGGGGTTGTAGTCTAGAACATCTGTGGCTCAGGACCGCAATACCTCAAGGACTGCCTCATTCCACATGAACCTACCTGGACCCTGAGATAATCTTCTGAGGCCCTCCTTCACGTGCCCCCTCCTCGAGAGGTCTGGAGGGTGGCAACATGAGAACAGGCCTTCTCTGCAGTGGCTCTGCAGTGGAATGCTCTCCCCAGGGAAATTCGCCTGGCTCCTTCATTATACACCTTTAGGCGCCAGGCAAAAACGTTCCTTTTTAACCAGGCCTTTGGTCAATCTGATTTACATCCTATGGCCTTTTAAAATGTGGTTTGTGTGTGTGTGTGTGTTATTGTTTTTATTTTGATTATGTATTTTGTAGTTTTATATCTTGATTTTATTCTGTGAACTGCCCTGAGACCTCTGGGTATAGGGCCATATATAAATTCAATAAATCACCACCATCATCATCTGGAGGGCACAAAGTTGGGGGAGGTTGCACTTCTCCACATACAGTTGGCTTAGACTGGAACAGTGGTACCTCGGTTGCCGAACACCTCCATTGTTGTATGTTTTGGTTCTCGTAACGCCCAAAACCGAGAAGTAAATGCTTCTGTTTTTGAACTTTTTTGGAATTGGAACGTGGCTTCCGCTGAGTGCAAGAAGCTCTTGCAACCAATGGGAAGCCGTGCCCTGGTTTTCAAACGTTTCAGAAGCTGAATGGGCTTCCAGAATGGATTCTGTTCGAGAACCGAGGTACCACTGTACATAGATGAAAAGAAGATGTGTTGAGTGTCGGGAGCTGTACTGAATATTCATTTCCCCTTGCATTGCACTTGGAAGAAAACTGAACAGTCCTGATTGTCACTTGCATAATCGTATTCCAGATCTATATTGCCTTATGTGGAGTCAGCAGCTCTCCAAGTTTTAAGACACGGAGTCTCTCATAGCCCTGCCTGGATCTCCAGGGACTGAACCTGGGAATTGGGACTTTCTGCATGTAAAGTGGACGCTCTACCACTGAGCTAGAAGCCTTTCCCTGTGTTCTTCTGATCCATCTGCCTCTGCATGTATATCTTCTGCTTTTCCACTCCAGCCAATGAGTGTCACATGAGCTAGTATTTTCTATAAAGAACCTTGAGTGTGGATTCCTGTTTGAAGATTCCACCTCTCCTTGTGTAGGCTGAGGCTCCCATCACATTTTAAAACTTGCCTTTTTCCAGGGCTTTAAACTGCATGCAGAGCCTCTGCTACACATTTCTCATGAGGAGAAACCAACACTTTCACCCTTTGGCAAAATATTCACAGTTTCAGAAACTATTGGAGAGCCGAAACACACCCATCTTTTGAAGGTCACTTGCAATGAAGTTCTTCACCTAAGTATCATCTACAAAAATGCATATACAATGGTACTTCGGGTTAAGTACTTAATTCGTTCCAGAGGTTCCATTCGTTCTTAACCTGAAACTGTTCTTAACCTGAAGCACCACTTTAGCTTATGGGGGCCTCCTGCTGCCGCCTCGCTGCTGGAGCACGATTCCTGTTCTCATCCTGAAGCAAAGTTCTTAACCTGAAGCACTATTTCTGGGTTAGTGGAGTGTGTAACCTGAAGCGTATGTAACCTGAGGTACCACTGTACTTTAAAAAAATTATAATATGAGAATGTTTAAAAAACTACAGTAATATGGGAATGTGGAGAACTGAACTTAAGGTTGGAAAAACAAGAAACGGAGAGAAACCAAAACCGATGGATTCTCCCATCCTTGAATGGACCATGAATGTGGTCCATGACTTTCGCATGGGCCTCAATTTTCTTGTGTAGTTTGCTGCTCACAAACTCAAGAGCACACAAGTGCAGCTGGAAGCAACTGCATCATAGCCAGTTCACCATCCTGCTCCCCCAAGTTCCTTTATCAACTCTAGTATTCTTTAGTAATGTAAGGGAAGAGGCAGCCATATGGAAGAGTAATATTACTGGAAAAGTCCTACAGGAAGGCTCTCAATGGCTGCTAGCTATGGTAATGTTATATCTTCACTGCCAGAGGCAGCATTTCTCTGAATATCTGTTGGAAACTACAACTGAGAAGAGTGTTGTTGCCCTCAGTTCCTGCATTCAGACTTCCCATAGGCATCTTGTTGGGGTCACCATAAGAACACATATACCTCTCAAATGTCCATTGGGACACCTCGTTTTTTGTGTGAGAAACAGCACCCCAAAATGCACACACCACAAAATGCCTTTTTTCAGGACCATGATCTCATGCGGTGCCTCAAAACCTGCATTTTTTGGTACTGTGAGAGCACAGCTATGACAAAAACATGTATTTTGGGGCCACAATCTCATGTGCACTGGAGTGCAGCCCTGGAAAACATGTGTCCCAGTTTTTCACCTTGACGGTTTGGAGGGTATGGACAGAAGCAGAACTCTTCTTATGATTTTGAAAACTGGCTAAAATTCATTTTAATACAGACCTGGAAAGTTTACTAACTTCGTTATTGAGAGATACACATAATTCTACATGGTTTTCTATATTACCCTCAAACACAGGAAAACAGGGATTCCCTTCTTATCAGATGTGTCACAAATCTTACCTCTCATCAAGCAGAGGCTGCTAGATCATGAAATAAAAAAACTACCCCTCCCAGCCTTTTGTATGTTCATCTGCTTACTTAGGATTGTAGCTCCACCATGGAGTAATGCCTAATTACTTTTATAATTTAGATACTCCATCACATCACAGAGCTTTTATGCTAGCTCATCTACAGATGAGGCGAATGCATTTGTTGTTTGGAAGGTTTTTTTATTAAAAAAAACACCCTTCCAGAACAGATTCTGTTCCTGTCATAAGAAAACAACAGTTACAATACATCACATAATTTTGGATTGCCCTCTCTTCAACACCCTTCGCAGAGATATCCTAGTGACACCCTTACAGCTCAAAATATCGATTTACAAAGAGTGTCCCAATATTTGTTGAGGGATGATACTCCCGAAACTACCAAGGTAGTTTTGGGATACTTAGCCGAGATCTTTAAAGATAAATCTAAAGTTGCCTGATTTATTCAATGGTTGGCTAACCAGTATTTTATATATTGTATGTGCTTGGATTATCAATGTATTTGGATGACTTTGCATGATTTTATGATTTTACTCTTTTAACTTATGCCAATAAAGGCTAGTAGCAGTAGAGTTAATACTGTTCTGGCACAGTAATTCAATCCACACGACAAGCCCCGATTCCCTTGAAGAGCAATATATTTGGTTGCATCAGATTATATTTGTTTACAGAACACAGTGCTGTGCGCTGTAATAAGCACGGTGGCAATATGATATATTCACCAGAATATAGAAAATACCACTTTTGACTATAATAAAGTGCGCAGATAAGCATGACTATCCTTCATTGACTCTCTCCATTCCTCTAGGCAATGAGCTTTCCAATTCTAATATATTTACTTCCAGACAGCCTCCTAGCATCCATTGTATGGCTTTGTGCTAGGAGAAACAATATCATCTGGAAGAAAAGCTCTGGAATACCATCGCCTCTATTAGCTTCATGAGACGTGGAATCCTAAAGAAATTCCATTCCATTCCTACAGCCATTCCAAAGGTGGTTGTAACCTGTATATGTAACAAAATTGTTTAAAACAAAACAATAACAGGCCAACATTTCCCTGATGAAACTAGGGACATCCTAAGAATAATCACAATAATAATACTTTTATTATTTATACTCACACCTATCTGAGTTGCCCCAGCCACTCTGGGTGGCTTCCAACATATATATGAACATAATAAAACATTAAATATAAGAATAAGAATTTATTATTTATACCCCACCCATCTGGCTGGGTTTCCCCAGCCCCTCTGGATGGCTTCCATCAAAAGATTTAAAATATATTAAAATGTCAGTCATTAAAAACTTCCCTAAACCAGGCTGCCTTCAGATGTCTTCTAAATGCCAGATAGTTGTGTATTTCTACATCTGATGGGAGGGCGTTCCACAGTGTGGGTGCCACTACCGAGAAGGCCCTTTGCCTGGTTCCCTGCAACTTCACTTCTCGCAGTGAGGGAACCGCCAGAAGGCGCTTGGCGCTGGACTTCAGTGTCTGGATTGAATGATAGGGGTGGATTCAGGTAGGTAGCCATGTTGGTCTGACGCAGTAAAAAAAAATTAATTAAAAAAAATTAAAAAATTGTCCAGTAGCAGCTTAGAGATCTACTGTACTACGTTTGTTCTGGGTATAAGCTTTTGCATGCATGCACACGAAAGCTTATACTCAGAACAAACTTGGATGTGGGTGGAGATGCTCCTTCAGGTATACTGGGCCGAGGCTGTTTAGGGCTTTGAAGGTCAGCACCAACACTTTGAATTGTGCTCAGAAACGTACTGGGAGCCAATGTAGGTCTTTCAGGACCAGTGTTATGTGGTCTCGGCGGCCGCTCCCAGTCACCAGTCTAGCTGCCGCATTCTGGATTAGTTGTAGTTTTCGGGTCAACTTCAAAGCTAGCCCCATGTAGAATGTGTTGCAGTAGTCCAAGTGGGAGATAACTAGAGCAGTGTTTCCCAACCTTGGGCCTCCAGCTGTTTTTGAACTACAATTCCCATCATCCCTGACCACTGGTCTTGCTAGCTAGGGATGATGGGAGTTGTAGGCCAAAAACATCTGGAGGCCCAAGGTTGGGAAACACTGAACTAGAGCATGCACCACTCTGGCAAGACAGTCCGCGGGCAGGTAGGATCTCAGCCTGCGTACCAACCCCCCCTCCCTAAACAGGGCTGCCTTCAGATGTCTTCTAAAGGTAGTTACTTACCTCGGTGTCTCGGTGTTGCATAACTACATACCCTCCAACATTTCTCCAATGAAAATAGGGATGACCTAAGGAAAAGCGGAGCATTCTGGGATCAAATCAGAATCTGGGATGGCATCTGTAAATCCAGGACTGTCCTTGGAAAATAGGGACACTTGGAGGGTGTGTAATAGTGATAGAATGATAGAATCTTCCCTTGTAGCCACAACCATACCACCTCCCTCCACATGAGGGAGGTATCAGCAAATTCAGGGTAACCTCAAGGTTTGCAGGAGGACCAAAAAGAGGAAGAAGGAAAAGTATTGTTGTTGTAAACCTCCCAGAGAACCTAATTATATATATGTGTAATAAGTAAATATATATCTGGGAGGCAAGCAAACTTAAAGGGAGAACCTCCCTTCTCAAACAGGACTGAAAACCAGGTGTTGAGGGGAAGGGGAATAAAATGGGATTGCTGGAAAAGAATGCTGGAGGAAGCAACCACGGAGATATTAAAGGCTACAGAGAGCTCCCTCATTTTCTGTACAGTGGTACCTCGGGTTAAGTACTTAATTTGTTCTGGAGGTCAGTTCTTAAATTGAAACTGTTCTTAACCTGAAGCACCACTTTAGCTAATGGGGCCTCCTGCTGCTGCCGCGCCGCCGGAGCACAATTTCTGTTCTTATCCTGAAGCAAAGTTATTAACCTGAAGCACTATTTCTGAGTTAGCGGAGTCTGTAACCTGAAGCGTATGTAACCTGAAGCGTATGTAACCCGAGGTACCACTGTATAGGCCATTCCCTGGTTCACACTGAGAAGCTATTTTTAAATGTTGCCAGGGATGGAGCTCAGAGCTGCCTATGGAAATAAATGGAGAAATTCAAGGTTTTAATATAGCTTGGATTGGCCATAAGTGTGTCCATCCCAATCTACATAATTCCAAATGCAGACGAAAGGCGGGGGTGGGGGAACAGCCCTGCGAAAACTGAGCATGCTCAGTGGGCACAGAATGCTGACTGACTATTGGGGAGAGAGGGAGGAAAAAAAGGAAAGCAGAGGAGATGGAATGGAGTGGAGTGGCTGCAAATCTGAGCAGAAGAAGCACACGCTGCACACATTTTGTTGTGGGGGGCCCTTTGTAGAGAGTCTAATCCCTTTCTAACAAAGTAGGTTATTTCCTGCTGAATTGTACTCGAACTGGGGAAATTTGACTATGGTGCTTTCGCTGACACGCTGCCAAAAATCTGAACGATACTGAAAAATGCCCAGAGGAGGCCGGGGAGGGGTTGAATATCATGCTATAATTATCTGACAGGAGAAGCCAATTTTTTATTTTTATTTTATTATTATTGTCCCACGTAAATTAGAAATAGATTGCGAGTTAGTTGGAAATGCTTGAAGCTATGAGATGTTAAGCTCAGCCACAATTAACCAGGCTTGATTTATTTGTTTAGAGAAGTTTGTATATGCCTCCAAATTGCACTGTGTTGTACAACGTAGCAGCGCACATATACCATAAACCATCAAACACCACATAAACAGTAGAAAATGATTAAAACGATCGGCTGATGATAGGGCTGTCTACATAAAAAGGTCTGTGAGAAATACCATTTCTGTGGAAAGAATAATCAATATCAAAAGAGAAGTTTAGAATCCCATCTGTCAGAACTCCTGATTAGCTTTTCGTGGTTAACCTGTACGCAGTAGCCAGGTGGGAAATTCATGTTGTGTCACCCTAGTATGATTAAACCCCCTCTGTGGTCTCTGAGATATCAAAGAGGACTGCAAGTTCTACAAGCACATCTAAGACCCGGTAATGAGCTCCCAAGCGATTGCTCCACCACCCACCTCCAACTTCATTTCTCATCCCATATCAACACACAGTATTAATTATAGAATGCTCCTTGATTCCTCCTTTTGCTCTGTCTTACACTGATGTCTGTGCGAGGCTGCATTTGATCCACTACAATCAATCCTGAACTGTCTAGATCAGGGCTCCCCAAACTTTTTCTTTTTGAGCCACTTCCTCTCCCCCACCCCACAACTTGGTTTAATAAAGTTATCCCCAGTGCCCCATAGCCTACCCTATAAAAAGCATGATTCAGATAAGAACACAACAAAGTTCAAAGGAGTAAACAATCATACATTTCTTCCAATTTCAATTGAAGCTATTTCTTTTAATTAATTCAACAAAGGTCCGTATAGTCAAAGCTATGGTTTTCCCAGTAGTGATGTAGTGAGAGCTGGACCATAAAGAAGGCTGATCGCCAAAGAATTGATGCTTTTGAATTATGGTGTTGGAGGAGACTCTTGAGAGTCCCATGGACTGCAAGAAGATCAAACCTATCCATTCTTCAGGAAATCAGCCCTGAGTGCTCACTGGAAGGGCAGATCCTGAAGCTGAGGCTCCAATACTTTGGCCACCTCATGAGAAGAGAAGACTCCCTGGAAAAGACCCTGATGTTGGGAAAGATGGAGGGCACAAGGAGAAGGCGACACAGTACGAGATGGTTGGACAGTGTTCTCGAAGCTACCAACATGAGTTTGACCAAACTGCGGGAGGCAGTGGAAGACAGGACAGGCGTGCTCTGGTCCATGGGGACACGAAGAGTCGGACACGACTAAACAACAACAACAACAAGTTGATGAACTTGATCCAGTGATAACCATTTACATCTCCAGTGCCCCCTTGCCACCCTCTTGCCTCTTAGCATCCCCCAGGTAATTCCACCATCCCACAACTGGAGGTGCCACCCATATTTAGGGTTGCCATATTTCAAACAGTGAAAATTCGGACAGAAAAGCTGTTGAGCTTTTATTTCCTCCCCAAGAAATCGCCAAAATTGATGCAGTTCCTGATGGCCAAATTCCGGACATGTCCAGGAAAATCTGGACATATGGCAACCCTAGGCATATCTATTGATGAGTTGTAGATAAAAATGGCATGTCTTTCCAATGCAGTTTCACTCTAATAACATGGTCTGCCATAATTCTAATAAATAATTCTAATAAACAGAGACACTTTTCGACCAAATTAAATATTTATGTTCCTTGGAACATGGAAACATTGTGCAATCTGCAGGGCATGTATCAGAACTTGCTATTGCAAAAACTCAGCCCGCAGCTTATTCAAATTTAACATCTCATGAAGTCAATATATGTTATACTTCCAGCGAGGAAGCTGGCATTTAACTTGAGATGGCATTCACCTTTTACCTGCATGCGAAAGAATTTATGATGCAGTTGATCACCGTCTGATGAATTCTTCAAAGGAAATGCCAGCTATTTTCTATATTATTTATGCGGGGTTTCGTTTTGAAGCCGAAAAGTCATGCTGTGCTTTGGGAAAGTCAAGATGTGATATATAAAGAGAGGTCTTCTCAGGCCTTGGGCCTGGATTCCAACAGGCTGCCATGCAGTCTGAATCCAGCACAGGTAAGGTGGGGTCAGGCACACAGGAGAGAGGCAAGAGGCATGGTCATAAAGGCTGAAGATCAGGAGCCAGAGCTGAAACAGAGGCAGGAGAGCCATGGATAGGATGGAGGTCAGGCCCAGGTTTGGATAATAATTTGAGGTAGGGCAGGGCTGTATGTTAGACTTTCAGCAGCAGCAGTATTTTTGAGGAGGGGGAGTAGCAGTGATGGCAGGAGAGCCATGATCACAGCTCTTGTAGTTTTTGTTTTAAGGAATGTAGACAGCTGCCTTAACTCATATGAGATCATTGGTCCATCTAGCTCAGGCTTCCTCAACCTCGGCCCTCCAGATGTTTTTGGCCTACAACTCTCCTGATCCCTAGGTAGCAGGACCAGTGATCAGGGATGATGGGAATTGTAGTCTCAAAACAGTTTGAGTTTGAGGAAGCGTGATCTGGCTCATTATCTACACTGAATGGCAGAAGAAGAAGAGTTTGGATTTGATATCCCACTTTATCACTACCCGAAGGAGTCTCAAAGTGGCTAACATTCTCCTTTCCCCTCCTCCCCCACAACAAACACTCTGTGAGGTGAGTGGGGCTGAGAGACTTCAAAAAAGGTCACCCAGCAGCTGCATGTGGAGGAGCGGAGACACGAACCCGGTTCCCCAGATTACGAGACTACCACTCTTAACCACTACACCACACTGGCTCTCACAATGGCAGCATCTCCCCAGCATTTCAGACAGGAATCTTGCTCAGTTCTGCTGTCATGGACTGATTGGTCACAGAAGAATGGAGGGAAGCACCAGCTGGGGAACCCCCAAGGGAAGAAGGCTCAGAGCTTAGGGAGGAGCGATGGGATGATGGGTGGTCAGCGGGAGAAGAGGGCGAAAACTGGGAAGAGGACATATCAGAAGCTGAAGAGGTAACAGGGTTTAGTGAGAAGGGAGAGTCAGTAGCAGAGAGAAGTTCAGAATCAGAGGCAGAAGCTGAAGCAGGAGGGTGGGAGGGGAGAGTCAGGCTGGTGAAGAGTCACAGGTGTCTCCCCCTCCAGCTGTGACAAGGTCCACTCCCTCTTGGTCTCCCAGAACCAGAAGAGGCATGAAGTGGGAGGAGCAAAGACTTGGGGGGGGGGACCCTGGAGAGGATGGGACTTGGGCAGCTGTGGAGAGGCAGGGATTGTGTCAGCCTGACACTCCTGTGCGTATCATGTTTTGGCTAATAAAGAGTCAACTCTAACTGGCACAGTGTGATTTACTGCTGGCTCGCTCCTGACATCTATCTGGCGATGCCAGGGATTAAACCTGAGACCTGACTGAAATCAGGACCATGGTGCTGGGGTTGCAGCAACGCATACCATCCAACCCAATTTATTAGGATCAAATGCTGGTCGTAAAATAGTAAGCTGGCTTCACACTCCAACTGTCCGCATGCTAATGGGACGCAATCAACAGTAAAACTTAAAAGCCTCATTATTGCCTCAATCAGTTGCCAGAGCGAGGTGGGTCCAGTCCATGAATTATCCTGGCGGGTGATATCATCCCTCCTGCTTGGGAAAATGAAGAAGAAAAAGAGTTTGTATTCAATATCCTACTTTACCACTACCTGAAGGAGTCTCAAAGTGGCTAACATTCTCCTTTCCCTTCCTCCCCCACAACAAACACTCTGTGGGGTGAGTGAGGCTGAGAGACTTCAGAGAAGTGTGACTAGCCTAAGGTCACCCAGCAGCTGCATGTGGAGGAGTGGAGACGCGAACCCGGTTCCCCAGATTACAAATCTACCGCTCTTAACCACTACACCACACTGGCTCCCTGTGAAGGGAGTCCCAAGTCCACGTTCCTCCTCTGCTACACCACTGTTTGCCGCTTATATTTCATTAACCGGGCACCTCAGCAAAGCAAAAACAGCACGGCTCCCAGTCTTAATCTGGAAAACTGCCTATTATGCATAGCACATGATATCAAGAGTTTCACGATTTGGTTTTATATTGAAATCATGTTGACTGGCAAGGAGGCCCTGGTTTGTGAAGACGACAATAAGCAATTGACTATTCTAAATGGAAATGTGCAAAGGAAAGAAATTAAGAGCAAGGAGCCCTGAGCACCTGAGCTTGTTTATGCCAGGAAAGCATGCTATCAAAGTTTTAACTTGCACTCAACTTGAAACAGGCCTTCTTGCTCCCGTCAAGGTGAGTCATGTTATTTAAATGTACCTCAAAAACATACCATCTGCTTGTTAGTCTTTCTGCTTCCTTAATTATGCAAATAAAGAATGACGGTGATGCAAGCCAGATCCAAGCCCTGCATTATGATCTGCTGGTGTTGAGAAGGCCTTCCCTCCCTGCTTGCTTTCTTCAAAAGCCAAGGCAAAAAACTACCTGCTCAGTATGAATTCTTTTGATCGTGGGCTCGCAAAAGAACAAGCGCAGAAGCGATTGGGTGAGATGAAGATCTCATTAAAATAAATTCCCCGATAGGTATTTTGGCCTAATTGGAATGTGGCGCCTAACACCTGTCATGGCTGATGTTCTAATCAGCCATTCAGTTGGCAGGATAACCTAGGAGGACATCCCAGGGTTAGAGCCGCATTCGCACTATCAGAGCCATCTCCCTCGGCCAAGCTTCACTCCAATGACAACCTGAACAATTTCAGCACAGGCAGAAAGCAGGTAACGGAAGCATCCCTATCTGTTGCCTGTTGCTATGCAGACAGTTGTGCAGCAGCCAATTACCAGCCAGGGAAGGGAGAGAAGATTCTGACAGGTGTGCCATAGCACTGGTGGGCAAAATAAGCAATTCCGCTTGCATGTTTTTTTAAACACCCAACCGAGCATTAAATCAAAATGTTGTATTAATGAGAAGGAGCCAGCAGCCCTGAGAGAATTTCACAGTGGCAAACCCAATCAACCCCTAGGCAGTGTCCTTGTCCAGAATACAACCTCGTGTGAGAAGGAAGCTGACAGAGTTAGAAGGTCTGCCCCAATTTGTCACTCTGCATCCCTAGGCAGATGCAAACAACCCCTTCCCCCCGCCCCGGCTTCTAGAAGAACCCTAAACACATTTAATTTGTTTTTCTCCCTGCCTGTTTTGGGCTGATTTTATGGCACTGTGTTGTAATAAGCATTAGGAAGAACTTTCTGATGCTAAGAACTGTTTGTCAGTGGGATGGACTCCTTTGGAAGTTTTTATGCAGAGGTTGGATGGTAACCTGTCAAGGATGCTTTAGTTGTGATTCCTGCATCAAAGGGCTTGGACCAGATGACGTTTGTGGGTCTGGTCCAACTTTGCAAAATCTATGATTCTATAATTTGAGGCAAGTCTATGCAGATTAATGGGTGGGGTTATGAAGGTAGGCACCGTTTCCTTGGTTTCTTCCCCTGCCAGATAAATCTTGAGATATCTTTTTGCCATTCCTTGAAGTGTCCAGCACTGCTGATCGCTGGTATCAACTGAAATACAGTGGTACCTCTGGATGCGAACGGGATCCGTTCCGGAGCCCCGTTCGCATCCTGAAGCAGGTCCGCTCGGTTGGGTGTTTGACCGTTTGTGCATGCGCGAGTGGCGAAACCTGGAAGTAACGCACTCCGTTACTTCTGGGTCGCCACAGTGCACAACCCAAAAATACTTATACCGAAGCTACTTCAACCCGATGTATGACTGTAAAAATAAAATTATTGGCAACACATTCATTTTTATCACTGATATTCTTGTGCAAAGTGCCTACCAGAGAGGAATGGCAAGTCAAGCTGATGGACTATGCCAAAATGGCAAAGCTGACTGGAAGGCTCAGGAACCAAGAAGACACAAAAACTTTTTTGAAAAGAATGGGAAAAATTCATAATCTATTTAGAAGACCACTGCAAGCAGATGAAAACATTAGCAGGATTTTAATCTCACTTGTAATGTAACAAATGGATAATATGGTTGGATAATATGGTTGGAATAATATGCAGTTGTAAATGTTGACAATTGGACCCATAGGGGAAGTCTCGAGATTCAGAGTAATCTCTATATATAGAAATGTATTTGGATTGTTACAAACTTTTATTTGTAAAATCAAATAAAAATGATTTACATATATGTGTGTGTGTGTGTAAGATATATATATATATGAAGTTAGGCAATGCATCACACAAGGTCCATAGGACTTAGCAGCTGGTCTGCAAGCTACAACACCATCACAAACAAAACTCCATTGCACACCAGAGTTTACTTCCCTTTCCCATCACGTACCTGCCACAACAATGGGCCTTGTGTTATTAAATAAGTACTAGAATACCGATAGACAATGCATAGATTTCTTTTGTTAATTCAGAAACAAGAATAATGCCCCCCTCCCTATACAAAGACCATGGCATTGCAATCCATTGCCCAGCTTTGGCCTTGACATATATGAAATGGCCTTGGCTCCCAAATAGCTTGCCTGTGACTTGCAAGATGCTGATATGCAAGTTTTTATTTTTATTTTGTGCAGTTCGGCTATTTTCAAGTGTATGAGGGAGAAAAAATTGCAGATGTATTCTTTTGATAATTCTACTGTCACAATGGATGGAACAGATGGCGTCAAGGAACTTAAGGCTCTCTGAAAAACAGGGAGAGAGGAAGGAGTGCTAAGAGACAGAAAGACGACAGCTGAGTGCTTGGGGGGGAAATGAGTTATTGTTACTGACATTTCTCAGCTAAAACAAATTGAGGGGCTAACTGCGTGTTCCCAGGGATGTCGTGGGCATATTAAAAGTGTGTGTGTGTGTGTGTGTGTGTGTGTGTTGCAAGACCAGTACGTGAGCACCGGTAAAGCAAGTGGGGCCCTGCCCATCTTCCAGATGGAAACACCAAAGGCCACCCACAACTGCCACCTTCAATTCTACACTTCATTCTTCTGCAGCCCCTCCTGCCAAAAAAAAACCCCCCAAAGAGCCAATGGCCCAAGCATATACCTGCAAGCACTGTGAGAACACAATACTGGACTGGATGGGCCACTGGCCAAATTCAGCAGGCTCTTCTTATATTTTCACCTGGGACAGGAGAAAGGACAGTCCGAGGTGGTGGCAGTAGCAGCACCAGCTTTTTCCAGCTGAGCAGGGAGTCGGGAAGGTATCTCGACATCCCCAGTGTCAAGGTTATGTTGTTTGCATCCTTTTTCTACCCGGGAGAAGGTCCTCCCACCAGGGATGCTGGGTTTATTATCCCACTCCTGTCTCCAGTGTGGTGAGCCAGTGTGGTGTAGTGGTTAAGAGCGAGAGACTCGTAATCTGGGGAACCGGGTTCGCATCTCCGCTCCTCCACCTGCAGCTGCTGGGTGACCTTGGGCTAGTCACACTTCTCTGAAGTCTCTCAGCCCCACTCACCTCACAGAGTGTTTGTTGTGGGGGAGGAAGGGAAAGGAGATTGTTAGCCGCTTTGAGACTCCTTCGGGTAGTGATAAAGTGGGATAATCCAAACTCTTCCAAACTCTTCTTCCAGGATGGAGGGGTGCTTGACTGGGGAGCTGGAATACCTGCCTTTGCCACATCCACTGACTCTCCTGCAGCTCTGCGAGCACCTCTGAGCATTTTGTGAGCGCTCAAGCCAGATGCTTACAAAAATATAACTCTTTGGGTCTCCTGTATCCCTACACAATATGCACAAACAGACCATATCATATCCCAGCAATAATTGAAACATTGGCGAGGTGGGGAATTTGCAGCAGAGAAATATCAGTGGGGAGGGGTACTCCCCCTCCCCACAAACCTCTTTGCTCCAAATTACCCCACTTCTCCCAGCCTGTTTTTCTCTCTTCCCCCACTACCGGGTTCAGAATGAGTGTTTAGTAGGGTTGCCATATTTCAAAAAGTAAAAACCCGAAAGTTGTTCAGTTGGTAATGTCCAGGAAAATCCGCATGTATGGCAGTCCTATGTTTAGCCTCACAAACCTGGGAGCCTGTTATTTGGAGCTAGAACAAAGGCTGTTCTGGTGAAAATGCCCCTCTTCCAAACTGCTTTACAGTGGTACCTCGGGTTAAGTACTTAATTCGTTCCGGAGGTCCATACTTAACCTGAAACTGTTCTTAACCTGAAGCACCACTTTAGCTAATGGGGCCTCCTGCTGCTGCTTTGCCGCCGGAGCCCGATTTCTGTTCTTATCCTGAAGCAAAGTTCTTAACCTGAAGCAATATTTCTGGGTTAGCGGAGTGTGTAACCTGAAGCATATGTAACCTGAAGCGTATGTAACCTGAGGTGCCACTGTACTTTTAAAAGCAAGCAGAATGGGGATGCTGTTATACCCATTTGAACATAGTGTGTAGCTCAGCCTGTTGTAACTGAGAGATCCCAGTAACAGCTCTCTCTTTTTTTCATTTGAGTGCTCAGCTGTCACACTGCTGTCTTGAAGCCCTCCTCCCTCTCTTGCCCTGTTTTTCAGAAAGACTTAAGTTCCTCAGTGCCATCTGTTACATCCATTGTGACAGAGGCTGACATAAAGTAAAGGTCAACGTTTCGGCGGAAGTGAGAGGTTGTGCAACAAATGGCTACAGAGCCTTGCGAGAGGCAGGCAGTTTGATTCTTCGGAGCCTCACTTTTCAGGCATCTTGGTATGTGCTTTGAACAAACTGTTTTCTTCCCGTCTTCCTGTTTCACCTCCTCCCACACGCCAAAGGAGCACTTGCAGAACAATCCTACGCACATTTACTCAGTTAGTAAGCTCCATTGAGTTCAGTGGGGCTTACTTCCAGGTAGGAAGATCAGAGAATTCTTGCAGAAATGGAAATGGGAGCTGAAATTGCCGGTGTTAGTTTATTTGTTGCATAGCCGGAAAGGAAATTGATCCAGAAAATACGATCGGTATTTGCTGTTATTGCTTTCAATCAGCAAACAATATCTAATTGAAGACTCCCCCCTCCCATCCCGCAAACCACCATTTGCACTGCATTTCCTTTGCACATAAATGAATGGTGTGGTATAACACAATGATTTTGTAATTACTTCTGCTATTATGTAACATTCTGCTACAGCGGACAGCGAGATGAGTAATGTATCTTTTGTTGGAAGCTGGACTGCAGTGGAATGGAAGCAGTGCTCCTGTCCTGTGGAACACCCTCCCATCAGATGTCAAAGAGATAAATAACTATACCACTTTTAGAAGATTATCTAAAGGCAACCTTGTATAGGGATTTAAAAAACAATAACAACATGTTTGATGTTTTATTATGTTTTTAAATTGATTGGAAGCAGCTGAGAGTGGCTGGGGCAACCCAGTCAGATGAGCGGTTGTCAGAGACCAGGCTGAGGAATATGCTCTGATGAGGAATAGTGGGAGACTCCCCCTCCCCCTGCTCCTAAATAGGATCCTGAAGCTGCCCAGGAGCAGTGGAGCAGTATAGATTTGGAACAGCGGTTTGCAGAGGGGCATAGTTCTGAAGACAAAAGTTGGGATGACCTGGGGGGTGAACAGCAAAGTGAAGAAGAACTGGAAGAGAGAGAGAGCTAACAGACTGTCTTCCTGGAATGTGTCCAGCCTATCAGTCCAGGGTCACGTAGAGCAGATAAGATGGCTACACAAAAAGCACAGTGGATGCGAGATCAGGTTGCAAGACACGAAAGTGACTAGAGGGGAAGTGGGTGGAAACCTTAATCGGGAACACTGTCATTCTGAGAATGGCTGCTTTGTTCTTTTGCTGTGATCATGAAAGACTCTTTAAATGGTAAGTGACTCTTTTTGCTTTGTCCTGCTTATCTACAGTCAAAGGGGGAAGGAAGCCAAGTCCCTGAAGCCTGACAGCGGAATACAAATAATAATATCACCACCACCATCATTAGACGGGATGGTGCTGTGGTCTAAACCACAGAGCCTAGGGCTTGCGGATCAGAAGGTTGGCGGTTCGAATCCCTAGGATGGGGTGAGCTCCCATTGCTTCGGTCCCAGCTCCTGCCAACCTAGCAGTTCGAAAGCACGTCAAGTGCAAGTAGATAAATAGGTACCGCTCTGGCGGGAAGGTAAACGGCGTTTCTGTGCACTGCTCTGGTTCGCCAGAAGCGACTTAGTCATGCTGGCCACATGACCCGGAAGCTGCCTGCTTACATCCCTCCTCTGATGCCTTCTTACATCCCTCTTCTGAGGTTGGTTGTGGATAGGATGGCAGCCTTAAGGCCCCTACTCATGTTACGTTTACGGAATGGGAGGTCTTTTTGCAAAACTCCCGTTCACACTGTAATGGCAGCATCAGAAGCAAAGGTCCCCCCCCCAAACCTTCTCATAGCAATATTGCTCCTCTTGGAAACCTGGTTTCTCCGTCATGGTCCAGCAGGGTCAGCGTGGGTTGTTTTGCCATTTGAGGTGGGCAAGCGGTGGTGAGCATCATGCTCCTCAGAGCTTGGATCTGCCACCTGAGGCAAAGCCATTTCTGACCCCATGGGGGAAGAGAGGGGGTTGCGGTCTTGCCCCTCCCCCCAAGCGCGGGGGCTGGCCTGCTGCCCCCGCGAGAGTTGGGGGAATCCCTGGGCGTGCCTTCCACCCGTCCACCAATCGGCGGGCTGGGGGAGGCATGGCCTTGGCATACTTAAGGCCAGGCACGCCCAGGGACCACCCTCTTTACTCCTGGCCAGCTGAGAGGTTTTCCCGTCCCACCCACCCTTAGGTATAGGTTAGCTTAGGTAGATATGACCTTGCTATGGACTTCGGTTGGTCGCCGCAAGGGGCCTGGTAGGAATTTTTCCAAGTTGGCGAACTTACGGCCTTTTGGTTTTTTCGCCTACCTCGTAGCAAACGTCACAACTTTCTTTAGTATTGGCGGTTAGGCATTGGCTGGGGGTTCAATTGTTATGCAAATGGATCGGGGGGAAGGTACGCCATCACCTTCCCCAAGAAAAGGGGTAGTCCGGTAAAGGACTCCAGGGGGCGTTGTCTTGTCCGAAACCTGGGAATGTAAGGGCCTCCGGCACGCCCCCGAGCGGTGACACCCGTGGGATCCTAGTTGGCGTACTTCAACAGGACCCCCCACGGTTCGTGTTAACCCATCCCGGTCACCATGCCGGGTAGTGGATAGGTGCCAATGCCTAAGGCCAATACCTTCAATTCTCTAATCAATAAAGTTGTGGCCTTTTCATGCCCAATTAACTTAATCAACGTCTCCTGTGTCTTTATTTCTGGGGGGGGAGGGGTATTGACACGCAACTGCCTCACCTTGCCTCATGGGTGGGCTGGTCCAGCTTTCATTATCTCACCTTTGAGCTTCTGGGAGAAAGTGTGCCATTGTTGATTCCATACTGCAGATATAAAGCAAGAAGAAGACACAGGATGAGACTGTGGCATTCTGGAACATTTCATTTCAGATTGCAGGCAGGGCATAAATCTACTGGACAATTTCACACAGTTTGCTTAAAAGAGAAAAACTGGTCTGATTTGCACTTCCTGGATCACAGGCGAGAAACCTATGGCCCTCCACATGCTGCTGGACTCCAGCTTACTTCATGTCTATCTAGTGGACACGGTGGCTGAAGCCAGTGGGAGTTGGACTTCAGAAACATCTGAAGTCACCCTTGTTCTAGAACAGATGCAGATTAGAATGCTGTTATCCATCACTGCTCACATGTCTCTGAATTTTGCAATATAATTATTGAGTAGAAAACTGTTCCAAAATGTGTATAGAAATGCATATTTTAGAGTCAAATCTGCAATTTCTTTATATACAAAAATCCATGTACAAAAATGTGCATTTTAAGGGGGGCGGGAACAGAATCAAACCAGCATTTTGGGTGCATTCTTAATGAAATCACAGATGGATGCTTAAATGAGGGAGAACAGACTTTTTGATGAACTCATGCAAAACCTGACATGAAGCAGAAATAGACTGAGCCATCCATTCCTGGAGGAGTGTGTGGCATATCTTGTTTTTCAGTGCTCACCATGGGGGGAGGGACTCTCTGCATATAAGCAACTAGTGTATCAAGGAGAGGGCTATTTGAGAATGAGCTAGCCAAGACAACTTCCTGTTTTTGCATTCATGAGACATGGCCACTGCCTGGATGCCCACCCCTCCTCATTTAAGGTCAAGTATGTCCAGTGAATGCAACATGTGGCTTCTTCTTGACTGAGGTGTTATTGATCAGTGGTAGGTCATTCTTAAATCATCATGAGTCTCGGTTTGTAAAAAAGACACAACTTTCAATAATAATAATAATAATAATAATAATAATAATAATAATAATAATTTATTATTTATACTCCCAGCCACTCTGGGTGGCTTTCAACAGAATATTAAAATACAATAATCTATTAAACATTAAAAGCTTCCCTAAACAGGGCTGCCTTCAGATGTCTTCTAAAAGTCTGGTAGTTGTTGTTCTCTTTGACATCTGGTGGGAGGGCGTTCCACAGGGTGGGTGCCGCTAGCAAGAAGGCCTCTGCCTGGTTCCTTGTAACTTGGCTTCTCGCAGCGAGGGAACCACCAGAAGGCCCTTGGTGCTGGACCTCAGTGTCCGGGTAGAACGATGGGGGTGGAGACGCTCCTTCAGGTATACTTGACCGAGGCCGTTTAGGGCTTTAAAGGTCAGCACCAACACTTTGAATTGTGTTCGGAAACGTACTGGGAGCCAATGTAGGTCTTTCAAGACCGGTTTCATGTGGTCTCAGTGGCCGTTCCCAGTCCCCTGTCTAGCTGCCACATTCTGGATTAGTTGTAGTTTCCAGGTCACCTTCAAAGTTAGCTCCACATAGAGCGCATTGGAGTTTGGATTTGGATTTGATATCCCGCTTTATCACTACCCAAAGGAGTCTCAAAGTGGCTAACATTCTCCTTTCCCCTCCTCCCCCACAACAAACACTCTGTGAGGTGAGTGGGGCTGAGAGACTTCAAAGAAATGTGACTGGCCCAAGGTCACCCAGCAGCTGCATGTGGAGGAGTGGAGACGTGAACCCGGTTCCCCAGATTACGAATCTACCGCTCTTAACCACTACACCACACACCATTGCAGTTGTCCAAGCGAGAGATAACCAGAGCATGCACCACTCTGGTGAGACAGTCTGTGGGCAGGTAGGGTCTAAGCCTGCATACCAGATGGAGCTAATAAACAGCTGCTCTGGTCACAGAATTGACCTGCACCTCCATGGAGATTTTTATTGTATTAGGTCTGGGGAGAGAGCCTCAAGCCCAGGAGTCCAATGTGGAGGCCTAACCTAAGGCTCTCTGGCCCTTGAGACTTTCCCTGGACCACACCCATTTATGAAGCCACATTCTTCTCCCCAGGACACCCACTTCATTGGTTCTGCTCCATGCCCTCCTTGAATGCTTTTGCCTGGGTAGAATTTGTCCTTGAACTGTGTGATAATGCCTCTGGGTTGTTTGGACAGAGGATTGTGAAGGTTGTTTTTGTGTTTGTAGAAGCCTCTGACTTGTGTGGCTGGAAGGTAGCATTTCTCTGCCAATTTTGGTCTTTAGCCTCACTCACAACTGACATGCAGCCTCCAGAAGGTCCCCCAAGGGAATTTGAAACCTTCAGGCTGAAAAAGTTTCTCTACCCCTGGCATTCAGGAGTATTTTAAAAATGTATTTATTTAAAACAAAAAAAAATCCTTCCAGTAGCACCTTAAAGACCAACTAAGTTAGTTCTTGGTATGAGCTTTCGTGTGCATGCACACTTCTTCAGATACACACGAAAGCTCATACCAAGAACTAACTTAGTTGGTCTTTAAGGTGCTACTGGAAGGAATTTTTTTTGTTTTGACTATGGCAGACCAACACGGCTACCTATCTGTATTTATTTAAAGTTAGCCGTGCTTTGGTTTTAATGCCATTTTTCTTGTTTCCGACCTGTCATTCACAGACCTTGGTGGTTTACAGAAAAGTAGCCTAATCATCAGCCCCAGCAGGTGCCACACACTGTGGGCAGATTAATTTGAGAGCAGTGGTGGGTTGCTATAATATATCAGCAACAGTTGCTGTAAATAAGTAAGAAGGGAGTCAGACAATTGTCTTGGCATGCAAATGCACTGAGAATGGGAAAGCTAATATTGCCCTGTTTCTTCTTCTGAATATGCTAGTGGGATGGGGCCAGTGAAAATAACTCAAGATGGGAGCACCCAGGATGGCTTGGCAAATCCGCCCCCTCCCCACTGCTTTCTCTGCAGATCAGTTCTTCTTTCAGCCTCTCCATGACCCAAGTCGCTCTTACTCCAGTGACTAAGGCTGGGACAAATGGGACATGACAAATGAACATGAAATTCCAGTTGCAGGGAGGAAACCATTGTCAGGGAGAGTCAAACTAGGTTATTAAGTCACAGGGGTAAATGGAGCCCCAGGACTCATCGTATGCCTTGTTTTGAAAAACAATCGCAGCTCCAAGTCGCAGCAGACATCCCCCACATCGCCGTACACATGCACAAGTCTGTACATTTGTGACAGTAAAATCAGTGTAGGGCCACGGAGTAATCTCTCTGAGCTCCCTTTGGACAGCTATCACTGCCAAAGGTGTGGATTTGCATAAATACGCCTTTTCAAAGGCATTAGTGGAATCTCATGTGGCTAGTTCTGTCTCTTATGAGTTCGTGTTTTCCGCTCAGTCAGCTCTGAAGTCTAGTAGACAGCATAATTTAGAAATCTCTCTGGTGAGGTGCAGTTGGCAACATGCGTGTCCCTTGGGGAGAGTTACAGCTCCACCCATCTCCTTTCTCCATGACGGGAACATGCATCTCATCAGAAAACAGGATGCCTGTTGGGGGTTCTTAGCTATCTTGGTGGCCTTGCAGGACTGAGGTAGGAAAGCACAATGTTGTCAGACTTCAACTACCATCAACCCCAGCCAGCAGGGCCAATGGCTGGGGATCATGGGTAGGTGTAGTCTAGCAATATATGGAGTTGACTCAGGCATGTTTGATGCTGGTGGGATGAGCTAAAGAGCAGGAGGTGGACCCTCTTCTACCATCCTTACTGCAGATGACTTTTTTTGTTTTGTGGTACTAGGAGTGGATGACGTGAGTGGAGCTGCACGGTCAGGGGAAAAACAATGTTGTCCAGGGTTGTAAAGACTGTGGAGAGAATAATTGGGTGCACTCTCCCCACCTTGGACCAAATCTATGCTTCCAGGTGCCATAAGAAAGCTGCAGAGATAGTGCAGGATAGCGTGCACCCCGGAAATGATCTCTTTCAGCTTCTGCCTTCTGGAAGAAGGTACAGGGTTATAAAGACTAGGACTAGCCACCTGAGAAACAGTTTCTATCCAAATGTGATTTTGCTTTTAAACACAGTGTAAAGTAGTCTCTATGGGAGTATATTGTATTTAATTATGGGGTATTAGAGTTTTTAGGGTGCTGACCAGGCTGGGACAGCAGGCTTGTTGGTTTCTGAATGTCTGATGTAGATTTTCAATTTCGTTGTTCTGTATGGGACAATGACAACAAAGATTATCGTATCGTATTATCGTAAATGCCTTATCTGTTTGCTATATCGCTGAGATTTTCCTCACTGGCATGTTAGAAGACATCTGGGGTTGCTTTGGGACCTGAGGTGGGCTGGGTGAGATGGTGCTGCAGTCAAAAAGAAGTGGCGAATAGCAGGGTAAGGAAGTCTGTTCTGGCACAACACTCCTTTGCTTCACATGCCACCCCCCCCCACACTTCTTAGCAGAAAAAAATAATGTGTGGGCTAAGATTAGTGAGCTCAACTGTCTAACTTGATCTTCTATGTAAGACATTTTTTAAAAAGAGGGAAAGAGGCACTGGACTAAAAATGCACTGAAAAATAAATACTTCAGCTATCCATTCCTACTCAAAAGCAGTACATTCACCGCCTCCACATTGCCAAGGTGCATCTTGTTGCCTCTTTAAAATATATGAAATGGGTGCTTTACCTGCTTTGAAATTTGTTGTTGTTGCTGCTGCTGTTTAATTTGATTATTTTTAATTACCTGCCCTTTGCCCCAAGGTCCCAAGCTGGGTTATAGCAAATAAAACACAATGTTAAAAACTGTTTAAAACAACTTATGATCCCAAAAATGAATACACTGTGCAAGATACATTGTTTGAAATACAACACATTCTTTCATATCCATGCCAAGGTAAGTTTCGCCTGCTAAATATCTGCGTGCTAGGCAGGTGTTAAAGGCACAGATGCCTCTTTTATTTAACATTTATAAGATTTACAGCTTCTTGAATGGTAAGAACCATTTCTCAGTAGTCACGCCCACCCTTTGGAACACCCTCCCATGAGAGGTCAAGGAAATAAACGACATCTGAAGGCAGCCCTGTACAGGGAGGTTTTTAAATGTTCAAGGTTTTTCGTGTTTTGTTATTTTGTTGGAAGTTGCCCAAAGTGGCTGGGGCAAGCCAGTCAAATGGGCGGCATATAAAACAGCAACAACAAAGAACAGAAAAACTACAACAACCTCTTAGCGCCTTGAAAATTTACCACCACACTTTGTCCTATTACTATAATTTATTAAATTTGTATACCACCCTTCATTCATAGATCCCAGGGCATTTCACGACATAACATTCCTATTATTTGGTCCCTTACAGAGCAATCCTATTTAGCCTAAAAGAATTCTCAAATGTTGCCCTGTATTTGGATGGTTATGAAGAGTGACACAAGACTGGCAAAGGGTTTGTGGAGGGAACCACTGAAACAAATACAGTGGTACCTCGAGTTACATACGCTTCAGGTTACATATGCTTCAGGTTACAGACTCCGCTAACCTAGAAATAGTACCTCGGGTTAAGAACTTTGCTTCAGGATGAGAACAGAAATTGCACTGCGGCGGTGCGGCAGCAGCGGGAGGCCCCATTAGCTAAAGTGGTGCTTCAGGTTAAGAACAGTTTCAGGTTAAGAACGGACATCCAGAATGAATTAAGTACATAACCAGAGGTACCACTGTAAGCAAAATCGGTTGCAAAATCGGACGCAATGGAAAGATCCGTTGTCTATCCTTAGGAGAGAATCACCTCATTTGCTTCATCCAATTTGGTTGCTGTGTGAGAAGCAGTATTTGATGTGAGTAACTTGAAATGTTAACAAGCATGTGCTATGCAAATGCCACCTACCACTGAGATTGGAAATAGAGTCAGAAGTGTTTTGGGTTGATGGAAGAAGCAGCACACTGTGGTGTGCTCTGGCCTCAAAGGCCACTAGCACATCAGGTAATTAGCACAGTGATGGACTGAAATACTTTGTTCCTTAAGATCCCCTGGCTCAATAAACCTATCTGCTTTTTAATAAGTGTGAGATACATAGAGGAAGGGAGGGAGGGAGAGAGGATATTATGCAAATGTACTAAAAGCTTCCTCTTTTACTGTCATTATCTATTCTAATACTATGGTCCCGTCTCAGTTTTTCTTTTAGTTAAGCAACAGAATCCACTTTGTGTCTCCTGAAAACTACACGCTAATTGGTTGCTCTTTTAGCTAATTAGGGCATATTTTATGCAGCAAGGAAATGATTCCAAATAGCTTAACCATTATTTTGTCATCAAAAGTAGAGCCATGAGGGAGACAGTATTAATTAAACTTCAGCTTTCGTTAGGAAAATGGCAGGGTCGGCCTCAACCTGCTGCTTCTAGGGTTGTACAAAAGTGGTTTCATCCATTCTGATATTCATTCACACTTTCCTGTGGCATTTTCTGTTCTGCTGCAATGGACTTGTTGTTAGTTTCTCCTGTTTCGTGATCAGCTGATGCGGAAATATGTGTATTTTTGCCTATATTAGTTACAGATAGGTAGCCGTGTTGGTCTGCCATAGTCAAAACAAAAAAAATTCCTTCCAGTAGCACCTTAAAGACCAACTAAGTTAGTTCTTGGTATGAGCTTTCGTGTGCATGCACACTTCTGCCAATCACCCATTCCCACCACCCTTCTGAGTAATACCCCTCCCCACCTTCTCACTATATAGAAGGGTCTGGAAACTTCTGTTTCAGTGTATCTGAAGAAGTGTGCATGCACACGAAAGCTCATACCAAGAGCTAAATTAGTTGGTCTTTAAGGTGCTACTGGAAGGATTTTTGTTTTGTTTTGCCTATATTAGAACACACATAACAGACATGCATGTCTCAGCCATCAACAGATACTTAAAAATCTGTTGTCTTCCCATTTAGCTTTTTGTAGCAAAAACAAAGAATTTGGCAGCACTTTAAAAACAGAGATAATGAAATCGTCTATGGCTAGGGATGTAATGTTTTCCCTCCCATACTGGGTTGGTTGCGATGAGCATTGAGTCTACTATGCTGCACTTTGACTTTTGCTAAAACCTCTGCTATTCTTCTCTTTATCCACTGTGGCTGAAAATTACATAATTAATGATGTAATTAATTTCAATGCATTTCAGTGAAAGGAATACATAAAAAGAATGCACCAAACAATTGTTTATGAAACATTTGCAGACTAAAAGCAACAACAATATTTGCACATATTTGATTGCATGATTTCCATTCCTAACTTCAGAAGATCATGGAAAATGTGGAAATTTCAGCTGCCATTTCTGCTTCTGGCAGAGCTCTCTGACACCCCTACTAGTGGCCAATCACAATACATCTTATTGCTGCAATTCTAACCATCTTCTCAGAAGTAAGTTTAATTCAGTCCAATGGGGTTTACACCCAGGTAAGTAGGGTTAGGATTGCAGCCTGCCTTGCTCGCTTAACCACATATATGACATGTCTTATTGCAACATTTTCTTTCATAAATGCATATTTTAAACAGAAAATTTCTCTGCTGAAACACTCCAGCTAATTTAACTTTGAGATGTTTCCAGTATACATGATTCTGTGTTTGACAGCTTTAAATCCCCTGTTTTGTGCCAAAGTATTCCTGCCATGTGAAGCAGAACAATAATGAATGATGTGTTTAATCGGTTTTAAAAAGCTATGGAGATTTTCCTGGGAGTAGGGCAAGGATGCTTTTGAAACAAAATATTTAAAACAAAGATTTAGGGGATGGATGGATGGTCGAAGATGAGCAGTGAAATCTGGTTATTTCTGACAAAGAAAAAGTCTACAGGTAGCAAAAGAAATCATATATTTCTTCTCAATACTGAAGCACCTTGCATTTTCAGCATTCCTAAGCTCCTGATTTTGGAGCATACAGTTGCCTCTTCACGATGATTGCGACAGGGACCTTGCAGAAACAGTGCTGAGTCTTTGACCACCTGTGACCTCAGGCTACCACACCACTGCATGTAATTAAATCGAACACTTAGTTAGGGCTATGCACGCTCTAAGCAAAAATACTTCGATACCACTATTTGAAAGAAGTGGTTGATGGAAGCATGAAAGGGCTAACAGTACCCACCTCTTCTCCTTCTTTGGTTAGCTTGTAGAGTATGTTGTCATGGATATTAGTCTCTGCTCTGGAGGAGATTCATGCAGTGAGTAAGGATCATCCCACCCCACACATCCAGCCTCTCCATTCCCTTAATGGAATGTGGTGACGTGTAATGTTTCTGTTTTTCTGCATGCAGGTGACCTATGAAACAATCCATGAGTAGCAACTGAATTTATACAAGTAGCAAAGACCTCTCTTTCCGCTTCTTCTTTGCCAGCTTGGCTCAAAAGCAAACACTGTCCAAATGAAATATTACCAATGACTCCAAATTTATTTTTGGTTCTTTGGACAAATGTTAAAGAGCCCAATACTTCCCTGTGCAGGAATTCTGCTTTGTGGGTTGCCGTGGAAGTAATTCTGACAGAATGAATACCGTTTGCTCAAAGAAAGGAAGGATAAGAAGCAGGGACAGAATGCATCAATAGTCAGACCCAACATCAGCACTTGAAATCCTTGGACAGCTGCTAGAGCCTCAATGCTTTTTATTTCATGGGCCTGGTGTTCCTAGAAGCTGTGTCTATCTGAATAATCATAGTTTAGAGGTCCCAGGCCCTAAGGAAGTCAGATTATCCTCCACCAGGGCCAGGGCCTTCTCAGTGATGGCTCCATGGTGGAATGCTCTGTCCCTTGAGACCAGGGCTTTGTAGGATTTAACTTCCTTCCACAGGGCCTGTAAGAGAGCTATTCTGCCTGGCTTTCAATTTGAACTTAGCCTGATCTTTTATTCTCCTTCCATCCTTCCCCCTCTCCTTTTTATGAAGATTACCCACTCTGGGATCCCACAGCTAATTCTCCCCTGGTCTCCTCGCTGGCCCAAATAGGACTAATTTAGCCAGCTAGTCCTGGTGATCATCTAATGTTTATTGGATGGATTTCCCCCCTAAATTGATTTTTGAATTCTGAATTTATTGTTATCCATGTTTTATACTGTATTTTATGCTGTTTTTTTGTTGCATCAATTAAGTGTTTTAAATTTGTTGTTAGGCACCCTGAGCCCGGTTTTCTGAACTGGGAAGGGCAGGGTATAAATTAAAATTTATTTATTTATTTAAATTTACCACAATCCTTGGGCATTGTGGGAAATTTAAAGGGGCAGCATCCAATCACTTGTCCAGTGACAGCTTCCCAGTATCACTGCCACATGAGCCTGCTAGGGCCGTCCAGGTGAAGAGGGTTTAACAACAACTTGTGAGTATGCCTTAAGCCTAACAAGACCAAAACACTGAGGTAAAAAAAAAAAACAGAGCAGCAAGCTAAAACAGTTGAAACTGATAAAATTTGGAACAACAACCAAACAAACTTACATACAAAAGCAGGCAGGGAGGGAGATGGGCTAAGATGAACCCACTGGATCCCAATATGGTCTTACTACCATTGTGCAACAGCATCAGGCCCATGTGTGGCAGGAAAGTTGGTTCAGTGGTGGCTCTGCTGCGTGTAAAGCCCCACCAACACAGTGGGGAAATTTGGATTATGCCCTGGTGTTGGTGTCAGGTAAGCTTCCCTGGGGAGAGCATTTCAGAAATGAGGTGCCACCACTGAGGGTGCCCTGTTTTGGGCCATCACCTGCTTCATCTCTGAACCCAAGGAAGGGGCTCAGTCAAGATCTCATCCTGTTCTTATAAAGCATCTATGGATATCTGCCAGTTAAGCCTAAATTCTGCTGACAGAATAAACCAGCTGCCTGTAGAGGGAAATAGTATCTAAAGTAGGGTGATAAAGAAGAGAAGAAGAAGAGTTTGGATTTGATATCCCGCTTTATCACTACCCGAAGGAATCTCAAAGCAGCTCATATTCTCCTTTCCCTTCCTCCCCTACAACAAACACTCTGTGAGGTGAGTGGGGCTGAGAGACTTCAGAGAGTAGTGTGACTGGCCCAAGGTCACCCAGCAGCTGCATGTGGAGGAGCGGAGACGCGAACCCGGTTCCCCAGATTACGAGTCTACCGCTCTTTACCACTACACCACGCTGGCTCTCTGAGGAGGTATGCGGGTACTAATCATCTTATGCGTCCCACCTTGATCAGTCAAATGCATGCCTAACTCATGGCTTGCTTTTGAGTTTCCTTATCAGACACTGCACATGCGTTTATAAGCTTTCCTTCAGAACCATAAGTATTTGAAACTTTTCTTTCTCTCTTTCAAAACTGAGAGTCTGAAGATACCAAGCTTTGCGCCAGATGCCGTATTTTGCAGTTCAGAACTGAGGGTGTACAGAATACACAGAGTCCCATTTGAGTGCATATTTTTATCCACATCACAAAATATTGTTCAGCAAGACCTAAAATCTATTATAATGTCAGAAGATTGTGTTTGAAGAGAATTTCTTTAAAGAGGAGAGTGGGAAACTTGCTTTGCATCTTATTGTCCCATTCTGCCAAGTTTATTTGGGCTACCTGCCAAATTACACTCCAACGAACCTCCTCTGCAAAAGCCTTGGCAGATCAGCACAGGCTGTTCGGAGGGCACAGGATTTGAAAGACAGCAAAACAATTTTAAGTGCTCAGTAGGTATTCAAGGAAGCTAATTATAATGGTGGTAACTGCGTATAGACCATATGGAATCAGAATCAGATAATGGAATGATTCTTGATGTCTTTTCAAGGTACCACTCATCCATGCTCCATAATCATTGCCCTGGCATACAAAACTTCATCCCACAAAAATCTATCTCCAGCACTGACTTACCATTATAAATAATCTTACATTCAGCCGAGATGCAAGAATTCATTGCCAACTAAATTTTAATGAGTACTTTTCTCCTGTTGTGATCGACATTAGATCTTACTTTCAGAACAGAATGCACAACACCATGATTTCATCAGACTGGAAAAACACACACACTTCTATTACAGTCTAAGACAGGGCAGGGATAGCCTAAGACATCATGTCCCTCCAGATGTTGTTGGACTACCAGGATAGGCAATCTGTGGCTCTCCAGATGTTGTTGGACTAATTTCTGACCATTAGGCATGCTGACTGGGGCTGATGGGAATTAAACAGCATCTGGAAGGGCCAGCCCAATAAATTTTGGCACCTGAGGTGCACCGTAGAATGCGGTCCTCCTCCCTGCCAGGGAAGAAGGGGTGAGGGAAAATCTACATCAGGAACAAAGGGGGGGGGGAGGGAGAAATATCTACATTGGGATCTGCTGCCCCAATGGACCCTGCAGCCTGAGGCAGCCACTTCACCTTGCCGCATGGGTGGACCGGTCCTGGCATCTGGAATGTCATAGGTTACTCATCCTTGACTTGGACAAATGGAAACAGTTTCCCCTTTTCCTCTAGCTTAGCGGTTCTCAACCTGTGGGTCCCCAGATGTTGTTGGACTACAACTCCCATCATCCCTGAGCTCTGGCCTTGCTAGCTAGGGGTGATGGGAGTTGTAGTTCAACAACATCTGGGGACCCACAGGTTGAGAAAGGTTGCCTAGCTTGACAGCATAAAAGCCACAACTGCTTTCCACCCTGTATAATTGTGGCTGTTCTTGATCACTTTTAGAGCCATCTGACATGATGACATAATCATGATAAGACCAGAATTTATGCATGACACCATTTTATTCCCTGATGGACTGGTGTTTTCTGGAATGCCAATCCAGATAACAGGGGGGAAGGGGTAATGCTCTTGCTCATTTGCTATGCTTTTTGTAGTGAAATGTAACCCAGAGACACATTTTATCAGTCAGCGATTCAGGGTTTTAATAATATATAAATGTGCTTCTCCTTTTTCATTTGATTTGGCATGTGGTGCATGCTCTGTCCCTCTCCTTCTTTTTCTCTCCTTTTGTTTCTTTAATCTGAAGAAGGAATTAGCCAAGGGAGAGATTCCTAGGTTCCTTGTCACTAATGTCAGCAAATCAAAATAAGTACAAACAAACAAACAAACAAACAAACAAACAGGAATAGGGTTTTCTGAACATTTCAGTGTTTTTTCTTCCCTAATTTCTGCCTTGCTCCTTAATCTCAGTGAAAGATGAGATCCCCACACACCCAGTTCTACTAAAAAAAAATATGAACAATTCTTGTATACAATATGCATTAATTTTTATATAATATTATACACATAGACTCCAGATTTTCTAAAGCAAACAGCACATTAGCAGATACATGCAACAATGCAATTATGTAGAAATACAGATTTATTAACGCACTTGTAGATCTCTGCTATGGAAATATAGTACAGCAAAGGGCTTTGTACGTGTTATACATTTGTATGTGTTATACATATAATATACATTTTGTTTTGTGTCTGATTTAGCATATAACTGGTGAGGCTTTTCAGACAACAATTGGCAAGGCATGTGTGGCTTGACAGAAGCAGCCACTCATTGGTAGATATTCAGGTTCTGTTTAAAAAAAAACCCACCCCTGAATTAGAGGGATGGAAGTGGATACTATTAGTGCATCAATCCAAATGAAAACGTAACTAATTTTTGGTGTGTCCAGGAAAAGAAACACAATGGGCTGTATCTGATGAAGTCATCCCATTAGTGCAAGGTCTTTGCCTTGTTCAATTTCATCTGTTGTTGTTGTTGTTAAAAATACTTACATACCACATAATATCATGGCAGCAAACAGATACAGACAGATATACCATATTTTTCCATGTATAAGACTAAGTTTCCCCCAAAAAAATAATGTCCAAAATTTGGGGGCATCTTATACATGGGGGCCATCTCCCCCCCCCCCATTTTCTTAAATTGGAGTCCCCCAAAATAGAGGTTGTCTTATACATGGGGGTGTCTTATAGAGGGGAAAATACGGTAGATAGATGCGGGGGAGAGAGAGAGACAGACAGACATGAATGAGAAACCTCCTCTCATCCTCCTCTTCCCAATAGGCAGGGCACTGGGGTAACATAATAATACATTAAGAGCAACTAAACTGCCATTGAATGTAAATACTTCTTTGCACAAAAGCCCAGCTGGCAAATGTATACTGTGGTATCCAAATATTTGCAGAATCAATAGCTGCAAATCTATTAAACAATCACCACTGTTAGCATTGGGAATTTTATTCCCACACCTGACACATGGCCTAATTATAATCAATGGTACAAGAATCAGAGGCCTGTAACTGTTGGACAATCTCCCAATAATGTTAATTTCTAGAACTGTGTGCAGCTTCTCTTTAATTTTTTTGCCCCAAGGCAATGCAAATATAATGAAATACGTGCAATGCATATTCAACCTCACTTATGCATTTGAATTTGAGCAGTGACTTTATTCTGCTATATTTGTTAGGAAATTAATTCAAGCAGAAAGAAATTGGGTACCACAACCTCTATACCTTTGGTCTCTATGTAAGGGCACAAAGCAGATATTACTGGGAGATGACATTTGGAAGATATTTCCTAACCGCATGAAAAAAAGCTAACTGAAGTTACTTCAGTGATCTATTTAGAGAAAGGCCATATTGCAAAAAGTTGCAAAGTTGCCATCAGTCTGTCTCTGGAGACAATGGAAGAGTGCGCCTTCAGAAGTAAAGTCAAACAATTGGAGAGTTACAGTGACTGCTGTGGTTTTAGAGACCATTACAGGAGAGAGATGTTTTATTACAGGTGGGACAGATGAAGGCTTCCGGTTTTGCTGTCATAGGTAGGTAAAGGTATAGGACCCCTGGAAGGTTAAGTCCAGTCAAATGTGACTATGGCTGTGTTGCTCATCTTGCTTTTCAGGCCAAGGGAGCCAGCGTTTGTCCACAGACAGCTTTCCGGGTTATGTGGCCAGCATGGCTAAACTGCTACTGGCTCAACGGGGCATAATGACGGAAGCCAGAGCACACAGAAACCCTGTTTACCTTCCCTCTACAGCAGTACCTATTTATCTTCTTGCACTGGTGTGCTTTCGAACTGCTAGGTTGGCAGCAGCAGGGACAGAGCAATGGGAGCTCACCCTGTCACTCAGATTCAAACTGCTGACCTTCCGATCAGCAAGCCCAAGAGACTCATTGGTTTAGACCACAGCGCCACCCACTGTCATAGGTGCAGCTTGGTGTTTCTTCTCTCTGTGCTCCTCCCAGTGATCATTCCTCTTCTGGTCGCTGCTGTGAATATACAACCTGACCCTGTGTCTCCAGGCGCTGTGGTCACCTGCAAGAGATTATCATATTGGGGTTAATGTTGTCAGACATCATGTCATGTTTGCAGACATCTTTGTAACTGAAGTCAAGACACATACATCTCTCCTCTGGCACCTCATAACCCACCTACTTTCAGCAGCCAGAAACACCATAACCAGACACTGGAGAGACCTGTCAGGAGTAAGCATGGACCAATGGTACCAAATAGTATGGGAAACAGCCTTACTAGAAAAATTAACCAATAAACTGAAACTGACACGGGGACAAATAGAAGAAGACGCCTTCACCCCGGTATGGCTCCCCTTTATCACATACACAGCCCAACAAGACAATGACAATAATCCACCAACAGCATACAAATCAATACGGCTAACCTGATCCAAAACACCCACCCACCTCACCCACACATGAAAACAAAGATCACCACAGCCAATCACAAACAAACAACCACACCCTAGGCCAACCCCAAAGGAACACAAATTGCACAGAACCTGCACAAGCGATGCTGACACAAAACCCCACATATATTAAGTATATTAGAAACACCGCCACCCGACCCCACCCCACCCATCTCCCACCCCTTTCCCCTTCTTCTTCCTAATGTCTCAACAAATGAAACTGATCTGTAAAAAATGTTACTTGGAGAAAAAGAGAGAGAGAGATTGCACATACTAAGAAAATCTTTAATAAAATCTTTAATAAAAACACATTTAAAATCTCTCCTCTGGCACCATGAAATATGTGTCTACACCAAATGTGGGAGACCTTTGGCATCTTAGCATGAGGAGGGTAGAATGCTTGAGCCCCTCTTTGGTTTTTCTACAGGAACTGGGAGCCATTCACTCGTCCTCTGTCTGCTCTTGAATGTGACACTCAAAGGTGTCTTCTGTTAAAGGGGTAATACCATTAACAGAATAGAGATTATTTGTTTTCCATGTCTAGCTTTGATTATAATGAATGGCACTAGACAATACCACTAGTCGAACCATACAATCTATGCACAGTCAGAAACAGTAACACTTCTGAATACCGTTGCTGCAAACCACAGGGGAGAGTGGTCTTGTGCTTGGGTCCTATTCGTGCGTTTCTCTCAGGCATCTGGTTGGCCACTGTGAGAACAGGATGCTGGACCAGATAGGTCATCCGCCTAATTCAGCAAACTCTTCTTAGGTTCTTATGCAGCATTGGTTCTGCACACTCCAGCCAATGTGGTGTTGTTGGACTCCAGTTTCTATCAGCCCCAGCCATCATGGCCAATGGTCAGGGATGCTAGAAACTGTTGTCTAGAAACATCTGGAGAATATCACATTGGCTACCCATGCTTTTAGTCCCATGCCTTCAAAAATGTAAGCCAGCGTGGAAGACCATGGTGAAGGGGTAGAGCTTTGTGGGTGGTCACTGATTCCCTTCCTAGTGGATCTGATGAATTGGCTGCAATCTGGGAGGGGAAACCTGCTTCTTAGCCAAGAAACTGAAGTGATTAGAAGGAAGGGGAAGGTAAAATGTCAACATACAAGTGTCAACAAGGCTGCCATCTATTCATAGTGGCCGGGAATAAAGACTTTACTGGGGGACACCATTCCTTTGGGAGAAAATTCCACCCCAATAAAGGATGGTCTGGTACTCAGCAGCAGACACCATTATTATTTAGTATTTATTAAATTTGTTAGTCGCTTTATCTCGTTCAAGGCAAAGAAAAGCACCATGGGGAATGCGCCATTCTGGACATACCTTACAATGGGCCCTTCAACGCACCATTCCTCTCTCTACAAAAATCAGTCATCACTAAGGTAAGAATTTTATTTGTACAGAGAACAACCTTTTTTTTGCGTATTCAAAGCACCATGCATGTATGTGCTGTTTTTGGACCCATAAGAGGGCAGAACATGGCAGGGCAGGCTTATGCATGCTCTGCTGACAAGCATGATGACCTGAAATGCAAATCCCACGCAAATCGGGGGTAGCCTGCACTACAAAAGCATGCATGGGTCTCTCATTCTTTGAGCTCATCTCTAAAGTATTATGACTCAAGTCGGCCAAAAATTCTCTCCCTTCCCCCTTCCCCCCGCATCCCCAAGCTATCAACTGCAAATTTTTTGGTCTTCCTTTTAAAACAGCAGCACACAACTTTTGAGCTGCTGAAGGGTTTTTATCAATGAATTCCAGAACTTCCTCTTGCATTCTTCCAGCTTCATTCCTACCCATATTTCCAACTTCCTTTGAGTTACTGGTGTGGGGAATCACTAAGACACCCTGCTATAAAACTGACAGCTAAGCTGGATTGTCTTCTTGTCACACCAATTTCCCCAGGACACACGGAGGAAATGACAGCTATTCATTGTTCCCCTTCTCTTCTGCCGTCACGTCAACAAAGAGCTGGAGCGATCTCTAATGCACCTTCAAATTTGGGCACATGGATTTTCCTTGTCCCCGCTCTCCAATTATCACTTGTCATGTGCAATATGAATGACTTCCACTTTGTCTTATTGTCCAAAGAAATGTGTTCTCTTCAAATGAGATACAGTGGTTTTCAAAGAGTCAAGCTATACATTTGCTCTGAATGGGACCAGCCGCTGTGAGAATTACATGTCTTATCATTTGTAGAAGGCAATGTGCATTTTTTCCAAATGGGCGTCATGTTTCTGCAGTCATTTATAATCTATCAAACACGCATTAATTCTCCAACTGAATATTTTATATATACTTTACATCATTATTATGGTTGTTGCTGTTTATGTGGGGTTTCCCCCCTCTAAAAATGAAACTCAAAGCAACTCGCAAAAACAAACGTTGCAAATAAGAATGGAAACAAGATTAAAACAGCTGAAAATAAACAATATATAAAATAAATGAGCAAATAATATATAAAATACAGAGCCAACTCCACCCCACCCTGCTAAAGTTAAGATCCAAAGGCATGGCTGAATAAGAATGTTTTTAAGGGTAGGAGCACCTGGGCAATCCCAACCTGAATTTGCTGGGATGTGATTGAATTCCACTGCAAAATAGAGACAGCCCAGCATTGCCCAGAATCTGTATCATAGTTAACAAAGCACTGAATTTTTTTAAAGTCACTGCTTAGTTGTATAATGTTCTATTTTGCTACACAACGCCTTGCTGGATTTGAAGCAGCCTTTGTTAGGACTTGGTTGCAAATCTATGACTGCAGTAACAAAATACCCTAAAGAAAAATTGGCATAATGAATGACCCAAATCGTAAACCTTTCAAGCACATTAGGAGGAGGATTTGATGCAATCAAACATTTACAGTTAAATTGAGGCTGCTTAACACAATGGTTTTCCCACAAGACAATAAGTGTTGGAAATAATGAAGAATTTAGTGCTCAGGCTTCACTGCACATTTTTGAAAGACTTTAAAAGACAAATTTCTAGCTAGTTAGCCAAGAAGGGCTTAGCTCACTGCTGGCCTTCCATTTAATGCTGCATAGGGATGTTATATCACCAGCTGAGGTTAATGCAGGAATACCGTGCATAAATGCTGGCACAATATTGATTTGACAGTCTTAGCATAAATTAATACAAATTCAAAAATCTGCTTTGCTTTCAGTAACCACATAGAAGGTCTCATCTTCCACAGCCACCACCAGTTCTGTTACAAAAAGAACCATTGTCAGCAGAGCCAGTGCAAGAGGTGCTGCAACATCAGTGAGTGTGCACACACTTCTCAGGCTAGTTGAGCCCTGTCATATCTGCAAGGAGTGGGTACACTGCCAGCCTCATTCTGCACTAGCTGGTGCTCCTGAATGATGATTAAGGATAGGCCCATGGAGAATATGCTGCAGTAATCAAATTGGGAGGTTACCAATGTGTGGACCATAGTGACCAAGCTATCATTGTCCAAGAAATATGGTGCAGTTGATGTACCAACCAAAGCTGCTCATAGGTTATCTTTGCCACCAAAGTTACCTGGGCCTCTGAGGAAAATGGCGGAGCTTTTTCCAAAGGAGTTTCAAAACATCTAGAACAAATTTACCAAGTCTCAGACTGGTCAGCCTCAGAGTCTCTGTCTTATTCGGGTCCAGTTTCCGTTTATTAGTCCTTATTAATGCATGACCTCTTCTGGCCATCATCCCAATTCACTTCATCCCAATTCTCCTATTGCCTGCTCCCAATGGCGTCATGTAGATGTTAAATACTGTTTGGGGGTAAGATGGTATTCTATATCACCCTACAGCAAAGCTGCCAGGATGACCCCATAAGTAGGAGCAGATCCACTGTCACACAATGCCTTCAACCCACAACTCATTGTGATAGTCCAAGAGGATACTGTCATTAATGGTATCAAAAGCCACTGAGAGATCTGGCGGGATCAATTTCATCTGCCTTTATCTTCGAGGTTACAAAGATGTCTGCAAATGTGGCATGAAGGCTGGCAACATCAAGCCTGCAATGTGGGAACCCCTTGCAAATGACCACAGTGCCTGGAGACAGACGGTCAAGGGGTCCATCCATAGCAGTGACCTGAAGAGAAAACATTGCTGGGACATGGTGCATCTACAGTACCACAACCAGATGCCTTCATCTGCCCCAGCTGCAACAAAACATGTCTCTCTGGTATTGGTCTCTACAGCCACAGCAGGTGCTGTAACCTTCCAACAGTTTGACTTCGCCTCCAAAAGTACACTCCTCCATGGTCTCCGAAGTCAGATGGATGCCAACAACATCCATCAGAGCAACCAAGACTGGGTTTTGTCTCAAAATGGGGTCTGAACCAGATTGAAATGGGTTGTAATAATCGGTTTCATCCAATGATTCAGGGAACTCTATATTTACTGGACGTTGGTGAAAGAGACGGACAACTTGGAGAACAACTAGCTTCAGAAATGGGTTGGTGGGAGAAAGGCTCAAAGGAAGCAGGAGGTTGCTTGTCCTGAAAGTGTGCAGACCCATGGAAGATTGAAGAACCATGCGTGATTGTTACAAGCTGCATATGCTTGGCTTGGCTGCAGACTTTTACCTTTGCCAAAGTAAAAGTTAAAGGAGAGTTCAGAGCAGGGTGGGCTGTGCCAGGACTTCTGTCAGGCTCACTTCCTGTCATGTCCACCCCCAGCTAATTACCTTTCAGAAAGGAATTATGCAGTGCCTCAAAGCAACAGCTCAGTGTGTCGCTTGCCCTCCTTCAGAAAGGCAAATATAAGAATGCTGCCTGCAATTAAAAACTGCACATAATTGCCAGAGGATGGCTGATCCCTCTAAGGCTTCACAAACTTGTAGCAACGCAGTCTTGAGCACAAGACTCAAGACACAGCAATCTACTGGCACTATTCCTCCTCCATCAGAGGTTCGGTGTTCAAAACAGGGCAACTAATCACATTCCCTATAGATCCTTGTTAACTGACAGCTCCAGTTAAGTATATGATTCCCTTGGATGGAATTAGACAAGCAGGAGGAGAACCAGAATGCTCAGTCTTTCAATAAGCAACCCGCGTGGCAAGTCTCTTCTTGTTATTTCTGCAACGGAGTGTAGCCTTTGCAACAACTGCTTGTCGAAATACTTGCATCCCGAGACAGCTTCGCGCTTGCTGTGATGTTACTTTAGCTTGCTGATTTCCCTCCAGTTTTGTCCCAAAATAATGTGTCATCAGTCATGAAATACACTTTGGATAGAATGAATGGCTGTGGATGAAGTGGACTGACTGAAAGCATAGCTCAGTCGGTAATGCACGAGACTCTTAAACTCAGGGTCATGCGTTTGAGCCCCACGTTGGGCAAAAGACCACAGGGGGTTGGACTAGATGACTCTCATGGCCCCGACAATTTTGTGAATCTGTGGTCAGCCCAAGGGTGCCTGGTGGGCCACTATGAGTGTTGTTGTTGTTGTTTTCTATGCCACTCTTCATCTGAAGATCACAGTGCGGCTTACAATATAAAAACACAAACATACATGCCATAATAACAAACAAAAGCAATAATTCCCCTCCCCACACGGTACAGAATGATGGACCAGAAGGGTCTTTGGTCTGGGTCAGTAGGAGACAATGCAGTCAACTGCTTCTGCCCAATTTCCCTGAGTATTTTGTCGAGCCACCATCTTCACTCACAAATAAGCAAAAACAGAGTCCTGGTTTGTAGAGGTAGAGACCATGGATGAACAAAAAAGGTGCAGGATGGGAGCAAGGACCGGGTAGAAATAGTAATGGTGACCTCATCTCCTGTTTGAATGATGATGGCAGCAGCCCGCAAAGAAAAGAGGGATTAAAAAATTAAGAAGTGAAAACAAAAACAAGTGTACATACCGATACTCCACCATATATGTAAAACATGTACCCTAAAGACTCTAGATTTCAGCATTTACATCTAGTAACAGAAATTACCCTATTATATTGAGCTGGTGTTAAATACTATCAATATAATAATTTACTTATGCTAAGTTTGCCCAGGAGTAAGGCTAAATGATACTGTTTTGATTGACTGAAATACTGTCTTTGTCGTTCTGAAACTAGAGTATCGGTACCTTCTTTTCTAAAAGCTTGTCCTTTGTGTTTAAAGCTACTAATGAAATCATGCGTCTTTGGCAGTAAACCTTTAAATTGACTATGTGGGTAGTGTTCCATGAAATTTTTCTTGGGTCTACTCTGAGTAAAGCTTAGTCGACCTACATCCCCATGTGATTGCACTTCCCCAAATTGTCAATAACCTGACTAAATCAGCAGGCCTTAATTTAGAGATTTAAAAGTTTCTAATTTCTAAGTATTGAAAAAGCAATGGAGGCACCTTCTGAAATCTGACCCTTATCTTGTCTTGATAAAATATATTCTTTTTCTATCAAGACTTCAGACTTATCCGCTGAATTAATTTTCCCATTTGTAAAACAGTGAGCTCAGTCTTATTGTATTAATTTTTTCTCATGCGCAAGTGCAGATATATCTGGACTTAATTTATTGTTGCACCTGATTTCTTCTTTCTTTGTTAGCACTCCAAAGTAAAACTTCCAAAGGAATATCTGACTAGATTTATTCTAATTCATGCAAAATGTTATCAGAATTTTGTGGTATTTGTCATGTGAGCCAGCATAATTGAGCTGCCTCGTGACATGAGATCAAATTAGGTACCACTAGGCCTCTCATATGTGATTTAAATTACATGGCATTTGTATCGATTCTTGTTCACTTATCCTCCCAAATAAATGGGAAATTTAAGCTAAGCCCTCATTCTTCACAAATGTTCTGCTTCACTTAATTCCTTTACTAATTTTACTCTTTCTGCTCCTGAAATAGTCCTCTCTCATATATTTCACGTCACTAAGTATTTCTTGGACTCTTTTCCTGCCAACCTTGCCTGCTGTGGAACTCAGCAAACCAGCTAATAAGAAATCCAATTGGATTATTTTTTTTTTAAGGCAAGGCAATTGCTGTTTTTCGTGTATGCAAGTTTCCAGAAATAGAAGTTCAGATTGAAGACTTCTTCTGTTTGAAACGGACATTAAATATTGCATTTGGAAAGAAGGCAATGTGTTGCTGAATCAATGCTTTGGCAAAGTTTCAGGTAGGACTGTCCACTTCTATGGGCATGATTGATGTCTGAAAACTGGTTGACATCACCAGTCAATGTGTAGCTTGACTCCCTTGAAGAGTATTCTGCTTGAGGGCATATGAAATATTATTTGGTATGAAGGTAGTATGCCATGCAAACTACTTGCCCCAAGGCCCACTGCAAAAACCTGCAGGATGCTAACTTATACTAAAACCAAATCCGTCCATTTGGTCCAGCATAGTCTACATTAGCCTTTTTCAACCAGATGTTGCTGGATGACAGGTCCTCTCATGCCTGGCCATTGATCATGAAGGCTGGGTTTGATTGCAGTTGTGGTTCATCAACATCTGGAGAGCATTAGGTCGGAGAAGGTTAGTTTGTGCTGACTAGCAGTGGTTTTCCAGGGTTGTAGACAGGAGCCTTTCACAGCCCTACCTGGACATCCTGGGGATTGAAAATAGGTGGTTCAGACTACAGAGCTTGTTTTCTGCCAGTTAACTGCAGAAAACTTTGAAGGTGACCCGGAAACTGCAACTAATCCAGAATGCGGCAGCTAGACTGGTGATTGGGAGTGGCCGCCGAGACCATATAACACTGATCATGAAAGGCATACATTGGCTCCCATTATGTTTCTGTGCACAATTCGAAGTGTTGGTGCTGACCTTGGAAGCCCTAAACAGCCTCAGCCCAGTATACCTGAAGGAGTGTCTCCGCCCCCATTGTTTAGCTCGGATACTGAGGTCCAGCTCTGAGGGCCTTCTGGTGGTTCCCTCACTGCAATAAGTGAGGTTATAGGGAACCAGGCAGAGGGCCTTCTCGGCAGTGGTGCCTGCCCTGTGGAATGCCCTCCCATCAGATGTCAAGGAAATAAACAACTATCTGACTTTTAGAAGACATCTGAAGGCAGCCCTGTTTAGGTAGGTTTTTAATGTTACATGTTTTATTGTGTTTTTATTATTCTGTTGGGAGCCACCCAGAGTGGCTGGGGAAAGCCAGCCAGATTTGTGTGGGGTATAAATAAATTATTATTATTATTATTCCCTGTGGTGGCAGCTATAAGAATGTCCTGCAGCCCACCATGTGAATCCAGGCATCTTTACCATGCCATTATGATCTGTGCCTGCCACCATATAAAAAGGAAGTCTGAACTGGCTTATTCCTAAAAGGCATGCTCAGGGTAGTATAGCCACAGACAATTCCCTTGACATCTACATGTGCCCACACATTCAGAGCTGCTGAGTGGAATGACAAAGTCATGGGACATGGTTTTGCCATGTTTAACAGTTTGATCTGTTTAAGCCATTTTAAAAGGCATTAAATAAACTAAAACCAGGGATTTTTTTCCAGTCGGAATGCACCAGAACTCAGTTCCAACACCTCTCAAGTGGTCACCATTGCCATTATAAGAGAACGAGGGAGGAATTCATAGTGAGTTCATAGAATAATAGTAGTGGCTAAAATGATGGCCCCAATGAAAGACCATCAGATGTTTGGAATATGTTTGCAAGTGCTTATAAAAACTGCTGATGGCAAGCAATTAAAATTCTCTTGTGCATACGAGGTCTTCCCAGGTAACCTAAAAACAAAGAAAACATATTTATTGCATGCAAAGAACTGCTTCATATGCAAATATAATCAGCCAATAGTTTCATATGCAAATATAATCAGCCAATAGTTTTACTTCATGAAAACAACCCACAGCTACACTCACATGAAATATGAAAATTATATTAAGGAATTTGGAAAGGCTAGTTAATAGCTAATTAATTAGAACCTTCAGCTTCCCAGCATTGCCCTAAAGGAATATGGGATTCCTAGGAAATATTCTTACCACTTCATTTAAAAATAAACATCAAACACTGCCAGCCCCACTCTCACAAGTAGTCTTGCTACCAGGCTATTTTCAAAAAGAGAGAGGCAACAGCTGTTTCATGCTTGCTTTCATTTATGTTCTCACCAAACACAAGTCAAATTGTTAAATTGGGCAATGTATGCCACAGCCCTTCACTTCTAATTCGCAGTTTAGGATGATGAAGACACACACTAATATTCTTTTAAAAGTGCCTTGCAGCTACAGAGGGGGAAAAGAGCAGGTGGATGAATAGGATGTGTAGAAGCAAGTCTAAAACATTTAGCGTGGCAGCCCTTGGATTGATTTTTTTGCATTTTTTTTAAAGGGTAGGTTCTTACTCAGAATGTGGCTTTCTCAAAAAAAATGGTTGGTGAGAAGTTTTTGCATCCTTCATGCAGAATGGCTTTGGCTGATCATTGTTGCTAAGGAAGAGAATAAGTGGAGGGCTATGCATAAGAATTCTCTTGCCGGTTCATAACAAAGTTGATCCAGTCCAAGTTTGTGACAAGGATCACCGGTCACATAACAGTCACCGTGGGTTTGTTACTAAGAATCTGAAGAGATTCTGGAGATTGGAGATTCGGTTCCCACCTCTGCTGTGGACTCACTGACCTTGTTAGAACAAAGTGGTAAACTGTGGTTTTGCGCAGGGATGGGGAACTACGTGAGCCTGCCGATTATATCAGACTCCAACTTCCATCAGCCCCAGCCAGCATGTCAAATGGTCAGGGATGATGGGAGTTGTAGTCAATAACAGATGGAGGGTCACAAGTATACCAGTGTTTGCGTCTCTGCTCCTCCACATGCAGCTGCTGGGTGACCTTGGGCTACTCACACTTCTCTGAAGTCTCTCAGCCCCACTCACCTCACAGAGTGTTTGTTGTGAGGGAGGAAGGGAAAGGAGAATGTTAGCCACTTTGAGACTCCTTCGGGTAGTGATAAAGCAGGATATCAAATCCAAACTCTTCTTCACCATTCCTGGTTTATAATTATTCAAATAAGCCTCAGCCTTGTGTGCTTCTCCTATGCTCTTCTGCTCTGGTGTAGCCACGAGGAGGCATTCATATTTCACTTCCATTTTGAGCATTATGTCTGAACACGAACAAATTGTGGTCTGTCTAATTTCAATCTGCTGAAAACAAGCAACTTCAAACCATGGTTTATAAAGCTTCCAAATATAAGGAAGGTACTCCACCCCAGTAGTGATGTATGGAAGTGAGAGCTGGACCATAAAGAAGGCTGATCGCCGAAGAATTGATGCTTTTGAATTATGGTGCTGGAGGAGACTCTTGAGAGTCCCATGGACTGCAAGAAGATCAAACCTATCCATTCTTAAGGAAATCAGCCCTGAGTGCTCACTGGAAGGACAGATCATGAAGCTGAGGCGCCAATACTTTGGCCACCTCATGAGAAGAGAAGACTCCCTGGAAAAGACCCTGATGTTGGGAAAGATGGAGGGCACAAGGAGAAGGAGACGACAGAGGACGAGATGGTTGGACAGTGTTCTCGAAGCTACAAACATGAGTTTGACTAAGCTGCAGGAGGCAGTGGAAGACAGGAGTGCCTGGTGTGCTCTGGTCCATGGGGTCACGAAGAGTCGGACATGACTAAACGACTAAACAACAACAACAACTCCACCCCTTTGATTTTAGTTGCCTTCATGGATTTGGTACAGCATTTTCTGGAAGCTCACATGCAGAGCATGACCATAACCCTTACCCATAGTTTATTGAAACAATCCAACTTTATAAACCATGGTTTGAAGTTGGCTTGTTTTAATAAACTATAGGTAAGGGTTATGGTTACCGGGACGTGGGTGGCGCTGTGGGTTAAACCACAGAGTCTAGGACTTGCCGATCAGAAGGTTGGCGGTTTGAATCCCCGCAACGGGGTGAGCCCCCCATTGCTCGGTCCCTGCTCCTGCCAACCTAGCAGTTCGAAAGCACATCAAAGTGCAAGTAGATAAATAGGTACCGCTCCAGCGGGAAGGTAAGCGACATTTCCGTGTGCTGCTCTGGTTCACCAGAAGCAGCTTAGTCATGCTGGCCACATGACCCAGAAGCTGTACGCCGGCTCCCTTGGCCAATAAAGCGAGATGAGTGCTGCAACCCCAGAGTCGGTCACGACTGGACCTAATGGTCAGGGTTCCCTTTACCTTTAAGGGTTATGGTCATGCTCTGCATGTGAGCTTCCAGGAAACGCTGCACCAAATCAAAGAAGGCAACTAAAATCAAAGGGATGGAGTACCTTCCTTATATTTGGAAGCTTTTTTGTTCAAGAAAAAGACAAGCAAATTTGCAATTCCAGACACACTTACTAGCAATTAAACCCCCTTGACCACAGAGCCATGTACTTTACATCTTCTGATTTGTTAGGGGTCCTTTTATATCCTATGGGCTTTTTTTCCTACCCAAAGGAGCAGTTATTTCTTAAGGACAGAACTAGGGAACACAGCCATTTTATTCTGATTCTGATCACTACAGGCAGTGCTTTTTTCTGGGGGTACGCAGGGGTATGCATACCCCTAAACATTTTGTGAATCTAAGTTTGGCCTCATTGAGGGGCAGTATTTCAATATGAGTAGGGAAATGAGGGCACCCCTAGACATTTTTTTCTTAGAAAAAAAGCACTGACTATAGATCTCTGCATTTCAAAGCATGGTTTCTATATTTCTCAGTGTTTCCATAAAGCACTGGCTCATATTCCACGGGCTGATTCACAGCACAAGTCAGACTGATTTGTATGCAGTTTCTGGTGCTCCTTGTCCAGCAACATTGCAGCGCCAACACTGCTGCTTCTAATAAACAAAAGATCCACATATCCCAGGGCTGCATTAAAAAATAAGGAATAAATACAAGAGACCCAATGTAGCAAGAGAGACCCAATGATAAAGCACTTGGGTTGACTAGGTAGCCGGTTCTATTTGGGCTCATGACATCGCTGAAAATTAGAGCAAAGCAACAACATACAATTGATGAACAGTAACACAATTTGTGGGGCTATTGTGAAGACTGGCCTGAATGAATCCTCATTGAATTAACATAATATTAGGGCTGCCATGGAAATCTGTCAGCTTCAATTTTTTTGAATGTGGATATTGTTGTTCTACTGGTGTGGACAATATCCCAGAACCCCACGCCTTATGTCTGGTTCTATCTGCTTTAATTTCCCTCGGAACAGAAATTATCATTGGCTGCATGTGCAAAACAGAGTCTTTCTCAGCCGGTTGGAGAAGAGAAGCTTACTGCTTTGATGCTCAAACACATATTGGTTGGGGGGGGAGAGTAGAAGGGTTTGGCCCTATACGGCCTAGGACCCTCGTACCTATGGGACCGCCTCTCCTGGTATGTCCCACAGAGAAACTTACGGTCTTCAAGCAAAAACATCCTGAAGGTCCCAGGCCACAGGGAGGTTAGGCTGGCCTCAACTAGAGCCAGGGCTTTCTTGGCCGCGGCTCCAATCTGGTGGAACACTCTGTCACAAGAGACTAGGGCCCTGCGGGACTTGACATCTTTCCGCAGGGCCTGCAAGACAGAGCTGTTCCACCAGGCCTTTGGTCAGGGAACATCCTTTGGTAATCCTCACAGAACTTTAGCCTAATGGTTGCCATCAATTTGAGTTGAATTAATTTTATAATAAAATGATTTTAGAATGTTGTACTATTTTATTGTTGTTAGCCGCCCTGAGCCTGGCTTCGGCTGGGGAGGGCGGGATATAAATAAATAAAAAATATTATTATTGTTGTTGTTGTTGTTAGAGGCCTACCTTGTAAAAGTTTGGAGAAATGCATGTAAAAGCTGCAAGATCAGCCATGAAACTGGCAGGCTCTCCTCCCACCTTCACCTTGGGTCTGGGAAAGTCCCTCCATTATAGAGATGAAATTGATAAGGCATTAGTAGACGTAGGCAGCTGCCTTAGACCAAGCCAAACTGTTTGTCCTTCTAGTCTGATAGTCTACTCTGATCAACAGCAGCTCTCCAAAGCCTCATGCTAAGCTCTTTCTTACCACCTGCTCCATGGTCCATTCAACTGAAGCTTTCAGCAATTGAAACTGAGCTCTTTTGCATGCAGAACATGTGCTTTAGTGCTAGGGATGGAAGAAAAGATTGTTTTCCATTCTGCTCTGTAATCATCACATGCAGTGCTGTTTCCAATCTGCTGCAGTTCACTTTCTACCCAAAACTGCATCATTTGCTCTTCTATCCACTGTGGCGAAATTATATAATTTACATAATTAGTTATCTCAAATACATTGTCGTTACATTCTTCCACCCAATTCATTTCATTGTAAAGGAAATGCAACACAAAAGATGAAAGGCGCAATCAATTATGCATCATTTGTGGACTGAAAGAAAGAAAAACAGTGACTACTAGTATTCTCTGAATTGATTTCCGCTCCAGATTTGGGACATATAAGTATACACTGGCAATTTCTGCTCTCGTTTCCATCAAAATTTTCTGGCAACCCTACTTACCACTGAGCAAAGGGCCATTGCCAATTGTACTCTAACAGCAAAAGGCCCTCCCTTGAAGGACTCAGAGTAGACCTCTTGAAATTAACGGGCCAAATTTAATCATGTTATTTAATTTCAGAGGTGCTATTTATTTATGAAAGAATTTTAACTTGCCTTTCAGAACACAGTGCCATCCCATGTTGGTGTACAAAAATTCATTGACCAAACATAATACTATATAAAATCACATATTAAAATCACATTACAGCCTTTAAAAAGAAGAAAAAGAAAAAGAACAGTAACAATGACCATAACACAGTTGATGAGTAAATAGGGATCAAAATAAAAATATCTAAAGAGCTTTCTTAAACAGCCTGATATCTGTACAGCTCTTGTGCTTAGAAATGGTGTGATTAGATGTGTCAGAATGTGAATGCACATCTCAGTGAAAGCATGATGGATAAAGAGCACCCATACTCAGAGGTGCATTCCAGTATGTTTCCGAGCACAATTCAAAGTGTTGGTGCTGACCTTGGAAGCCCTAAACAGCCTTGGCCCAGTATACCTGAAGGAGCATCTCCACCTCCATCATTCAGCCCGGAAACTGAGGTTCAGCTCAGAGGGCCTTCTGGCAGTTTCCCTCACTGCAATAAGTGAGGTTACCGGGAACCAGGCAGAGGACCTTCTCGGTAGTGGCACCCGCCCTGTGGAATGCCTTCCCATCAGATATCAAGAAAATAAACAACTATCAGTCTTTTAGAAAACATCTGAAGGCAGCCCTGTTTAGGGAAGTTTTTAATGTCTGATGTTTTATTGTGTTTTTAATATTCTGTTGGGAGCTGCCCGGAGTAGCTGAGGAAACCCAGCCAAACGGGCAGGATAATAATAATAATAATAATAATAATAATAATAATAATAATATACTATCATCATCATTCTGATGTACATTTGGATGCATATCTGATTTGTGGACATGGTTCTTAGTTGAGCATGTGATTCCTAAACATTTCTGTTGCATAAGAGGACATGAACATAACAGCACTCTTCCCAATTACAATTCCCAGAAATTTCAGCACTGCTCTCTGCCACCCTTGCCCATGGATGAAGTGCTAATAATGAGCGTATAAATGGTGGTACAAACAGGGCACAACACTACAACTCTCTATTGCATGTAAAGCCCCAGCACACATGTGTTTAGCTATAATGCACATCCATTTACAGGGCAGCTTTTGGGGGATGTTGTGAAATTTCATACACATAGCTTGGTTCAGCAAAGCAAGACCATCTGAGACAACATAATGAGCTGAAATTTCTCAAACGTATTATCTGCCAATATTTTTTTTGAAAAAATTCTTCTTCAAACTCCCTGGTAGAAAATTCTAGTCTCCCCCTGGGAGAATATTCAGTGAAATTGTCCACCTCCCAAATCTTTTGAACACAACTATTATTTTCACATTGTTGAAGGAAACTATGGGCTTGTACCCCTTGATTTCTTTAACCACCGATAAGAATGGAGTTTCATTCAACATTAAGTGAGCAGAAATTAATTGGGAAAGGATCTTCTGAGTTCTTTGGAGGAGAATTTTACCTCTGCTCCCAAGAACATGTCACAGGCTACCGCTAAATTTCAGTACCATAAATAGCATGGTGAATTTTGGGAAAGCTAGTACTTTTGCTGGCTTTCTACAGAAATGCAAAGCCGTTCTGTAGAGATGAGGGGAACTGCAAAAGGAAAGAAGGTGGTTTTACAAAGCTGCACGGTCTGTCACGATTTCCAATGTATGAAAGCATGAAAACATTTATTTAGATTTGCTGCCACTAAACAAGCAATGTTTGTCAGACCTTGTAGATGAATTTGAACTAAAGGGATGAGTAAATGTGATACATTATGTACATGCTAACTACAATTACCATTTACAAATCTGACTATTGCTTCATCAGCTGTCACAATGGATCAGAGTTAACATTGCCAAGTGCAAGAATGAACTGTAAGGTTGTGGGCTGTGATTTGTGCTGCACTGTGCATATAAATCAATCAGACACATACAGCATCAGCCAAAGAAACACCAGCCAACATTTCACAGGAACTTCTGAGAAACCGGAGCGTGTGTTGTGAAACACTAAACAATTCTATAGAAAGACCTTTCATCACGAATGTAACAAATGCCTCATTGAGCCATAGAATAACAAAATTGTAGAGCTGGAAGGGACCCAAGGTTATTTATTCCAACCCCTGCCATTCAAGCATCTCAGCTAAAGCATCCATGACAGATGGCCACCCAACTTCTGCTTAAAAACCTCCAAGGAAGGAGAGTCCACCACCTCTCGTGGGAGTCTGTTCCACTGCCGAAGAGCTCTTACTGTCAGAAAGTTTTTCCGAATGCTAGTTAGAATATCCTTTCTTGTACAGTGGTACCTCGGGTTACATACGCTTCAGGTTTCAGACTCCGCTAACCCAGAGATAGTACCTCTGGTTAAGAACTTTACCTCAGGATGAGAACAGAAATCCCCATTAGCTAAAGTGGTACCTCAGGTTAAGAACAGTTTCAGGTTAAGAACAGACCTCCAGAACGAATTAAGTTCTTAACCCAGGGTACCACTGTAACTTGAAGCCATTGCCTGGAGTGCTACCCTCTCCTCTCAGTCTCCTCTTTTCCAGGCTAAACACACCCAGCTCCTTCAAGCACGCCTCATAAGGCTTAGTTTCCAGACCCTTCACCATCTTGGTTGCCCTCCTCTGCACACGTTCCAGCTTGTCAACATCCTTCTTAAATTGTGGTGCCCAGAATTGGACACAGTATTCCAGGTGTGGTCTTTCTAAGGCAAAATAAAGGTAAAGGTACCCCTGACCGTTAGGTCCAGTCATGGAAGACTCTGGGGTTGCGCTCTCATCTCCCTCTATAGGCCGAGGGAGCTGGCGTTTGTCCCCAGACAGTTTTTCCGGGTCATGTGACCAGCATGACTAAGCCACTTCTGGCAAACCAGAGCAGTGCAGGGAAATGCCGTTTACCTTCCCGCCGGAGTGGTACCTATTTATCTACTTGCACTTAGACATGCTTTCAAACTGCTAGGTGGGCAGGAGCTGGGAGCCCACCCCGTTGCGGGGATTCAAACCGCAGACCTTCTGATTGGCAAGCCCTAGGCTCAGTGGTTTAGACCACAGTGCCACCTGCGTTCCCTAAGACAGAATAGAGTGGTACTATTACTACACTTGATCAGGACACTGTACTTCTGTTGATGCACCCTTGAATAGTATTAGCTTTTTTTGCTGCTGCATCACACTGTTGACTCATGTTAAGCTTTTGAATTTTGCTTCTGCCTTCTGTGGCATTAGCCACCTGTCCCAGTTTGGTGTCATCTGCAAATTTGATGAGCATCCCTTCAATACCTTCATTCAAGTCATTTATAAATATCTTGAACAGAACCCTATGACACCCCACTTGTCACTTTCCCCCCAGGATGACAAGGAACTATCGATGAGTAATTTTTTTGCATTCAGTCAGTCCACATTTTAACAGCTTATCTGCAAGAATATCATTGGGGGCTGTGTCAGAAGCTTTACTGACATCCAAGAGACACTGAGTCCACATTATCTTCTGTTTGCCATTCAGTTTAAAGTGAAACATGGAAAGCCTCTGACCAGAAGAGTAAGAAAGGTTCCCAAAGCTCATCCAGCTCAATATGTCACATTAACTTCTCATTTAAATCACAGGGTGATTTTATCTAGTGCTGCAAGACTCATACAATGAGACTTTCCTTTCCTCCTCCCTGCCAGAGGGTCTGCTCCAGAGGGTCCCTCAACCCTCTGGAGCCAATTCTGAGTGTTCAGGGGAAAGGATTGAGCAAGCAAAGGTCTGTTGTAGGAGTGGAGTCCCAGCATTGAATGCAACTCATTTATTCCAGTAGCAACATTTGTGGGGCTTTTTTTGGGGGGGGGGGATTCCATACTTCCCAATTTCCTCCATTGTAAGGTACAGTGCAAATAATTTACAAATAGCCTCTTTAAATTGAATTGATTTGTTGTTGTTGTTATTATTGTTGTTCATTCATGGCAATCCTTGTCCAAAGATCACGTAAGCTTTTAAAGGGACTATTCAACGACTACTTACTTTAAGGTGGCATGGTGAGATTTGCCTGCAGCCAATCTAGCTGGCCCAGAATTGCCTTTCCAGGAAACAATTTTTTTTAAAGGAAAAGTATTTTTAAAAATATAAATTGGTTCGAAAGCCATAACAAAGGAGCATTGCTAGAGGACACAAAAGTAAACAAATGCTGTTCCACATCTAAACTACACCCCATGTACTTTCATTTTCCTGCTAGATTCCCCCCCCCCGTAATTGATTTCTGACCCGCTCCCCCAGTCTTAAAGATTCTAAAAATGTGCACAAGGAGAAAAGAAATAAGAGGATTCTGAACTGTTATTCACTGGAGGTCTTCAGAGTTATTTTTCCTTTTCATTATACTTGTATTCTAGTCTAGATTTTTCTCTCTCTTTGCAAACTGCTTAGTTTTTTTATATTACGTGTAGACTGCTTCATATAAACTGATAAAATAAGATAAAGAACATTCAGAACTCCCATCCACGTTTCCCTAGCAATTGTCACATACATGCGCCTGTTGGTGTTCTTTAAGCCTCAAACTCTACACAAAGTAGGCAGCTACAAAATATTCTGAAATGCATTGTTTGATGCCATGCACTAAAACTCCACTGCATTTCCCTGGGTCTCTGGAAACTGGGGAATGGTACATAGTGTATATGGAGCCAACATGATGTAGTGGTTAAGGGCTGTGAACTCGTAATCTGGTGAACCGGGTTTGATTCCCCGCTCCTCCCCATGCAGCTGCTGGGTGACCTTGGGCCAGTCACACTTCTCTGAAGTCTCTCAGCCCCACTCACCTCACAGAGTGTTTGTTGTGGGAGAGGAAGGGAAAGGAGAATGTTAGCCGCTTTGAGACTCCTTTGGGTAGTGATAAAGCGGGATATCAAATCCAAACTCTTCTCTTCTTCTTCTACATGGTCCCAACTGACTGTTTAGCCTGAGAGAGATGTAAAAGACCTTTAGTTTGTGCAGCTCAGAGGGGATATTTGTATACTTGCATGTTGCCAAAAAGAAGGAAACATCTTTTTAAAAAAGGGAAAGGATGTACAAAATTTAGGATAGAAAGCTAATATAAAGTAGCCCAAGTGGCCAGCTCAGGGATGAAAAGCCAGCAGCCCCAAAGACTGAAAATATCCCAAGCAAGGCAAAGAGATGCTTATTTGTTCTTCAGATAGAACCAGGCTGCTGCTTAAGGAATCCTTAAGTTGAAATGCCTGCATCAGCCTCTCTCTCTCTGCTCCCCTGCCCCCCAGCCCAATTTGGAAATGGCAAATCAAATCAATTATTTAAAACTGATGCTGCTGCTGAAACAGGACATCACAATCTACTTGCAGCCTTTTAAATTATATAGATGCTAATGGTGGCTTTTAAAGATCCAGTGAAGAAACTTCAGCCTTGCACTTTCAAAAATGGCAGCTGGAATTGAAAAGCAATCCTGCTCTTTCTCACTGGTGTCTGTTGGTTATAGGCTCAGAAGCCGCCTTGCGCTTGTATAGGTTCAGTGCTTTATCGAAGATGCCAGAAATGGTTTCCATGGGTTGTTGATTCAGGGTTCCTATTCTGGCGCAATCAATACCCCTCAGTTATTGAAGGCTAAAGGGACGTGGGTGGTGCTGTGGGTTAAACCACAGAGCCTAGGGCTTGCCAATCAGAAGGTCGGGAGTTCGAATCCCCACAATGGGGTGAGCTCCTGTTGCTCAGTCCCTGCTCCTGCCAACCTAGCAGTTCGAAAGCACGTCAAAGTGCAAGTAAAAAGTAAAGGTAAAGGTACCCCTGCCCGTACGGGCCAGCCGTGACCGACTCTGGGGTTGCGCGCCCATCTCGCTTAAGAGGCCGGGGGCCAGCGCTGTCCGAAGACACTTCCAGGTCACGTGGCCAGCATGACAAAGCTGCTCTGGTGAGCCAGCACCAGCACAGCACATGGAAACGCCATTTACCTTCCTGCTATAAAGCGGTCCCTATTTATCCACTGGGACACAGGTGGCGCTGTGGGTTAAAGCCTCAGCGCCTAGGACTTGCTGATCGAAAGGTCGGCGGTTCGAATCCCTGCTGCGGGGTGCGCTCCCGCTGCTCGGTCCCAGCACCTGCCAACCTAGCAGTTCGAAAGCACCTCCGGGTGCAAGTAGATAAATAGGGACCGCTTACCAGTGGGAAGGTAAACGGCGTTTCCGTGTGCAGCTCTGGCTCACCAGAGCAGCGATGTCACACTGGCCATGTGACCCGGAAGTGTCTCCGGACAGCGCTGACCCCTGGCCTCTTAAGTGAGATGGGCGCACAACCCCAAAGTCTGTCAAGACTGGCCCGTACGGGCAGGGGTACCTTTACCTTTACCTTATTTATCTACTTGCACTTAAGTGTGCTTTTGAACTGCTAGGTGGGCAGGAGCTGGGACCGAACGACGGGAGCTCACCCCGCCGCAGGTCCCTCAAAGTGCAAGTAGCAGGAAGGTAAACGGTGCTTCCATGCGCTGCTTTTTTATAGATAATTTTATTCAATACAAGTTAAAATACATACATAATCACAACAAAAGAAAATACAAAAGAGAAAAACAAATACATCTATCCAAAGAAAAGGAATTAGAGAATATTTTGTCTCTTTTCATATTTACAGTTATTTATACCTCTATAAAATGCTATTCATGATAACACAGTGAAATGAAATGTAAGATATCAGAATAAAGAAAAAGGGAACAAAAAGAGAATAAAAAAGTAAAAAAACAGGTCATATATGAAATTTTTTAAAAAGTAGATAAGTACTCACAATACATAGCCATTTCTCATCTATATTTACATTCAATTGTATAATTTCGTCTTGTCCTTATCTACCTTAAACAAGTTGTTTCTTTTGAAAGAAATTAGAAAAATAGAAAAAAGGGGAAAAAAAGAAAAGAAAAGAAAAAAAAGACTTCCACCGTTTACCTCACGCGTTTTTAATAATCCGTTCTTCAGAGCCTCTGTTCTTCATATTTTCCCTTTGGGTTTCCTTAATGTCTCACTTTGTATTTTTTTATATTACGCACAAGGTTATTCTAAACACAACCAGATTTTTGTAGTTGAGCCCTGGTTTTGTAAATAATCATTTAAACACTCCCATTGCTTCATAACCATAGTTTTGGATTTTCTCCTTATTATATCTGTCAATTTTGCTAATTCCAGGTACTCGCAAAGTTTCCCCAACCATTCTCTTTTTGTTGGGATGCTTTCCTCTTTCCAATAGCTAGCAATCAAAATTCTTGCCACTGTTGTATAGAAATAAGTTAATTTTCTCTTTGGGGATATCTTTATCTAAGATTCCTAATAAATATGCCTCTGCCTTTTTTATGTGATGTCCTTATCAAATTTTTTTATTTCGTCATGGATCATGTCCCAAAAGATTTTAATCTTTGGGCAAGTCCACCACATGTGATATAATGTACCTTTTGTTCTGTTACATTTCCAACATTTGCCGTTGTTCCTTTTATTTATTTTTGACAATCTGTCAGGGGTTAGGTACCATCTGTGGTGCATTTTTCTGAAATTCTCCCTTAATAAATCACAAGCAGTAAAATTTATATTTTCCTCCCAAAAAGTTTTCCATCTTTCCAGATCTATCTCATATCCCAAATCGTGCTCCCATTTTAACATGTTTTCCCCTTTCGTCTCTTGTTCTAGGGTGGTTTTCATTAATAGTCTATACATTTTTGCAAGTATTTTTTGATCGCTCTGTAGTATTTCCTTTTCTAATTTTGAGGTTTTATTTTCAAATCCCCCCCCCCTTTTTATGTCTTTTTCATAAGTTGCTTTTAATTGATAATATTGTAACCAATTTATTCTAAATGTTTGTAATTGTTCGTAAGTTTTTAATTTAATATTTCCATCTGCTTCCTCTAATATTTCCTTATATGTTGGCCAAGTCTCTTTTACATTACTCCTTAATGCTGTAGTTGCTTCCACTGGCGAAACCCATTGGGGAGTTTTCTCAATAATCTTTCCTTTTGTTCTTTCCCAAACATCCAATAGAGCCTTTCTTACTATGTGGTTTGTAAATTTTTTGTTTTGTTCTTTTTTATCATAGAATAAGTAGCCATATATTTTGTCCCAGCCCTCTAATGTTAGGACTTCATTATCTTTTAATAATATCCATTTTTTTATCCAGCACCAACACGCTGCCTCAAAATACTTCCTTAAATCTGGCACTGCAAATCCTCCACTTTCTTTTGGGCCCATCATTACTTCTGATTTTATCCTTGCTTTTCCCCCCTGCCGTATAAAATTTGCAAGGTCTCTTTGCCAGCTTATAAAATATTTAGTTCCTATTACAATTGGAATCGTTTGGAATAAAAATAGAATTTTGGGGAGTATCATCATTTTAATCATAGATATTCTTCCTCTTAATGATAGTTTTAATTTTCCCCATTTGTCCATACTTCCTTTAATTTCTTTCCATTTTTTAATATAATTATCCTTAAATAAGTTTGTATTTTTATTTGTAATCCATATCCCTAAGTAGTTCACTTTATTTTCTATTTTTAGTCCTGTTATTTCTTCTAATTCATTTTTTCCTTTCTCGCCTATATTTTTAGTTATCAATTTCGATTTATCTTTGTTCAATTTGAATCCTGCTACTTCACCAAATTCTTTCCAATGCTTTATTTATACTTTCTTTTGGTGTTTCGGTTGTAATAATCACATCGTCTGCAAATGCTCTTACTTTATAACACTGTGTCCCAAGACATATGCCCTTTATTTCTTCATCCTTTCTCAGAGCTATTAATAGAGTTTCTAATATTGTTATAAATAGGAGTGGGGATAAAGGACATCCCTGTCGCGTCCTTCTCTCGATGTCGAATTCTTCTGTAATTTCATTGTTTAGGATTAATTTAGCTGTTTGTTTTTTGTGATTGCTTGAATTCCATTCATAAATCTTTTACCTAAATTTAAGCTTTCACATGTTTTGATCATAAATTTCCAAGAGACACTGTCAAATGCCTTTTCAGCGTCTACTAAAAGCATTGAAATTTCTTTACTTGGATTCATTTCGGCATATTCTATTAAGTCTATAATTATTCTAGTGTTGTCCTTTATTTGTCTGGCTGGTAAAAATCCTGCCTGATCTTTTTAAATTATCATTTTTAGCAGAGTTTTCATTCTATTTGCAAGAACTCCAGTAAATATTTTATAGTCTATATTCAATAAAGATATTGGCCTGTAGTTTTTTATAAGTCTCAAATCTGTACCTTGCTTTGGGATAAGGGTTATTAATGCTTCTTGCCACGAGTTACCGGTAGGTATTTCTCCTTTATCTAAAATTTCATTCATAATTAATTGCAATTTGGGTGTTATTATTTCCTCTAATTTTTTTATAATATGTTACTGAGATTCCGTCTGGTCCAGGCGATTTCCCCTCCCTCATATTTTTAATCACTTTTTTAATCTCTTCAAGTTCAATATTTGAATTTAATATCGCATATTATTCTTCTTCTATATCTGGTAGTCTATTTTCTGATAGGTATTTTTGAATTTTCTTTTCCTCTTTTAATTCTACTTTATATAATTTTTTGTAATATTTTATAAAACTTTCTTTAATTTGTTTTGGGTCAATGATTTCCTTTTCTTCGTCAATAATTCTATTTATTACTCTTTCTACCTGTCTTTCTTTGATAAACCATGCCAGCATCCTACCCGGTTTATTTGCCTGTTCAAAATATCTTTGTTTCATCCATATAATTTTTTTCTCTACTTCCCTATTTATTAAATTTGATAGGTGGGCTTCTGCCAACCTAGCAGTTCGAAAGCACGTCAAAGTGCAAGTAGCGGGAAGGTAAACGGCGTTTCCGTGCGCTGCTCTGGTTTGCCAGAAGCGGCTTAGTCATGCCAGCCACATGACCTGTTAGCTGTACGCCGGCTCCCTCGGCCAATAAAGCAAGATGAGCGTCGCAACCCCAGAGTTGGCCACGACTGGACCTAATGGTCAGGGGTCCCTTTACCTTTTTAAACAACACCCTTTTGCTCTCTCTCAGGTCGTCACTCTGTGCTTTCACTGAAATTGTGAATTAGGCACAGTTTAGGCGTTAAAGTTTTTTCTTTTTTTAAAAAAATCATAGCCTCCGGAATTGTGTTTTATAAAACAGATAACTAAACATCAGTGACAAATGAACTCGTTCTTCTCTCACCCCTGTCAGGAGTTCAGCCTACACTCGAGTAGGACTCTGGCAGAGATACATGCCCAACTGGCATGTTCCCTCCCTCCTGGTCAATCGTTCAGGAGCTTCAGAAGCTTTCTTCAGCCCGAACATCACAGCGACCGATGCCAACAGACACTGGCACACTTAGGGATCCGCAGAGTTTGCGCAGTTGCGTAACAGACTCAGCAATTTAGCATTTTGGCTAATCTACTTTATTTACATATAAACACACACGGAGCACTGCAACATGGCTCCCTCTCTCTCTAGCATCAGACAGCAAAGAGAAAAAGAACAAAGGACAATAATCCCACTTGAGAGCCAGTGTGGTGTAGTGGTTAAGAGTGGTGGACTTGTAATCTGGTGAACCGGGTTCGATTCCCCGCTCCTCCACATGCAGCTGCTGGGTGACCTTGGGCCAGTCACACTTCTTTGAAGTCTCTCAGCCCCACTCACCTCACAGAGTGTTTGTTGTGAGGGAGGAAGGGAAAGGAGAATGTTAGCCGCTTTGAGACTCCTTCGGGTAGTGATAAAGCGGGGTATCAAATCCAAACTCCTCTTCTTCTTCTTCTTCTTCTTCTTCTTCTTCTTCTTCTTCTTCTTCTTCTTCACGGAACACAGTAACACAAACATCCTGTCTCCGTCACTTCCCACTCTGTGGAGTCAAAACATACACCGCCATGTGATAGACAAAAATCCCATGACTGCAATCACGGAGCAAGAATTCTAACAACCCCAATATCCTTCTAAGCTGCAAGGAGAGCAGCCATCTCACCTCTTCTCTCTATTTTCTTTCTACAGTGTGCCTGCTCAGGCTCAGTCTTCCCTACAGAGAAGCAGGGGAAGGAGTTAGCATCGTAACCAGTTAGACTACTTAATTTACCTTTCAAATTATTACCCACCATTATTTACATCACCTAACATCATGCAACTATTGTGTGGCTTGAATCTTTGAACTGCCCTGCTTTTCCAAAAGCCTTTTCCGTGGTCAGCAAAACCAAACCAACAGACTGGTAGCCATTGGAGCATGGTATGGGAGCAGCCCACAAATCCCTTTGCATTTGTGTTGACCCTTTGTGTGATCAATAGGTGAAAGAGGTGAAAGACGAGGACTCCACTTGCTTTCTTCAGTGGAATCTAAATTTCGGGGATGGGGCAAAGCAATAGGGCTGCCCTGTGTCTGGAATTTCCTGGACATAGCCGGAAACAGTGCCCGGGCGGAAATGACTGAAATGTCCAGGGAAATCATGTCATATGTCAACCCATGTTGGAAATGTAGATTTGGGCAAATTTCCTTTAAAATAGCTCAACAACTTTGGGCAAAACTAAAAAAAGAAGCTCAAAATTTTTGCCCCCCAAACAACAACAACAACACTCAACAACCCTACAATACACTAGAATGATAAACCGAATTAGGGGACAGCTGAGTAGTTCTATCTCCCTGCAGTTGGTTCCATTGACTCATCTTGAAGGAAAGAATATGTTATAAGGGAAATACCTATAATAACACTTCTAAGACAATTCCGCAAAGACAATACTGCTTTCAGACCCAGAAAGTCCCAGCCTAAACGATTAATAGAGCAGAGATTGGCATGCTTTGTTTTCCAGATCAATAAGTGAGTCATGGCTGTAATGCAAGTACAAGAGACTATTAAGTTTCTCTGCCTATGTAATGCACAGCACTCTCCTTGTACACTTGTAGCTGGAAACACTATTAGTTTCTTAATGTACCTTACAACAACAAAGCCTAAATACATTGGGGGTGGGGTTTGTAATTTTGACAACTCTGCCTTCGAAAGCCTCAGTTCCACAGCTTCTCAGTGCTTTGCAAAAACAAAGGATAGGAGTGGAGGAAAAGCAAGGAGCTGTTGAAGGGTGGGGCGAGGAGAAAGTCAGCTCCTGAAATATTCAATGGTAACATTGAGGCAGGTCTTTAAGGCAGAAGTCAGGGCCCCCGCTCTGCAGAAAGGAGAGCCCCCAAATGCAACAGGGCTGACTCACCATGTTTCGAACTCAGTGAGATAGTACACATTATCATCCGAAGGGCAGGGAGCTGTAAGACCATTTGAAGCAAGACAAGTAATGCACATTACCATCCGAAGTGTGGCTGGGCATATGATGTTCCGAAATGGTACCACCTAAAGAGCTCACCTGCCCCTGGTAAGACCATTAAGTCCAGAGTCTTCTAATTACCTAAGTGCATCACTGGAAACATTACACAAAGAGAACTATTTTATATCAGTTGAAGAATCATAACTCTAATGATAAATTTATTAGAGCCAGTGTGGTGTAGTGGTTAAGAGCGGTAGTCTCTTAATCTGGGGAACCGGGTTTGCGTCTCCGCTCCTCCACATGCAGCTGCTGGGTGACCTTGGGCCAGTCACACTTCTTTGAAGTCTCTCAGCCCCACTCACCTCACAGAGTGTTTGTTGTGGGGGAGGAAGGGAAAGGAGAATGTTAGCCGCTTTGAGACTCCTTAAAGGGAGTGAAAGGCGGGATATCAAATCCAAACTCTTCTTCTTCTTATCTATTTTTGTTGTTGTTAATGCTGACTTCTAGTCCATAGCAGGAAATCTTCATTCTGGTTTATGAAAAGGATTAAAACATAAAGGCTTCAATTCACAGCGTATTTATCAAGGAGCTGACCCCAAAAAGCTCAATCAGACTCACCTCTGGCTAAATATACTTAGGGTTTCCCTGAAAAATCAGTTATCCAGTGCAATTCCATGCAAAGAACATGGCCCCATTCTCTGAGTAAAATGGGAGCCCTGGGAGTGTGTAGAAAGACGAGGCTGTACACTCATTCACAAACCTTTTTTGTGTTGCTTCTGGATAACAAACAGAACAAATATCAGGATAAGGTTCAAAGATAGGGATTTTTATTTTTATTTTTGCAGTTACAAACATTCTGTTTCCTTATCTGCTCATTTTAGAAAGTTATTCATTTTCAGAGCTGGTCAGAGTGTATGGCACACATTCTGTGCTCATGGAAATGATAATTCAGCCCATGTACAATCACATCCCTCCATACTGGTGTTTTATTGACTGGTATGCCCCAAGCTACAATGGCTCTCTGCAGCTCTGTGGGCAGAAGTGGACAGTCTGACACGTTCGCCAGCAGTCCTTTGCTACCAGAACAGTGCTGAGCACTGGGACTGGTAAAACTCAAAAAGTGGAGGGCAGGTGCTGCAAATTCCTCTATTCCCACTCCCTTACTCCTGATGCCCAGCTCAGATATCAACGAATGATAGAACTGTAGCATTGGAAGGGCACCTGAGTGTCATTTCTGCTGTGTTAACGTCCTGAAAGAAATGTACCCCTCCTCTATTGAAGTTGGTCATCCGCGCTAGAACACTCAGTTGCAGCAAACTAAACATGTGCCTTACATAGGCAGCAGCTAACGCTGCGAAGGGCTGAAACAATATGCCAAGGGGATGCCATATAAGGGTAACAAGAAGGGAGTAGCCTATGGTGATTGGATTTTTTAAAAAAAACACTGCAAAGGGGAGGAGAATGCTAATGATGTAAGAGTATATAAGCCTGAACCGCCCTTTTCATAGGGCTCAGCCTTTGGGAAATTATTCCGCTGTGCCTTTAATTTCTGAAATAAAACTTCCTTGTTTCTACTTCTGTTGCTGCGTTGTTGTTGTTGTTTTTAATGTTTAATTGTTGTTCTTGTTTAGTTGTTTAGTCGTGTCCGACTCTTCGTGACCCCATGGACCAGAGCGTGCCAGGCACTCCTGTCTTCCACTGCCTCCCACAGTTTGGTCAAACTCATGCTGGTAGCTTCGAGAACACTGTCCAGCCATCTCGTCCTCTGTTGTCCCCTTCTCCTTGTGCCCTCCATCTTTCCCAACATCAGGGTCTTTTCCAGAGAGTCTTCTCTTCTCATGCGGTGGCGAAAGTATTGGAGCCTCAGCTTCAGGATCTGTCCTTCCAGTGAGCACTCAGGGCTGATTTCCTTCAGAATGGATAGGTTTGATCTTCTTGCAGTCCATGGGACTCTGAAGAGTTTCCTCCATAATTCAATTCTTCAGCAATCAGCCTTCTTTATGGCCCAGCTCTCACTTCCATACATCACTACTGCGAAAACCATAGTTTTAACTATACAGACCTTTGTTGGCAAGGTGATGTCCCTGCTTTTTAAGATGCTGTCTAGGTTTGGGAAACTGGTAAGCGGAGGATCCTGTGTGCAACACTGCAGTGCAGGAATCTCAACTAAAGCATCCATGACAGATGGCCATCCAAGCTCTCCTTAAAATTTCTCCAAGAAAAAATTTCTCCACCACCTTCTGGGGGAGTCTGATGTGATGGCAGCCCTCTGTGATCTGACTGGTGGTGATTTTTGATGCTCTGGCTGCTGTTTGTTTTCCTCACCAGCTTACTTCCCCCAGTTGAGAGCCACAGAGCAAGTGTGCTTGTGCCAAAGACTCACATCTTATATTCCCTGGACGGGAGGGAGATGAAACCGCATTAATTAGTAGCTCCAGGTGAACCTATTCCTTCAGAACACACCTTCTGAACAATTCCAGTCCCATCTCCATCCCCAGTGATACCACAAGCTACCAACAAGTACTGTCATTTACTTGAAGTGTTCCAATGGAGGAAGATGACTAGCAGGACTTTATTTATGTATTGCATTTGTAATCTACCCTTCTTCCACTGTGCATGGTTCTCTTCTTCCTCGTCCTTCTTATCCTCACAACTAGGGCCATGCAAAGTTGGGAATAGGCTCAGACCAGGTAGCAGATGTAGGCCTAATTTCAATAATGTTTACCAAAGGGTCTCTCCCCCCTTGCTTCTACCAGGGGAACTCAATGTAGCCACCTCAAAATCATTGGCCCACCTGTCCCCCCCCCATTCTGCCCTGCTCACAACAACCCCATAAAGCAGGTTAAACCTGAGAGATAGTGAGTGACCCCATGAAGGGCACCCAGTGAATTTCATAATTAAGTGGGGATTTGAACTCAGGTCTCTGTGATCCTAGTTCAATACTTTTAATCACGACACCATGCTGGACATATTTTTAGCACAATTAGCCAAGTCTCCAAGAATACAAGCATTGTTTCCTCACCGAAGAAGCCAATTATTTTCAGGTATGAATGTTTCGTGTGCATATTTTAAAAGAAAGTTTAGCTTGGTCTGGAACTCTCAACATCAGCAACATTTATTCAGGCTTTCACTTCCAATGTGGCTACTTTTGTAGTTGGGATGACTGAATTAATGAACTGGTTTGAAATCTCCAGCTACAAGCCATTTTAGATACTGATCAGGCTGCCAATGATATGTAAATCTTTATATATCCTTCACCCTAAGGCTTGTGAACATGGCAGAGATGAATTAATTCAGGCAGACGAAATCTTTCCCTTTTAATTTGAGGAAAAATAAATCACACCAAAAGAACTTGGAAGGAGAAATGGACTGCGCGTGCCAAATTTTCAGAAGCATAAATCTTAACAAGATGCCGTGATTCTGACTTTGGGACCTAAATTGGTATATACATGAGTCTAAGTATGAGCAAGAGTAGATGTGAAAAAAATGTGGTAGCTATTTTTGGATCCATGGGTCTCGATTCTTAGTGCTTTGTCTCTGTTGAATCCATCCTTTACCCCAGAGCATCCATTATAGTAGCAGGTGGTTTTAAAAACCGGTTGTTAGAATGCCACAGACTCTTTAACCAGAAAATCATGAGTATTTTCCCCAAAAGTGTTTTAGCTGGCAAGCAAAACAGTTAGTGGATAGCTGACATCAAGTTATATCAGATTGCCTCAAAATGCCTCATGCACAGTTATGATTAACAAATCATAAGCAAGAAGCACAGAATCGAGGGAATGATTCTAAGGGTGCAATAGCACACATATTTTTAATTCATTCAATATTGTGCACACTCTATAAATAAAAATAATGGGGTTTTTTTGGTAGCTTGGAATATTTCCAGTTTCTTGTGCACAGCTTAATGTTCTGGGCTGCTTGCATAACTGAACCCTCCAACAGTGATGAACTACCAAAATAAATTTTGCTCTGTGACAGTGTTACCTTTTGTTAAATTAAATTGTTTGTGGTGCAATCCTATGCATATTGTGCTGTATATGAAATTCAAGTCCAGGATTTTGTAAATATCTATATCAACACGTATTAAGGAAGCTTATATGATGTTGATGAAGACTCTGGCCCCATTGGCTGAGAGTGGCTGATGTCACAGAAGCACTTGCTTGGGAGATATTTGTAGGCATTTATATTGCATTTTTATATTCATGCTTTTTTCATTGGCATATATAAACTGCTTAGAGATTTGCGTGTTCGGACCCAGAGGCCTCCCTCCTAAATAAAGACACATCTGACTCAAATTTTTGTTTTGGTTTTTGGCAGAATTTAGACCACAACTTTATTGATTACAGAAAAGTGAGTGGTTGCATAGGCTCTGGTTTGACTAGCCCCCTACACCCTTGCAGGTAGCGCTGACCCAGAGCTGTCATCAAGAGGAACACAATGACTCAGACCTCCAAAAGACTGAAAGGGAAATCTGTGGTTCTCCAGGTAGCCCTCCTGCATTTTGCAGCATTTCTTAATTAAATTAGGTCACTGATGACAATGTATTGTAAATGAAATAAATTTGAACAAGAGCCTTAAAGGTCAGAAATTGAAAAGACGGACCAATGAGTTGGGCCATAAAAGATTGTGGAAAACATTAAATTGGATGCAACCAAACTCTTTAAAATGTGTTATTCTAACTCCACTTTTGATGATAGCACATGCCTGTTTAAACACTTAAACCAGGATCATTGTTAGTAGAAAGTTTCATCCAAAACGACATATTAGGGAGGAAAATTGTCTGCCTTCATTTACTTTGGTATTACTATAATCAAATGTAATTTTTAGTGCTCTAATTTAACTGATCTGGTGTTTAAATGATTTTCAAAATCTCTTTTTAGTATGATGGATTTTATGACTGGATCAAATAAGTTTTTTTTTTTTAAGTAATCATCTGTTTAAGAAGTTAAGGACAGGTGGAAAACCACAGAAGAGACTCAGATTTCAGAGGGGAAAACACCTCTTCTTCTTCTTCTTCTTCTTCTTCTTCTTCTTCTTCTTCTTCTTCTTCTTCTTCTTCTTCTTCTTCTTCTTCTTCTTCTTCAAACAATAAATTTATATGCCCCTTTCTTTCCAAATTTTTTTTATTATTATTATTATTATTATTATTATTATTATTATTATTATTATTATTATTTAATTCTTAACACAATTCAAGAGAGAATGAGAGAATGGAGAACTTAAACTTTCTTCACTCACTCTAGGATGTGGCTGCCAAACTTAAGCAAAGGATTGCAAGCAATAGTTAAATGGCAGATTCGGAGAACTGATGAGTGGCACAAGATGGATCAAAAAGCAGGAAAGAGATTAAAGATTTGAGCAACCGCCCCCCCAATAACCCCAAACATAACAGGAGATAGGGCCGACCAAAATTCTCCCCCAACATTGCAAACTTGAGAAAGCATTTTTTTAAAAAAACATTTATACTTTTCAGATATATACATTTCACTGATTTTACGATCATTTTGACATTTTAAAACTTGACTTCCTTCCCCCTCTTTCTGCGGTTTGGTTCCTTAAATTTATTTTTAATATCTTCTGCATATCCAAATTAACTTAACTTATTTATTTATCTATCTTCTTTTTATATATATATACTCTTATGTAACTGCAGACTATTACAATAATCCTGCCAATGTTTTTATCTGTAAATATTCAATAAACCGTTTGCATTCTTTTATAAAAAGTTTGTTATCTTGATTTCTTATTCTTCTGGTAAGTATCGCCATTTTGACATATTCCATAAGTTTTTGTATCCAATCTTCCTTTGCTGGTACGACGTCTTCTTTCCATTTTTGAGCAAGTAGCATTCTTGCCACTGTAGCCCACATACATGAATGAATTTCTATACAATTTAGAAGAAGAAGAGTTTGGATTTGATATCCCGCTTTATCACTACCTGGAGGAGTCTCAAAGCGGCTAACAATCTCCTTTCCCTTCCTCCCCCACAACAAACACTCTGTGAGGTGAGTGAGGCTGAGAGACTTCAAAGAAGTGTGACTGGCCCAAGGTACCCAGCAGCTGCATGTGGAGGAGCAGAGATGCGAACCCGGTTCCCCAGATTACAAGACTACTGCTCTTAACCACTACACCACACTGGCTCCCAGTCGTTCTATCCCTATAATTCCCAAGGAATTATTGAGGAAGCATTTTGGCAATTGTTGGAAGGGTCCAAAGTGTGAACTCTATTTCTGCAAGCTGATTGGTCAGTCCACCTTCCCTGCTCCCCTCCAGTGCAAGTAAGGTAGGATGAGAGATTCAGTTCATATTTAAAAGTGAACTCTGCCTTTTCTGAAACGACAGTTCTGTCCAGTGCCAGATTTACGTATAAGCTAAAGAAGCTATAGCTTAGGGCTCTACTCTCTTGCCCCCCCAAAAAAACAACTGGATGTACATTTCCAAAATATAAGATAAAAAACAAATAAAATAAAACCTACACACAGCAACAGTGTTTTGTGTTGTGTAGGCTCCTATGATGTAAATTACCATATAGCAACACAAAAAAGCGACAATTTGTTGTTGACAAAGGACAGCTGGACATATAAAGGGCCCCATTACTGTCAGTAGCTTAAGGCCTCATCAAACCTAAATCCAGCCCTGGTTCTGTCAAACTGCCCCCTGCAAGTGATTATTTCTGGAAGAGTTACGAAAGTAACTTTAGGTTTCAGTGATCAGCTCTTCAGCCAGAAACTGCACCACCAACTGCATTCTGTATGGTGTGATAGTAAAGTCACCAAGTGATGGAAAAGAAGTGGCTGCTTGTGTGTCTGTGCCTCGGTTGTACTCAGATTCAGCTTCCACTTGTGTCTTCTTCATCTATTATGGAGTTAATATGCACTTAAAGATGAGGAGATCTGCCTTGAAGAAATGCCAGCAAGTTCATTTGATCTAAGGTTATTGATTTAATTACTCCACCCACCTTGCAGAATTTCTTGAGGAGCCAACAATATGAGTGAGAGAGTCATGTGGGTCGGCCTCTCTTGAGGTAGAGAGCACACCAGCTGTGAGTATGATACATAACTAATTATAAGCACAAGTCACTGTGCCAAAATTAACAAGAGGGAGGATACATCATAGATCATCTTAGGATGTGCTCCACACCCCAGCCGCTTTGCAGTTGCCCCACTCAATGATCTTGGCAGGACTGGCCTGTTGTGAGCGGCTTGAAGAAGGGCGGGACCCATTTTTAGCACTCACCTGTTATTGTGGCCCAGGTGTTCTTGAAAACAAAGACTTGAATCCCAGAGACTGCCTAATTGTTCACTTTCTGCCTTCCCAAAGAGGCCTTCGATGGAGGGGGCCCAAAATTCCGAACTGTGCTGTAGCAACAAATTCAAGTGCAATTCAAAGCAGCAGAGAACTATACTGGTGTATCGCATAATACCTACGTATAAGTTTGAGATGGGCAATGAAGTCAAAACACCCCATGGCTCCATGTAGGAGTGGGGGGAAAATTCGATTCCATTTGCATCTAAAGTAGCAAAACATTTTCTGCAAGCTCAAGGAAGGCTTTTGGAAAGTTGGGAGTAGACGATGGATCATTGGCCCAATCCAGCTTTTGATCCCTTCCTGAGGTTGCAATCCTAACCCTACTTGGTAAAAGGTAAAGGACCCCTGACATTTAAGTCTAGTCGCAAACAACTCTGGGGTTTCAGCGCTCATCTCGCTTTACTGGCCAAGGGAGCGGACGTTTGTCCGCAGACAGTTTTTCCGGGTCATGGGGCCAGCAAGACTAAGCTGTTTCTGGCAAAACCAGTGCAGCGCATGGAAACGCCGTTTACCTTCCCGCCAGAGTGGTATCTATTTATCTACTTGAATTTTTGGTGTGCTTTCAAACTGCTAGGTTGGCAGGAGCTGGGACCGAGCAACGGGAGCTCACCCCACTGCAGGGATTCGAACCACTGACCTTCTGATTGGCAAGCCCTAGGCTCAGTGGTTTAGACCACAGCGCCACCCATGTCCCTACTTGTTTGGGTGTAAATTCCATTGAAGTCAATAGAACTTACCATGAGAAGACATGGTAAGGATTGCATTGTAAGTGAGCGTGATTTCCCCAAGTTAAAAAAATGTGCTTTTTAAAAGTTAAAGCTGCAGATTATATTTTGCCAAGGGTGAACATTTCATGAACTAAAAAGTTCATTTGGATGGACATGAACTGAGCTAGTTCATTTAAGAATGAACTGAGACCAGTTCCTTATTGGGCTGGATGAACGTGAATTAGAACTACTTCCCCCCCCTTTTTTTAAAAGGAACTTTCCTAGCATTGAACATATGTTAGAAGATCAAGACTTTGAGACATATGAACAACACTCAAGACACAGTAAGTCGATAAGGGAAGCCAGAAGCTTGAATGAATGAGATGGCAGTGACAGGTGTGTGGAAGAAATGAGCAAAGACTTACATATAAGGCGTCACACAAAGGCACTTATCTTCATTGTGTAACACACACCCACACACCCGCCCAAGCTTTCCTTCTATAACAACCAAAACATGGAGAAAAGATGGATGATAATATTCTGTGTGCCATCGGAAGTGCTGGACAGCTCGTCCCAATTGCTACAGCAGTTGCCAAGGTAACTGTTTCTTGGGAGAGCCAGGAAGTAAACACAGCTCCGATTCACCAGGGTGCACCTCATTCCAGAGTGAATGCGCTCTCGGTTCATTTGCATGTGCTTTCACAGAAATAAATATGGTAAAATTAGTTGAGCTGGCTCAGGCCACTGGACACTGTGTCAAGCATCCAGCAATTAAAAAGGTTGTGCATGGTCTGTAAAAATTGATTGTAAAGACAATAAATGAGAAGAGAAAGAAAGAAAGAAAGAAAGAAAGAAAGAAAGAAAGAAAGAAAGAAAGAAAGAAAGAAAGGAAGGAAGGAAGGAAGGAAAGAAAGACACAGGTCACCTCCCCTGGTCCAGTAGGAAGGGCTGTGGTACAGGCAGCAGACTGAAACTGAACAATCTGAGAATACACAGATGTAGGAAGCTGCCTTAAAGAAAAGTAAAGGACCCCTGACAGTTAAGTCCAGTCGTGGCCGACTCTGGGGTTGTGGCGCTCATCTCGCTTTATTGGCCAAGGGAGCCGGCGTACAGCTTCCGAGGTCACATGGTCAGCATGACTAAGCCGTTTCTGGCGAAACCAGAGCAGCGCATAGAAACACCATTTACCTTCCCGCTGGAGCGGTACCTATTTATCTACTTGCACTTTGACAAGCTTTCAAACTGCTAGGTTGGTAGGAGCTGAGAGCACTCAGAATAAACCAATATCACCAATGCACACAGGTAATGCACCAATGCACTTTTCTGGCACATAACAATTTGAACATACAGTACACATGTAAGATATTTATTTATTTGGATGCAGTATATAAATAAAGCCAGACTGGACCCTTGATCACTGCTTGATTCTGCAGGACTTCTTTATGCCGTGACATTTTCTTAAGATGCCATTGATGTTTTGTAACAGGGTGTCTAGAGTTGCATCTTGTTTTTATCTATTTATGTTGCTTCGGCTAATGCCATCGGGATTCTGTAATGGCACAGTGACAGGTGGCCAATTCACAGATATACAGAGTGGCATGTTACAGAGAAGCAGAGGCCATGGTACGTTCTTTATGCATTGCACAGTGGAAGCAGGGTAAAACCAGATGGCCCTGTAGTGTAGTAGAGCAGGAATGAATGGGGTGGGGTGGGGGTAAGCTTGGGGGTAAGCTTGGTGGGCTAGAATACAAGACAAGCAATATTCATCCATTTACCTAGTGGAAAACTTTCCTGTGTCCATTAAGATGTCTGTTCTTTGCATTAAAAATATTGTGCAATATATTGCAGGGAATATATTGTTGTGTGCACCCCAATCTCTGACCAGTGATAGACTTCAGGGATTCCAGCCCCCTTGGTTCTGTTTCCTTAGAATGAGCATTACTGAAGATTGAATGTCTTAACCAGGGGTAGGCAACTTAAGGCCCATGGGCCAAAAGTGGCCCATGGGGGTCATTTAACCGGCCCATGAGCCACTCCTGAACCAAGTCGCCCGCTCGGTGAGTCCCTGCGTACTGCAATAAACAGGAGCAGCGTGGCCTGGGGACTCACTTCTGTGGCGCCGGAAATCGTGTCTACGCAGATGTCGGAAATTGCAGGTGTGTGCATGAGGGATCTCCACTGGAATGAACTGGCCCAGGCGAGGTAAACCTTGCTGACCCCTGGTCTTAACTGTCTATACAACTTGAGCATAGGATGGAGGGGCTCGCAGCATTAACACTCCAACAGATCTTGGTTCCTCATTAGGTTTCAAGGAATATCCCCCAAAGTCATAGCTCTTCTGGTCTCAGCACAGACAGCAAGTTCCGTGTCTGTGTCTTTTCAGCTCCCAGCTTCAGAAGGGTTATTTCTGGCACTATTGTTCTCCCACCCACTGAGGGCATGGTCTCCAGCTGGATGATGCGGGGTGGCAGGCTTATCCCCTGCTGAAAGAACATCATCAGTCAGTTCTCTCTATGGCAACAGCTCTGTACTATAGCAGCTCTTTAGACATGTAAATGGATGTCTGACAGACTCGGCCAGGCCCACTACCTTGACAAGGAGACTGCTCTGACCAGTTCGGTGGTCCCTTCTACTATTGACTCTCAGCTTACAGACTGGGTTGAGACTCTTAGTCATCATCCAAACCAACTTCCCAGTACGATAACAATATGTTAGAAAACGACACTCTCTCTTTGCCTTCGCTTAATATTAGAACTCAGAGCCACCCAATGAAGAAGATTGTTGGGGTATTCAGAACAGACCCAATAGATGAGCTATGTTCTGCCTCCACTGTTGGAGGCAGTGTGCTTTGGAATACCAGTTGGGCATTACAAGTGGGGAGAATTCCCTTGTACAGTGGTACCTCGGGTTACAGGCGCTTCAGGTTACAGACGCTTCAGGTTACAGACTCCGCTAACCCAGAAATAGTACCTCGGGTTAAGAACTTTACCTCAGGATGAGAACAGAAATCGTGCGGCAGCAGCGGGAGGCCCCATTAGCTAAAGTGGCACCTCAGGTTAAGAACAGTTTCAGGTTAAGAACGGACCTCCAGAACAAATTAAGTTCTTAACACGAGGTACCACTGTACTCAGATCCTGGTTGCCTATTGTGAGAAAAGGACACGGGATCAATTGGAGTTGCAGCCTGATCCTACAGGGCTTTTCTTATGTTCTTGTGCTCTACAGTCTACAGACTACTTTTTAAAAAGCCTCAAAATAAGTACAGTCATACCTCGGGTTACAGACGCTTTGTAAATCACACTTTGTGCATGTGCAGAAGCGCTGAATTGTGACCCGCATGTGTGCAGACGTGCCGCTGCGGGTTGCGAACGTGCTTCCCGCACGGATCACGTTTGCAACCCGAGCATCCACTGTAAAACGCCAAGCTGTGCATTTTAGTGTTGTTCACATATGTACTCCCGCTTCGCTCTGCTGAGTTCAAGGTGTGCATGACTATTGAATCCTAACAATGCTGTGGGATAGGCTACCAGCGACTAGCCGAAGGCTGCCCAGTGAATTTCCTGACCAATCAGTGATGGGAACAGAGCTGCCTGTGCCTGGGGGTGTGACTATGGGAGCTGTCATCATGATGGAGCTCCTGCACTTCAGATTGTACCATTATATCATGGGTGCTCTCACTCAGCCAAATGCAAAAGCTTGTGAGAGAGCCCCTGTGCTCCAATTACTCTGCCATCAGGGAATAGGAAGGAGGCAGAAGGCTTGAGTTACATTGCACAGAGAGTTCTCCAGATCAAATGTTAGAAATGGAATCTGAGTGTTTACAGTCAGCATATAGGAGCCCTGAAATCATGGCTCCCACTCGGAAGTTGGAGCACGGAAGACCTGCAAATGAATTTAACTTTGGAATTGTATAGCACCTGCAAAATATTTGTTAGGGAACTTGTTAGGACGAACACAGAGTAAATATTTGGAGATATTAGATATTGTGATTCGGCTATAAACAGTCAAGAATACAGGATCTTCGTGTTCATGCTTTAAATAGCGCTGGCAATGAAGGAACAACTTATTTTGGCATGTGGTGCGCGTTACATTTGGAAGAGAGAGAAAAACTGCAGGAAGAGTACTGCCTTACACTCAGTGATTTCCCCCAAGTGACGAGAACACAAATGCACACATACACATGCACACTCAAAGCTCCGGCAGAGGGGAAGGGGGTGGTTGGGATTAGAAAAATGAAGTGGGAAAAAATAATGCCCTTCTGGGTAGCAGCACAGCCCTAGTTAGAATTAGAACCCCTTTATAATCCCTCCCCCTTTTAGAAAACAAAAATGAGGATTGCATGGCTGACTCAATCTTATGTATATGCATTTCAACCCATATATACATGAGGAAGCATGGTTGAATGCTGTGCTCCAGCATAATACCTTTGGGAAAGAAAGAAAGAAAGAAAGAAAGAAAGAAAGAAAGAAAGAAAGAAAGAAAGAAAGAAAGAAAGAAAGAAAGAAAGAAAGAAAGAAAAGAAAGAAAGAAAAGCACACAATGACCATACACATAAACTACCCACCCATGATAAACTGCCTACACAGAGAGGCTGCTCCATATCCCTCACCTTCTTCCAGAGGTTTATTAAATATTTGGAAACTGTTGTCTTTCAACAACTGCTCTCTTTTTGTCTCCCTGTTAATCTCATCCCTTGGCCAAATGTTTGGCATTTCTGTTTACATTCCTCAACACTTTGTACTTTTGAATCCTCTCCAGTTTGTTTATTTGTCATTTTGTTGTGGTGCATGCAAGTTTTTCATAGCCTCCGCATGGCAACACCCCCATCAAAATGCCACCCCCTATTTCACATCCCATAGTGCGCAATAAACTGTTGTGCGGAAGCATCTTGCGTGGAGATGCAAGGCAGGTGTTCATTCCTAAGGGTCATTCTGGCACTGACTCCTAAGATGAAAAGGAGCACTAAATCAAACTATCCACAAAGTCTGAGAGGTGTGTGTGTTTTCTTGCAAGCTGGGAGCAGGGGTGAGGTCAAGGTGATCTAGGAAGCACTAAATCATCCCTTTGCCCCCCCCCCATGCCGCAAGCGGAGATTAGAGGTGCCAGCAAATCCAAAAGGTAAAGAAGCTGGCAAGGAGCTCTGAAGATTGCCATTTGGCATACAACTTGATTGCAATAATGCACGCTAGGATTATTGCCATCACCAGGAATCCATAGCAATTTCTAAACAATGGCAGAAACACAGAGTCAGCATATTACAACATATCTGTGCTTTTGCCAAGAAACCATAGTCGGCCATGCAGTGTGTTCTTGCGGTGGTTGTTTTCACTGAATGGAAGCTATTCCTTGCCAAGGTTGAGCTAAATGAGTGTGTGTGTGTTTGTGTGTGTTTGTGTGTGTGTGTGTGTGTACGTACATGCATGAAAAAATCCTTAAATAAGAGACACGGGGGAATGATTAATGGACTTCAATGTCTGTACACCTAATGCACAAAGCATGGGAAATAAACAAGATGAGCTTGAGCTCTTGGTACAGCAAACTAAATATGACATAATAGGCATCACTGAAACCTGGTGGGATAAGTCCCACGATTGGAATGTAATATGGAGGGATACAATCTATTTCAGAGAAACAGACCAGACAAGAAAGGTGGAGGAGTGGCGTTATATGTCAGGGATGTGTACACCTGTGAAGAGATCCAAGATTTAGAACCTCAAAGCCAAAGTGAGAGCATTTGGGTCAAAATTAAGGGAGAGAAGAATAACAGGGACCTCATTGTGGGAGTTTACTATAGATCCCCAAGCCAAACGGAGGACATAGATGATGCCTTCCTGGAACAGATGGCCAAGCATGCAAAAGGAAGGGAGATAGTAGTAATGGGGGACTTCAATTACCCGGATATTTGTTGGATGTCAAACTCAGCCAAGAGCATAAGGTCAAACAGATTCCTCACTGGCCTTGCAGACAACTTCATTGTCCAGAAAGTGGGAGAAGCAACAAGAGGAACAGCCATTTTAGATCTGGTCCTAACCAATGTTGATGACCTGGTTAGTGGGGTAGAAGCGGAAGGATCATTAGGCACGAGTGATCATGCTCTTCTGAAGTTTACTATACAGTGGAAAGGAGCAGCCAAGCATACTAGGACTCAATTTCTTGACTTTAAGAAAGCCGACTTCATAAAACTTAGGGAAGTGCTGGGTGAGATCCCATGGACAGTAATACTAAAAGGAAAGGGAGTTCATGATGGCTGGGAGTTTGTTAAGAGGGAGATAGTAAAAGCACAACTTCAGGCAATACCAATGAGACAGAAACATGGAAGGTGCCTAAAGAAGCCAGGGTGGCTATCTAAAGAACTTTTAACTGAGTTAAGATTTAAAAAGGATGTGTACAAAAAATGGAAAAGGGGGGAAACCACCAAAGAGGAATTCAAACAAATAGCCAGCACGTGTAGACACAAAGTCAGAAAAGCTAAAGCACAGAATGAACTCAGGCTTGCTAGAGAGGTTAAAAGCAACAAAAAAGGCTTTTATGGGTATGTTCGTAGCAAAAGGAAGAACAAAGAAACAGCGGGGTCACTCAGAGGAGAAGATGGTGAAATGCAAACAGGGGACACAGAAAGGGTCCCCTCAATGCCTTCTTTGCCTCAGTCTTCTCCGATAAAGAAAACAATGCCCGACCTGAAGAATTTGGAGCAAATGATTCAGCAGAGGAAACACAGCCCAGAATAACTAAGGAGATAGTACAAGAATACTTGGCTAGTTTAGATGTATTCAAGTCTCCAGGGCCAGATGAACTGCATCCAAGAGTATTAAAAGAACTGGCAGATGTGATCTCAGAACCACTGGCAGTCATCTTTGAGAATTCCTGGAGAACAGGCGAAGTCCCGGCAGACTGGAGGAGGGCAAATGTTTTTTGTTTTTTTTTAATAATAATATTTATTAAAATTTTGTTTAAACAGTAAGAAAACATACAGAATAACATATAATTTCCCAATATCCACATTTCATTCACCTCCTTGGACTTCCTCGCGGCTCTCGTTCCTGCATTCCAAAATCTTAGAATTTACCAGCAATTTATTAACTTGTTTCAATTCTTATAATATAATTTTCCAATATTATATCCCTAATTTTAGATAATTTAGATCCCAGTTTTAAAAACTTAATTTTAACATAGTATTTATCCAAAATTTATCTTTTCTTTTAATTACATTTATCTTCATATTCCTTTTAACTAATTTCTTGGTGCCGTGTTGTTGCTAATCTTACATCTTTCTTAACATTCATACAATTTGCAATGTTTTTGTAAATAATCCTTAAATTTCTTCCAGTCCTCCTCCACAGCTTCTTCTCCCAGGTCTCGGATTCAGTTGCATCTGCCATTCTTCCAGTGTGGGCAAATCTTGGGTTTTCCAGTATTTGGAGGAGGGCAAATGTTGTCCCTGTTTTCAAAAAGGGGAAAAGAGAGGACCCAAATAATTACCGCCCAGTCAGTCTGACATCAATACCAGGGAAGATTCTGGAGCAGATCATTAAGCGAACAGTCTGTGAGCACCTAGAAAGGAATGCTGTGATCACCAATAGTCAGCATGGATTTCTGAAAAAAAAGTCATGTCAGACTAACCTGATCTCGTTTTTTGACAGAATTACAACCCTGGTAGATGAAGGGAACGCAGTGGATGTAGCCTACCTGATTTCAGCAAGGCATTTGACAAGGTGCCCCATGATATTCTTGTAAAGAAGCTGGTAAAATGCGGTCTTGACTATGCTACCACTCAGTGGATTTGTAACTGGCTGACTGACCGAACCCAAAGGGTGCTCATCAATGGTTCCTCTTCATCCTGGAGAAGAGTGACTAGTGGGGTGCCACAGAGTTCTGTCTTGGGCCCGGTCTTATTCAACATTTATCAACGACTTGGATGATGGACTCAAGGGCATCCTGATCAAACTTGCAGATGACACCAAACTGGGAGGGGTGGCTAACACCCCAGAGGACAGGATCACACTTCAAAATGACCTTGACAGATTAGAGAACTGGGCCAAAACAAACAAGATGAATTTTAAGAGGGAGAAAGTATTGCACTTGGGCAAAAAAAATGAGAGGCACAAATAAAAGACGGGTGACACCTGGCTTGAGAGCAGTACATGTGAAAAGGATCTAGGAGTCTTGGTTGACCACAAACTTGACATGAGCCAACAGTGTGACGCGGCAGCTTAAAAATCCAATGCAATAGGAGTATAGCATCTAGATCAAGGGAAGTAATAGTGCCACTGTATTCTGCTCTGGTCAGACCTCACCTGAAGTACTGTGTCCATTTCTGGGCACCACAGTTCAAGAAGGACACTGACAAACTGGAACATGTCCAGAGGAGGGCAACCAAAATGGTCAAAGGCCTGGAAACGATGCCTTATGAGGAACGGCTAAGGGAGCTGGGCATGTTTAGCCTGGAGAAGAGGAGGTTAAGGGGTGATATGATAGCCATGTTGAAATATATAAAAGGATGTCACATAGAGGAGGGAGAAAGGTTGTTTTCTGCTGCTTCAGAGAAGCGGACACGGAGAAATGGATCCAAACTACAAGAAAGAAGATTCCACCTAAACATTAGGAAGAACTTCCTGACAGTAAGAGCTGTTCGACAGTGGAATTTGCTGCCAAGGAGTGTGGTGGAGTCTCCTTCTCTGGAGGTCTTTAAGCAGAGGCTTGACAACCATATGTCAGGAGTGCTCTGATGGTGTTTCCTGCTTGGCAGGGGGTTGGACTCGATGGCCCTTGTGGTCCCTTCCAACTCTATGATTCTATGATTCTATGCATGCATGCATGCATGCATGGGAACTAAAATGATGCTTTTATTAATCTAGGAAAGAGCCATGATTAGTAGAAGTAATGCTTAACTCTGAGGAACTGGGCTTTATGTGACATTTATCATCATCATCATCATTTTATTTTTATGCCTCCTTTCCATAGTTGAAACAATGCTCAGGGCGGCTGACAACATGGCAAGATTTACATAATTACCAACATAACAAAAGTCATAACAGTAAAACATCAAAAAGTACACAGCCAAATGGAAAACCATTTCTACATACAGTGGTACCTTGGGTTACAGACACTTCAGGTTACAGACTCCACTAATCTAGAAATAGTACCTCGGGTTAGGAACTTTGCTTCAGGATGAGAACAGAAATCGAACAGCGGTGGCAGCGGGAGGCCCCATTAGCTAAAGTGGTGCTTCAGGTTAAGAACAGTTTCAGGTTAAGAATGGACCTCCGGAACGAATTACCGTAAGTTCTTAACTCGAGGTACCACTGTAAATCATAAAATCTAAAACTAAGAATACAGCATTAATATCAATCACAATTTAAAATGACATAGATAAAAAATAAAAGCATTTAAAAAAAAACAAGCCAGAGTTTTCCCAGCAGTGGCAGCAGCAGCACTCCTTTATGGAGCCTGTCAGGCCCCGCCCCAAGCCAGGTGGAGAAAAACAGGGCAGGGCCCTTCAGGCTCCCAGCAGGTAGCAGGGCTGGCTTGTCCATGAAGCAAGGTGAGACAACTGCCTCAGGCAGCAGGAACCACGGGGCAGCAGATTCATCTTCCAAGGAATGCATCACCTTCAGCAGCACATTCCTTAGAGGCTGGATCTGCTATCTCCTCAGTGGTGAATGAACACTGTGAAGTGTGTAGGCATGCATAGACCTTAATGTCAAATGGGGATTTGTAGGCACTGCAGCAGAACACAAGCTTTGATGCAAAAGGTCTCAGGGTTCATTCTTGGAGGCTCCAGGTGGAGCTGACAAATGTTCCTGTCTGAAACTCCGGAGACCTGTCAATCTGTATATCCCCCTGCCCCCTACAAAATATAACCCAAATTTACCTTTCTGAGGGAAATCTGGTAAATGAAACAGCAAACAAACCTATTGATAACAACCTATTTGCAACATCTGAATGATGTTTGGAATGACGCAATGTAAACAATACTGAGCTGGATGCAACAATAGCCTGACTTGTTATACGGCAGCTTTCTCCATTACAGTGGCAGGAAGATGGCTGAGAACGGAAAAGCCTCCTTGACAATCCATTGTGAGCCAAGGGCAACTTACTCAGCTCAAGTTTTAAAACCTGGACAAATACAGTAACTGGATGGTTTGATAATGCCTTAGAGGGATATTTTTCTACATGATTTATTCACAAACACCCTCCTCTTCCTTCTTTCTCACTTGACCCCACTGATTGCATCTTCTACTCTGTTTTAAGGGATCACCACTCTTGGAAAACAGATTAAGCTTGTCCAGTTCTTGTTTTAAAAATTTTATGTTAGTTTATCTTCCCCTTGGCTTTTGATTGCTTTTATTGTGTTTCCCCTTGCCCTTATTAAGCTTTTGGGATTTTTGTTTTGCAAAATTTTGCAGATATGCTTTCTTCTTTTCTCTCCCTGGACCTTTATGATTAATAGCATAACACTGTTCTAGCTTTTTGAATTCATAAATGAAATTAATAACAATAACAACAATAATAGGAACTCTGTAGGAGCTACTCAAGGGGGACACGGGTGGCGCTGTGGGTAAAACCTCAGTGCCTAGGACTTGCTGATCGTATGGTCGGCGGTTCGAATCCCCGTGGCGGGGTGAGCTCCCGTCATTCGGTCCCAGCTCCTGCCCACCTAGCAGTTCAAAAGCACTCTTAAGTGCAAGTAGATAATTAGGGACCGCTTTATAGTGGGAAGGTAAACAGTGTTTTTTGTGTGCTGCGCTGGTGCTGGCTCGCCAGCTGCAGCTTCACCGCGCTGGCCACGTGACTCGGAAGTGTCTTCAGACGGCGCCGGCTCACGGCCTCTAGAGCGAGATGAGCATGCAACCCTAGAGTCGGACACGACTGGCCCGTACGGGCAGGGGTACCTTTACCTAGGAGCTACTCAGGCAGCCGAGATTTGATGTAAATAGAAAGAATGCTCAAGGAACTGAGCTCAGCATAGATGGTTCCTCTGTCCACCATTTTAACTTTCCAACCCTGTGAGGTGGGTTCGGCTGAGAGTGACTTACTCAAGGTCACCTGGCATTGAGTTGGGTTTTACCTCAGGGCCCCCTTATTCATATACAGCACTCTAAGCACACTGGCTCTTGGCTGGCTATATGATTTCTGCTTGCTATGACTGGTTGCCGCTTTCAAATGGTCGCAATTCTATTTTGAGAGGCAATGAAATTTGCCAAAGTTAATCAATCCGGCACCTCATTTTCCTATGTCTGTCCAAGGAAAATAATATGCAGACATTGAAATGTAATTGCGCCTCCTTCTAACTTGATTTCCCCAACTACTAATTATCACCCATTCACCCTTAATTGCTCTTTTAACTGACAAATGATATGCAACAAATTTGTTTATTTCTTATTAAATTTCAGACAACAGCTAAGAGCTACAGAATAACTTCCCAGTCCAAGACCAACAACATTCATATACTCTAGACCATTGCAAATATTAAACATTTATTCCTTGACAGAAAACTTTCATCTCCTGCCATTCGCACTGTTCCAGTTTACATCTTTTGTTTACTCTGTAGTAAGCAGGCTTCACTGCTCATTATCAACATTTTAATAAAAGATAAATATTGTTAGAACATGTTACTAAGTTATTTCCTGTTTGATATAGTGTAAAAGATTTTTTTAAATGTATCTTAGGCTAATGTCCTTTGCACAGTCACATGAAAATGAGTGGGGCTTAATTTTGCGTAAACACATGAAGGGCAAGACTTTAAAGTCTTGATCTTCTGTGCAATTAGGAATGCTGATTAGGGATGCTTCCAGGCAGGAGCTGCCATTTGCAAACAGGTCACGGGCAGCAGACTTTTTAGAAAACTTTTGTTTTCCCCTGGACAGGGTAAACCCAAATTAAATGGGGGAAATGGGTTGGCATGCTGTTTTGTGGATGGTGCAAAAATATGTATGCATGAGGAGCAGCCATCCCACAATAAGCACCAATGTAGAGGCTTAATCCTGGCTTAACTTTTAAAAATATATTGTTATTAAAGATTTTTTAGTTTACAAAAATGCATGCATTGTCTCGTTTTACAAGCTGTGCTTTCTACAGATCAGTTTCATTTGTTGTGAGACATCAGTGTTGCATACAGTGTTAGGTTAGGAAGAAAAGAGGGGGAGGGGAAATGGTGAGTGGGGTGGGGTCGCCTGGCAATGCTTCTGTTCTTCTACTCACTGTATGTTTGGGGTTTTGTGTCAGCGTCACTTGTGTGGGTTCTCTTTCTATTTGCTTGCTATTTGCTTGCTCTCCTTGGTAGTGAGAGAGGTTGGGGGTGGCCTAGGGTGTGGTTGGTTGTCTTAATAATAATAATAATAATAATAATAATAATAATAATAATAATAATTTATTTATACCCCGCCCATCTGGCTGGGTTTCCCCAGCCACTCTGGGCGGCTTCCAACAGAATGTTAGAATACAATAGTCTATTAAACATTAAACAGATCCTGAAGCTGAGACTCCAATACTTTGGCCACCTCATGAGAAGAGAAGACTCCCTGGAAAAGACCCTGATGTTGACGAGATGGTTGGATAGTGTTCTCGAAGCTACCAGCATGAGTCTGACCAAACTGTGGGAGGCAGTGGAAGACAGGAGTGCCTGGCGTGCTCTGGTCCATGGGGTCATGAAGAGTCGGACACGACTAAACAACTAAACAATAACAACAACAATTAAACATTAAAAGCTTCCCTTAACTTCTGAGTTTTGCCGCTGGCGCATGCGCAGAAGCACTAAATCGTGCTTCGCTCAAGCACAGAAGTGCCAAATCGCTCCAGCAGGATGCAGATGCTGTGGGTTGCATATGTGCTTCCATCACGGATTACGTCTGCAACCCGAGGTTCCACTGTACTGCAAACGGATGTGGAAGTGTGGAAGACTGAGGAACTGAGAGTAACTGAAACTGCCTAACTAAAACTGGCGTATTTGTTTCCTTTCCTGTAAGACTTCCATTTTTCTGGCTCAAGGGCATTTCCTCCACCACAGACTCTTACCCTATTAGGATTGCTCTGGCAACAATGCAAGACTCCATATATTAAACTGTAATATATTCAAAACACACTTTCCGTGCCTGTGCTCATGGTCTATAAAATAAAGCAGTTTACATTCAAGCACTGATAATGTTCCATCTCTACCCATCCATGTCTTAGTATCGGCAGTTACCTTAAACTTTATGATTATATCCAAGTTTTTCTGCACTATTCCCCAAATGATTTTTTCTTCTTTTTAAATGCTTCTTCCACTTTTGTTGTTGTTGTTGCAATAATTATATTAGCACCTGCTAGCAGGTTATTCACCAATAACCTCTGTTGGCTTTTTACACAATTTCTTAAATCATTAAGCAAGACTTCCTGGAGTATAAATGTGAGAGTATTGAGCGTATTGCCGACAGCTTCTTTGAAAATCTTTACCGTACCGCTCCAGTGCATTTGCATATAATTTTGCTTTGCCACCAGATATGTGTGGTAAAAAAGGAAGAAGAAGGAAAAGCATATTTAGCATAGCCTCTCCAGCAACTGTCTGATAGAGAAATACACTTTATATATATATATATATATATATATATATATATATATATATATATATATATATGCTTTCGTATATATATTGCTGGAGTTTAATACAGTTCAAGAGATATTTTGTAGAGTTTGTCAAGGCTGCCCTTCCAATTATATATCCTTCTATATTTTCCTCAATCCCTAATTTTATAGACATACATAGGGTTTCCCTGTTAATAAGACCCCACCCCCTGTATCAGAAGAAGTGATAAAAAAATGCTGCTTAAAAGTGGGAATAGATTAAAAGTAAGACACCAAACAACAGAAACGAGAAGAGAATTTCCATGCATAAGAAAAGGAAGAATTGATTTTGCAGCTGTTGCGAATTCACTTAATTGACCAGACTAACAGCACAATTGTACAGTGGTAGCTCAGGTTAAGAACTTAATTCGTTCAGGAGGTCCGTTCTTAATCTGAAATTGTTCTTAACCTGAAGCACCACTTTAGCTTCCAACAAATAAAACACATTAAGAACAGTAAAACACTTAAAACTTCCCTAAACAGGGCTGCTTTCAGATGTCTCTAAAAGTCAGATAGTTGTTTATTTCCTTGACATCTGGTGGGAGGGCATTACACAGGGCGGGTGCCACTACTGAGAAGGCCCTCTGCCTGGTTCCCTGTAAACTCTCTTCTCTCTTCTCTCAGTGAGGGAACTGCCAGAAGGCTCTCGGAGCTGGACCTCAGTGTCTGGGCTGAATGATGGAGGTGGAGATGTTCCTTCAGGTATACAGGGTCAAAGCCATTTAGGGCTTTAAAGGTCAGCAGCAACACTCTGAATTTTATTCAGAAACATACTAGGATAGTTCTCCACTCTGTTTGGGTTTCTTTGTTCATCTGGTTGATAGCATTTTTATAGAGACAGCGAGAGCTACTCATAGTGTGTGTATGGCGAAGAGGTCTTGCAGGTTTGTGTACTGCTTCAAAACCTACAAAACCTGCTTGACTCGAGGTGACAGTGGGACAACAGAAAAGTGTGTGTGTTATTAGAGAAGTATCGCCTCTCTGAAACCACCTTCAACTCTCTTTTCAGATTAAAACCCAGTTGGGTGTCTCCAGCCTCTGTTAACTATAAGCAGACTTGAGGAACAGGCAAGGTAAAGATGACTTGGTCAGGGGTATGAATACGTTTGATAAAATTCTACATTGCTTGCCAGACTGCCTGAGTTCAGTGGCCTTGACAATCGTCTATGATAGCTCACCAGCCACACTCCTTCCAGACATTTTAACGATGCCTCATTAAAGATAAAGTGCTTGGGAGGGTGCTTTAGGCAGAAAAAAAAGTTCCACCTATAATTGCTCATTAGCAATGTTAGTTCACCAGCCAGTTTGTCTCTCTTGTTGTTCATTTAATTCAGACATCACTCAGTTCCTCTGCACCGACAATTTCATCTGTGGTAGAAAATGGGTGAATATAATTTCTTTACAATCTGTTTACAGGGAAGGACTAATTAGACACTTCCCCTATCGTGGAGATTTTTGTGTTTTCGCTAACAATGGCTAACTGGCTAATTTGCTCTAAGGCTTCCTCTAACTCCCTGATACCTTCTTTTCTCTTTTTAAGGGTCAGCAAAATGTTAGTGCCCAGAAATAGGAGCAGAATGCTTGCGTTGGAAATCTGATCAATTTGTCAAATTGGGAACGGTTAGGCCCGGCCAGAGTGAATGGCTTCAAATCCAGCGTAACTTTTCAGCTTTGGAAATGTAGCTTTGTGTGTGGAAACTGGGTTACTTTCAGAGTCTGAACACCATCTCATAAAACGTTAAAGGAAAGCTTTGAGAAGTATATCAAAATTAAAAGTTTTCACAAAGCTTCAGTGCAGCCAAAAGGTATTATGTGTTTAGACCTTTAAACCTCCCCCTTAAATAAATTCAGACAAGAAAGACTCAAATTTTGGTTTGGCTTGGGCAGAATTTAGGCCACAACTTTATTGATTATAGCAAGTGAATGTTGCATAGGCTCTGGTTCGGCTAGCTCCCTGCAGGTAGCGCTGACCCAGGGCACCAGCATAGGTCAGCCTTGGGTGAACACCTGGATAAACAGAAAGCTGGGAACAGGCTATCTCTGCCATCCAAATGCCCCCCTGGACTTAGGCACGGGCACAACCCCCTCACGGGGTGGACCAAACCTTCGAGTCCCTGGATTCCTTTAATGGAATACCCTTCACATAGGGATGGTGAGAGCGTTCTCCCATCCCTATCACCTGAACTGCAACCTTACAAGTTGTGACGATTTGCTACTCAGCAGATGAAACCCAAATGGCACCAGCCAATCAGCCAAGTGGGGAAATTCCTGCCATGCCCCTGTCCCAACACAGACACACAACGGCATAGGAAGGTCAAGCGCACAAGCCCTAAATATTGGGAGAGGTAGGCGGGTGTTCCGATGCACAAGCCGAAAGAGGAAGCTCTGGGTTATGTGCATAGGTATATATAGGTCCCTTGATCCATTTAGCCTGCGTCCCATTGGCCTGATTGAACCCTGCATCAAGGGACCTACCAATTGGGTGTTGTGGGTATCCAAATGTACCCACCCACAACACAGGATCAGGTTGCCAGGTCTCACCGCAACACGTGTCCTCTTTAAGGGAGGACCTGATCTGTGGCAGAGACTCTTTCAAGATGCTAAGAGGTGTTTCGCCCAAGGGAACAAGCTAGTTGCCTTTTGCACTCTTCCCATGCCCTTCCAGTTTTATTCTGCTGATCTCCTCTCTCCGTAAGCAGCCCTTCTAGACCCTCTAAGTGACCCTGTTTCCCAGGGACGTCCCTGAGTTAGTGAAGCCATTTGATCCTTCATTCCTCCCTCTCTCTCTCTCTCTCTCTCTCTCTATATATATATATATATAAACATATCATTTTCAACAGTCATTTAACGTATTTTCTTATCTTATACAATGTTTTGGACTTCCATCATCCGCATCTGAAGATCTTTCAGTCTTTATCACTTAGTCTACATTTCTTAATTTCTCTATTACTTTTAATTGTCCTTAACTAATAACTCTCTTCATAGTCTTCCTTGCAATATTTCGCATAATCCTCCTTACAAAACTTCTTGCAGTCCTACTAGCGTAATCTGTTTCTTACAATTGCTTTTCAAATAATTCAGATATTTACTCCGGTCCTCTAAGAATCTCTGGTCCCGCAGGTTTCGAATCCTTCCTGTCATCTTATCTAATTCTGCATAGTCCATTGATTTCATTTGCCACTCTTCTTTCGTCGGTAATTCTTCTTGTCTCCATTTTTGTGCCAATAATATTCTTGCTGCTGTTGTTGCATATAAAAACAATTTATTGTTCTGTTTTTTAATGTCCTCCCCTACAATGCCAAGTAAAAAGCTTCTGGTTTTTTTTTATATAAATATATATTTCAACATCTTTTTCATCTCATTATATATCATTTCCCAGAAGCTTTTCACTTTCTTACATTCCTCCAGCACTTCATTCCTAAATATCTTCTACGTAAACAGGGCGTAGCTCAGTGGCAGAACATCTGCCTTGCATGTGGAAGGTCTCTGGTTCAATCCCCTGCATTTTCAGGTAGGGCTGGGTAAGACTGGGTAGCCCCCTTCATCCCTCTGTGCCCCCTTTTATAGGACCTTCTGCTTGCTGTACATTAAGCGCCTGCATGCAGCCCGACTCACTGCAGAGCTGGGCAGTTGTTTCCTTTCATCACAAATGAAAGCAATTTCAAATATAAATGTTATATGAGCAACAATCAGAGGGGAGGGGAAATTGTTGAGATGACTATAACCTCAACGGCATGACAGCCTTAAAGCTTTGATGATTTAATGGTGAACATTATTGAACCACATTTAAATGTCCTTCATTTACATTCCTCTTTCCTGGCAATGGCATATATTCCTACAGCCTTGGCCTAGCCCGGTAAACAGCCTTTCAATGCACATCAGCCAAGGTTGCACAACTGATGCAGCCCTGATGCAGACATTATTCGTACAGTATCTGATTCCATTTTGCTTCTTTTGACCCTCCTTCTCCCAGAATTGTGAGTGCAAATATGAAACGAGCCTCCTTTTCCTCCGTTGCTGTTCAGAAATAGTAGCAGAACCACTTCCACTTTGTTTTGTTTTAATATTATCAAACAAATTATTTTGTGTGTTACATCCACTTCGAGCAGTGAGAAGCAGAGGGCCTTCTCGGTGGTGGCGCCCACCCTGTGGAATGCTCTCCCATGAGATGTCAAAGAAATAAACAACTATCTGACGTTTAGAAGACATCTGAAGGCAGCCCTGTTTAGGGAAGTTTTTAATGACTGATGTTTTAATGTATTTTTAATCTTTTGTTGAAAGCCACCCGAGTGGCTGGGGAAATCCAACCAGATGGGCAGGTATACTTCTTCTTCTTCTTCTTCTTCTTCTTCTTCTTCTTCTTCTTCTTCTTCTTCTTCTTCTTCTTCTTCTTCTTCTTCGGCTTGCTTTGGAAGAAGTTTTCTTTGGAAGGAGGTATCTGGAGGTTTAGTGCCATTTCCCCCCCCCCCATTTGAAGTTACTTACAGATATACAGGCTGGCCATAGGTGGAGACACAGCTTAAATAAACAGTTGACAAGCCACTGCTTTCACATCCACTCTCCAGAGAGTCGGTTGGCATCTTGGGATGCTCACAGATCCCAAAACTCAGCTGTCAATCTCTCTGGTTCTATGACCCCAATTGCCATTTCTTTTCACAGACACCTGGATTACCTCATGTCTGCCCCTTATCTAAATGTGAGTGCCTGCAGGCGGTTGGAAGATGGATGGCGGCTACTGGATTGAGGTTGAATCCTGACAAGACAGAAGTACTGTTTTGGGGGGACAGGGGGCGGGCTGGTGTGGAGGATTCCCTGGTCCTGAATAGGGTAACTGTGCCCCTGAAGGACCAGGTGCGCAGCCTGGGAGTCATTTTGGACTTACAGCTGTCCATGGAGGCGCAGGTCAATTCTGTATCCAGGGCAGCTGTCTACCAACTCCACCTGGTATGCAGGCTGAGACCTTATCTGCCTGCGGACTGTCTCGCCAGAGTGGTGCATGCTCTAGTTATCTCCTGCTTGGACTACTGCAATGCGCTCTACGTGGGGCTACCTTTGAAGATGACTCGGAAACTACAACTAATCCAGAATGCGGCAGCTAGACTGGTGACTGGGGGCGGCTGCCGAGACCACATAACACCGGTCTTGAAAGACCTACATTGGCTCCCAGTACGTTTCTGAGCACAATTTAAAGTGCTGGTGTTGACCTTTAAAGCCCTAAATGGCCTCGGCCCAGTATACCTGAAGGAGTGTCTCCACCCCCATCGTTCTGCCCGGATGCTGAGGTCCAGCGCCGAGGGCCTTCTGCCAGTTCCCTCATTGCGAGAAGCAAAGCTACAGGGGACCAGGCAGAGGGCCTTCTCGGTAGTGGTGCCTGCCCTGTGGAACGCCCTCCCATCAGATGTCAAAGCGATAAACAACTACCTGACATTCAGAAGACATCTAAAGGCAGCCCTGTTTAGGGAAGTTTTTAAAGTGTGATATTTTAGTGTTTTTTGGTTTCTATGGAAGCCGCCCAGAGTGGCTGGGGAAACCCAGCCAGATGGGCGGGGTACAAGTAATATATTATTATTATTATTATTATTATTATTATTATTATTATTATTATATGGTTTTCCTGTTTAGAACATCTCCAAAATGAACCTGTCTCAAGAAGCAATTGGGTAGCTATTCAGTTCCCATGCCAACTTATTGGCTACAGTCTACCTATTTAAAAAAACGTACTCTGCCATATTGCCCCATTAACCTTCTTTTGTCCAACCTCCCCCCCCTCCAATCATCTTACAGCAGTATCAACACTGGGGGGGCATGAATCAAATCTCATCTGTCATTTTCTAAGTGTATGTGATTGAGAGACTACTTGAGAATACAGCATATGCTGCAATATCTCACCTTATGTGGTGGTGAGCATCTGAAGAGCTAATAAGTGGTAGATTCTTTGCATACTTGATGACATCATACGACACATGCTATATTTATAAATAAAGCAAATGCTAAGCAAGGAGTGGCAAATGCATTGCCTTTCTATTTAATTTTTATTTTTATGGGAACGTTTTATTTTTATGGGTCACTTTCAAATGTCAGCCTTAAAAAAAGAAGAAGAAAACAAGGCGCAATGTATGGACTTAGAAACTACAGTGAGGGGGGAAAGTATTTGATCCCCTGCTAAATCTGCCCGTTTGCCCTCTGGCGAAGAAATGACCGGTCTGTAATTTTAATGGTAGGTTTATTCTAGCTGTGAGAGACAGGATAATAGGAAAACCCCCAGAAACCCAGAAGACAAAAGTCAGAGATTGATGTGCATTATAATGAGTGAAATAAGTATTTGATCCCTTTGCAAAAGATGACTTAGTACTTGGTGGCAAAACCCTTGTTGGCAATTACAGAGGTCTTGTAGGTGGCCACCAGGTTTGCACACATCTCAGGAGGTATTTTGTCTCACTCCTCTTTGCAGATCCTCTCCAAGTCCGTAAGATTTCGAGGCTGATGTGTAGCTAATCGAACCTTCAGCTCCCTCCACAGATTTTCGATGGGATGAAGGTCTGGAGACTGGCTAGGCCACTCTAGGACCTTAATGTGCTTCTTTCTGAGCCACTCCTTTGTTGCCTTGGCCGTGTGTTTTGGGTCATTGTCATGCTGGAATACCCATCCTCGACACATTTTCAATGCCCTGGTTGAGGGAAGGAGGTGCTCACCCAAGATTTGGTGATACATGGTCCTGTCCATTGTCACTTCAATGCGGTGAAGGTGCCCTGTCCTCTTAGCAGAAAAACACCCCCAAAGCATAATATGTCCCCCTCCTTGTGTGACAGTGGGGATGGTGTTCTTGGGGTCGTAGGCAGCACTCCTCCTCCTCCAAACATGGCAAGTTGAGCTGATGCCAAAGAGCTCAATTTTGGTCTCATCTGACCACAACACTTTCACCCAGTTCTCCTCTGGGTCATTCAGATGTGCATTGGCAAACTGCAGACGGTCCTGTGCATGTGCTGTCTTGAGCAAAGGGACCTTGCGGGCTTTGCAAGATCTCAGTCCTTCACGGCATAGTGTGTTACCACTTGTTTTCATGGTGACTATGGCCCCAGCTGCCCTGAGATCATTGACAAGTTCCCCCTGTGTAGTTCTGGGCTGCTTCATCACCGTTCTCCTGATCATTGCAATTCCACGAGATGAGATCTTGCATGGAGCCCCAGACCGAGGGAGGTGGACAGTTATTTTGTGTTTCTTCCATTTGCAAATTATTGTACCAACTGTTGTCACCTTCTCACCAAGCTGCTTGGCAATAGTCTTGTAGCCCAGACCAGCCTTGTGCAGGTCTACAATCTTGTCCCTCACATCCTTGGACAGCTCTTTGGTCTTGGTCATGGTGGCTACTTTGGAATCTGCTGGATTGATTGCTTCTGTCAACAGGTACTGTACAGGTACTGTAATGAGCTGGGATTACAGGTAAGACCTCTCCTTTACAAGAAGTGCTTCTAATCTCAGCTCGTTACATACAGTGAAGATACCAAGTAGCCTGACATCTGGCTGGTTGATAGGGGATCAAATATTTATCTCACTCATTATAATGCACATCAGTCTCTGACTTTTGTCTTCTGGGTTTCTGGGGTTTTTTCCTGCTGTTATTCTGTCTCTCACTGCTACAATAAACCCACTGTTAAAATTATGGACTGGCCATTTCTTTGCCAGAGGGCAAATGGTCAAATTTAGCAGGGGATCAAATACTCCCCCCCTCACTGTAGGGAGCTAAAAATTCAACCCTTAGGTCTCTTTTGAGTTGCCTTTTTGTTTTAATATATTCAGCAATGCCTGATATATTTAAAGCATATACCTCATGTTGGGGCATGTGCAGAGTGGAGCCTGCCAATGGAACATGCCAGCGGAGCCTGCCAATGGAACAGGAAAACACCAGACAGTTGTAGGTAGGGTCAGTCCCTTTTTCTGATAGTATAAGGCAGAGGTCTGGAAATTTATCTCCTTCATGAAGAAGAATGGAAGGGGGAAAGGACAACTCAGACTCCTGGGGACTGCAGAAGACCATCAGGCTGTGTGTTGCTCATCCACCCACCTACTGCTGATATAGCCAGAGAGCCTGGGTAGTCAGTCTTCCAGTGTAATTGCAGGGATAAGAAATCTGAGATATTAATGATGTTTTCGTGGGATGAAATGGGACTATACAGCCTGCTAGGAGGCATCTGGTCAGAGAAGCGGTTCTCCATTTCTGAAGGAGGATGCCTGGTAATGGGAGTTCCACTGCAAATTTAATGGACTTCCCACATTCGCACTATCCATTTAAAGCACCAATATTCCTCCTTAGAGAACGCCAAGTCCATTGTTCGGAAGATGCATTTCTTTGTGACTTGATTTGCTGATGAGGCCTAGTGCCCTCTTAGTGTGGGCTATAAGATGCCCCATCTGACTCCACGTGTAGAGAGGTGACGTCACTATCATTCATTCATTCATTCATTCCTTACTTTCGGGTGAGGAAAGTTAATAGTCTCACCAGCTGGGCTGTGCCACCTGTCCTGCCAGGAAAAGCAGCAACAGCAACAAAAGCAGCAGCAGCAGAAAGCAAGAATATGCCATCTTTATCCACTGCTGTTCTCACCAGATGGGCTGAGCCCCTCTTCTCCCTCACAGGAGTCATCAGTTCCACTTGCCTTGCAGGAAGAACAGCTGGGCCATCTGCTCTCTGGGGCTGATGGTATCAATTGAGCCCCCCCCTGAGCCGGCCCGCCATGAAAAAAAGCTGGCAGATTCCAGCCAGCTCCCAGAAGGCCTCAGCCTCCAGCTGCATTACAGTCACTTCCAGGAAGATTGTCATGTTATCTTCCTGTCTCAGGGATTTTCAAGCAGTTCTGTATCAGGGAGAGGGAAGGCTAAGGGGGTTATTTCTCTGCCACCCCATTTTAAAAAAATGATAATTATTTTTTAACAAACATTTTGGAAAATCAACAGTAAAGCCTTTGTTTTTCTTCTTAAAGGTACAGATACTTTGGGTTACAGATAGGTAGCCGTGTTGGTCTGCCATAGTCAAAACAAAAAAAAATTCCTTCCAGTAGCACCTTAAAGACCAACTAAGTTAGTTCTTGGTATGAGCTTTCATGTGCATGCACACTTCTTCAGATACCTTCAAGTCACAAAGAAATTTAACAGAAATTTTTCAGGTATCTGAAGAAGTGTGCATGCACACGAAAGCTCATACCAAGAACTAACTTAGTTGGTCTTTAAGGTGCTACTGGAAGGAATTTTTTTTGTAGATACTTTGGGTGTTTGGGACGTGTTGTAGTTCCACATGGACAGGCTTGTATATTCCATGCAGGGATATCCAAAGCAACGTCTTTCCAGGGACATTTTCTTTCTAGCCCTTCCAGTTACGCATTCACAATGGAAAATAAGCAGACACTATGTATAGTGGGACTCAGCTACATTAGTAAAAGAAACAACAACAGCATTTAGAATGCGTTATAAACATGCAACACTAGATGGCGCTGGAGAGCAAATAAATTTCTATGTGAATTTACATAGTGTTGTTCTTTTGTTGTAACAAATTAATTTCTGGCTTATTTATAGTGTCCCACCCCCCACCACTGTGTGTAGATCCACCCTTGGTTTATTCAAACCTATCCATTCTTAAGGAAATCAACCCTGAGTGCTCACTGGAAGGACAGATCCTGAAGCTGAGACTCCAATACTTTGGCCACCTCATGAGAAGAGAAGACTCATTGGAAAAGACCCTGATGTTGGGAAAGATGGAGGGCACAAGGAGAAGGGGATGACAGAGGACCATAGCTGTCAAGTGTCCCTTATTTGAAGGGACAGTCCCTTATTCCAGCGCCATGTCCCGCTGCTGTCCCTTATTGATGGATGTCCCTTAAATGTCCCTTAAATGATGTCCCTTAAATTTCAAAGGAAGCAGCTCCTCTCCCTCCCTCCCTGCCAGCCAGGGAGGAGGGAGGCTCCAACTGTGTTGCTTGGCTGTGTTGCTCACCCAATAAGAAGTCTAAGAACGACTGGGGGGTGGAGCTTGCATGCCTTGTGTGTGGCTAGTTAATGCAAGCTGAGGGGTTTTTTGAATGCTGGACGCCATTTTGTTGCACGTGCTGCTGCAAACTTTGCAGTGCAAAGCCAGGCCGGGGAGCCATCTTAAGTTGAGGCTGCATAGGCCTTGTGGTGCATGTGATTCAGATTCTATTCAGTCGAACCTCTGGTTACAAAGTTGGTTGGACAGTGTTCTCGAAGCTACCCAGCATGAGTTTGACCAGACTGCAGGAGGACAGGAAGACTGGAGTGCCTGGAACAGGTGAGGCTGCAGGTCCTTTATTTTGGCTGCTGGTCCTTTATTTTCAAGGCTGCTGGTCCCTTATTTTCAAATCTGTAAGTTGACAGCTATGTAGAGGACGAGATGGTTGGACAGTGTTCTCGAAGCTACCAGCATGAGTTTGACCAAACTGCGGGAGGCATTGGAAGACAGGAGTACCTGGCGTGCTTTGGCCATGGGGTCACGAAGAGTCGGACACGACTAAACGACTAAACAACAACAACAACATAATTTCTTAGGGTAGTTTACAACATAAACTGAAGCAAGTTAACAGTTGTAACAACAATAGTTAAAATCAAGTATTTTGCAGTATGAAATCCCCAAAGGGGAATGAACAGGCTAAAACAGATTTCGAAGTCCAAGGAACGCATGCAGAAGAGGAAGGAACGCATGCAGAAGTGGAAAGCGAAAAGGGCAGGCCAGACACTTTCTCTGTGGCATGCTACCTTTCCACATGCAAGGAGCCATTGATACTGGGCTCCTGAAGCAACAATGACAACAATCCTCTATTCTATGTGCATTTCTGCAGTGGCATCCTTGAAGACTACCGCATGCCCCTGATGAAAATTTGTAACCAGCTTTTGTTAAGACTGAGAGTTTCTGCTTATCAGAAGTCATCTGCATACCTATGAAAAAAAGGTGGAGGGAAATGGCTGTTTCCGTGTCATTGCCTATTTTGAAAGGAATCTTGCGTAGGCCAAGAAAGGCAGTATGACGAATGCTAAAGAATTGGTGGCATATGCAATTATAACAGTGTGGATGTCAGTAACCTCTCCAAAGCACAGTTGAAGCACAGTGTCCCTATTCCATGTGTGTTGTGTTGCAGCAGCTAGTTATTTGGTTGCAGTCATCACTATTGATATGGCATAGCAGATAATTGGACAACAGAGCACTCTGAAAACAGGAGGGAGGAAGATTGGGAGAGCGGCAAAAGGTAGAGTGGAGCACAAAGGAAAATAAGAAAGCAGAATTGCCCATCCTCTGAACGGCAGACTGATAACAGAATTCCGTTTTGATAATGCCATACAAAAATAGTGGAAGCACTCAATGGGGATTAATCTTCCAGCCCGAGACCTGGCTGAAAAGATATTCCTTGAAACAAAATGTCTGATTACTCAGAGCGAAGAGAATGCCACTCGCGGAGAAATACTGCAAACCAAAGGAGAGGCAGAGGGAATAAGGGAAAGCTTTCTCTATTGTGCAATTGCTATGGCACTTTATAGCAAAAACATTTTGCTGTAAAGGTTTGTTTTGTTTTGCCAGGGGGGATTGGAAGCCCACAAGCTGCCGGGGCAATTTTTGTGCGGGTGCCAGTGCTTGACAGAGACACCCAAGGCTGGCTTCTCTCTTCTTGCCCCGCTGCTGTGATTAACCCGGCTTGGATTTGCAAGGGGAAGAGATAAGGGGCCTGGAGAACTGTCTGTCCATTTGTCTCTCCCTGTTTGAAGGAGGACTCTTGCTGCTGCCTCACAGAGATAAAACAAAGAAGGGAGTGAACGCCACTCCGGGAAAGAGGCTTATGTTGAGTGTGTTAGATGGAAATGTCGATGCTTTGTTCTTGAACACAGGCCTACATTGAGCATCCTGATAGTGTTGCTCACTCAAAGTTTATGTGGGGAAACAGAGGGCTCTCTCCTCACCACTAAATCCCTGGCCCAAAATTCCTCAATGGCAGGAGATGGTCGATTTGTGATTCCCCAACACAAACACAGACCAGGGCAGCCATGATTGTTCAACTCCAGCATGACCATCTCTTCTGTTTCCAGGTCCAGTTCAAAGTACTGGATATGACCGTCAAGGCCCTAAATCTGGGCATCCCTTGACCCTCCCATCAAGGCCAGGGATGGTAGGAGTTGGACTCCAGCAACTTCTGGAGGGCCACCGTTTCCTCCACCCCTGTCCTAAATGGTTTGGGGTCAGGATATTTTAAGGGCTATCTTCTCCTATATGGATCTGCCTGACCATTTAGGACTTCTGTACATCCCCGGTGACCTCTGTGCTTGGTTTCTCTGCTTGGCTGAGGCAGATTATGACACAGGAGAGAGCCTTCTCCCTGATGGCTTTCTGCTACTCTGTAAAGATATTTCTTTTCTGGAAGGTGGCTGCACTGCTATTTATACCCATTCCCCTGACTTGTTAATGTTCTCTATCATGCACCTTTTTTTCTTTTATTGTTGGTTCTTTCATATTTGATTGTTAGTTTTAACATGCATTCGAGCTTTTAATGTACGGACCAACCATGTGAGCAAATGTTTTGTGTTTTAAGCGTAGGTTAACTACCTGCGAATCACTGGAACTGACTCTGTGACAGCGCTATTGTGGCATCTGAATATAGACTGCATTTTTAATCAAGACTTATATTGGCTTATATCTTGATCAGGTTCCTAAATTAAATGGGCTTAGATTTTCAAAGGTTTCATGCCAGGCAGAAAAAACCTTGGCAAGAGGTTTTCTCCTAAGACAAGAGGGCCCCATTGATTTATAGTAGAAAAACAATTCTCAAAGTCATAAAAAAAGGGGAAATTACATATGCTGCCCCAAGGCTGAAAAAACACAATTAAGAATGGGTAAATAGTAAAATAATACCAATGTGCCTCCCAGTAAAATGAGCCATATCTTCTTCCTAAGGTTGAAAGGCCAAGAGCAGTGAAAAAGACAACTGACTTGGCTGGAGAAGAAGCTTCTTTTTACTTTATTTTTAGGCTGGAAAGGGGGGTGAAAGGAGGGGTGTACACAGAAGAGGTTTCTTTTTAAAAGCTGTTTTTTACTGAGTTCTTTCCTTTTTACTTTGAGAAGCTTTATTCTTTTAAAAGGCTACCTATGATAATGTATGAAATATAATAGCTTAAATATATTGGCTTAAATGTAATTATGCAAAGGATTTAAGAAATGCTAGATTCATAGAGTCATATTGCAATAGGAGACCAGAGGGGCAAATGAGCCTAGCCCCCCTTGCCAGACAGGAGACGCCATCGAACACTTCTGATATATAGTTGTCAGGCATTTGTTTAGAAACCTTAAATGAAGGAAATCTTTCAATGTTGATGTGAACTCAAGATCCTTGACATCTGTTGAACATAAAAATGTAAGATTAAACATTTGTTTTAGAAGGCAATAGGGCAAGAGGTGAGCTGGTAATTAAGATTCCATGTAAGATATATTATTACTTATATGTCAAATATATAGCTCTTTGTCTCCCTTATAAGGATAGGAGGATATGGGTGTATCTTTTTGTGATTAGTTATAGCAATCAGCCAATAGGAAATCCAACCAGGCTGATTGAACAGAGGCAGCCCAAGGAGGAGCAAAGGGGGCTGGATTAAGGGAATATAAGTGCTGGCCATAATGGCAGGAGGCAGGCCAGAGCTTGGTAACCATATACCACTGAGCCTCTCATTTATTTGTCTGACAAATAAATTATTATTTTAATTTCTCTGTTGCTGCGTTGAATATTTCATTCCAGCTAAGCGTTAACCACAAGCAGGGTGCTACATTTTATGGTGCCGTGACTCGGATAAGTGGTCTGCTGGAACGCAGCCCCTTCGCCCTATTGGACAGGGTACAAGAGAGAGGATCTCTAAACTGCTTCCCAGCGCGCACTGGTAAATTTTTCCAGGGGGAACGCAGAAGTCTCGTCTGTCTGATACCCTGCCCACTGACGGCGACGGACCGGGGGGGACCAGAGAAATAAACAGGCAACCAGCTAAGGGTAAGTGCACTAAGGGGTTTTGGCCCTCCAATTAATTGGGAGGAAGAGAAGTCCTGATCAAACTTCTGCGTCTCAGTAAAGGGGAACTGAGTACGCTAGGTGGCTGGGTACATCAGATGGTGATCTGGTGTAGGGCAAAGGGAAGATTGGGAGGTAGAGTGTGGTTGAAGTATCTAGCGCATTGCATGTGTGAGAAAGTACAATGTGTAGCTGACCTAAGTGTGGAGTGAGTACTACTTCGTTTCCCAGTAAGGCGTGTGTGTGAGTGACTGAGTGGATACTTCACAGGGCCATACAATGGGAGTTGGGGGTTCAAAGGGGGAAATACACCTCTTGAATGTATGTTAAATAATTTTAAGAAAGCCTTCTCAGGGGCATATGGAGTCAAAATGACGCCAGAGCGCTTGAGAACGTTATGTGAATTAGGGTAGCCAAAACAAAGTACTGGATGGCCATCCCAGGGAACCTTTGATATAAATTTAGTAAGCAAACTTTGGTCTAACATCACCAAAGAAACTGGAGGGTGCCCAGAACAATTTTCATATATAGATTCCTGGCTGAGCACATTAAAAAAAAAAAAAAATCCTCCATGGATAAGGGAATGCAAAGTCCAACGATGCAAATTATTGGCTGTAAAAGCCGAAGCTAGGAAAGGAATCTTGCCAAATAAACTCAAACCCATTTTGAGGGACCAGAGGAAGAGGTGCTTCCACCTCCACCCTATGCTCCACAACGAAGGGAGCCTAATCCAAACACTCCACCAGTTGTAACCCCAAGGCAAGAAACTGGAATGAATAATGGGGGTGGAGTCACAGAGCTTGATTCCTTGATAGATTATGATAAATATCTTCAGGAGGCATTGGAGTCCTATAATGAAGCCCAAGCAGAAGTGGTTATTCCACCTGTGAGTCCCAGTAGAACTCCATCTACAGTCTCTTTTAGTGGAACAACTGATTGCCTACCCCAAACCCCTGTACATCCAAGTCCTAGAGAATTATTACAGAAGTTACAGGGAGACCTTAATCGGTCAGCAAGCAATACAGCCAGGCGTATAAAGCTGCTAAAAGAACGCCTTGGGACAAATACCATCCCCTATGATTTGAGGCCCCTAGAGCAAAGTGAAGAAAAAGGTCACGTAGTAGCCCCTCTTAGAAGAGTATTTGATGCACTTGAGGAGCCTGTGCTGGTTAATGGGCAACCTGGACCACGGCCACCTCGAACTTCGACCCTGCAATGTATTCCATTCACAACTACAGATCTGATGAATTGGAAAACACCCCATCTTTCGCAGAAAAACCTCAGGCTATGATGGACTTGGTGACCTCAATAGTAATAGTCCTATTTGGACAGATTGTCGCCAGCTCCTGAATACTCTTTTCACCACTGAGGAAAGGAGAGACATAATTGAAAAGGCACAGATATATTTGCGTGAGCAGGCCAGAGTGGGAAATATTTATAATATTGACCATCATCTCCAGGACAACTTTCCCTTGGAAGATCCTAATTGGGATCCAAACAATGCAATTCACCTGGCCAGGCTTACTACCTACCGCCAGACACTTGTGCAAGGCATCTGCAGGGCATGCCAGAAGCCCACTAATATGTCTAAAGCAGGGGTGTCAAACTCAAATTCATCGGGGGGCCGCATCAACAGTTTGGTCACCCTCAAAGGGTCGGTTGTATCTGTAGGACTATGTGTCCACTCTTTATTTGTATGGTGCATGTATGGGGACATATTTATACTACTGCTGGCATTATATCACTCCGTTTCTCCTCTCTTCTACAATGGGAATAACCATGGCCTACCTCCTAGGATTGTTGTGAGATCACATTAAGTGTGTGCAGTCGGGTACTGCTGCTGCAAGGCTGAAAACAAGAAACCAGCTCCCTAAAATACAAGCTGGCAATAGCCCATTATGTGGGTCAGAGGCGGCTCTGGTGCAAGTTCAGCTTTTCTGCGGAGCTCAGAGAGGCATTTGCCACCCTAACCCACCACGCTCCGTTGGCCCCAGTGTCTGTTGCGTGTGCCCCCGGGGGGGGGATGATTGCCACGAGGCTTCCGGCAGGTGCTTCACCCAGGAGGGAGAGGGCCCAGCCTGCCTCCATCTCTTACGGCCCTGCACCCCAGGGACCAGGCCGGGCTGTGCCAAGCCTGCAAAGGAAAAGCACAGGCTGCTTTAATATCCCCATGTGCTTGCTGACCCATAACACTGTTTCGTGTTCGGTGCGCACCCACAAAAAGACTTAAGTTGTCACCTTTTGAGCTCCTGTATGGGAGGCCGCCCTCCTTTGTTCAGGATATTCCAACTGACCTCAAACAAATAGGAGACCATGTGACACAGGGACAAGTGCAATCTCTCCCGTGTTTTTGTCTCTCTCCCGTGTTTGTTTGTTTTTTTTATCTTAACAGGTGGGCCCTCAAGCACACGCCGTGCAGCATTGCCAAGCCGATTCATCAGCTCCAGGCTGGCATAGCATATGGGTGAAAGAGTGGAAACGTGATCCACTTGCACCTAAGTGGCGTGGACCTTACACCGTCCTGCTCTCTATTCTAACAGCGGTGAAGGTAGCTGAGGTGACCCCCTGGATTCATCACTCTCGTTTAAAGAAGTCTGAAGGCAGTTGGACATGCAAAGGTGACCCCTCTAATCCTTTAAAACTGACTCTCTCCAAAAACCCCTGTATCTAGCCCTACCGGGAGCGGGTTAGGTCACGGGCAACATTTGACGACCGGCCTGCTGCAGCCACAACCTGGAAGCTGGCTGACCTGCGCACGCCTGAAGCTTGAGGAGCGTCTAAACCAGCAATTGTGAACGGGAAGATTCTCTTATACAATTGATTGACTGCCCCCTTGTGGAACAATTATAAGTGATATTACACATTGGGGATCCTTGGGATATATGTTTTGGTCTTGGTGGTTCCCCATTTCTGTCACTGGGGGAATTATATTGGGACTAATAATTATTTGCTATCACAATAAGGTAATCTTTTGTGGAAGGAATGCATATGCTAGACATCAACATGATTTTATTATTAATCCTGATCCCTTGGGAAGGGGAAGGGTCCATGAATCTGACCAAATTTGCTAAATATGGATTCCGCCATGACCACAATATGTGGGTAGGCTTAGCTGAGATGATAGCCAATGTTGCAAATAGGACTAATTGCCTTGTTTGCTCTCTTGGGCCAGATGATTCAGAGGGAGGTATGCCCTTATTACCAATACCATTAAGTGCCATTGGTATGGTAAGCGAAATGCCACACCAAACAGAAGTACAGAATTTCCCCGGTTGGAACTCAACTAAACCAATACGAGTTATACCTGTGCAAGGGGAAATCTGTGTGCATAAATCATCAGATGCAGCTGACCCTACCATGATAGGCTCTTCTCATTGCCACTATACTTGGGATTATATTAAGAATAGTCAAACCTGGGCAAACGGTACTACGTATCGAACTCGGAATACCTTGCCCTGTGCACCTCCTTTTATTTATGCATGGAAAGTGGTGTGGAACATAACTGTGACAGAAAAAGGCAATCTAACATACTGCACTGTGAACTCTCTACCTCTTTTGATATTTTCGCCTTCTGTACTCCACGTACCAAAAACCTCAGACCCAATGGTTGTGGTGGATATGTGGAGAATGGGCATACAAGAAACTCCCTTCCAAATGGAGTGGGACTTGTTTCCTGGGATGGGTATTACCACCAATGTGGATTATGCCCACTAGTTCAGCTAAGCAAACACGAAGGAATGCTGATATTTCTCGTATAGCAGGAGGAAGTACCCAAAGTTGGAGCGGTACTGATGATTGGCCGCCAGAGCGCATTATAGCCTATTATGATCCTGCCTCCTGGAATCCTGGTGAGCTCATACAAGGGGCACGGGATCCTATTTATAATCTAAACAGAATAATTCGATTGCAAGCAGTAGTGGAACTTGTAACCAATGCAACGGCCCAGAGTTTGAGACTTATTGCACAACAGTTGGATGAAAGTAGAGCCGCCATTATGCAGCTGAAAATGGGAATGGATTATGTACTTGCCAGGCAGGGAGGCCTATGTAGAGTCTTGAACTTGACAGGGAATGCCTGTTGCTTTAACATTTCTGATAATGGTGAGGCAATCCGTGTGTTGGCTACAAAGATGGAGAATATAGCACATGTCCAAGTATAAACATGGGAAGGATGGGATATGGGATGGCTCACCAATTGGTTACCTAATGTTGCGGGACTCAAAGGGATATTATTGTCTTGCTTGTTTTTCTTGACGGTAGTAATAATGGTTTTATGTATGGTGCCATGTATCATCTCATGTTTTAGAAGTACAATTAGCAAGATGATTTCGAATGAAACTCTACCTCATATCATGGCCCTATACAGAGCTTTACCTCAGGAATATGATGAAGATCAAGCTATCAAGGACGCTTGGTAAGCAAGGTCCTTGAGCTTGAAAGGGGGGAATGTGGCATCTGAATATAGACTGCATTTTTAATCAAGACTTATATTGGCTTATATCTTGATCAGGTTCCTAAATTAAATGGGCTTAGATTTTCAAAGGTTTCATGCCAGGCAGAAAAAACCTTGGCAAGAGGTTTTCTCCTAAGACAAGAGGGCCCCATTGATTTATAGTAGAAAAACAATTCTCAAAGTCATAAAAAAAGGGGAAATTACATATGCTGCCCCAAGGCTGAAAAAACACAATTAAGAATGGGTAAATAGTAAAATAATACCAATGTGCCTCCCAGTAAAATGAGCCATATCTTCTTCCTAAGGTTGAAAGGCCAAGAGCAGTGAAAAAGACAACTGACTTGGCTGGAGAAGAAGCTTCTTTTTACTTTATTTTTAGGCTGGAAAGGGGGGTGAAAGGAGGGGTGTACACAGAAGAGGTTTCTTTTTAAAAGCTGTTTTTTACTGAGTTCTTTCCTTTTTACTTTGAGAAGCTTTATTCTTTTAAAAGGCTACCTATGATAATGTATGAAATATAATAGCTTAAATATATTGGCTTAAATGTAATTATGCAAAGGATTTAAGAAATGCTAGATTCATAGAGTCATATTGCAATAGGAGACCAGAGGGGCAAATGAGCCTAGCCCCCCTTGCCAGACAGGAGACGCCATCGAACACTTCTGATATATAGTTGTCAGGCATTTGTTTAGAAACCTTAAATGAAGGAAATCTTTCAATGTTGATGTGAACTCAAGATCCTTGACATCTGTTGAACATAAAAATGTAAGATTAAACATTTGTTTTAGAAGGCAATAGGGCAAGAGGTGAGCTGGTAATTAAGATTCCATGTAAGATATATTATTACTTATATGTCAAATATATAACTCTTTGTCTCCCTTATAAGGATAGGAGGATATGGGTGTATCTTTTTGTGATTAGTTATAGCAATCAGCCAATAGGAAATCCAACCAGGCTGATTGAACAGAGGCAGCCCAAGGAGGAGCAAAGGGGGCTGGATTAAGGGAATATAAGTGCTGGCCATAATGGCAGGAGGCAGGCCAGAGCTTGGTAACCATATACCACTGAGCCTCTCATTTATTTGTCTGACAAATAAATTATTATTTTAATTTCTCTGTTGCTGCGTTGAATATTTCATTCCAGCTAAGCGTTAACCACAAGCAGGGTGCTACACTATCTTACTCCTTTCTCAGGTTATGTGCCAAGAACTTTTTTAAAGATGAAATGTTTGTGAACATTCCACTGTCTGGACAGCAAAGTGGATTTCATTCCAGTATTATTAACCCATAGCTCTCACAGCCTATAGCGAACTTTTTCAAAATGAAACAAGATCTATGAACATCAGATATCCCTACCCCTTTATGTGACTTGGGGTGTATGATGGCAAAGCTAGAAATCTACCTGTCTATAATCTACATTTAATGCGCTTTGATTTACTACCTCAGTTGTCTTTTAGCAACCACTGTAAATGCCTGAAAAATGATCCAAAGCTGTTCTTTACTTCCCCCAAAAGATACATAGCTTTGTTACCCTTTCTCTACTTCTATGTTGTCATGCAAACCCTCTTTCCTCTTCTCTCTCAGAAGGCAAAACCCATCTGTTTCCATGTTTATGTAATAATTAAAAGCATGGTCTGCATTTGTTTTCACCTCTCTCGCAAAGAGGTCAGTTTAGAAATCTCTATTTTAAGATTTGCCATAAAGGAGCATAATTAACACATCTGCTAATTTACCAGCCTTCATTTTAACATGGCTTTTCTACATGAAAAAAGAGAGGTTTTAACTAACATGGTATTTAAAAGTGTGATAGCATTTCAACTAATTACAATTGATGTGATGGATTTTGATTTTATAGCCAAAGCTGCCTTAAAACGATAGCTGCTTAAAGCCACAGTTCTTGAATACATTTACTTGGAAACATAATGAAGCTTTTTAATCTCAGTGACATGGATTTTACAGCAGCATCCTTCAGGAAAACGAGGGGCCTTTCTTCTGCTTATTTTTTTGAAAATGTAGAACTAAGGAGGACTTATAGAAAGAGAGGGAGATGTTAAATTGTCTTGTGCATTCGTTACTTTGATGTAGAGTAAGAAACAGAGAGAACAGTGAAAACCCAATTAACTCTATGTCCTAGAAAACATAAAAGACTGCTTTGTACTGGATCAGACCTCTGGCCCATCTTTGCACAGTGTTGCCTCTGACTGGCAATATATTTCCTGAGTTTCAGACAAGGGACTTTTCCAGAGCTACATGGGAGATGTTGAGGATGAAACTGAGCCCTTCTGTGTGCATAGCCTATGTAAAAAAAGAAAAAAGAAAAGGACCCCTGGACGGTTAAGTCTGGTCAAAGGCGACTATGGGGTTGTGGCGCTCATCTTGCTTTCAGGCCAAGGGAGCCAGTGTTTGTCCAAAGACAGCTTTCTGGGTCATGTGGCCAGCATGACTAAGCCACTACTGGCGCAATGAAACACTGTGACACTGTGAAACCAGAGCACACAGAAACACCATTTACTTTCCTGCCACAGCAGTACCTATTTATCTACTTGCACTGGTGTGCTTTCAAACTGCTAGGTTGGCAGGAGCTGGGACAGAGTAACGGGAGCTCACGCCGTTGCAGGGATTCGAACCACCGGCCTTCTGATCGACAAGCCCAAGAGGCTCGGTGGTTTAGACCACAGCGCCACTGCGTTACCTTATAGTCTATGTGCCTCTGCCATTGTGCTATGGCAGCAGTTTTTAATAGGCTTTTGCATCTGCTCCAGACACCGGTTTCTTAAATCTGAAAAATCAGTGCCAAATCCCTGCATTTTGGTTTTCTACTGAAGCATCCGAATTTACTTCAGTTTTTTTCCCCATTGCACTTTTTCCAGAGGCTTTTATTACTCAATGCTAATATGATTTTGGAATGATGCCAGATCAGGGAGCCATGAAAACGCATAATTTTACAGGCATACGTGCCACGTCTGCTACACAACTTTCAATGGGGGTGGGGAGTCCCTGAGGTAATTTTAAAAGGGATCTTAGGGAATATATTTTCATAAAACCACAGAGACATTACTCCTGTGTATTAATTGGAACTACTTGGTTAGAAATAGTGCAGCACCAGAGATACCACACATAATTTTTTTCTTTTAAACTCTGGTAGACCACAGTTTGGGGTTTGGCTGCTGGCAGAAAAGCTAATGGGGGGGGGTGAAACAGACATTTGAGCGAAGTCAAATTGAAAAGTACATTTGCTGGCTCATGGTACCCTCTCATAACTTGTGTCAACCAACAGCAGGGTTAGATTCTTCCACCTGCCTCTCAAAAATCTAGTACAATTCCCAAGCGCTGTTGGTTGCTGGCTTGAAAATTATAGGCGCTTAGACAAAAACAGCACGTGAGGCTTCTAACACGCTATTATTTTTTTACTGTGAATACATAAAATGATGTTTATTTCAAGAAAACATATTACGTTTACATTCTAATACGATTAATAAATGGAGCAATGTTACTTGCATACGTCAAATCCCCTTTAAAAATGAAGGGATTATGCTGTTGGCATTGATATCGAGAGCATGAGCTAGTTTAAGTGCTAAGGTGGGGGGGGCAGTGAGTTAGCCAGAAATATAACCAATTATAAATGATTAGTTTGTTTGCTTGCTTACTCTAAAATCTCACCCTTTCTCCAAGCAATGCAGAATGAACATTCCTAATTATTCTCCTCTTTGTATGGAAGCAAACAGCCATGTGAGGTGGGCTGGACTGAGAGATGGTGACTGGCCTTAGCTCAGCTTCATAGGTGAGTGAAGATTTGAACCTGGGTCTCTCCAATGTCAGTTAGACAATGAAATGAATGAGAAGCCCTTATTCCTTGCCATCTTTAAATGGGACCTGGTGGATATCATTTGGGCAAAGGTAACAGGTAACATGCGAGACGCGGGTGGCGCTGTGGGTTAAACCACAGAGCCTAGGACTTGCTGATCAGAAGGTTGGCGGTTCAAATCCCCGTGACGGGGTGAGCTCCCGTTGCTCAGTCCCTGCTCCTGCCCACCTAGCAGTTCGAAAGCACATCAAGGTGCAAGTAGATAAATAGGTACCACTCCGGCGGGAAGGTAAATGGCGTTTCCGTGCGCTGCTCTGGTTCACCAGAAGCAGCTTAGTCATGCTGGCCACATGACCCGGAAGCTGTACGCCAGCTCCCTCGGCCATTAAAGCGAGATGAGCGCCGCAACCCCAGAGTCGGTCACGACTGGACCTAATGGTCAGGGGTCCCTTTACCTTTACCTTTACCTTTAACAGGTAACATGTGTAGAACCAATGGCATCTCGAGACCCTGAGTCCATCAAACATTCCTTGGGGTTTAACGGAACAATAATAATGTGTTGTATTCCAGAGCCCCTCATGCAATGCACCATATCAATGGCAGAGAAATGGGCACAGACTCATCAAAGAACTATTACAGGCTTTAAGTGCAGAGCCCATCTTTTGCAACGTCTAACAGGGAAGGACATTCTATTTGCCAAAGAAAGAGACACTCTGTGTGCTAAGCGATGAATGTTATATAAGGAGAAACAGCAATGAAAGCTTGCTCAAACATGCCTCTCTAGTGTGCCGAAAGAAAGTGTCAAAGAACTCAAAACAATTAAGCTAGGGGCTAAAATTGGGTTAGATTTTATTTTTTAAAAAACGAGATAGGGAAACTGCTACATATATGTTCAAATAGGTGGTGGATCTCCCTCCACCTTTGTGCTTTTCCAGTGATCTTTATAAAAACTGACAGCTTTTCTGGGTACATCAGACTTTTCCCTAGCATTCACACACCAAAATGAACATTAAATGAGTAGTCTGCGGCCATAAATACCTCTGTATAGTTTAACCTGGGAACAGAAAAACGGCAGAATATTCATCCACAAGTGAATTAATTTACAGTCAATGTTTTGATGAAAGGGGGTTCGATGAAGGGAAACGAGGGTCAAGGAGCCTCGTCCATTTGCAAAATGGAAGCAATGGCTTTTCGAAAGTTATTATAACATCTCATAACATTAAGACATTTATATTTCCACTAGGCATTTTTCTTTTTTATTATCAGGATGTATCCATTTTTGTTTATTTCATTTCTTATCCCACCTTTCTCCCAGTGCAGGACCCAAGTGTTTCCTGGTTTGGTTAAAAAACACACAATATATGTTTAATTATAATTATTCCATGGACTTATGGAGGAGTAATGAAACATAGAACTCTGACCATAATGGTACTTAACTAAATATATGTATTAGGAAACCTACTCCAGGTAGTCTCCAGGACACTATTTTCCAGGTTAATGATATGCCCCGTAAATTCTACTGCTTAGATAGAAATCTTTCTCATTTTACAAAGTAAAGTGGGGGAAAGGTCAGACTCTGATCTTTTGCAAATCAACCATTAACAGTGGCAGATGGCTCTTAGGCTGATAATATGAAAGCCTCTAAGCATTTTCATTGGCTTCTCTTGTCTCTGTTGGAATTGGAACCAGAAGATCTGGCACACTCATCAGAGAGGAAGATGCAATTCTCTCCCAAGATAACTCTCTTTAACACCTACTAAGATTTACTTTGCCAGGATATCAAGACTGTACATAATTCAGCGGGCTTCGTGCTGCTACGCTGCTCCAATAAGTTTGCTGCTCTTCCCTCAATTATATCCAGTACAGCACCAACACAAACTGGTGGGTCAGAGAGAGGTTGTTGCCATGGTCCATAAATTCCATCTTTCTCATTATGAAACCTTTCTGCCTTGAATCGGGATGGGAGAGCCAGAATTAGGTGTAGGACCACAGAGTCAGATTGAGGATTCCGCCCAAGCCCAGCCCTGACCGAGTTCACAGGTGGGTTAAGATAACAATGGAGTGTTTGCACAGGGCAAATTTATTGTAAGGAATTCTATTTATGGAAATTCTACTTAACTCTGGTTACAAAAAGCAAGATGAAAAAAAATTCCTTCCAGTAGCACCTTAGAGACCAACTAAGAAGAAGAAGAAGAGGAGGAGGAGTTTGCATTTGATATTCCACTTTATCACTACCCGAAGGAGTCTCAAAGCGGCTAACATTCTCCTTTCCCTTCCTCCCCCACAACAAACACTCTGTGAGGTGAGTGGGGCTGAGAAACTTCAGAGAAGTGTGACTGGCCCAAGGTCACCCAGCAGCTGCATGTGGAGGAGCGGAGACACGAACCCGGTTCACCAGATTACGAGTCTACCGCTCTTAACCACTACACCACACTGGCTCTCACTAAGTTTTTTATTGGTATGAGCTTTCGTGTGCATGCACACTTCTTCAGATATGCTGAAACAGAAGTCACCAGACCCTTATATATAGTGAGAGGGTGGGGAGGGGTATTACTCAGAAGGGTGGTGGGAATGGGTGATTGGCTGATAGGTGTGGTAAACCTGTTGACGACTGTTAACGACTGCAGTTGGTCTTACAGGAAAAAGCAAGGGGTGAGATGGCCAAAAATAGCTTTATCATGTATAATGAGATAAGAATCCAGTGTCACTATTCAGTAACAAACTTAGTTGGTCTATAAGGTGCTACTGGAAGGAACTTTTTTATTTTGTTTCAACTACAGTAGACCAACACGGCTACCTACCTATGTATACGAAAAGAAGTTTCACTGAAACATTTTCTGCATTTTTCAGAGCCAGTGGGTGCAGGGAATATATTTAAAGCTGAACGTTTCTTTATGCAGTTCTCTTATTGCAGGTACATTTCAGCTGATCCATAGAACTAAACTGAATTGAGTATAGGCAAAAGAAATGCAAAAAGAAAAGAAAAGGAGGAATCCAATGAACTGATGCAAAAGTTCTACTTACCGTACATGCAATGCACACATGTTAGCTAGAACTGGGCATGATACAACACTCCCCCTCCCCCCCAAAAAAGTGACTCACTCTCTCGGTGTAGGTGACGGTGTAAGCCCACAGGAAGAGACTTGAGTCATCAGATCTAATCCTCTCTTGAAATTGCTTGTGAAATGAAAATACATTTTCTTCTCTTGGGCAAGAGGTGCACTTCTGCTTTTTACACTTACACAGAAGAAGCAAGGAAAGGTTGAATGGAGGTGATGATTTCTCAAGTGGTAACTTGTCACAGTGTACGGCGCAGAACTGAAATTCAGATTAGACAAATGAGAAGCCAAGATTTGCCCATCTCTAGTACAGAGAGTGATGAAGTTCATTTGCACACTCAAATGGCCGACCTCCGACCCTGCCAGGTGTCTCATCTCTCAGTCTTTCCTTCTACGGCACAAACAGTTATGGAGTTTTTGTTCTGCAAAAGGCAGAGCACTATCCCTGGGCTCATTCACACAATTTAACGAGATAGTGCAAGGGTCAACAAACCTTTTCAGCAGGGGGCGGTCCACTGTCCCTCAGACCTTGGGGGGCAGACTATATTTTTGGGGGGAAATGAACAAATATATATTAAATATATATTTAAAATTTCATACAGAAGATCACTTCTTAAGCTCTATTGGAAGAGCATTGCATAGGACTTGCACAGAAGGAATGGTTCCTTGTTAACATCAGATGAGCCTCATGGGTGGGAAAAAAATCATGCAATTTCAAATATAGCGTATCTCACTGTTGCTCTCTGCACAGTGGAAATTTTTGATGCTGCAAATTTGGTAAAGCTGCTCCATTGAAAACCGCCGGGGTGTTTTTTGGGGGGGTGGGGTGCCTGTGCCAGTCTATTAGGCTCCTCTTGACTGGTGACCATTAAGTATAGAAGTACCAGTCAATTTCAGTCCTTCTTTTTTCCAGTCTTCAGTTCAGCTTGCCACAGCTGTGCATTGTGATTCTTTATTGAAGTCCTTTTTTGCATTTTGTAGGCAGTCTTGACTAATATGTGCACATTTTTGCAAGCAATTTCCCCCAGTATTGTGCATTTTTGCATGTTGTTTCCACAAAATATGCATTTTTACACACACTCTCCCTGAATACTTATTTTGGATGGAGAACTGCATTGCTAAATTCAGCAAAGTGCAATGAAGGGCTGCTGTGTTTTGGTCCTTGCAGTGTTCCAGGAACTGTGAATTGGGTAGGTACACATTCAGATGTGAGTTGAGCCACTTTCCCCTGACATCCCTAGCACCCACAACCTCAGTGCAAAATGTTCTTCAAGTCCATCACTTACTTTCTGGTACAAGTGCAAAACCCCGTATTATTTCATACATTTTTTCTCACTGCCCCTTTTTCCTTTGGAGACTGTGCTACTAGTTAAAGGTAAAGGGACCCTTGACCATTAGGTCCAGGCATGACCGACTCTGGGGTTGCGGCACTCATCTCGCTTTATTGGCCAAGGGAGCCAGCGTACAGCTTTCGGGTCATGTGGCCAGCATGACTAAGCCGCTTCTGGCAAACCAGAGCAGCGCACGGAAACGCTGTTTACCTTCCCGCCGGAGCCTATTTATCGACTTGCACTTTGATGTGCTTTCAAACTGCTAGGTTGGCAGGAGCAGGGACTGAGCAATGGGAGCTCACCCCATCATGGGGATTTGAACTGCCGACCTTCTGATCAGCAAATCCTAGGCTCTGTGGTTTAACCCACAGCACCACCCACGTCCCTTTCTAGTGCTACTAGACCCTTTCTAATATTCAAACCTAGACCTTTGAAACTTAGAGGAACCGGTGGACTGTCCCATCAGTAACAAGACTACATCTTGGAAGCATGGTTCACCCTTCCCTGCATTGGCAAAGAGAGAAGTGTTGCTGTATTGTTGGTTATGACTAGCACTAGCCAAGGGCTAAAAGAAAGCCATGTGATTCCTCCATTTGGAAAGGAACTGCATCTGGGAAAGCTGAAAGATCACTCTTAAATGTTTTGTCCAAGTTCCTAAGATGATTGACAGCCCATATCGTTTCTTGGAATTGTCACTGGGGAAGTGAGCAGTTTTCTTCTCTTTCATTTCCACAAAAGGGCCCGTTGGCATCAGTCTGCTTGTGTGACAGTTTGCTAATTTTGTTCTGAGCTTGCCATGTGAATTGGTTCATGAACACTGAGCAGTACCCCTTTCCACAGAGGGCAGGAAATCCCATCTAAGGTGATGGTCTCCTTTTTGTTCAGCTCTCATTTCTTATGCATTTTCTAATAAAATTTAAGCAATGCCTCTTAAATTGAATAAAGCGGTGGATTGGTGGGAGAGGGGAAATCCCATGCCGCCATAATTCTGCACTTCTGCGGAGAAGTCCATGCCATGGCCCATAGACTCCTTTTCTCAGGTAATTAGTCACACCAATGGAATGTCTCCAAGTAGCATTAGCATCAGTTCTAGAACAACCAAGTGCCAATCTAAGTGGAAATTCCAGGGTATCATTCATAGTAAGGTTAAAAGATAACCTTTATAAATTATACCTTGCTTACAGAGCAAGCATCTATTAGTCGGCATACTGTGATGAGATTGGAGGTTGGAGCGTAGAGGGGTATCTGAAACCTGCATGACAAGACTTTTGATAGGCACAAGTCTTTTGATAGGACATCTTTTGATAGGCAAGTATAAGGTAAAGGACCCCTGGAAGGTTAAGTCCAATCAAAGGCGATTATGGGGTGTGGCGCTCATCTCACTTTCAGGCTGAGGGAGCAGGTGTTTGTCCACATACAGCTTTTCATGTGGCTAGCATAACTAAACCGCTACTGAGGCAATGGAACACTGTGACAGAAACCAGAGAGCACGGAAACGTCATTTACTTTCCCGCCGCAGTGGTACCTATTTATCTACTTGCACTTTGACATGCTTTCGAACTGCTAGGTTAGCAGGAGCTGGGACAGAGCAACAGGAGCTCACCCTGTTGTGCGGATTCAAACCACTGACCTTTTGATCGGCAAGCCCAAGAGGCTCTGTGGTTTGCACCACAGCGCCACCTGTGTCCCAAGTGATATGTTGCCATGGGAGTTAAATAGGCCAAGGGCAGCTAATATGGTACCTTCCAGTTGTTGCTGAATTCAAGAGGCCCAGTCTGCATGGTGAATGGTTAGTAATCATGAGAGCTGGCAGTCCAACAACACATGAAAGGAACTCCATTGACTACCCTGATTTAGACCAGAGTTGAAAACTCTTCTGGTATCGGATAAGCATTTCGGAACCAGGGCTTACCTTTCAACTCTTTTAACTGTGGATGATGTCATTATACTATCTAAGTTTGAAAAGAAATAGAATTGCAACTTAAGGCAGACCAAGGATGGATACAGAAATCTAAGGTCTGTGTTCTTGGAGCAAGAGCTGTGGACTTTGGCCAACTGTATTGAGACTACACCTCCACCTAAGCTCGAGATGTATACATGTAAATAAATATAAATGTTACAAAACACCAGAATCTTTCAGTTGACCTTCTAGTGAGTAGGGAGGTACTGTCTTCCTGGGACAACTCAACACTTGAAGAATTGAAGTACACATAGCAATATTACATGTATCTAATTCCATCTGGGGTGTGTGATGACATCTAATTAGTGTTGTCTTATGAAGGCATGGCTACTTTACAGCCATCTATGCAACGGGAGGCAAACCCCTCTATTTCTTCATTCTCTGCACCATCACCATTCCATATTTTGGAAGGTCAAAATTACAACACTGGGAGTAAGTTTTTTTAAAAATATATAAAAATGAGATATTAATTTGAAAATCAAAGATCTGAAAATGTTTGAGCTCGCTTCATGCAATGCTTCCACTCATCCACATTGGGTTTCACTGTTGTTTTACTTTGAGGCACTTGAGTGCAAAAATGCCACTAATAACTAGAATTGAATAATGTACAATTTTGGCAGAAATCTGCCCAGTGGGACCTTGGGTCTACAAAGGGTCAGGTCAGGCAAGCAGGCTGCCCAATTGTGCACACCTATCACTGCAGATGGTGACAGCAGGCACAAAATTAAAAGACCCCTGCTTCTTGGGAGAAAAGCAATGACAAACCTAGACAGCATCTTAAAAAGCAGAGACATCACCTTGCCAACAACGGTCCGTATAGTTAAAGCTATGGTTTTCCCAGTAGTGATGTATGGAAGTGAGAGCTGGACCATAAAGAAGGCTGATCGCCGAAGAAATGATGCTTTTGAATTATGGTGCTGGAGGAGACTCTTGAGAGTCCCATGGACGGCAAGAAGATCAAACCTATCCATTCTTAAGGAAATCAGCCCTGAGTGCTCACTGGAAGGACAGATCCTGAAGCTGAGACTCCAAGACTTTGGCCACCTCATGAGAAGAGAAGACTCCCTGGAAAAGACCCTGATGTTGGGAAAGATGGAGGGCACAAGGAGAAGGGGACGACAGAGGACGAGATGGTTGGGCAGTGTTGTCGAAGCTACCAGCATGTGTTTGACCAAACTGCGGGAGGCAGTGAAAGACAGAAGTGCCTGGCGTGCTCCGGTTCATGGGGTCATGAAGAGACGGATACAACTAAACGACTAAACAACAAAAATTTGGAAGAAAGCCCTGCTGAACTCATTGAGACTTGCATATGAGGGAACCCTTGCAGGAATGGGCCAGCTTTTGAGGGGAATAAAAGTTCTCCTAGCAACTCTCAGTGCCCTTATCAAACTACAGCTCCCAGAATCCTTTGGGGGAAGTCATGACCGCTTAAATGTGTTTGTGGTGTTTTCAATGTATTGTGTGACTGTAGCCAGTGTTTTCTCAGGCTTTCGTTCCTTCCTGTCTGGCTGCTTCTTCTTTATTTGGACCTCTTGTTGACCCCATGACATGATGCCCCCTGCAAGCTTGTACTCAGTATGACTTTGTTTGCCAGGAGTAATAAACCTTAAGTTTCATTGTTCTTTCCACCAGCAGTCTTACCAGACTATTTATTTCTGTGCTCCACTGTGAGATTCAATCTCTCTCTCTCTCTCTCTCTCTCTCTCTCTCTCTCTCTCTCTCTCAACTCCAGCAAAAACAAGCCAGAAGCCACTAGCAAAAGAACAATCAGGCTCAGAGAGCAAACCAGAGGGCAGGAATGGAGCTCAGTCTCCTTTATTATTATGTTAAAAATTATGTAATCTCCCTCTCCTCTTCCGTCTTCTCTCTTCCTTCTGGCAAACTTTCATTTGCAAATGGCTTGGGGCAGAGACCTGTCCTTTTGGCTCAGACATCTAAAGCTCCATGTACATTGATGATACTACAGATTTGTTTTTGGGTTTTTTTAAAAAAATAAAGGGTGGTATAAAGCTAAATTTTATTCAGAGTATACCCATTTAAATTAATAGACCTAACTGAGTAAAACATAGTTGCATGCCACACAGTACTACTACTAACAATGATGGTATAAATATGAGTAAAGGTAAAGGTAAAGGTACCCCTGCCCGTACGGGCCAGTCTTGACAGACTCTGGGGTTGTGCGCCCATCTCACTTAAGAGGCCAGGGGCCAGCGCTGTCCGGAGACACTTCCGGGTCACGTGGCCAGCGTGACAAAGCTGCATCTGGCGAGCCAGAGCCGCACACGGAAACGCCGTTTACCTTCCCGCTGGTAAGCGGTCCCTATTTATCTACTTGCACCCGGGGGTGCTTTCGAACTGCTAGGTTGGCAGGCGCTGGGAGCGAGCAGCGGGAGCGCACCCCGCCGCAGGGATTCGAACTGCCGACCTTTCGATCGGCAAGTCCTAGGCGCTGAGGCTTTAACCCACAGCGCCACCTGCGTCCCTATAAATATGAGTAGGTATTCACAATAAATCATATCTGAAACCATCTTTTTTATTTTCCTCTTTTCCCCCCTCCAGGATATTAGTTTGAAGAGTGATTTTAAATCTTTATCACATTGTCACATTTTTGATTGCTAGTAGCAGAACCTTGGTGTTTCCCCCCCAAAAAAGGGACTATCCTCTGTCACACCTTTGTTCACCAACCAATCTGCCCTCCTTAAACATGGGCTAAATATCACAAATCAAACAGTGACCTCACATCAATTTAAGAACCAAAAGACAGGGAGAAAAGTTTATTTGGTCTGGCATTGAAAGGCAAGCTTCCTTAAGGAGAGAATTACATAATCAGGGAGTCGCTACTGAAATTGCCCATTCTCTCATTGCCACAATCTGCACCTCCCTTGGAAGAGGCACTTGGAGAAGGACCACTGAAGACAGTGATAGAGTCCAAGTAGTTTCGTATAGGAGGAAACAGTCCTTACGATATTGAGGCCTTGAGCCATACAAGTCTTTTTAGGTCAAAACCAGCATCTTGCATTGGGCTCACTAGCTGCAGTTTCTGAACCATCTTCAAAGACGGCCCCATTGCAGGTTTGAAGGGCCTTGGCCAAGTATCTTCTGGTGGGTTCTTTCTTCCATCGCTGGGCTCCAGCAGGCTTATCTGGCTGCATTCTCCATGCTCTTTTCATTTCACAAAATACCCTAGAGTGATGCTACGTTGGGGTGTTGTGGGTTTCCAAAAGGGTGGCTAGATTCAGTCACCTGGTGCTGCACAGAGCACTGGGCTAGAAAAATTTAGGGGTGGAGCAAGCAGGCATAACCCCTGCCCATGGTTGCTAGGGGCTGTTCCTCCTTTCAGGATTCAGGCCAGGGATGAGGGAAACTTAAGGTGGAAAAGAAATGCAGAAGGAAAACAAAATGCCAAGAAAAAAAAGGAGAGGGAAAGTTCCCTGCTTATCAATGAACTTTCAGTAAAGTTAGCTCCAGGACAGTCACTAAAGCAATTACGAAATAGTATCATAAACAGCAAAGCAGAGACATCACCTTGCCAACAAAGGTCTGTATAGTTAAAGCTATGGTTTTCCCAGTAGTGATGTATGGAAGTGAGTGCTGGACCATAAAGAAGGCTGATCACCAAAGAATTGATGCTTTTGAGGAGGAGACTCTTGAGAGTCCCATGGACTGCAAGAAGATCAAACCTATCCATTCTTAAGGAAATCAGCCCTGAGTGCTCACTGGAAGGACAGATCGTGAAGCTGAGGCTCCAATACTTTGGCCACCTCATGAGAAGAGAAGACTCCCGGGAAAATGATGTTGGGAAAGATAGAGGGCACAAGCAGAAGGGGACGACAGAGGACGAGATGGTTGGCTAGTGTTCTCGAAGCTACCAGCATGAGTTTGACCAAACTGAGGGGGGCAGTGGAAGACAGGAGTGCCTGGCGTGATCTGGTCCATGGGGTCATGAAGAGTCGGACACAACTGAACAACTAAACAACAACATCATCATAAACAGCAGCCACAAACAGAGAGCAAACTGCTTCAGTTAGTTATAGAAATGGAAGGTCTCAGATTTCATTTCCATAAACTTGCCAAGTGACTGGAAATGCATCTTGAGAAATCTAATCACTAAGGTTCACTTATTTGTCCCGAGTCTGAATATTCATTGTCATTGTTGCTTTCATCCTGCAAATAATACGCAATTGATAACTCCCCCCCCCCCCGCCCAGGTCGCCATTTGCATTGAGCTTCCTTTGCATTCAAAGCAATGGGAGTGAAATAAAGAAATGATGACATAATTAACACAATTGATTAATTATGTGAGTCATATACGTACAGGGCAGTGAGATGAACTGCAGATAAACTGCAGTGGAGCAGAAACAACGCTGTGTGTAACATAGGTGAGTTAGAATGGGAAATGTTGCTTTCTTACATTCCTAGATCAGGTCAGCATTTCCCCAGATACAAACTGTACAGCTGAAAACACAGAATACCATTTACCAGCTATTATAATTAGATATAAAAAACAAGAGGTAGAATCAATAAGACAAAATTGTGGCTTGCTTACAAGAGCACCCCCCTCCACCTCAACACTTTCTTCATCTATAATCTTTCTGGTATAAGCAATGTTTCCATATTTTTAACAGTGAGTAATGGCCTTACTCATTTCAGCTGTGAGTAATGATCTTGTAGGATGTGAACCGAGAAACACAACCCAAGGAAAAAAGCAATGATAAAATATGAGTTGGATTCAATGAGGAACATAAGAGTGCAGTTGTTGTGAATTCCAAATTCCATATGGAAGCTTGCACGATTTGGGTATTTAACATCCTCCCTCTAATTAAGCAGTGGTATTTTTAACAGATAATTGGTCAAAACCTACTAATTTAAGGTGAAGCTCTCAGAACAGAAAAAGAATGCACAGTTGAGATGAACTGAGAACAAGAGACCACTGAGTGAAAACATTTTTCTTAATGCTTCAGAGTATCTGAGCAATTAAATAAAGGATAATCAAAGGTCCGTGCAATGCTCTGCTGAATGCTTCTCTTCAATACTTGTGTAAAGAAAAAGAGAAATGCCCCTGTTCTCAATTCTCAAGAGATTCAGAATGTGAGGTGGACTTCTCTAGTTGCTTGGATGAATAAGCGCTTCTCTGATTCTCCCTTCCTGAGTGATTGTTGTATAATACACAACAGGAACACAGCAAGCTGCCATATAATGAGTCAGACCACCGGACTATCCAGCTCACTATCATGCAAACGAACTGCCAGCAGCTGTCGAGGTTTTGAGATTGAACCATCTACATGCAAAGCAGATGAGCTATGGCCCTTCCCAAATACAAGTGAAAAACCGACTTTTCAAAAGGCATGGGCAGTTTGCTTTCCCACTTGGCATTCTGAGACTGTTGGTCCAGCAGCTTCACGGATTGCTAACAGAGCCACCACACCCTCTTTTAAGCTTGCTGGAGCTTGCCCTGCCCTCTTTCAGAGTCTCGGGTGGCCACAGGTTGCTTCTTTATGGATGAATGAATCCACCCAGCACTGCCTGCCAGTAGCTTAATGTATCCTTAAGAAAACTCCCCTCTCTCAAGGAGAAGTGGGGAACAAATCTCATGGATGAGCCCACTCACAAACATTGAGCACCCACACTAATGGGAAGTCTCAGGTGTGGTCCAACTCGTTGAAGTAAGAGTAGCAAAATCACAGCTAAGAAGCTCAAATGACTGACACCCTCCCTTGGTGAATTAAATCAATGTCCAGACTTCAGTTTTCAAAAACTTTACATGAATTAAAACATAATATTTACAGTCTCATGCTTCTTCAAACATGGGCTTACAGTCTCTTCTTCTAACTTCCAAACAACTGTATTTTCCTCTCTTTCCAGAGCTCAGCACTTTCCGCCTTTTGTAGCTCAATTAGGTCATGTGTTGCAGTTCCTTTGAGAGATTCGCACTTTTACCTTTGCTCTCTTTTCTTTCTAGCAGAGAAGAAGCACTCCAACACTCTATTACTCTTAGCAGTGTTCACAGTGGATTCACAAAACACAGTCATTTTGCTTCACATAAAAATGGAGTCTCTCCTTCATGGGACCTCCCATGGGACCAATGTTAGCCAATCACATGGGAACTACTAGAGCTCTCCAGAATTCAGCTACCAACCATTCAAATTTAAACACATAGTAATGCATACAAGGACTTAGAATTTCAGCGAATTAAATTACTATACTTAACACAACCATGATCTAGCATCCTCCTGTCCTTTGTGACTGTCAAAATTGGTTGTGACGATTTCACAGGTACTTCACAGGCATGAAAGCAAAAGGGTGGGTATCTCTTCAAATTTCCACTAATGTGTGCAGGTACGTCTGTCAAACATCCTGCTTCAGTGAGGACTAGGAGCAGGGCTGTTGCATACACGAATAGGGCTAATGATAAATCATTGTGAATTGAGAGAGGTAACCACCCACTTACCATTTTATAAACACAAGAAAGATAGTTAAAGGACAGGTAATTAAACTGCGCCAAGTGTGCCGCCATAGTAGTTAGCACAGCACTTATCTTGTGACATAACAAGGAGGGAGCACAATAGAAAATGTGCTTGAAATTCCTTTGCGAAGCATCTACTGACAGAGTGGAAATCGAGCTTCTCATATCCAATTACATATGTAATATATATTTGTGACGATTTCAGAGATCTAAAAACTCCCTTGTGAAACTGGAAGACCATTCAGCCTGTGTCTGGAAGGGTCCCCAGTTTCCATCACCTCCCCCAATTCTATCACCTCAGCTCCAGCCCCTAGCATGTGCTGCAGTTCATGACACCATGAAAGTTTCCCTGACCTTCAGGTGTGACATTTTGGGGCTGAAAGGGGCTGAAAGGTCTTGCTCCATAAGAGAACTTTGAAGAGAACTTGGTTCTTTGAATCACACAGCACCAGTTAAACACAGTGTCTGTAAAACAAAAGCCATAGAGCAACAGCTGTTCTAAAGCAATAGCAACCCCTTCGTTTATTTAATTAAAATGAGCCTTACTTTTAAAAACTAGGCACAGCTACTCAGGGGCTGCACTACTTTTTGCAATAACAAAAGCATTCTATTCTTACATTTCTAGTCAATTCAGTTTCAGGGATTATGAAGCAATGATAATGCTGGTGATTTTTGTGTGGGTGTATTTTTAGAGCAGCTTCCTGAAATAAGCTTCTAGCGTATACCAGTTTTAAGAAGTCAGATGTTAATCTCCCAAGTGCTTATTTATATAGTTATGGAGCGATGGAACAGAGAATGCCTTGATCAAGTGCCATTTATGCAAACATAGGTCAATATACACACTCAGATAGAATAATAGCAATCTCAATTCTCTACCTACCCGCCCTTGGGTAGCTAAACATGATGCTGTCTGTGCACAAGAGGGAAGGGTTAGCAGACTTGGGGATAAAAGATCTTCAGGACACCACTTATCTCAGATAGTGTTGTCATATGTCCAGGAAATCCCGGACATGTCTTGTTTTAGGTGGCCTACATGCCCAATCGGGGGGATTTTTTTACAATTGTAAGCAAATATCCATGGTTGGGGTGGGGTGGTGGTAAAAAAATTGCTTGTTTGCGCAGGCAGCTCGGGTTCAGGCTTGAGCTCTGACTCTGGTGTGGTCAGCTGTGACTCTGGGTTGGACTAGATGACCCCGAGGTCCCTTCCAACGCTACAATTCTATCAAATACATGATTAATCACAGTTTCCCTCTTTAAAAGTGGTGGGAAAGCCCATGGGATTACCAAAGTGTTAGTTTTACTTCCACAGCTGAGAATATATGAAGATCAATATATTTAAAAGCAATTACATTTGTCAACAGTGCCCAGAGGAAAATGGAGTGTTTTATTAGAAAGCAGCACTTCCTTATTAAGAAGGTACAATTTCAGACTAACTTCATTTCCTTTTAATACTGTAACATATTTGCACTCTGTTTGCTGAGAATGTTCACACAATTTCTCTGTACTGCATGTTATCCTGGTAATTACTACAAGGGATGCCACTAGTATTGTCGGCATCTTATAAACGGTGAGCTAAGAGGTAGCCCCAAAGTCAGCTAGGAAATTTGTGTTGAAAATGTGATTTGATGCAGGGGTTTGCTGGTTCACGACTCAGTCCTTTCATACTCGAGCCCAACAAGGAGCAGATGTATAAAATTTGGAACCCAGTTTTTTGATGAGTGCTTTGGAGATGTGGACTAAGGGTGCAGTAGATGGGATTTTAATGTGTGGCATGGATTTGCCCTCAGATGCAGTTGGCTAAAAGGAAGAAGAAAACCTCTTACTACTGTAATAAAAGAATCAAAAGCAGATTGCAACAAGTAGGGCCTGCATCAAAACCTTGCAGTATGGACTGACTTGCAGTATCCACTCCATTCCCCCTTCCCCTTAGTTTTCTGTCTCTCTTAGGGTTACCAGACGTCCCCGGTTCCTGGGTACAGTCCCCGGATTTGCAAATCTGTCCCTGGGAAACATGGCAGCGGCATCCTCAGCAGCCCAGAGTCAGCCTGGTAGCGCAGTTGGCTCTGGTAGGCTTCAGGAGCTGCTTGCTGCTGCCACCACTGCTGAACGGCAACCAGGGACACCCAGTGGTACAGATCTCCTGCCCCCTTCCCCCTTTGTTTTGACTGATCGGGGAGGCTCAGGAGTCAAGGACAGGTGGCCGTTGCCCAGTTTTTTAAAAACTCTGCACGTTTATGATTCACAGGGTGCGAAAGAAGGGCTTTGCACCTTGCCTGGCAGAGAAACCATGTGTCTTGCGCCCCTCCTGGGCAACGGCCACACGCCCACAACTCCCGAGCCTCCCCTGATCTGTCAAAACAAAGGGGGAAAGGGGCAGAGAAGGCTCAACAGTCATGGGCGGGTGGCACACTGTAGCCCAGTTTTTAAAAAAACTCTGTGCATTTATGTTTCACAGGGTGCGAAAGAAGGCTTTGCACCTTTATACAATATGCATCTTTGCTTGGGCCCAGGATCTTTTGCCTCACCATCCCCACTACTGACTCCCTGTTGCTACTCAGCTTTAAAAAACAAACGAACAGTGTCCCTGGATTCACTGAAAAAAATCTGGTATCTATCTCTCTCCTTAAACAGCCATGGCCTCCCCCAAAGAATTCAGTGAGCTGTAGTTTGTTAAAAGCTCTGAGAGTTGCTAGGAGACCCTTATTCCCCTCACAGAGCTACAATTCCAGAGTGGTTTAACAATCAATCTGTCTTCACAGGCATCTCTGGGAATTGTCTTTTGTCTGTGTCATATCTGATGTTTTGGTGGTTTCCCATGAGGCAAGACAGAGTGATAAGAGCAAGAACCCTGATTGGCTGTCTAAACTTCCAAGCTGCGAATCATGACTCAGAGTTTAATGGCCAATGGCAGAGGCCCAAACCCCTGAAATGTTCTGTGATTGGATATCAACGTATCGAATCAGAACACAGGGGCTCAGAATCCTTAGTCTAGACTCAAGCTCAGGCAAACACAGAACACTGAATACATAACAGTATCTGCTTCCAATCAGTTTCATTTGGGGGCCATGAGTTCTATGGTTATACCAGGGGGTGGAGAAAAGAGAGAAGTGGCTCTCTGTCCATTTCCTCCCTATACTATGCATAATCTTATAAAACTCACAGCATTTCCCAACCTGGTGTCAATGCAGCATTCTCCAGGTGTTACTGGACTCCAACTCCCATCATCCCTGACCACTGACCCAACCATTGGGAGTTGAAATTCCAAGCCTCTGGCAGCATACCTCCCCCAGGAGGTCACTCATGTCCCTCAATAGTTATCATGGTGTGGTGGTTAAGGGCTGTGGACTCGTAATCTGGTGAACTGGGTTTGCGTCTCCGCTCCTCCACATGCAGCTGCTGGGTGGCCTTCGGCTAGTCACACTTCTCTGAAGTCTCTCAGCCCCACTCACCTCACAGAGTGTTTGTTGTTGGGGCGGAGGGGAAAGGAGATTGTTAGCTGCTTTGAGACTCCTTCGGGTAGTGATAAAGCGGGATATCAAATCCAAACTCTTCTTCTTCTAAACTAACCCAGCTATCCTATTGCCCTCCAGATTTTTTAGGCTACAACTGACATCAGTGCCAACAAACGTTGACTGTAGGTGATGGGAATTGTAATCCAAAACATCTGGAAGACGCCCAGTTTGGGATATCAGTATTAGTATCAGATTAGCAAACTGTACTCAGTTGTGTTTTACAGGGATCTGTGCTGGGTCAGCAGCAGGCAGCAGGCCTTGCTAGACAACTACACTAGTGATGAGAAAGTGAAAAGAAGGCATCTCATATTTTTGTATGTATCTGATCGCTTGATAAAGAACTGGAAACTTCCTTTCGAAGACGATTCATTTTCTTTCATCAAGGTGGCAAGATATGCCCTTTGGCTGCGTTCTGTTTTCAAATTGACATCTACAACGCCCAAAAGCACATCATAATTTATGGATGATTATGAAACAGTTTATCTGAGATTGTAATTGTCGTCATTGTTACAGGATGAAAAGTTTACATTCCCCAAAGCCACCTACCAGAATGGCAAACAGCATCATCAAACAAACCTTCAGTTAAGTGTGCGCAATAAAGTTTATTCACAAAGCTCAGTATTGCAAGATGTGATGGGAGCCACTGACAGATTTATAGCATAAGTTGAAGAATATTTACTCAGAAGTAAGACATTAATTGGATTTCCTCCCCAGTAAGAATATTTATGCTTGTAGCCTTAGGCAGGCAAAACTGAGCATCTTTGGCCTATTTTACAAAAATGTGAATGGAAGCCACAGGTAATTGCTACCTCCCGTGGCTGCAATATTCACACAATAATACGGGGGAAAGATATCAGCATTTGAAAATGGCACAAAAAAGCCACACCAGCATGCATTTTAGAATGTGCATCTTCTGATAAAGTACACCTAGAAATACATATATTGAAAATACATATATTGAAATACAGTGGTGCCTCGCAAGACGAAAATAATCCGTTCCGCGAGTCTCTTCGTCTTGCGGGTTTTTCGTCTTGCGAAGCAACCCTATTAGCGGCTTAGCGGATTAGCGCTATTAGCAGCTTAGCGGCTATTAAAGGTTTAGCGGCTTAGCGGCTAAAAGGCTATTAGCGGCTTAGTGGCTTGGAAAAAGGGGGGGAGCGAAAAAAATCGCAAGACTCGCAAGACGTTTTCGTCTTGCGAAGCAAACCCATAGGGAAATTCATCTTGCGAAGCGCATCGAAAAATGGAAAACCCTTTCGTCTAGCGGGTTTTTCGTCTTGCGAGGCATTCGTCTTGCGGGGCACCACTGTACATATATTAATTTGATTCTGAACTGATTTTAGAATGTATTTTAATTAATTGACTGTGATTTTATGTAAACTGTGTTATTTTTACTGTTGTTAGCCGCTCTGAGCCCGGCTTTGGCTGGGGAAGGCGGGATATAAATAAATTATTATTATTATTATTAAACACATATTTAAATATTTTAATGTATTTTAAATATGGCTACTACTTGGATTTTTTATTCTGTTTTTATTGCTTATGATTCATTGATGCACATAGTTCTTGGCTTTTTTAAAAAAACAAAGTAGTGTGTAAATGTTTTAAAATGAAATAAAAACATATGCTGTGGCAGAATACATATTTAAATATCATATTGCGGAGTAGTTTGTTTGTATTTTAAATTACAGTTTCATGTTGAAACGGACCCCAGCAAATTTATGAATGATCACAGGAGAAATGGACTAGAGGCTCTGCATTTTTTTTTTAAAAAAAGGAAGGTAGAGAAAGGGGAAATGGTGAGAATTGTGTTGTTATACTTTCTCAAAAGATGGGCCCTTAATGACAGCAGACTTAAGGCGACACAGCATGAATAGAAGGAACTTCTTGGAAGCCACTCAAACAAACATAACATTGAGAATCTGATACTTAAAACTCCGACTGCGTATTTAAACTGCCAAGTCAAAGTAGGTTGCAAACATTACAGCAGGCTGATGGGCTAATATTTAAACTGCTAATATTGGTAAGGAAGTTTGTTTTTAGAATAATTCAGATAATTTCACCTTGGTGAGAAAGTAAGTTTGAGAACTGGGCAATAGGTCGGTGAAAATACAAGCACTGTTTGGTCACGGAATGTTACCATGGAGCAGTGCTTTTTTGCTAGAAAAATAGGTGCTCGAACTCACCATAAACACCTCCCTCATTCTCTTAGAATGGCAATGCGCCCAGCTGAGAGGCGCCAAAACTGAGTTCCAGCGAGCTCTGGCTGAAAAAAAGCCCTGCCATGGGGGCCCCAGCTACACTATACACTGAAACTAGTACCAAGTCATGGCTTCCCTCAAAAGCATTCTGGGACTGTATACAATAAAATAATCTTTATTGTCATTGTCCCATACAGAACAACGAAATTGAAAAAAATCTACATCAGACATTCAAAAACCAACAAGCCTGCTATCCCAGCCTGGTTAACCCCTAAAAACTCTGATACCCCATAATTAAATACAATATCCTCCCACAGAGACTACCTTACACTGCATTTAAAACCAAAATCGCATTTGGATAGAAACTGTTTCTCAGGCGGCTAGTCCTAGTCTTTATAACCCTGTACCTTCTTCCAGAAGGCAGTAGCTGAAAGAGATCATTTCCAGGTTGTGCACTATCCTGCACTATCTCTGCAGGATGACATCTGGAAGCATAGATTTGATCCAAGGTGGGAAGAGTGCACTCAATTATTCTCTATTCTCTAAATTATTAGTTTGTTAAGGGTGATGAGAGTTTCTAGGAATGCCCTATTCACAGAGCTACAATTTTCAGAATGGGTTTAACAGTCAATCCTTCTTCCAGGGAATTCTGGGAATTGTAGCTCTGGGAGGGGAATAGGGAACTCGTAATAATGTTCAGCACCCTTAAGAAATGCTTAGAAAGGGGCACTTTGCAAAATGGTGCCCATTTTGTGGAATGTGCTCTCACTTAATATAAAACAGGCAACGAAAGCTGTTTTCTTCTGGTACATGCTGGAGCCATTCTTATTTAGACAAATATTATCTTCTGGTTTTGTGGGTCAACAGGCACTGATGAATTGTATTTTTATGCTGCCTTATCCCTCAATAGGGAGGAAAGGGGGGAAAGGAATAAAGCCAGAAGCTTAGAGTAGGAGTTATGTGACTGGGAGACACAAAACAGTGGTCAGAGCACAATGGCTGGATCTCTGCTTGAATCCTATCCCAGTGTGTGCCTATGGAAGAAGCAAGACTGGCTTGGAGTGTTGATGCTATGAGCCCCTCCATTGTATATATGTGCAAACAAACCATATATCATAAAGATAGCACAGTCTCCTCTGTGCCTCATTCCAAAAAGAAACATGAATCCTGGGTTAGGGCTTGGAACCCCTGAAATCTTGCACCGCTTGGAGATTAGATTGGGGCGGCATGCAATAACAACACTTTTTGCATGCAAATCAGAATGCTATTCCATTGAGCTCCCACAGCCGCGCCCCCTTAGCTGAATAGTTCAAAAAGCAAAAGAGAAAAAAGAATCCTATGAATTTTTTTTTTAAGCCACCCACTGAAGATTAGCTTTAAATTTGTGTGGGTATGTGAAATACCATCAGGATTTCAACAATATGCATCTTGTGCATGCTAACCACATAAATTCTGTCACTTGGGCTAACATCTGAAAGAAGGAGCTGCCAAAGCAGTTTTGTGGTAAAGTAAAGAAAGCTCTGTGTAGTTTTGGGGTTGCGGGAAATTGACTTCATCTGTTACCTCTCACAGTGAAAATCACAGGCTTTGGAGGCCAAGCAATAGCATCAAGCTGTATTTATGCTTGAAGATAATGCATGTTAGTTTTGAAATAAATATCTCTGTGATAAGTTCCCCTAGAGAAGTTTACAGTTAGTGGGAACTAAAGTACAGTCACTATCATTGGCAGAGGGGTCCATGTTTAGGAGGAGCCCATGAATATTAATCCCAATGATCTCTGGTTTCATAGAATATTAGAATTGTAGAGTTGGAAGGGACCACAAGGGTCATCTAGGTGAAGCCCCTGCAATGCAGGAATCTTTTGCCCAACTTGGGGCTCAAACCCATGACCTTGAGATTGAGAGTCTCATGCTCTATCAATTAAGCTAGTCCAGCACAATTTCCTCTAATAGGGTTGAAAAGTGCAAATCGGTGTGGAAGCCACCTAAAAATGATGGAATGGTTTCTGCACACTCAGGACTCACTAGGCATGCAGCAGTATAAGGTTTGCAAAGTAAATGAAAACACAATTTTATTTTTATTTTATTTTTTAAAAGCAAAAACAGCTGGACCTATGAGCTTACAGAACGTTGAAGACAGCTGAGCCCATAGGTAAAAGGTAAAGGACCCCTGGCTGGTTAAGTCCAGTCGAATTTGGCTTTGGAGTACAGTGTTCATCTCTGCTTTCAGACCAAGGGAGCTCATTCCGTTTGTCCACAGTTTCCTGGGTTATGTGGCCAGCATGACTAAACCGCCTCTGGAGCAATGATGGAAGCCAGAGTGCACAAAAATGTTGTTTACCTTCCTGCAGCTGTGGTACCTATTTATCTGCTCGCACTGGTATGCTTTAGAACTGCTAGGTTGGCAGAAGCTGGGACAGAGCAAAGGGAGCTTTAGAACTGCTGACCTTGTGATCAACAAGCCCAAGAAGCTTGGTGGTTTAGACCACAGTGCCACCAGCATCCCTAACCGAGCCCATAGAACAGAGTAGGGACACTTTTCTCTGTCGAAGGGTGCCCTCCCTCAGGGTAATCTGTCAGGGGCCACATGTTGGCAGTGGGCGTGTATGGTGTTTTCTACCAATGGCTTCTGCTTGATAGGGTGCTTGATGGGGTGCTGTTCTGGAGGGTCTCCCAAGTCCCTTTAGTTACCCAGTATCAAGACACATAGGGCCATCTTTTCTATTTCTCCTGTGATCTATTGATCTCTATGGTACAATTAGCATGCATGCTTTTCCGCAGGCATAACCAATGTGGTGTCCTTTAGATGTTGTTGGACTACAACTCCCATCATTCTTGACCATTGACCATGCTGCCCAGGGCTTATGCATGTGGTAGTACAGCAACAATTGGAGACCCATATGCTAGTGACCCCTGTTTCAGATAAAAGGACAGTCATCTGACACCAAAATCTTACAGTCTTTCTTAGACTTGATATAAAACTCCAGCCCCCAGCTCAGTGCAGTAATGGAATTCTTTTCCAGGCAAGCTGACACCTCTTACCAGCAATCACTTACCTACACAGTGGGGAAAACAGTGATATTAGCTCATCGTTACAACAAATGATTTACAGATTGCAAGCTAAAACTCCTACGTAGGTGACTTTCAGCATAATCTCTCATTTTGTCTGAAAATGTGAAATGCAAGATGCATTATTAAACAAATGAGCTGGACACAAATGCGAAGTATTCATTTTGCATGACATGGATGTTCAACTTCTTCTTTTCCTAAGTGATCATAGCAACCCAGAAAATAATAACAGCAGGTTTGGTTAGCATTATGAGGACAAGCAAAGACATCTGAAATCCATTAAAACCAAAGGGAAATTTGCAGGTGGTGGGAGAAAAATGACAATTGCCTCAAATATTGACATGGATGATCGTTCCACTTTTTACTCTCTGTTGCAAAGCATTTTCTGTGAGAATAATTTAGTTTGCTTTGGGAAGGGCTGTTTCTGAACTACAGCTCCCATTACCCCTAACCATTGGCTTTGCTGGCTGGGGCTGATGGGAGCTGGAGTCCTGAAACATCTGGAAGGGCCATAGGTTTTCTGCTCCAGGTTTAGGATATTCCTGTCTCTGTCACACTAAACAGAATCATCATGAAATAAAATACTCCCTGCATGGATGTAAGTATATTTACAAATCTCCTATACTTGATCTCTAGACATGTTTGCACAGGGAGGGAACTGCGACATTGCCCAGCTTGACAACAAACACAAAATAATCCTGGCAAAGCGTCATTTGCCAGATGAACTTTACTATTTTCCAGGGCGGGGGACAGTTCAGCTGTCCTCCTGAGTGACTGGATGAATATGGTCTCTTCCAACTCTATGATTCTATGATTCTATGATTTACATGAACTTTGGCAGTGATCATTCTGAATAGGAATGTATATTATTCTGTTAAGTGTCTGAATGGCTTCTATTAATGCTCTTTTATTCAGGAAAATCAAATCTGCCTTTTCCAAAAATTAAGAACAAAAGAACACAAGGAGAGTCCTGCAGGATTTAGTAACATGAAAAAGAAGAAGAAGAAGAAGAAGAAGAAGAAGAAGAAGAAGAAGAAGAAGAGGAGGAGGAGGAGGAGGAGGAGGAGGAGGAGGAGGAGGAGGAGGAGGAGGAGGAGTAGTTTGGATCTGATATCCTGCTTTATCACTACCCTATGGAGTTTTCTTTCCCTCCCCCCCCCCCACAACAAACACTCTGTGAGGTGAGTGGGGCTGAGAGACTTCAAAGAAGTGTGACTAACCCAAAGTCACCCAGTGGCAAAGTCACCAGATTACGAGTCTACCGCTCTTAATCACTACACCACACTGGCTCTCAACATCTGGTTCTCATTGTAGCCAGCCCACAAGCAAGGGAAACCTATGGGAAGCCCACAAGCAAGGCCTGATATCAAGAGCACTCTCCTGACCTGGGATTCATCATCATCATGATCATTTATTACTTATACCCCGCTCATCTGGCCAGGTCTCCCCAACCACTCTGGGCAGCTCCCAACAGAATATTAAAAGCATGATAAAGCATCAAACATTAAAACTTCCCTAAACAGGGCTGCCTTCAGATGTCTTCTAAAAGTCAGATAGTTGTTTATTTTCTTGACATCTGATGGGAGGGCGTTCCACAGGGTGGGCGCCACTGCTGAGAAGGCCCTCTGCCTGGTTCCCTGTAACTTGGCTTCTCACAGTGAGGGAACCGCCAGAAGGCCCTCAGATCTGGACATCAGTGTCTGGGCTGAATGATGGGGGTGGAGATGCTCCTTTCCAGTTGCTGGTATCCAGAAACATACTGCCATCATGGTTAGTAGCCATTGATTGCCTTCTTATCTATGAATTTGTCTAACCCTCTTTCAAAACAATCCATGTTGGTGGACATCATTACATCTTCTGGAAGCAATTTTCACAGTTTAACTATGTGTTCTGTGAAGAAGTACTTTGTCTTTCCCGAAACTGCAAGATTGGCGGGACCCAAGTTCTAATATTGTGAGAGATGGAGAAAAAAGTCTCTCTATCCACTTTTTCCACCTATAATTTTATGCACATCTCTCATTTCATTCTTTACTCATTCCTGCCCCCCCCACTAAAGAGTTCCAAATGTTTAAATAAATAAATAAATAAATAAATAAATTGTCCAGTAGCACCTCAAAAAGGTAAAGGTACCCCTGACCATTAGGTCCAGTCGCGGACAACTCTGGGGTTGCACGCTCATTTCGCTCTATAGGCCGAGGGACCTGGCATTTGTCCACAGAATGCTTCCGGGTCATGTGGCCAGCATGACTAAGCCGCTTCTGGCAAACCAGAGCAGCGCACGGAAACAACTAAGTTTGTTCTGGGTATAAGCTTTCGTGTGTATGCACACTTCTTCAGATACAATCTTCGAAATGTTGTAAATGTTGTAAGTTCCAAATGTTGTAAACCTTCCTTATAGGGGACTTATTCCTTGATAATTTTGGTTGTCCTTTTCTGAACTCTACAATACGCTGTTTGAGTTAGGTGATTCCCAAAGATTTGACTAGAAAACAGTATGAAAATGGCAGTTTTATTTTCATTCCCTTTCCTAATGACCCCTCGTATAGAATTCACCTTCTTTCCCAGCAGCCGCACACTGGGTCAACATCTTTACTGAGTTATCCCTGACAGGATTCATTCCTAGTCAGTCACTGCCAGGTCAGGCCCCATGAGCGTATATGTGAAAGGTCATCCATGAGCACTTGAGCAAGAGTTCCACAAGTGACATGCCTAGAAGGCAAGCAAGGAAGTCATGCTTCTGCCAACATACAGCAGGTGATTGGTTGTTTTTTTTAAAAAAAAACTTCAGTTTGCTGCTGATTTGCAGAGCCAGAAGAAAACAAAACGTGATCTAGAGATGTTAGCAGAAAAGGGAAACGAATGTGGTTCTATAACCAGTACTGTGCTTAAAACAAACAAACAGACAGACAAGAAAAGCTTAAGATTATTTCTTCATTTTGCTTTTCATCTTTCCTTAAGATAAAAAGGTCCCTGCTCATCCCCTGCTCTGTAAGCCACACAGTAAAATATACACATCATACAATCAACAATTCAAAGTCCATATGTCTCTTGATAGCTCTGTGTGCTTAATTACACATAGCCTGATGACTGCTTAATTGCTGTTTGTTTATAGCTAGCATTTAATGTCCCCCCCACCAGAATTTTTACTGTTACTGCACCTTCCCCAATCACAACAGCTTCAGCTCATAGTTTTGATGAGATTCTGTCTTTTGGTATTTGGGTCAGCTTTCCTGTGCTCCTGAATGCTCCCCCCTCCCCCTGGTTTGGCTACAACAGTTTAACTCACATGGGGATGGTCCCTTAGGCTATTTGCTTGACTTAAGTTCTTGAGTCCTATGTTGTCGGATTCCACACTGCACTCATCCAACTGATCTTCTAAAACCCACATGTGGCAATGTGTCACTAGGGATGGAGGAGAAATTCTATTCAGCTTGCACTTAAATGTGAGCCAGCCATACTCGCATACTCCAAAACAATACACAGACTGACATACAGCTATCCTTTGGAATTTGCTGTGCAGTTCTCCAGACATGTAATGTGTACACAAATATACACATTGCATGAAAATGCATATGTTTGTGAATATAGCATACTTTCATGCATTACATTGGGAGAAACAGCTTGCAATAAAATGTCTATCAGGCAAAATTGCTTTTTAAAAAGTGAACATCAGAGCTAGTGTGGCAACTGGTCAGGGATGATGGGAGTTGTTGTCCAACAAGGTCTAGAGCATTGGCCTTCAGCTGTTAGGGTGGGATCCACCACGGGTCCTAGCCTGATCTATGGTGGGTCACAACACCAGCACTACCACCATACCAGTATAGGAGTCCCCCAATGCATATTTTGGTTAAAGGTGGCTTCATTAAACCTTGTCTGGAAAAGGTGAAGACTGCTGATCTAGAAGGCACCATGTTGGCTATTCCTGTTTTAGACTGTTGTCTGAACACACCCAATGAGTGTGCTCCACATGTATACTTAAGGCTGTGTGTAGAGCTGAATGAACAGGCAGTGGGGATGTTCAATCTCTGTCACATTAACAGCAGAGACAGAGTTGGCCTGCACAATTCCCTCATGTGCTCTGTCAATGCATAGTGGGGGAATCATGTGCCCCTGGTATGATTCCATGATTCAGGAATGCATCTGAATTAGAAGTGTGCGCACACTGATATAGGTATCAAATGTCCCTGTTTGCAAGTGACGTGCCAACCCTGTCTTGGTCAGCCTCAAGACAGTGCTGCGTCTTCTTAACCCTTGTCAGTATTTCTTTTCCTAAGCAAAGAGGGAGAATTCAGACTGAGATCATGGCCAACCCTGGACTTGCCACAGCTCTCTCTCTCTCTGTTCACAGTTAGAATCTGTGAATTAGATATAGAGAGAAGGGACAGCAGAACCACACTACAGTGGTACCTCAGGTTAAGTACTTAATTCATTCCGGAGGTCCGTTCTTAATCTGAAACTGTTCTTAACCTGAAGCACCACTTTAGCTAATGGGGCCTCCTGCTGCTGCCGAACCACCAGAGCACAATTTCTGTTCTCATCCTGAAACAAAGTTCTTAATCTGAAGCAATATTTCTGGGTTAGCGGAGTCTGTAACCTGAAGCATATGTAACCTCACTTTTTTCCTCCTAGAAAGTAAGGGGAAATGTCTGTGCGTGTTATGGAGGGAATGCCTACAGGTGGCATGCCTACGGATTTTCCTCTTCTAAAAACTACGTGCGTGTTATGGTCGGGTGCGTGTTATAGAGCGAAAAATATGGTAACCTGCGCCTCCATGGACAGCTGTGAGTCCAAAATGACTCCCAGGCTGCACACCTGGTCCTTCAGGGGCACAGTTACCCCATTCAGTTTCAGGGAGTGCTCTACACCAGCCCGCCCCCTGTCCCCCAAGAACAGTACTTCTGTCTTGTCAGGATTCAACCTAAATCCGTTAACTGCCATCCTCCAACAGCCTCCAGACACTCACACAGGACCTTCACCACCTTCACTGGTTCTGATTTAAAAGAGAGGTAGAGCTGGGTAGCATTCTGACTCCCATCATCCATACACTGATCATCCATGGATGCTGAAAGTCTGAACCAGGGCTCAACTCTGCAGGCAAACTCTGCTTATTCATAAACATCAACTCACTACCTGTTTTAGACCTCGCTGAAATATGGGGATATTTTACTGCGACTACACAATCTTTGCTACTTGGGTTTTAAAAATAGCAACACTGAATCTGTCATTCAAGAGCTGCTGTTAGGTGAGGAAGAGAGCTTGCGTAAAGGTCACAGCCACAGTGAAGATCGACATGATAAAATAAAGAAGTGTTTGTCCCACTTTAGTAATATGCCCCATCATGGCATTTACTGGATGACAGCTCTTCCAAAGAATTCAGAATACAGAAAGGCCTTTGCAGATTATCCTGGCGAGCTAGCTTCAAATTCAAGGCAGATTATTGTATTGTTGTGCCAAAAGTGTGCATTTGCCCTTTCCCAATTGGTTGTAGGCAAACTGCATTTTTCTGCCACTTAATCTGAATTATTTACTACCAATTAAGCCACACATAGTTAAACTATGGAATTAGCTACTATAGGTTGCAGTGACAGCCACCAACATGAATGACATTAATGAGGATTAGATAAATTCAGGGAGATCAAGGCTAGTATCGATGGACCTATATTACCTAGTATTAGAGATAGTATGCCTTTGAAAACCTGCTGCTGGAGGTCAAAGTGGAGAGGGCAATTGGGCACCTGTCCTGACTATGCATCTGATTTGTCACTGTAAAAAGCAGGATGGTGAACTAGATGGGCCTTTGGTCTGATCCAACAGGACTCTTTCTAATGTTCTTAATACAGAGCATCATCATGGGAGCCTTAGTGAGCAGCAGAACATTGTAGGAGGTTCCCATTTAGTCAGCACTCATTCTGATTTGCTCACAGAAAGCTTACAGAGTGGTTAGACTACATCCAGTCTTTATTGAGCATCCCCCCCCCCCGATTTATTTACATGGAGGTTACATGACAATGAACAGCTATCTTGCATTCAGCCTGAATTGCTAGCAGGGGTGTCTAAGCAACTTCCCCTTTATGATTCAGATATCCCACACTTTTCGCTTTAAAAAGAAAAAGGGGAAAAAAAGACGAACAACAACAGCCCCTCCCCTGCAAATGTGGAGAACTAAACTGGGGAAATGAGAAAGTGAGAGAAATCAAAATTGACAGATGCATTCATTTACTGCCAGAAGCTCCTCTGCGTGTCCCGCCTCTCTGCAGCTTCTGTTGTTAGCAGTTTTCAGGCACCTGCTATTAAGGTACCATTTCAAATATTCTTGGGGGCTCAGAATAACCCCCTCGCTTGCTCTCTCTGCTCCATTTGACTCCTCTTCCGCCTTCACTTTTCCCATTCTAGTAAGCCATTATAAGAACTACAAACTAATTCCAAGAATCAGGGCCTAATATTATTTAATTTCCTTTTCCTTCCTCGGCCCCCTTTCCCCATTTGTGTTATGTCTTTTCGATTGTATGCCAAGTAGCAGGAAATGTCTTGTGTTTTTATATATGTTATGCAAGCTCTCTAGGAGACTTTATAATTGAGGGAATAGGGTTTTTCTTTTTCTTAAAAAAAGAGGCTTAAAATAAATAAATAAACCAGTTGCCACAAGGGACAGAACATTTTTTGTTCTCATGGCTTGGAGCTCCCAGTGCCAAGGGAACGTAAGGTATCTATTTTTGTCAAAGTTATCTCCTTATCAGAAGAGATAAAATAGTTTGGCAGCCATTCTTGTAATGGCATATTGATCTAGCCAAGACTGCAGGTGGACACAGCTGACCTTCAGCCGATTCAGCTTACTTTGGAAGATGAGTTAGTGCATACCGACTGTAGGGAAATCTGCTCTACACCACAGTAGATGTCCATTAGATCTTAAGAACATAAGAAGAGCCCTCATGGATCAGGCCAATGACATTTGGCCGTGCCACAGTTAAGTCACCTGAAGAGTTTGGATTTGATATCCTGTTTTATCACTACCCTAGGAGTCTCAAAGCGGCTAACATTCTCCTTTCCCTTCCTCCCCCACAACAAACACTCTGTGAGGTGAGCGGGGCTGAGAGACTTCAAAGAAGTGTGACTAGTTCAAGGTCACCCAGCAGCTGCATGTGGAGGAGCGGAGACGCGAACCCGGTTCCCCAGATTACGAGTCTATCACTCTTAACCACTGCACCACACTAGCTGATTGGCTGGGGCTGTCCCTCAGCACAGATGACACGGAGTAGGGGAGAGGTGACATACCTCTACCCCTAAGCCAGAAAACTATTGAGGCACAGCTGCCTGGCTGCAATGCCGCCCACTGATTAAAAGGTGAGCGGACTTCTCACAGTAGTCAAGCAGATACCTGTGGGAAACCCTCAGGAAGAGCCCACTTCCCTGCTGCAGTTTCCAGAAACTAGTATTTCACAGCATACTGCTTCCTATGGTTGGATACGCAGCATAGCTATCACGCCTAGAAGCTATTCATGAACGTGAATTTTGTCTGCTCCTCTTTTAAAGCCACCACTGCCTCCTGCGGGAGCGAATGCCGTAGTTTAGCGATGCACTCTGATTCCTGAATTGCACGGGGCTGAACTAACTGACTCTCAGGCTCCCACCCAACTCTGCAAATCATATGATTCTATGGTTGGGAAAGTAACCAAGTCGTATGACACACAATGCATTTCACAATTCAGTAAGCACTGTCTTGGTTTTCTAAGAACACCCACTACAAAATGACATGTTCTTTCATGTATGAGTCTTTTGGAAAGGCAGCAGCTTAAGATACCCAAACATATCTGCTTCCTGGAGCCTGCTCATACTTTACTAATTCCTGCATGACTCACAATTCTGTTTGTTTTATATATAATAAAATGTCACAGGGCAATGAATATGTGTGTGTGCATGAGTGTGTGTGTGTGTGTGTGTGTGTGCAAAGGGAGGATAATAAAACATTTATATCCTTTTCTACAATCTCTGAACATCAGGCAAGTAGCAATGCCATTATGCATTATGCTGCTGTCTTTTCTGGCCTATCATATTTTGCCAGGAACAATATACATGCAATTTTCTGACCTACAGACCCATGGAGAACATTTTGCGTTGTGGATTTCCACTGTTCGATAAGTTGCTCTGCATTTCAAATTTTTGTAAGTTGCTTTGGGGCATTTTGCAAAAAGTGGCAAACAAATATAGTAACTAACAATGGGCTATTCAGATGTCTCCCTGCAATCATTGTGTATAGAAATAAAAGATGGAAATGCACCATATATAGACTGTGAGATCTGAAGATGCCTCCATGTCTACTGAAGTATGTTTGATTGAGCATAGGGATGTAGGAAGGGTTCAAATTCTGTTCCTTCCAACCCATGTGAACTCATCACATGCAGTTGTGTTTCTGTTCTGCTACAGTTCAGCTTCTGATAAAAACTACATTAGTTCTTTTGAAGTCCATGGTGGTGCTCCCCAGATGTTGCTAAAGTATATCCCTCATAATCCTTGACCACTGGCCGTTCTGACTGGGGCTGAGAAATGTACACTAAAAAAACTTTTTTAAAAAAACATACTATCACAAACTAATGCTGAAATGTGATGAGCTAAACATACGACTGGGAAAAGGAGAAACTGAAGGAAATTTTAAAATTGAGCAGATTTGAACATCCCTAGTTGGGTTACTTATCCTGAAATCTGTTCTTGGGAATTTACTTGGCACCTGGTGTGAATTCATAATCCCTGAATTTCAGATCGTTTCAGAATAGCCTTGAAATTTAAGAGCTTTCTCGTGGATCATTCAGAAAAAGCTCTTCTGTATTCTCATCTCTCTCTTGGCCCATAATGTTAGCACAGACATGCATTGCCATATTGCCCCTTGGGAACTGTTATCTGACATTGTCAGTCCTGCCACCGTTCCACAGCATTGGCCATGGTCAACAGCTGATTGGAAATGGACTTGCTCCGCCAGAAAATACATGCAGAAATAAGTTGCATTTTCATGGGTGGATGCAGGACAACAACCAAATATAACAGTGAGAGGAGATGTGATAGCCATCTTTAGATATCTCAAGAGCAATGAAAGATGGAGCAAGCTTGTTTTCTCCTGCTCTGGAAGGTAAGACCTGAACCAATGGATTCAAGTTACAAGAAAGGAGATTCTGAGTAAACATCTGGAAGAACTTTCTGACAGTAAGATCTGTTTGACGGTGGAATGGTCTTCCTCAGGAGGTGGTAGACTCTCCCTCACTGGTGATTTTTAAGCAGAGGTTGGATGGCCATCTATCATGGATGGTTTAGTTGAGATACCTGCATTCCAGGGGGTTGGACTAGATCATGGGTAGGCAAACTAAGGCCCGGGGGCTGGATCCGGCCCAATCGCCTTCTAAATCAGCATGTTTTTACATGAGTAGAATGTGTGCTTTTATTTAAAATGCATCTCTGGGTTATTTGTGGGGTCTGCCTGGTGTTTTTACATGAGTAGAATGTGTGCTTTTATTTAAAATGCATCTCTGGGTTATTTGTGGGGCTTGGGAATTTGTTCATTTCCCCCCCCCCAAAATATAGTCCGGCCCCCACAAGGTCTGAAGGACAGTGGACTGGCCCCCTGCTGAAAAAGTTTGCTGACCCCTGGACTAGATGACTCTTTGGTTCCCTTCTATCTCTACACTTCTAATTCTAATTCTGAACACAGAGAAGGCTATCAGCACTTTTGCCCCACTGGTGGGCTTCGCACATGCAACTGTGACAAGAAAATACTGGACTCGATAGGCATTTGGTCTGATCCTTATGTTTTGAACACTTGCAAGGAACAATCAAAGGAATTTCCCGAGGAGATTCAGCAAACCGAAAGTTGCTTGGACTGTTCAAACAATTTGTAGCAATCAATAAGAGACAGATCAAAGATTCTTGATCTCGAACTGACAAAACAGCAGGCTTTGGCTTTCACATAGTTCCGCATCAGTCAGTGAGAGCTTCACTGAGAGTAACAGATTAACGTCAAAGGCTGTCTGCCCAGCTGGCTTTGGGCATCTTGTCTGCTGACCACTAACCATGTATGCAATGCAGAGAAGTTTATTTAACATTCTGGGCTAGAGAACAATCTCTGGAAGAGAGTGGTGTTCAATTAGTAATACAGCCGAACATTATAAGCTGGACAAATTGATATACTTAACCATGTCATTATGAATTTCTGAGCCATGATTACTGGAAACCAAGAACATATCTGACAACCAGGAAAAATGGGACTCTTCTTTTTAATAACAAGGGCGAGCTTTCAGCAGCTTATCAGTCCCTGGTCAGTATATTCTCTAGAAGCTATTCCATTTATGGGGTAGGTCTCATGATTTTACAACGTGAGTGCATTGAACGGTGCAGCCATGGCAATTTAATGGGCACTTGATAAAGGAGGTAAATAAATTAACATTGATTAAGCCAAGAGTTATACTTGGTTGTTACTTTGAAACAAGGGGTGGACTAAACCAGCAATCTCTAAACCTCTTAAGCGAAATTATTTTGATCAATGCTGTCCTACAGGAGTTGCCAAGGGACAAGATACTTAATCAGCTTAAACTGAAGTGTTGTGATTACATTCTTTTGTGGGTCCGTCTGTAAGCAACATGATAACCATACACTGTTATTTTAATTCAGGGGCAGGGAATCTGGAGTCAGATGTGACACTTTAGATATCTCCAGAAACACAAAGGCACATTTTCACAGGCTGAGTATATGAGCAAGGAAGTAACTCTGTTGCAGAGGTCTGGGAAGATGTCTTGTGCAGCACCCAAGAGGCAAAGGGTATAACTTTCAGAAGAGGGGGAGAAATTCGATTCAGTTTGCATTTAAAGGAAAACCTACACAATTACAGTATTTCTGAAACAATACAAGATCCAATACACAGCCGTCTTAGGACATTTCCACTTTTGCAATGCAGTTCCCCTAGCCAAGCAATGTGTACAAAAATGAATATTCCACAAGTGTGGTTAAAATTGCATATAATAGTGAAAATAACAGAAACATGCATTGCATTAGGGGAAAATGTTTTGTAAAAACATGCGTATTAGGCAAAGTTGCGTAAAACATTAAAAATTGCAATATTCATTTTCGGGAGGGTTATTTATTTAATTTATTTTATATCATTTATAAACCGCTTGATTGTAGAAAAAAGTCTCCAAGTGGTTTACAGGACAATCAACAACAACAACAACAACAAAATCACTAAAACACCCACAGCCATAGTTAAAAATTTGTAAAAAGTTAAAACCTCATCTCACAACATTTCCACTTACTCGATTTTTGCAATGCAGTTCTCCAGGCAAGCAATGTGTATGAAAATGGACATTCCACAATAACGTGCCTTAAATTGCATATAATAGTGAAAATAACAGAAAGATTCATTGAATGAGGAAAAATGTTTTGTAAAAACGTGCGTATTGGGCAAAATTGCATAAAACATGAATAATATGGGAAATTTACACTAAAAGGCCATTGAATTTCCAAGCTAATGTGGATCATTAAGACTGGAAGACAATGCTATTTGCTTCCAGAAATAATCCATTTGAAAATCGTATGGAATTGAGAGAACTATGTTCTACTATGGGTCCGGAAGTGGAAAGCTCACATATAATAGGGAAATTTAGGGGAAACTGAATAAACTACCATGGGAATATAGACATAAAGCACTGAAATCTGCCACTGAAAAATGCCGTAAGGTGGAGCACTCCTGTTCAAGCTTCCAGCCAGCCACATTGAATTCTGGAATACTTCATTCCATCCCCACATCTTCCAGTTTTCTCCCCTCTCTTCCTGCAAAAAATGACTCAGCATATCAGGCCCGCTGAGCTTCCTGTTCTCACTGAACTATTGGGCAGTCCCACTCCCATTAATGTCCCCCCCCCACTAAGAATTGTTGTTGTATTCTGCCAACCTTGATGTTCCCCCAGGTCTGCTGACCTTTTTCACTTCTGTGTGGAAGTACCATTTTGGCTACATAAACATCCACACTCAGAGTCTAAAACAACTTTCACCAACCAATGCAGTCTAGTAGTTTGATTGTCAGACTAGGACCTGGGAGACGAGGGTTCAAATCCCCGTTCAGTTACGAAGCTCACTGGGTGACCTTGGGCCAGTCACCAGCTCTCAGTCTAACCTACCTCACAGGGTTGTTGTGAGGATAATATAGGGAGCGTGGGAACAACCTAGGCTACCTTGAGCTTCTTCAAGGAAAGGTGGGATATTGAAAAATGTAATAGATGGATAAATTAGAAACCTGGCACCTTCCAGATATTTTGGACTACAGTTCCCATCAAACAGGATGTTATATTGTGTTTTCCAATTTGCCTGCTTCAAGTTTCATTTTGAAAGAAAGCTAGGGTTCTTCTTTTTAATAAATTAAAAAACCAGACAAAATAAAATAAGCCCTCCAGGAAGAACCGAGCATGCTGTCTTGTATCCTTTCCAAGAGACACAACGCCCAGCCTAGAAAAGGTCAGGGAGGAAATCCTACATCTCGTAACAATTGCCCGCACTTCCTCCATGCTCGCCTCGCTTCAACAGAGGCATATTTTTGGGAACTACAGTGATAACATCTGGGCAGAAAACATCTGGGTGCACACAATGTCTGGAGTTTCTTGGGACTGTGCATTTAGGTGAGGCACCCAAAAGACTCATCCTTGCTAACACTATAACCATTTTCACAGGCTGCCCTAGAATAAATGCTTCTTTTAAAAAGTGCTGTGTTTTTGCAATTCACCCACCCTGCCACCACCATCATGCTTGCAATAAACCGTTTCCTAGGAACTGGAAAGTCTCCGTGTGAACAAACATTTTGTCACTGTTTGTCTCTAAGATGAAAGAAGAAGTTTTTCAACATGACAGGCTGCCGTTCAGACCTGTCAGAAGCCATTTTATAAGGAAAATGTAACATCTATCCAGTAAACGGGCAGGCCTCATCCAGCCTGTCAGCGAAGCAGTCTCAAGTCTCTGCCCTTCCTTTTCAAACCAGTTCATATCCTCTCCCTTTGAACAACCTTTGTTCAAATAAAGAGATAGATTTTTTTAAAAAAATGCACCAAGAAGATCTGCATGAACAAGAAATTACACTGCAGTCATACCTCGGGTTGTGAACGCTGCGGGTTGTGCATTTTCAGGTTGTGGACCGTGCCGAACCCGGAAGTACCGGAACGGGTTATTTCCGGGTTTTGGCACTTGCGCAGAAACACAAAATGACATCATGCGCATGCGCAGAAGTGCCGAATCATGTCATGAGCATGTGCAAGCGCGGCGTTGTGGGTTGCGAACGTGCCTCCTGCATGGATCATGTTCACAACCTGAGGTATGACCTGAGGTATGACAATAACTTTGGGTCCATTTGACAAAGCTTGCAGCTAAATTAAGGATATTTCATGGAAGGGTTTTGAAGAAGCGTATCCAGTACATATGCTATGTGTAGAAGCTTTCTATTGCCTAAATACTGCCCGCAAGTTCTCAAACAAATCTTCATTTCCTTGGGGGGGGGGTGGAGTAGATGCTTGCACCGCAACATAATAAAATAACTGCTCCTTGGATATTTTCTCCAGGCGCCCATACGTGCATAAACACAGGCAGCACATTCATATCATCCCTGAATTTAAGTGCTGGGAGAATGTATTGGAGAAGAACATCAAAAGATGCGATGGCCAGAGGTGCCTGCTTTTTTCCACTTGCTGAGAACACTTCCCTGCAGAATAACTGGCAGTCCCCAAGACGCAGTGAAAATAACAGTAGAAACCAGTGGCGTAGCGTGGGTTGTCAGCACCCGGGGCAAGGCAAGAAATTTGCGCCCCCTAACCCGTGGATTTGCGCCCCCTAACCCGTGGATTTGCGCCCCCTTACCCTGACCCCCAGATGTTGCGCCCAATGCGGCAGGCCCCCCCTGCACCCCCCACGCTACGCCACTGGTAGAAACTTCCCTGTTCCCAGCCCCAGAGCTGAATATTGTATTGGACATTATTTATGGGGGAAAACAAATGTTTGTTTGTTTGGGAGTGTTCATGCTGCTGCCAGCCAAATCACCCATAAGCTACAGGTATGTTCAACACTACTCTGAAACAGGGTTTCAAATAAATAAATAAATTCTAAAAATGCACGTTTGGGGCCTGCAGCAACAGGAAGATTAGTAGACAGTGATTTCCGCCAGCCATTTTTCTAGCTAAAATTTATGCCAGTTGTTTTCCCTCTCCAGGCGGAGAGACAGAACCCTATTTATTTTCCGTTGTGGGAGGAAAGCAGCTAGTGGGAGGTCTGTTTTCAGTAGGAAAATGGCTGGTGGTGAAAGAGTTAAGGGCTCCTTTATTTATGTGCCCCATTCTCATTCTCAAGGCTGCTTTTCATATAACCTCCCCCCCTGCCAACCCCAAGCCCATTATTTGTAGAATACCTGTGTGTAATATATTTTGTTAGTCAAAAGTCTACTAAGACTAAGCCATGTATTTTGACAGCCCACATTGCAATGTATACTTTTCTTATTTCTATTTTTATTCTCGCAACAGGTAGGCTGAGGGTGTTATGTACTGAAGTTCTCACCCTGGGCCAGCAGGGGGATACTGTAGATAGTTTTCACTCAGGTCCACATATGCAAATAAGGGATCGAAAGTGACGTTCAGTGATTGGATAGTTACAGAAAATGGTTACTGTTGCGTTCTAGTGGAGCTCCATACAAGCAGGCTGGCTGAACCCTTCAGTTCAGTTCTGTTCTGGCCTATGAATAAACAAGAGCTGTTTGAAGAATTGCTGTGTCGTCTGATATGTTCACCCACAACTTAAAAGAGAGTGCCTTAGCAAAAGCCACGTTTCTTTCTTGTTAACTTGGGTCTTCCAAATCTCTCTTCCCTACAGTTGCTCAGGTTTACTTTAAATGCAGTGGCTGGAATCAGAACCCACATTGCTGTGTTAATGTGCTTGAAGCTTAGATGTGCTTAGGACTTAACATGTAAGGAGATCCTGATCTTAAATTAAATCAGTCAATTTGAAGCAGAGCACTTAAGCTTAACTGGTTTGTGGATTAGCTGATTCTGAAGGTGCCTTCAAATGTGAACCTTTTAAGCACAAAGTAATGCAATAAGTTGTCGTTTGTGTGTGTACTTCAAGAGATCAGAGATGATGCTTTTGTACACAACACATATCCCACAGCTTATTAAAATCTAATCAAGCAACTGCCAAAACTTGCAAAAAAAAAAGTTTGTCACTTACTTGGCAGCAAGTCCCATTGAACATAGTGGGGCCTTCTTCTGAGTAAACATGCTTAGGATTGTAAGCAAGTAAGCAGGGAGAAATGTGAGTCACTTGTGCAGGTGGATCCTAGCAGTGAGTCCAACTGAGTCCAATTAGACTTCCTTTCAGTGCATAGTAGTAAGTGTAAATTGGATTGCAATCTTAGGCTGTGAACACATTCTGCTTTGCTTTGCATCCAATGTGCTCTCACTGCTAGTCTACAAAATAATAGATTTGTGGAGTTGGAAGGGACTCTGAGCATCATCTAGGAAAATGTAGCTGTCCAACACGGGGATCAAACTTGCAGCCTTGGCATTATGAGCACTATGCTCTAACCCACTGAGCTATCCAGGCATGCAACATTAGTGATCAGTCAAATCTATCCTCTTATTCATTTAAAATGAAATATTCTGTTTTAATGCTTTCCCCCACAAACCAGCTATAATTTGGACTGAAGAAAAAAAAAGAACAACTTAGCTGCATTTTAAGCCAGTAAAGTATGCACAGTCTTTGAAGAAAACTACATGTGAACTTGGTAAATGCCAGTGTAAATGTAAAGGTAAAGGGATCCCTGACCATTAGGTCCAGTCGTGGCTGACTCTGGGGTTGCGGTGCTCATCTCGCTTTATTGGCTGAGGGAGCCGCCGTACAGCTTCCAGGTCATGTGGCCAGCATGACTAAGCCACTTCTGGCAAACCAGAGCAGCACACGGAAACGCTGTTTACCTTCCCACCGCAGCGGTACCTATTTATCTACTTGCACTTTGATGTGCTTTCAAACTGCTAGGTTGGCAGGAGCAGGGACCGAGCAACGGGAGCTCACCCCGTCACGGGGATTCAAACTGCCAACCTTCTGATCAGCAAGTCCTTGGCTCTGTGGTTTAACCCACAGCGCCACCCACGTCCCAAATGCCAGTGTAGTGGATTGCAATAAGAGTGTTGGACTAGGGTCTCTCACAAACACTGTACATTCAAAGCACATCTATACCACTGGGACAGTCATGGCTCTCCCCCACCCCACAAATAATTCTGGGCACTGAAGCTGACCCCTCCCAGCACCCCCAACAAACAACAGTTGCCAGTTTTCTTTGGCTGTTAAAGTAACAGGTAAAGTGATATAAGAGTATTTTGTATGGATGTGACCTAGGAGTCAGGAGACCTAGGCAGCTATGGTGAAGAAGCTGGTGTAAAGCAAGCAAGGAGCTGTAAATTAAGCCCAAATTAATTTGCACTGTATTCAACCCCAGTTCAGCAGCATGGTTGCCGCTGCTGCTCTGGCTAAGCCTGCCAGAGAGAATAAGCAAGTCTTTAAAATACGGCTCTGTGTTGCGTTTCAAGGTCATATGACTGAGATGAATGGGCTTTGGTTCCAGGCTCTCTGGTTCTGCTCCCATCACACCCTTAGGATGCCCCACCTTTGGGGGATTTACACTGGCCTGGGCTCAGACTCAGCCAGCTGAGCTGGGATAAGCAAGAGTATCTTTGGCTGAGCCAGGAATTAGCTGTCTGAGCTGGAGATCTGCTGTATCCTAAGCAGAAGATGCTCGTTCCCCACGGATCTTGCCATAGGAAGAAAACTGTTGACAAAGTAAGGTGCACCACCTGCCCCCTAACTGCTTGCCTTTTGTGGGTGGCATTCAGATGCATCCTGAGAGGTTTGGGTCTGTGGAATTAAAGCAGATCCGAGTGCTCTGTCACCCTGGTGCAGCAAATCTGCTTTAAAAAGGTGGTTCAGAAAATGTCAGAGAAATGCATTTAAAAAGCACAAAATGAATGAAGGCTTCACAGGAAGATGAAGAAACAATGCACGAGCAAATCACAATGAATGTTCATTGTCAAATAGCCTCCATGGAAACAAATCAGGACGACGGCTCAATAAAAAGCAGACATAATTTAAACTCCATGAAAGCTTTGTGCAACGCATTGCAGGGGGTTAGACTAGATGACACTTGTGGTCCCTTCCAACTCTTCTATGATTCTCTGAAATGGGTCATCTGGAGGAGACCTTAAAGGGCAGGTTTCAGAACAGAACTAGGAAAAAAACGTGTGAGCGCCAGATAAGGAGAATCAGTGTGGCATGTCGTTCAGCCAATCTTTGCTTCTCAGGCTAATCTACCTCACAGTGTTGTTGCTGGGATTGAATGTGGAGACAGAGGAGGAGAACTGTATGCCCACCTTGAGCTCCTTGGAGAAAAAAGGTGGGGTATAGATGCAATAAATAAAAACAAATAAATAACATACATTATCTCAGTAATTCTTAACAGCATCCCTTGCTGGGGGTGCAGAGGGGGGCATCTGAGGCTGAGAGAGAGGCAGTGTGTGGCTTGCTGAAGTCCACAATGTGAATTGACAGGCCAAGCCAAGATTCAAACGAAAGGCTTCCTCGGGCTTCCCATTGTCTCACACCCGCTCCCATGGCATAGCATACAAATAGCATGGCAGACAAACAGGCTTGCTTTCAGCAGCTTACAGAAGCAGAGCTACAATTGCTCAGTGGCAGGGGATGTGTCTTGCATGCAGAAGGCCTCCCAATTCAAAGCCTGGCATCTCCGGTTAAAAGGAATTTAGAGAGCAGAGCTTGGAACGACCGCGATGCTTGACATCTTAAGAAAGCCGCTGTCTGTCAGAGCTGACAACATCAGGCTGCGGAAAGCAGTGGCCTCGTTCAATATAAGGCAGCTTCATACATCAATCATTTTTTATAATTGGATTTTGCTTTCTTCTTTTAGTTTGAGAAGCCTTTCAAAAATGGAATGTTTGGTGGTGCTGGTGGTGAGTTGCCAGAGACTGGGCGAAAGAGAACTCAGATATATTTATAGATGATGAGCCCTGCATCCTGATCTCACCACTGGGACATAAATGCTTGACCACTCGCCACTCCTGCAGTCTCCAGCAAACTGGTATTTGGAAGCTTACTGCCATTAATAGTGTTATCCTCTGTGGATTTGTAGATTTCTCTTTCAAAACCATCCAAGTTGGTGGCCATTGCTACATACCTTCTAACATTTCTCTGATGAAAAGAGGGATGCCTTATTCCATCATTATTTTATAATTTATACCCCACCCATCTGACTGAGTGGCCTCAGCCACTCTGGGCAGCTTCCATTACATATAAAAACACAATAAAACTATTTTTACAAAGCTTCAGATGCCTTCAGATGTCTTCTCAAGGTTGTCTCCTTGTCTTGGAGGTCACATAACTCCATACCCTCCAACATTTCTCCAGTGAAAATAGGGATGTCTTAAGGAAAGCGGGACATTCCAGGATCAAATCAGAAACTGGGACGGCTTCTGTAAATCTGGGACTGTCCCTGGAAAATAGGAACATTTGGAAGATATGTTGCTACAGTCTCACTATGGAATTCTTCCTTTGATGTGGCCTGAGTCTTTCAATGTTTGGCTTAACTGAATGGTCTGATCCCCGGCCATGATTTAGGGCTTTAACCAGCACTTTGAACTGTCCCTCCAAACAAAGTAAAGCCTGGTAACAAAGTACCACTGTCCTCAGCTATCCCCTAAGAATCCAGGAGCATTTATGTAAAAAAAAATTAGTCTGCATTGTAACTGTTTAACCAAACCAAAAAATGTTACAGTTCTGAGATACTAAATTGCAACTCCTTGTAAAACAACACATCAAACACAAGTCTAATAGAAACAACAATTACAATTGCAACCCTGTCACCATTTACTTGGGAGTAAATGACACTGGATATAATTGCACTTCCTAGTAAACACTGCACAGACAAGCCACAGTCCTCTGGGCACTTCTTATAGGAGTGAGCTCCCATTCAGCTCTGTAAAACCTTTCTTAGAAACACGTTTATGATTAGATAGCAAGACACCATGAACAACTGGAGCCTTTTTTTTAAAAGGGAAGGAAAATGTACCAGATGGGAGGAGTCCTGCTATGTTTCTTCGTTATGAGCTACAAATAGGGTTTGGTCCTGGATTTATTTTATACATGAAGACTCATCCCTGGAACAAACAAAGCACTTCTAAAGAATCCATCTGAGCATGTGCTGAGTGCCCTGCCCTCACCACTGAAAAAAGTATAGCTTGGGCTTAAAGAGAGAAGCTAAGTTCCAGGTCAGGGAGAGTCTCTCCAACAGTTTTAGCTCTGCTCAGTGTGTGTGTGTGTGTGTGTGCTTTATATTGCAAAAAAGCCAGGGACCTCCTTCCATCAACTGTCACCTGGCAGCAGTCATTATATCAGGATGCAGCGAAGTGGACAGGGCCACCCCATCGAACAGGTCAGAGACCAGCACCGTTTGGCACTTTCTTTCCTCCAACTCTCAACCCAAGCTAGTCATTGGAAGAACTTGTAATCAAGACATTGAACTTGATCCAAACGGGCAACACATTCTTGGTCAATCTTCGAACGAACAATCTTCGAACGAAAGTGGCCACTTTTTAAGCACGCTGTAAAGCGCGGACCGCGCCCCGTGCCGTTTGGTCCCAATCGGCTCCAAAAGAGAGCACTCCGCACATGCCCAGAGGGCTGGGGCTCAGCAGCATCACTTTAAAGGGGGAGGGGGAGTCCTTGACAGCCACACGCACAGACCACTTCTCCTGTTAAGGGCACCCACCAAGCTGCGCAGGAAAGGGCGCGCGGAAGGCGCAGCTCCGCCTCTCGCTTCCCTCCCTCCTGGGAGCGCGCGGCTTCGGCGAGGAAGCGAGCGGCGCTGGGCAGGGCTTCGGGGGGCGGGAGCCGGGGAGCCTCTCCCGCCTGCGACGCTTCCTCGGGGAGGCTGCTTCTCCGCCGCTGCTGCCGCCAGTGCTCCCGCCTCCTCGGCTCCCTCGCCAGCCAGCAGCGCGCACTTTGCCCCGGCTGTGCGTGTGCGGGAATGTGGCGGCGATCGCGAAGCGGAGCGCCCGACGCCGCCACCGCGCTCTGATGGGCGCACACGCTGCGCGCTGCCCGCTCCGTCCCCTTCGCCCGCTTCGCTCGGGGGGCTGCCCGGAGGCGACCGCGCCATGAAGAAGGAAGCGGCGGCGGCACCAGGGCGCAGCGGGGCCAGCTAGATCTCCCCGGAGAAGGTAAGGGTCGCCTGGGAAAGTTTCGTGCCTGCGAGCGACAGACGGCTGCAACCGTCGCCTTTTTTGCTTGGGAATAGTTCCACGCCATATATATATATCCCGATCGCTTTTTAAAAACTATCTACATTCATAGATATGGGTTTCTCTCTCTGCCCTCGTGATCAGCGCCCTCTCCTTAGAGCGGTTTCTTTTTAAAAGTGCCGGAGATGTCAAAGTTGGGGGGCGGGTGCGGGAATTTCCTCGTCTTCCCCCAGGAAAAAGGGGCTATTTCTCCCAAAGGCTCTCCTTTCCGGACAATGCAAGCGAAGGGAGAATGGCAAATCTCATTAAGAAAGCGCCAACTAGGGACTGCTTTCCCAATGGAGCAAAAAATACCTAGGTTGTGGAGAAGGCGTGGTGGTGGGGTTTTTTTTTAAGGGGTGGCGTCCTAGTTCTAGAAGACCCCCACCCATCCATTTCCCAGCAGCTTTTGACTCAGGAGTCAAAATGTCGATGGCTGGACGCAGAACCGGGCTGTCCAAACGAGCGCATGGGAGCGCAGTCAGGGAGCGTGGGGAAAAGGGTCGTGGGGACGGTGTGTTGGCTCTGGAGTGGGGAAGGAGAGGCGCTCTGTGCATGCCCAAGGGGTGTCTGGCCTTTGGAGCATTCTGCACTTGCTCCCGCTGATCTGGGAACGAAGTCAGGCGCGGACTTCCGCGTTCGCGCGCGTTTTGGGTGGTGAGAAAGGGAAGCGAGTCTGCCGCCCTTTAGGCACGCAGGAATAATAAGAGCTGGTGGAGCAGGCAGGCAAAGGGCAGCAGGCGTCCTAGGAAAGAGGCTAGTCCGCATTGTTCACATGCCCCCTTTCTGTCATTGCTGCGCTGTAAATGGGCTCACAGCAGATACAAATACAACATTCCATAGCAGCCGAAAGCCTACAGGAAGACTACAGGAATTGTGCGAGGAAACTTCACTCACAGCGTCTGCACCTTGGGCTTAGGTACCCAGCACAGTCTCCTTCTCATGGTCCCCTTATAACAGGGGATGTGGAACCTGTGGCTCACCTCTCCAGATGTTGTGGGACCACAGCTCCCATCACTGACTATTGAATCTGCTATCTGGGGTTGACGTAACCTGAAACCCAACAATATCTGAAGGGTAGAGATAGATGAATCTGGCCATTTCAGCCTTCTTGGTTTCTCATTTTTCTAGCCTCAAATTCAGCTCTCCACATTTCCACAATAATCTGTGAATTCGTCACACACACACACACACACACACACACACACACATATCCTCATAAAAATTAATCAGCATTTTAGTTCAGACATCTCCTAATAAACACGATATTGTGTGTAGTTTTGAGTTGCTGCAAGCAACTTCCCCTAATGCAATGCATTTCTGTATGCTGTTTTCACGAATAAGTGCATTTTAATGCACAGACCTCCCTAACGTATGCACTTTTGTACATACTGTTTGGTTGGAGAACTGCATTGCAAAATTAGGAAATGTGCGGGTTTCAAAGGATGCTGTGCTTTCAATTTGTAAAATTTACTTTCTGATCTTCCATTCTCTCTAGATCAGCCTTTGCTAACCTGCTGCCCTCCAGACACTACAACTACCATCATCCGCAGCCAGCACTTGTTGGCTGGAGCTAAAGGGAGTTGTAGTCTGACAACATCCAGAGGGCAGCAGGTTGGTGAACCTAGCTTACATTATTCTTTATGTCCTTTTGTCTCCTGGCCCCTCTCCCTCTTTTCCTTCCTGTCGTCTTTGAATTCCAGTGATGTGGAGCTTCTGCAAAATTCTGAGAATTCACTGGATGGGAAAATCTAGAAAACCTTGAAACTGAAAACTGTGTGTGAAGGTTTTCTGGATTTCCCCTCCTTCCCTACGACCCAGTATCCAGAAATTCTCTAGTGCCCTACATCATTTAAGGATCTGTTTATTTGACTTAATTTCAGTAAACAACAACAAAAAGTGTGCTGTGCTAATGTTATGTGTTATATAAATAAATATCTCAAAATGTTTGGTGTTCCTCCCCCACCCCCACCAAGCTTTATTTGGAAAATATTTTTGTTGTAAATATTTTAAAGATTTGGCAACTCAACATCATATACTTTCCTTACATTGTTTCTTGGTTCCCCCGCTTAAAATGTAGGCAAAGAAAACTGTTCACATACTAATTTTAGCTGCAGCTCCTGTAATGGTTAGAGTCCTGGACTAGGTCCTAGGAGGAAAAGTGCTCAAATTCCACTCAGCCATGAACTTCGTTTGGGTCAGTCACCATCTTGACTTACGGGGTTGTTGTGATGATAAACCAGGGGCCATTTGTGGCACCCCGGTCTCCTTGCAGGAAAGATGGGTTATAAATAATAAAAATAATAATATTAAATAATAAAAAAATAGAAGAGGAACCCCCCCAACAAAGGTAACTGCATTTCTGAAAGTGCCTCGTTTGACTGGCCTCACATTCATTTTGTGATTCTACTGACAGCACAATCCTAACCATGCCTGCTACCAAATAAGTCCTATTAAATTCAATGGTGCTTACGCTCAGATAAGTGGGGTTAGGATTGCAGTCTAATTCATTTTATGGGGGGGGGGGAGAGTCACCAGAACAAACAGCAACCCAATATTAGCCAGTATCACTGGTGCAGTCCTGATTCATAAGCTTCAGTAGAGGCTGTGCCCCCCCCCCAACTATTTTCTGTTGGGTCAGGATTGCTTGACTAGACTTGGAACATATTCTCTTGATTCTGTCATTTCTGTTCCGACCCCCATTTGGTCTTTGCTATCACTTCCTGGTTTTGGCTCTTTGTTGACGGCAAACCAGACTGGGAAGTGAAGTATCCACAGTGCAAGAAGAGCTAGCTGAGGAAGAAAATCAGCCTGGCTCCCTGGAGATGGTTGAAACCACCATAGCTCTTGTTGGCTGAATTTGCAGGTGAACCTCAGCACTTCTCCATCTTCCTACCTGGTGCGTGGGATACCAGTTGGAAACGCAAGCTGCTTTGACAGAGGGGGGGGGGAAGCGTGATATACTGCTGTCTTGGATAGCTAGCAAGTAAATAATGCCTCTGCTAAATTTTGCTTTGCTTTGCACTGAATTCATACTGCTCTGTTCAATTTGGAACTGCTGTATGTGTTTTTCAATTGCAGTGGTTGCATTTGTGTGTTTTTTTTATAATTGCATATTCTTTATGGCACCTTATGGTGAAGGGCAGGTGAGACGTCTTAGAAACAAATTAAAATGTGGCATTGAGGGAAAGGGCCGTAGCTCAGTGCTAGAACATCTGCTTTGCATGCAAAAGATCCAAGTTCAATCCTCAACATCCTCAACTGGGGTTGGGAAAGGTTCTTTGCTGAAGCCATGGAGAGCTGGGTGGCACAGTGCTCTGAGTCAGTATAAGGTGGCTGTCAATGAGAGGAAGGGAAATAGCAGAGAAAGCTGAGGAAAGAAGCTCAACAATGTTTTTTAAGGCAGAAGCGGGGAACTTGCTGGGGTAGGGTAGAACTGCTACACCAGCTTCCAGGCCGTTTTTGGGTCACTGGTGCTTACTGGGAGGGGAAACGGTGAGACAGCCAGCAATAAACAACAGCAGGCCACCTGCCGGACAGCTAGCATAGCAGCTCTGTGCCCCCCCCCCCCGTTCTGGAATTATGGTATGCCAGGGCCTGTTCGCACAGCCCTCGGAATAGCAACTAGCTAACACTTGGGCAAATTCACAAGAACTGTCAGCACGCCAAAAGAGTCAACTCACAGAAGGTTTACAGTTTAACCCCCTTCGCATGGATCTGTGGTAAGTGAAAACTGCACGATGGACATTCATTTTTTGGTTTCTTGAGTCAAGATATACACAAGTCTTTTGCCCATGCCCTCCACTTTTTGGCTCCTCCCTTCGCCACCAGCCACAATTAAACCAGGAAGTCTCTACTTAACCATAGTTTCTTGTTTTGTCTGAACCAAAACTATGGTTGATGGCTTCAGAACAGGCCAGGATATGAAATCATGGCTTGAAGTTGAGTTAGCCAGATAGTGTCGATGTTTTGGACTACAACTTCCATCAGCCCCAGGCTGATGGAGGGCACCGTGAGGACTTCTCTGGTTTAATATCTGGGCTTGTTCTGAAGTTGTAGGTCCCTGGTTCAGATGAACAGGAAAAGTGTGGTTTTAGAAGCTTCCTGATTTAACCGTGGCTTGCGAAAAGGGAGGAGATGTGGTGCTTCTTGTGTGAGCAAAAGGCTTATAAATATCTCAGCTTAATAAGCCAAGATATGATTGTCTGAACAGACTCATGAAGAGGAGGCTGGATCTTTTCCTGCCTTTTGGTGTTCTTAGTGCTGCAGCTTAGATACTTTCTTTGTTTTCCTCCAGAGACGCTTGCTGATACCAGGCCTCTAGATCCATCTATGTGACTTTGCTGGAGAAACCATGACTGAAGTCCTCCTGACCGCTGTTCTGAACGGGACTGAAAACCACTCGCTGGCTAGCAGCGGATGGACGTCGAACAATGTCACCAGCAAGTGCTTGCTGACCAAAACTGGTTTTCAGTTCTATTACCTGCCTGCTGTCTACATCATAGTCTTCATCACTGGATTCCTGGGCAACAGCGTGGCGATCTGGATGTTTATCTTCCACATGAGGCCTTGGAGTGGCATCTCAGTTTACATGTTCAACCTGGCGCTGGCTGACTTCTTGTATGTCCTGACTCTTCCTGCACTGATCTTCTATTACTTCAATCAAACCGATTGGATCTTTGGGAACTTCATGTGCAAGCTGCAGAGGTTCATCTTCCATGTCAACCTGTATGGAAGCATCTTGTTCCTCACTTGCATCAGTGTGCACAGGTACACAGGTGTGGTCTACCCCTTGAAATCGCTGGGGCGGCTGAAAAAAAAGAACGCCGTGTACATCAGCACCTTGGTTTGGGGGGTTGTGGTCACTGGGATTTCCCCCATCTTCTTCTACTCTGGAACTGGGGAAAGGAAAGTCAAAACCATGGCTTGCTACGACACGACGGTAGACGACTACCTACGAAGCTACTTCATTTACAGCATGTGCACCACGGTCTTCTTGTTTTGCATCCCATTCATACTGATCCTGGGTTGCTACGGATTAATTGTGAAAGCACTGATTTACAAAGATTTAGACAATTCCCCGCTCAGGAGGAAATCGATTTACCTGGTTATTATAGTGTTGGCGGTATTTGCTGTGTCTTATCTCCCCTTTCACGTGATGAAAAACTTGAATCTACGAGCCAGGCTGGATTTCCAGACTCCAGAAATGTGTGCCTTTAACGACAGGGTTTATGCCACTTACCAAGTGACTCGGGGGCTGGCGAGCCTCAACAGCTGCGTGGATCCTATTCTGTATTTCTTGGCTGGAGACACGTTCCGAAGACGGCTGTCGAGAGCAACCAGGAAAGCTTCAAGAAGGAGTGAACTCAACGTGCAGTCAAAAAGTGAGGATATGACTCTCAGCATTTTATCCGAGTGTAAACAGAATGGAGACACAAGCTTGTGAATAACAGTTTAATTTTCCTTTTGCAAGCAAGCACTCTCATCCCCCTTTCCCTTATCCCCACCCTTCATTTTTAACCCATGTAAGAATCTAAATTCTAATTTTCAAGAAAACTTAACAAGCGGACAATTTATTTTGTTTCGTTTTGTTTGAAAAACATGCCGTTTGAAGCTAGGAAAAACGTGGGGAAAGTAAGTGTCAAATTCTTTAAAAAATTAAATGGAAAACAGTATGGGAGGTTTCCATTCTTACCCTTTTAATTCTGAAAGAATAATGTATCTTATAGTCTGGTACACACAACAAATGCAGTGCAAACCCTCAGAAAAGGCGTCTCCTTGACTTAAGAGTATGAGGAATGCCCGTGGAAAGTGAATACAGTATTTCTTTAAGGCTCTAGTCTATTCTATAGCTTCCAGTTCCCTTGCCTGTTTCTGCCTTGCTGTGGTTCTGGAAAGGGCAGTGTCTGTAGGGGACCAGTCCCAGTCAGGGATATTGCAGACCCCCTCCCTGAATGTAGGTCTTTTTATTGAAAACATCAACGACAAAAAAAGCCCTTTGATTTGCAGAGATACCAAGGAGGCTGACGGTGTTCTACACAGCTGATCGATGAGAAGTAAGCCTGGTGCTTATTTTATTAAAGTTGAATTTTGTTTAATAATTAAGTAAGATTGGAACATATTAGATGACTTGAATTTGTTGTTTGGTATTGACTTCAGGTCCTCCTCCTCCTCCTCCCTTCCTGCATGTCCCGATTATCTTCCTCATCGCAGGAGTTCTGGATGTAGACATGTGTTCCTGGACTGCTCTCTTAAGCACTGCCGAAAGCACAATGCGAGAAAGGCCACGGGTTAGTAATGGTCTGTTGGCAATTATTTCTTTGCGATACTAGCAAGTTGGTCTAGCGGAGCCAATCGTGTGTTTTTCCCCCACTCTCGAATCTGGGCTCGTGCAGAGGACCATCTGGTCACGGCGCGTTCGTGGGAAACTGCTGGGCATGGTGGCTCCCAAACTAGGACAATCTGGTAGCGTTCACCCATCACCATATGCAGGGTTCAAGTTTTCATCATGTGTTGGAAAACATGGGGGAAACCGTACAGCCCCAAATGCACTGGAGACCTAGCTCCTTTGTGTGATGTTGGATGTGACAGCAAGCTTGGCACAGGCTGGGCTTCTCTCATGCAGGCTTCTGAGATGGTTTGACCATGGGCTTGAACCTTCTTTGAATAGATCTTCCCTGTTACCATATAGGGAGGGTTCTTCTGTACATAGAGGAGATGATTACTGAAAATGTGATGCCCCACCTCAATAATAATTAGAAGTCTGACAGAGAGAGAGATTAGATTGTAAGAATTAGTGCTGTCATGTTCCCTGAAAGGTTAACAAATCTATAAACATAGTAGATGTACAGTACCAACAGCCCCAAGGTTACACAGAACTTGCAGCTCCTTCTCAGCAGTTTAGTACACATCTAATGGGCACATCAGAACACTGTTAGGTTTTGGGGTTGGTGCAAATCCTCCAATAATTTAACCTATCTAGTTGGCAGTACCTGTATTTTTGTCAACATGAAGAATTGCATTTGATTTATTTTTAGCCCTAATTTGGATTTCTCCCTTTTTAACATACAGCACTTTGCATGACAATAGCAGTTTTCCTGGCATTTAATGCTCTTTTCTTCTTCTTAGGAAAAAGAAAAAGAAACTGTCATTAATTTTCACGGGCGGGGGACGGGGAGAGGAGTGCCTCATCTAAATGTATAAAAGATTTACATCAGATTCAGAAAGGCCTGAATGATGGCCTTCCCTACCTTTTCCCAATGCCTGACAGTGATCTGAGATGGCTTCATCACTACCCCACCCAAAAGAATTCCACATGTGGACATGACATTTGGATTTAGGAACTTAGGAAGCAGAGTTTGGCCAAGGTTTCATCAAGCTCAGTGTTGTCAACACTGCTCAGCTGTGGCTCTCTAGGATTTCAGGCAAGATCCAATCCTTCTTGGAAATACTGGGGATTGAACACAGAATCTTCTGCATGCTCTACCCCTTGCCCAACACAATCTTTTTGAATTCTCCATTTCCAGCTTACTTGGGTTTTTAGGGAAATACTGTTCTCTACAGCTCTTTTCAAGCATTCAGAAACAGGCTGCGATAACCGTGCACTAGAAAGGAGTGCTATGGCTAAGAGAAAGGTAGTGGGGAAGATGACCTGAAATAGGCCAAAAACAATGTATCATGCAAGCTGCCAACTGATGCAGGAATCCCAGTCCCCGATAGATTCAAAACACAAAACAGTTTGGATTGAAAAAAAGAGAGCCTTATTTACTTCATTTAATCTACCAAAATGTATCTGGAAAAAATGTTCTGCTGCAGCAAGCAGTGCTTTGAATTATTACAAAATTCTTTCTGTATAAAATAAAGAGGATACGTAATCTCATAAATGGCTTGAACAAATCCTTCCAAAAAGACTGTGGTTTACAGGAGAGGTAAAAATAAACTATTTACATCTTGCTTATTAATTTCCAAAGGCTGAGGATGAGCAGAAAGGGAATTGCTCTGAATAATGGCAGAGTTACAAATCAGCTTAAATTCATAAATGCAAAATCTACTGAACCTGCAAAATCTGTTTATTTAACTTATTTCTCGAGGAAGGCAATGGCAAGCAAAGAGCTCTCTCGTGCGTTCACAATGCTCCTTGATTCTACACTGAAACTCTGAATTGGGCATTGTTGAGTGAAGGGATAATGAGATGCATCATTAAGGCTGTGGTGCTGAGCTCAATTACTTGGGAGTAAGCTCCCTTGGACCCAATGAGGCTTACTGCTAAGTAAATATGCATAGGCTTCCATTGCAACCTCTCTCATCTTGTTTTATAAGAACCTATAAATCAGAATTGTGCAAGGCTTCTGTTCAAATGTTGACACGTATGCATGTCAAGCTCTAGCTTAACAAGCAATCTGAATAAAATGTAAAAAGCCAAGAAAATTTAGAAGCTTGGTAAATAAGTGGCAGTCTTCTTTTTAATTAATTAACCTCTTGTGATTAGCTGTTTAGATTAAGGTTCGGGGAGAGTGTCAGGAAACATGGAAAACCTTTCCCTGCATCACCAAGAAACATGTAACATTAAACAATTCCCTTAAACCAAATTGAACTGAGGCATGCCTTGCTGGGCACAGCAATTGAATTAAGGGTACAATGGTGGAAATGGATTTTTTACTCTTTTGAATGACTTTCTTTTGCTACATTTTTACATTCAGCTATCTTTCACGTACTTCTGTTTTCTGTTCATTGTCGTGCTCCGTACAATTAGTCAATGGATGTTGGGGTGTAACATTCTTATAATCTGCTAATCCTCCCCCCCAAAAAAAATCCTGCAAAATCTTTGTGTGTTTGCGTGCAGCACCCTAGTATTAAATCACAGTGTTTCTCTATTTATACATTAGAGCCCCGATCCAGCAAGAGAGACTCTCATGTGGAAGCAGGTTTCCCTTTGTGGATCTTCTTTTAGACCAAGTCCTTCATGAGTCACAAGACCTGCATGGATACTTGCAGGATCGTTGAAGCCTGCCATCCTCTAAAAGCACCAATCATCTGTTTTGGGTGACAAAGATGAATCTGGGTCCCCCTATCAAATTTAAGCTATCAAGACCAATGCCACCATCTGTGTAGGTACATCCTGGGAAATTCTCACGTCCAGCAGTCTCATGCTGAACATGATGGTCTCTCAGTTGGGGCTGCTGTCCTGAAGAGCTGCAACCCCAGAGGATCAACTGCATCTTGATGGCATGGCCTATTCTGAAGGTCAAGATACAGGTCTCTGGAAATACAATATGCCACACCTGTCTAGAAATATCTGCATACATAGGAGAGGGTTTTTTTAACCTTCTTTTTCAATAGCCCCTCTCATCTGTGCCATATTAGAAGTTGGTTTCTGAAATCCCACTGAGTTTCAGAAAGAGCTTCTGAAACCATGGAGGTCATTAAAAAAACAAATCAACATCCCTTCTGAGCACCAGTCAGGCAGATCCTAAGATCCTACTGGGAGATGCTACAAAAAAGGTCAGAATTAAGACTTCATATTCTCCCATATAACATTATAACATTGTCATAAAACAATTTCAGGATCCAGGTGCCAGTGATACTTTATTAGATGCCCAGGCAATCAGATGCCCAATATTTTATTTTGATTATTTATTCCTCCTGCAGTTCTTTCTGACTTCACGAAGTGCTTTATGATCCTGACCTCGCTTCTCTCCCCAACTGTCTTTCAAGGTAATTTGGGTTGAGGGACAGAGACTCCCTCAAGACCCCAAAGTGAAATGGACAGCTGTGGAGAGATGCAACCAATGTGGGGCTCTGATACCTCAACCCCAAATGGTTCTCCTGGGATATCAAATGATGTGTAAAGTACCTGTTAGTTATTAATCCTTTCTGTTATTACTGCTTTGAAAGGTCATAGACTTGGAGAACTGGAAAGAACCAAGAGGGTCATCCTGTCCCCTGCAATGCAATGCAGGTATATTTTGGCCTAATGTGGGGCTCAAACCCACAACCCTGAAATTAAGAATCTCATGCTCTACCAACTGAGCTATCTGGTTGTCATGCCTAACATAAGCTTACCGTCAGTTGCGGTCACCCAGCATTAGCTTGCCTTTTCCCAGTGAATGCTGCTGACCAGCAGGAAGCAGCAGCAACTGCTCCTTTCCACTAATCTGCTGTTGCTGTTTATTCACTCAGAGGCAGTGGAGGTTGGTGCTCACAGGGGACTGGTAGGGTGGACAGTAGGGAGGCCAACAGTAGGTGGCGTCAGAGCAAACAGCGGGTAGCGCCACAGCCAATGATAGGCAGAGGGAGAGCCAACTAGTTCCAGCTTTTGCCCCATTTCCCTTGCGGAGTCCTTCCAAGTAAGGCAACACAGACTAAGGAGGAGGAGGAGGCAGCAGTCAATGCTACCCCCCTAGATATGCTGCAGGTAATGATGTAAGCAGATGGGAGCTTGCTGAATGCAGAGTGATCTTGGCGGGGCAGCCTCTACCGCACAGAGCAGGCAAACAGGAAGCTATTGTGGTGAAAGGAAGTGGCAAGATATGGAGGCTGTGGGGCCTCTGCTGGGCTGTGAGGCTCAGTACATGGCCAATGTTACTGAAGCTTGAAATGTGCCTTGATGAATACCTCTTCTTCTTCTTCTTCTTCTTCTTCTTCTTCTTCTTCTTCTTCTTCTTCTTCTTCTTCTTCTTCTTCTTCTTCTTCTTCTTCTTCCTCTTCTTCTTCTTCTTCTTCTTCTTCTTCTTCTTCTTCTTCTTCTTCTTCTTCTTCTTCTTCTTCCCTAACCTCTACCTACAGGTATGCAATGGAGACCCCCTCTTTCTATTCACCCCAAAACATCCTTTAGAGCAAGGGGGGATCTGTAGGCCTTCAGATGTTGCTGGACTCCTAGCCCCATCATCCCTACACCTTGGTTATGTCATTGGGGCGAGCTTGAGTCCAACACTGTCTGCAGAATCATAGGTTCCCTACCTGTGCTGGCCACATGAGGAAAGGAGCATTTTTATTTTCCTGGCTTTTGAGGACTTACCTGCACTACAGACTTAAGCTCTGTCCTTTCATTCAGAAGACCATGTGCGGGTAAGCATGAAGTGTGTTGCAGGAGAGGACAATCGTGTGTTTACCCACTTTGTGTCTTCCCTGCCTGCCCAGCCCAACGTTCCTGCATTGAACAGCGAAATCCGAAAGGGCTGTCTATTGTGCATTTGGCTGGAGACACCTCCCTGCATTATCAAAGTTCCCAGCTTCAAACAGCTTCTAAGGAGCAGCACCCTCCAGTCATTCCTGCTCAGCATAGGAATGTTGTGGGCAAGGCAGCAGGTGTACCCAGCCCATAAGGGGACATTTGGGGTGAGACTAGAGCAGTGTTTCCCAACCTTGTGCCTCCAGCTGTTTTTGGACTACAATTCCCATCATCCCTTGCCACTGGTCTTGCTAGTCAGGGATGATGGGAGTTGTAGTTCAAAAACATCTGGAGGCACAAGGTTGGGAAACACTGGACTAGAGCATGCCTGCTCCCCCTTCACCCCCTTGATGACTATCTCCCTTCTTGAATGCGTGAGGAAGGTCTATGCTCACTGAATCATCATTGCCTCCCTCAAGGGAACCCTGAGAACTTCGGTTTTGTGAAGCGGAGTTGGGATCTCCAACTGCAACTTCTCAGCTAACCAAACGACAGTTCCCAAGCCAGTGTGGTGCAGTGGTTAAGAGTGGTAGTCTCATAATCTGGTGAACCAGGTTCGCTTCCCCGCTCCTCCACATGCAGCTGTCGGGCTAGTCACACTTCTCTGAAGTCTCCCAGCCTCACTCACCTCACAGAGTGTTTGTTGTGGGGGAGAAAGGGAAAGGAGAATGTTTGCCGTTTTGAGACTCCTTAGGGTACTGATAAAGTGGGATATCAAATCTAAATCCAAACTCTTCTTCGGGGAATGTTTTTGGTGTAGATATATACCTCTGACTGAAAGCCTTGATTTTGCAAGACTGTCTTTGAGAAGCACCTTTTCTGTTGTGCATTATTTCCAAAATAGAAAATACTCGAGGCAACCCTTAGAAGTCAAGAGGTATAAATATTCTGAAAGGGAGAAGTGGACAATTGTGACTTATATAAAAGTCTATCCCACAGAGCCCCGTGGAATACTTGCTATGCTTCCATGCTGCTTGGAGAATATGAGAAACAAATTTATACATTTATGAGAAATTCAAGTACTGAGGATGAACTGGTGATTACTTGAGAAAGTTCAACAGTCTGAAACTCATGTGCCTTTTTTGCATTTAAAATGTAATTAGTTGGAATGCAAAGCTAGACGGAAAGTACAGGGTGAGAGCCTCAGTGTTTGCAGATTTCCTGGATGTGCTTGGTTTTCAACTGGTAGATGAAACGAGCGTTTGGATTTATTCCATGAATATGGAAAAGCCTCACTTTTTGCTACCGCAGGAGCACCACAACATCAAAGGTAGTTAATTTCAGAGATTTATTTTAACTCTTTGAATATTGTCCACAAAGCGCAAAAGAAATCTGGATTAGGGAACAGTTTGACAGGAAAAAAACCAACACCTGTCATGTGAAGGTTGACCCTTAGATTAACCTGCATTATTTCTTTCAGGTGGGGAGAATATTTTTTCACCAGATTTTGAGGAGTAGCTAAGGAGCAGTGCTCTTGTAAGGAACCACAATTTCTTAACGTTGCCTGGAAGATTTGTAGCCAGTTAAGCATCTTGGTTGAACAGGCAACCTGTTCAGTCTTACCTGTGGTTTAATGTTGGTGCTGACATACCCCCTTAAAGGTGGGGGTTTGTTCTTGGGCGATGAGCAGTCTCTTTATTTTTCCATGATAAAAAAGAGCCCTGTTTCATAAGTTCATTTAGATGAACGTCAACTACAGATTAATATTAGGCAGACTGAGCAGATTCAAACTTTTAAGCTTTATTTACTAAACGCAAAAGTTTGCTAAATTAGATCCTTCTTTAGGGTAGGGGTTAAGAATGTTTTTAGCACAATGGGCCTGAGAGTATCTCTTCTGTACCTCACGGGCCAGGTTTGGCAGGTGGGCGGAGCCACGCACCTGTCAATCACCTGACATCACCAGTGAAATGCGCTTTGCAAACATGGCAGATAGACTGATCGGTAGTGCCTGAAAACACCCTTTTGGATTTTGGTTGAGCCAAGTTTTTTTTTCTGCCCCACACCTGGCTTCCTATATGACATCAGCTATAGGGCAGGTGGGGGAGGCTTGGCTGAAATGGTTTTGCAGGCCAAAGGGCTTGTAGGCCTTAAGCCCATGACCCTTGCTCTAGAGCAGGCACGTCCAACAGGTAGATCGTGATCTACCAGTAGATCACTGGACATCTGTGGTAAATCACTGGTAGATCACTGGCTCCCCCCAAAGAAGCTCAATAACTTTGGCTCCCCTAAAAAATGCTCAACATTTTAGTGCCCTTCACCTCCCAAAAAACAGGGCTTTCCTCGCGCCTCAGAAAAGCTCAACAACTCTGTCCTGAACTCCTAAAAAACGGGGCTTTCCTCCTCCCTAAAAAATGCTTAACAACTTTGACCTGAACCCCCCAAAAGTGGGGGGCCAGTTTTTAATTCCATGAGTAGATCGCAGTCTCTTCAGAGTTGGCCACCCCTGCTCTAGAGGATGAAAAAAATTCTAATGCAAATATTCAAAATTTTCCAGAAAACCCACAAAAATGGTGGAGAGAAGAAGGCTTCTTGCCTCCCCACATTACATGTGTACTTGTTCTAATTAAAACTGTGGGTTGTTTTGTGTGTGTGTGTGTGGAGTGAATGTTGTTACCCTTTTGAGATTCTGCAGGATTCCATAGGAGATTTATTACACCCTAGTCATATTTAGCTTGGCATTATAGTTAGCCGTGCCAATGGGAATAGAGAAGTGTGTTTTGCCCTGCCTGACCATAGTGCGATGTGCAGACTGTTGAATCTGAATGCGACCCGAATTCAAATCCCTCTCCAGTCACTGGGTGGCCTGAAACCTCCCTTCTCCTACTATTCCACCCCACAGGCTTGTGGTAAGGACAAAGAGAGGTTATCACTGTAAAGCACTTCAGACACTGAAGGAACTGCAGGGACTGCATGTTTTCCAATAAAAGCAATTGAATTCAGACATAGTCTGTTCTCAGATTAGTGCCTTGAGTGGAGCTTTATAGCAGAGCAATAGCCTCCCCTCCTCAGACTACATTCTGCTTTCCAGTATCTTGGCATCCAGGCATTTTTACTCCACAGTGAGCAAAGTATATGAAACCTCATTTGTTTGCCTTAGCCTCGGAGATATGGAAAAGAGCTGTAGCAATATGACTCCCTTTGCGTTCTCAAAACAGGTTACACATCCGTGTCCCTTTAAGCCAGATGGCATCATCTTGTCTACTGTAGAGATAGGAAGCCAAAGTGAAGTTCAATTGCCCAGGGATGTTCAGTTAGGCAGCAATAAAACTGAAAAACAGAGTTGCTCAATTCTCCAGAGCATGCTGCCTCATGTGTAAAAGCATTGGGGGGAGGTGAGTTTCCCATGTATAAATAAAGAGCACAATTTAGCTGTCCAAACAAAAGGTGTGTGGAAGACACAAAAATGCCATCAACCTGCAGTACAGTGGCTTGGCTGGAAGTATTTCATTGCTCTTCCCTTTGTTATATTCAGATTTAACTTCCTCACCATAATCCAGAAATATTTAAATGGTTTCCTTTGCGATTGGTACACAGGCATAGCCAGTTCATAGGAACGCTGCCTGTATGTTTTTAATCACCAGTGACCATTTAGTTTCTCAGACTGTATCTGTTATGAAATATAATGTCCGGGGTGTATCTTTTTAAAAAAAATCAGCATCACCATTTCAAACAAATATGAAGGAAGGGGGGGGGGAAGTGTGATTTATGTGCTAAATGTTTTGCAAATTTGGACTTTATAGTGTGTTTCAAGTGCATATGTGAAAATGTTTTATTTTTCTACCATTCTGTAATATTGTTGAGTAACTCGAGATTTATTTGTGGATAACAGTGCCATTTGGTTTGATTTGCCTACAGAGACAGTGTTACTTGATATTTAAGCTCCTCAGGTTCTGTTGTGGATTGAAACTAGTAGTCGTTTGGGGGAAACAACAACTAACTGTGCATAACTCTCATGAATAAAGAGAAAAAAACAGATTGTCCTTTTTTTTTTTTTTGTATAAAGCACTGTGTTGGTTGCATGCAGTTTTTGTATAAGGCATGCCGATAGCATCTTGTAACTTTTTAGTGACAGTAGAACTGCACTGCCTCCACAAGTCACTAGTATTGTACTGAGCTACTTCAAGAGTAATAAAATAAAAAATAAAAATCAAATAAAGTGATGGTACACTGATGTGTTGGCTGCTATGTTATTACAACCAACCAACTTGCCTCGAGATCAGGAATATTTGCAAGTTCCAGTTTAGAAGGTGTGGATGCTAAAATAGAAGGAATCGGGAAGCTTCCGAGCAGTATTGATTTGAAACCCCTTCTTTTCAGACAAGTGAATCAGTCACTCGGCAAGGCTATCAATTATGTCATTTAACTCAAGGGCGGCTGCTGCTGCTGACCTGACCTATTTCTTTAAGGGGGTAAAAGTGCTATCTATAGAAGCCAACATTTTATACTTGCCATGCTGGTAGAGCTCAGACAGTACCGTAACTTAGGGGTGTTTACACACATTTCCTCCCTCCCATGATGAATGCTGATGATGGCTGCCCTTCACACAGACTCTGGAGGGAAAGGTTTTCTCCTATCACTATGCAAAAACTATAGCCCAAGGAAGATGATATTCATATGGGTCCCTGTCCATCGTAAATAACATATTAAACTACTGTGAATAGTAGCCTGCTTTCAAACACCTGTTCTTTTTGCTAAGGGGTGTACATTCATGTTTGTTTGTTTTTTTAAAAAATAAACAATTGAGGCTTCATTCCTCCATTTGTTTCAATAATAAAAATAAATGGGATTTTTAAAATATATTTTTAGCAAACAGAAGCAAAATGAAAATGATTCATTTGCAACTGCTCTGCATCGGAGACATTGCCTTAAGGAAACAGACCTATGTACAGTTCACACACAGGTCACTGGGAGAAAGTGGTAGAGCAGTGAAATTGACAGACAGGAAAATTCCATTTAATGTTGATAGCTGTTTGGCTATGCCTATGCAATTCTTTTAATTTCCTATATAATGGGGAACATTTGTCCTGTAAATCTGAAATCTGGTTTGTCTGATATCCTGCATATTTGAATATTTTGTGCCATTGGGATGGAAGATGCAAAGTTACAGGAAGCAAAGACTGATTATCCTACATAGTTCATACTTGGTGTTCTTCGTTTGTGTGTGTATTAGAATGCCTGTAAACACACATAAGTAATGAGGAGGAAAATGTTGCTTAGTTTCCCACTGAAGGTTGCAGTGGGAAACTTCATGCATCTTAAACTGCCTATAAAATGAGGAGTTTTTCTCCTATCTGTCTGAAATTTTACATGTCTGATTCCATAAGGCAGGCATGTCAAAAGTCTGTTCCGGGGGCCTAATATGGCCCGCTGGTCGATTTAATCTGACCCCCGTAGCAGTATATGTCCTGTGGTAAACTCCTAAAAAAAGCTCAGCAACTTCAATCCTACAAAAAGCTCAACACTTCATCAAATCTGGCCCTCTTTGAAAAAAGTTTGGGCACCCCTGCTCTAAGGAATAGAATGCCTGCAGTTTTTATCCCAATTGGATGGAAAACACCAATGTTATAAGTGGCAGGAGACTGTTTGGGCTTTCCCACTGAATTCCTTGGAAAAATAAATGAACAAGTGCAATACAGTACAAACAAATGGTAAGCAAAATAGAAATGGAAAAACAACAACTTATGTTCCCATTGCACACCAATAGCTTTAGCTTTAGGTAAAGGTAAAGGTGTCCCTGACTGTTAGGTCCACTCGGGGACGACTCTGGGGTTGGGCACTCATCTCGCTCTATAGCCTGAGGGAGCCAGCATTTGTCTGCAGACAGCTTCTGGGTCATGTGGCCAGCATGACTAAGTTGCTTCTGGTGAACCAGAGCAGCGCACGGAAATGCCATTTACCTTCCTGCTGGAGTGGTACCTATTTATCTACTTGCACTTGATGTGCTTTTGAACTGCTAGGTGGGCAGGAGCAGGGACCAAACAACGGGAGCTCACCCTATTGCGGGGATTCAAACCGCCAACCTTCTGATCAGCAAGTCCTAGGCTCTGTGTTTAACCCACAGCGCCACCCATGCCCCTTTAGCTGTTGCTTTACATATGCACAAATAGGCAACATAATCCAGATTCTTCTGGATGGGCCCTCCAATTTACATGCTGCTGGTTGTGTACATTTGTAAGATTATACAACTGCCCAATATGTCGTCCGTGAATCCGAAGGCCTGTTGCCCGCGTGATGCTATTTACTGGCAACTCTAGATTTCTCCAAGGCAAGCCGGTGACCCATCAGTGGTTACTGATGTTATTGACAGCCCTTGCTCATTGCTTTCAGTTGCAATAGCCACACAATGCCTCATAAGATCCTGTTGCAAATTGGCTCTTGACGTTTTGAGAACAAGCAGAGCCACCCACCCACCATCTGATCACAGCCTTATTCTATATTCAGTGATTCACACATCATTGAATAGGCTTAACATTTGGAACGCGCACACAGGCTGAGAGAGAGAACTGGCCACGTAATGCTGTCGCAGAAGAATTATGTACCAGTTGTGTTTATAGACGGGACTGCAAGCCCCTTGCTTACCATCTTGCCCTTTGGGTGGTTAATTTGGGGAGGATTTTTTTTTGGGGGGGAGCCTGTGTGGGTGGAGCTAGAGCCATAAATGAGTGGAACCAGGACCACATTTTTCTGCCCCCCTGTCTTCGCCATTTCTTCTTTCTCTCTCTTCTTCCCTACCTGGAAGGCTGAAAGGGTTGGAATAGAGTGTACTTTTTAGAAGGTTGTACTGAACACTTGCTAGAAGCCTGTCCCCTCAGGCTTTCATTTGCATCTCCACCCATTTTTGCTTCCCCTCCATGGTTTTTCCCCCCAATGTCATTCCCCCCCCCCCCCCCGCATAAAGTTAGGCATGAAACCCTTGAACTGTAGGTTGTCTGCCCCTCATTGAGGTTCATGTATGTGTACAAGTGGGGAGGAAGCTATGTTTGTCCAGTGAATTACCAAGAAAAAATTAATGGCAACATGTAAGGTGGAGATGTGGACGCAGGTGGCGCTGTGGGTTAAACCACAGAGCCTAGGACTTGCTGATCAGAAGGTCGGCAGTTCAAATCCCCGCGAAGGGGTGAGCTCCCGTTGCTCGGTCCCTGCTCCTGCGAACCTAGCAGTTCGAAAGCACGTCAAAGTGCAAGTAGATAGATACCGCTCCGGCGGGAAGGTAAACGGCATTTCCGTGTGCTGCTTTGGTTCGCCAGAAGCGGTTTAGTCATGCTGGCCACATGACCCGGAAGCTGTACGCTGGCTCCCTCAGCCAGTAAAGCGAGATGAGCGCCGCAACCCCAGAGTCGGCCACGACTGGACCTAACGGTCGGGGGGGGGGCCTTTACCTTTTGCCTTAAGGTGGAGATGTGGGGGCTGAGAAACTTAAGGCCACCCACAACATACATTTAAAGCACTATGATACCACTTTAAACAGGCAGGGCTTTGCCCAAAGGATTATGGGAACTGTAGTTTGTTAAGGAGAGTTGTTAGGAGACCCCTATTCCCCTCTCAATTCCCAGAGTTGTTTAACAACCCATCCACATCCACCCTGGGAATTCTGGGAATTCTACCTTGGGGAGTGGGGGAACTGGGGTCTCCTAATAACTCTGAGCCCCCATAACAAATTGCCTGTTCCAAGAATTTGTGTGTGTGTGCGTGCGAAGCCAGGACTTTAAAGCAGTATCAAAGTTCTGTGTATGTATGATATGAATGTGGCCTAAATATAACCCCTCAGTGCTCTGCCCAAGCCGCACACTCTCTCAAGCCTCACCATTCCAGCTTTGCACCTTCCTTGGGTGTTTCTGCCTGGGAGGAATGTATCCTGGAACTATGATAACCCCTTCTTACTTGTCTGGATGGGGGATAGAGTGTGAGGCTTGAGTTTGAAGAAACAAACCTACTGTACAAAAGTAACATTCACACTCAATCCTCTGCCTGCTTTTGCCTCTGTCATATGATTTTCAAGGCCAGTTCTGTTGCACAGTACTTAGATGTCTCAGTCTCTTATCAGCCACAGGGAAAGAGCAGCCCATGAGGACTTCCATTGGTCACAGCTCATGGCAATAACACACCACATTGAGAAAAGGCAACTGAGAGGCAACAAGATAGAAGTTTATAAAATTATGCATGGCATGGAGGAAGTGGACAAGTCTTTTTCCTTCTCTCATAATGCAAGAACTCATGGACATCCAATGGAGCCGCATGTTGGGAGATTCAGGAGAGATAAAACAAAGTTATTCTTCATTCTGTGCACAGTAGACTGTGGTACTCACTCCCACAGGAGGCAGGGCAGGCCACCAACCTAGATGGCATTTAAAGAGGAGTAGTCAACTTCATAGGGGACGCGGGTGGGTAAAACCTCAGCGCCTAGGGCTTGCCGATCGCATGGTCGGCGGTTCGAATCCCCGCGACGGGGTGAGCTCCTGTCTTTCGGTCCCAGCTCCTGCCCACCTAGCAGTTCGAAAGCACCCCTAAGTGCAAGTAGATAAATAGGTACCGCTTTATAGCGGGAAGGTAAACGACATTTTCGTGTGCTGTGCTGCGCTGGTCACGTGACCCGGAAGTGTCTCCAGACAGCGCTGGCCCCCGGCCTCTTAAGTGAGATTGGCGCACAACCCTAGAGTCGGACACGACTGGCCCATACGGGCAGGGGTACCTTTACCTTTAGTCAACTTCATGCAACTGCTGTCATCTCTAACCATTAGTCATGTCAGCTGGGCCTGATGGGAGTTTGAATCTAGCAATATCTGGAGGGCTGCAGGATCCCCATGGGAGATAAATTTGATTCACTTCACATTTGAAGGAGAATTTATTAAATTTGCACTTTGCAAAACAATATGAGAATGAAAACAGCCATCCTTAGAAATTCACACATCTGTGAATTTTGGGGTGTCATTCCCCAACCAGTGTTTACAAAAATGCATATGTTAGGGGGAATGTGCATTAAAAATGAATACAAAGTATTCATGTAGATAACATGCAAAAGGCATTATAACAGGGGAACTTCTCGCAAAAATGTGTGCATTAGTCAATACCACATACAAAAATGTGCTTATTAGGAGGAATTTTATGATTTTTCTTGAGGGTTTTAAAAATATATTTGCAAATTGCTGTGGAACTCTAGAGAACTTAAGATTGGAAAAATGAAAAAGGGAGAGAACAGAAATCGACAGATCGTTCCATCCCTATCCCAGTGTTAGAATTCATTTAATAAAATGAAGTGAGGAAACCACATTTGACATTGTCATCTGATGTTAGATTGAGTGCTTCCGTTTCTTTTCAGGGAAAAATGAATGAATTTTCCTCCTTTGAAAATAAATGCTGAGCTGTACAACTTAGCGTTTGCTTTAAGCATATGTTTATCTAGCAGTATTAAACTTCCTGTTAACTTGAAGTGCTCAAAACTGCAACTTACAATGACGTGCAGACTTTATCTAGGCCATATAGATAAGCAGGTTTTAAAACCAACAAGAAATGGCTTCCTTTAACCTACTTGGAAGGATCAAGGAGAATGACATTTACAGCACAGGGGAAACAAATCTAAAACTGTTCAGAAGTTACACCCACTTTACAATTTGTTTTATTTAGGCAAAGTTAAGTTGGTTGCAAGTTGTGGTCACCATCTGCCACATGTTAGACTTTGAGGAAGGCTGTGGGTTATCATAGCCACTCCTTAAAGGTGGGATGGGGAAACGTTCTCAATTCAAGGGCTGCATTCTCTGTTGGGCAACATCCCAGGGGCGGCATGCCAGTGAGTAGTGGGGCCAGTGGTAAAAGCAGGTGTGTGTGGAGCAATGGATGCAATCCTTAATCTTTGTACAGTAGGCTACATTCCAAACAGACACCTCTCTATACTTGTGTCTCTCCATCCAGGCAAGAGGCTTTAGCACAGGTCAAAGGTACATTCTAGTCAGTCAAAAGCACTCAAGGAGAATGCAAAGCTGGACTGGTTGAGTGTATAGCCTTGGTCGAGAGGAAGCGGCTTGGAGCTGGGACCTTGGCAGAATCCCAGGAGCCAGGTATGTCGGTTTGTCTGCATTTGATTTGGCCCTAGTCTGAGGTTCTCCAGCACTGACTTAGAGGTAGGCTTCTAGCTTCCATAGAAGGAATCCTTCAGTAACACTACGGATGGGGGAGAAATTCAGTTCTGTTAGTATCTGAAGGCAAATCTATAAAACTTGCACTTTCTGAAATACCTTTTTTGAAATTTGCACTTCTCCAAAATTTGTGCTATGCTTTTCTGACCAAGCAATGTCTACAAAAAGCCATATATCAGGAGGTGAATGTACATAAAAATAAATATATTAGTGAAACTAACATATGAAACACATTATATTATGGGGAAATCGCTTGCAAAATTGTGTACAAACGTGTTTATTGGAAGGCATTTGCACTAAAATGCTGGTGAATTTTTGTGAGGATTCTTTTAAAAATGGCAAATTGTTGAAGAAATGTGGAGAAGTTAATTCAAGATTGGGGAAAAATGAGAAACTGAGAGAACCAAACTTGATTGTACCTTCCTAAATAAAACCCAGGCCAAAGCTTCACAAAAGTTCCAATGACAGGTCCAATGCAGGATCTCAGTGAGGAGCATCTGTTGGGGCTACACAGATGTGGACTTGATCACTGGAAACCCCATGTAAGAACAAGATACACATATTTTCTATTAATATATATTGATATATTGCATGCATGCATTGCCATGTTGCCTATGGCACAGCCTCCAATAACATGGGGTGATTTAAATAACTCCTGAAAAGAAAAAAGGAAAGTCTGCAGTTGGATCTCTTACTTGGATGATGTCATTTTCTTGCTGGTTTTGAAACAACACAGAGTTCTTCAGACAAAAAGGGAAAGGAAAGAACACACATGCACACCACACACATAGTGCAAATCCACCATCACACAGACCATTGCCTAGAAGCATCACTAAAAAATTAAAACTTTTCCCGGTATTTATTACAGTACCCATGAACTGAGAATGAGCGTTTACTGAGCTTAGTTCTCTTTAGTCTATTTATATAGACTGAGTCCACAAGGCCTTCAAGGGACATTGATGGGCACTTAGCACTCTAATATATATATATCTAATCTGGGGACTGAATCAAAACTTCTCTGTTGCAGTGTGAAAGATGGCTATATTAAGATTTGAATTCTGCCTCTGCTACAAGCACCGGTAGTTGCAAGAAAGACAGATTGTAGAATCGTAGAGTTGGAAGGGACCCTGACGATCATCTAACCCAACTTCCTGCAATGCAGGGAATATGCAGCTGTCCTATACAGGGATTGAACCTGCAACCTTCGTGTTATCAGCACCACGCTCTAGCCAACTGAGCTATCTGGGCTGATCCATCAATGTTTCAAAGCTGGAAATAGGGAGGGTTGCATATGGCTGAAGTACAGTGGTGCCCCACAAGACGAATGCCTCACAATATGGAAAACCCGCTAGACGAAAGGGTTTTCCGTTTTGGAGGTGCTTCGCAAAACGAATTTCCTATGGGCTTGCTTCGCAAGACGAAAATGTCTTGCGAGTTCCTGCGGGGTTTTTTCCTCCCCCCCTTTTTCCCAAGCCGCTAAGCCGCTTATCAGCTGATCCGCTAAGCCCACTAAGCCGCTAATAGCGCTAATCCGCTAAGCCGCTAATGGGCTTGCTTCACAAGACGAAAAAACCGCAAGACGAAGAGACTCGCGGAACGGATTCTTTTCGTCTTGCGAGGCACCACTGTATGACTATTCTCAGATCAATCACCCTCTACTACTTTGCATGGTTGTTCTCGAAGCTACCAACATGAGTTTGACCAAACTGCAGGAGGCAGTGGAAGACAGGAGTGCCTGGCGTGCTCTGGTCCATGGGGTCACGAAGAGTCGGACATGACTAAACGACTAAACAACAACAACTTTGCATGGTGGGCAATAAGAATGCAACATGAGCCAGCCAGAGTCCTATGCATCAAAAGAGCACTGACCCAGAGCATATTTTCTACAGCTTTTATATTTGCTTACATGTATGATTGGGTATGTATTTTAGTTACATATTGCATTATGCATTTTATTTTATACAGATGCAGGTTTCATCGCATGTATATTGCAATTTCATCTTGTGAAGAAATTGAACTGCATTCTTCTCATATTAATTCTTACAAGTCTGGCTGATGAAGAATTGATCGAGATTGGCTGATGAAGCACAGAACGAAACAGATTGGTTATCCGGAAACTGTGTTCTGGTGATATTTGGTTACAGATTATGTATATATTGAACTTTTGAATTATTCTTCTGTGACTGGTGAAGAAGATTTAGAGACTTTGGTTGTAATTTCTGATTATTTGTATTAGTCTATAAATAGTGTTTAGTGCCATTGTTATTGGCCATCATGTTGTGTTATATTGTTCAGCAGAGTCCTATGCAAGCAGAACCTGAGCACAACAGCCCACCTGCAATTCCCAGAAATTGCTATCCAGAAGTGTTACAGTGGAAGCAGAACATAGACATCATGCCTAGTAGCTATTGATAGCCTTATTCTCCATGAATTTGTCTAATCCTCTTTTAAAGCCATCCAAGTTTGGTGGCCCTCAGTGGCTCCTGTGGGAACAAGCGCCACAGTTTTAACTATGCGGTGTGTGAAGATGTACTTTCTTTTCTCCAGAATCTCCCAACATTGGATGCCCATGAATTATTGTGTTAGGAGAGAGAGAGCACCTTTCCAGAGAAAGTTCCATGGAAATCAAATGTGATGCACTTTGGGGTAAATGCAATTAGGAGTAAGGTGTAAATTGTGTTCTGCCCTCTCTTGGCCATGTAAAAAGGTAAAAAAAAAGGTGACTATGGGTTTGTGGCGCTCATCTCACTTTCAGGCCGAGGGAGCCGGCATATGTCCACAGACAGCTTTCTGGGTCATGTGGCCAGCAGAACTCAACCGCTTCTGGCACAATGGAACACCGTGATAGAAACCAGAGTGCATGGAAACACCATTTATCTTCCCGCTGCAGCTTTACCTATCTATCTACTTGCACTGGTGTGCTTTTGAACTGCTACATTGGCAGGAGCTGGGACAGAGCAATGGGAGCTCACTCCATCATGGGGATTCGAAACGCCGACCTTCTGATCGGCAAGCCCAAGAGACTCAGTGGTTTAGCGCCACCCGTGCCCTCTTGATCATGTGTGTTGGGCTCCATTTTGAGGAGAACCTGTGGCCTTCCAGTTTCTGTTGGACTTCAGTTCCCATCAGACCCAAACAGTATGGTCAGGGAAGATGGGAGTTGTATCCACTGATTCCTCCATCCCTGGAATAAGCATCACAAATGGTCCTGACAAACCAAACAGCAGCACTTCCTTCCTCGCTGTGAATGCAGCTTCCTGAAATTAGACCAGAAAAAAAGTAAATTGATCACGACTGTTGTGAAAGAGACATGTGTCCCTAGGGTGGGGCCCTGAGGAAGTGGAAAGTCTTGCAAAAGCCTTTTTTCTTGCTGTTCTGGTAAGATGCGATATTTTTAGCTTGCAGTTAAGGAAAACTGTTCTTCTTGTCTACTAAATAACTCTGCCACTCTTCACCTGTGCTGAACCCTTCACTTGGGTTACTTGGCAAACTGTAAACAACAACAAGCCATAAACAAAGGCAATATGGAAGAAGAAAGAGGAGACAAAGAAACTGGGCAGTATGAAATGACAACAGTGTGTGTGTGTGTGTGTGTGTGTGTGTGTGTGTGAAAAACCTACAGGATTTCATATTTTCTAATGCTTATTTTTTTGCACACGAACAGTACAAAACACAATGCAGTCTGTTTAGCAAAATGCCTAATCCCAGACCATTGGAAATGTTTTCTTAACTTTTTCCAGCAGGCAGAAGTTACATTTGCTTGATTCCTGATTCTATAGAGTATAAAAAGGAGAGACAAACTGTCTTTGAATAAAATAAAAAAAAATCCTTTCAGTAGAACCTTAGAGACCAACCAAGTTTGTTATTGGCATGAGCTTTTGTGTGCATGCACACTTCCTCAGATACACTGAAACAGAAGTCACCAGATCCTTATATATAGTGAGAGGGTGGGGAGGGGTATTATTCAGAAGGGTGGTGGGAATGGGTGATTGGCTGATAGGTGTGGTAAACCTGTTGATGACTGTTAACGACTGCAGTTCATCTTACAGGAAAAAGCAAGGGGTAAGATGGCTAAAAATAGCTTTATCGTGTATAATGAGATAAGAATCCAATGTCTCTATTCAGACCAGGTCTCTCCATGGTTTTAAGTTTGGTAATAAGTTGCAATTCAGCAACTTCTCTTTCCAGTCTATTTCTGAAATTCTTTTGTAATAAGACAGCTACTTTGAGATCTTGTATAGAATTTCCTGGGAGATTGAAATGTTCTCCTACTGGTTTCTCTGTCTTGTGATTCCTGATATCAGCTGTATGCCTATTTATCCTTTGGTGTTGGGTCATAATGGACATAATAAACTTAGTTGGTCTCTAAGGTGCTACTGGAAGGAATTTTTAAAATTTTGTTTCAACTACGGCAGACCAACACAGTTACCTACCTATCTTTGACTAGATAGTTATTTCACTTCAGTGCTTAATGCTTCTTATTTGCCTTAAATATCCCTCTAACAACAGCACACTCATGCGGTGAGTGCTGACAGCAAGGGAGCCAAGACAGGGCCACTGAGAAACAAGAGGGGGGTATTAGCGAACCCGTGATGACTGAACATGCTAAGACAAAGAATGTTGAGTGTGAGTTGGGAGTGTGTGTGTGTGTGTGTAAAAAAGAGAGAGATGTGGATAGACTGTAACATTTTGTCCGGTACAGATAAAAGGGCATTGCCTTGCAGATCTGGAAAAGGTTAAAGCAATCCTTCTACCTACAACTGAAGTCTGCATTCATTGCATCCTATACACTGGTGTTTTCACCTTCTTTTTAAATGAAAAACAGTGATTGTTTTATCCCAGCCTGCATCAGTAGTCTTCAGTTAGATGTCAATTAGCTTGGAGGGACCTTTAAGCACATACACCCCCCCCCCCTCAGCATCCAGTCTTTTATTTAAGGGGAAAAAATGCAGGAGTTTTCCATTGCATTAGAAAAGCAGGAGGGCCACTTTGTGAACTGAGCATCTCTTTCATGTGCTTGCAATAGAAGGTATATGAAATGTGGGAGGTTTGTATTTGGATCTCCCAACATTTCCCCCCTCTTCCTTTACAATCACCAGGAGTGAGGATGCTTTAATCAGAGCAACAGCTCAGGGGCATGGGCTGTTTGAACCTTTCACTCCATGCCACTTCCCTGATCTGAATACTGCTTCCCTCCTCCAATCAGAACAGAGGAGGGGCCGCAGTGGAATGCTGTACATCAGAAATGCCCTATGTAGGAGAACACAAGCTTCGTATGCAAAAGGTCGGGACATGGGTGGCACTGTGGGTTAAACCACAGAGCCTAGGACTTGCCGATCAGAAGGTCGGCAGTTCGAATCCCCGCGACGGGGTGAGCTCCTGTTGCTCGGTCCCAGCTCCTGCCCACCTAGCAGTTCAAAAGCACGTCAAAGTGCAAGTAGATAAATAGGTACCGCTCCAGCAGGAAGGTAAACGCCATTTCCGTGCGCTGCTCTGGTTTGCCAGAAGTGGCTTAGTCATGCTGGCCACATGACCTGGAAGCTGTACGCCGGCTCCCTCGGCCAATAAAGCAAGATGAGCGCCACAACCCCAGAGTCGGTCACAACTGGACCTAATGGTCAGGGGTCCCTTTACCTTTACCTATGCAAAAGGTCTGAGGTCCAAAGACTGGAATCTCCTGGAAGGGGCTGAGAACAACTCCAGTCTGAATTCCTGGAGAGCCACTGCTAGCTGAGAAATACTGTGTTGAATGGACCAATTCCACTGGCTTGGTATAAGCCACTTTCCTGTGCTCCTGGGACTGAATCCTGGTAGTGCTTGCAAGAAAGAAAGAAAGTATACACAAAAAGTATCAGGTGTTATAACAATAATTGAACAACAAACCAATAACACCAGAACTGGCTTATGAATATAAAGAACAATTTTACTGGAATAAATATACACCCTCCTAAACCAACTAGACAATGAGCAAACTAAAGTGCAATGTGCATAACATGTTGCAGATTTGCTTTGCCCATGAAATCATTTACCAACACTTTGATTTTCCCCTAATAGCATTTTTTTTGTTGGGTGGGTGATTTAGATCTGGGAAACTGCATGTGGGAAAGTGTTGAAACACTCCCACCCCCAGTACTGCTGCTCCAATCAAAATATAATTTACCAAAGTAAAATATAATGGGAGATTGTTTTATTTATGTATTGCCTTATAGCTCACCTTTTTCTCTAATGCGCTCAAGGTGGCCCACATGGTCCTCCTGTTCTTCTGACAGCAACCTTCTGAGGTAATTTAGACTGAGAAGCAATGACTGGCTCAAGGTCACCCAGTGACCTTGGGATTTGAACCCTGTCTCCCAGGTCCTAGTCTGACACTTTGACCACTATATCACACTGCTGTATTTCCCATGCTACGTCTGTTTTGGCCCTCACAGGACCACCTTTCTGTATCATGCATTGCTTCCTGTGTGGAGGTTGTATAAGGGGGGGAAATAAAATATGAATAAAGGTCTCATGCTGGGCTTTCATGTTGTCTTTTCTGGATAAGTTGGCTTCCAGGAAAAACAAGCTATATGCAATGGTTAATTAACAGCAGTATCCTATAGGCCAGGTGTGGGCAACGTGAAGCCCAACTTGTGACCCACGTCTACTCAGAAGTAAGTCCAACTGTATTCACTGAGCCTTAGTCACAGGTAAGTAAGTTCAGTATTTCAGAATTTGCACTGGCCTGCCCTTTACCCGCAAGCACAACTTCTGAGATCGGCTGCCTTCTGATAATAGCAGCTCTGCAATCCTCTGCCAGAAAGGAGATGGCTATCAGCTCAAGAGTCTGAAGTGACGAGAAATCATGTTAACATCTCTGCTCATCAGATTTTGCTGTCTGCCTTTCGTTTCCTCTGCCACACAAAGCTTCCTCAAAGTCATTCATAAGCGACACCAGCGCACTGTGAAACAAGCATGCATTTCATGCACACCGAAAGCCATTTAGCACTTCCTGTGATTTCCACTTAGTGCAGAAATAGTTGGGCTTGGGAAACTTGCTCATTTATATAATTAACAATATATTTTATCAACCCACATCAGGGGCTTCACACACTATTCATGTTGCGGAAAAGGAATCCCTTTAAAGTGAATGAAATGAAATAAGATGCAAAGAGGCATTGATCTGCTTTGCTTCTTTAGTACCAAAAGAAGAGAAATAAGAATGTAATGGGTTTTATGTTTGCTGTGCCATTTAAGCAACTGATAAAAGACAGCACAAAATTAACATGCTAGAAGATAAAGCATGACCTTAATGCTATTCTTACAAAACGTACTAACACACGAGAAAATTAGGTCACACACATATACACACACTTAGGCTATGTAGGTATACTAAGATACTACGATTTCTAAAATGTATAGTATGGGCATAATTTGCTATGGAGGGAGTAAAGTACCTCAGGCCTGAGGTCCTCCAGGCTGCTCTGTATGTGTCAGGGGCTGGACTGAGGAGGAATGGTGAAGGCTGTCCCCCTTTCTCCTGAACTTTCCTGAGAACAGGAAGACAGTATAGATTTAGAACAATGGTTTGCAGAAGGTTACAGTTCAGGGGCTGCAGAGGGCAGAAGCTGGGAAATATTGGAAGAGGAACAGCAGGAAGAAGAAGCACCAGGAGAGACAGACCCAGACAGCTGACAGACTCAGTGTCCTTGGAAATCATTCCTGACCCTTTTTCTTCTCCCAGAACCAGGCGTGCATTACGAGTAGTAGAGCAGAGAGCTCAGAGGCATAAAGCTCAGATTAGCCAGCGCAGGGGTGACATAGAATAGGGACGACATAGGGGGGTGGGACTTTACTTGGAGCAACGCCATTGATGGGTAGGGACTACAGTCCTTTGTAAATCCTGAATAAATTATGTGGTACCTGCTCTTCTTGTTACCTGCTTTTTTGCCGCCATCAAGAGAGGAAAAAGATGCCCTGAACCTTGACAATATGACTCCTCAGGACAACCTCACCACCACCTCATTGACCCTGCTCTGCTCCTTCCTTGAGTGCTTATGCCTGGCTGGAGAGAGCCTCTTTTGGAGTGTTAAAGCTGTGAACTCCTCCATCATAGGCTGAGGTTATATATTCCTGTAAATAAACCATATATCAAACAGTGGTTTGTTGGTTTGTTTGTTTAGAAAAAGCGGTGCTGTTATTCACCCTGAAGTTGTGACAGTAAGTGTCATACTTTAAACCTTGGCAGTGGGGCGGGGAGGTGCCAGTACTGCTTCCCCTTGGGTACCCCCGGGAAAAAAGCACTGATCATAAACATGCCAGTCTCCTCTGTGCCTCAGTTCCAAAAGGAAACACAAATCATGGGTTAAGCACTTAGAAACCCCTGGGATCTCGCATTGCTTGGAGATGGGGGTGGATTGCAACTATTAAAAAACAATGCTGTCCAGGGTTGTAAAGACTGCGGAGAGAATAACTGGGTGCCCTCTTCCCACCTTGGATCAAATCTATGTTTCCAGGTGCTATAAGAAAGCTGCAGAGATAGCGCAGGATAGTGCACACCCCGGAAATAATCTCTTTCAGCTTCTGCCTTCTGGAAGAAGGTACAGGGTTGTAAAGACTAGGACTAGCCGCCTGATAAACAGTTTCTATCCAAATGCGATTTTGGTTTTAAACGCAGTATAAGGAGTCTCTATGGGAGTATATTGTATTTTAAAAATGGGGTATCAGAGTTTTTAGGGGGCTAACAAGGTTGGGATAGCTGTGATAGCAGGCTTGTTGGTTTTGAATGTCTTATGTAGATTTTTTTTTCCTTTTTTCAATTTCATTGTTCTGTATAGGGCAATGACAATAAAGATTATCTTACTTAGTGTGTGTGTGTGTGTGTGTGTGTGTGTGTATAACACACTATTGGAGAAGTGAGAACTGCATTTCAGGTCAAAAAGTGTAAAACCTTAAATCTGCATTTAATGGTAGGTCCGCTTTTAAACATGAGCTAAGTCAAATTTCTCCTCCATGCCTCCCCAGGAGGTCAAATGTACAGTATGTGGGTATGCAAACATTCTCCGTGACCTGGAGGCCAGTCACAGCTCCCTCCAAGACCGCATTGACAGCGAAGAAGCCTCCGCACACTTTCAGCTTCCCAGAAACCATTAAGCTCCAGCTCCAGCTTTGTCTCTCTTACTGATCCTCGCTCAATCTGTTTTGACCTTGCAGCACTGCCTTCTGTCTCTGTTGCCACACTGGCTTTCTTTCATTAGAACTGATAAGACAGTTGCTACAGGCTCTTTCTCTAACACACACACACACACACACACACACACACACACACACACAAAACCATTAAGTTCAAAAACAAAGGCAATCTTTTTGTATGAAAGGAACTGCCTACACTTAAAATCCACAATCTGTCAAATACTAATAACCTCCTTCTGTTTACCTGCTTAGGTCCACAGCACAGGTTTTTGTTTTTTAAAATCATTATTAATGCAATCATTCATCCTTCCTTTACTTAGGGTTTCCTTCTCTAAACTGTTCATACTCTTAGTGCTGAGACTGATGCTTGCCTCTTCCCACCCCTACAATTAGAAAGGGACAGTAGAAAATTGGCTGTTTCCACCTGCCTTGCTACACTGTCCAGAATAAGCAACCTTCATAATGGAGATGCTTCTAGAACAGTGGTTCCCAAACTTTGGTGGGCCATTGCTCCCTTGGTTCCATAAGCTCCTCCGCAGCGCCCCTTACCCTGTAAAAATATATATACAGTGGTACCTCAGGTTAAGAACTTATGGTAATTCGTTCTGGAGGTCTGTTCTTAACCTGAAACTGTTCTTAACCTGAAGCACCGCTTTAGTTAATGGGGCCTCCCGCTGCCGCCGTGCCGCCACTGCACAATTTCTGTTCTCATCCTGAAGCAAAATTATTAACCCGAGGTACTATTCTGAGGTAGCACTGTATAATCTACCACTGAGGAAGGTGTTAACACAATAAAATTCAACACAGTAACAATTGCGCATTTATTCAAAATCCAATTAAAACTATTTAGTTGAATTTACTCAACAAAATTGATCTGGTGATATCAGATTTCATTTACACCTCTGCCATCCGCTTGCCTCTTAGTGCCCCCCTAGGAAATCTCATCACCCCCCAGGGGTTGGTAGCACCCACTCTGGGAACCATTATCCCAGAGGAACTCTGAGAAGGGAAAGGCTCTACATTTGCCACCGAGGATGCCTGTTTCTGCCTGCATTGCTCCACACATAAGCCCTGAGAGCCTTCCTAAGGGAGCTACTTCTGGGAGATCTCTGAGGGGACTTTTGGGTTGAGATTTGGGAGGCTTGCTAAGTACTAATGGCATCAGTTGTGGGGCATGAAGTTACTGGAGACTGTTACTTGACCAAATGCTGAGCTTCGTGCTCACAAGTAGAATGATAATGATATCTCTACAGTGGGCTCCTCATCCCAAAACAACAACTTTGGCTCTGTCCCTCACCCTTGAGTTTGAAGGTGTTGTTGGCTAATTGCCATGAACGATGGCATATGTAGTCCAACCTGGGGACCAAGGTTGAAGAATGCTGCTGTATGGGACAGGCAGCAGGAGCAAGCAAGGGTTGTCTTATCCTCCCTATTCAATTCAGACCACCTCAAGCAGCTCCTGATTCCTTCACTTCCACATTTCTTTTTGGTAGAGTGGGAGGGGAAGCGCAAGTAAATAAGTAAAACAACACAGCAAAACAATAGCCTGCCCTCCCACATTTAAAAGGCTATATAATAATGATCAGCCAAAGGCCTGGTTGAAGAGGAACATTTTCGCCTGGTAAGCCAAAAAATATATAATGAAGGCACCAGGCTTCTACAGTTCCCACCCAGAATTCCCATGATTTTTAACATGGCATGCTACTGCTTTATATGCATAGTACAGAAGGGGTCTTTTTTATTATTAAAAAATTTGGATAATGGGATAATTTTAATAGTTATTTTTAAATATATATATATATATTTCTAATTGGCTCTTTTATGTGGCTGGATGGTTTTTGTTTTGATCTGTGTGCTTAAGGATGCAGGAAGGGGCCTTCAGGATCAAAGGCCAATCCGATCTAAAATCCTGTTTCCCACCGCAGCCCTCCAGATGCCCCTGGGAAGCCTGCAAACAGGTCTTGAAGGCGCTGTTGTTGCCCAGTTCTCCCTTTTCTGTTACCTGTTCCAAGCCCCTGGGATGGATGTTAAAGGAAGAAAAGCTTTTGGAACCTGTAGCAAGCTTCATTTGACAAGTAGCTCAGTGGAGAGTTGCCAGAAGCACTCTGAAACACTTTGTACTGCCAGTTCGGTAGGCATTATCTGAGGATAGATTTAGCAGTGGTGTGTACACTGCTGTAGAACCAGTCTGTGCTATGAAAGACTTGGGCCCTGCCTCTTCTCCCCATCCGCACCCCACCAACTGCCTTTCTCTCTCTTTCTCTTGCCATTCATAGACCACATGTGTCCAAGATACTTTCAGGAAGAGAGAGACGGCAGAAGAAACAGATTATCTTTGGAGAGATGCTCCATTCTCCGTGCTGTTGCGCAAGTCTTTCAAAGTGGCTCGTTTTAACTCTTTGCCAGAATTTGCAGCACAGGAAAGTGTTTAAGCTGCACATACCTTCAGACTTAATGATGAGGGCAAAATTGCTTTCCTTTCTGCTACTTATGTGCGCAAGGGAATCTATTTATGGCGTAATTGTACTTAGAAACCGTTCACCTAAATTAAGGTGGTTAAGTGGCAGCAGCAAATGAATGCTAGAGGTATCGGTACAGTTGTGCTGAATTCTGGGGGGAAAAATGCTTTTAAAAAAGTTGTTAATGCTTTATAAGTCTGATACATAGCCTGTAGAAGAGATCATAGGTCCCAGAAACACTTCTTCTTCTTTTTCATTGCAGACTGAATAAATTTCTCCCCCATCTCTAGTGACATTTTGCCACATGGGAAGGGAAGCTCAGGCTTTTCCCACTGAGGGAGGTGAGAACAATATGGGATAGGGTGGTATGGAATTGGAGAACTTTGGCCAAGCAAGCAGCCTAAATAACCATCCCTTGAAGAGTTAAATCATTGAATCCAAACCTGAGAAGTAAACATCCAGGAGCTCAGGTAGGCTAACTCAAATATAGTGGTACCTCGGGTTAAGTACTTAATTCATTCCAGAGGTCCGAACTTAACCTGAAACTGTTCTTAACCTGAAGCACCACTTTAGCCAATGGGGCCTCCTGCTGCTGCTGCGCTGCCGGAGCATGATTTCTGTTCTCATCCTGAAGCAAAGTTCTTAACCTGAAGCACTATTTCTGGGTTAGCAGAGTCTGTAACCTGAACTGTCTGTAACCCAAGGTACCACTGTACTCAAAGACAGACAATCATCAAAGCTATAGGCTGAAGCTGTTTTGTAAATACGTAAGTTTAAATACGTAAGTTTGCCTTCCATTATGAACTGAATTCAATTTCTTCCCCATTCCTCTGCATGGCTCCAGCAAAACCCTCGATTATTTCCACTAGTACTGTGCCATTGTTCCCCTGGAGCAGTTGTCAGCTATTCTCAGTTGCATGAATGGGAACAGATGAACTTCAGCTCCCACTAGGTTTGAAGTTCTTAAAATAGGACTGATTTGGCTGTGCTTTGAGGGTGTGGGGAAATGCATCAACGAAGTAAGATGGGGACCAAAACCTACTACATAGTCTGTTGACGTGGGGTTGCTGCAGTGTGGGAGACCAATGTACATAACTGGATGGTTGCAATGATTACTCTGGGTCTCTAGTCCCTGTATTATTTCATTTGCTGGAGTGTCACAGTTCCACAGAAATGGCTGAGCCTGTTTCCCCACCAAAATCAAATTGAAAGGCCTACTTTTCCTCTATGAAGAGTACCTCTGCCAGCTCAGATGAACACAACACAAACATTCACAAGAAAACTACCATTTGTGTAGTATATATGTACATATCCCTCCCATCCCCATTTATATGGGCAAACTAAAGGCCATATGACACAGGGCATTAAAAGCACCTTTGTGTTTAATGTACAAGTTTTTAGGCAGACCGACTCTGCATTACAGACATTCTGCAAACTTGACATAAAGGCTGGCAACACATTAACCCTTCCTTCCATGAGCTACAAGGTCAGTTTCACAACAGAACAGTTCAAAATAGCCCAGAGGATCAAATACTCATTCTCACGCCTAACAGTGTAGCCCACTCCTGTCCATTTCCCCCAAAAGTATACCAAAATAAATACATTTTGAATGTTTGTTTGTTTTTCTTTCTTGCAGGGTGGGGTGGGGAATGGGAGCACATTGTCAATTCAAATTAACCAGCTTTAAATAATGTAAATGTACAAACCTTCTCCCTTCGGTATTTTTAAATTTTTAATTTTGCTCCGAAAGGTTTTCCTTGGCTGGTGCTTTTCAGTCTGAGAACACGAGGAGTGTATGTAAGGAATGGCTCCTTTTAAGTGCTTATTGGGAATGACTTGAGTTTGTGGCATCGGCATCGGCTGGCTTTCGCCTGTTGCAAATGAAAGAAAAGAAAACCCTGAAGAGCAGCAGAAGCACAAGATCAGCAGGTGACATCTTGCTGGCCAAGGCCCAGGAGAAGACGCCCCCTCCCATTGTATGAAGAGGAGCTGGCTAGGCTGGCACTAGGCTAACTCAATGGTAGAACCTTTTCAGACCTGATTCCTTGTATCTCCGGGTTGGACTGGAAAGGACTCCTACTTGAAAGAACCCCAGAGAGCCTCTGCCAGTGACTGTCAAGAATAATGAGTTAGAAAGGCCAAAGGTCTGACAGTTCCTGATGTTCCTGCGTTGCTGCTGGAGGCAAAGAATGAGATGTTACCATCTACTCCCATTCTACATACAAAAACTGGCTGGTTTGAAAGTTGAATCTTACATTTAACACCAGCAATGGGATAGTGTCCACCATTGAGATGGGAAGACTACATCAGAGGGTACACAATAGCATACATAGCTCTGATGACCTGCAGAAGGGAATGGGTGAGGGTGCTCAGTAGGAATGGAAAGGGGACTGCCACTGCTGCTTGCTCCCCCACCCCTGCATCTTCCACCTAAGGCAATCACCTCACTTTCCCTAATGGTAGGACCTGCCCTGTGCAAGTACCATGCCTGGTTTCTTTTTCTGAAGGCTATAATACAGGTGTTATATACTGAATTGAATAGGATCCAAACTGCAGCAGTCTGATTGGTCCTAGAACAATAGGCTCCAAAAGGCAGCAGTCTGATTGGTCCTATAACAATAGGATTCAGAATACAGCAGTCTGATTGGTCCTATAACAATAGGATTCAGAATACAGCAGTCTGATTGGTCCTAGAACAATGCAGCAGTATGATTGGTTAGCAGGAACCACCCAATCATGCTCCAGATAGAAGTGAATCCACAACCTGATTGGCTTACAGTAGAATTCCGGAATTAGCCAATCATGTGCAGCCCATTGTGTAAATAATGTATATAAAGCAGATACTTTGAGGGGACATTCATTCATTCCTCCTCACCACTATGAGCTGAATAAAGAGCATGAAATCACTTTGCAACTCTGAGTATATTTCACTGGCAACGAGGATGGGATCCCGCTGAGCTGACTGCCACACACAGCACCGCAGCACCGCCACCTGCCGCACCGCTGCCTCGCACCGTGTATCCAGGCTTCAGCTCCGGGACACAAGGAACTCAGAATGGCAACCGACAGCAGCTTCTCGCCGTTCAACCCAGCATCTGGAGACTGGGAAGCGTACGCCTCCCGTTTCACCTTCCTCCTAGAAGCCAAAGGGGTCACCGATGAAGAAGACGCCAAGAAGAGGGCAATATTCTTCAGCGTCTGCGGAGAGGAGACGTTTGAAATCGCCCGGGCTCTCCTTGCGCCTGAAGACGTCGCTACTGTTCCATACAAAACAATAATGGAACAGCTAAAGGGGCACTTTTCGCCACAGCCCTCAGTGGTGGCTCGTTGAAATGCCTTCTACGCAAAGCGGCAAGCCCCTGGGAAACCATAACTGGGTTTGTGACCTCTCTCTGCCAAGCCGCCCGGTTCTGCAACTTCTCAAAGCTGGAGAACATGCTTCGTGACCGCCTCGTCGGCGGCCTGAAGGATGAGAAGCTGCAATGACGCCTCTACGCTAAGAAGGACCTAACGTTCCAGGTCGCTCTGGAGGAGGCCCTGGCAACGGAAGCTGCCGAGAGGTCGACGCAAGAGGCACGGCCGAGCCAGCCGTCCCAACCGAGGGTCCACCACGAAGACCTCACCGACGACTCAGGATCCAACAGGGAGGAGGTGCACCGAGTACAGCAGTGCACTCAAGCAGCCCACACACCACAGCTGCCTCGACGAGAAGGAGGGAACTGCGCAAGCTGTGGAGAAAGTCACGAGAGGAGGACCTGCCGTTTCCACAACGCAGAGTGCAGGCAGTGCAGAAAATCGGGACACATCGCCCGGGTGTGTCGGGCTCGGCCCACCCGACGCCAGGCATCAGATGACCAATCCAAGAGCCCCAGGTCCCGGGGCCCAACGCACCAAGTCAAGCTCACGGACTTCCAGGTATACCAGTTGCCTCACCCCAATGTGGAGAAAATTTATGTTGACGTACAGATAGAGGGGGCCCTATGCCGCATGGAGCTTGACACGGGTTCAACTCTATCCATAATCTCGGCAAGGACCTTAAGGAAACTGTGTCCTACTGGGGGTCCCAAACTCAGGCCGGCCCCATTCACCCTCCGGGACTTCCAGAAACGTAAGGTCCCCACAATGGGGGGTGGGGACCTTCAGGGTGCAATACCGAGGGTGGACGCGGCAACTGGAATTGCTGGTGGTCAAGGGCCCCTACATTAGCTTACTGGGATTGGCATGGTTTGGACCACTGGGGCTAGCCGTCACCGGGGTGAACCACACTAGCTTACAAGTGGACGTGGACGCCATATGCAAGGAATTTCCGGGGGTTTTCGATGGGAAATTGGGACAGTAAACGGGCCCCCCCATTGCTCTACAGCTTGACCCCGCAGTACGACCGGTCAGGCTCAATGCCCGCCGGGTCCCGTTCGCCCTTAAACCCCGTATAGACGAGGAATTGGACAGGCTCGTGGAGCAAGGAGTGCTGGAGCCGGTGCCTAATGCCCCCTGGGAAACCCCAATCGTCACACCCGTCAAGCCTAATGGTTCGGTCCGCATCTGCGCAGACTACAAATGTACCATAAACAAGGCCCATGCATACCCAGTGCCAGTGGTCAGCCATGTTCTTGCCACCCTGGCTGGGTCGAAAATTTTTGGCAAGCTGGACTTGGCCCAAGCATATCAACAGCTGCCAGTAGATGAGGCCACAGCAGAGGCACAGATGATTGTGACGCACAGAGGAGCATTCAGGGTAAAGCGGCTGCAATTCGGTGTCAGCGTGGCACCAGGCATATTCCAGAATCTAATGGACTCTCTACTTAAAGGGATTCCTGGCGTCACCCCCTTCTTCGATGATGTGTTGATTGCCGGGCCCACACCAGAGGAGTTTGAGGACCGCCTCCGCACCGTTCTGCACCGTTTCCAGACGGCGGGTCTCAAAGTGAAGCGGGAAAAATGTCTACTAGGAGTGCCTCAGGTGGACTTTCTGGGATTTATGGTGGACGCAGAAGGGGTCCACCCGACTGGGGACAAGGTACGGGCCATTTGTGATGCCCCAGCGCCCAAGAACAAGACTGAACTTCAGGCCTTCTTGTGACTATTGAACTTTTACCATTCCTTCCTTCCCCACAAGGCGGCGGTAGCGGAGCCCCTACACAGACTCCTGGACAAGCGGGCCCCTTGGGTGTGGGGCCAGCGCCAGGAGGCCGCATTCCAGGCAGTCAAGGACTTGCTTGTCTCAAACTCGGTCTTGGCACACTTTGACGAGAGGCTGCCGGTGGTGCTAGCATGCGACGCCTCGCCCTATGGAATTGGCACTGTCCTGGGACACCAACTCCCGGATGGAAGAGAGGTACCAGTGGCATACTTTTCCCAGACACTCAACGCAACCGAGCGGAACTACTCGCAAATCGACAAGGAGGGTCTGGCAATCGTGAAGGGAGTAAAAAAAATCCACGATTTCTTGTACAGGCGGCCCTTCACCGTGGTGACTGACCACAAGCCGTTGCTTGGCTTGTTTGCCCCTGAAAAGCAGACCCCCCAAGTGCTGTCTCCTCGCGTCCTCAGGTGGTCAATTTTCCTTGCCAGCTACCAGTATGCACTGATTCACCGTCCGGGGAAGGCGATGGGCCATGCGGACGCCCTCAGCAGGCTACCACTACCGGAAACAGGCCCCGACCCAGCACCTGCACAAGAGGTTATGAGCCTGGAGCTGCTTCCCGACCGTCCCATTCAGGCACAAGAAGTTGCACACCATTCCAAGAAAGATAAGGTCATCTCCCGGGTCCTGGACTGGGTGTGGAGGGGATGGCCCAGCAGCAGCCCCGGGCCAGAATTCGCCGGCTACACAACCCGCAAACATGAACTGTCGGCCCACAAGGGGTGCCTGTTATGGGGAAGCAGGGTCGTTGTTCCCCAGCCCCTCCGCAAAAGGGTCCTCACAGCCCTACACGAGACACACCCAGGGGTAGTAAGAATGAAGGCCCTTGCCAGGAGTTATGTGTGGTGGCCGGGGATCGACGGAGAGATATGTGCGATATCGATCTGCCGAGCTTGATCGATGAGCCGTGACCTCTGATTGCTTTACGATCGCCAATCAGCAGTTTATAATGGGTCCGGCACACTTCTTCAAAAGCTGCGCCACTGTTGCTCCCTTCAGGTCACGGCTTAGCAGAGTAGAACACAGCGGTGTAAAGCAGTCTTACTTCCTTCAAGCAAGCATACACAGACAGCTCCGTCTATTTACAGCTCTTTATTGAAACATTTCAGCAACAAAGTCCATCACTGCTGGCAGCCATTGCAAACATGTCTCTCTCTCTCAGATTCACAGAGAGAACTGAACATACAGGAAACAAGCTCCTCCTCAGCTTCTAAAACTGACGTCAGTAGGTGACGCACTCACTCAGAACACTTAACCATTTAAGTTCTGAACTATCACACCTCCCCTTGCGTCCCTACCTGACACCTGTGGAACATCTTCAGTAACACCTTGTGAGATCAATCCCATCCCCAATGCCTCGTGCCCTCCCTTGGCAGACCTGTTTGGCATTTGTGGAACCACCTCACAATTCTCAGAATCGCACTGTGCGAAACTTACCCACGCACCTGTGGCCTGGTACCTCTCAGGTGGAATACCCTTGGTTGTGCGACTGGATCGCCTAGGCACAAACTCAGGTGTTTCCTCTGGCTAACCGTCGCCAGCAGGTGTGACCTCTGCATCACGGGATTCCCCCTCTGACTTAAAGCGTCTTCGAATCCTCTCCATTACACTCACAGGAGAACTAGGCTCACTCTTGGGCTGTCCTTTTACAACTTGTGGAGACGCCCCATCCAGCTCCTGACTCTGGTCAGTGAGCTGATCGTCAGCCTCTCCTTCCTCCTCATCAGAACTGTCTTCTGGATCAGAGAGACAATCTGAAAGAAGATCACGCTGGACAACAATCTTTGGCTTCTCATCCTCCTCAAAGAATTCAGCGTGTTTACTGATCAGCACCTTACTCTGATCACCTGACGGATAAGCAAACCGCCATGCACGAGCTTCTGGCTCATACCCACAGAAGATCATTTTCTGGAACTTGGCTCCATCTGGCCCTTGCAAAGCCTCAGGCACCGGCACAGATGCAGGTGATCCAAACTTGCGCAGAAAATGAACCTGGGGTTTTCTGCCATTCAACAAAGAAAACGGTGTGTCACCTACCAGCGAATTGTAGGTCCTATTCCAGGTGAAGCATACGCATCTGGTTGCCTCCAGCCAAAACTTAGGAGGTAACCCAGACTCTGTAAGCATCACCTGTGCTGCTTTGACCAGAGCCTCACTTCTGAGCTCTGCCACCCCCCTCTGCTAGGGATCTGTAACTGTGTGACGTATCCCTTTCTTGTGAAAGAACTTCTGCAGAGCAGAACCAGTGTACTTAGCATTTCTGTCACTGATGATCGCTTGCACTCTGGTGGAGAACCTTAGTTCCACTCCCTCAATCCAGCTCCTGATCAGCTGTGCTGCATCCTCCTTGGATTTGAGACCAAAACTGCAGGAATTCTGCGAAAAACTGTCTTGAACCGTTAGCAGAAACCTGGCCCCTCCCAGACTCTTTTCCTCGACAGGACTGAACAAATCTATGTGTACCAGCTCAAAGGGTTTAGTGGTTACCCTTTCCACCTTCGGGTAACTGCACCCTTTTACCTCTCTCTGTCTGCAAGTGTCACAATTAATGGCACTTCCACAATTTTTAATTCTACAACCTTTTGTAACCTCAGGCAGAGTCTGCAAGTCCTCTACTGACCCATGAATTGTTCTCTGATGCCATGCGCATGCACATGTGACATGAGCGGGAATTGTAGTACGCTGATTGGGAACTGTAGCACGCAACGCTTGTGCTTTCTCAACCTTCCCTTCACTCCCAAGAGACGTTTTAAGAACGAAAAGATCATTCTGTCCCCTTTTCACTTCGACAAGGCGTTTCCCTCCTCTGGAAATTGTGCAGAAATCCCCCCTGGAAACAAACCTGGAAACCCTTTTTTAACAAATAAGGCACAGATAACAAACAATGATGCACCTCTGGAACAATACAAAACTCCATCGTTTCCTGCAAAACAGAAAGATAAACATTAGCAAACTTAGAAATCTTTGTTCTTTGTCCATTTGCGAACTTAACAGTTTGTCCTTTTGGAACTGCCTTGCAATTCCACATCTCGACTGCAGGGGTCTCTGGAACCATGTTGCAGTTAGCTGCAGAGTCAATAACAAAGCAGAGCTCAGAATTTTCCACACGACTGTCTTCGAACAAAGCCATGCTCGCAGAGACTTGATAAGACTCTTCCTGTTGTTTACCACGACCACCTGGTTCAGTTCCACGCCTGCCTGTCTTCCCAGGCCTGTTGCCATGGAAACCCGCCTGGTTCCCATGAGAAGTGTCCTTGGCAACATCCTGCCGCGCCTGTGTGCTCCGGTGGGGGCAACTGCCACGCAGATGTTGAACTCCAGTGGAAAAACACTGCCTGGGGCTCCTCCCAGCTGGCCTGGCCTTCCTCCTTCTGGAACGGCGCCTCCCACCAGCCTGGCCCCTCCTGAAGCTGCTCTTCGCTTCAGCACAAGTGGAAAGTCCTTTAAACTTGCCTTTGGAACTCTTCGCCCCCCCCCCGATCTGCGCACCAGCGCTCCTTGAGGCTGATTCAGGAATAAGGGCTACTAGTCCAGCGTCACCGGGGCTCTGGCCTTCCGCTGAAGCTTCACACAAACCCTTCAGCACATCCCAGGCAGCCCTCGCAGATTTCACACCCTCCAAGTAGGGTCTCAGCGATGCATGAACACATGCTCTCAGCATATCAAGCTCTCTTTGCTGGCTATCTTCAGGCAACGCAGCTTCACAGCCTGCAACGTCTCCAGCCGCTTTGGCACTGGGTGGTGGTGGTTGTGGCTCCCTTTGGCTTGCTTCCCAAAGCCCATGGACCAGGAACCAACCCCTTATTCTTTGCCTCCAGGTTGCCCAACTCTTTAGAGTTAGGGCTTCCACCGGTATCTCCTGGCTCTCTGCCATCTTCTCCCGTTCTCCCAAGGGGCCCAAGCTTACTTACAATCAGTTTCAGCTTCTCTGGCTCTCCCTTCTCCGTGGAGAAACGATTCCAGCTGCTCTTAGCTCCCAGCAGCTATCTCAGCAGCTTCCTTGCCTCTCAGACGCAGGCAAAAACCTCAATCTGCCTTTCGACATCAGGCGAGACTCACTGAAAGCAGCCTCCGACCTCCGGCCAGCTTCCGTTTCTCAGATCGCCAACTTCAAAGGCATTCCGGTAGCTCCATAGCGACAGTTTTACGAGCGTTGGCTGACCTCCCATAACCTGTGCGATATCGATCTGCCGAGCTTGATCGATGAGCCGTGACCTCTGATTGCTTTACGATCGCCAATCAGCAGTTTATAACGGGTCCGGCACACTTCTTCAAAAGCTGCGCCACTGTTGCTCCCTTCAGGTCACGGCTTAGCAGAGTAGAACACAGCGGTGTAAAGCAGTCTTACTTCCTTCAAGCAAGCATACACAGACAGCTCCGTCTATTTACAGCTCTTTATTGAAACATTTCAGCAACAAAGTCCATCACTGCTGGCAGCCATTGCAAACATGTCTCTCTCTCTCAGATTCACAGAGAGAACTGAACGTACAGGAAACAAGCTCCTCCTCAGCTTCTAAAACTGACGTCAGTAGGTGACGCACTCACTCAGAACACTTAACCATTTAAGTTCTGAACTATCACAAGATAGAGGCCTGGGTCAAACACTGCCAGGCCTGCCAAGAATCCAGCCCAGATCCCCCAAGGGCCCCAGTCCAGTCCTGGGAGTCTGCCCGAGCACCATGGTCATGCCTGCATGTGGACTTCGCTGGCCCCTTTCAGGGGAAAACATTCTTCATAGTGGTGGACTCCTACACCAAATGGCTGGAAGTCGCACTGGTACCGTCCACTTCTACGTACGCAGCCATCCGGGTACTACGCAGGCTGTTTGCAACCCATGGGCTCCCTGACACTCTCGTCTCAGACAACGGGACGGCATTTACGTCAGGAGAATTCCAAACCTTCACAGCGCAGAATGCCATCCGCCACATCCGTTCGGCGCCATTCCACCCTGTCACCAATGGCCAAGCAGAACGCATAGTGCGGACCACCAAGGACACTCTTCGCCGCATGACGCAAGGGGATTGGGAGTACCGCCTTGCTACATTCATTCTAGCACAGCACAGCACCCCCAGCTCAACAACTGGCCGGAGCCCCGCTGAACTACTAATGGGTCGGTGCCTGGCAATCAGATTGGACCGCCTTCACCCCGATAGAGCTCAGGATGAGGCAGTGGTGGGGGAAGGCAAGAACTCCCGGACCTTTGAGGCTCAGGACCCAGTGTATGCAAAGAATTTTGGGACAGGCCCAGCATGGGTACCCGCCACAGTCACCAGGGTCACTGGCCCCGTGTCGTATGAGGTGCTAACGAATGGGGGGCAATGCTGGCGCCGCCACTGCGACCAGATACGGCGATGATTCCCAGGAGAAAACCAGGAGGAGGAAAGGGCAGAGGAGTCCCATGGGAACAGAGGGGCAGTGAGGCCCATAGAGCACAAGGGGCCAGCAGGAGAGGCAGAATCAGTAAATACAGAGAGGACCTGCGAGGCCGAAAGGACACCTGAACCAGAACCACGACTGAGCGAGCCGGTTGCGCCAGACCAAACAGCCCCATCACAGCCAGCATCCTTGGAACACGAGCCAGAACCTGAACCCTGGACCAGGGAACACCCCAGGCTGCAGCACACACGTAGGCCGCCGGCGTACCTCGAGGACTATGAATGCGACCTCCCGGGCAGGACTGGAACTTAGAGGGGAGGGGTGTTATGTACTGAATTGAATAGGATCCAAACTGCAGCAGTCTGATTGGTCCTAGAACAATAGGCTCCAAAAGGCAGCAGTCTGATTGGTCCTATAACAATAGGATTCAGAATGCAGCAGTCTGATTGGTCCTAGAACAATGCAGCAGTATGATTGGTTAGCAGGAACCACCCAATCATGCTCCAGATAGAAGTGAATCCACAACCTGATTGGCTTACAGTAGAATTCCGGAAATTAGCCAATCATGTGCAGCCCATTGTGTAAATAATGTATATAAAGTAGATACTTTGAGGGGACATTCATTCATTCCTCCTCACCACTATGAGCTGAATAAAGAGCATGAAATCACTTTGCAACTCTGAGAATATTTCAACAGGCATCCCCAAACTCGCCCCTCCAGATGTTTTGGGGCTACAATTCCCATCTTCCCTGACCACTGGTCCTGTTAGCTAGGGATGATGGGAGTTGTAGTCCCAAAACATCTGGAGGGCCAAGTTTGGAGATGCCCGCTATAATATAAAGAGCAGTCAATTCTACGTCTTTGGAACTAGCACGACTCAATAGATTCTGCTGTAGAAGAAATTCAAATGTTTACACAGAGTAGGAACCCAAAGTTTCCCCACCTGAACTTGCTAGGTACCATTTTACATAGAGGTCATTCTGGTTTTGCAACCAGGTGTTTGCACAACAGACAGCTGCAGCCAACCACAGTTCCCCGGCAAGTGTACTTTTAGTAATACACAATTGCAAACACATTTGCTGCATTTGCACTTTATATTTTTTAGTGGGCACTCATAAAACATTTTAGGTGTACACCTAAATTGCAACAAGGAAGTGACCTTGGAGAACTTAACTCTTATGAAATACAATATTGATGACCCAGTTGAGATAAGGAAGTGGCAGCATATCAAACTGCAATTAGGAGGGAGACGGCCATCCAAAATCTTTGAGCTGTCATCATAATTTATTGCAGGACCACTTTGAAGGAGGGGACATAACTAGAGAGAGCCTACCAGAGCTTGGCTAGAGATTTATGTGGGGCATGATCCAGACATGATCCAGATGTACTTTGATGTTCTTTTGATATTAGCTGATGGGTGGTGGGAGTGTGATTTGCTCCCACAAAGAAACAATTGGCAACTCACCTTAAGCTCCCAGTTGTTCCTTTGAAGCCCCATCCTCACCTGCTCCACACCTGGCATCATGCATAACATCTGGTGTAGGGTGTGTGTGTGTGGCTATGCCATGCGATGTAAAGACAGGTAAGGGCACAGCTTCAAAGGAAAACAACTGGGAGCTTGAAAGGAGTTCCTGATTGTTGCTTTGCTGGAGTAAGGCATCCTGCCAGCACCCATCAGCTGATGTGTGGTGGCAACCCACATTGCTGCTTCTTCCTCAGTTTCAAAACAGGAGGTTCAAAGAGCGGTGCAGGGCTGTTTGCAAAAGGACACAATGTACCTGGAAGTCCCAGCGATCAGGGCTTTGAAGAACAGCATCTTAGTAATGCCAGGTGATTGACAGGTGGGAGGCCCTGCCCCGCTGTCAAATTAAGCCTGGCCAGGATAGAATGATATACATCTGGTCCACCAGCCAGAAAAGGGTTCCTTGCTCCTCCTCTAACTGATTGCTATCCCTTGAATCGGGAAGGAAATTGCCTTCCAATTAGACTTGTTTCCGATGTTTCCCTTCCTGTAGAATGTAGCTTATGTCAGTTGCCGAAATTGTCTGAAGCAATCTTCAGACTGATTGGCCTATACTGCTGTGTTTTTCTATCACGCACCAGTCTGTCACACAGTGATCTGGTCTGCACAGGTCAGTCTTCTTTTGCACAAGGGAAACGGGCTTTTTTTAATTCCGTAGCGGTCACCAAATGCCATCTTAAGTAAGATTGGCACAGTAGAGTTTGTAGCCAAAAACAACCCCCTTGGGGCCCAGTTAATCTGTGAAAAGCAAAATAACGTCCAGCACTTCAGTTCTTTCTCTACAATAACTCCCACTGTCAGCAAAATCAGTGACATAAGAGTCTGGGTATCTTGCTTTTCATTTTTCTTTTCTAACATTTTGTGCCCACATGCTTTGCAGTTTGACCTGGGAATGAAGAAGAAATTGTCTGCGTCTTGGCATGAGCCCTTGAAACAGAGGAGGAGGAAAAGGGAGAAGGAAGAAAGGAAAATAGCAATTCAATAAGCTGAACACAAAGGGTCAACGCGGTCAATGGTCAGTTTGATGAAGGGGTGTCCAATACCCTCATTAGATGCAGTAGGCTTAAGCATAATGAAAAGGCTTGAGATATATCTATGTATTTCCACTCAGCACAGCACAGCGTGTCCTGAAAATTCCTCTGAATTTACAACCAGCGAATGAAAGGGAAACTGTTCCCTGCACAGACAATGAGCTTCACACTGACTCAAAGAAGCCTGACCCCAGGACCACCCCAAAAACACTTCCATTCCTGTCTTCCAGGCCTGGCCAAGAAACCAGCTAGTGCCAAATGCCCTGGAGATAATCATTCCTTTGTTTGGGTTCTGCTTGGCACAAATTTCTAACTGCTCTCCAACATGAGAATTTGGATGCTGGCTCTGGCATTCATCGCTTGAGGCACGGGTGGGCATCTTGTTCAACGGTGAAGACCAATGTCAGAAGGGCTATGGCTGCATGTTTCGGCTGAATACAGTAATGCCAAATTTACAATTGATAGGTGGGGTTTTTGGGTTTTTTTGTTTAGGGCAAAGGTTGCCTAGTGTTGTCCAAACCTTCCCAGTCTGGTTTTAAAAGCCCTGGATACAAATGTCTGTTTAAGACTGAAAATGTCATTTCACTGATGCCTACTATAGATGGTCAGTCAAACAGTACAGTTGTACCTTGGCTCCCAAATGCCTTGGGGGGAGGGGGAAGTCAAGCGTTCCAGCTCCCGGATGATCGACAACTGGAAGTGAGTGTTCTGGTTTTCGAACGTTCTTTTGGAAGCCAAAAGTCTGATGGGGCTTTCGCATCTTCTAATTGGCTGCAGGAGCCGTGCTTTGGAAGTCGGATGTTTCAGAAGTTGAACGGACTTCTGGAATGGATTCTGTTCGACTTTAGAGGTACGACTGTATTGCCTATAACCACTATTGCACTAGCTGGAATTGGGTGTCCTGTCATAAAAACATGATATCCTGTTGACCCAGACCAATCTTATTTACCACAATGGCCAACCGGATGCTTCTGAGAAGCCCAACCTGGACAGGGGAGACATTCTCCTCCTATTGCTCCCTAGAAATTAGTATAGTGTCTGAACCTGGAGGTTGCCTATAGTAATCATTATTGGAAGCCATTGATAACACTACCTACAGTTCCAGTTACAGATAGGTAGCCGTGTTGGTCTGCCATAGTCAAAACAAAAAAAATTCCTTCCAGTAGCACCTTAAAGACCAACTAAGTTAGTTCTTGGTATGAGCATGCACACGAAAGCTCATACCAAGAACTAACTTAGTTGGTCTTTAAGGTGCTACTGGAAGGAATTTTTTTTGTTTTGACTACCTACAGTTGTCCAACCCAGTTTTAAAGCTTTCTAAACTAGTCGCATCACCGCATCTTGTAGAAAGGCATTGAATGAATTACCGTAATGATGTGTTGTGTGAGGAAGTGCTTCGTCTTGAGAATCAATTTAATTGGGTAGCTCTTATCCTATTCAACGCACACATAGAGAAGGGTCAGTCAAGTCCTTGCATCTCCCCTGATTCGGGGGCTGTAGATCTGTAGAGTTGAAAGGGGACTCAAAATTATCTAGCCAGACATGCTACAGATGCAAAAACAAACAAAACAAAAACCCACTACACAGAATCCTAGATTTCTTGTTTTTATTCTTGTTGAAATTAGGTTATTCTTTTTTTAACCAGCAGTTTTGTGTTACAGTTTTTAACACTCTGTTGCTGCTTGAAGTGAAGGCACACAGTTGACACTGCTACAACCAAGATGAATTGTGTTGCCGAGTAAATTAATTGTCATTGTCCTGGGTTTCTAAAAAGTGGATGCTATCCATTATAAGATGCTGCACAAATGTTGACTGGTAAAAAAAAAAATGGGGGGGAGAATTAATGTTACATCATGTCTATTTTCTATTTGAAGGGCAGGTATTTTGTGATATTTTCGAGTACCCTTCATTCATTTTAAGTAGATATAGATAAATGTGGTATTGTGTCCCTGAGAAAGAATGTTCGCCAATCATAGTGGTTAACCTTCACATAAGAGAGCCAGTGTAGTGTAGCAGTCACAGTGCTGGACTAGGACCTAGGAGTCTGGGGTTCGAATCATCACTTGGCCATGAAGCTCACCCAGTGACCTTTGGGCTAGTCATCAGCTCTCAGCCTCACAAGGTTCTTGTGTGGGTAAAATGGGGAGGAAGAGAACCATGTACAGTGGTACCTCGGGTTAAGTACTTAATTCATTCTGGAGGTCCATTCTTAACCTGAAACTGTTCTTAACCTGAAGCACCAGGTTTAGCAAATGGAGCCTCCTGCTGCCACTGCGCCGCTGGAGCCCGACTTCTGTTCTTATCCTGAAGCAAAGTTCTTAACCTGAAGCTCTATTTCTGGGTTAGCGGCGTATGTAACCTGAAACGTATGTAACCCGAGGTACCACTTTATGGGAAATGCCGGATATAAATGTAACAAATAACTGAATGATCTTTTTTTGAAGCACCCATTGAAGGGCTGCCTATTCATCCACTCCTCTTCAGAAACAGGCATCTGAGAGCATTTTAACTTTATACACAGCTGCAGTGGGAAGATGGTTCCTCTCCAGCTGCCTCCTGATGTAGCTCAATCATGCTCTGTGTTACTCCAAATAAGGATTTCCCCCACGCAACTGCCGTTCACTGGCTACCTGGCATGTTCCATGTGCCCTCCTCCAGTGCTGGGCATCCTCCAGTCTCGCCATTTCATTTGCCAGGCTGTCTTGGCCAAGCCATGCCCACTTTCCATGCATATGGAATCTTATTTGACACCAGGTGTGGGGCAGGTAGAGACATGGCCGCATTTTGAACGTGGGGTTTGCAGGTGCCTTTGCAAAATCTAGCTGCCAACTCTCAGCTAGACAACTGTCATAGTGCCCAAATCATTAATTAGTTGACAGTCAGCAGGTATTAAATCATCAAGAGTTGCTGAAACTCCCAGTACCAAACTAACAAAAACGGGAGTGTGCATGAGTGAGCCTTAACTTTGTGGTATCTCTATCATTTCTCTCAAATGCTTGAGAAGAAAAATTCAAAATGAGTCCAGCGTCGTCAGAATGAAATGGTTTCTTCCAGTAAATGTATTGCCACAGAGATTTATGGTCTGATTTCTGAGATTAAAGGCTAGGAGAGGATTGACACTGGACTACCTCTGGAAAATGTTATGGACTGACATTGATCACCAGGCACTTCTCATTTCTTTCCCCCCTGCTCTGAACTCTGAAAGAGCTGACTGACTGATTCCACTCCTGCCCCCAGTGCTGCTTTGTGGGCAGAAAAGCAGGGAAGGAGAAGACTCTAGTTGGTTTACACCAATCAACTAGAATTAGAAAGAGTGAATTGTCCCATTTTGGGTTGGTCATGATTAGACTGGGGTGTGGGGTACCCATATGAGGTGGCCATTTATGTAATCATAGTAATACTTAGTTGTTCAAAAGATTTCTAATACTTAGTTGTTCAAAACTAATACTTAGTTGTTCAAAAGATTAACAACTAAGTATAACATTTGGCTGCTGTTCCTTCGTTCAGGCAAAGACATCAATATGTAAGTGGTCAAAATAATCCTATATTTATTGCACAGTTTCTTCAAAAACAGCTAAGTAAATGGATTTGGGGGCTGATGAACCTCTGAAGAGAGACACATTAGTATTTATTCCAAGCTCTTAGAAAAGACAATTGGAATAACTTTGGTTCTGGGGGAGTTTAAAGAAATTTCTTTTGAAATGTTGTCAATCTGTGAATCTTGATAGCAGATTTAGGCACATTGATGAATAGGTGACATTTAACATTCTCCTTTCATTATGCAGGCAATGACATTTACCAGGTAAGAGATCAAGACTAGTCATATTTAATTGTAGGTTTCTTCGTATAAAAAGGTAGGTACATGCATTTTGGGGAACTGGGGAGGAAACGTGCAAGGAAACGCACGTGCTAATTCCAGTCCACAAACCTGAACATTTCCTTAACCTCACTAACTGTCCCCCACCTCAGCCCACAGATGCATACAGCCATCCACGAAAACACAGGAACACACCTTATTGTAAGGACAAATCCTCATCCACCCACTCATTCATCCCTGTATGCACACACATCCCTTCCTAAATGTGCGCACACACACCCCGTACACATACTCTGCCTCATTCACACACACAGAGAGAGCCTTCCGCATGCATGTGAGCATCTATAGACCTACACATCTGTCCACATGAACGTGGGCACACCCTTCGCAACACGCCCCCCCCCGTCCGGGCACACATAAACCCCTCAAAAATAAAAACACACACCATACACCATTCCATAATGATACACTCATCCACACATGCACATTTCTATGCACACACCCTGTTTTACATGTGTGCACACACCCGTACATTCACAAATGAACCCCTGTCCATGCATACATGCACACACACACATACACCCACACAAGCTCCTTTCTACAGCCCCCAAGTTGATGGCCACCTCTAGATCTTGTGGTAGCAGGTTTCCATAGTTTAAATATGCAGCATGTGTTCCTGTAGGGTTGGAGTCTCTGTGGCTGAAGTGAAGTGGAATCATGTACAGACCAATCACTGGAGCGTGTCCCTGGACTACACTTGAGGCAGTTACTAATTATTTTACAACATTCATTAGTGACTTTTAAATCACAGTTACAGATAGGTAGCCGTGTTGGTCTGCCATAGTCAAAACAAAAATATTCCTTCCAGTAGCACCTTAAAGACCAACTAAGTTAGTTCTTGGTATGAACTTTCGTGTGCATGCACACTTCTTCAGATACGCTTCTTCAGGTATCTGAAGAAGTGTGCATGCGCACGAAAGCTCATACCAAGAACTAACTTAGTTGGTCCTTAAGGTGCTACTGGAAGGAATTTTTTTGTTTTAAATCACAGTTGCTCTTGTTGACAACTGTAGTCCTGTAGACCATCTCTCCAACCTGATGTCCTTCAGATGTTCTGGACTACAGTTCCCATCAGCCCTAGCCAGCATAGGAAGTGTAGCCGACAATATCTGGAGGGCACCAGGTTGGTGAAGGATGCTTTACAACTTCTTCCAATATATTTATTGTATGTTGGGCTACTGCCAGAATATATTATTTAATGCTCAGTTTTTTTATTGGTTGGCCAACAATGATTTTTATTGCTGGTTTGAAATTTTGTTGAGATGTTTTCTTTAAAGGGGGCTGTGTGGAATCACACCTAGGTGTTAAAATGTTCTTTGTTAAGCCCCAACATGCTCAGCAACACTAACTACCTGTTAAAACTTGTTCTCCTTCAGAAAGTGATTTCATTCTGATTGTAAAATAGCTGCCTGCAATTATGAGGAGCTAATGGAAACCTCATTAATTATTTTGGCAAGACAACATCTAACAAGATATTAGCTTCACTATCATGCAAAACTGATGAAGTTACAAAAAACATTTTAAACTGTCCAAACAAGAATTGCTATCACCAAAAAAAGAAACAACCTCCAGAGGCGTAACTGTGTTGGTCTGTTGCAGCAAAAGCAACAAAGAGTCTTGTGGAACCTCAAAAACTGACAAAAATTATTATGGCATAAGCCGTCTAGTGCTATAATGCTTGATGCTCCATTTCTGAAACAGCTATTCAAGTAACTCTCAAAGCACCTGTAAAATAGGAAACATCACCACTGGATTTTTTATTTTGTTTTACATAATTTGAATGTTCTTTTCTGCATCGTATCTGAGCTTTGTTATCCTTTCATGTAAGGCTTTCCGCAGCTTCTCTTTTAAACACTGTTATTTTTCAGTTTCCAGAACAGTGGTTGCATACACACTATATCTTCAAAGCACATTCTTTCTATATAGGTCCCTGTGCGCAGCGTTGAGCTTCTTCTTTTCACTGCGCACATTGGATTACCCACCCACTCTCCCTTTATTTAGGGTTTGTTTGCACTGACCTTGCTATGCCTGTCATGGGGTCATTTGCTTTGGAGCAGGGGCCTGGTAGGCATTTTACCATTTGGCTGATTGGCTGGTGCCATTTGGGTTTTGCCTACTGCGTAGCAAATCGTCACAACTTGTAAGTTGTGGTTAGGCATTGGTTAATTTTTTGGTTGGTGGAGGGGAAGAGGTTGGCTGTGCCTGCCCCTCCAATGCTGCTGCTGCAAGGGTATTCCATTAAAGGAATCCAGGGGCTTGCCATGGTTTTGTCCGTATCCCTGACAAAGGGCTAGGGCCATGCAAGAGCCCCAGGGAGCATTCGGGGAGAGGTGTGAGCCTGGCACCTAGCTTTTTCTCTCCCCAAAATTGCTTACCCTTACGGACTTCCGCACGGGTGTGGTTGTCAGTTCTGTTCCTACCTCCAAGTGGGAACAGATAGTCGCTAACCAATGCCTAAGCAACCACTCACTTACTGTAATTCAATAAAGTTGTGGCCAAAATCATGTATGCCAAAAACCAAAACAAAAATGATGTGTGAACGTGTTTTTATTCAGTGGGGTCTTGGGGGTCCTCAACACGCAAGGGGCCTTGTGGCACATTCAAGACTAACAATTTGCTTTGGAATAAGGTTTTGTGGGCCACAGTCCACTTCATCAGATGCATGAAGTGTAATCCTGAATTACTACCACAATACTCACCTGCAGTACCTCCTGCGGAGCCCACAAAAGGTCTCAGTAACAATACCTTCACAAATCCATGTAGCACCTCTGCTTGTGGTTAACGCTTAGCTGGAATGAAATATTCAACGCAGCAATAGAGAAATTAAAATAATAATTTATTTGTCAGACAAATAAATGAGAGGCTCAGTGGTATATGGTTACCAAGCTCTGGCCTGCCCTCCTGCCATTCTGGCCAGCACTTATATTCCCTTAATCCAGCCCCCTTTGCTCCTCCTGTGGCTGCCTCTGTCCAATCAGCCTGGTTGAAATTCCTATTGGCTGTTTGCTAGAACCAATCACAATAGATACACCCATTTCCTTCTATCCTTATAAGGGAGACAAAGAGCTATATATAAATGACAAATAAGTAATAATATATCTTACATGGAATCTTAATTACCAGCTCACCTCTTGCCCTCCTTGCCCTATTGCTTTCTAAAACAAATGGTTAATCTTACATTTTTATCTTCAAGGATCTTGAGTTAATCATCATTGAAAGATCTCCTTCATTTGAGGGTCTTTTAAACAAATGCCTGACAACTATATATCAGGAGTGTTCGATGGCGTCTCCTGTCTGGCAAGGGGGGCTAGGCTCATTTGCCCCTCTGGTCTCCTATTGCAATATGACTCTAAGAATCTAGCATTTCTTAAATCCTTTGCATAATTACATTTAAGCCAATATATTTAAGCTAATATATTTCATACATTATCATAGGTAGCCTTTTAAAAGAATAAAACCTTTGTAAAGTAAAAAGGAAGGAACTCAGTGAAAAACAGCTTTTAAAGAAGCCTCTTTTAGTTTACACCTCCCCCTTTCACCCTCTTCTCCAGCCTCAAAATAAAATAGGAAGAAGCTTCTTCTCCAGCCAAGCCAGTTGCCTTTCCCAACATTTTTAACCTTTTTAACTCTCTCAGTTTAAGAAAGAAACAGCTTTAAAAGATTTCCCAAAAATGCTCTCATTCAGCCAGCTAGATGTTTTTCCCCATTTGCTCCTGGCTTTAGAAAATACAGCTCAAGGTTTTGCTCAGAGGCCGAAGGTATCATTTTACTATTTGCCCATTCCTAATTGTGTTTTCTCAGCCTTTTTTATCTTCTGAAACATGCAGGATCAGTGTCCTTGCTCTCAGTCTGTAATTTCCTCTTTTTTTTTAAACGACTTTGAGAATTGTTTTTCCTGCTATAAATCAGGGGGCCTCCTTGTCTTAGGAGAATGGCCAAGGTTTTTTTCTGCCTGGCATGAAACATTTGAAAATCCTTTTTTTAAAGCTCATTTTAAAATACAAGCCTTGATTGAAATATATAAGCTTTGATAAAAATGCAGGCTTATAATTAGATGCCTCATTCCCCCCTTTCAAGCTCAAGGACCTTCATCCCAAGTGTCCTTGATAGCTTGACCTTCATCATATTCCTGAGGTAAAGCTCTGTATAGGGCCATGATATGAGGTAGAGTTTCATTTGAAACCATCTTGCTAATTGTACTTCTAAAACATGAAATGATACATGGCATCATACATAAAACCATTACTACTACTGTCAAGAAAAACAAGCAAGACAATAGTATCCCTTTGAGTCCTGCGACATTAGGTAACCAATTGGTGAGCCATCCCATATCCCATCCTTCCCATGTTTGTACTGGGACATGTGCTATATTCTCCATCTTTGTGGCCAACACACGGATTGCCTCACCATTATCTGAAATGTTAAAGCAACAGGCATTCCCTGTCAAGTTCAAGACTCCACATAGGCCTCCCTGCCTGGCAAGTACATAATCCATTCCCATTTTCAGCTGCAAAATGGCGGCTCTACTTTCATCCAACTGTTGTGCAATAAGTCTCAAACTCTGGGCCGTTGCATTGGTTACAAGTTCCACTACTGCTTGCAATCGAATTATTCTATTTAGATTATAAATAGGATCCCGTGCCCCTTGTATGAGCTCACCAGGATTCCAGGAGGCAGGATCATAATAGGCTATAATGCGCTCTGGTGGCCAATCATCAGTACCGCTCCAACTTTGGGTACTTCCTCCTGCTATATGAGAAATATCAGCGTTTCTTCGTGTACGCTTGACCGAACTAGTGGGCATAATCCACATTGGTGGTAATACCCATCCCAAGAAACAAGTCCCACTCCATTTGGAAGGGAGTTTCTTGTATGCCCATTCTCCACATATCCACCACAACCATCGGGTCTGAGGTTTTTGGTACGTGGAGTGCATAAGGCGAAATATCAAAAGGGGTAGAGAATTCACTGTGCAGTATGTTAGATTGCCTTTTTCTGTCACAGTTATGTTCCATACCACTTTCCATGCATGAATAAAAGGAGGTGCACAGGGCAAGGTATTCCGAGTTCGATACGTAGTACCGTTTGCCCAGGTTTGACTATTCTTAATATAATCCCAAGTATAGTGGCAATGAGAAGAGCCTATCATGGTAGGATCAGCTGCATCTGATGATTTATGCACACAGATTTCCCCTTGCACAGGTATAACTCGTATTGGTTTAGTTGAGTTCCAACCGGGGAAATTCTGTACTTCTGTTTGGTGTGGCATTTCGCTTACCATACCAATGGCACTTAATGGTATTGGTAATAAGGGCATACCTCCCTCTGAATCATCTGGCCCAAGAGAGCAAACAAGGCAATTAGTCCTATTTGCAACATTGGCTACCATCTCAGCTAAGCCTACCCACATATTGTGGTCATGGCGGAATCCATATTTAGCAAATTTGGTCAGATTCATGGACCCTTCCCCTTCCCAAGGGATCAGGATTAATAATGAAATCATGTTGATGTCTAGCATATGCATTCCTTCCACAAAAGATTACCTTATTGTGATAGCAAATAATTATTAGTCCCAATATAATTCCCCCAGTGACAGAAATGGGGAACCACCAAGACCAAAACATATATCCCGAGGATCCCCAATGAGTAATATCACTTATAATTGTTCCACAAGGGGGCAGTCAATCGATTGTATAAGAGAATCTTCCCGTTCACAGTAGCTGGTTCAGACGCTCCTCAAGCTTCAGGCGTGCGCAGGTCAGCCAGCTTCCAGGTTGTGGCTGCAGCAGGCCGGTCGTCAAATGTTGCCCGTGACCTAGCCCGTTCCCGGTAGGGCTAGATACAGGGGTTTTTGGAGAGAGTCAGTTTTAAAGGATTAGAGGGGTCACCTTTGCACGTCCAACTGCCTTCAGACTTCTTCAAACGAGAGTGATGAATCCAGGGGGTCACCTCAGCTACCTTCACCGCTGTTGGAGTAGAGAGCAAGACGGTGTAAGGTCCACGCCATTTAGGTGCAAGTGGATCGCGTTTCCACTCTTTCACCCATACGCTATCGCCAGCCTGGAACTGATGAATCGGCTCGGCAATGCTGCACGGCGTGCGTTCGAGGGCCCACCTGTTAAGAGAAACAAAAACACGGGAGAGAGATTGCACTTGTCCCTGTGTCACATAGTCTCCTATTTGTTTAAGATCAGCTGGAATATCCTGAACAAAGGAGGGCGGTCTCCCATACAGGAGCTCAAAAGGTGACAACTTAAGTCTTTTTGTGGGTGCACACCTAACACGAAACAGTGTTATGGGTAACACATCTACCCATCCCAATCCCGTTTCCTGGGTTAATTTAGCCAATTGGGTTTTCAGAGTCCGATTCATTCTTTCAGTTTTCCCTGAACTCTGAGGCCTATATGCTGCATGCAGTCTCCATTTCACTTGTAGGACTCGACATACATCTTGTACTACTTGATCAATGAACGCTGGCCCATTATCACTTCCAATGCATCTAGGTAATCCAAACCTTGGGATCAATTCAGTGAGGAGTCTCTTAGTTACCTCTCGTGCCTTTTCAGTTCGGGTGGGAAAAGCTTCAACCCATCCGGTAAGAGTATCTACAAACACAAGGAGATACTTGAATCCCTTAGAAGGGACCAGCTCTGTGAAGTCCACAATTAGGCTTTCCATGGGGACGTATCCCACATGCTGAATTCCAGGAGGTTGTACCGGTCCCTGCCTGGGATTGTTTTTAGCACAAAGAACACATTTCTGTGAAATGCAAGTTGCTAATTGTGATAGATTAATAATATACAACTTCCGACTGAGACTCTCTCTGGTTGCAGTACCGCCAAGGTGAGTAGATTCATGATAATTTCTTACAATTGTGCCTGCTAGATGATGAGGTACATAAATCCTATTGTCCGGCAGGATCATCCAACCGTCCTTCACAACCGCTCCTTCCTGTTCAGCCCACTTCCTCTCTTCTGGGGTATAGTGAGGTTTAACTTCTTCTGGAACTACCTCTGGTATGAGGGCTGCTATAAATCCTCCCACAGGCTTTTGGGCTGCCTCTCGGGCTGCTTTGTCAGCAGCATGATTTCCTCTGGTTATTGGATCCCTTCCTCGTCCATGACCTTTGCAGTGCATTACAGCAATCTGTTCTGGAGCCCATACTGCTTCTAACAGGATTTCTACTTCAGGTCCATATTTCAAGGCCTTCCCGTGGGCTCCGATTAGACCTCTTTCTTTCCATAGAGCTCCATGTGCATGCAGGGTTAAGAAGGCATATTTAGAATCAGTATAGATGTTTGCCTTACATCCAGCTGCCAATTGCAGAGCTCTAGTTAAGCCTATAAGTTCAGCTTTTTGTGCTGAGGTGCCAGCAGGCAAAGCTTCAGCTTCCACAACTTCCTCATTGGTGACCACAGCATATCCTGCTCGTCTGGCACCTTCATGCAGGTAACTGCTACCATCCGTATAATATACAACATCTGGATTTTTCAATGGCTCATCTTTCAGATCAGGTCTACTGGAATAAACTTCATCCATTATTTGGAGACAATCATGTGATTCTTCATCATCTACCTCTGGTAGGGGCAGCAAAGTCGCTGGATTGAGCATATTCACTACTCGTAGATGAATCCTGGGATTTTCACACAATAGGCCTTGGTATCTAGCCATCCTTGGGTTCGTTAGCCAATAACTACCCTTATATTCCATGAGTGTCAGAACAGCATGAGGTACATTCACATACATCGTCTGGCCGAAGGTAAATTTATCAGCTTCTTTGACAAGGCTTGCAGTGGCCGCTACTGCCCTTAGGCATGGAGGCCATCCTTTTGCTACTGAGTCCAATTGTTTAGACAAATAAGCTACTGGACGGTTCCAACTTCCTAATCTCTGGGTCAGGACTGCCGCTGCAATCCCATTCTGTTCATGTACATACAGCTGAAAGGGTTTTTCCGAATTAGGCAATCCAAGGGCTGGGGCCTCCATAAGTCGTTGTTTGATAACTAAAAAGGCTTGTTTCTGCTCAGGTCCCCATACGAATGGGTCCTTTTCTGCACCTCGAGTGCTTTCATGTAAGGGCTTGGCCAGACTGCTGAAATCAGGTATCCATAGTCTACAAAACCCTGCTGTTCCCAGGAATCCTCTAAGTTGTTTTCTTGTGGTAGGTTCCTTGATAAGGCAAATAGCTTCTTTCCTCTCTGGTCTCAATGCTCGTTGTTGGTGTGAGATGTCAAAGCCCAAATATTTGACCTTTTCTAAACATAACTGTGCCTTTTTCTGGGAAACTCGGTAGCCAGCTTCCCAGAGCAAGTGGAGCAGTTCCTCTGTCCCTTCTTTACAGGTATCAAAATCTTTTGCCGCTAGTATAAGGTCATCTACATATTGCAGAACCACCTTTTCTCCCGGTATTGAGGGGTAACTTGTTAGATCCCTCGCCAAGGCAGTGCCAAATAAAGTTGGGGAATTTTTAAATCCCTGGGGCAATCTTGTCCAGGTTAGCTGGCCTTTTGTTCCTGTCAAAGGGTCTTCCCACTGGAAGGCAAATATAGGTTGGCTCTGTGGTGCCAGCCGGCAACAGAAAAATGCATCTTTCAAGTCCAATACAGTAAAAAATGTTGCTTCTGGTGGTATCAAACTCAGCAAGGTATATGGGTTTGGTACATTTGGGTGCAAGGTCTCGATAGCCTGGTTTACGAGCCTCAAGTCCTGCACTGGCCTGTATTCATCTGTCCCAGGTTTTCGAACAGGCAAAAGGGGTGTGTTCCATTCTGATTGGCAAGGCTTAAGCAGACCATATTTTAATAGGCGGTCCAAATGTTTCTGGATGCCCTCTGCTGCTCGCCGGGGTAAGGGATATTGCCTTACAGATACAGGGGTAGCCATAGGTTTTAGGGTTACTACAATTGGAGCTATATTCTTAGCCATTCCTGGTGGGCTATTTTCGGCCCATACTCCTGGTGGCACCTGTAGAGTTCGGAGGAGCTTGTTTAATTCTGTATCCAATGTGGGTTGGACTTGCAAGGCTGACATTAGGCGCCATGATTGTTCCTTAGGTACTGAGAGGGTAATTATTCCTGCTGCTTTTGATGGCAGCTTCATTTCTGGACCTCGAGGAGTGAAGGTGATTTGGGCCTGCAATTTGGACAGCATATCTCTGCCTAAGAGAGGTATTGGACACTCAGGTATATACAAAAACTGATGGGTTAAACGATGTCCCCCAATCTGGCATTCCAAAGGTTGGAGGAAAGACCTCTTAGCTGACTGTCCAGTGGCACTTTTAATGACTACACTTTTGGATGCCTTTTTCTGCAATAGTTCTGGGAGTACTGAGTATTCAGCCCCAGTATCAATCATAAAGTCTATTAAATGGCTCCCTAATTGAATCGTGACCGTGGGCTCCTGGAAGCCTAACTTTATGGAGTCCGGTCGTTCCTAGTCTTGAGTAAAATCCTCTTCTGCCAGTCCAATGAAATTGTCTCTACTCCGTCCCTGTCCTGGTCTCTGATATCTTCCATCTCGGATCATTCCCCGTCCCCGTCCCTGGTTTCTTGGGCCGGAGCCTGGGCCTGGGCCTGGGCATACTTCTTCCAACCTCAAGGGTTCAGGACACTCCCGCTTCCAGTGACCCTCCTTCTTGCAATTTGCACATTGATTCCTTCCCAGTGGTGGATTCTTTCCCCGCCCTCTCCCTCCATTTAAGGGGCGGTGGTCTTGCTTCACTGCTGTGGCTAGCATCACCATCTTTTCCTTCTGCCACTTCTTCTTCTCTTGTTTCTCAGCCTCATCCCTATTCCGATAAACTCGGCGTGCAATGGCCATAATTTGGCTCATCAGCATCCCTTCCCATCCTTCTGATTTCTGAATTTTCTTACGAATGTCAGAAGCACACTGGGCCACAAATGTAGCAGTAATCATTCTGCTGTTTTCAGGGGCTTCAGGGTCAAAAGGAGTCCATATACGATAGGCTTCCTGCAGCCTCTCTAAAAAGTCTCCCGGACTCTCATTTGGTTTCTGTTCTACTTCTGAGACTTTAGACATATTAGTGGGCTTCTGACATGCCCTGCGGATACCTTGCACAAGCGTCTGGCGGTAGGTGGTAAGTCTGGTCAGGTGAATTGCATTGTTTGGATCCCAATTAGGATCTTCCAAGGGAAAGTTGTCTTGGAGATGACGGTCAATATTAAAAATATTTCCCACTCTGGCCTGCTCACGCAAATATATCTGTGCCTTTTCAATTATGTCTCTCCTTTCCTCAGTGGTGAAGAGAGTATTTAGGAGCTGGCGACAATCTGTCCAAGTAGGGCTATGAGTATTTACTATTGAAGTCACCAAGTCCATCATAGCCTGAGGTTTTTCTGCAAAAGATGGGGTGTGTGTTTTCCAATTCATCAGATCTGTAGTCGTGAATGGAATATATTGCAGGGTCGAAGTTCGAGGTGGCCGTGGTCCGGGTTGCCCATTAACCAGCACAGGCTCCTCAAGTGCATCAAATACTCTTCTAAGAGGGGCTACTACGTGACCTTTCTCTTCACTTTGCTCTAGGGGCCTCAAATCATAAGGGATGGTATCTGTTCCAAGGCGTTCTTTTAGCAGCTTTATACGCCTGGCTGTATTGCTTGCTGACCGATCAAGGTCTCCCTGTAACTTCTGTAATATTTCTCTGGGACTTGGATGTACAGGGGTTTGGGGTGGGCAATCAGTTGTTCCACTAAAGGAGACTGTAGATGGAGGTCTATTAGGAGTCACAGGTGGAATAACCACTTCTGCTTGGGCTTTATTATAGGACTCCAATGCCTCCTGAAGATATTTATCATAATCTATCAAGGAATCAAGCTCTGTGACTCCACCCCCATTATTCATTCCACTTTCTTGCCTTGGGGTTACAACTGGTGGAGTGTTTGGATTAGGCTCCCTTCGATGTGGAGCATAGGGTGGGGGTGGAAGCACCTCTTCCTCTGGCCCCTCAAAAATGGGTTTAAGTTTATTTGGCAAGATTCCTTTCCTAGCTTCGGCTTTTACAGCCAATAATTTGCATCGTTTGACTTTGCATTTCCTTATCCATGGAGGATTTTTATTTAATGTGCTCAGCCAGGAATCTATATATGGAAATTGTTCTGGGCACCCTCCAGTTTCTTTGGCGATATCGGACCAAAGTTTGTTTACTAAATTTATATCAAAGGTTCCCTGAGATGGCCATCCAGTAATTTGTTTTGGCCATTCTAGTTCACATAACGTTCTCAAGCGCTCTGGCGTCATTTTGACTCCATATGCCCCTGAGAAGGCTTTCTTAAAATTATTTAACATACACTCAAGAGGTGTATTTTCCCCCTTTGAACCCCCAACTCCCATTGTATGGCCCTGTGAAGTATCCACTCAGTCACTCACAGACGCACTTTGTGGGTTTCCTTGCCTAGTGAAGTCGCCTTACTAGGAACCGAAGTACTGCCCACTCCACACTCAGGTCAGCTACAGATTGCTCTGTACTTTCTCACACATACAATGCGCTGGATACTTCACCACACTCTACCTCCCAATTTTCCCTTTTCCTCCACCAGACCAACATCTGATGTACCCAACCACCTAGCGTACTCAGTTTCCCCTTACTGAGACGCAGAAGTTTGATCAAGACTTCTCTTCCTCCCAATTAATTGGAGGGCCAAAAATCCCTTTGTGCACTTACCCTTGGTTGGTTCCCTGTTTCCCCCGGTCCGTCGCCGCCAGTGAGCAGGGTATCAGACAGATGAGACTTCTGCGTTCCCCCTGGAAAAATTTACCAGTGCGCGCTGGGTAAGCAGTTTAGAGATCCTCTCTCTTGTACCCTGCCCAGTAGGGCGAAGGGGCTGCGTTCCAGCAGACCACTTATCCGAGTCACAGGGCACCATAAAATGTAGCACCTCTGCTTGTGGTTAACGCTTAGCTGGAATGAAATATTCAACGCAGCAATAGAGAAATTAAAATAATAATTTATTTGTCAGACAAATAAATGAGAGGCTCAGTGGTATATGGTTACCAAGCTCTGGCCTGCCCTCCTGCCATTCTGGCCAGCACTTATATTCCCTTAATCCAGCCCCCTTTGCTCCTCCTGTGGCTGCCTCTGTCCAATCAGCCTGGTTGAAATTCCTATTGGCTGTTTGCTAGAACCAATCACAATAGATACACCCATTTCCTTCTATCCTTATAAGGGAGACAAAGAGCTATATATAAATGACAAATAAGTAATAATATATCTTACATGGAATCTTAATTACCAGCTCACCTCTTGCCCTCCTTGCCCTATTGCCTTCTAAAACAAATGGTTAATCTTACATTTTTATCTTCAAGGATCTTGAGTTAATCATCATTGAAAGATCTCCTTCATTTGAGGGTCTTTTAAACAAATGCCTGACAACTATATATCAGGAGTGTTCGATGGCGTCTCCTGTCTGGCAAGGGGGGCTAGGCTCATTTGCCCCTCTGGTCTCCTATTGCAATATGACTCTAAGAATCTAGCATTTCTTAAATCCTTTGCATAATTACATTTAAGCCAATATATTTAAGCTAATATATTTCATACATTATCATAGGTAGCCTTTTAAAAGAATAAAACCTTTGTAAAGTAAAAAGGAAGGAACTCAGTGAAAAACAGCTTTTAAAGAAGCCTCTTTTAGTTTACACCTCCCCCTTTCACCCTCTTCTCCAGCCTCAAAATAAAATAGGAAGAAGCTTCTTCTCCAGCCAAGCCAGTTGCCTTTCCCAACATTTTTAACCTTTTTAACTCTCTCAGTTTAAGAAAGAAACAGCTTTAAAAGATTTCCCAAAAATGCTCTCATTCAGCCAGCTAGATGTTTTTCCCCATTTGCTCCTGGCTTTAGAAAATACAGCTCAAGGTTTTGCTCAGAGGCCGAAGGTATCATTTTACTATTTGCCCATTCCTAATTGTGTTTTCTCAGCCTTTTTTATCTTCTGAAACATGCAGGATCAGTGTCCTTGCTCTCAGTCTGTAATTTCCTCTTTTTTTTTTAACGACTTTGAGAATTGTTTTTCCTGCTATAAATCAGGGGGCCTCCTTGTCTTAGGAGAATGGCCAAGGTTTTTTTCTGCCTGGCATGAAACATTTGAAAATCCTTTTTTTTAAGCTCATTTTAAAATACAAGCCTTGATTGAAATATATAAGCTTTGATAAAAATGCAGGCTTATAATTAGATGCCTCATCCACAGTATATGAGAGACTGCTTAGTCCATGTTTGCACTGGCTCAGAATCTCCTGCACTGAACACACCGCCTTTAACATGACCACATTTCATTCAATGCCAGGATTTGATAACCATACTTTCTTCTATTCTAAACAGAAAAGAGATCCAAAGAGATTCTCTCTGTGAATGCATGTGGTGGAGGCTGATAATGGTAAATTTAAGGAGAATGATGGGAGGAATGTTCACACCATTTTGTGGCCCTTATTTTTGCGTTCTTTTTGATGTGGTAGCCATTTTGTGTTGTGGCAGCCATTTTGTGTTATACCGTGGCCCCAAATTTTGTCACTGGCACCCGCAGGATTTTCCTCAAGATTCCATACATGTGCCTATTGGGTCAAAAAGTTTGCCGAGTCTTGCCTTCTTCCACCACTCTCCCTATGCCTGCATTTATTCATTTGTTTATTATTTCATGAAATTTATACACCACTTGGGACTCGGCTACATTGTCAAGGACAAAGCGCTTTATATGTGTTGTTTATGCGTTCTAACCCCAGATGGCGCTGTGGAGTTCCGTTTTTGCTAACCCGATTTCTGATACAAAGTTTGAAACACGTCTAACTGAAATGCTTCTTTCATGTGTCTAGATCCATCCTTGATTGTAAGAAACCTCAAAGCAGTTTACAAAAAGATGAAACAAGAAAATCAAGAAAAATTTACAACCATACTTTAAAACACGCAAAAGTTAAAATAATAAAATAGATTATAATTACCTCAATTTTCTAAGGAACTGGGTCAGCTTGTCTAAACAAGAAGGTTTTTAGCGGGTGCCAAAAATAGTACAGTGCCTACTTCAGGCTTCCTCAAACTCGGCTCTCCAGATGTTTTGAGACTACAATTCCCATCATTCCTGACCACTGGTCCTGCTAGCTAGGGATCATGGGAGTTGTAGGCCAAAAACATCTGGAGGGCTGAGTTTGAGGAAGCCTGGCCTACTTGATCTCAATAGGCAGGAAGTTCCAGCAATGAGCTGCCAAAGATTCCTGGTTAAATGCCTCCCCCAACAAGAAGGGGCAAGACGAATGGTCACAGCACTATTGAAGCTCTGAACGCTGGACAAAGTTAATTTTCGTGTTTGCCACAGCCACGTACAATCTGCAATTACCTTCTTTATATCTTTCCGCCCTTTCTCTTCACGGTCTACTATCAATTAGCACATTAATTAGCACAGCCCAGTGGAAAACAATGTTGGGGAAATGCCAGCTGCATCACAGATCAAATCAGCCCTTCTCTGTCAATATAACAATGTGTGTGGAATGGAGAAATCTGTAAATTCATGCTGGAACGCAGCTTTGCATGACTCTTGAAACAGACACAAGGACGTTGAATAATATGCCAATAAATAATGGAAATGATTAAGAATGAGGGGAGGGAGGGGGGGAGGGAGAGAAGGGCAGACCTGACATGCATTGTGATTTACCATCATTTACAAAAATAATTAGAAGTGGAGACTTGAATTAGAGCTGAAGTAAAAAAATAAAAATAAAGATAAAACAACCAGCCAGCAATGTGAAGGAAAAGAGGATTTGCTTTCAATCCCCTTTTATGAACAAAGCTATTTTGGATTGGATTCTGTGGAAATGGTCTCCTCCTCTGTGGGAAACAGCTCCTAAATTCTCCTTCAAAGGAAAACATTTTTCTTTGTTTTATTTCTTCTTTGGGATCCCGACCATGTTAGGTTACACACAGCAAGCTTTACAGAGAAATTCCTGAACATGCCGGTTACAATATTCAGCACTTTTGGGATTTAGGATTATCAGTGGTTTAGGATTATCAGTGCTCGAGTGAGCTAAATCAGTGCAAAACTAATTTTCTCTTTCATCTCTAGCCCTGTAAGATGGCATTCATTGCAAAGAGGCTGGAAAAAGAAGGCTCAAGCGTGATGGGACGGTGGTCCTAGGGTATAATCTGAAGGCACACAAGGCCACCACTTCGCTAACGCTGAGCAGTTTGGCATGGTGGCATGCCAAGCCGAATATCATTCGCACAGTGGGCACGGTGTGACAAAATGATGAAAGCCGTTGGACAACGCTACTACCCTTTCTGCTCGTGTGTGCTTCTTTTCCCCCATGAAAATAGTAGGAAAGAGCTGTATGCTGATAAACCACTGCAGATTTTGTCATTTTACTCCTGCAATTTTCTAGGTTGCAAATGGATATTTTCTAGAAGTCATTAAGATTCCACCAGATCCCACCAGGTTTCCAGAAACGGCTTTTACAACAGGTGAAAGCTCAAGTATAATGCAGGTACAGCGGTACCTCGGGTTACATACGCTTCAGGTTACAGACTCCGCTAATCCAGAAATAGTACCTCAGGTTAAGAACTTTGCTTCAGGATGAGAACAGAAATCATTCTCTGGCAGCACAGCAGCAGCAGGAGGCCTCATTAGCTAAAGTGGTGCTTTAGGTTAAGAACAGTTCCAGGTTAAGAACAGACCTCCGGAATGAATTAGGTACTTAACCTGAGGTACCACTGTATTAACAGTTAAGAGGAATGTTGGGGAAATGGAATAAACTGCTGTGTGAATGCTGCACTAGACTAGGGGTCAGCAAACTGTTTCAGCAGGGGGCTGGTCCACTGTCCCTCAGACCTTGTGGGGTCCGGATTATATTTTTTTTGGGGGGGGAATGAATGAATTCCTATCCCCCACAGATAACCCAGACATGCATTTTAAATAAAAGCACACATTCTACTCATATAAAAACACCAGGCAGGCCCCACAAATAACTCAGAGTTGCATTTTAAATAAAAGGACACATTCTTCTTATGTAAAAACAAGCTGATTCCCGGACTGTCCACGGACTGGATTTAGAAGGCGATTGGGCCGGATCCGGCCCCCGGGCCTTAGTTTGCCTACCCATGCACTAGACAGTGCAACCTTTCAAATAGAGGTCTGTCCTATGTAAAGTGGGACACATGGCTACCTGCTACCTAGCAGGTTATGGCTGACTGTGACTTTCCATGGAGAGAGAGAGAGAGAGAGAGAGAGAGAGAGAGAGAGAGAGAGAGAGAGAGAGAGAGAGAGATCTTTCCCAGAAGCCTTGCTGCTCAGGATCAGTGCCAGGGATTGAACTTTTGCATATTGAGTTGAAAGTCTGTCCTTTGCCACTGAGCTTCTCAAAAATGCTCCCAAGATGGGGCTCCATCTTTGTTTTCTCATTTCTGCCTCTCTCCATGTAGCTCTTATTTGAAGATTGCTACAAACAGGTGGCTTTGGGCTGGATTCAGATATGGTGAAGACGCACAGGGAGAGGACAATTCTCTCAAAGCAGCCGGTGTGTTGTGCAGATGGAGCTTTGTGCCCACACAAAAGCATCCTACCGAAAAAATGATACCCCCATCTTTCATTTGAAAATGTCTTGAACTTTTCTGAACTTGCTAAAATATTAGCTATTACTGCTTTTGGCAGGTTGGTGCTCTAAACGCACGAAGCGGAGTTCTTGAACGATTCCTATGCAATAAAGCCAGTAATCATCTATTGGGGTGGTGGTGGGGAGGATATCGCTATGGCAACTCAGCTTCTATAGATAAAATGCCAAGGCTGCCACCATATGCTCAGTTGCTTGCGAGTAAATCCAACTGAACGCACTGAGGCTTACATCTGTGTAGACAACAGGCTTGATCATTCTGAGCAAGATCTCCGTATTAAAAGCTCTTGCTTTTGTGAGCTTGTTTTTAGTTCCTGAGATTGTACTTTTATCCCCCTAACCCCCTCCTTCACCCCCCCAAATAAAGACAAGCTTTTTTCAATGAGGCCTTATATGGGTCAGTTATTATTATCGGCAGTGTTTATGAATACAGTTTTCACCACATCCCGCTAAAAATAATCGAGAGCGGGGTGTTTTATAAATGGCTGTGAGGAACTGAGTGTTCATTTTGCAGGGCTCCTGTAGCTTTTGTTTTTCAGGAAAGATGGACATTGTATAAGTGGGAAAGTAACCTGCCTCTTCTATAAGGTCACATCCGCACCATATATTTAAAACACTTTTATACCACTTTAACAGTCATGGTTTTCCCCAAAGAATCCCAAGAAATCGCAGTTTGTTAAGGGTGCTGATAGTTTTTAGGAGGCTCTTATTCCCCTCACACAAACTACCATTCCCGTGTGTGTGTGTGTGTAACAGTCCCTTTTCCTAGGGAACTCTGCAAATTGCAGCTCTGTGCGGTTTAATTATGAGTGCAATGGTAACAAATTCTGCTTGCTTACTGCTTACCTTCCTGTGCACCTATATGTTTCCTCATTTTTTTCTAGGCCCAAATCCAGCTGGAGAGAATGGAGTGTCTGGAACCAATGAAGATGCCCAACGTTGTCCTGCTCCTGTATTGCTTTATGAAGCATCGAAACCAGAGCAGGTGTAAAGAACCTTTGGCCCTCCAGATGTTGATGAATGACAACTCCCATCATCTCTTCTAGCCATTGGCCATGCTTACTGAGGCTGTTGGATGTTATAGTCCAGCAACATCTGGAGGGCCAAGTGTTTCCTATACCTGTGATGGTGGGATCTTCTTATGAGTTGGTTAGACCATACCATATGTACATCATACCAAAAACCACAATGATATCTCTGAACACTTGCAACAAGGATGACCCAACACTTGACCTGATGATATGTATTCATGCAATGTAAGTTGGGAAGCCAGGATCATACCCTGGAGGCAGAATCTGCAGTAGTGACCACTGTTTATGCCAGCCTTCAACCTTAGACCCAATCTAGATATTCCCCTAGATTTACAAACAATAACAGAATATTGGCTTGGCACTTTGGATACAGAAGAATTAAGATGAGTAGAAACTGAACTGATTCAACATCAACAGAATTCCAGTGCTTTCTGGCCACTGTTACTTTTTAACCTTTTTTGATTTTGGTTAATGAGCCCACTGTCATGTCAATTACTTTGAGCAAGCCAACGAAAGCAAAGCTAGAACAGATGTTCATTCTCAACATTAAGGTAGTAACAGTCAATGCTTTGTTTTTCATAACAGCCAAAGGAACCCTGCACTGGCTGCCCATATGTTATGGGGCCAAGTTAAAGGCTCTTGTATAAATTTGCAAGGCCCATAAAACTTGGGTCCAGGATACTGCATGATTCCTTATATCCCTGGCCCAGTCACTGAGATCTTCTTGGGGGTTTCTGTTCATGATCCTCCCATGGCTCAACTGCACAACTCATATGCCCCAGGACCTAAGCATTCAATATTGTGGACTCAACTTTGTGGAACTCCCTCTTACCTGAGATCAGACAGGCTCCTCTATATTGAACTCTGGCTGCTTGACAAAGCCCTTTATATTCCAGCAGGCATTTTAAGTGAATTGTGTTAGGCTTACTTTATACTCCTCCCTGTGTTTTTTAATTGTTTCGAACACCATGCTCATCCATTGTTTTGCAGACTATTTTGAAAATGACTATAAGACAATTTGTGATGAAAGAACAGCTTATACATATTGATAATAATAATAATAATAATAATAATAATAATAATAATAATAATAATTTTACTCCGCCCATCTGGCTGTGTTTCTCCAGCCACTCTGAGCATCTTACAGCATATATAAAAACATAGTAAAACATCAAGCATTAAAAACCTTCCGATACAGGGCCGCCTTCAGATATCTTCTAAAAGTTATATAGTTCATAATCTCCTTGACATCTGATGGAAGTGTGTTTCACAGGAAGGCCACCACTACCAAGAAGGCCCTCTGCCTGGTTCCCTGTAACTTTGCTTCTCACAGTGAGGAAACCAGCAGAAGACCCTTGGAGGAGGACCTCGGTGTCTGGGCTGAACGATTGGGGTGGAGATGCTCCTTCAGGTATACTGGGCCGAGGCCGTTTAGGGCTTTAAAGGTCAGCACCAACACTTTGAAAGGGAACACGTTTTGCAAAACTTCTCAATACAAAAGTCATAATTTACCTTTTTGTGTCCTAAATCAGCAAAATGCCCTGTTGGTAGCTTTTTTTTTTTTAAAGAGACATCTTAAAAGATAGTTTTTTTACTGGGGACAGTAAAACTTTGTCATTGCCAGGGGTGGCTAAATACCATTTTCTGTTTGAGGCAAAACAGTAAATAGTATCCTCACTTCAAAGTCAAAGTGCGTAAGATTGGGAATGGACAAATCAATTAGTTTCAATTTCTCACACACACCCCTTTGGTTCTCCACATTTCTCCATTGGTTTGCTACCCCCTCCCCCCAAAAAGAAATGGCAACATTGTAGTTTGCACTTCTCTTTTTATACACAATTATTTGCTAGCATTTTGTTTAATATCATGCACTGTGTATTATTTTCACTCATAGACACATTTTTATGCCCATTTTTATGTGCACTTTCTGAAGGAAGCTGCATCTCAGTTTGCCTGTTGTTTCAGTAAAGGCAAATGAGGCAGGTCTGTATTTAAAGCCGAATTTCTGCTCCATCACTACTCAAGAGCAACGCTGGCCAATTTTGGCACCTGCAGCAGAAAATCCCACAAGTACCTCTCGCTTAATAATTGTGTTAAATTATCTATAAATGAAAATGTATGTGAATCCTCTCAGGTCTAAACTAGTTGTGTTGCTACATGTTGCCGTTTGACTTTTTCTGTGGAGGGTGGGTGGCTTTTGTCAGGACCACAGTGTGTACGGATGGGGGCTGACCCTTTCCCAACAACCCCCCTCCCCCTATGATAGCTACTATTCCTTGAAGACATGCTCACCTAGGTGCCTGTAAAGCTAAGAGCCATTGCAATGGTGAATTTCATTGGAATTGCTGGGGGTGGGGGAGAGAGAAAGGGTTAAGCCGCCTTTCCATGTACCACAGACCTGACTAAAATCAGAACGCTCTGCGGTAGTTGTTAAGTTATGTGTTTGGCATCATGTCTACCTTGCCCCTTTGGAGATTGCAATTTGCCCAATTCTGTGTGGTCCATATGATGGTGGGAAAGTTGAGATACAACACATGGGAAAGAGTAGATAGTGAGAGGAACTTCCAAGTTTCCTAGACTGTCATTTCTGACTGAAATATACTCGGAGTCCTGCGGTGATTTCATGCTCTTTATTGCAGCTTGTAAAACAGTGATTGAATTTTCCCCGAAACCTCAGCCCTTTATATACATTATTTACACAATGAGTCCCGTCTGATTGGCTGATTCTGCTTCCCTCTTGGAGCCTGATTGGTCTTCTCCTGCAGGCCAATCAGTTGTTGCATTCTACGATCCTACCAGCCTGTTGTTTTAAGATCCAAGCTTAGTACATAACACTGACCTAACCTGTGCTGGCCTTCCCTCAGGTATCAGACTGATACTCTAAGGATTACTGATCTCATGTCCTACTTTTTTTGCATCCTTACCTTGGGAAGTGTGTCTCTCTATTGTTTCTTTCCTGCTGAGGTGCAAGAGCTCAAGGCAAGGCAACCCCACCTTTCCTATCAAGTATGCATTTCCTGCAATAAATGTACCTTTCTTATTTTCCTAAACTCAGAGTCTCAGTGTGATTATATCTTCTTTTTTGCATATAAGTTTTATTAAATTTTCTGTTTTACAATTCAGAATATTCATTTTAACAACCTTAAAATGTCAATGACTTCCTTTCTTTTCTTTCCATGGTTCATTTTGCATATCATAAATCCATGCATATTTTACATAAACTATACCATTCAGTATTACATTATTACATTCATCAAATCTTGTTTACACTGTTGAATTTATCTTAACGCTGCCAACATTTTCAAGTGGTACGCGGCGGCAGCACAGCAGCAGTCGGAGGCCCCACTAGCTAAAGTGGTGCTTCAGGTTAAGAACAGTTGCAGGTTAAGAACAGACCTCCGGAACGAATTAACTACGTAACCAGAGGTACCATTGTACACAATTCCCTCCCCCCATATATTCAATAAACATTTTCCAATCTTCTTTAAATGTATGTTCTTCTTGTTCTCTTATTCTATATGTTAGGTCCACAAGCTATGCATATTCCATCAGTTTAAGTTGCCATCAGTGTGGTTATAACAATTGTGTGCTTCTCCAAGAGGGATTCAGTATTAAGTTCAACTTCTGCTGAACATTTTAAGTTCAAACACCAATGAAGAGCCTGCTGGATCAGGCCAATGGCCCATGGCCCATCTAGTCCAGTATCCTGTTCTCATAGTAGCCAACCAGATGCCCATGCGAAGCAGAACATGAGCACAACAGTCCTCTCCCCACCTGTGATTCCATCGACTGGCATTCCAGGACATGCTGCTTCTACCAGTGGAGATAGATCCTAACCATCACAGCTAGTAGTCACTGAAAACCTTATTCTCCATGAAATATACCTTCCATGTGGCATGATCAGGCATTTGCCCTAGACATTCTGTGAACCCTCAGTGGTACAGGAGATACAGACATATCTCAATGCCATTGAAACTACAACTAATCCAGAATGCGGCAGCTAGACTGGTGACTAGGGGCGGCCGCCGAGACCACATAACACCGGTCTTGAGAGACCTACAGTGGCTCCCAGTACGTTTCTGAGCACAATTCAAAGTGTTGGTGTTGACCTTTAAAGCCCTAAATGGCCTCGGCCCACTATACCTGAAGGAGCGTCTCCACCCCCATTGTTCTACCCGGACACTGAGGTCCAGCACCGAGGGCCTTCTGATGGTTCCCTCATTGTGAGAAGCAAAGCTACAGGGAACCAGGCAGAGGGCCTTCCTGGTAGTGGCGCCCACCCTGTGGAGTGCCCTCCCATCAGATGTCAAAGAGATAAACAACTACCTGACATTCAGAAGACATCTGAATGCAGCCCTGTTCAGGGATGTTTTTAATGTGTGACATTTTAGTGTATTTTTTGCTCTTTGTTGGAAGCTGCCCAGAGTGGCTGGGGAAACCCAGCCAGATGGGCGGCGTACAAATAATAAATAATAATTATTATATTATTATTTTAATTCCCAAAGAAAACATGCCTTCATTCCACAACGTGGTCCTTTGTATAAATCGACACTTTGCAACGATGGCATGTTTGTAATGTAGTTAACCTCCTCCGACTCGCTCTCTCCATATTGGGACTGTAGATGTTCAAACGGTTGAATAAACAGAAAGGCATGAGAAAGAGTTCTGTAAGATGCAAAAATGAACGTCTCTAACATTTTTAAAGACTAATAAAATGCCTTACTTGTGAGCGGCTAAGCTTACAGCCCAACAAGGAGCTCCTGTGGTCTGCCAAATGACCACAATTGGATTGCCCATAATGTTTGTGTGTGTTCAGAGGACAGAAATTTAGCCTGCTTGGCAGAATAGTTTGAGCCAAGCATCATTTTCACACAATGCTCAAGCTTAAGCTCTGTATATGAGAGGGTCAGATAGCTGAACTCTGCTGCAAGCAGCCGTTGCACTATGTCATATGTGAGACAGTAAGGCCCGTGGGTCCTTGTACCAGTTCATCTTTTGGCTCTGTGGAGGCAAGGAAGGCATGGCCAGGCCCACTGACCTACTCATCCCACAAGCAATTTCAGTGAAAAGATAATTTCAACTTCCTAACGTGCACTGCAAAAACATGTGTCTTTTACATAATATTTTATATTGGGGCTGCCAACCAGGCAGTGCAACTTAAACAGTTTTCAAAGCAAGCTTCCCCCACCCCCTCTGCAGATGACATGCTTGTTTTCATAGGACACAAACTGTTCCATGGTTAGAACATATTTTGCATTAAAGACGTGCGCTGTAATGCAGATGCCCTTGTCAGGTTCTTTCTGAATGAACACGAAAAAAAGTGGTTTTGCAGGTGTTTCTTCCTGCCTCCGAAGTGCTTCCTCGTCTACCTTTCGATGCAGTTCTTTCTCCCTAAAACATAACAAGATGACACGGGCAGAACAGCTCCTCTCTAATGGAGTTTAATTTTATACAAATGGCTCATCGGAGCTGGCACAGCATCATTTCGAGTTTTCAGCGTGCTGGGTTGAATCTGTCAAACTGGGAAACCAGAAGCTGATGTTAAAGACTGCTGCTTTCACTTCAGGCTGTGTTTTGTCATATAAGGACTTCAACACAATCTTGAAAGCTCTGCTCGAGATAAGAAAGAAAGTGACATGAGTGACTAGCTACACTTATGCAGGGGTTTCAAGAGCACTACCCTGTAGGCTCGCCTGTTCCAAACAATTTGCATGAAATTTAATAACTTTGGATGAACAGATTAAAAACGCTCATTGAGGAAACCAGAGGCCTTTCTCCTTGGAATATTAGGTCCTGAACTGCCCTAGAAAGATGTAAAGGTATTTTTGTATGCCACAACTGCCGCACAAATTTTAATAGCCAAAAAGTGGAAAACACAAGAATTACCAACTGTGGAAGAATGGCAGATGAAGATGATGGACTTTATGGAGCTGGCTGATCTCACTGGGAGAATCCGCGACCAGGAAGAAGAGGAATATCAAGAAGATTGGAAGAAATTTAAAGACTATTTGAATAAATATTGTAAGATTAAAGATTAGTAATTACTTGAAAGTACTAAATAGGCCTACGATTAAATTAGGATTTAAATAAATAAATGAGACATAGAATGTTAAGAAAAGTTAAGAAATTTGATTAAAATCGGAATATTGCTTTTTTGAATAATGATATTGGAAAACTGCTACATTCAGTTACAAGGAAACTCAGATGGAAGAGATTAGAGGAAGTCAAGCAATATGCTTATGAAGTTGGAAGTTTAACTAATTAATTAACTTTTATTGTTTATGTGTTTGTGGTTATATTTTTGGTTATTATTTGCTATATTTGTTTTATTTATTTTTTCATTTTCTTTTCTTTTTGTTTCATTGGTTTTATAGTATGTGTTGTATTTGTATGAAACTTAATAAATATTATTGGGGGGGGAACGCTCATTGAGAGGAGTGAAGGGCACAGGGTCACTCTCCTCTGACTTCATGTGACCACGTACTAGGAGTTGTTGTTGTTGTTTAGTCGTTTAGTCGTGTCCGACTCTTCGTGACCCCATGGACCAGAGAACGCCAGGCCCCTCTGTCCTCCACTGCCTCCCGCAGTTTGGTCAAACTCATGCTGGTAACCTCGAAAACACTATCCAACCATCTCGTCCTCTGCCGTCCCCTTCTCCTTGTGCCCTCCATCTTTCCCAACATCAGGGTCTTCTCCAGGGAGTCTTCTCTTCTCATGAGGTGGCCAAAGTACTGGAGCCTCAGCTTCACAATCTGTCCTTCCAGTGAGCACTCAGGGTTGATTTCCTTCAGTATGGAGAGGTTTGATCTTCTTGCAGTCCATGGGACTCTCAAGAGTCTCCTCCAGCACCATAATTCAAAAGCATCAATTCTTCGGCGATCAGCCTTCTTTATGGTCCAGCTCTCACTTCCATACATCACTACTGGGAAAACCATAGCTTTAACTATACGAACCTTTGTTGGCAAGGTGATGTCTCTACTTCTCAAGATGCTGTCTAGGCCTGTCATTGCCCTTCTCCCAAGAAGCAGGCGTCTTTTAATTTCGTGGCTGCTGTCACCATCTGCAGTGATCATTGAGCCCAAGAAAGTAAAATCTCTCACTACCTCCATTTCTTCCCCTTCTATTTGCCAGGAGGTGATGGGACCAGTGGCCATGATCTTCGTTTTTTTGATGTTGAGCTTCAGACCATATTTTGCGCTCTCCTCTTTCACCCTCATTAAAAGGTTCTTTAATTCCTCCTCACTTTCTGCCATCAAGGTTGTGTCATCTGCATATCTGAGGTTGTTGATATTTCTTCCGGCAATCTTAATTCCGGCTAGGGATTCATCCAGCCCAGCCTTTCGCATGATAAATTCTGCATATAAGTTAAATAAGCAGGGAGACAAAATACAGCCTTGTCGTACTCCTTTCCCAATTTTGAACCAATCAGTTGTTCCATATCCAGTTCTAACTGTAGCTTCTTGTCCCACATAGAGATTTCTCAGGAGACAGATGAGGTGATCTGGCACTCCCATTTCTTTAAGAACTTGCCATAGTTTGCCGTGGTCGACACAGTCAAAGGCTTTTGCATAGTCAATGAAGCAGAAGTAGATGTCTTTCTGGAACTCTCTAGCTTTCTCCATAATCCAGCGCATGTTTGCAATTTGGAATATCGTACTAGGAGACTATAGTACAAATGGGCCCAAAATGTACATCTGTACAACCTGCAAAGGGGGCTGCCTCTTTCCCTCCATATCAAGGTGGGGACCGTTTGTCAGTCCAAAGGCCACATTCCACTGACAACCTCCCAGGGGGTTCCATGTTGGTGATGGGCATGGCCAGAAGGCAAGTGGACAGGGAAAGAAACAAAAATAAGCAGAACAATGGATGTAGCTCTGATCTTTGTACAAAAGGCCAGCCATACAAAAATCAGGGGTTTGCACACACACACACAGCTGCACACACCTTTCTCTCTTTTCCATTATGCTTTATTAAGTTTCAACATTTTTAACCTATACAATCAAAACACAATTTTGTCTTTTATTTTTATCGACCTCCCACCCCATTTTCCATGGAGTTGCTGTTTCTCCCGTTCTGTTGCACCCTATCTTCTATTAAATCATAACCACAATCTTATCATCTTTCCCTATCCATCCAGAGGTGGAGCCAGGCAAGCAAGAACCATCATGATCACAGTTCAGAGAATGATCTAGCCAGGCAAAAGCAGCTAAGGAAAGTGAGTAATATCAGGCGAGCAACATCCTTGAAAGAACCCTGGACATAACAGTTCTGTACCAACTAGTGCAGAGGTTATAGCAACTTCATAGTTCTTCCACCAGTCAGTGTCGAACCCAGACAACTTCCCTAGGAAAAAACCTAATCAGTCATGAATTGCCTAGGTGGTCTAGGCAACTTGTAACTGGCAGAACATGGATGCAGTGGCGTAGCATGGGGGGTGCAGGGGGGGGCCAGCCGCACCGGGCGCAACATCTGGGGGTTAGGGTTAGGGGGCGCAAATCCATGGGTTAGGGGGCACAAATTACTTGCCTTGCCCTGGGTGCTGACAACCCACACTACGCCACTGCATGGATGATATTCTTTTGACAATTCCTGGTCCTTTCGTTTTCTCCCTCCACTGCATTCTCACAACATTTAACTGACAACACATTCCCACCACTTCCCACCCTTTCTAACCATGGCTAGTGTTAAAAGTATGGAAATGGTGGCTTAGCCCTCTCTGACGCCTGTTCTGTATATGAGTGACTTCTAGTGATGGGCTATCACTTCTCTTCTAAACTTTGTTGTGTGATAGCAGTCTTCTCTCCATTATGAATTTGCTCAAGGGCCCACTTCTTCTAAGGTGTTTTTCTTCTAAGGTTGCCATATTTCAAGGGTGAAAATCCGGACACATTTTCCAATGGCTGAATCCCAGCTATGGCAACCCTAAGCTGATTTGCCCAATCACAGAAAGCGGATGTAATTATGTAATCAGTTTTCACTAAATGGGAATTTTTCACTCTGTTTCAGATGCTCACACTGGAAGCCTTTGTCCTGAGGAAACAAGGGGTGTCTTGTCTGTCTCTTTTCTTGTAAAAGGCTGAAATTCATCCCTGTTTTTGCCAGTGAGAATATCTTTCTGTAACTACAGGATACATAGGTGTGTAATTATGTCTAGTGATGCAATGATGTGGTTTTTACTCAGGCCATACTTTCATGCTACATCTTGTGACCAAAGGAAGGTAAGCGGGAAACAGGCTTAACTCAGTCCCCACAGTTGTATCTTGTTAGTCACCCCTGCCTTAGACACAGGGGACTGAAGCCAGGTAACTTATATTCATTGAAATTAATTGACATGACCAACTTAGGTCCATCCATTTTAATGGGTCTCCTCTGTGTACAACTTAATTGGTTGCAACCCACTGAAGACAGCAAAATTAAGATATCCAGGACCAGTTTTGAGGGAAAAGTACAGCCCAGCAACTTTTCTGAGGTCAGAGGTAGGAAGGACGAGTGGTTGCAACCCATCCACTGCTAGTTTAAGAATTCAGGACCAGGAGTATGATTAGATGGGACATTGTCGTTTAGTCATTTAGTTGTGTCCGACTCTTCGTGACCTCATGGACCAGAGCCCGCCAGGCACTCCTTTCTTCCACTGCCTCCCACAGTTTGGTCAAACTCATGCTGGTAGCTTCGAGAACACTGTCCAGCCATCTCGTCCTCTGTCGTCCCCTTCTCCTTGTGCCCTCCATCTTTCCCAACATCAGGGTCTTTTCCAGGGAGGGGAGTCTTCTCTTCTCATGAGGTGGCCAAAGTATTGGAGCCTCAGCTTCAGGATCCGTCCTTCCAGTGAGCACTCAGGGTTGATTTCCTTAAGAATGGATACGTTTGATCTTCCTGCAGTCCATGGGACTCTCAAGAGTCTCCTCCAGCACCATAATTCAAAAGCATCAATTCTTTCACTCTCAGTGAGCACTCAGCCCTTAAGCCCAGAGCAAGATGGGACATACCCTGTATCATTATATAGCTTCATCAGCAGGCGGCAAAGGACTTAGTTACATCTGGGTAGAGTGAAGTGTTCTGTTGCTTACGTTGTTGTTTGGAGGGGCAATTAAAGTCTTGCCCCTTTTCAGACTGGTGTGTCCAGGAGTGTGCAGAAGAGAGATCAACATCTCTTGATAGCTCTCAGAGTGCTTTGCAACAGGTTATCTTCCAACTCCTAGTCCTGCATTGCAAAGGGTTGGACTAGATGATCCTCAGGGTCCCTTCCAACTCTACAGTTCTATGATTCTTCCCAAATGTCATAACAATATCAACACCTAAGACTCTCCCTGTCCACACCCACTGCTTGGGGAAAAACAACAACAGGGATAGACTTTTGGGCTGGGGTATGCCAGGGGTAGGGAGCTGTTGTTGCTGTTGTTACTGTTCATTGTTTTGCATATTTATTTTAGATTTTGTTGTGATTTACGTGGAAATGGTTTAGTTTTGTATTTTTTAATGTTACATTTAATGTTTATAACTGCTTTAGTTATGTTGTAGTTGTTGCTTTAGTTATGTTGCATTTTGTCATGTTGTTACGCTGCCTTGAGCATGGTTCAAAGTGTGGAAATTATGTATGTATATATATGTGTGTGCATGAGAGAGAGAGAGAGAGAGAGAGAGAGAGAGAGAGAGAGAGAGAGAGAGCTTGGTTCTGGTACTGATCACAAATCATGTACTCAGTACATGGCATGTACTCAGAGGTACCCTGTTCCTTAATTCTTAGCATATTGTCCACATGCCTAAGCCATGTTTGGTACCTGGCTGTGGTTTGTGGACCTCTGAGATCTAGTATACCAAACAAAGTATGTCCTGCAAACTTGAAGCCAACCTACCCGTGTTTTAAGACTAACATGGCATAGCCCAAGTGAATAACTGATGGGTTCTCTCACACCTTCAGCACCTGGCCACAGAGACTGCGACCCTCAATATCTCAGTTGTAGAGAAGCTCTAAAGTTTGAAGCTGTTGCATTGCAATTTCAACAGGCTTTTTTTCAGCATTTTTTTCAGCAGCTGAGATTTCTGTTATATTTTGAAATGCTCAACAGAAACAAGCTCTGCAATTTGCCTAGTGAATGGTTTGGGACCGCACCAGACACGTAATTTTAATCAAAGGGATGCTATGATAATGACTCCCTGTGAGTCATTCAAAACTGTAAAACTAGGAAGCAACTGTACCAAAAGTGTTGTTTTTCTCTCCCTCCTGACAACAAACTTTTCCACACAAGTTTCCCCCCTCATATAAATAATATCAGTCTTTTGCAGAGCAAAAGTGGGACAATTTAACTTGATTTCAAGAACACACACACACACAAACACACAAACACACACTGAGGTGGCATTTTTTTTTTGCTTCTCAGTTAGGGATTATTTCCCACAAATGTCTCCCAATGTGAAAATGGTGCAGTAAAGCTGTTGTGTGCAGACTTTATGGCTCAAAGATAAACAGATGATTTGTGTCTCAAGAGTGGAAGCGAATCAGCCTAAGCTAACAACAAGGTTACCTCTGTCATTAGCTGGGCTCTTAAATTGCAATAACATTTTACAGTAAAAGGTCACCTAATGCTTATATTTATGAAAAAAAATGCTAGATTCTTTTTTTTATAACAGGATGGCTAATAGCTTTTTAAATTTTCTGGGAATGGGTGGAGTAGGAGGAAAGCATGACAGCCTTGGTTGGGCTTGCTAATTACCTGCTTTCAGTATGTTCTCCTGGATTTCCCAGAGGCCTTTGCAACCTTGACCAACCTTTTCTTTTTTTGTCTCCTGGCAAGGGTTGCTGCCAGCTGAGTTCTGACTGTTAATCTTCATTTGAAGCTTAAACTGACACAGATTTGTTCTAGAGACTTAAATGTCAGAGATAAAATGTGATCAAACTCAATTAAACAAAATTGCAGGCCCCGAGTGGCAGAGGGAGGAGAAAAACCGTGTTATCATTGACTTTTCCCTTGTGCATTCTTTGCTTCGGGTGCTGAGGCATGAAGCCGCTAACTGTATTCATTATTGTTTTCGATTTTACACACTCCAGGCTTATGAGACCCGACGCAGCTGCAATGACAATCATGAATAAAGGACATTTGCAATTCCTTGACATCCAGGCGCTTTCATTTCCGGGGCTAAAGGGACTCTGTATAAAAATGTCAGGAATGTGATCGTTTGCAGCCTTCCCCCTGTCACACGCACACCAATTATTTGGTAACCTTTGATATCACGCCATATGGAGATGCGTCACAATCTTGTTAAGCAAAGTCAAAACCTTCCTGCCCCAAATCTGTCAAGAACAGAACGTGAGATGTTCCCACAGCCCTGAAATTCCATTCAGTAAATATAAAGACGTCATGGAAATGTTTGTAATATATCCTACTTTCTCCTATATTAATTTGATTATTAATCTTAATAGAGATACCTGAAGGCTTCACTCATTTTTTCCCCTTGCTCAGAAGAGGCAGGTGGTGGAGAAAGAAGGTTTATCTTTTGATAAACCAGCATCCCATGTACAATGGGAATCATTTTCCATTGGCTTTAACTCTATAGATGGTACTTTTTCATTAATGAGATACAGAAAATGGCTTAGCCGTCTGCATTGCCATATCACAGATGCAGACCAGGTTAAAGAGCATAGAGTCTCTGTCTCACACAGAGAAAAACAACCCTGGGAATTATATATATATATATATATATTAATAGATATTTATTAAAGTTTCCAACAATAAAACAAACTTCACACCACAAGATAAGAAAAAAGAAAAAACACCATCACAATCAATCCAGAAAAAAAAGAAGAAGAAAAGAAGAGCATAGTACAAAACCCATCATGGAAAACAAAGGAAAAAAGACAAAAAAAAACATAAGAAAACCAATTTCTTAGATATTATTCTCATAATCCTCCTTCCAGACTCCCTCACGTCTCCCTTTTCTGTGTTCCTTTTTACACAATCTTGTTCAGCAATACCTCACCTTTTTTCAAATCTTATTTCATATTATACATTTCAATTATTATGCCTCCATTTCCCCCCCCCCATTTTATCACTTTATTTAAATTTGGCATAATATTATTCTGACTTCACCTTTGTTCTGTAAACCATTTTTTATATACTCCTTTCAACTATATCACTAATACCATATTATCTTTATATCTTGTATCATTTCTAGCATTCATACAATTTACAATACTTTTGCAAGTAGTCTTTGAATTTCTTCCAGTCCTCTTCCACTAGTTCTTCTCCCAGGTCTCGGATTCTGCCAGTCATTTCTGCCAATTCCATATAGTCTATCAGTTGCATCTGCCATTAACAACCCTGGGAATTATAGTCCAGTGGATGAGTGCATTAGCAACAATACTAATGAATTAGTTACAGATAGGTAGCCGTGTTGGTCTGCCATAGTAAAAACAAAAAAAAATCCTTCCAGTAGCACCTTAAAGACCAACTAAGTTAGTTCTTGGTATGAGCTTTTGTGTATCTGAAGAAGTGTGCATGCACACGAAAGCTCATACCAAGAACTAACTTAGTTGGTCTTTAAGGTGCTACTGGAAGGAATTTTTTTTGTTAATACTAATGAATATCACACTATTCATTGACAGGGTAAAGAACAGGATATAGGTCTAATGAACTCAAAAGAAAGCATATGTCTAGAAGCCAAGCCTTATGAGGAACAGTTGAAGGAGCTGGGTATGTTTAGCTTGGAAAAGAGGAGACTGAGAGGAGATATGATTGCCCTCTTCAGATATCTTAAGGGCTGTCACATGGAAGAGCGAGCATGCTTGTTTTCTTTTGCTCTGGAGGGTAGAACTTGAACCAATGGCTTCAAGTTACAGGAAAGGAGAGTCTAACTAAACAGAAGGAAAAACTTTCCGACAGTAAGAGCTGTTTGACAGTGGAACAGTCTCCCTCGGGAGGTTGTGAAGTCTCCTTCCTTGGAGGTTTTTAAGCAGAAGTTGGATGGCCATCTGTCATGGATTCTTTATTTGAGATTCCTGCATTGCGGGGGTGGGGTGGACTGGTTGACCCTTGGGGTCCCTTCCAAATCTACTATTTTATGATTCTATGATTCTATGTTTAAAGCACTATGATACCACTTTCATAGCTGAGATGATGATGATTAATAATAATAATGATAATAATTTATTATTTATACCCTGCCCATCTGGCTGGGTTTCCCTAGCCACTCTGGGCGGCTTCCAAGACTATATTAAAATAAAGTAATGCATCAAACATAAAAAGCTTCCCTAAACAGGGCTGCCTTCAGATGTCGTCTAAAAGTCTGGTGGTGGTTGTTCTCTTTGACATCTGGTGGGAGGGCGTTCCACAGGGCGGGTGCCACTACCGAGAAGGCCCTCTGCCTGGTTCCCTGTAATTTGGCTTCTCGCAGTGAGGGAACCACCAGAAGGCGCTCAGTGCTGGACCTCAGTGTCTGGGCTGAACAATGGGGGTGGAGACGCTCCTTCAGGTATACTGGATCAAGGCCGTTTAGGGCTTTAAAGGTCAGCACCAATACTTTGAATTGTGCTCGGAAACGTACTGGGAGCCAATGTAGGTCTTTCAAGACCGAGAGATGTTCAAGCTGAAAGATGTTAGGAGACGCCGTTCTGGGCTACATTTGTCCAAAGGGGTTAACAGTCAATACCTCTTCAGATGGAACTCTGGGGATTTGAGCTCCGTGAGGGGAACAGGGCTTTACTAATATTCTTAGCAAACTGCATATTTCGGAATATGCTGGAGTCTAGAGATGTATGATGCTATAGAGTACTTTCAGCTGGTGGGCTTTCAGCTGGTGGGCTACAACCTGATCCAAGATGGGTCGCAACATCACCACTACCAACATGCATATCAATAATAAAAGATTAAGAACTGGGTCGCCAAGCATTTGTTTGGATTAAAAGTGGGCTCTGAGTCTGAATAGATTGAAGATATAGTGGGTGACAGCACATACATTCTAACCTTTTTACAAAACTTGGATGCTACTTGAGTACAGCTTCCTCATGACTTGCTGTTGGCTGCCGCAAAGGAGCAGAAAATTTAGCTTTTAGCTCTTCAGGAAGTGGGTGATCTTCTGAGCAGGGATTAAGGAAAACATTTGTGTGAGAATTGACAAAACTTATCAGAACAGGACTGTAACCTCTGTCACAATCACTAGGTGCTCATACACCAAATAAAAACATGTCATTTTTCTAAGCATTCATCCCATCATGTCATGATTAGTGAGCGGTATTGCACAAAAAAGGTTGTTAAAGGACTAACATTGCGCGAACAGGCGGAGTCCCCCCAACACCAGACTCCCAAGTGGAATAATGACTCAAGACAACGTGCTATGGGATTAAAATTGGCCACAACTTTATTAAGTTTCAGATGTAGGGAGACCTTGGCTTAGGCATTGGGCGTTTATCCTTCCCGGTCCCCAGCCGGGGGATCTGGGGGACATCAGAGTTATCCAGAATGTGTGGGGATTGGGCTGCCTCTGGAGAACATATGTTCAAGCAGAGAGTGCCCCCCCTCGTTTCGCTGCCGTTGCAGGGGAGAGCAAAAACAACCTCTTGGCGTATGGCCAATGCCTCCCCTCAAGACCCCTTTAACGGGGAACCCTGGGATCACCGCCGCAAGGGGGACGTGGGTCACCGCTTCAGACCCCCTCCCCCAATTTAGGAAGAAAGACTAAAGGATTCCACCCAAGGCCTGAAATTGCCAAAGCTGTGACGTTTTCCTACAGGGAAGGCAAAACCTGCTAATGCAGGAAAATTCCTTTCCGGCCCTTCAACAGCGACCCTGACGTAGCAGTGCCTGCGTACCTGTGGATAAAATATTAACCTGCAAAAGAAGGCTCAACTGAGGGAGGGGTGGGTGGGAGAGGCTCTGGAGCCAATTGACGCTTCGCAGGTAAGATTTGCCTTCTGTTGTGTGGGCAGGGCAGTCCCTCCCCCTACCTGGCCGATCCCCTGGCAACGCCTCCCCAGGCGGGATCGGACGATTGGCTGACGTAGGCAGAGACCTCCAGGTATCCTGCCTGGGAAAGGCGAAGCCAGCCCATACTACCGGGAGCTGCATTGGAATCCATGGGGCTGTGCGCAACCACGCAAAAGGCGCCCATTTGATATGGGGAGCAGTCATTTCCCCCTGCCTTCTGATCAAACATGTACTTCATCCCCTTTAAATAATCCCTTTGCCTTGACTTTGTTCTTTTTGTTGCCTGATAATGGATTCTGACTTCTAAAAGAATTCATTTATATTTAAAACCTGCATCAGGTATGTTGGCACTGAAAAGGTTCAGGTGGTTCCTATTCTATTATTTTGGGTTTTCATGCTAATAGAATATAGTGAGTTCTTCATCCCCCCCTTTGATCTTAATGAAGCCTCACAAGTTAGTGCCTTCCAGTAGTGATAATTACATACATGAAAATACTGTGCAAAGTTTGAAAATAAAATGGTAGCCACTATGATTGCCTATTGTAGCAGGAAACCCCCCACCCCCATCATTCAGTTTGTACAAACTTCACACACACTCACACTCACACACTACATACGCTACACTTCTGTTATAAATTCATAGAAAATCAACCATACATCGGATTTGCACTGTTCCACTTTTATTTTACTCCATGAAGGAAGGACTACAAAATGGGGAAGGTTTGATACAGGCCAGCCATAATCCCTTCACCATCCCAGCACATCCACAGGAGCCCTGCCCAGTTGCTATGCCAACCCTGATGGTCCTAGACAGAAGACAATCAAGATCACAAAGAACTTCCATATGGGAGTGGATTCAGCATGGACTGAAACAAAGGACAATGATCAGATCTTCCCTCTGGGGGCAGGAAACTGCCAACTCCCCTTTGTCTCCTGGAAGTGACTCATGGGGAGGGGGAGAGAAGGGAACCAGCCAGGTGACAGGACACTCAGGTTACCACCACAACTCCTCTCTCAACCCCTCCTTTCTGTAATGTATGCATGATGTTTCTGGAGGTGGGCTTGACCTACAGGATGGGAATTTCAAAAGTTTTTATAAGGTCTTGCACACCATTTTTCTGTGTCTTTCCTCTCACCTGCAAGTGAGGGGAGTCTTTCTTCAATAAAGACCAAGCCTACAGGCTGCTGATTTGCTTCGATTTACCCTGGTTGGTGTCTTTACTTTTTGTCCAAGGGAGCCCTCGGATTTTTCCGGTAACACTATGAAATGCTAATATCACCGCATATATATTGTGCCAGCTTTGCAAAAACAAAACAGAGACCTAGCAGGCAGCAGTTTCCATTGGTGCATTTATCTGGGATGTAGGAATGGGTTGAGGTCCCTTAGTCAGGCTTGGAATTGGTTTCAGAAATCCTGACTACAGTATTTCACACAAAACTCAGATAGCCATTAAGTTTATTCCAAGCTAGCAGGGATCACTATTTTTAGGGAAGTGTATTGGATTTCCCTGATTACAAAGAGAATTGGGGTGCTTTGGGAGAGGTCTGCATGTTCCCGAGTCAGGCATTGTCATTAATATGGCATCTCAAATCAGATCAGGGGCTCCCTAAGCTTTCAGGTTGCCTTGTAGCTTTGGCTGTGCAAAAAATGTAGAACCATTTCCTCCTCTGGAGAAATGAGACCAAGCTGACTGTGAAATGACCAGAGTTTGAGACAGGATAGGATTGAGAGGTGGGGAGAGCTTTACCCCCCCCCCCAGGGCACTCCAGTCACAATGCTTTTGAGTAGGCATTAAGAACTTTGTTTGTTTTTCATGTGGATCTGGGTCTCCCTCTGTGCTAATCAATGGAAAGATCAGTCTCTCCCACAGAGATAGTGTCCCTCAATATCTGTGGTGGAGGGCAGAATCTGACCACCATCAATTACTCTTGAGTCACAGGGTCCTTGTTACAGGGTGACCTTTTCCTCACCCCAGCTTTCCTTTTGTTCACTACCTGCCCTTCTATGATTCCTTTATGTCCACCCACAAATTGTTTTTTGCAGGAGAACCAGTGCAGCTATCATTTTGTATTTGGGCAGACTTCCTCGTCTCATGAGGGGTGATTTGCCTGAAAATTTCTTCCAGTTCTGGTAGAAAATGAAAAAAAGACTTTTCCCTGGTTTAAAAAGATCAAAATTTTAAGGTGCCCTACCACAAAAACTCAACAACCCTGGGTATATCAACCTACAATTGGGCAGACCTATTCCAATCTGAAGAGGTTTCAATGCCTGCAAATTCCATCCACTTTGTCAAGAATGAAAATAGTATAGTTGTTTTGTGGTGTGTGTGTGTGTGTGTGTGTGTGTGTGTGTGTTGGAGGGGTGGAGGCTGGGAGCAGAGCTTCAGCATATTTGATTCAATACCAAATAATGAGTTGAATTGGAAAGACACAGCTGCTCTGAAACAGATCAGGCTACTTCCCAAAGCTACAGAAATGACTGTATTTCATGATGACTACCCTGAGGTATTGAGAGTAAATAAAATGGCAGCTGTTGAAAATAAGCTTCATTACTGCCAAAGAGAGAGAAGTCCCACCACATCTGAATGGAGTGAATGGTGACAAATGGGAGTACCATTTTCAGATCCATTTCTTCCTTTGCTTATTCGTTTTGGAACAAATTTACAGCTGAACAAAATGTGATGCATTTAGTTCAGTTTTCTTGCATTCCAAAATGAATGCACATCCTTACATGGTAGCAATAAGGGGGGGATTTGCTGCAGAGAAATTATTCTGCACAGAGTCAAAGATGAGCAAAATAAAAGCTATGCAGCGGGCTCTCTCTGTTGCTTAGGACATCAGAACCGGAGCTGACCTCTCTCTCGTTTCTTGATGTTGAGCATGATTCACACTTAGCGTTCTGCTGGTCCTTTGATTTCGTTCCAGTTGAAATCATTTTCTCATTCCCTTGTGCTCCAGCTTGGTATTTGTTTTGTTTGTTCACACTGAATCACACCCTTCACTGGCTTTGTAATACCAGGTCTGCAAATGGTTGCATGGTATGTGCATTTTCACATCTGATCAATGCCAGCTAAAAGTAGTGCAGCACATGATGGATCGGTGCAGCTTGGTGCTGGGATCTTTTGAATCAAGCCCTTTCCCAATGATTAAAAACATTGTCTCCCCCACCTGCAAAATCCAATTTCTACGTTTTGTTGGATGCACACAGGTCTACAGCCATATTGACCAATCCTGGCTGTCTTGTTGCACACATTAGAAAACATGTCCCATGTACACACTCTACCTTAGGGAAGAGCCATAGTTCTGGGGCCGGTCACATGTTTTTCATGCACGTTCAATCCTTGGAAACTCCAGCGAAATGGTCAGGCAGTATGTGATAAGAAAGACCTCTGCTATGGACTCTGGAGTGCTATTCCCAGTCAGAGTAGGCAATAGAGCACTAGATTGGGTTCAGTGTGGAGCAGTTTTATGTATCCATGCTTACAACAACAACAGCAATAATAATAATAAAAATTTATTTATGGTTTTCCCAGTAGTGATGTATGGAAGTGAAAGCTGGACCATAAAGAAGGCTGATCGCCGAAGAATTGATGCTTTTGAATTATGGTGCTGGAGGAGACTCTTGAGAGTCCCATGGACTGCAAGAAGATCAAACGCATCCATTCTTAAGGAAATCAGCCCTGAGTGCTCACTGGAAGGACAGATCGTGAAACTGAGACTCCGATACTTTGGCCACCTCATGAGAAGAGAAGACTCCCTGGAAAAGACCCTGATGTTGGGAAAGAGGGAGGGCACAGGGAGAAGGGGACGACAGAGGACGAGACGGTTGGACAGTGTTCTCAAAGCTACCAGCATGAGTTTGACCAAACTGCGGGAGGCAGTGGAAGACAGAAGTGCCTGGCGTGCTCTGGTCCATGGGGTCACGAAGAGTCAGACATGACTAAACAACAACAAATACCCCGCCCTTCCCGGTTCAAAAACTGGGCTCAGGGCGGCTAAAAACAAATTTAAAACAATTATAAAAGCAGCATAAAATACACCATAAAAACATAAATAACAATAAAATTCAAAAATCAGTTTAGGGGAAATAAGCATTAGATAATCCCCAGGGCTAGCTGGCTGAATTGGTCCTACTTGGGCCAGCGAGGAGGCCAGCCGAGAATTAGCTGTGGGGTGTCAGAGCAGGTGATCTTTATAAAAGGGGAGGGAAGAGTAGGAAAATAAAAGATCAGGCTGAATTCAAATTAAAGGCCTGACGGAAGGCAGTTAAATCCTGAAGGGCCCTAGTCTCATAATAATAAGAAGGAAACCCTGTAGGAGTCAGAACAACTTAACCTTTCTTTCAGTATGGGGTTTAAATATTTATCATGGATTTTTGAATAAAGGGACAGTAGAATAAAACCTGTGTGATGGTTTCAACCTGTAGCAAAATTTCTGAATGACCCCAAGAAACTTGGTAAGACTTGAGAGGCACTTTTTAATTTTATTAGGTTATCCGTATAGTCCTATCTCCTTTTATGAACAAATGCAAATTTTATACTCGGACACTCAGTACTGACACTTAGCTCTATTTCTCCGTAACATCTGAATCAGGAATCAGGGGTGCAAACTTTCCCATTTCTGGGGGGCGAGGGGCAAACATAGGGAAAGGTAGTTGCGGGCCAGTGGTTAATATAGTAGTATCTCAGTGGTCCCCTGCTGTGTCTTATCTTTGAAATTTGCTTTTAGGATGGTCACTTTAAGATCTGCATATGTATTTATATGTAATTGTACAAACTGTTACTGTGCAGTCTCTATGCAATGGAATAAATGGACACAAATTTGACACAGAAAAGCTTGCATGGGGACATGTTAATCTTTCTGGCCATGAAATGGACTAGTATCTGAGCACTACCTCGGTTTCTGAGCATCCTCCAAAGCTCTTCTTTTCAATTCAGACTCTTAACGAAGTATCCTCAACTGAGAAGTGCATCATGTCAGCTCCCATAGCCATGACCCCAAGGAAAATCCAGAATAATGCCACTGGTATTTTATATATCTTGCTTTTCTAATGAACTGCATAGAAACTCTACCTAAGAAACACAAACATTAAACAAGCTACTCCATTTATTAAGTTTATGGAGCATGATTACAAATCCTGTGCATAGTTACCTGGAAGGAAGCACCATTGAAAGGAGTGGTGTTATTTTCAGCTGTATAGGTTCAATTTGTAAAACACATTTGGCTTTAATAGAATATATTCAGACAGCTGGAATGCAGCCTTCCGCTTTTAATTAACAACACAAGCAACCATGTTATTTACTCTTTAAATATATATATATATATACAACAAAGTCAAACAATGCCCAGTCTTCCTCTTCCCTCAGATTCCCTGAACCTCTGCATTCCTCCCTGCCCCCCCGTATCCCATCTATCCTACCCAGTTCCTCTCCCCTCATAGTCAGAATTCATTTGTATAATTAGTAGAAAATCTGCGCTGATTGCCTTGATGCAGCTCATCTATGTATGACCCACTGATTATGATGTAACAATGCGATCGATCCTGCACTCACAAAGTGAATGTATTACTTCTAATTGACGCTCCCTAATGAGCTCATCAGCTATAACATTAACATCAATTTCCTGAGAGTTCTGCTTATGTACGTGAAGATGGGTCATGTGATGGAGCCTTGCATTGCATGTCCTGTGCTTGACAGTAGATTGATCATTCTGGTGTACAGGAGGCAACAGATATATGGTAATGCCTATTCTGCCTATTCTAGACAGCATCTTAAAAAGCAGAGGCATCACCTTGCCAACAGAGGTCCATAGAGTTAAAACTATGGTTTTCCCAGTAGTGATGTATGGAAGTGAGAGCTGGACAATAAAGAAGGCTGATCGCTTAAGAATTGATGCTTTTGAATTATGGTGCTGGAGGAGACTCTTGAGAGTCCCATGGACTGCAAGAAGATCAAACCGATCCATTCTTAAGGAAATCAGTCCTAAGTGCTCACTGGAAGGACAGATCCTGAAGCTGAGGCTCCAATACTTTGGCCACCTCATGAGAAGAGAAGACTCCCTGGAAAAGACCCTGATGTTGGGAAAGAGGGAGGGCACAAGGAGAAGGGGACGACAGAGGACGAGATGGTTGGACAGTGTTTTCGAAGCTACGAACATGAGTTTGACCAAACTGCGGGAGGCAGTGGAAGACAGGAGTGCCTGGCGTGCTCTAGTCCAGGGAGTCACGAAGAGACGGACACAACTAAACAACTAAACAACAACAATTCTGCTAAGCTTTGTCAATTTTAGTAGTAGCTCATGCAACTGTACCTCACTCAGAAGATCAACCACACCCTGAAGAGCTAAAAGTCTGGTGTCCTGCTCCCATGCAATATCCAACGGCTGTACTCAAGTAGCACCAAGTGGCCAGCTAGATGCCTGTGGGAAGCCCACAAGTACAAATTGATCACAAGAACACTCTCTCCTCTTGTGAGTTCCAGAAACTGATATTCAGAAACCGAGGATGCAGAGCATAGTCATCATGGCTAGTAGCCATTGACAGTATTATCCTCCATGAATTTCTCTTTAATTCTCTTTTAGAGCCTCTCAAACTGGTGTTTTTCAGCTCACAAGGAACATTTCCTTCTGGGGGTCACATGACCATGGTGGGCAGGGCCAGAGGCAAAAGTGGGCAAAGCAATAAATGTGACACCCCTCATGCCATTGTAAAAGGTAAAGGTAAAGGACCTTTCAGTCGCAGATGACTCTGGGGTTGCAGCGCTCATCTCACTTTACAGGCCGAGGGAGCCAGTGTTTGTCTGCTGACAGTTTTTTTGGGTCATGTGGCCAGCATGACTAAGCCGCTTCTGGCACAATGGAACACCAAAACCAGAGTAGCGCACTGAAACACCGTTTATCTTCCTGCCAGAGAGGTACCTATTTATCTACTTGCACTTTTTGGTGTGCTTCTGAACTGCTAGGTTGGCAGGAGCTGGGACTGAGAAATGGGAGCTCACCCCATCACGGGGATTCGAACCGGCAACCTTCTGATCAGCAAGCCCAAGAGGCTCAGTGGTTTAGACCACAGCGCCACCCGCGTCCCTACAACAGGCTATATTTTACCCACTCACCCATCCCTCTCTATCCTCCATCCAGGTAAACACACAGCAATAACAGAGTTAAAGGACACGTTCCAACCAGTCAATCATGGTGCAAAGCAGGGGCAATAAGATGTGTGGTCTGATGAGGAACCCCAGGGGCCTGATAGAGAGGCCTGGGGCCACATTAGGTCCTTGGTTTTGAAGAGCCTCCATCCCAGCTTTAAGAACCTCTCTATCTTCCCTCAGCGCTACTTGCAACCTGCAACTTACAAATGTTGTAGAACCTATTTTGCCCTCATCTATTTCTGCCAGTGTCAAAGCATTCAGCTGGGAGATTAAGCAACTGGTCCCTTAAATGGAAAGCACGAAAGGCCAAATGCACTCTGTGTGTCCTCTGGCCATTCCCAGCCTTGAAATGAGGTGTGGTGGGTATCATAAAAGGAGGCTCAAGTGAGATTTATGGTTTCATTTCAAACATGAGAGTCGTAGTCACATAACAGCTCCTTGGGGTAAGCTATTTTATGGCTAGCCTGGCCATGAGCATGAATGTCTGAAGGTTTTCCACCTGTATAGCTGAATCCAAATCACAGTTGTTATTAAAAGACTGGAATGGCCACGGGACATCATCATCATCATCATTATAAAAAGCACATTTATTTATCTATTGTTAGCATCCCTATGTTTGGGGTTACAATTGAAGAGTGCGCCTTCGGGAGTAAATTCAAACCATAGGAGAGTTATGGAGCCTGCTGAGACTGTGGACAACGATATAATAACAATAGCAGTAACAAACAATAACAACAATAAATTTATTATCTATACCCCGCCCAGCACTCTGGACGGCTCCCAACAGAAATAATAATAATAATAATAATAATAATAATAATAATAATAATAATAATAATAAAGCAATAAAACATCGGACATTAACAGCTTCCCTAAACATGGCTGCCTTCAGATGTCTTCTAAAAGTCAGATAGTTGTTTATTTCCTTGACATCTGATGGGAGGGCGTTCCACAGGGCGGACACCACCACCGAGGAAGCCCTCTGCCTGGTTCCCTATAACCTCACTTCTCATAGTAAGGGAACCACCAGAAGGCCCTCGGAGCTGGAGCTCAGTGTCCGGGCTGAACAATGGGGGTGGAGACGCTCCTTCAGGTCAGGAGGGGCACTTTTTTTTTGCAAGTGGGGCAGATGAAGGCATCCTGTTTTGCTGCTACAAATGCACCATGACATTTCTTCTCTGTGCTCCAGTTGTCATTCCTCCTCTGGTCACTGCTGTGGATACATGACCTGTCTGTCTCCAGGCACTGCGGTCATCTGCAAGAGATTCCCATATGGCAGGGTTAATGTTGCTATCCTTCATGATATGTTTGCAGACACCATTGTAATACAGAGTTGGTCTGCCAAGAGGCCTGGTGCCTGGAGCCAGCTCCCCATAAAGCCATCTTCCGTCCTGTGGACATGACCAAGCCAATACAAAACTTGCTGAGACAGAAGTGTAAACATGCTGGGAATGTGGGCTTGGGAGAGCACAATTTTGTTTGAGTCTCTGTCCTGTCAGTAACGTGTTCACTGACTGGCAGTGGCTCTCTGGGATTTCAGACAAGGGACCGGAGATGCCATAGGTTGAGCTTTGACCTTTCTCCACACGACTCTTTCCCATTGCAGAAAGGGAAAAGTGCCTCATACTTAACTTGGCAACTTTCCTCGTTGGAGGAAAGTTCATAATTATGCCATTTATCATTCAGAAAGAACTGTCCTAATCTGACACCCGAGTTGTTTTGTCAGAATATTTATCAGAATATATTGATCTTTGCTGAAAATATTGGAAATGCATGGAACATTTTATTCACTGTTGGTGAATGTGTAGTATGGGGTTAAAACATGCTGTTTAAACTTAAGAATATTAAGGATGCTGGATCAGGCCAGTAGTCCATCAATTCCAGCAGCTTGTTCTCACAGTGGCCAACCAGATGACTACGGGAAGCCAGCAAAAAGGACCCAAATTTAACAGCACTCTCAGCTCCCATAGGCAGCCCCCCCCCAGGTGTGCATGACTCATGGATGGGGGTTTTCCTGTGGGATTAGCCAATGACCAGCAGGATCCTTATCCTGCTATAGGCAGTTATAAATATATGATTAATGTCTGAAGGACGTTTGATACATTTTTATGGAAGGGCAGATTATAAATACTGTACACAAATAAATCAATGGTCTGAGGGGTATTTCAGTAACTACATTACTTTTAGTCCTGGAAATGGATCATGTGTAAATTTCAAATGCATCAAGGGAAAAGATTTTGGGTGGCAGATTCTTAAAGTCATTCTATTACTGGATCCCAATGTCTGTTTGCAAGCTTTGGTATCTTTAGGGAGATTTTCTTATTCTGCCTAATTTTGGCTGCCAGCCCAGATGATTATGTGCTAAGAATTGGGAATCTAAAGAAACACGACATATGACAGAGTGGTATAACAAACTCTCAAGTTTGGCTGTTTTATATAAGTTTATATGGTATACCAATTAAAATTGTATTTATTCTGTGTTGATTGTTTTATTTAAGCCTCGCGGGTGTAGCAGCTGAGGCAGAAGAGTTGCATACAAATTTTCCTATAAAAATAAATAAAATGAATGAAACAAGGAAATTCTGAATCTAAGAGATTATGTTGACTTCCAAAGAAAGGATTATTAGAAGCTGAGTATTTCTTTTTAATTTAAATATTTTATTGAATTTTGACATAAATATATTTCACAGACGTACAAAAGACAAAATGAAAAAGAAAAAACAGAGAAAAGGATAAAAAGAGGGAAAAAAGAAAAAAGAAAAACACGAAAAACATACAACTTTAAAAGACATTGATCGACTTCCCCTTATCTCGATTTCGGAAAATATTACCTTGTTTATCTATCTGCTGTGTCTATTCCTTAATAAAACTTTTTACGTAGTAAGCGTTATCTCATGCCTACTGTGATTTCTGTAAGTACATATATGTTTCTGATCAACATTTTGATTTTCCCTTTATCTCTATTTCCATATATATCCTAAATTTATCCCATTCATTATTAAATTTTGCACTTCTTTGATTTCTTATTTTCTGTGTCAATTTAGCCAACTCCAAATAATCGGATAATTTGAGTTGCCACTCCTTTAGTGTTGGGATTTTTGGTGTTTTCCAGTACTGTGCTATGAGGGTTCTGGCGGCCGCCATTGCATATTGAAAAAAGGTTCTATCTTCTTCTTTGATATCCTTACCAATTATCCCCAGCAGGAAGGCTTCGGGTTTTTTAACAAACGTATATTTGAGAATTTTTTTTAATTCATTATAGATGGATTCCCAAATTTTTTTGAGAATCTCGCACGTCCACCACGTATGGATGAAATCGCCCTCCTTGCTCTTACATTTCCAACACAATTTATCGCCTGTTCTATACATTTTATGTAGTTTTACCGGCGTTATGTACCATCTGTACATCATCTTATATATGTTTTCCTTTAGTGTCGTGCATGCTGAGAAATTCATATCTTTACACCACAATGCCTTCCATTTGTCAAACTCTATGTTGTACCCTAGGTCTACCGCCCACTTCACCATCACATCCTTTACTTCCTCGTCCTTGGTGTCCCACTCAAGCAACTGGTTGTACATTTTTGATAATAATTTTGTTTTACTTTCTATTATTTCAATCTGAAATCTAGATTTCTTGTCATTTATTCCGATCTTATTATCTTCTCTCCACATTGAATTAATTTGATGGTATTGAATCCAGCCAGTCAGCTTGCTTTTTATTTCTTCGTAAGGTCTAATCCTCCACCCGGATTCTGTTTTGGTTAGTAAATCTTCATATGTCCATCTTTCCCCCTCAATGTTTGATCTTTTAATTGTTAAAATGTCTATTGGTGATAACCACCAGGGCGTTTTCTGCTCCAACAATTTTTTGTTCCTTTCCCACACTTCTAGCAGTGGCCCTCTGAAAATGTGGTTAGAAAAACCTTTATGAACCCTTCTTTTGTCTCGCCATAAATAGGCATGCCAACCGAATCTTAGATTAAACCCCTCTAGATCTAACAAATTTTTGTTTTTGATGACAATCCAGTCTTTTACCCAACAAAGGCATGCAGCTTCATAATATAACCTCAAATTTGGGACCGCGAGACCACCCCTATCTCTTTGGTCTGTGAGCAGTCTAAATCTAATTCTTGGTCTCTTTCCCTGCCAAATGAATTTGGAAAGTAATCTCTGCCATTCTTTGAATATTGAGGTTCCTCTAATTATCGGTATATTCTGAAATAGGAAGAGTAATTTAGGTAGTAAGCTCATTTTAATCGCCGCCAAGCTGAGTATTTCTGTAGCTATGTCAACCAACAAGTCTAGGGTCAAGGTACAAGGACCCATGACTGATAGTGACAGGCAGAGAGGTCTGCCAGTGAGTACCATAATTTTATGGAGGCAGCCATTTTCTTGGCCCCATACCTGTCAAGCAGGGATGATGACCCATGCAAGGAGAGCCCAGTAACAGGCACAATCGCAAGGCAAAGTTAGCATCTATGTGGGAGAGCAAGGCAGGTGTTCAGAACCATGGATAGTGCTCCTACATCTAAGGCCAAATATTCAAGTTGTCTTAGCAAGGTCCTGGGACAACTGGATGAGCTTTACAGCAGGACTAGGTAGTCATTGACTAGAGGTCCCTCCCACTGAGTGAGGCCTCCTGGTCCCATGAGGAGGTTGTGGACCAAGCATCAGAATTTGGCAGCAGAGGGATTTCCTTGGGGTTCAGGAGTTGGGCAGTGGTGCCTGTGAACCTGCATGGGATGAACCAGAGCATGGATCTACTTCTCCAGTTGCCCGAGAACTCTGCCTTTAAGGAGTCATGGTCCAGGGCCATGACAATGACATGGAAGAATGGATTGTCTGAGTCATTGCATTTCAGAAAAACTTAGATGGCAGTCACTGAGATTCCCTGCTTTTGAACCATTTATCTCCAGCTACCCCCACTCCTACCAGGGTTTCCAGTCCATGGCTTCCTACCCTGACAGTGGTCACTTCCACTATCTCTCAGCCTAACTAACCTCACAGGTTTGTTGCTGTGGGAAACAAATGGAGATGCAGACAGGGCAAGTCTTATTTTTTGCCTTGTTACCATTGCAGGAAAAGCAACGTATAAATGTAATAATGTAGTAAATAAATATAACAGTGTACTCCTGTATTTCACCAAAACGCCATATTCCTCTTTTTCTTTGTTTTGCACTGAGCCTATTATATGAAAGCTGCTGTATAAATAAATATCTGCAAAACATAGTATACATAATGAACTGTCTAAATAAATGCTGTACTCATAATTACAGCTCCTTCTGTTTTGAATGTCAAATCATCTGTGGCACTGCTTTGCACTTTATGAAATGTGGATACTATGCATTAGTTATTATTCAAATAAATTCTTAACAAGATTTTTAAGTTGTTCCTATGGAGCTAACAGCCTCTGGGATAGAAGCATCCATTAGCTTTAATATATGATATAAAATATGCAACCAGTAGAGTAGGAAAGCTTTGAAGGAGCCGTTCCAATCACTCAAGAAAACAAGACTTTCAAATACGTTACTGGAACCACAATTGCATCTTAATTGCATTACTGTTTGTTTGTTTGTTTGTTTGTTTGTTTGCAACATTGGTTGTTTTAAGTATTGTTGTGAAGTGTATGTCTAGAAATTTTTTTAGAAAGCAGAGACGTAAGTATTAATAGGTGCAACGTAATAGATGAAATAAAAATATATGCACAAGAATATGATCTTGCTAGAACATTCCTGTAGTGAACAATTGGTGCAAAAATATGGAGTTCAGAGTCCATGTTATTATGCCTTGGGAGTACCCAAAATTTTGGCCAATTCAGTGATTCCACATAATGGTTCTTGAACATCATTTTCTACTTGGGGTGGCGAACCTCCAGCCTCTTACCTAATTAACCCTGCCAGACCTCCCCATTTGACCAATGGGGCTACTTCAGCCAAGCCACACCCATCTGCCCTCTACCTGACATCCTATGTGAGATCAGGTGTGGGGCAGATAAAAGCCTGGTTTCAGCCAAAATGTTTGCAGACACCATCCATCAGCTGATTGGTGGTGCCTGCAATGCCTTATGCAAAGTGTTACCCCCAAGGTTTGTTGGTGGAGGACGTGCTTCTGTTCCCTTCACAGATTTGGGGGGAGACAGTCTCTTCTCTCTCCGTTGACTTGCAGAGGGGAAGAGGATGGTAGAAAAGATAGCATAGGTTCTCAGGAAAAACTGGGGTGGGGAAAACTCTGTTACTCCATGGGTTGGTGGTGGTGGTGCTGGGGTGGGTTTCTGTCTCCATCTGCAATATTTGAAGTATTGGAATCTGTGTTTTCTCTTCATTTGGAGCCATCTCTTTCCATTTCCGCACATGAAAAGCCAGCACACAGTCTTTTTATCTGTTTCTGACACTTGTCTATCTATGCCTAACGAGTCAAGGAAAAGGTAGGAACACCATCTAGAGGATTTGACATGTCTTGCCCTGTGCACTGAAAAAGCCTCTGTTTTTACACACTTGTTACGTGTCCCTAGAATAAGAAAACACTATGCCAACTATATACTATATCACGTTCTTTTATGCTATAACAACCAGTTTCATTTTAAAGGTGAGCCTATAAAAAGATGCTACAAACGGAAAACATAAATCTATTACTTACATCCTTTTTCACTGATACGTCTTGTAATTAAATGCTGGGTGCTTGGTGCAAAGTGACAATATATTGGCATTTTCAAAGAGGTTTCAGCTTTCTTCCTTTGATGCAATTATACTGATTTAGGATGAATGCAACACTGATTTGTACAGAAAGAAATCTGGCATCATGTGCAAATATAATAATTCCCTGTGGGTGTGCAAACAGAGCGTCTTCTGCCTCTCCTTGGTTTTTCTCCCACTGCATTTAAGGAAATGCCATTGCAATTTGAGCCAGAAAAATAAAATACATTAAGATGATACTTGGTAAAACTTAGGGGTTGGAAAACTTCACAGAAAAATTCAAAGAAGGGCAAATTTGAAGTACAGTGGTACCTCGGGTTACAAATGCTTCAGGTTACAGACTCCGCTAACCCAGAAATAGTGCTTCAGGTTAAGAACTTTGCTTCAGGATGAGAACAGAAATCGTGCTCCAGCGGCGCGGCGGCAGCAGGAGGCCCCATTAGCTAAAGTGGTGCTTCAGGTTAAGAACATTTTCAGGTTAAAAATGGACCTCCAGAACGAATTAAGTACTTAACCTGAGGTGCTACTGTATGGCTATGTTTTGGTTTGCACATTGGCTCAAAAAGTGGCATTTGTCAGTGTCAAAATAAGACCCAACCGCTGATCATTCAAACTCAGCTTCTGTATATAGAATTCTGGTGGGTTGGGGTGCCAGCAAAATATTTGGAGCCAGCCTGGAGTTCCAGCATCAGACCTTAAGGTTGCCAGTTCAAACTGATAGCCTTGCTAGGCCACATCCACACCATACATTAATAGCACTATGCTTCCACTTTAAACAGTTATGGCTTCCCCCAAAGGATTCTGGGAGCTTTGGTTTGTTAAGGGTGCTGAGAGCAGATTAACAATCAAGCCCTCTTCTCCTTCTCTTCTCAGGGAACTATGGAAACTGTCGTTGTGTGAGGGGAATAGAAGCCTCCTAACAACTCTCAGCTCACTTAACACACTACAGCTCAAAGAATCCTTTGGGCAGAAGCCATAACTACCTTATTTAAAGTGGTATCATAGCACTTTGAGTGTATATTGCAAATGTGTCAGGGACTGGGCAGAGGAGGAGGAATGGTGGAGACCACCTCCCCATCCTGACCCTTCCAGGGAGGAGGAAAAGAAGGAGAAGGAGAAGGACAAGGAGAAGGACAAGGAGAATAGTAGTAGTTTGGATTTGATATCCCACTTTATCACTACCCGAAGGAGTCTCAAAGTGGCTAACATTCTCCTTTCCCTTCCTCCCCCACAACAAACACTCTGTGAGGTGAGTGGGGCTGAGAGACTTCAGAGAAGTGTGACTGGCCCAAGGTCACCCAGCAGCTGCATGTGGAGGAGCGGAGACGCGAACCCGGTTCCCCAGATTACAAGACTACCACTCTTAACCACTACACCACACTGAAATACACTATAGATTTACAATGGGTTTGCGGGAGGACACAGCTCAGAGGCAGATGAGAGGGAATGTTGGGAAATAATGGGAGAGGAGGAGCAGGCAGAACCAGAGCAGCCACTGGCTGACATGTTGTCACTAGAAAGCATTCCAGACCCCCCCCCATCTCCCAGAACCCAGCAAGCCTTAAAAGTAGGAGAGCAAAGAGCTCAAAGACAGAGGGCACGTAGCAACACCTGTAGAGGGGATGATGAGAATGACGAATGATGAAGTCAGAGAGACAGGATGTGTGTGGAGATTCACTCAGGACAATGCCATTATCCAAGAGGCTGGGTTCTATAGCCTCTTTCTGTAAAGTCTGAAGTAAAAAAGGACTGTAAGAAACTTTTCCTTGTCTTTATACTTTTGCGGGCTACCAGCCGGGAGCCGCTGAAAGAACCCTGACAGAATGTGGCCCTAATTTAGCATTGTGAAGGGCCTTGTTTCTCATTCCTGTGTGTCTACTGCTATTCATGTGAATAGTTTCCATGGGCAATACAAAGTTTTAGGAAGTTTTTATTTCCAACTTAGAAATCATTTGAAGACTTTGGATATGTTTAGAAGCAGAATGAAGGCTTAGTATGCAGTGGGGCTTCATCAAGATGAACCCTGATAAAGAGATCCCACCTTAAGGCTGAGCTTTATAATATTGGATAGTCGCTCAATTAATGGCCTCATGCATCTGCTTCGTTATTAGGCATCACGAGTGCTGTCAAGCGACACGTCTCATCTCGGACAGCAGCTTACCTAGGTGTTTGTCTATGACAAGCTCATTTTCCCAACTATTTCTTTCTGAGCTATTTATCATAATAGTTCTCATTTCTAGGTTGAAGGGTTAGAGCACTTTTACTGGTACGAGTTTGGCAGCCTTGATCAGCATGAATGAGCCTGGCACTATGGTTTTGCCTGACAAGCTTAATGGATGATGAGAGACTTAGCAAGAGGCCCCAAATGTTCTTTTCTGGCTGCTTCCTTTGGAATGAAATACTCATCATAGTTTGAGGGTGGGCTTGCTTAGAAAGAGGGCTTTTAGCAGCCTCAGTTTGGGCAGTGAAGGAGAATGCTGGGAGTTGACTAAAGGGGACATAATTGCTCTGTTTGGGAATCTGATGCTGGATTGCTGGCTGAGTTGCCTAGATTCCATTTGCTTCCGCTATGTCAGGCTCAGGGATGGGGAACCTGCATCCTCCAACCTCCTTCAGCCCCATCCAGCATGGTCAAATGGCAAGATGATGGGAGCTAGAATCCAACAGTATCTGGAGGGCAACAGGGTCCCCATTATTTCACTTTCTGATTCTATGTTGGGGTTGCAGTGTGTTACATGGGGCTACTATTGGCAAATACTGTATTTTTTGTCCTATAGGGCGCACTGGCCCATAGGACGCACCTCGTTTTTTGGGGGGGAAATGAATAAAAAAAAATTATTTCCCTCCCCAGCCGCGGCTGCCGCCCCAAGCCTTGCGCACACCTGCCCGAAGCACGGGGCACCCAGCCTTTGGGCTGCAGGCTGCCGCCCCAAGCCTCGCGCGCCCGGTTGGACCTCCCGCCGGGCGCGCGAGGCTTGCGGACACTCGCCTGAAGCACGGAGAGCCCTCCGGAGGGCTCTGTGTGCTTCGGGCGGCAGGCTACCGCCCCAAGCCTTGCGTGCCCGGCGGGACCTCCCGCTGGGCGCGCAAGGCTTGCGGACACACTCGCCGGAGCTGCAGGCTGCTGCCCGCAAGCCTTGTGAGCCCGCGGGAACTCCCGCCGGGCTTGCAAGGCTTGCGGATAGCTTCCTGAAGCCTGGAAAGTGAGAGGGGTCGGTGCGCACCGATGCCTCTCGCTCTCCAGGCTTCAGCGAAAGCCTGCATTCGCCACATAGGACGCACACACATTTCTCCTTCATTTTTGGAGGGGGAAAAGTGTGTCCTATGGGGCGAAAAATACGGTAACTTCCAACTAGTACAAAATGGGAGTAAGAAATGGGCCCCCAAATGCATGTTTGAGTTAAAGGTGGTTCCAGGGTCTGAAAGGTTGAAGATACCTAGTTTAGAAGCAGGATCTACTTCTTGATGATATTTGAATGCCAAAGGAAAAAACATTTTATTTTTATGCGTCTATAGGTTCATTTGACCTCTGGATCCTGGTCTTCCAGACTTTTTGGGGAGTGGGATTTACTACCAGTTTTATACACTGTGCTTCATTCTGTGCTATACTTACTCAGAGATCAAGCAAATGCTTTAGTTCAGGCCTCCTCAACCTCAGCCCTCCAGATGATTTTGGCCTACAACTCCCATGATCCTTAGCTAGTAGGACCAGTAGTCAGGGATGATGGGAATTGTAGTCTCAAAACATCTGGAGGGGCGAGGTTGAGTAAGCCTGCTTTAGTTAATGAGACAGAGAAAGGTGATTGAGAAAGCTAATGAATGTTTGTGATGGATATATCTTCCTGCTAATTTATGGATGGATAGCTTTCTTGGGTCAGTTGTCTTTCCATCTCACTTTTCTGAAAGGAGAATTTGCCCACACTTTCTTATCTTCTTTTCCTGCTTAGCTTTCTGTATAAATCCACACAATGCAGAGCCTCCCAAGAATGTTGGATGCCGATCAATTAGTCTTCTCTTTCATTTAAAACAGGCAACAGATAAAGAGGATGCCTTATCGCAGGCCTGTAACAGATCAGGCCCTCCAGACATCAGTGGCGTTTTATCTGCACAAATACGTAAACTTAGCTTGAAAACAGACGCTTTTGTGGTATGTGCTAAGAATCACACAGTCAAACCTCCATGAAGTCAGAAATGTGATAAACTTGGACATTTTCTCCAGCTTTCCCACAGATGCTCTTGTGGTTCAGGATCATTCCATCCAGGACATTTTACTGTCGTAAGAGGCTGCCTTACCCAGTCTAAGAGCTTTGCCCCAGGACCTCTTCAAGTGAATGCTTAGCTGTTATTTTCAGAGCATATGCAACTGTACACTGGTGTTGTTGATTTTAATAGTTTTTATTAAGGATTTCCTTGTGTTACAAAACAAACAAATAAAAAGTATACATAGTGTTTCCACTTTCAATTCATAAATCATCATCATCATTAATAATAATAATAATAATAATAATAATAATAATAATAATAATAATTTATTATTTGTACCCCGCCCATCTGGTTGGGTTTCCCCAGCCACTCTGGGCGGCTTCCAACAAAGATAAAAGATACACTGAAATGTCACATATTAAAAACTTCCCTGAAGAGGGCTGCCTTCAGATGTCTTCTGAATGTCAGGTAGATGTTTATCGCTTTGACATCTGATGGGAGGGCGTTCCACAGGGCGGGCGCCACTACCGAGAAGGCCCTCTGCCTGGTTCCCTGTAACCTGGCCTCTCGCAGTGAGGGAACCGCCAGAAGGCCCTCGGAGCTGGACCTCAGTGTCCGGGCAGAACGATGGGGGAGGAGACGCTCCTCCAGATATACTCCAGATATACTGGACCAGCACCAACACTTTGAATTGTGCTCGGAAACGTAGTGGGAGCCAATGTAGGTCTTTCAAGACCGGTGTTATATGGTCTCAGCAGTCGCTCCCAGTCACCAGTCTAGCTGCCACATTCTGGATGAGTTGTAGTTTCCGGGTCACCTTCAAAGGTAGCCCCACGTAGAGCGCATTGCAGTAGTCCAAGCGGGAGATAACCAGAGCATGTACCACTCTGGCGAGACAGTCTGCAGGCAGATAGGGTCTCAGCCTACGTACCAGATGGAGCTGGTACACAGCTGCCCTGGATACAGATTTGACCTGTGCCTCCATGGACAGCTGTGAGTCCAAAATGACTCCCAGGCTGCGCACCTGGTCCTTCAGGGGCACAGTTACCCCATTCAGGACCAGGGAATCCTCCACACCTGCCTGCCTCCTGTCCCCCAAAAACAGTACTTCTGTCTTGTCAGGATTCAACCTCAATCTGTTAGCTGCCATCCATCCTCCAACCGCTTCCAGGCACTCACACAGGACCTTCACCGCCTTCACTGGTTCTGATTTAAAAGAGAGGTAGAGCTGGGTATCATCTGCATACTGATGAACACCCAGCCCAAACCTCCTGATGATCTCTCCCAGTGGCTCCATGTAAATGTTGAAAAGCATGGGGGAGAGGACAGAACCCTGAGGCACCCCACAAGTGAGAGCCCAGGGGTCTGAACACTCCTCCCCCCCCACCACTTTCTGAACACGGCCCAGGAGGAAGGAGCGGAACCACTGTAGGACAGTGCCCCCAGCTCCCAGCCCCTCAAGACGGTCCAGAAGGATGTTATGGTTGATGGTATCAAACGCCGCTGAGAGATCCAGCAGAACTAGGAAACAGCTCTCACCTTTGTTCCTAGCCCGCCGGAGATCATCAACCAGTGCGACCAAGGCAGTTTCAGTCCCATGATGAGGCCTGAATCCCGACTGGAAGGGGTATATTATTTATACCCCACCCATCTGGCTGGGCTTCCCCAGCCACTCTGGGCAGCGCCCAACAGAATATTAAAATACAATAATCTATTAAACAGTAAAAGCTTCCCTAAATAGGGCTGCCTTCAGATGTCTTCTAAAAGTCTGATGGTTGTTTTCCTCTTTGACATCTGGTGGGAGGGCATTCCACAGGGCTGGTGCCACTACCGAGAAGGCCCTCTGCCTGGTTCCCTGCAACCTCACTTCTCACAGTGAGGGAACCACCAGAAGATCCTCGAAGCTGGACCTCAGTGTCTGGGCAGAACGATGGGGGTGGAGATGCTCCTTCAGTCTTTTTCACAGTTTGTTTACATTCTGTATGAGACATCAACTGTCATAGACATCATGGGGTTGAGGGAAAGGATGGGGGAGGGGGGATAAAGATTTTTCATTCTATTGCATAATGTTTGTGCAGGGCTTTTGTGTCAGCATCACGTGGGTAGGTTTCTCATTTACATATTTATTTTTATTGGCATTGTGAGAGATTGGAGGGTTCAGAGCTTGGCTGATTGCATTTGGTTGGGTGCAGTATGGTCTGAGAGGTTGTTGGGTCAGATTAGCCATATTGATTCATATGCTGTTGCGGGGGATAGGTCATTGTCTTGTTGTGCTGTATATAGTGGTACCTTGAGTTACAAACGCCTCAGGTTACAAACACTTCAGGTTACAAATTCCACTAACCTGGAAGAGTTACCTCGAGTTGAGAACTTTGCCCCAGGATGAGAACGGAAATCGTGTGCCGGTGGCGCAGCGGCAGCAAGAGGCCCCATGAGCAAAAGCATGCCTCTAGTTAAGAACAGTTTCAGGTTAAGAACGGACCTCCAGAATGAATTAAGTTCGTAACTAGAGGTACCACTATATATGATAATGGGGAGCCACACCGGGGTGAAGGAGTCCTCCTTTGCTTGTCCCTGTGCTAGTTTATGTCTGTTGGTTAACTTTTCTAGTAGGGCGGTGTGGCTTTTGCCTCCTAGGTGGGTCATAAGGAAAGGGTTAAATGAGTGTGATGTGATTGGCCAGAGAGAAACTGATAGGAGGAGTTAGAGTGAGAGTCGGAGCTGTGTGGAAGTCAGTTGAGAGTTGGGAGTTGCTGAAGGAAGAGGGAGGATATAAGTCTGTGGGTTGGTCAAGTTGTATGGTGAGAGAGTGAGAGGAATTGTTAGAGGGAGTCAGATAGTTAGTTGGAATAATCAGTTTGAAGTTGTTAGGAACGCATAGGACAGTTAAGGAACTAAGATTGAGAAACTGCCAAGGAAAATTAGCTGAAACCATAAGCTTGTTCATGCCTACAATGACCGCTCCCCGCTTAAAACGGGGGGCACCCTTTGCGTGGACGCGTGCAGCCCCTAGACCTGGAGCGGCTCCAACAGCATAGGCTAGGCTATGCCATCCCTCAGGTGGGATACCTGGAGGTCTCCGCCTACCTCAGTCAGTTGTCCAATCCCACCTGGGGGAAAGGGTTGCCAAGGAGACCAGGCCAGGTGGGGGAGGGATTACCTGCCCACACAAAGGAGGGAGGATTTTACCTGGGAATTCTCACTTGGCTCCAGAGCTTCTCCCACCCTACCCACCCTCAGTCAATGTCTTATGTTGCAGGTTAATTTTCCTCACATGTTTTGCAAGTTAATTTTCTTCACAGGTATGCGGGCGCTGCTACGTTAAGGTCGCTGTTAAAGGGCCGGAAAGGAATTTCCCTGCATTGGCAGGTTTCGCCTTTCCCGTAGCAAAACGTCACAACTTTGGCGGTATCAGGCCTTGGGCGGAATCCTTTTGTCCATCTTCCTTTTTGCGGCGGCGATACCAGGGTTCCCCGTTAAAGGGGTTTCTGAAGGGAGGCTTTGACCGTACGCCGGAAGGTCGTCATTGCTCTCCCCTGCGGCGGCGGCGTTACGGGGGCGGCTATCTCTGCTTGAACATATGTTCTCCAGAGCCGGCCCATCCCCCACACACACACTGGATAACCCTGATGCTCCCTAGGTCCCCGGCTGGGGACTGGGGAGGGAGAACGCCCAATGCCTGAGCCAAGGTCTACCCACATTTGAAATTTAATAAAGTTGTGGCCAATTTAATCCCATAGCACGTTGTCTTGAGTCGTTATTCCACATGACGGGGGGACCGCGCAGGATCTGGGGACTCCGCCTGTCCACGCAAATAAACTTGATTATTTGTTAATGTTAACAACTGTCTGGACTCCGTGATTACCCGTGAGGAGAAACAGGTTGGTGGCAGCGAAGAAAGCAATCACAGTGGTGGCACAGGGTCAATAGACCGTCAAATGTCCAGGGGCCCTGTGTGATCACCACGGGCGGTTTCCCATACATTTTGGTCCCCTCCTGTTAGGTCCTTCAACTGTACAGTGGTACCTCGGGTTAAGAACTTAATTCGTTCTGGAAGTCTGTTCTAAACCTGAAACTGTTCTTAACCTGAGGTACCACTTTAGCTAATGGGGCCTCCCACTGCCTCCGTGCTGCCACTGCACAATTTCTGTTCTCATCCTGAAGCAAAGTTCTTAACCCGAGGTACTATTTCTGGGTTAGTGGAGTCTGTAACCTGAAGTGTCTGTAACCCGAGGTACCACTGTACATTGTTAAATACTTGAAGTCCACGATTCTCGGTAAGGCAGTTATAGGGAGCCTGAGGCCTTCCAGGTATTTTTAGACCCCAATTCCTATCAGCTCCAGCCAGCATGGACCACAGTCAGGAATTATGAGAGTTGTAGCCCGACAACATCTGGGGTGCCACAATTTCCCTATACCTGCTTTGAGGAATCTTGGGGATATGTATTTCTGTCTGCTTTCAGATTCAGTGGCAGTTGTAGGACTTTACTGGCCCAGGTCTGTGAAGCAGGGCTGACCTTGTGATTTATTTTTTTTACAAGAATATTTGCTTCTTGGACCTACCAGTACTGGGTTTGAGAGCTGAAGTTAATTTGAGTCTCTCCTGTCCCCTCTGCAGATGAAAACCAACAGATTAAAATGCTACAATGCAAACCAAAAATTTCAAAAGCAAATGTGTGAATTCATGCCTTGAAAATTGAATGCAGTCATGTGGATCATTTGTAAGCATACATTTGTACCACTCCGGCAGTTTTCAGTTAATGAAATCAGGGTGTACGTGTGCTTTTCTTAACCCCAAAATAAAACTTCTCATCAAGGTAATTTACCTAAGTTGTGCAAAGCAGAGTTGTTCAAAGAGTTTCCTTTTCTAATTTTACATGTTCAGATCTGTAAAAACTCTTGATATTCTATAGCACTTCCTTCTTGGGGAGGGCGATTTATAATTATATTTCACCTTTAATGAATTATGCCATTATTTCATGAGATAGTACTTTCCCATTAACAAGTCTTATTGTTTATTCAGCAGTGGTACTCAAGGCACATCTTTCCTAATTTAACATACAAAAATTCCTCAGAGTTAGTACCAGTTCACATACTATATGCACCTTTATCATGTGACAGTAATCCCTGTGTGGAATATAAAAGTGTGTAGAAAAATAAAGTACAGTACAGTGGTACCTCAGGTTAAGAACTTAATTCGTTCTGGAGGTCGTTCTTAACCTGAAACTGTTCTTAACCTGAAGCACCACTTTAGCTAATGGGGCCTCCCGCTGCTACCGCGCCACCAAAGCATGATTTCTGTTCTCAACCTGAAGCAAAGTTCTTAACCTGAAGCACTATTTCTGGGTTAGCAGACACTGTAACCTGAAGCGTATGTAACCCGAGGTACCACTGTATAGTCTTACTTGTGAAGTATAGGCTTGTCAGGTCAACATATAAAATCCATCATTAAATATTGGGAGCATGCAGATTAGAGGTAAAAGTAAACAATCTTTGACTCAGAGTAGATCTATTGAAATTAATGGACATAACTCAGTTCATTTCAATGGCTCCCTTCTGAGTAAATATTAGTCTAAAGCCCCTCTTTGACACATCACTATTTCCTCCCGCACGGATCACGTTCGCAACCCAAGCATCCACTATACTTACTTAGAGTCCCTAAGACAGTTGGGTGGCATCTTGTATGCCTCCTTCTAGCAACTCCTGCAGCCAAGCTGGTGCCAGTATTGCTCTGCTTCCCCTTGGTCCACATTAGCAAGGTCTTGTCATCTGGGCAGCCAAGGAGCTCCATACACACTTTGTCGTTGTTTAGTTGTTTAGTCGTGTCTGACTGTTCGTGACCCCATGGACCAGAGCATGCCAGGCACTCCTGTCTTCCACTGCCTCCCGCAGCTTGGTCAAACTCATGCTGGTAGCTTCGAGAACACTATCCAACCATCTTGTCCTCTGTCGTCCCCTTCTCCTTCTTCCCTCCATCTTTCCCAACATCAGGGTCTTTTCCAGGGAGTCTTCTCTTCTCATGAGGTGGCCAAAGTCTTGGAGCCTCAGCTTCAGGATCTGTCCTTCCAGTGAGCACTCAGAACTGATTTCCTTCAGAATGGATCAGCTTGATCTTCTTGCAGTCCATGGAACTCTCAAGAGTCTCTTCCAGCACCATAATTCAAAAGAATCAATTCTTCGGCGATCAGCCTTCTTTATGGTCCAGCTCTCACTTCCATACATCACTACTGGGAAAACCATAGCTTTAACTATATGGACCTTTGTTGGCAAGGTGATGTCTCTGCTTTTTAAGATGCTGTCTAGGTTTGTCATTGCCCTTCTCCCAAGAAGCAGGCGTCTTTTAATTTTGTGGCTGCTGTCACCATCTGCGGTGATCATGGAGCCCAAGAAAGTAAAATCTCTCACTGCCTCCATTTCTTCCCCTTCTATCTGCCAGGAGGTGATGGGCCCAGTGGCCGTGATCTTCCATAAACACTACCCAGGCTCATAGGCTGGAGAGGTCACTTGGGTGCTGCTAATGCACCAAAAACAACACAGGAGGCAGCAGTGACGAGTTACCGGTCTTTGCAGCCACAGCAGCCGCTGTGATTCTCCAGTGGGCACACTCCATTGCCTCTCAGTGCAGATGGATGCCAACATCAGCATGCGCTTCAACTCATAAATTAGGGATCAGATCAAAGCAAGCTTTGCAATAGCTGGGCTTCAAGTTGGGATTTGAATTTGTAGTGTGCTAACTGACCAATCACTCGATCAAGAACCTGGCCTCACAAAGGATTATGTTCAAGCTTAGCAGCCCTTGATGTGAGTTAACTCTGCCAAAGCCAATCTAAGTCTGTGAATGGAACTAGCAACACTGAGACGTTTGGGCTGCTTTTGTATTCTGTCCCAGAATTCTCCTTCCCTACCCGACATCCCTGAAGTCTAATCTCTAATAAGGATGAGGATCTCGGAAGTCTTAGCACGCCAAAGTCTCTGACTTTTGAGAGCTGTTGCCACATAGTCAAGTGGATTATTAAAGGCTTACATCCTTCCCTAGAGGTAATTGTTTGATTATTACAGTGCGACAGACAACTTTAATTATCCCTAAACTCAATGTGACTAAATCAGAAATACCACAGAGAACAAATTGTATACCATTTAATCAGAAGCCCCTTGATGGGCATTGTTTTCCACTGTGTGTGTGTGTGTGTGTGTGTGTGTGTGTGTGAGAGAGAGAGAGAGAGAGAGAGAGAGAGAGAGAGAGAGAGAGAGAGAACAAGAACTGTGAAAATAGTCTGTTCCTATCAATTAAAACAAAAAGGGAAAGCCACTTAAGGTGTAATTAAGAAGACTGTATTCACTCTGCTTTTGGCTAATGGGTTCAAACTTTAAACATCTGTAATTTTTAAAAAGGCATCAGCAACACCACCCTGTTGTAAATGCCCGGCTCCTTCTCTCTGTGGGGTGCTTTTAATGAAATTATCCAATAAGCCAGTTTCATTAGCACATCAAGGTAATGCACACAACCTGTGCAAAAATGTTTCAGATGCTGCTCTGGGATGCTCCTTAAAATAGTAATTTTCCTGGACTGTGAATGACTGGGACTGCACTTAAGCTGGCAATAATAATAATAATAATAATAATAATAATAAATTCAAAATATATGCATCAGGTAGATGCAATTGCTTCAAAAGGGAATAAAGGGTTATTCTTTATGAAGTATTAAAATGGGAAATTGTCACTATCATGTACAGTAGTACCTTGGTTCTTAAACGCCTTGGTACTCAAACGCCTTGGTTCCCAAACGCCGAAAACACAGAAGTAAGTGTTCTGGGTTTTCAAATTTTTTTGGAAGCTGAACGTCCGATGTGGCTGTTGTCTATTGTTTCTGGGGTGCCTGCACCAATCAGAAGCTTAACCTTGGTTTTTGAACATTTCAGAAGTCAAACGGACTTCCGGAGCAGATTATCATCTACAATACTGTCTTATTTATTTTACAGTACAGTACATTGATTATTTATTTTCATTTTATTGATCAATGGTCTTGTTAGACAGTAAAATTCATGTTAAATTGCTGTTTCAGGGGTTGTTTTTAAAAGTCTGGAATGGATTAATCTGTTTTGCATTACTTTCTATGGAAAAGCGTACCTTGGTTTTGGAACGCTTTGGTTTTGGAACGGACTTCTGAAACGGATTATGTTTGAGAACCAAGGTACCACTGTACTGATATATTTATTTCAGAGATTTTTCTATCCCATATTTTTTATTATGAAGCAAGTAGTTGATTCATCAAGATCCAATTCTACAAAAGAGGATTGATTAAAAAGTTGACCAGCTGTATGTGGTTGCATCTTCCTGTTACAGAAAGGCTGTTTCTACAACTTGCTAGAGCAGTGCTTCTCAAAGGATGCATGCCACACTGATGTGGCAGGGGAGGATAGCAAGTGTGGTGAATAGATTCAAGGGCAATCAAAGAAACATTTATATATAAGTGTTGTATAGTATCATATTAATTTTTTTAAATAATCTGCAGAATATGGATAGATATGGAATATGGGTTTAAAAATCTGACAAATATGAAATATCGTTAAAAAGAAAGGCTTCTTTGTGTTGATGAGGAGATCATAGAATCATAGAAATGGAAGGGATCATTTAGTATCTCCCCTCAGTCTCCTCTCCCATGGCTAATTCTCCCCTGGTCTCCTCGCTGGCCCAAGTAGGACTAATTTAGACAGCTAGCCCTAGTGATCATCTAATGTTTATTGGGTGAATTTCCCCCTAAATTGATTTTTGAATTCTGAATTATTGTTATTCATGTTTTATACTGTATTTTATGCTGTTTTTTGTTGCATCAATTAAGTGTTTTAAATTTGTTGTTAGCCGCCCTGAACCCGGTTTTCTTGACCTAGATACTATTTCTGTTGGTACAGTTTAGAATAGCATTAGCTTTTTTCTTTTCTTTTGCTGCTGCTCCTGCAACAGGTGCAAGCTGTCTCTCTACAGGTGTACAAGTACCTATTTTGGAAGAGTGTACATCTGTTGAGAGCTACTATCCCCAGAGTCCCCTGCGCATTGACTGTTAAACCACTCCACGATTCGTAGCATTGGGGGGGGGAGAGCATTGTGAGCACCCTTAACAAACTATAGCTCCTATAATTGTTGGTGTAGGGAGCCATGGCTATTTAAAGTGCTACCATGGTGTTTAAAAGGTATGGTGTGTGCCATACATTTTATGTATGGCCTAAGTACTAAGGCAGGCAGTGGGGTTAGCTGAGGTCTGGTGGGGCTGCATTTACTCTCATAGACCAGTCTCTGCTGTTAAGGGGGCTGCCTCACTTTGCCTAAACGCAGAGCATGAATCCTGTTCACACATTGGTTCAGTTCGATAGCAACTTTATCGTCAAGTGAAAAGGCCTTTTACAGGAAAATCGCTTGGTGCCTGTAGTTCACACCCAATCGCTTTTGATAGCAATGTGCAATTCAAACAGGATGGTGGTTTTGAAAGGTTTACAGCCTGTGGAAATGTCTTTAGGGACGACGCGCAGGATTTATTTACCTTTTTGTCTCAAAAAGTATAAAGTATACATTTATGATACGTGAAAAGTATTTAAGTCTGATTCACGCCACGCTTTTCCAGTCACTGAATCACACCAAAAGGATGGCGGTTCCTTGGTACCTGTGGAAATGCAGTCTCTGAATATTTTATGGATGTGTCGGTTACTTCCATATCATCTTAGATGCGCTGTCTCTTACCTGCTTGGCGCTGAGTGAATTTCTCATTTCATACATCATTTACACTAAGCTGAGGCAAGATGCAGAGTGCCACGGCCGTGCCAAACTCCGAGGGACCAACAGCACCAACTTAGTTGCCTGGCTGGTCCCCGTGCTGCCACCACTGCCACGATCAAATGGTGTTAGTGAGTTCTTTTTGGGTGTGGGAAGGGGTGTTGAAGCACATAGCTTCCAACTTTGCAAAAGTTTTACCTGTAGGCCCGACACCATTGCAAATGTTGTTAGGGAGGTTGCTGTGTTTATGGGGTCTGGTGTTGTGGCCATTAGGTCATCTGCAAAGTGCCCTAATAATAGGTTTTGCCTTTTATTTCCACTCCTTTGATGTCTGTGGCTGCTTGGATTCAAATTGTTACACCACGGTCAAATGGGAGCCCAAAATGACAAGTGAAGAGCCCACACAGAGCCTCCCCCCCGATGATCTTGATTCCACTGAAGTCCCACTGAAGCTCCGGGGCCCGGAGGCCTCTGGACCTAATCAAATAACAAATTGGAGCCACCATCCCACAGCCACACACCAGCTTACTGCTGTCGCTGCCACCAAGGTAGAACAGCAGGAGGGGACCGGGAAAGTCAGGAGGGAGGCCTCAAGGAAGGAAGAAGGAAGAACCATATATATCATCTTGAGCTACTTTGAAGGAAGATAGGATAGAAATATAGTAATTAAGTAAGCAGCCAGGCAAGCTACTATATTGGTGTGTAAAATATAGATAACAGCACCACCAATGTATAAGATTCTGTCAGACGAGATGTTCTAGAGTGATATGTCAGCTGGAGCTTGATTGTATGTGACATTCTTAGATATTTCAATTGCATTTAAAAATATTGGGTGGTATTCAACTTAAGTTGGATCCATTGCTTTCATTTATTGTTGTTGTTGTTTAGTCGTCTTAGTCGTGTTTGACTCTCCGTGATCCCATGAACCAGAGCATGCCTTGGAAACTCTCACTTTCTTCTCAAAGCTTCTCCTTTTTTATGTCCATGGAGTTTTCTTGGCAAAATACTGGAGTGCTTTGCTAGTTCCTTCTCCAGGTGGATTACATTTAGTCTAAACTCTCAGCTAATACCTCTCTGTCTTGGGCGGCCCTGCATGGCACAGCTCAAAGCTTCTTGGAGTTATCCAAGCCCCTTTGCCACGACAAGGCAGTGTGTGTGTAAAACCCTCAGAAGTAAAACCTCTGCTGCCTTGTGGGATATCTTCAGGAGAAGAAAAAGAAGCAAACCCTACAGAAATCTGGAGTGGATGGTGTCTTGTATGCCTCCTTCCAGCAACTCCTGCAGCCAAGCTTTTGGACCACATCAGTGAGGCTAAGATCGTACTCTGGGTGGCCAGGACCTCCATACACACTGTCCAGGCTTGCACCTGGGGAAGTCACTTTGGTGCTGCTAATGTAGCTTTTTGACTTCAACCCCAGAGGTGCACTCCACTGTCTCTCGAGACAGATGGCTGCCAGCCATCACCCCTTTCTGCCAAGAAGCACATGGGACTATCCCATTTTATCTTTACAATAAACTCTCAGGGTAGATGAGACTGGAGGATCTCCTGCTACAGAACACTGTCTTTGTTGACTATTTAGAATAATCAAGCTTCTTGTTTGCCAGATGCCTTTCACACTGAGAGATGCACGGAAAAGAATGTGGAACATGCAGTCCTCTGCTAATTAGGATCCATTAAAATGGATAATAGCAAATCTGGCAGGAATCTTGATTCCTAAAGGCTAAGACAGCCATTTTTTTCAGGACAAGTTCACTGACTGATGGTTTACTCCTTGACTGTGTAATGCATGTTACAATTCTGCCCCCTTGCTCCAGAAACGATGTAATTTGCTTATGTGTTGCTTGCTGTTTAAAATCTTAAAAAGATGTTTCATCTGTATTGACATAACCAATGCTCTCTATTCCTTAACAATCTCTTCCGCAGTGACGTTTGATGGATATCTCCAAGCTTGTTTATGAAACCATTAAGGCACTTTTGACCATGTCTTGACACAACTGTAATTACACCCTCTCTTATCAAGGCTGCATTCACATGGCAGCTTACTCTACTTTTAGAACATTCTCCTAACCGTTCATTTGTACATTATATTTTGAGTACAAATTAAAGTCATTTCCAGAACAATAGTGGAACCGTAGTAGAATATTGCTCAAGTTTAGCACTCATTTACAGATTATTTGCAAATGGGCTTTTTTTTCCTGGAAGCAAATAACTTCTGCTATGTTCCACTAGAGTTCCAAAAGTGGGTTTTAGATCATGTAAATGCTAATATATACTAATGCTAATATATACTTTCTATTACCAGACAGCCTCTAAGCAGCTGGGATTAGCAGCAAATACATTTCTTGAGACTCTTGAGAGTCCCATGGACTGCAAGAAGATCAAACCTATCCATTCTGAAGGAAATCAGCCCTGAGTGCTCACTGGAAGGACAGGTCCTGAAGCTGAGGCTCCAGTGCTTTGGCCACCTCATGAGAAGAGAAGACTCCTGGAAAAGACCCTGATGCTGGGAAATATTGAGGGCACAGGGAAAAGGGGATGACAGAGGACAAGATGGTTGGACAGTGTTCTTAAAGCTACCAACATGAGTTTGACCAAACTGCAGGAGGCAGTGGAAGACATGGCGTGCTCTGGTCCATGGGGTCACAAAGAGTCGGACATGACTAAATGACTAAACAACAACAACAACACATTTCTTCCAGGGAGCACCTCTAATTTAATACATGCGTGAAATCTAATCTAAAGCTGTATTGGCACCACAGGTTTTTTGTGGTGCTGTGGGGGAAAGAGGGAAACCACAGTCTCTCTGTGTGTTCCTCTAACATAGAGGACAACAGCAAGGATCAATTATGGGCTCCTTGATAATTTCTGCAAAAAAGAAAAGAAAAGAGGACATGGGTTTCCATACAATTTGCACATGTTAATTTATAGGTTTTCCCAGTAGTGATATATGGAAGTGAGAGCTGGACCATAAAGAAGGTTGATCGCTGAAGAATTGATGCTTTGAATTATGGTGCTCGAGGAGACTCTTGAGAGTCCCATGGCCTGCAAGATGATCAAACCTATCCATGGACATCGTATAAGTGGGAAAGTAACCTGCCTCTTCTATAAGATCACATCTGCACCATATATTTATTTTATTTTATTTTTATAATATTTTATTGAATTTTTTTCATACAAATGCATATTTAACAAACAGAGTAAGTTTCATAACATCCTTTCATTCTATTGTGGACTCCCTCACGTCTCCCGCTTCCACTTTCATCATTACAAACAGATTTTTCCAAGCAAATTATCATCTTGTTTATGATCTTAAATCCAATATTTAGGTTAAACTCAGATATGAAATTGTAATTTAATGGTAGACAGTTATTTCTCCTCTGACTTCCTTGTTAAGATTCAACCAAATTACAATACTTTTGTAAATAAATCTTGAATTTCTTCCAGTCTTCTTCAACCCTCTCCTCTCCCAGGTCACGGATTCTGCCCGTCATCTCAGCTAATTGCATATAGTCCATCAGCTGCATCTGCCATTCTTCCAGTGTGGGTAGATCTTGGGTTTTCCAGTTCTTAGCAATAAGTATCCTTGCCGCCGTTGTAGCATACATAAAAAATGTTCTGTCCTTCTTTAACACGTTCTGGCCGACCATGCCCAGAAGGAAGGCCTCTGGTTTCTTGCACCATATATTTAAAACACGTTTATACCACTTTAACAGTCATTTGGTTTTCCCCAAAGAATCCCAGGAAATTGCAGTTTGTTAAGGGTAGTGATATATGGAAGCGAGAGCTGGACCTTAAAGAAGGTTGATCCCCGAAGAATTGATGCTTTTGAATTATGGTGCCAGAGGAGACTCTTGAGAGTCCCATGGACTGCAAGAAGATCAAACCTATCCATTCTTAAGGAAATCAGCCCTGAGTGCTCACTGGAAGGACAGATAATGAAGCTGAGGCTCCAATACTTTGGCCACCTCATGAGAAGAGAAGACTCCATGGGAAAGACCCTGATATTGGGAAAGATGGAGGGCACAAGGAGAAGGGGACGACAGAGGACAAGATTGTTGGACAGTGTTCTCGAAGCTACCAAACTGTGGGAGGCAGTGGAAGACAGGAGTCTAATATAATCTCTAGTCCATGGGATCACAAAGAGTCGGACACGACTAACTAAACAACAACAAATTGATTGGTGCTGATGCAAATTTTGAAAAAGTTACAATGGTTTTAAATAGAAGTGCAAGGCATCTCACTGTTCCTGTTTCTACTCAGTCCGCAGCTGCTGGGCAACTTCAAGGCTCCTGATCTCCCTTCTTAGGGATATTTAATCTTTCAACTGGCCTTGGACTGTACAACCCTTTAAACAGAGGACACCTTGAGATGGAGGACTGTCCTCCATAAAGTAGGGCATATGTCCACCCAATATCACGTATAGATTCATCCCAACAAATTTCATTTGAAATCAAGATACAGGCGTGAAAGGCCATTTTTGTCCTACGTGTGAGAAATGTTCTCTTTATTTCATCCATATAGATCTGCAGTAGTAGCGGCCTCTCTTTCTTTAGCAAACGTGGATCAATTCTCTTCATGCAGACCCACTTTCGGGAATGGGAGGAGGACGTCTAATCAGCAGCCTATTCTAAAGTACAGCTATGTTATTTTATGGCAACACAACACTAAGAATTGACCACTAGATGGTAGCAATTTTCAACAAGCCAGCTATTCTTTCCAAAAGCACTTGCATATTCAAGTACTTATAAAAAACACACTCTGATTTGGTTGAAGCTTTCTTAGGGGATTTTTTTTGCAAAGTTAGGACATATTTGAGGCAATTTCTGAGTTGGCGGAACTGCAATAGCTGTTCCAACTGGCTAACAAAAATGTGAATGATAATGATAATCAATCAATCATCAATCAGACAAGAGTCCTGCTAGAAGATCTAGAAGGGAGATGATAGGCTGAGGGGAAGATGTTCAGTCCAAGAAGGTGAAATAATAGCTGAAGTTTCATAGCAGGCTTCTTGACTTTTGATGCCCTGTTTGTAGGATTTTCTCATTAGGGAGGTTACCTGGTATTTGAACTTTAATGTCTTTCAGGTCAAATTGAATTGAATACACACACACACACAGAGAGAGAGAGAGAGAGAGATGGGAAAATCTGGCTAGAAAACAATTCTTCCTGTTCACATGAAGAGCTGGCAGTTCCTACCTCTGAACAGTTAACCTGGTAGCAGAGTAAGGAAGCAGTTGGTACTTGGTTCCCCGTCTTTCATTCCAACTCAACACATGCCAGAATATTCTTTATTTTTAAAAAACAAAAACAAAGAAGTATTTGTCAGAAAACACAAGAACATCTACAAGCACTTAGGTATAAAGTTATGCAAAGCACAGACATTGTGCTGCTTTTGTAAAGAAAGGTCAATGCTGATCGATATCTTACTCAGCTTGAGCAGAAGAAAACGGCACTTCCATTCTGCAGCAGAAGATGATTTCTGAATGTGATTTTTTGTATAAATTCTCTGTGATGACGAAGTGCTTTTTACTCAAACATGTAGAGCGAGGGGAGTGAGAAAGAAACAAGTCTTGCGATTTTGGGTGAGGGCCAGCTCCTCCCTCCATCACATCCAATTCCAAGTGAGTCCTTTTGAATGGGATTGATTGGGGAAACTTCCATTGGGTGCTAACAATTATTCCAGTATTAAAGCTCCTGCCCACCTAGCAGTTCGAAAGCACGCCAAAGTGCAAGTAGACAAATAGGTACCACTCCGGTGGGAAGGTAAACGGTGTTTCCGTGCGCTGCTCTGGTTCGCCAGAAGCTGCTTAGTCATGCTGGCCACATGACCCGGAAGCTGTACGCCGGCTCCCTTGGCCAATAAAGCGAGATGAGCGCCGCAACCCCAGAGATGGTCATGACTAGACCTAATGGTCACGGGTCCCTTTACCTTTACCTTATTCCAAATCTAACCCTGCCACTCCACAGGTATGTACACACACACACACATACATTTCTAGGGGTGGCTGCAAAGTAAGCACTCCAAATAAATAAGTAAGCATATGCAACTAGTATAAGAGAACAGTTCCAGGCAGATTTGGTGACCGAGTTGACCTGACCTCAGAGAAACTTGTGTTCCTGGTGTACCCTTCCATTGGTTCTCACTGCTGTCCATCTATGAGTAGGTTTGGCATTCAGACATATTTCCACACACCACTGAAACACTCTGTCCTTTCCCCACCTCCCTTAATTATTTTCAATTATGCTGCAATCAATTTCACAGTCCCCTACCCGCTCCGTATCTCTAAAACACACACACCACCTCCAAAATGGATGGTTAACAACACTGGACTTCACTTCAGGCTTGCCATATACTACCTTCCTCACAACAGGCATAACATAACTGCTGTGGATTGGTCCAGAGTTTGCTACTTTCAAAATGTGGGGAACTTGTATCAAGCCTTGCGAAACTTGCATTATTTTATATAGATGGAAGAAATCAAATGAAAGCCTTGAGACTTTCAGCTTATTATTTATTTCCTGGTCTTCAATACTTCAGCAATGTTTTCCCCATTATGTTTCCAAGAGGCTCTCAGCACAAAGAAGGGTGAGAAATCTATTTCCGATGAAACTGAAGCTGGGATTTTCACAGAAGCACAATATGAGTGCTAGGCTCAGGTATGAAAGTGTTATTAGGAAATGGGTTTGCAAGTTGTTGGCAATACAGAGCATTTGACATGTTGATCCCTAAGACTAAGAGGCAGAAAAGACTTAGGAGGATGCAAAGAAAATACCGTATTTTTCCGTGTATAAGACGAGGCCCAATTTTAAACCTAATTTTTTGGTAAAAAAAAAAAACCCTAGTCTTATACACAGAAAAATACAGTATTTAAAAATGTTGTAGGGAGTTATATTCACCTGGGATTGTCGCATATTCTTATACCAACAGAAATGAGACCAAACTCCAATAGGAGTTTCAGCAAGGAGAAATTGTCCTACTTTGGGCTCCACCTTCAGACTGACATGCTTCTGCTTCTTCTTTCGTCCTGTGTTCATGCTTCTTCAAAGTTTGTGATGCCTTTGGTGAAGGCTGTTCTCCAACTGGAGTCCTCACAGGCCAATGATTCCCAGTTGTCAGTGTTTAAGCTACTTTTTTTTTTAGATTCACCTCTTTTGTTGTCCACCAGCATTATGCTTGCCATTCTTAAGTTAGGAATAAAGTAGTTGCTTTGGAAGACGATAATCAGGCATCTGAACAACAACATGACCAGTCCAACGAAGTTGGTGTGGAAGAATCATTCGACACTGGTGATCTTTGCTTCTTCCAGTACATTGACATTGTTCGCCTTTCTTCCCAAGTGATATGTAACTTTTTTCGGAGACCCCATTGATGGAATCTTTTGAGGAGCTGGAGATGACATTTATAAGTGGTCCATGTTTCACAAGCCTACAGTAAAGTTGGGAGTACAATAGTTTTGTAAACGAAGCATTTTGTTTCCCTGCACGATTTATCATGTTACTAATTTAAAAGTAGGAGTCCTGACATTGCAAAAACACAACAACAACTTTTCTCATTTTCAAGCTGGGATGTTTTTATAATCTTTCATCTAGGCAAGGTATCACTCAACCAGTTCAGAATCCATTGATCCCTTCCTCTTTCATTGGGGGGGGGGAGGAGGAAACAGTGAATAATTGTGAAAATATGGGAGAGATAATTTACTGGTTTTGAGTTAGTGCCTTACGAGGAGACAGCAGGTGGCTGAGGGCCTCTTAGAAGTTGAAAATCAAGCTGAGGAGAGATCTCTGGGAGAAGATATGAATGCATCATTTTGAAAGGTTTGTTCTTCACTCTGTAGAAGAGTGATTTTTATTGAAAGGGACCTACATAGTTAATGCATTTTGAGAAAGGGGAAATTTATTCAGTGGAAGGTAAAGATAAGAGGCTGGACAGTGGGAAGTTTTATTCTTTCATCAGCCGCTTGTTTAAAAAGGCCTTCGTATGCAGGAAATGGTATTTGTGTGAGAGAACTGTCAGTTGTTGGTTCATTAGAACAAGGCTAGGCAGAAGGTAGATCTACTAATAGATCTATTGGTAGATCTCCAGGTGATTTCTGACTCCCACTTGTCAGGGTAACTAGGAATAGATTTTTGTATGGATGGACTGTGGACTGAACTCAGTTTTAGTACTCCAGAAAAACCATTGTGCTTGGCAGCTGATAGGAGACCCCATCTCCTTGAATTCTGAGTGTGTTATCTTTTGTGCCTGGTGTTAGCAGAGGCACTTTAAAAAAGCAGACTGAATCCAAAAGAAAAATCCTGGCGCAAGTTTGCTGAATAAGAAAGAATACAACTGAAACAGAAAGAAGCAGAGGGGTTTTGACTTTTTGACATGCCTTGCTCAGACCAATTTAGTTGTTTTACACTAAATATCCAGAAGAAAACTCCCTCATGGCTAGGCTATTTGAACACCATGCTTAGAGAATCATAGAGTTGGAAGAGTTCTCAAGAACTATCTAGTTCAACCCCCTGCAATTCAGGAATATGCAACCGGCCCAACAGTGACTATCCTCTGTATGCTACCTCAGTAAAGATCATGCCATCTTCTGCAGTGGCTAGGCCACACCCCCAACCCACCCACTCTAGACTAGTTGACTTAGTGGCAACAGAAACAGTTACACAGCAAAGTTTCTCAGTGGTTGCCCTTCCAACACCTGTCTCCTGAAGTCTGCCCTCTCCGGTTTTTTGAAAACACAGAAGGGGAGCCTCAGCTGCATCCTGCAGCTCACATCAATTAATATGCCTCTGTTAGATGATGTGCCAGACAATTAAAATATTCATTTAGTTTTAATTGCCAAGAGTTGAGACTCACTGGAGAGCTTGGGATACAGTTAAGGCTCAACCTACAAATAATGAAGGTAGATCCATGTGTTTAAAAATGAAGATCTCTTTCAATCACATAGGAAGGGGTAGGTGGAGGTGGCGCTGATTTAAAGAGCAAAAGATGTTGAGCCACAAATATTCAGCCCTATTCTGCCTGCTGCTCAGCTCCCTATTACAGTGGTACCTTGGGTTAAGAACTTAATTCGTTTTGGAGGTCCGTTATTAACCTGAAACTGTTCTTAACCTGAGGTACCACTTTAGCTAATGGGGCCTCCCGCTGCTGCCGCGCAATTTCTGTTCTCATCCTGAAGCAAAGTTCTTAACCCGAGGTGCTATTTCTGGGTTAGCGGAGTCTGTAACCTGAAGTGTCTGTAACCCGAGGTACCACTGTACTATTTCCCCTATATGCTTTCTTCCCCAGCCAAGTCTGGTTGGTGGAATAGTGCCACCAGAAATGCAGTGGGAATTAAATCCAGGAGTGAGTGGAGATTTCAAGACCCACGGGTAGTGGCATTGCTTTGCCACTGAAATCAAATCCACCTTCCCCAGGCTGTGTACACACTATACATTTCAAGCACATGACTTCTTCCCAAGAATTCTGGCGAGTTAAGGGTGTTGAGAACACTGCCTAGGCATGCACCCAGGTAGGTCACTTTGGTACTGCTAACACAGCAAACACAATGCAGGAGGCAGCAGTTTTGAGCTACCAGTCTCTGTAGCCACAGGAGGTATTGTGATTATCCAGCTGTTTGACTTCACCTTTGGAGGTGTCTCTTGAGACAGGCAGATGCCAACAACTGAAGGGTAAACTGCAGTTCTGTTATAAGAATTTTAAGGTCTCAAATATAAAATAAATATCCATAAATGCACACATATCTAAATATATGAACCATGTGTCTGAAATAGAATGGGAGAGCAATCCTGAAGCCATTTTGACTCTCCCAATGACCTCTGCAGTAAGAGGGGCAAATGGGGAAAGCCTTCCCATTGTCTTTTTGCTTGCAAATCCTGTCTTAAGGGCATATTTGTGTATGAATAGGGTGAACCTGTAACCTGGACTAAGGAACTAAAGTATTAACCATCACAAAAGAATGCCCAGACTGCCCAGGTAATGCAGTCAGTGACCATTATCAGGTATCCTGGCAGGCAGGATTTCTGCTGTAGACCACCTCCTTCTGTGATGTATGTATAAGGTTTTGCGGGGTGGTCTTGGGCTACAGGGTGGGAAATTTCAAAAGTCTATATAAGGGCTTGTGCACCATTGTTCAGGGTCCCTCCTGCCTCCTGCATGTGGTGAGTGGGGACCTTGTTGCAACAGTTCCTTTAATAAAGATCAGGCTTACTAGCTGCTTTGCTTCTCAATATACTCTGGTTGGCCTCTGTTATTTTTCTCCTACTGATAGGGAACCCACTTAAGGACTGTGTACGGACTCCAGAATACCCCATAAGGGAAAGGGAGTAGTTTTTTCTCTTATAACAGTCCCTGGGGTTCTTTGTGTGAAGGCCCACAGTGCAAACCCACTGTGCTTTCTGTGCAATTGAACAATATCTGGTTTTCAGTAGCACAGGAATCTGCTGCTGCTGTCATGTGTAGTTTCAGCTTGTTTCTCATTTTCAGTGACAGTTTAGTCTTTCACAGCTATTTAACTTGTGGCATCTTCCTCCTAGTCTCTCTCTCTCTTTTAAATGCAAATAGCATGGGGGTGACAATTATATAGAATGCAGGGAAAGGAAATTTAACTGTTTCCTTTACTGCTGCAGTCTGAAGAATATCCTCCTCTGAAGCTGCAAAATGCACTGAGAAAAATATTCTTGTTGTTGTTAAATTCTAAACTGCTTGATATTTTTAAAATCTCTAAGTAGTATACAAAAGTGCCACAAAGAAACAATAACACAGTATATAAAAACACAGAGATGCAACATAAAAGCCAGTGAAACAATATTGCAAAAAAATGAGAATTTAGTGGTAACAGGGCCCCATCTTATGAGTCAGGGAAAGCCTGATCAAAATAACTCCCTGCTGATGCAGATGTAGCATAACCTAGATCCTATGTATGCTAGATGCAAAAACAATTAACACTGTATGTCGTTAAGTCATTAGGTTTTAGAGATGGTCGTTCTTTCAATCTGAAATATAAGCATCTACAAGCCAGGAATACAGAGAGGAAGGGCAAATGGGGCCAGTGGGGTGTAATGGTTAGAGGGTGGGACTGGGACTTGGGAGAGCAGGGTTAGAGACCCCACAAAGCGATGAATGGGTGACTTTGGGCCAGTCACCATCTCTTAGCCTAACTTACCTCACAGGGTTCTTGTGAGGATGAAATGGGAAGGAGAAGAACCTTGTACACCATAGGTTGGGACTATGGACTAGTGCAGGCTTCCTCAACCTCGGCCCTCCAGATGTTTTTGGCCTACAACTCCCAGGATCCCTAGCTAGCAGGACCAGTGGTCAGGGATGATGGGAATTGTAGTATCAAAACATCTAGAGGGCCAAGGTTGAGGAAGCCTGGACTAGTGTGTGAAGAGCTTTGACTTTTGGCTGTTTGTTGTTGTTGTTGTTTTTAAAGAAATCTATGGGTGGCATTTAAGCCAAAGGCCTCGAAAATCTATTTCTGCAGTAATAGCTTCCGTCTGAGGTGCCAACTGCACTATACATTTAAAATAGTATCATGCCACTTTAAACAGTCATGGCTTCCCCCAAAAGAATCCTGGGAACTTCAGATTTTAAGGTTGCCGAGTTGTTAGGCAACTCTTATTCCCCTCATAGAGCTACAATTCTTAAAGTGGTTCAGCAATCAATCCCTCTTCCTAAGAAACACTGAATTGGGCCCAAAAACAATTTGGCAAGCAGTGCAATTCAGTCAGAATCAATACCAGGGCAGTTTTGTGACTTACAGAAAAGTGACAACGTCTTTTAACTTCTGCAAAGCGTTCACTAGATGGCACCCAAGATGCCTGTTTATTTTCAATGATAGGAATACAGGAATGAGGATACAGTGAAATTTCAAGATTTAGGCGAAGAGGAGACAATGGAGGGAATATATAGAAAGCAAACAAAAAGGGTCTGTATCTTTAAGAGCAGGATAGAAGAGCAACTGTCTGCCAGATGATACTTCCTTCATCACTTCAGTGCTGCGTCATGATATAGGAAATGCTTAGATATAAGGAATGCTAGTTTTGAGTTATATTTGGGTTCCCATTTAAACTGTCAGAGAGCATAGAATATAACATGTCTGAATCAGAGTTAGTTTGGGAAGACAATGGAACTAGATTTGCCTAACTGTAAATTACTGTAAGGGTTGTTGACAACCACCCACCTCCATCCTAAAATGTGAAGATATTGACATTTGCCTGAATTACAAGCCTGTCATAAGTGACCCTTTCTGGACCCATCTCTCTGAAATATGTCTGAAGAGCAGCATCAAACTATCTTACAGAACCCAGAACTCTCTGAGGGTAAAAATGTACTTTAAAGATATGGTATGTAACCAACCACAGAGAGAACTGTGCTTCTCTCAAAAACTACCAGCCTTGGGGTTCTTTGTGCATAGGCAAGAAGGAGGGCCAATTAATGAGAAGGAGCCACCGCCATCAGTAAGACTTGCAAGCTGCATTCATCAACTACAATGTTCGGCTAAGCTAAGCACAATCAAATGCCTCCGCAGAGAAAAATCTATTTCCCTCATTTTCCCCACCCCCTAAACAGTTTTGCATAACTTGAAGATGTGTGCATATTTGTGGGTCTTAATGTCCCTAAAGATGAGCCATTTCCATCCATGCTCTGTGACTATGTAGCAAGACTGAACCTGATACACCCACTTCTAACCCCACATTGACTAAGTCTCTGAACCCAGAGCCTACATACAAACATGCTTTGCTGTCACACAGTTAGAGGGCTATGTGGAAAGAGTTGTACTGGCTGGGCCAGGTCCCTCCAGCCTAAGTTTCCCACTTCCCTCTCTACATCTTGTTCTAGAGGTTGGGACACAGGTGGCACTGTGGTCTTAAATCACTGAGCCTCTTAGGCTTGCCAATCAGAAGGTCAGCAGTTCAAATCCACATGACTGAGCTCCTGTTGCTCTGTCCCAGCTTCTGCCAACCTAGCAGTTCGAAAGCACACCAGTGCAAGTAGATAAATAGGTACCGCTGTGGCGGGAAGGTAAACAGCACTTCTGTGCGTTCTACTTCCATCACAGTGTTCCAGAAGCGTTTGCACCAGAAGGGATATAGTTATGCTGGCCACGTGACCTGGAAAGCTGTTTGTGGACAAACGCTGGCTCCCTCGACCTAAAGCAAGATGAGTGCTGCACCCCATAGTCACCTTTGACTGGATTTAACCTTTACCTTTACCTATCTTGTTCTGGAGTTACCTGATATTGGGACAGTAAGTGTCAAAATGTTGATGGCCATGTATATATGTATATTTTTCTACCTAGAGAGATGGTTGCTGGGTAGGAAAGATGTAATGTATGTTACAATCCTAAGGGCCCAAGCATCCTAAATAAAAATACTAATGAAATAACCCATGTTTTCTGGGGGCCAAGAAGCACTGTTCATCTGTGTGATAAGAGCTGACATGCCTGAAGATCCAGTGTTTTATCTTTGAAAACACTGGATACAATGTTGAGCAGTGAAATCTTTTGTAATGTAACAACCAGCATTTTAGTTTATTTAATTAGATTAATTACTCTAAATCATCGATCGCCTCCAGCAGTATGTAGAATATTTAATTGGATCAATGGCTTTTTAGAAGGAATTGATTGCCTTTAGCAGTAATCTAGAATGGACTGTTCTGAGCTTCTCCACTTCCTGATCAGATTTTATTAAACTGTCCTCAATAAACCATAGGGCTGCACATTTTCTTTTGCCTTATTGTTCTAGTGCATAGTGAATAAAGTCAACTTTTAAATAAACAAATTGTCCCTCACACTTTGACTATATGGGTCAATTTAATCAAATGCCTCATATCTCAAATTTTCAACTGCCATTCAGCTATTTCTTTCGCATAATTCTAGGCAACCTTTCAGGATGCCTAGATACGAGTAACTGCACATGACTAGAAAGGGAATAAACTTGCTCAATAGTTTATAGTAAGTATCCTGCAAGGACACAGATGGGATGTGTTAAAAAACTTCACTCCCTGTACAAAGATGTTTCAGAAGGCATTACAAGGAAATAAACAACTATCTGACTTTTAGAAGACATCTGAAGGAAGTTTTTATTATTATCATTAATTCTGTTGGGAGTCTCCCAGAATGGCTGGGGAAACCCAGCCAGATGAACGGGGCATAAATAATAAAATATATTATTATTAGTAGTAGTAGTATTTTGTTGTTGTTGTTGTTGTTACACCTTTTCCCTATCCTGCTCTCCTGGCTATCCCCGTGATCATAACTATAAAGTACTGTAAGAACATAGGGATCTGACTTATTCAAAGGCAGGCTATTTGTTTATCTAGTTCAGCATTCTCTTCTTAGACCAGGGGGGAAATGTGGAATTTTGAGAGAGCGCTGTGGGGACCAGTGACAAAATGGCTGCCATGCAGGGTAAGGCATAACACAAAACCGATGCCATGGAGGTGTGGCATGACTCAAAATGGCTGCTAAATCCAAAGAAGCAGAAAAAGAGATATGACCACAAAAGGTGAGGACATGCCCCTCTTCAGTCTGCCCAGTCCCAGTCGAAGGGGAAAAGGCACCTACACTGCTACCACCACACTTTCTCACAGAAAGAAGCTCTTTGCACCTCTCCGCTGTTCAGAAAAGAAGGGAGGGTAGCTGTCCAGTCCTGGCATCCAGTGAGTTGTGGGCATGTCTGAGGGAGCAGGTTCAATGGGGAAAGGCTGAGCCAATGCAAACAGGAACTGAGTACCAAGAGCAGACAGAGCAGGTTGTTTGAGGCTATTGGTGAATTCATGACACTAGCAAGATCTAAACCAGACTTCATGACTCACAGCATAGTCTCTATGTGGGCCAAACTAGACATGGTGCTCATCATGGGATTGTAAAACATACTTGTTTTTCTCCCTTTTTACTAAACAACAGCCAAGAGGAGGAGAGGGGGGATCAGGTCTAAAATATAGTGGAGGGTGGCTAACACTTTGTACACATCCTATGTCAACTATCCCAATTGAAAGTAGTGGATTTGTCTACATGGTGTGGGAATGCCTTGCAGACTAGCATAGTGCCTGGAGGCAGACAGGTCATGTATCCACAGCAGTGACCAGAGAAGCAGCGATGCAGACAGAAGAAATACCATGGTGCATCTGTAGCAGCACAACCAGATGCCTTCACCTGCCCCACCTGCAACAAAACATGTCTCTCTGATATTGGTCTCTACGGCCACAGCTGGTCCTATTACCTTCCAACATTTCAACTTCACCTCCAAAGGGGCATTTCTCTATTTTCTTGAGTCTCCTCCAGCACCATAATTCAAAAGCATCAATTCTTTGGCGATCAGCCTTTTTTATGGTCCAGCTCTCACTTCCATGCATCACTACTGGGAAAACCATAGCTTTAACTAAACGGACCTTTGTTGGCAAGGTGATGTCTCTCCTTATTAAGATGCTGTCTAGGTTTGTCATTGCTTTTCTCCCAAGAAGCAGGCATCTTTTAATTTTGTGGCGAGCAGTATTCAGTGGAACTTTATTTATTTATTTTTAAAAAGGTAGACACATACAATACAACTGTTAGGAAGAGAAAGTTTTCTATGCTTGACCTTAAGTGGCTGAAGGGTATGAGTGTAGCCTGTTCTTAATGGGCTCTTGGGGGTGGAGAAGGTTTCATCAGCTATTGTGAAACTTCACTGTCCTCCGAGCAACATTTGCCACTCCTGTTCTGTGAGTCAGAATGACAATTCAGTGCTGTGTTGGGAGTGAAATATTTACGGTATATAACTTTTCTAAAATTCCACCACTTTATACAATCCACTCTGTGATGTGTGTGAAAACAAGAAAATAATGGTTTGTTGTTGGGTGTTTTTTTTAAAATCAATACAGTGAACAGTTATAAAAAGTGTAACAAACATTCCTAAACTGCCAGAAGCCAACTCAAACAGGATCAATAAAATTGTTTGAAATGCCCATATAAATGAGTCATATTTGCCTGCTTTTTATTGGCTTTAACTGCAGCAGTAGTGGCAGGAGCTTGTTCTATGAGAAGGATTATAGCTTAGTGGTAGAGCATCTGCCTTGCAAGTAGAAGGCACCAGGTTCAATCCCTGGTATCTCCATAGAGGGCTGGGAGAAGTTCCTGCCTGGACAGCTGCTACCAATCAGTGCTGCTGGCACCTATCTATTTCAAGAGACAATGGAGTAAACCTCCGGGAGTGAAGTTAAACCACTGCGTTAGCAGCACTGAAGTGACTTCCCTGGGGCACAAGGCTGGACAAATGTGTGTGGAGGTCTTGGGTTGCCCATTTGACAAGACCACACTCTCAGCCTCACTGATGTGGTCCAACAACAACAACAATTTATTTATACCCCACCCATCTGGCTGGGTTTCCCCAGCCACTCTGGGCAGCTCCCAACAGAATATTTAAAGCATGATAAAACATCAAACATTAAAAACTTCCCTAAAGAAGGGTTGTCTTCAGATGTCTTCTAAAAGTCAAATAGTTGCTTATTTCCTTGACATCTGATGGGAGGACGTTCCACAGGGCGGGTGCCACTACCGAGAAGGCCCTCTGCCTGGTTTCCTGTAACTTTGCTTCTCGCAGTGAGGGACCTGCCAGAAGGCCTTCGGAGCTGGACCTCAGTGTCTGGGCTGAACGATGGAGGTGGAGATGCTCCTTTGAGTATACTGGGCCGAAGCCATTTAGGGCTTTAAAGGTCAGCACCAACACTTTGAATTGTGCTCGGAAACCTACTGGAAGTCAATGTAGGTCTTTCAGGATTGGTGTTATATGGTCTCGGCGGCCACTCCCAGTCACCAGTCTAGCTACCGTATTCTGGAAGTCTAGTTGCTGTAGTCCAAAGAAAAACAGAGCAATACATTTGGCACCAGCTTGGCTGCAGGAGCTGCTGAAAGGAAGTGTATAAGACACCATCCAACTGTCCCGTGGACTCCACTCCATATTTGTGTAGGGTTTACTCCTTCGCCTTTTCTTCTCCCACAGATGTCCCACGAGGCAATGGAGCTTTAGGACCAGAGTTTTCCTTCTTGTAAATGGGCCACTTTTCCAGGCTGATGACCCCATCTTCCCCTCACCTCCCAGTACAGCATGTGCAGAAACCACCTTCTTGACTGTTGGATCCACTCTTTGTCTTGTCTGCTCAATCTGCCAGAGCTTCTCTTCACATGCAGGGGAAGACCCTAACTCACTGAGGGTTTGAGACCCAAGCCGTTCCTGGGGTGTGGCCACAGTCACATGCTGACAGTTTCTAGGCGCCACAGGTAGACAAACTACCCCAGAAGGAGCATGACGTGTTCCCCACCACTACCCCTCCCCTAATGCCTATGTGCCATTCAGTGTAAACAACATGGACCTAGACGGACCAATGGTCTGACTCAGCAGGAGGCACCTTCCTAGGTTCCTAAAAGAGGAGCATGGGAACCGAAACTGATAATTCTGCTAGCTGACAAGAACAGAGATAGATAGCTCTGTCTGTCTATCCTGTTTTTGCTTCTGGCATCCTGCCTTGGTTTCGCAACATTCCGGCATTCCACTCACCTCCCTTGGGCATTTTTCTTACTTTGAATAAGTGTGACCTCTTGCATACCTATTCAGCCCAGGTTCAGTTCTCCTGCTTGGTGTGAACATAATAATAACTTGCAACTGACATTTGTAGCCAGCATTGCCCGCTTTTGTATCTGAATTTAGCGTCTGAATAACTAAAAGACTCGCTACCCTAGCTGGATAAATGAGACCATTCACTCAGCTCCGCTGCTTGCTTCCACTGCAGTGAATGCAAAACCCCTTTAAACATGCGCTTGTTTAAACAAACAGATAAGAAAGCCTTTTGAGGTTTTGGAGCTCATCAGCGGTCTCTCTCTCTCACACACACACAGACACACACCATTGGATGACTAATCCTTTCAGTGAATCTGAATCCCTTGTCACCTTGGGTGTCTCACTAAAGTGCATTGAAATAAGAAGGAATGTCAATAAGATAGCAAATGGTGCTCAAAAGGTTTCTGGCACATTGTCCCAAGTCATAATCTCCCCATTGTCCCCTTACCATAAGGAAGTCAAATCGGCTGAATTACACCAGCATATGTGAGACATGGATCTAGGCCTCTGAAGGCCATCAGACCCTCAAGGCTGGTGCCTTTTGTTTGGAAATGTAAAACCCCAGACTACATTTGGTCATCAATGTTCATTTAACTAGATAAGGGTGATTATGGGTAAGAGGCTTAACTTTCTTCTGAAGATGTCAGTTGCCATTTGGCTACTTGTTTTTTTCCACTTAAGTCGGAAGCACCAGCCTCCCTGTATTGATTAGAACCAAGCTCAAAATATGAAGCAGACATAATTTCTAAACTACGTTTGCCCAAAAGTTTCAGTTTACCAGAATCTGATTTCCAGATTGCTACGATGTGGGGACAAAAATAATACAACAGAAGTTTCAAAGGATCTGTGTAAAAGAAAACAAGAAGCGGGTCTCATATTCCCCTGAAGTCATGCATGTAGATTTAGACACATCCCTGATTACACTCTGAAGGAGATGAAATTTTCATAGAATTGTAGAGTTAAAAGGGACCACAAGGGTCATCTAGTACAACCCCCTGCAATGCTTGAATATGTTGCTCATCATGAGGCTTTAATTCATGACACTGAGATCAAGAGTCTCATGTTCTATATTTTTGTCCCAGTTTGTAGTGTACTATGATTAGGGCAATAGATGTACCCGCCTCAGGCACAACCCAAACAGAGACACTAATTAGGGAGAGGTTTGTGATATATTTACAACCATTAAACTAAAACCGTGTAATGATTGGTTTTGATACTCTTCCCAAAACTGGTATTGGGAAATGGATGCAGACATTGCCCTTCTAGCTCACACAGTGGAGCAAAAATGTGCAATGACCCAGCCATTCTTATGTTACACACACGTTTTGATATGACGCTGTAAAAAAAAGCGATAGAACTGAACTTAGCAAATAACAATATCGCTTCCTTTGGAGGGAACCAATGCCTCTCGATCCCTTTCCTGAATTTGGCCCCAAATGCTTTGAAACTGAGTCAGTGGGTAAAGATTAAATAATAATAAAAAAACCCATGGAACTGCACGACTCACTAAATCAGTGAGTGAGGTGAAGACAAACAGCTGTCAAAGGGCAGATAACACAATCCTCACCCTTTAGAAATGGTTACCTTTTACAATGCAGCATTGTCTCTGGCCCCATATATGCCATTGTTTCCTTTGTGGCTTTCTGACATCTAACAAAGGGTCTGATAGTATGAATCCCCCCTCTGCAAGCTGCGAGGAACATGTAAAGTCATGTGGGCGACAGAGCAGCACTAACTCCCCTGGATCAGCCGCATGGGTCACACACAAAGCCTGCCCTGGAGGAAAATTTCGAAAAGAGTTGGCAAAAAGCCCAAGCGGTTTGTTTCAATAGTGGTTCAGGGTTTCTTGGGGTTTTTTTTTTAGTGTGGGTTTTTATTGGTTTTTCTATTAATTCCTCTCCCCCCCCCCCGCCCCCGGTAAGGTTCACCAAGGTTTCAGCTTTAAAACCTGTTTTTCATGTTGTGAATCAGGCATGGAGCTAAGATGGCCGCATGCTCTGCTTCGCAACAGACAGGCCTCTGTTTGAGAAGCGGTCATAAGACACTCCTCTGTCTGAAGGGCTGTGGATGAAGAAGATGGGAGTGCAAAAGCTCTGAAATGGCCTGTCAAAGTTAACACCTGAAAAGCAGGCTGAGAAGGCACATAGACTACCTAAGAACACAAGAAGAGCCTGACGGATTGGGGTCAGCAAACCTTTTCAGCAGGAGGCCGGTCCACTGTCCCTCAGACCTTGTGAGGGGCCAGACTATATTTTGAAGAGGAAAAAAAGAACAAATTCCTTTGCTCCACAAATAACCCAGAGATGCATTTTAAATAAAAGGACACATTCTACTCATGTAAAAACATGCTGGTCCCTGAACCGTCCATGGGCCGGATTTAGAAGGCTATTGGGCTGGATCTGCAACCCAAGTTTGCCTACCAATGGATTAAGCCAATGGCCCATCTTAGCTAGACAGGAGACTGGGAGCAGTCCCTGAGACCATATGACACTGGTCCTGAAGGATCTACCCTGGCTCCCAGTACATTTCCGAGCACAATTTAAAGCCCTGAACGGCCTTGGTCCTGTATACCTTGATATAGGGGTGGTTGGCTTTTGCTGCCCAACTCCCCAAGGGACTGAGTCCCCTAAGTCCATGATCAGTGAGAGATGAATGGATGGAGGCTGGAGTGAAAGCAAGGCAGTGTTAGAAACATCTCTTTTAAGGGTTTGCAATTTGGCGTTGAGAAGCTTCATCACACCCCCTCTACTACAAACAGTCAGAATTTACATCACACACAAGGTGGGGTTACTGTGGCTTAGGCAGGCCAAGTTGTGATTGCTATCTGCCTATCTATTCACAGGCAAGGGGGATTAAGAAAGCAGAGGAAAATTTAGAGTCTTTAGGAGAGTCAAGATGGCTTTTGGATTGCTCTCCTGTACTATTTTAGACATGCGTATTATATATACTTATGTATGTGTGTTTACCTTATGCAATTATCAACATTTATTCTATATTTAAGACCTTATAATTCCTATAACAACCTGAAGGAGCGATTCCCCCTCCATTGTCCAGCCCAGACACTGAGATCCAGTTCTGAGGGCCTTCTTGTGGCTCCCTCATTGCAAGATGTGAAGCTATAGGGAACCAGGCAGAAGGCCTTCTCGGTAGCGGCACCCGCCTTGTGAAACACCCTCCCATCAGATGTCAAACATATAGACAGATGGATAGCCACCATCATTTACTCCCTAGGGGTGGGAGAAGACCAGCAGCACCTCCTATTAGCTAAGAGGTCCCTGTGGAGGTGACATGGGGGGCTACCAAGGTGATACATCCCTTGGAAGCTGGATCTGCCACCCCGTGGATCTTGCCGCCTGAGAAGGTTGCCTAATTTTGCCTTATGGGTGGGCCAGTCCTGTTCACACCACCTCCAAATGTGAGCACCAGTCCGAAAAGATTGCTGACCCCCAACCTAATGTCGCCTACCCTAAAAGTCAACAGAAGAACACAACCATTTCTGCAGGTTGCCTGTCAGCCATCTGTTGTACCTCATTCCCCCCCCCCCACCAATGCTGCAAATTGTCATCTAAATTACAATAATCATGAATCCATCAATTATTTTCTCAGCTCCAAGATTTTGAAACGGCAACATTTTCACTTTGCTTCAGAAGCAGTGGACTGGATGAGCAACCAGCTCCTCATTCTTCAGTTTGTGAACCCGTCTGGCTCTCCAAATAAACGTGGCATTATCTTAAATTGCACACATTCCAATTCTGTTATTATCTGTCATAATTATTTATTAAGCATGATATGCAGCAGTACGATCATACTTGTGTTCAGGGAGGTGGTACAACGCAGGCCAAGGCAGCTCGATAAGACACCTACGCACTTCATTTTCTTACTTGCTAATGGGAAATTACTCTGGGATTCTCATTTTGTATTAATATCCAGGGAACATTTAGAAAGAAAAGAAAAGAAAAAACCTACTTGCTGTTTAATTTTTGCTTTCAATTCTTTGATTGCTTCATGCTTGTTTGACTTCGTGGGCAGCAGCTGAACATTTCTTCCAGCTATATACTGGAGTGGGCAGGGAATTGTAATAAAAAGCTCGTTCAGTTTACTCAAAAAGGTGCCCCCAGCTCTATCCTGAACCATATAATTTGGGAACAAGGAGTGGTAGTTGTGCTTTGCAGGCAAGACCCTGTTAAATTTGGAATTCCAGATAACTGCAGGATATCTCTGGGTTTAGGCCAATTAGAGGCAGTCAGAATTTTTTTTAATAAGAAGCAAACTTGCTTGGAGGGATGACTCCAGAGAGTTTAGGGGAGCAATGGGCTGGCATAGGTCATCATTAGGGCAGCAAGGATTTCATCCACACAATGGAGGCACTAAATATACACTGGAACATAGGAAGGAAACTGCCTTATTATACAGAGTCAAACCATTGCTCCATCTAGTTCAGAACTGTCTACAGCGCTACACCAACTGTCCAGAATTTCAGCAGAGAACATTCCCAGCCCTTCCTGGAGATGTCAGGATTTGAACCTGAGACTTTCCCACATGCAAGGCAGATGCTCTGCCACTGAGCTACAGCCCTTCTCCAAAATACCGAACAATTGGGGAGTGGGCAGGATAGTAGCAAGTATTTTCGCTACCTGGAGTCATCCTTGCTTGTTTGACAGCGTCAAACAGTGCTGCTACATGTAAAGCACACACACCTATCCCAAAGAATCCTGGGAACTGTAGTTTGTTTAAATGTTCCGGGAGGATTCTTGGGGAGGGTGTGTATGCTTTAAATGGCCTCGGCCCAGTGTACCTGAAGGATATACACCTCCATCGTTCAGCCCGGACACTGAGGTCCAGCTCCGAGGGCCTTCTGGCGGTTCCCTCACTGCACGAAGTGAGGTTGCAGGGAGCCAGGCAGAGGGGCTTCTCGGTAGTGCCACCCGCCTTGTGGAACACCCTCCCACTAGATGTCAAAGTAATAAACAAGTAGAGTGGTACCTCGGGTTAAGTACTTAATTCGTTCCGGAGGTCCGTTCTTAACCTGAAACTGTTCTTAACCTGAAGCACCACTTTAGCTAACTTTAGCTAACCTTAAGCACCACTTTAGCTGCCGCCGCACTGCTGGAGCCAGATTTCTGTTCTTATCTTGAAGCAAAGTTCTTAACCTGAAGCACTATTTCTGGGTTAGTAGAGTCTGTAACCTGAAGTGTATGTAACCCGAGGTACCACTGTACCTGACATTTAGAAGACATCTGAAGGCTTCAGGGAATTTTTTAATGTTTGGTGTTTTATCATTTTTAAAATATTCTGTTGGGAGCTGCCCAAGGTGACTGAGGAGACCCGGCCAGATGGGTGGAGTATAAATAATAAATTATTATTATGTTATCATTATAATTATTTGCCCTTCCTTTCACACCCGCCTCACTGCTGCCTACTTTGCAGGATCTTGCTCTGCTTCACCCCTGCCCTTCCATCCATGCCCATTCCCAAACAGCTTTCCCTTCCCCCTCCACACACAACACACAGTATAAAATGCTATAGGTTTTTTAATTAGCCAAAGGTCTGAGAGAAGAGGAATACCAAATGTAGCAAAGGCACCAGGCGAGCCTCCCAGGGGAGAGCATTCCACAGAAAGAGACTCGCCATAATAAATTTCCTGTTGGGTCAGATTCAAGGTCTATGTAGCCCATCTTCCTGATTGTCACAGCGGTTGCCCAAGCACCCTGGGAAGCCCACAAGCCAAGCATGAGGGCAATAAGCCTTTGTTGCTGTTGTTCTCCAGCAGCCAGCAGACAGAGGCATGCAGTCCCTGAATGTATATAGCCATCATGACTAACAGCCATTGATAACTTTGTCCTCCATGAAATTGCCTAATCCAGCCCCCCCCCCTTAAGACGTCTATGCTAGCGGCTGTCACCACATATTGTGGCAGCGAATTCCATAGTTCACACACTTACCTTGTGAACTCTGAGCAAGAGAATTAAAAATGCTCCCGGGCTCATGTGTATCATATCACTGTGATACCACACCAGCACCAACACAGCAACTGCAAATGGTGTGTCTAGTTTGGCTCTGAAGAGGATCTCAGAAAGGAGAAGCTACCAGTCATTTAGTTTAACTTGTGCACATTGAGCAAGACAGAATAGCTGGACTGAGGCTGATGTACCGTATTTTTCGCCCTATAGGACGCACTTTTTCCCCTCCAAAAATGAAGGGGAAATGTGTGTGCGTCCTATGGGGCGAATGCAGGCTTTCGCTGAAGCCTGGAGAGCGAGAGGGGTCGGTGCGCACCAACCCCTCTCGCTCTCCAGGCTTCGCGGACCTCTCCGCAAGCAGCGGGAGCCAGCACTGGGCTCCCACGGCTTGCAGAGAGCTGCCTGTTTGGGGGCTGGGGTCAGGAGAAGCTCGGGCCTCCCCCGCCCCAGCCCCATGCCTGGGGGAGAAATAATTTTTTCCCCTTTATTTCCCCCCCAAAAAACTAGGTGCGCCTTATGGGACGGTGCGTCCTATAGGGCGAAAAATATGGTACTTACCTCAAAAGAGGTATTCAGGTGTGGGGGGAGAGACTTAGTTTGGGTCCTAAGCCCATTCAGCCTGGTCACATGATCTGGCCGACTAGCATAGAACACTATTTTAAAGACTTTCCTTCTGCAAGGCTTAGGCAGAACAGCAGCAATAGCCCCACTGATGAACGTGGTTTGGATCTGCTGTAACTTTGGCTTAATTTACACCAGCTTGCTTATTGCCAGATTCTTGTGCATAGGATTCCACCCTAGATCTCTCAAAGGGCAAAAGTTCCACTGAATCCTTTCGGTCTCATTGACTCCCCATATTTTAATCTCATACCTTCTCCCTGCCTGTTGACCGGCTATTAATCTTTGGAGAGAAAGTGCCATCTCTCCTGCAAAACAACAAGAGCATTCCGGAGTATTGATTTCCTTTTAAAGGCAAGTATATCCATGGCAGGAAATAAGCAATCCTATATTATTTTTCATTTATTTATTTCCATGTCTGCATTACCAGTGCAAGACGAGTGTGTGAATGACTGTGTCTGTGTCCATGTACAGAAATGGAAGCATTTCAACACTTTGTGCTTGAGTCTAAAGATCCTCTGTGGACCTACCTGCAAAACTACAAAACTTTCACCTTTGATTTTAAATGCACCTACAAAGGATGGAGTCATGGAGTGAAAATAAGGGGTCTTAGTTTACAGAGAAGAGTGCGCTGTCTGAAGAGCAACCAGGAGACAACCTTCTGCTTAAAGAACAGTCCAGCCCAACTCTAGTACAAAGGTAAAGTATTTTTCTTCTTTGGCGATCACTCATAGCCAAGTAAGATTGTCTTTCATAAACATGGTTTTAACAATGAGTCCGTAAGTGACTGTGGAGCCCATTTCTGGATCCACACGTCCTTCCACAGTGGGGACATTGGTTTCTGGGTGGGAGTTGACCATGAAGTGGATCTGCCAATTGCGGCTTCCTCTTAGCACATTTCTCCCTTGCGTCCTGAGTTCAAGTGTCTTCAAAGCCCTTGCCACCTTTGGTAAAGGCTGTTCTCCAATTGGAGCGCTTGCAGGAAAGTGTTGCCCATTTGTTGGTGTTTATACTACTTTTTTTAAAAAAATTGCCTTGAGACAGTCTTTAAACCTCTTTTGTTGACCACCAGCATTACGCTTTCCATTTTTAAGTTCGGAATAGAGTAGTTGCTTTGGAAGATGGTAATCAGGCATCCGCACAACATGACCAGTCCAATGAAGTTGATGTTGAAGAATCATTGCTTCAACACTGGTGATCTTTGCTTCTTCCAGTACACTGGTATTAGTTTGCCTGTCTTCCCAAGTGATGTGAAAGAGGAAAGCAAGAGGAACCTTGAAGAGTTTCATCATGAGTTATCATCGAAGAGCAGACTGAAAAGGCACATGGGTCACCTGCTCATAATCTTCCCAACTGTGGTGAGATGTATTGCATTTCTATGTAAATTACAGCAATTCTTTCAAATGTTCATTCCATATGTACAGATTAGCACATGCAAATCATATGCAAATCTGTGACCCCTTTTGCCCTTTGGGTATGATGTGTTTCCCCTTTCTTGGTAATGCGTAAGTGGTCACCCTAGATGGAACACTTTCCCCCATCATAACACTATGAACATGATCTGAATGCCCTTATTTAAAAAGAGAAAAGTGTACTGCTAAATTTTAGCTATATTAGATAATTAAATTCTACCTTTAAAATAAAGTAAAATAAAATAGGGGGCTTGCAGTCTTTAGGACAGACTCCTTTCCCTCCCACCTCTATTTACTCACCCAATTCTTATTTCATAATCTCAGCTACTGGACAGGATTAGCATAACGCATTAGCAGGAAAGCTATGTTAGAATTCTTTAAGAGTCCATTATTAAGAACTGCGCGAGGGAAATTACAAGGGTAAAAAATGCTTTTATGTACGTTCATCACAAGCACCAGCCCTTTTAAAAGGCAAAGGATAATGACCTCCACAGCCTTAGTTCCTCAAAAGGTTAAAACAACATCCCAATGTGAATTCAGAAATAAACAGATAAATGCTGCGGAAAGGTAATTAACCAGGTGCTTTCTGGGAAGGCTATGTGCTGAAATATTCTCTTCTCTGATAAATGTGGATCAAACCCCCCACTCCCTTCTTTTTCACTCCAACACAGCAGTTGCATCCCTAGACAAATACAATTAATCTACTTTTTTTTGCTCAGTCTGAACTGAAGCCATACTTAATGACTAAAGAAGGGAGGGGGGAGGCCTGTCAAACAGGATTATTCTAAAGGGTGGGTGGGGGGAGAGCTAAGTGGATTTAAAATTGGAACCTGTCATTTGCCTTCTGCAAGTCATTTTGGAACAGCAGAAAACCAGAATAGCCTTCGAGGAGAAACATAAAATCTAAGATGAATAGAGTGGGGGTGGAAGAACTGTGGAGGAACCAATTGGTATGTTAACTGAGAAAGGTTGGCAGAAAGCTTGGAAGGATGTGACAATGCAATTTTAAAGGTGTTTTTCAGCCGGGTCTTGGTGGAAGCCTTAAATGGATGGTGGGACCATAGAGGTCCTAGATCAGGGACCACATTGGACTACAATTCATGTTGTCCATTAGGAATGCTGACCATTGACATTGCTGGCTGGGGTTGATGGGACTGGAGGTTACCATGTGTTGAGTTTAGTAGCAGCCAGCAGAAAGCTGTGAAAAGGGATGCTTCAAGATGGGAGGGCAGAGCTTCAGCAGCTTTACCCAAAGCCCCATGGATCTCCCTCAACTATCCTTCCTTCCTCCCCGGTCTTCATTGTGGGCAGTGCAAGTTATGGTCATGGCAAAGGGGAAACAAGTCTTGTTACACCGAACTTTTTGCCTGCATAGACAAGCCCAATACAGTGGTACCTCGGGTTAAGTACTTAATTCGTTCCGGAGGTCCGTTCTTAACCTGAAACAGTTCTTAACCTGAAGCACCACTTTAGCTAATGGAGCCTCCTGCTGCTACCGCGCCGCCAGACCCCGATTTCTGTTCTCATCCTGAAGCAAAGTTCTTAACCTGAAGCACTATTTCTGGGTTAGCAGAGTCTATAACCTGAAGCATATGTATGTAACCTGAAGCGGATGTAACCTGAGATACCACTGTAGTTCTGATGTAATATCCATGTCTTGTCCAGCTCACACTTTTGTGATTGCTATGCATGCTGACACTGTCATGCCTAATATGCTCTGCCAAAATTCGTTGCTCTACACAGTAACTTATAAACAAAGGAGGTTAGCTTATCCATTGCTAGCCATTATGGTTATCTATGGCCTCCAATGTCAGAGACAGTATAACAGTTGCTAGAACTCACAAATGGGGCAAGTGCTATTGCTTGCACTCAGGTCCTCATCTGTCCGGCCCCTATAAGAACAGGTTGCAGGATTAGATGGACCTTAGATCTGATCCATAGGGACACTGGTGGTGCTGTGGGTTAAACCACAGAGCCTAGGACTTGCCAATCAGAAGGTCAGCGATTCGAATCCCCACGACGGGGTGAGCTCCTGTTGCTTGGTCCCTGCTTCTGCCAACCTAGCAGCTTGAAAGCACGTCAAAGTGCAAGTAGATAAATAGTTACCGCTCTGGCGGGAAGGTAAACAGTGTTTCCGTGCGCTGCTCTGGTTCACCAGAAGCAGCTTAGTCATGCTGGCCACATGACCTGGAATCTGTACGCTGGCTCCCTTGGCCAATAAAGCAAAATAAGCACCACAACCCCAGAGTTGGCCACAACTGGACCTAATGGTCAGGGGTCCCTTTACCCTTTACCTAGGTCTGATCCAGAAGGGCTCTTCTTAACGTTCTTTGGATTTTTCCAAAAGTTTACAAATTAGTCACCAAGACTTTATTGCTTTTTAAAGAAGTGATTCATTCTCTCTCTCTCTCTCTCTCTCTCTCTCTCTCTCTCTCTCTGATCTTTTGACTGATTTACACACACACACACACACACACACACACACACACACACACCTTGTGGTATTTCTGAACTATGATCTCCAAATCATTGGACTACAAACTACCAGTTTACAAACTACCAGTTATGATTCAGATACTAATGTCACATATGGGCTTCAACTCTATGCTCTCTGATTTCTTTTGGAACTTTCCATAGTAGTTAAGATTAATAAAAGGAGGAGGAGGAGGAGGAGGAGAAAAAGAAGAAGAAGAAGAGGCCACCTACAGCAAATCAAGGGTTGAAAGGTAAGTGATCAGCTGAAACATGTGTCTGAATAAATTTGAATGGATGCCTATATGAATCATGCTAGGGAATAAAGTGGGTCCTATCGATTCAGCTGTTAAAACTCAGAAGAAAGTCACACAGTGCAAGAGGTCGTAAAACAAAAATTGATTTTTCCTCAATTTTACAGCACTGTTCTTGGAATTCAGAATAAAGATGACTCAAAATCTATGCAACACTAGGGATGGATAAACATATTTTAGTTCTGCATCAGCTTCTCGTAAATTGTGCATTCAGTCTGCACATTTTTTTGTGGATTTTTCAAAAATGCACAAAAAATAGCATTTGCATTTTATGCATTTTGTACACATTTTATACACATTGTACCTCTAAAACACACATTTTTGAATGCTTTTCAGTGTATTCCAAGGCTGTACAATTCTGTTTACTTTTTTCTGTAAAATATTTTTGGACATTTTTTTGAACTGATGGTGGCACCCACCCTGGGAAACGCCCTCCCACCACTTGGTCTCCATCTAGCCTTCCTTCATATGTAAGGGACAAGCCTGATGAATATGGAGAGCAGCTGGAAAATGATAAGTAGGGATGATGGAGGAGTATTCTTACCAGAAGTAGCCTTATCAGTGCTCTTTTTCAGCCAGAATTTGCCAGAACTGAGTTCCGGCACCTCTCAGGTGGGCACCATTGCCATTCTGAGAGAACAAGGGAGGTGTTCATGGTGAGTTCTAGAAAAATATCAAAGCAAGTTCAGACATTGTGCTAAACCACAGAACACCTAACATCCAATGAACCTGCCTCTGGTCTGCATTCTCTGCCCTCCTGTCTCCTATTCTGTACATAAGAGGAGAAGCTCAAAAGTGCCTGCTTTCAAATTTGAACTAACCAGAGTTTTCTGTTATGCCCCAACTCAGAGGACTCTGCTTAATTTAGCCTCTGGTTGAATCAAATCCTGGCTTGCTTGCTAGCTAGTGTTTCAAAAACAACAAGGTTCTCTGAGTCCAGGTGTAAAGAGGGGAAAAGAGAGAGCTTGAGAATGCCACATAATGCTATGTTATGGTTTTGTGTATTATCCCAGTCTCAGACCTGAGCACCTCTGAGGTTGAATGACAACTTCTTCCATTCTTTTGAGATTTGTGTTTTACTGCATTATTTGGCACCACTTTCACATCCTTTCATGCCTGCGCAACACCTTTCAATTGATTGAATTGTATAGCTGAGGCAAATCATGCTGTAAGATCCACAGAAAAATCCATTTTATATGCTTAGTTAAGCCTCACCAGTACTGCAAGCTATCATCATACAATTGATTTCGTCTCCCCTTCATCTTTCATTTTGTGCATGAATAAATCTTCATTATCTTCACTGGAAATTCAGGATTTCCTTTTATCGCTGCCTTTGAACAGTTTGTGTTCTCACATCAGTGAAGCCAGCATTTGGATAAAAGGTAGGTTTATGACCTCAACACCTGTCCCAGTAGAAAGACCAGATGGAGTGGGCCTGCTTTTTTCTCCTGAGTAACAACAACCATTTCTCGGTGCATAACTAGTGGGCAGGCACAAAGCAAAGTCAAGCCATGAATTCGTGAGCAACCAGAAGACCACCTGTCAACTGCACCACAGCAGTTGCAGATGTTAATTCCTCAAGATTTAATATCCCCCCCTTTTATTGAATTTGGAGCACAACTGTTCATTTCTTTGACATGAAAGAATTTGAACATAATTTCCATATAGCTGTGAAGTGGAGGTATCCTATAGACAGACTCAGTTCCTTGTCATCTGCTCCTCCACCAGATTACATTCAGGTGGCAACTGAGAGTTATTATTTTTAATCTTAACATTTGCATAACTGAACTGGAAAATATTTTACTCTTATCTAAACAAAGGCAGCATTTCATTAGCTCTCAGAGGAAATGTAAGCTGCAGATACCGTGATAGAATCTGGAAGTGCTCTTTTGCAACTGAATAAAAAAAACCCACGAGTTATATCCTTTAAGACGGCAATCCTATGTACGTATGCTTAGTTACTGGGTGAATAAGATCAATTGAAGTCAGTGGTATTTACATCTGACCAAGGATGGAGAAGATCACCTCTTTGAGGGAAAATGTTAAGACTTCCACAAAGTCTGCTGAACAAAGTTGTGATGTTGAGGTTGAATCCTGACAAGACAGATGTACTGTTTTGGGGGGACAGGGGGTGGAGGTGGAGGACTCCCTGGTCCTGAATGGGGTAACTGTGCCCCTGAAGGACCAGGTGCGCAGCCTGGGAGTCATTTTGGACTCACAGTTGTTCATGGAGGCACAGGACAATTCTGTGTCCAGGGCAGCTGTCTACTAGCTCCATCTGGTACGTAGGCTGAGACCCTATCTGCCCGCGGACTGTCTTGCCAGAGTGGTGCCTGCTCTGGTTATCTCCCACTTGGACAACTGAAATGCGCTCCAAGTGGGGCTGCCTTTGAAGGTGACCCAGAAACTACAACTAATCCAGAATGCGGCAGCTAGACTGGTGACTGGGAGTGGCCGCCAAGACCACATAACACTGGTCCTGAAAGACCTACATGGGCTCCCAGTACGTTTCCAGGCACAATTCAAAGTGTTGGTGCTGACCTTTAAAGCCCTAAATGGCCTCAGCCCAGTATAGCTGAAGGAGCATCTCCACTCCCATCGTTCAGCCCGGACAGGGTCTTCTGGTGGTTCCCCCACTGTGATAAGTGAGGTTACAGGGAAGCAGGCAGAGGGCCTTCTCGGTAGTGGTGCCCGCCCTGTGGAACGCCCTCCCATCAGATGTTAAGGAAATAAACAACTATCTGACTTTTAGAAGACATCTGAAGGCAACCCTGTTTAGGGAAGTTTTTAATGTTTGGTTCTTTTATCATGTTTTTAATATTCTGTTGGGAGCTGCCCAGAGTGGCTAGGGAAACCCACCCAGATGGGTGGGGTATGAATATATTATTATTATTATTATTTCGTAATGGTAGCAGAAAAAATTGTCCCATTATGCCAACAATATTAGGGTATCTCGAGTTAGACCATAGGTCCATCTCACTCACAGTCTAGCTATGTATCATCTACACAGACTGACAGTGCATTTCCAGGTTTTTCAAGTGCCTTCTGCATGCGAAACGTGCTCCGTCACTGAGCTGTGGTCCTTCCGCAAAGCCAGGCACCTCTAACTTACTGCCCTCTGGGTGTCTTGGACTACAGCTCCCTGAATACTGGCCATGCTAGCCAGGGACGATGGGAGTTGTAGTGCAGACATCCAGAAGGCCTCTACGTGGGGACTGCTGCCAGAAGCTTTCACTTGAATGACTATAACCTAGATTATTTCTGTTTCAATAGGAGATAATATAGTACATGTTGCCCTTTGCTGTCCTAGAAATCACACAAGAGAGTTGCAGACTATTCAAATAAATGAGGTTGTGTGCTCTTTGTCAAGCCTGACAATGACCTGGCATGAGTTGATCCATGTCGCAACTGCTGTGTGAAAGCATGTGTGTGTGTGCCCGCTAAAGGCTTTCTTATTTAAATGAAGTTACAGGGCCTGAAATGTGGCCACCTGATTATGCTGAACTTCCACTGCCTGCCATTCAAATAAGTATGTGCTTCAGGGCATGCATTTACCTCCACAGGGAGTAGTTTCCCAATAAGTTCTGCATTGCACAACTGACTCAGTGCACTGCTGAGTTCTTTGCCCAGAGCGTTGCGTTATGACTTCTCTGGGAATTCTGAACCTAATAGGCTATATTAACTGATGTTGCAAGTTTTAGTCATATGAACTGATTGCTAGCTAGGAGGAGGATGCTGGTTGAGGCAGAACTTTTGTGGACTCCTTCTGACTCTTCATAGCAGGATTAACATTTGTGGCATATAAATAACATTACGTAATGTAACATAACGTAACGTAACGTAACGTAACGGTACCCCTGACCCTTAGGTCCAGTCACAGACAACTCTGGGGTTGCGGTGCTCATCTTGCTTTATAGGCCGAGGGAGCTGGCGTTTGTCCGCAGACAGCTTCCAGGTCATGTGTCCAGGTCTGGCGAACCAGAGCAGCGCACGGAAACGCTGTTTACCTTACTGCCGGAGCAGTACCTATTTATCTACTTGCACTTTGACGTGCTTTCGAACTGCTAGGTGGGCAGGAGCTGGGACCAAGCAATGGGAGCTCACCCCATCGCAGGGATTTGAACTGCCAACCTTCTGACTGGCAAGCCCTAGGCTCTGTAGTTTAGACCACAGTGCCACCCGCATCCCAATATTAGAATAGAATAGAATGGAATGGAATGGAATGGAATGGAATGGAATTTAATGGAATGGAATGGAATGGAATGGACTGGACTGGAATGGAATGGAATGGAATGGAAGACAGGAGTGCCTGGCGTGCTCTGGTCCATGGAGTCATGAGGAGTCGGACATGACTAAGCGACTAAGCAACAACAATATAATAACATAACATAAAACATAAGATAACATAAGATAATATAATATATTTTGCCGTGGCAAAGCTTTCATTCACAGATATTATTCCACCATATACTAGCAGTGCTAAAACGTGAAGAAATCATATTTGTAACAAAGAACTGAACATCCTTCAAACGTCGGCAATCAGTTTACAGCTGCAACAGATTATTTGTCAGAATAATGCCAGAGTATCACTGTTCTCTGTTCATGTATCTGCAGAGTTCTACATAGGTATTAATCATATGCAAACTGGTGACACAAACAGTGAGTGATCCCTGAGGGGAAAGGGAGAGGGAGGAATTAATGCTTGCCACACCGTTGCAAACTGCAGCCATGGACTGTTGTTCCTTGTGTGTCGCTGTCCTGACCTCTGGGTGAACCGCAGCATAGACAAGCCCAAGCAGCCAGGTACACTCATCGTTGATGTACCACTGACTGAAACTGCTGGCATGAACTGTGCAACTGAAAGGACTGCCTTTTACCAACGTATGGCAGGGGGAGAGTGAAAAAAGAATGGTACAGAGGCGAGTAACAAAGGGGTATGTCTCTGCCAATCCACACTGTGTCTCAAACTTGTGCTTAAAACAGGGTTCTGATCACAGGCTGAGTACCCACTACAGAGACATGAGTGCACTTAGAATCCCTCTTCAGGCCTCCATCCTGAATGCGCGAAGGTTGGTGGTGGATGAGTCAGGGCTGGTATGTGTGGAGACACCGGGGAGGCCAGTCCAATGCACTTCCTACCCCTACCTACCTTATTGCTTTCATGTATTCAGGCTGGTCAGCTGCATAGGGTTAATCATCTTAGTAGCAGCAGCAGTAGTAATAATAATAATAATAATAATTTATTATTTATACCCCGCCCATCTGGCTGGGTTTCCCCAGCCACTCTTTGCAGCTTCCAGCAAAATATTAAAATACAATAATTCATCAAATATTAAAAGCTTCCCTAAACAGGGCTGCCTTCAGATGTCTTCTAAAAGTCAGATAGTTGTTTATTTCCTTGACATCTGATGGGAGCGCATTCCACAGGGTGGGTGCCACTACTGAGAAGGCCCTCTACCTGGTTCCCTGTAACCTCACTTCTTGCAGTGAGGGAACTGCCAGAAAGCCCTCAGCGCTGGAGAATGACAGGGTTGGAGATGCTCCCTCAGGTATACTGGGCTAAGGCCATTTAGGGTTTTAAAGGTCAGCACCAGCACTTTGAATTGTGCCCGGAAACGTACTGGGAGCCAATGTAGGTCTTTCAGAGCCAGTGTTATGTTGTTTCAGTGGCCGCTCCCAGTCACCAGTCTAGCTGCTGCATTCTGGATTAGTTGTAGTTTCCGGGTCACCTTCAAAGGTAGCCCCACGTAGAGTGCATTGCAGTAGTCCAAGCGGGAGATAACCAGAGCATGCACAGTTCACTAGCAGGTAGGATTTCAGCCTGCATACCAGATGGAGCTGGTAGACAGCTGCCCTGGACACAGAATTGACCTGTGCCTCCATGGACAGCTGTGAGTCCAAAATGACTCCCAGGCTGCGCACCTGGTCCTTCAGAGCCACAGTTACCCCATTCAGGACCATACCCACTGGCCCCCTGTACCCCCAAAACAGTACTTCTGTCTTGTCAGGATTCAACCCCAACCTGTTAGCCGCCAATCTGTTAAGTGGCAGCCAGAAGCATACTAGCCTCTGTGCATTCTCAGAGTGCTCAAAGGGAGGTGTGGGATAGCATGTGCCAGCCCGAGCCCCCAATATCCCTATCCCTGCCAATTTCAGCCTGACATTTGGGAATAACTAAAGGGGGAACGTTTGCATGTTCAGCTCAGCATGATTCGAATCCTCCCTGCAAAAGCGATGTCCTAGTGGCGTTGGGCCTGGCAGCATGAAGCTGTCAAACATGAAGATTCCCCCCTTCGGATCTAAACACTCAATGCTCAAACATTTGAGGCTGCAGCCAGTGGTGATGGGGAGAGCTGTGCGTTCCTGCACACATTGGAGACAAATGCCAGAACAGGGCTCCTTGGTAAAGAGCTAATCCCATGGAAAATCATTGCTTTTAAATAAATGTATACACAGGGCTGCGCTGCTAGTTCTGTATGTTTCCTAAAGTCTAAAAGGAAAGAAATGGTGATGGGGTTATGGAGGTGGCACCAGGTGAAGACTAATGATTTACTCTGTATGTCTAGGATAGAGTTTGAATAACACGAATGCTCACATTGGTCACATGGCATTTGGTGTGTGCAAATGCTTTTCTTGTTAAGAATCTAAGACCCATTGGGTTTCTTCTTATATTTTCAGCCTTGTTAGTCTGTTTCAGCAAACACACAAAAGGAGTCTCATAGTACCGTAAATAGTAACAGACTCAACATGGCATGAGCCTCTGTGGACAAGGGCCCACTTCGTGTTTTTGTACTTTGTATCAGCCTTTGTATAACAAGTAATTATACAAATTATCATTGGTTATTCATAAACAGAAAGCAAACAAGGCTCACTCACGTGAAAATAGCTGTTTGCGGTGGTCTAAAAATACCTTATCCTTTCATCTAACAGCTTTTTAAATGTATTAGATAAGTTTATCAACTGAGCAGCTGATGATAAGAACAGTTAAATTAAGGCTGCCGCCACTTCCTTCACCTCAACTCCAAGCTAGAGATCTAGCTTAGCCTAACAAATCTCACATAAAAGACTCCTCCTTTTCCTAAACTAAAAGTGCTACCAAGAATTCACACCTCTAAGTCACTTGTTAATTATTATAACCAAGAGGCAAAAACCCAAAGGGCCCTCTCAGAGGTTCAGAATGTCCCAGACCACTTCCAGCTTTTGAAGCCCCTAGCAATCATAAAAATTAAAATGTTGACACATGAAATAATAATAGTAATAATAATAATAATAATAATAATATATAATTTTATTATTTATACCCCACTCACTCTGCGGGGCTTTCAACTGAATATTAAAAACAATACAGCGTCAGACAATATTTCATCAAATATTAAAAGCTTCCCTAAACAGGGCTGCCTTCAGTTGTATTTTAAAAGTAAAATAGTTGTTTATTGCCTTGACATCTGCTGGGAGGGCGTTCCACATAGCAGGTGCCACTACAGAGAAGTCCCTCTGCCTGGTCCCCTGTAACCTCACTTCTTGCAGTGAGGGAACTGCCAGAAGGCCCTCAGAGCTGGACCTCAGTGTCTGGGCTGGATGATGGGGTGGAGACGCTCCTTCAGGTATACAGGACTCAGGCCGTTTAGGGCTTTGAAGGTCAGCACCAACACTTTGAATTGTGCTTTGAAAACAAAACACGGCACCAAAAAACAAGAGTGAGACATAATTTGAATAGCAAATGTGTCACATTTTGGTCCAATATAAATGAAAACAGGTTGCAAAATGTATCAAATGCCAACAATTTAACAAATATTTACATTAGAGACCCGCTTTGAGCTTGAGACCCTAGGTCATCCTGCCTGCCCTCTCTGGTTGGCTTCCCTCTGAAAAGAAAATGAAACTTATATGGATTCTAAGGGAAAGTTAATCCATTTTACTTCTTCCCACAAAACCTGGAAGGGTCTGGAAGGGCCACTGTTCCTGTTAATTTTATCTATTTATGAAAAGGGTAAAAATGACACACATTTTTAAATTGCCCATTATAATGAATGGGGAAACACAGGAAACAGCAAACCCATAAGCTCATAGCATTACAAAGCTGTAAACCTATACATAACTTATAGCAGGGGTCAGCAAACCTTTCCAGCAGGGGGCCAGTCCACTGTCCCTCAGGCCTTGTGGGGGAGGGGGCGGGCTATATTCTGAGGAGAGAGAAAAATGAACGAGTTCCTATGCCCCACAAATAACCCAGAGATGCATTTTAAATAAAAGCACACATTCCACTCATGTAAAAACACGCTGATTCCCTGACTGTCCGCAGGCCAGATTTAGAAGCCGATTGGGCAGGATCCGGCCCCGAGCCTTAGTTTGCCTACCCATAACTTATAGCATGAACTCAATGGAGCTTACTTCTGAGTAGACCTGCCTAGGATTGCACTTTAAAACTGCTAATCTGTACAGTGCCACAAGCCTGTAGAAGAAACAGAAAAATATCCTCTCCCAGAACCAATCTCTAATGTACTCATTTTGAAGATATCTATTGCACAATCAACAAAGCTGGAGGTCTAACCATCTCATCATTCTTCATACTAACACATATAATAGCAGCAAGCCGAGGGCGGGAGCAAACCATGCATTTTGTGGAGAAACATGACACCTCGCCGAACTTTTAACAACCTTACCTCCATTGTCAGCGAGGGATTGTAAAAGTTGGAGAAAGATCTTGCTTGTTAGGTCTATACGCTCATTTAAAGTTTTAAAGCTTTGATTGTGGGGCAGCCACTGGGTGAGCCTTGTTAAGCTCAGAGAGGCAAAGTACAGCTTACTTTTGATCATCTCTGTTCTCTTCCCCCCTCTCCTTCAGATACTGGTTTCCTTGATTTTAGCTCAAGGGCATTTAGATGGGTGGAGTGTCACAAGGCAGGGCAGTGAGTAGAATATAAGCTCCAAATCAAATTGGTCAACAAAAGGGCCAGAAAAAGGAACGAAAAGCATAAAACATGCAAATGGTGCCTACTGTGGCATTTCTGTATTGCATTTCTTGCTGCTGTTGACTTGGTTGCTTGTGATTTAATCATACTTGGCGGGGGAGATTTTTCTTTCTTGCCACTTGTAAATATTTTGTTGGCATTTTCTTCCATATAGGCGAAATGGAATTGTGAATTGTGCAGAGTGTTTCTTTTCAGTTTCCCTATATTTATTTATTTTACAAGAATGTATAGATGGCAGCTGCAAAAAGGTAGCCTGCAACATACAGCTCAATTTCAAATCGGTATAGGAAGGTAATGAGATTTTTGCTGAATGTTTGTTTTGACATTTCTAGAACTGCTTTCAGGAAAGTAATGTAGAAAACTGCTACAAACGGCTATAAAAACTAAAAAACATATTATTGTGTGTGTGTGTGTTTTTAAAAAAACCATGTTTCCTCATTGGATCAATGTGGAACAATATGCTTCAAATAGCATTTTTAAAAACCCCATTGTAATCCATTTATTCATAACGGGAGATTGTTTCCTCCTCTAATGTCACAGGTACAAACTTCTCTCTCTCTTTCCCCCCTCCTTCTCAGCCCCCCCCCAGCTGAATAAACTTTCCCTATTTCACGAACTGTGAAACATTTTGTGACTATGAAACCATTGCAAACATGGATTAGAATATCCACTCTTTCCATAAGCACATGGTAACTAAAAGCATCCTTACACCACTGTTTCGTCAAACTTGTTATGAGCATAAAGGGACTGCTGAAATATTTTACAAGACAGTGAAACTGCATGTCAGTTAATTCCGAGTACGTTCCTAATATCCAACAACGGATACATCAAAATAAGAAACCCAATTTGATATCACATAAACATGGCATCTAGTAATAGTAATCTAGTAGGATTTCCACTGGATGTTTTTGAAATATTAGCTTCAAATTCCTAAAGCAGATTTAGGCAATAAGTAAGCACAAGTTGGAACGTAAGAGTTAATTATAATGTGAAGTACACCATGATCTCTGCGGGATGAGGGGTTCCATATTTGTTCCTTGAGAATAAAGTTTACAGAGGACTGAAGGTGTTTGTGTGATTCAAGGTTCAATTTCTCATGCCAAGCATGAGATGGAAGGCTCACAGTATTAACGCTTCAAAAGATCCTGCTCCCCTCACATTTCTATGGGGCTCCGCAATGTCATAGCATGTGATTCATGACAGAGGGCAAGTCAGGCCTCTGAGTCTCTTTCAGTCTCAGTTTCAAAATTGCCAGTCGCTTTCATTGTCTTTCACACAGACAGACCCCTTGCTGATGTCTCCTCCAGTCAGGTGGGGGGAAAGAAAGATATGCTCCTTCCAGAGGGATCTCCAGCCATTAGCTCCTGTGGAAACTAATTGCCTATATTTGACCAATTATTTAGTTAGGCAAAAGCCCTTCCTCTCAACAAGCTTGCCAGGCTAAGCTTCTTCAGCCAACATGACCTCTCAAACAGCCCTTTCTTCACAACTGAACTGGGAAGAACATTCAGATTCACTCCCAAACACGTTACAACATTTAGCATAAAACCAATGTTTACTTTTAGATATATTTCTAGTGCTCTGAACAGTCTGCTGTATTTCCTCAAGGACTGGTGGTGTTCAGAAAGAGAAGCAGCTGGCGTGACTCTTGTTCCAAGTGATGTCCATGCTAATCCACATGAACGCAGCGAGGAAAAGTCCAGAGCTCAGTGACAGAGCATGTGTTTTGCATGCAGGAGGTCCCCGTTTCAGTCCCTGACATCTCAAGGTACAACTGGGAGAGACTCCATGTCTGAAACCTTGCAGAATGTGTAGACTAAGCTCCATGGACCAATGGCCTGACTCTGTATAAGGCAACTTCCTACGCTTCAGGCATGAAACAGCCAGACTGACACACCAGAACAGGCAAAGGCTCAGACTAAGAAGCAAAGTGCAAGTGTTGGCAGGAGACCCATGTATTTAAATGTGGGACTATCCCAATAATGTGTAAACATTGTAACTTCCTCCTAGCTATCCCAAAGAAGCAGGGAGGGAGGTTCTGTGGAAGAAAAGCTCAAGCAAAGGAAGGGAATGTGTGCCGGTTTTGCACCTTAAATGACGCCATTCTTCTTGCTTTACACACATGATTGGATGTCTGCCACAATCCTAGATTGTCCAGAAGATATACAGAAGCCGTAGGCTGACACCAAATACAGCAGGTAAAGGACATGGTAGGGTTGTTGTTTAGTCGTTTAGTTGTGTCCAACTCTTCATCACCCCAATGACCAGAGCACGCCAGGCACTCCTGTCTTCCACTGCCTCCCGCAGTTTGGTAGCTTTGAGAACACTGTCAAACCATCTCATCCTCTGTCGTCCCCTTCTCCTTGTGCCCTCCATCTTTCCCAACATGAGGGTCTTTCCCAGGGAGTCTTCTCTTCTCATGAGGTGGCCAAAGTATTGGAGCCTCTGTCCTTCCAGTGAGCACTCCAGGCTGATTTCCTTCAGAATGGATAGGTTTGATCTTCTTGCAGTCCATGGGACTCTCAAGAGTCTCCTCCAGCACCATAATTCAAAAGCATCAACTCTTTGGCAATCAGCCTTCTTTATGGTCCAGCTCTCACTTCCATACATCATACCATACATGGTAGGGTTAGCTGGGAGCAAAGGCATTAGAGAATGACTAAGTAAACTGTGGCCAGGTAAGAGCTAAATCTGCGGTGCCTGGAGCTTAAATTTCTAATTTCTTCTACTTACCTTTCCATCTGACTACAAACACAAGTTGAAAGTGGGAGTATATAATGCGATGAGAAGTATATCATGTTTGGAATTCCTCTATAGCACCCCTCCTCGCCCAAAAAGTACCTGTTTACCCATGTATCATGGAAACACACTAGAGAAGTAGGAAATGGGTGACTCAGCATTAATCAGCATTACTCATGCAGTATCTGGCAACTTCCTGGTCAGAAGAGAAACCGGCTCCTGCTGCAAACACAACAAAGTGCAGTAGTTTCATGTGAGTCATTTAACGATATACCATTTGGAAATGAAATGCTTTATGATTATCTCTGTGTTGAACAAACAGAATACATCTATTTAAATCCAGTTCTCTTTGCAACAATGTTTGGTTTGCCTATATGCTCCTAGCCACCTAGGCGAACCAACTCTCATGGAGCATATTTGGGCCGATCTAAGGTAAAAGGTAAAGATACCCCTGCCCGTACAGGCCAGTCTTGACAGACTCTGGGGTTGTGCGCCCATCTCACTTAAGAGGCCAGGGGCCAGTGCTGTCCGGAGACACTTCCGGGTCACGTGGCCAGCGTGACAAAGCTGCATCTGGCGAGCCAGAGCCGTACACGGAAACGCCGTTTACCTTCCCGCTGGTAAGCGGTCCCTATTTATCTACTTGCACCCGGAGGTGCTTTCGAACTGCTAGGTTGGCAGGCGCTGGGACTGAGCAGCGGGAGCGCACCCCACCACAGGGATTCGAACCGCCGACCTTTCAATCGGCAAATCCTGGGCGCTGAGGCTTTAACCCACAGCGCCACCTGCGTCCCTTTGGGCCGATCTAACCACGGCATAATGTATGCTCTCACCCAGGGCTTTTTTCTAGAAAAAGAGGTGGTGGAACTTGAGATTTTTTTAAGGGAAGCACCCACCTTCACTTCTTTGCCCCCACCTCCAATTTCGGCAACACTGCTGCTGACCTCCACCTCTGTTGTGCAGCCACAATTGCCGCGCCAACACGATTGCCATGGCAACACAATAGCCCCAGGCGCTGTTCCACCCACTGGTACACAGCCCCAAACTAAAGAGCTGCCAGGAACGCACCTGAGAGGTGCCAGAACTCAGTGAGCTCTGGCTGAAAAAAAGCCCTGCACTCACAACTTCTTCCACCTCGCCCTTCCCTACTGAATGCAAATCCAAAAGCCACAATAAGGAAAAACGTGAATCAGGTCCACAAAGCAGTGTCCATGCACTTAAGTTTTCTGAAGCCATTTTTTCAGGATGGATGTTAAATCAACTGTAGCTCTGGGTATCCTGCATCAAGCAGAAGGTTGGACTATATAGCCAAGAAGGCCCCCTACAACTCTTTGATTCTATTGCAAGTTCATTGACAGCTACCAAACAATAAATCTATTATCTGCTTCAGAATATCCAATGCTGGAAATTAATGATGGTTGGTTGTGTCACCAAAGGGAGTTTGCTGTAGGCATCTGACCAAGCATGGTGGAAGACCAAATGCTGAAGTTGGTGGACTTTTACTCTGCTACTGCAAAGTTTACAGATGTCTGGAGAGCTTGCCAGACAAGATTTTGAGTTCAGCATGACCACTCTCGTAAACACCCAAACCCAGACTTCTGGGGGCTCTCAATCTTTGCTTGTGATGTAGAGTGGTGAGGGACATACATCCAATGGCAGGGATGGTCTGAAGCTTGGCTGCTTCAAAGTAATTTCCACCGACTGACATTTTCAACGTTGTATTAAATTAGGTGACTAGACAATAACAAGAAGTTCAGAGAAGCAAAAAAAAAGGTAGAGCACTGTTATTGTAAGTAATGATTAATGGTGCAATCCTCAGCATGTTTACTCAGAAGTAAGAAAGGCCCATTGTTTTCAATGGTTCTCCTTCCCAGGTTAAGTGTGTCCAGGATTGCAGCAAAAGTTCTAGTTGCAAATATCACATACTACAGTATATAAATTGAAATAAGTGCAGATTTTACATTACGTTATGGACTTATTCAAGAGTGTCCCTTTATATACTGTATAGTATATAACATTTGTATTATGACATTTTCATTATGCTGTGTTTTGGAGGTGCCTATGTGATTTAAAAGAAAAAAGAAAAAGAAAGAAAGCCTAGCTGTTTTTAGTCTTTGTGATATTTCATAATTCTTTTTTGGGGGAAGGGATATTATTACTTGATTAGCCATACTTCTGTTGCTTGATATTTTTCATTGCTTTTGGGGGCAAGGGCAAAGGAATGGGATAATGGGGCAGGACTGAGGGACCATGTGTACAGGATTGCTAACTTCCACACCCCCCAAAAAAACCAGGGTTCTGTGCCTTTAGGACAGCCACCCTCAACCTGGTGCTGTCAAGATGTTTTGCATTCTGAATACCATTATATCTAGTCATACTGGCTGGGGTTGATGGGAAATGTAGTCCAAAACATTTGGTGGACACCAGCTTAGGGAAGGCTGCTTTAAAAACTTCTGGGAAGGCAGAAATCCAGGTGGTTAAGCTTTCAACTATTTACAGTGAGGCTGCCTATGAACTGCTGGACTTATAAAGGCTCATCTGTCCTTAATTAGCTCTCAGCTGGGGAGCATCACTCCAGCTGATTCTGAACCCTGGCAAAGTGATAAATTGAAAATCTCCCACAATGCCGAATGCCTTAACTAGCTCTGTTTTGACAGGGATGCTCTCAAGGGGATGGAAAGGGACTCAAACATCCACACTCCTTATTAGATAGTTAGCTCTCTCCTTCCCAGGTCCAATTCACACATTACCTCTTTAAGCTTCCGCTAAAGAGTCTGAAGAACATTTGTGTTTCTTTCTTCGGAGAGTGCAACATAAAATTAAGGAAAGATAAAATTACAAGCAACGCTTAAATAGAGAGTAAAAGCTGGCATGTGATATTAACATAATAATTAACTGTTCTAAGAAAGAAGAAGAAATGTCCATTGTCAGACTCACAGTCAACATGCATGCAGAGCCAGAAATGTTTTCCGGCTTTTAGCTGCAAGTCTAAGCAAAACCTACTATTATCTTGCAATCTCCTTGTTCCCATTGGCCAAAAAGAAGTCAGTCATCTTGAACTTTGGCCAGACCCATTTCTCTTCTAGATATGGGCTAAGGGATATTTTTTAACAGGTCAATAATGAAATGGGGCAATTGCACATGTGTACTGGGGACTTGTTTTCCTCTATGCAGCTCTCCCCACAAAGCCAGAAACATTGCTAATTATTATTGCTGTCGACTCTTAAGTGCCTAAAATGTTCTAAGCACTGGGAGAAATATTACAAGATATTACAAGACAGCTGCTGCCAATCAAATAGACATGATGCAAAAGCGAAAGAAATGGGGAGGGGAAAGGAAAGCATGAAGGTAGGGATGAGGAAAAGCAAGTGCTGCAGTGCTGTTCCTTATGTAGGAAGCTGACAAATACTTCTTCAGATGGTTGTTCTGTTTGCACTGCCTTTGGCTCTCCCGGGTTTGAGGCTGGGGCATTCCCAGCTCTACTGGGATGCTGCATGTGAAGCCTGGGACTTTATGTATGTAAATCATCACTGGCTGATTGAGACCTGGCTAGACTCTCCCTTGCCATGATGTTATTCCTGGAAAACAGGGAGTGCAACCTCCCAGTGAGAGCCAGTGTGGTGTAGTGGTTAAGAGCGGTAGACTTGTAATCTGGTGAACCAGATTCGCGCCTCCACTCCTCCACATTCAGTTGCTGGGTGACCTTGGGCTAATCCCACTTCTTTGAAGTCTCTCAGCCCCACTCACCTCACAGAGTGTTTGTTGTGGGAGGAAGGGAAAGGAGATTGTTAGCTGCTTTGAGACTCCTTCAGGTAGTGATAAAGCAGGATATCAAATCCAAACTCCTCCTCCTCCTCCTTCTTCCCAGTGGTCCTAAGCCACCCTAAAGTTCACGGCAGAGGCCCAAGTGTGTCTCTCTTTGGCTCTACAATCCCGGGAACTGGTTGGAATGGTGTGGTGTTTTTCATGCAGTGTTGAGATGAGGGAGCAAGCTCCTGTCTAACTGCTCCTTATTTGGTTGACTTACCTAAAGTTTATTGCACGCTAAACATAAGTGGAGTGAATAGGCTCACACTGCCACTGGCTGTACATTCTGTGAAAAGCTCAAGCTGGCCTCTGCATGTACTGAAAAATGTGCATTTTACACAAATTAAAGGTAAAGGTAAAGGTACCCCTGCCCGTACGGGCCAGTCTTGCCAGACTCTGGGGTTGTGCGCCCATCTCACTCAAGAGGCCAGGGGCCAGCGCTGTCCGGAGACACTTCCGGGTCACATGGCCACTGTGACATCGCTGCTCTGGCGAGCCAGAGCTGCACACGGAAACGCCGTTTACCTTCCCGCTGGTAAGCGGTCCCTATTTATCTACTTGCACCCGGAGGTGCTTTCGAACTGCTAGGTTGGCAGGCGCTGGGACCGAGCAGCGGGAGCGCACCCCGCAGCAGGGATTCGAACTGCCGACCTTTCGATCAGCAAGTCCTAGGCGCTGAGGCTTTAACCCACAGCGCCACCTGTGTCCCTTACACAAATTAGGATGGAGCAAAATGGAGCAGCATGGTGTGCCATGGAATGCAATGAACCTATGGTCGAGAGTCCACAAGGTCCAAATGTGACCGAATCTTATATTCAACCCATCCCTACTCCAAGATGAATATATCAGCTAGCAAGACAGTAAAAGGAAAACACAGCGTCCTAATGAGCAGGCTTGCCTTCCTTGAAAGCTCTACAGTGTTGTTGGCATAGTGGTTTTCAAGCATAATGTATTATTATTCTGTCATTAGTAACCAGGGACTGATGGTAATAACTCAGTAGATGTGAACAGAATAGGGAGGGAATCCATTACAAGGCAGAAGATGCAGCTTGTTGCTATTGTGATCTCTTTTCCCTGTGCAGTAGCATTTACTCGGTGTATTTTTTACATTTATGCAATGCATTTTGCAAATCTAAGGAAGCAAATCCCTTCATAGTGAGAGTATGAAAAGAGCAAAGGTTAGAAGGTGCAACAATAATGGGTGACTTCCTTCTTAAATGGAACGTCTGATTGACAAAGAGGAATAGTGTGCACAAATTACGGCAAACAGCCACGGTTTCTTGTAATTCAAATTGCAGCCAGTCTGATTGTTATTAAAAAAGGAAGAAACAGAAAATAATCTTATCACATGATAGCTGCCCCATGTCAGACCCAAATGATTCATCTGTTATAATGCAGCTGAATGGAAAATAGATTTTTCTAAAATTGATTAAGGACTAGAGTCTGTAGGTCATTAACCTTTCCCATAAACCAATACATATTTTGGAGAACTTTGCATTATTTTGTCGGAGTGGAAAACCGCCTATGTTCTCCCTCTCCTAACTAAATAATACTCACAAGACACCCTGATTGCAGATCATGGCAAGGAGACCAACCTGGCCCCATCCATTGGCCAATGAAGGAGCAGCTGTTTTCCTCTCCCCTCCACATTCTTTTTTTCCTTTCCTATCATGTTCATTATATTGTGAGTCTATGGGCAGGAGCTGCCTATGTTTTAATATATGTACAACACTTGGGAAATATTAGGCTCTAAGTGTTTAATGGTTTTATTAGTAAAGTTTAGGTTTATTAAATTTATATCTTGCTCCTACTACAAAAGTTATCGAAATCTCAAAAGGAAGTTATCTGACCTTGACATCAATAATGATGATGATGTAAATACTCCTTGGCCCAATACTCTAGGGTAGAATGCATGGTCACCTTCAGCAATATTATGTATGGATAATATTCATATTCAGTGTGCAAGTAAAGGGTACAAAGAGCATAGGATGGTGAATGTAAACTTGGAGTGGATGGCGCTGGATTGTGGGATAAATATTTTTTTTCTGTTGTAGACAACAGGGAATACAGTATTGCCTCCACTGACTCGCAGAGGCTGTTCTGGGTATCAGATGGAGACATTCCTAGACCTACCTGGAGATGCCAGGAACCAAACCTGGGACCTTCTGCATGCAAAACAGATGCTCTATCACTAGCCATAAAGAAGGCTGATCGCCGAAGAATTGATGCTTTTGAACTGTGGTGCTGGAGAAGACTCTTGAGAGTCCCATGGACTGCAAGAAGGTCAAATGTATCTATTATGAAGGAAATCAGCCCTGAGTGCTCACTGGAAAAACAGATCGTGAAGCTGAGGCTCCAATACTTTGGCCACCTCATGAGAAGAGAAGACTCCCTGGAAAAGACCCTGATGTTGGGAAAGATGGAGGGCACAAGGAGAAGGGGACGACAGAGGACGAGATGGTTGGACAGTGTTCTCAAAGATACTAACATGAGTTTGACCAAACTGCGGGAGGCAGTGGAAGACAGGAGTGCCTGGCGTGCTCTGGTCCATGGGGTCACGAAGAGTCGGACACGACTAAACAACAACATCACTAAGCCAGAAGGAATGCTTAACTCTCCAGCTCAGTGCCACCAAAACTTGGGTCACCAGCTGTTTTTGAACTACAACTCCCATCATCCCTAGCTACCAGAACCAGTAGTCAGGGGTGATGGGAATTGCAGTCCAAAACCAGCTACAGAGCCCAAAGTTTGGGAAACACTGCTGCAGATGTTGGACCCCATCTCTCACCAGCCCCAGACAGCACGCCCAGGGGCGATGGGAGTTGAACACCATCGGTAGGGCCACAGATTCTGCTCTGTTGCAGAATGTGAGCGCTACCTAGGAATTAAGGACCACTGAACTCCACCGGGCTCAGGCAGGAATAGGGACTGCCCTGCCGACAACTTGCTCAAACCTGCTCCTTGGAGTCAACTAAGCCTACTTCCTGTAGCCCTCAAGGGCTCCTCTCGGAGTGCACCGAGGCTTCCGCTTCCCATTGACCCGGCTTGCTTTCTCTCTCCCCCCCCCATCCCATTCTTCTTTCCCTTCCCCGCCCCCAGCGCCGCCCACGCCGCTCATCCCCGTTTCCCACACTATCCGCCCAAACTTATCGCGTTCGCGGGAGGGCGCGGAGGAGGAGGAGGAGGAGAACAAGGAGGCGCGCGCGGGGGAGGAGGCGGGGCGCGCCAGAAAGAAAGAAACAGCTGCTGCCGGGCCAATCCCCTTCCTCCAGAGCCCCATCCACGAGGCAGCCCGCCGCCTGGGCCAATGAGCCTGGGCCGCTGGGCGAGCAGCGGGCCTGCAGCCAATCCGGAGCGGAGGAAGCGGAGCGAACGGGGCGTGCGCGCGTGATGTGCCGCCCGCTTTGCCTCTCCTCCTCCTCCTCCGCTCAGGTGGTTGGAAGGGGAGCGCCCCGGCGCCCAATGGGGTCGGCAGCCGAGGGAAGCGAGTGATTCACCGGAGGGCGTCGCGGGGCCGGCCGCTAGCAAAAGAAGGAAGAAGGAGGAGGAGGGATGGACCTGGCCAGCGGCGCCCCGAAGCAGCGCGCGGCGCGCGCCTCCTCGCCCAGCAGCTCTCCCCGCGGCCGGGACGCCACTGGAACCAGCGCGCGCCGCCTCCGCGCCGCCCCGAGCAGCAGAAGCAGCCGCCGCTTCCCTTCTTCTTCCGCCGCCTCCTCGTCGTCGTGCTTCTGAGGCGCAGCTCTTGCCTTGCGAAAGCGGCTCGGAGCTCCCGCCGCCGCCGCTCCTTCCCCTTCTGCCGGGGCGCGGGGGAAGGCGGGCGCCTTTGCCCTTTCCACCCGGCCGCCGCCGCCGCCGCTGCGCCCCTCCAGTGCCTTCCCGCGAAGAGAGGAAAGGGCGCCTCCGTTTCCGTCGAGGGGCGGCTTCCCCTCTCAGCCGCCTGCCTGCCTGCCTCTCCCCTCCGTGCTTTCTTTCTCTTTCTTTCTTTCTCTCGGAGGGTGGGAGGGGAGCCGGAGAGCGCAGCAGCAGCAGCAGCAGGCGAGGGAAGGCGGCCGGCCGAGGCGCGCAGCCCGGCGCTGCTGCCGCCGCCGCCGCCGGCGCCCGAAGAGCCATGCGAGAATACAAAGTGGTCGTGCTGGGCTCGGGCGGGGTGGGCAAGTCGGCGCTCACCGTGCAGTTCGTGACGGGCTCGTTCATCGAGAAGTACGACCCCACCATCGAGGACTTCTACCGCAAGGAGATCGAGGTGGACTCTTCGCCCTCGGTGCTGGAGATCCTGGACACGGCCGGCACCGAGCAGTTCGCCTCCATGCGGGATCTGTACATCAAGAACGGGCAAGGCTTCATCTTGGTCTACAGCCTCGTCAACCAGCAGAGCTTCCAGGACATCAAGCCCATGAGGGACCAGATCATCCGGGTCAAGAGGTACGAGAAGGTGCCCATGATCCTGGTGGGCAATAAAGTGGACCTGGAGGGCGAGAGGGAGGTCTCGTTCGGGGAAGGCAAAGCCCTGGCCGAAGACTGGAGCTGCCCCTTCATGGAAACTTCAGCCAAAAACAAAGCCTCGGTAGACGAACTCTTTGCAGAGATCGTCCGGCAGATGAACTACGCTTCCCAACCCAACGGGGACGATCAATGCTGCTCTTCCTGCGTGATCCTCTGAAAGGAGGAGAGGACATCACGACTGTATTGCTTTCTATTGTTTTTTTTTATTTTTTCCTTTTTTCCCTTGAATTAAAAGGTTTACAACACCATCACACACACACACACACACAGCGGCTGTGGCAGCAATGTTTGACCTCCTGTGAAATTCCAGCTTTTGAAACAATTTTGCATTGCACCCGGATTCCTTCCAGGTTACGGCTTCTTATGCTATTGCTGCTGGTGGTGGTTATCAGTGTCATGGGTATGCATTGTCTCTCGTTAACATCTGGTGCAAAAAATATACCCCACCCACTCCCCCTTACACACACACACAAATCCCGTTGGAAGTGTGGCGCTTCCAACATGTATATGCCATCCATTTGATTGTTGCTTATTTCTTGTAAGTACCTCCTTGCAGAGAGGGCTGTATTGGCAACCAAGAACCAGTGGGGGAGTTTTTTTGTGTGTGTGCAGAGAGAAGTGGGGGAATTAGCCATTGCTTTTAACAAGAGATGAAGGGGAGCAGCAGCGAAGGAATGATTGTGTTCCTGGAGGGGAGAAGAGAAGGGAAAGACCCCTCCACTTGCCAGTCCGAACTCCGCCAGTGACTAGGAAACTTTTGGCTCTTGCGGATTTCTATGCAAAGTTGGAATATTTGTTAACAAGCCTATCCCATCTGGAGAAGTATTGCACGTGTACTGCTTGGGACTTTTAATAACACTGATGCCAATACGGTGTGCGAGGTGCCAGAGAAGTGTCTGCTGATTTAATTGTGAAATCTTCTATTTTTGTTTACCTGCTGTATCGAAAGGGAGGGAATGGAGAGCATTCATTTATTTGTCTTTTTGGTTGTTGTTTTTTTAAAAAAAGAAAATCGGCTGTGAAAACATTACAGATCTGCACAATTTTTAAGTTGTGTGTTTTGTGGGGTTTGGGAAGGAGGGCGGGTGGGTGGGAGGGCTAGGAGATGGTTTAATTTAATTTGAGGGGTGGGGGTTGGCAATAACCAATTTTGACAACTAGCTCTCTAAAGTACAAATACTTCCTAGAATGTGATGCAGGGCCAACAGCAGCCCTGTGTCTGTAGAGTGCCTTCAAAACAGCTGTTGCAGCCAGTGCCAACCTGTGGAGGTTCCAAGAATCCCATTATCTACTACTAAAAAACCCCCTACTTAACCATTTCCTTTCTGTAATCATACAGAGCAAGCCAGAACAAAAGGGCCTATTATTAACAGAATTAATTTCTCTTATTTTCCATTTGAGCCTTTTTTCCAGTTTAGTTTCCAAGGCGTTCAGGGGTTTTTTTAATTAAAAAAATTCAAGTTCACAGGTATTAGCATTTTTTTTATTTTTTATTTTGTGTGTGTGTTCTCCTTGTAAAAGATATACCTTCAACCAGCAATGAAAAGAATTGTAATGTGATGTACCTGGAAAACAGAATCTCGATAACTGTAATTTTAAATCCTGGACAGACATTTAATAGATGTTTTATTCATTTAAGAAAAATCTTTTAATACAGTTGCCATTTTTTTACAAAAAGAACAAGTTTTGTGGGTTTTTATGTATTGTGATTAAATGTGCAATCCTAGTAGATTGCAAATGGTCAGACACAAATAACTGCCTAAAAGCTTTGTCAGCCTGTTGCTCTTCAAATGTGTTGGGCCAAAATTCCCATCAGCATAGCCTAGGGTCAGCAGTGTTGTAATCCAAAACATCTGGGGGGGGCAGCACCAGGTTAGTGAAGCCTGGCCTAGTAACATGACTTGAGAAAAGGGATTTGCAGCCTGTGAGATTTGGTGTATACAGCTAATACTTTGAACTGATTTATAATGGTATTTTGAATCATCTAAATCAGTGCTCCTTGACCTGGGCTCCCCAGATGTGGGTGGACTCCAAATCCCATCATCCACAGCAAGCGTAGCCCAATGATCAAGCATGATGGGAGTCATAGTCTACCCACATCTGGTGTTTGAAGAGCACTGCCCTAAATTATATGTGCAGGTATGCATCAATGTTTTAAATACATTGCACAGCTAGATACTCTTCTAATTTGTTGTTGTGCATCCCATTTTTTAGCAGGTTCACTACAAGTAAAGTTACATGGAGCTCAGAGAAGCTGCCATAAGATAAAAAATTAGGAATTACTTGCACTGTATCAATCATTAAAACATTTGGAAGTCAGAGGCTGAAATCCTAAGGAAGGCCCACTGAATTCAGTGGTAACTTCTGTGTAAATGCAGTTAAGAGTGCATTGCTCATCTTAAAACCCCTCATGTTTCCTGAATCCTCGAATGGGATGAAATGGTAATTTTGCCTCATTTGTGATCCAGCAATCAGTTAGCAGACTCATTTTGGAAGCTGAAAAATGTGTTTCATTAGAAGAGACTGAACTCCTTCTCTATTCACACATTCATGTCAACACTCATGTATGAGTATGCGTTTTGCAGTGTGTGAGAAATGGTAGTGGAGTTAGTGCCTGAATACCAATCCCTGCTGGCAGTTCAAGGCATTTATTTTTAACAAGAACAAAAGGTGGTAGGTGTTCTTTGAAGCAGGCTATGGAAGTGGATAAATTAAGGGTCAATGAATATTTAATTGGTTAATTGAACTAAAACTTACAGTAGTTTGTTAAGTCTAGCAAGTAAATGAAAGAGAGTTCTACAATCTCGAAATGGGTGCCTGCTGTTTGATTTGAAAGCTTGCCTGGTTTGCAGTGGGTTGAACTGGGAAGCAGGAAAGAAATTATTCTTGTTTAGAAAACTTCTTGGTTTTGGTGGATTCTTTATGTATCACAGAGATACATAATCTTCACAGAGAACTTCACAGTGTAGCCTATCTCAAAAGTTAATCTCCAGCTGTTTTTGGACTACGATTCCCATCATCCCTGACCACTAGCTAGGGATAATGGGAGTTGTAGTCCAAAAACAACCCATGTTTGGGAACCCTGGTCTAGGTTAACCTTGCAATATGTCTCCTAATGTTAACACTGTTGGACTTACTAAAGCAGATTTAATTGCCTGGAAACGATAAATAATCAAACCCCACAAACTTAGTTGCACCTTTGGCGTAGAGGTCCAGGTGAACTTGCCTTGCAAATGTGGGCAATGTTTAAGCACTGAAACCATTTCATGGTCTTGGTCTAACTGAGCTTGAGGCAGTGTCTTAATTTTGGAGCACTTTTGGATAGTGATGCTTAGTTTTGCTTATTCAGAAGCAGGTTCTGTTGAGCCCTGTGAGACTTTCTTCAAAATAAAAATAGTTCTCTTTGGGTGTTTTTTTTAATTAAAAAAAAATCCTTTGCATTCGCTGTGCTTAAGCCAGAAAGGGCATACCATAAAATAACAAGTCTTTAGACTGCTCAGGTTTTGTGCTCATTTAGGTTCTCTCTAAAGGAAGTGACTATGATGCTCAGTTCAGAGTTCATCTTGTATCTGGTTACTCTTTATATTAAAAGAAAACATAATGCCATAGATTCAAGCCTACTGATGTTTACCAGAGAGGGATCCAAAAAAGAGCATAATGGGCTATCAAATACTGAGATAGTAATGAGAATGTGTGGGTTTTTTTTCTTTCCAGAGTTGTGCATGTGCTTCCTAAAGAGTTTTTTTTTAAAAAAATGAAATTCCAGACCTACCTGACACATTAGTAAGTGTTTTATTTGGGGAACTGTTCGAGAATAGTCACTTAAATGAGCTTGAAACCACAGGGGACATAACAGGCCATAGACATAATTTTATCCTGACCAGAGTGTGGGGTATTGACCAGAGTGGAAGTACAGTATTTGTGGAACAGACTCTGGACCTGCCACATGCAATCAGTTTCCAGAAAAAGTACAAAAGGAGGAGCTTGTGCAGCCTGGACGCTGTTCGTGTGCATGTTCCAAAGCCTTGCTGCAGGGAAGCCTTGGTGGGATTCTGAAAATAGCCTATCATTGCCCGTGGCTGGAATGGATCCATCCTGGATTCCACAATTCACTCTGGATTCTCTTCCAAGTTGCTCAAAGTCTGATCTTTGCTGTGCGAAAACCTCTGGAGCTGAACAGGACCAAATTCTCCGTTTGTTCCCTCTTGGCTAGCCCCACGCCCTGCGTTTATTATAACTGCAATGGTGCTTGTTCATGTATTTGCTTCCACCAGAGTTGTTCATGCAGGCAGCACACCTGACATAATGATAATGTAATAGTTGTGAGGCCTTAGAGGAGGAGGAGGAAGTATATAGGCTATCAGTGCTCTTGGGACCTGGATAGTTTAATGTAAGGAGAGGGGGGTTAACTGCTGCATCTGCTAAAGCAAAATTGCCAAAAACCATTCCTTCCTGGGAATTGCAGCCTTCTGCTTTAACTGCATTGTCAGAAGCATTTATCCAGCCTAGCATAATGGAAAGGAGAGTTAAACGCTGCCAAGGATGGAGGGGTTTCAGAATATAGCTTGTGTAATGCCCCATTTGCTACTCCTGCTCACTGAGATTTTCTCAGTTGCTCACCTTTTCCAATCCAGGCCTTGCTGGTCTTCCAATCATAGCCCAGGGCAGAGATTGCAAAACAGTGACGTTCATCTGTATAAACATAAAAATGTATATTGGACCTGTTCGATGGAGTAAGACCGTGAACATTTTCAGCTCCATTTGCAATTTATAAGACAGGTCTGCATTCTCCTATGCAAACAAGTGTTGGGCCAAAGACACTTGGTCTGTGGTGATGATCTGGTAATCTTTTACAATAAGCTGTTGTATTTTAGGAGAGTGTTGAACAGGATGGGGGTTCAGGTTAGATACTTGTGTTTTAGAGAGATCATGGGAATCCGGCAGGAAATCTTGAAAGCAGGAGTGGCCATTCTGTGGAATCTTAACAATTTTTAAATACAGTAAAGGTATGGCAAGAATTTTGTGCACTTCCACTCATAAGGAAAGAAGCATTTCTTTTTAAGTGAAACTGGGAGTGGATGCCAGGACTTATTGCAGCCGTCTGCATTATATTCAGTTATGGAGGATTCCCCCCCCCCACCCTGAAAAAAAGTAAAATTAGCTTTTTGGGGAAGTGGATAGGGGAGTTGAGCAAAAAGCAGGTCACCTAATTTGCACAAGCAGAGGCTATTTCTGCTAAGGCAAAGCCACCATTGGTTGCAACCCATAATAGTTGTGTTTGATGTTGATGATTTAAAAATCCGTATAGATCTTCAGAGATTGTACGCCCCAAGGGTAGAACTGTGGGTGTCTTTATAGTCATCCTGTCTTTCTGAATTGTTGGAGACGAAAAAGAAACACTTAAGAGTAGCTGTACTTTTATGGACAATCTCCATTTATATCTGATTTCCACTTCAGATTGTATAAAGAATAGCTTAGGCAGGCAGGTCATTATCACTACAGCCTCGGTATTTGTTATGTTATGGAGATGGTATCTACTGGTACAGGAAGCGTGCTGGCTTGTGGGGGGTGGGTTGGTTCCTTCACTGAATGGAAAATCTTATCTGTGATCTCTGACTGAGCCGCTTGTATTCTTATAGGGGCTTCTCAGACATTTGGAACTGATTACAGATAGGTAGCCGTGTTGGTCTGCCATAGTCAAAACAAAACAAAATTCCTTCCAGTAGCACCTTAAAGACCAACTAAGTTAGTTCTTGGTATGAGCTTTCGTGTGCATGCACACTTCTTCAGATACACAGGGTGTATCTGAAGATACAGATACTTCAGAGTGTATCTGAAGAAGTGTGCATGCACACGAAAGCTCATACCAAGAACTAACTTAAAGGTAAAGGTACCCCTGCCCGTATGGGCCAGTCTTGACAGACTCTGGGGTTGTGCGCCCATCTCACTTAAGAGGCCAGGGGCCAGCGCTGTCCGGAGACACTTCCGGGTCACGTGGCCAGCGTGACAAAGCTGCATCTGGCGAGCCAGAGCCGCACACGGAAACGCCGTTTACCTTCCCGCTGGTAAGCGGTCCCTATTTATCTACTTGCACCCGGAGGTGCTTTCGAACTGCTAGGTTGGCAGGCGCTGGGACCGAGCAGCGGGAGCGCACTCCGCCGCAGGGATTCGAAACGCCGACCTTTCGATCGGCAAGTCCTAGGCACTGAGGCTTTAACCCACAGCGCCACCTGCGTCCCTAAGAACTAACTTAGTTAGTCTTTAAGGTGCTACTGGAAGGATTTTTTTTTATTTGGAACTGAAATACTCTCAGCACCACATTTCATGAAGACAACCTGTGCTGAAGTATGTTCAGGCTTTTATTTTTAGTCACTTGCCAAATTATTAAGGGTGGTACCTTGAGTAAGACATATTCTGCATAGGCACACTGAAATTTATGGTTTCTTGATAAACTTCAGCCAGCATTCAAAGCAATGAACTTTCCTACGACATTGCATTTTCTCTCTCATTCTTTTAAAGAACCAAACAGAATGTAGTGAAGAGGGATGGATGTGTCTGTTGCAGATTATGAAAGTGGCTTCAGGAATTTATACTTTGAGGCAGAAGTGAAACTCAGTTGAGTAGGTGTTTTCAGCTACTTAGTTTCATGCATTTTCTAGGGTGCTTTTAGAGTGTGAAAGGGCTTTGTAATCTGTCTGGTCATTCATCGTTCATAAACCCTCAAGGTAAGTCAAACAGCTCCACCATAAAGTTGCAAATTATAGGCTGATGGTATTACTCAGGCTGTGCCATTCCTGTACACACCTGGTAGTAAGTTCCATGGGACTCAAGTCAGACTTATTTTTGAGTAGACATGAGTAAGGATGTGCTCTCAGTGAGTTTGTGGCCAAGCAGGAGTTGAATTCAGTCTGACATGCTTTCTGCTATAATACTTGTTATTGAGCATAATTGTGTGTCAAGGGGTATTGCTTTGGGACAATATCGGGTAAAGTTATGCAGTGCGCCATGAACCAGGAGGAAAATTGTTTATACTAATTTATACACTTGATACATTACTTTCTCCAAGGAACTCAGAACAGCTTTTTCATAGTTCCCAATTCACCCCTGTCTAGGGATGCATGAGGAATTTGGGTGTTGCAGTTTCCAACACAAACTGACCTGATCTTCCCCTCCTGGACTACTGTGTAGATTGAGATGTAGCTATCTATTGGATTTCACACTTGGAAAACATTGGTAAAATACAGTTATAAATATATTTGTAAAGGTATTTTGAGAAGTTCAGAGATGGGTATTTTGAGAGAAATGTGCATTTAAAGGCAAAGTTATATTTTAAATCGCGGCAGTCCAGTGTCTGGCCCAAGAGTCACATGCAACTCTCAATGCCTTTTTGGGTGGCTCTCTGCAACACAGTAGCGTAGCGTGGGTTGTCAGCACCCGGGGCAAGGCAAGTAATTTGCACCCCCTAACCCGTGAATTTGCGCCCCCTAACCCTAACCCCCAGATGTTGCGCCCGGTGTGGCTGGCCCCCCCTGCACCCCCACGCTACGCCACTGCAGCAACATTTGACGCCCCTGCCCACAGATCTTGCGCTGCTTTCCCAAAGCCAGGTAAGCAAGGTGCTGGGCTTTGGGAAGGAGGTGTGAGGGTTCTGCCAGTGTCCTGGAGTCCCCCCACCTTTCTAAATTCTAGTTAAGGCTCTCCCACCTTTGGGAAGGAGGTGGGAGGGCCCTAGGACTCTGCTAGAGCCTCACACTTCCTTCCCAAAGTCCAGCATATTGCTTAGGCAGCTCTGGGATGGCAGCCTGAGGGCTTGGGATGGGGCAAGTTCTGGCCTCACTCCTTGCGCAGCAAGGCAGTGTGCAGCCTGTGGGTTCTGTGTTGAAGTTCTCTTGCAGCTCACCTGGTACAAAAAGTTGGGCTTGCCCTATTGTAAATCATGGGTGTCTGCATCCAAGTGGCTTCCCGGGCCAGCCTCCTTTATTTCAGCAGTAAAGGGTAAAGGGACCCCTGACCATTAGGTCCAGTTATGGCCGACTCTGGGGTTGCAGCGCTCATCTCGCTTTATTGGCCAAGGGAGCCGGCGTACAGCTTCTGGGCCATGTGGCCAGCGTGACTAAGCCGCTTCTGGCAAACCAGAGCAGTGCAGGGAAACCCTGTTTACCTTCCCCCCGGAGCGGTACCTATTTATCTATTTCTCCTCTGTAACATTTTCTAACCATAATTTTGGCACTCGTTTTGGGAATCACTCCTTGCTCTTTTTCACTTGATCTGGAAATCCAATACTGGGGCTGGGTGGAGGGGAAGAGATTGCAGAGTTAAGGCGGTGGGAAGGGTTAAGCACACCTCCTGCTTTTCCTTTGCAAATGGGATCCCAGATTGCCTGTTGGAAGCAAACATGGGCTTAGGAATCCTGTGTTTGCTACCAAATGTTTAGCTCCAACCTAAGCAAGCTTAATTTTAGGTGCCAGATAAAATTAACTCAAATCTATCTAAACAACATTCAATTTCAATACCATTTTATTTTTAACAGGGCAGCTTTTCCTTTTGTTCCATTGAACAACCTGCCATTCACTGATTGGGAAAGTTATGTCTAAGTTGCTTTTCTTATCAAATTATGACCAGTTTAAATCCTTCTTTGTCATACACTTATCTTATAAGGAAGCATTCCCACCATTCAGATTTTGACAAAGATGTGTCGTAAGTAATAAGAGACATTTGAAATAGCCCTTAGCCCTGTTTGGGTCAATCAAATGTCCATGAGTCATAACAAGAAACCTACAGCTGATCTCTACTTGTACTGGGAAAGGAACAATAAATTCTTGGGTGTTTTATTGCAATTTCTTGATGCATATTGAGTAAGATTTCAAAGGAAAGTTGCTAAATTTGCAAAGAAACATTTTCTCTTCTAAACTGTGTATGTTTGACCACAATATTATTTTTCACTCTATAACACGCACCCGACCATAACACGCATGTAGTTTTTAGAGAAGGAAAATCCGTAGGCATGCCACCCGTAGGCATTTCCTCCATAACACGCACAGACATTTCCCCTTACTTTCTAGGAGGAAAAAAGTGAGTGTTATGGTGCAAAAAATACGGTAATTTGTGCAGCTCTTTTCTAAGGGAATACCTTTTGCTCACATAGGCAGAAAATGTTTTTTTCCATGCCCATCATAGCTGGAGTAAGACATGCTGAGCCCTAGGCTATGTCAAAGTTAGGAAGCTGCATAGTTTTTAGCAAAAAAAAAAAGTGCATTAGTCTAACAGAAAAGCCAATGCAAACAGAAATAATAAAGTGTTGTAGTTGGATATAGACCAGTACAGAGGGGAGGATGTAAGCAAAAACTAAGAATCTAAATAAAATGTATTTATTTTTTAACCAGTTGTGTAAAACTTGAAATGTAGACTTTTTAATTTAGAAGCCCCTCATAATCTGAGGCCCTAAATTGTGGTTTACTTAATTTGTGCATAAATCTGACCTTGATACTTACTGGTGACTTGGACACAGTAGCAGATGGGATAGGCCATCTATAAGTCATTTGCTCTAGACTAGAGTATTCTGTAGCAAAGAACTTGTGGACTGTATTTGGAGCAACAGCTATAAACCTGTATAATCTGAGGAGAAAGGAACAGACAAGTTTTGTCTTTCTCATATCAGGCTTTGAATATATCAAGGGGACATTAGACCAAACATACAAAGTAAAAACTTCCTTAGAACCACACAGCCAATTGGGGTATGTGCTACCTCAGCATAGATCATGCTACTCCACCCAGTTGCTCAGCAACACATCCGCCCCCCTCCTGTCTAGTTGACTTTAAGACTAATAAAATTAACCCTTAAATTACAAACTGATCCCTGCTTTTGTACTTCCAACAGTCTGACAGACCTTTTTTTCTGGTAGAGTAAATGCTTAAGTAGGGACACGGGTGGCACTGTGGGTTAAACCACAGAGCCTAGGACTTACCGATCAGAAGGTTGGCAGTTCGAATCCCCACAATGGGGTGAGCTCCCATTGCTTGTTCTCTGATCCTGCCAACCTAGCAGTTCAAAGGCACGTCAAAGTGCAAGTAGATAAATAGGTACCGCTCCGGCGGGAAGGTAATCGGCGTTTCCATGTGCTGCTCTGGTTCGCCAGAAGCGGCTTAGTCATGCTGGCCACATGACCCAGAAGCTGTATGCCAGCTCCCTCTGCCAATAAAGCGAGATGAGCGCCGCAACCCCAGAGTTGGCCACGACTGGACCTAACAGTCAGGGGTCCCTTTACCTTTTTAAATGCTTAAGTAATGGACTTTAAAATGTGTAGGTGCAATGATAAGAACTGCTGGGTTTCTCCTTGTTATGCAACAGCTGATGAAGTCACAGGAGACAGGAAAGAAAAATTGCAACTTTTTTGAAATGAATATATCTACTGAAGGGTGCAGCAGTTAAGCCTGATTATTTAAATGTTAAGGAACTGGTGCAGTGTAGTGTCCAAGAGACTGAGCTACAGATCCAAAGGTCCCTGGTTCAAGTCCCACCTCAGACATTAATTCATTGGTGGTTACACTCTCTCAGCCTTATGGGGATAATATTACTGTTGTCTTGCCTTATGGGGTTGTTGTTAGGATTCCAATGGGGCAATGTGTGTGAAATGCTTTCAGCACTTGAAAACACTGTACTGTATTAAGAATCACAGTGTTGTTAAAATAAGGAGAAGCCAGTATACTTTGATCTGCAGGATCCAATAATGCTCAGTTTGCTGTATCTGGAATGAAACTCTCCATGCCTTTTTCCTGATTTTAAATAAGAGAGGAACACTGAAAGAAAGTCACTTGGAAATATTGCTTCTGGTATAATTAGCCCATTGGTGGATATGAACTCTGCCGTGTAGACTAATAATGCACATTTGAAATGAGAGCACTAGGTATATATTTTGGATGCTAATTTTGTGTGGCTGTAACCTCTGATAACACTTTTGCAGGCAGTACTTTACAGATTTAATCCCCAAAGGGCCAACTAGCAATGTTGAGGGCAGATAGTTGAAAAACTGCCTGGCCAGTATTAGTGATGGGTGGAAGATTAATGCCTTCATAATGCCCACGAGTTAAGTTTCATATTTTGCAATCTAAGGCCGCTGCTGGAATGTATTAATACGGCTACTGTAGAAACATCTGAGTGGATTGAGAAAAGTTGTTTAACCAGGGCTTGGGTGCCCTTTTAAGCTTGGGGCATCTTTATTTGCAAGTGTGTAATCCGTCAGTAACAAACTCAATGAAGAGTAATCATGAAGTAGTTCACTCTTGGCCCCTGCAAATCTTCCTCATTTAAGCCATGCTGATGATATAATGAAGAAACGGGCACTGTTAAGGTTTGGGAATGTTGAGACTGGTACAGGAGATGGCTGCAGCGGTTCCTTGCTTCCCTTAACAAGGCTGCTCCTTCCTTCTGTTTGTAGTATGATCACTTGCCCTCAGGCAATTCAGAGGTGAACCCTCTTGCTCACCCTCTTCCTCTGCTTGCCCTAGTCTGTCTGGCCACACAGGAGAGACCTAAACAAATACAGTGGTACCTCAGGTTAAGAACTTACCATAATTCGTTCTGGAGGTCCATTCTTAACCTGAAACTGTTCTCAACCTGAGGCACCACTTTAGCTAATGGGGCCTCCTGCTGCCGCCGCACCGCCGGAACACGATTTCTGTTCTCATCCTGAATCAAAGTTCTTAACCCAAGGTACTATTTCTGGGATAGCGGAGTCTGTAACCTGATGCGTCTGTAACACGAGGTACTACTGTATAGTCTTCATGGAAGGGGAACCACTGAAATCAGTGAGACTTGAGATGTTCATCACTTTCAGCGGGTCTTCTCTAAATATGACCAGGTCTAGGCCCTACTCTTTCTGTCACTGTTCCCTAGTTAACCCAGAACCATTGTAGATATCCCCTACTACTGTCGTGTTTTCTTTTTCTGGTCTGGATACCATTCCACTATATTGCAGGAGTATTATAGGCCATAATCTGGCACAGAGTTTGGCATGCTTAAACAGATCGGAATCGCTGGTCTGAGAAGTATGCCTCCGTGCTATGTTATAGCTGTTATCTGGACTTTTTGCATGTAGCCCTTCGGCTGGACATCTCTGGAATAGTGGAAAATAAAAGATCACAGCTGAGAGAACATAGATACCTATGTGTCAGAGTGCAGCCACTGTGCACTGTAGATTATATAAAGGGAAGAGAATATTCCTGCAAGACATTGGCAAATTAATGGCGAGTGTGCTTTTAAAGTTGAATGAACTAAATGAACATTTCAACTCCTTAAAGGCATTGTGTATGTGTGTGTGTGTCTGTGTACTTACATGTGTTTTCCTGGCTTTTAGCAGATACCCTTGACTGCCATTTCTATTAGCATTCTGCTTCTGTAGCTATTTACACTAATCTTACCAAGCTTATCAACCAACAAAGTGTCCCTGGTCCAGATGCATTATCATCTGCCTGAAGGAAGCCCAATGCTTAGCTCTGTCTGTTTTCAGTTTAGCCTGTCTGAACTTTTTGTTATTTATGTGGCTAATCCTGTGAATGCTAAGATTTTCTGGCATGCTCTAGTAGCTGGAGGCAGCGGCTCCTGAGTTCTAATCCCAGGCTCTGCCTCTAACACTATAAGCTCCTTCCATTGTAACAGTTTGCAGAGGGGTAGTTGTTAGTTACAGCAAGGACAAAGGTGTCTTGTGGCACCTGGAAGACTAAGAATTTCTTACTGCATAAGCTTTTGTGAAGTGGTCTGTTGTCCAGGAGAGCATATACCACAATACATTTGTTAGCGAGATATCCAACAAAGTACCTATGCACAAGAATTTCCACTTGAACAATGGATCTTCCTCTCCCTGTGGACCTGCCCCCCAAAAAAAATCTACCCTGGAGGGTTGACGAAAGCCCATAACAGATTTAGGAAGGGGCAAGGGGAAAGGAAGGACGCGGGTGGCGCTGTGGGTTAAAGCCTCAGTGCCTAGGACTTGCCGATCGAAAGGTCGGCGGTTCGAATCCCCGCGGCGGGGTGCGCTCCCGTCGCTCGGTCCCAGCGCCTGCCAACCTAGCAGTTCGAAAGCACCCCCGGGGGCAAGTAGATAAATAGGGACCGCTTAATAGCGGGAAGGTAAACGGCGTTCCGTGTGCTGCACTGGCTCGCCAGATGCAGCTTGTCACGCTGGCCACGTGACCCGGAAGTGTCTTCGGACAGCGCTGGCTTCTGGCCTATAGAGTGAGATGAGTGCACAACCCTAGAGTCTGTCAAGACTGGCCCGTACGGGCGGGGGTACCTTTACCTTTACCTTAAGGGGAAAGGAGGAGGCAGGGGAATTCAGTGGCACAGCCAAAGGTCCTTATTCTAGTCGAAGCATTTCATTGGATGCGGCTCACGACCCTTAGCAGTTTTTATTATGAGATCCTAGATCAAGGGAATCTTTGGACTACAACTCCCATCAACCCATGCCATTGGCCATTTACCACATTATCATAGCACAAGTACATATTCCAGTCAGACAAAAGCAGCTGAGAAGCATGTAGAGCAGGACCATTGGAGGATGTAGGACCAATGGAGGACCATTGGACAAGAGAGTCCAAAGAGCTGGATAAGGAGGCCCGGAGAGCCACTTTTGGGCCCCGGAACTGAGACTCCCCACTCCTGCTGAAGTAGATCCAAGAATTGAGACAGAAATTGGCTTACTTGGGGCAATTTCTATACATAAAATGATTGGTTGTTTTTAAATTTTATAACAAATTTTATATCACTGTAAACAAACTGAATTGGTCAATCAGGTTGCATATATGACCACCCAACGGAGAGCATGTGGACAATATATTATCCAAAATGCTAACTTTGACCACTGAGATACAAAGCTTTTGATCAAATACAAAACATAAAGGAAGAACAGCACCAAGCATCCATGCAGTGTTGTATGATACTTTCCAATAACCAACCTTTCCCAGAACAAGGAAGTGCTGGCATTTCCCCCCTATTCCTCAAATGGTATTGAGATTAAGTTGACATTGGTTTTTCTTACTGTCTTACAGGTAAAAAGGATAGGAAACATAAGGGGAGAAGTGATATTGTCAAGCTGAGATTGTAGCTAAATTAGGCAGGAGGCTTGTTCATGTTCTATGAAATCAAACCAGACACAAGTACATTTGTCTTTCTTATTTTGTCCCTTGGATATCTTTAATTTATTTGTCAGTCTTTCCCAGACCAGTTTGTACCAGTTAGTTAGCATCATGTTAGCAAGGCCTTCCTAATGTCTAGTGATTGTGTGTCTAGCTCCTCGTAAGTTTTCTGCTGTGTAAATTTGAGTTGGTATTCAGGAATATATTCTGGAGTGACAACCACTGGTTGGTCCATTATGTTGCTGAGGGAATATTGATCTCCAAGAAATTTGTACCACAGGACACTCCCACCAGAAGTGTAGATAGGACAGTTGCAAGCTTTCTGAGTGTTAAAATGTTTAAAATTCTAAATTTGTGGGTTTGAGCAATAAAAGATGACTGGGCCTATACTTTAGGTATCACTTAAATGAGTTGACTCCCTCAGCTTACAGAACAGCGCTGTCTTCTACCTAATACTTAAAATGACATACATTTGAAAGGCAACTGAGAACCTTTGTTAAAGAGACTTTGTAAGTACAGGAACTAAAGATATGAAGTTTCTAGTAGAAAAGTTGATGATTTACACAAGAAATGTATGAAAACAGATTGCTTTCCCTTTTTTTAAAAAAAAAAATTGCTACCTTTTCACAAAAAAAGAGGGAACTTACGCTGCAATACATTAGGGTCAAGTTTCACTATTCCCTAGTTATTCTTATAGGGAAGCAATAAAATAGGATGAAATCTGCCCACAGGAAGTGTTAAAAAGCAAAGGAATTACAGGAAGGGGACCTGATGCTTTGATTCTAACATCCTTTTCCTATTCCTGCAAAATCTTAAGCATCCTTTCAAATGTCCAAGGTGATGTTTGCCTCCTGTCTGACAAGAGCTGGGACATCTCTTTTCAATTTACACCTCTCCTCTTCTGATCTCCAGGAATGACAACTGTTAAGCACCAGTCTCCAGCTAAGGCCAAACACTACACCTCCCCCCCCCCCCAACACACACTTTCAATGCCTTTTGCCTGAATATCTGTTTTCCTTTGAGGTGGTTTCAGGTGTTCTTTGTCTCCTCTTGCTCTGCAGACTGGAGTCCCATGCTGGCTGCACATCAGCTAAAGAGATGTGCTTTAAAACTGTGCAACTGGGATGCACACCACCATTTTACAACCTTGTGTGTTCAGATAACTCTGCTTTAGTCCCTTGGGGAAATTCAGTAGCGTACCTGTGCAATGTCTTTTAATGCTTTGTCACTGCTACATCTCTGCCTAGCCCCGCCATCTCTGCCTTGTTCTAAGGAAGGTTAAAGAGGCCCTTCGTCAAAATGAGGCAGTTTGGGAAATCTGGCCTGTGAAGGCGCTTGCACCACCACTGCTGTTCTGAAGCGACAAGACATTCACTCTCAAAATTGTATTAAATCACTGTTTGGAAGTTAATGTAGACTTCTAGGCAATTTTTAAACTTGAGTTTCTAGTCACCCTGGGAAAATGGGAGTGGAGACGTCACTTTTCTAGGCCACTTCTCAAATGCCTTTCTCTGAGGAAGGAGCCCCTTCTGGTGGGAAAGGTAAAGGAACCCCTGACCATTAGGTCCAGTTGTGGCTGACTCAGGGGTTGCGGCGCTCATCTCGCTTTCTTGGCCGAGGGAGCTGGCGTACAGCTTCCGGGTTATGTGGCCAGCATGACTAACTTGCTTCTGGTGAACCAGAGCAGCGCACAGAAACGTCGTTTACCTTCCCGCCGGAGCAGTACCTATTTATCTACTTGCACTTTGATGTGCTTTCAAACTGCTAGGTTGGCAGGAGCAGGGACTGAGCAACGGGAGCTCACCCCGTTGCTGGAATTCGAACTGCCGACCTTCTGATCAGCAAGTCCTAGGCTCTGTGGTTTAACCCACAATGCCACCCGCGTCCCATTCTGGTGGTGGCAGTGATTTATTCAAGGAAGGGATGTTTCTCAGCCCCCTCAAGGTCTTAAGAATGGTGTGGGCATGCAATAAAAACAAGGGCAATTGTCACCAAGGGAGATGAGAGCCACCCCCCCCCAGTCACCCTCACAAGCTGTGGCCTTTGGCCCTAACTTTCCCCCTACAATTTTTATTTATTTATTTAAATCACCACATGCCACAGATATCCGTTATACATGATGGGCAAAAGTCCAGTGCAGAGTGCAACCAACTTAACCTGCTGGAGCATCACAAATTCCCCCCCCCCCATTTATTTGACAGAATATGTGTACTGCTTGATTGTACATAAAAGCACTAAGCAGTTTACAAAACGGTGGAGCGGAGAAATGGCCCCAAATACTTCATGCAGGACTCCTGATGCATAGAAGCTTTGCATTTGAGCCATGGGGAAGCCATTAAGATCTCAGTGATCAGCAGGGATGTAAGGAATCCAGCAGATCCTTAAGTTGTATCCTAGACCCAAGGTGTTAAGGACCTTGTAAATGAATACAAGAACTGTGAATTTTGCCAGTCACTGTGAACATCCCCTGCAAGTTTTAAAACCACCAGCCTGTAATGACTTCTGCTGTCCTTCCTTCCCACAAACACCATTTCTGATTACGGACCTGTATAAAGTCTTTTCCCCATTGTCTGGGTGTAGCAAAATATTCTGTTTGTATCTGGAATACTTTGTGGCCTGTTGCTTTGCCACTGTTTACCTTTCAGGTGTATGTAATGCAACCGCCATGCAGAGCCTAAAAATAAATAAATGTCTAGACGGAAGCATCAAAACCACAAGGACAGGTATTCCCGGCTTAGTGCGAGAAGGTGATGAGTCAAGTTTGCTGGGGGTGGAATGGGCAGTTGTGGGCAGATAACAATGAGAGAGAAGTACCTGGTGTTTTGATTTCTAACATGAGTGATAAAAGAAGCAGTGGGATTGTAAGAACACCTGCTATTATAAATTCCCACTACATTTTAGGGACTACAGTCAGATCCAAAAGAGCTCAGATTCTCCATTTGCACCCCCAAAGTGGGGTTATTACATGCTTATCAGAATTGAATATTAGGAGAGCCCTAGTACAAAAAACTTAGGGGACACAGGTGGTGCTGTGGGTTAAACCACAGAGCCTAGGACTTGCTGATCAGAAGGTCAGTGGTTCGAATCCCCATGACGGGGTGAGCTCCCGTTGCTCGGTCCCTTCTCCTGCGAACCTAGCAGTTCGAAAGCACGTCAAAGTGCAAGTAGATAAATAGGTACTGCTTTGGCGGAAAGGTAAACGGCATTTCCATGTGCTGCTCTGGCTCACCAGAAGCGTCTTAGTCAGGCTGGCCACATGACCTGGAAGCTGTACGCCGGCTCCCTCGGCCAATAATGCAAGATGAGCGCCACAACCCCAGAGTTGGCCATGACTGGACCTAAAGGTCAGGGGTCCCTTTACCTTTACCTAGTACAAAAAACTTAACAAAACAGTTACACCAGGAGAAGGGGTGGGGTGGGGAAAGACTTTTGCTGCAGACTGGTGGAGTTTTGTAACAGGCCATTCTGTAGCTTCAGTCTTTCAGAACCTATGGCTTGTCCAATTGATGCACTTATCTGAACTCACCTTTTACATGAAAAGACTTCTTTACAATGGCATCAATCGTCCTTTTTTCCTTGCTGCCACCTGTAAAAGAAATATACGTGCTTTAAATCTATGCTCTTGTCTTCGCTCTCGTCTCTACAGCTTTTTTTCTTCTTTACTAACTGAAAAATCTCAATAAATGCATTTTCAGAAAAAGAAAAATCACACATTGGGAATTGAAATCCTAATGCTATCATTTTTCCACTGACTTTTTTTTTTAAGGCTGTTAATACTAAACCAGCTGTCAAATGTCAGGGGCAACTTGTCCCAGGGCTTTGTAAATTGCCTAATAAAAAAAAGAAAAAGGAAACGAAAGTGAAAGTGAGCATGTAGAATACTTTACTCATCCTGCACAATGCACACACATGCACACAGAAGCTACCGTGTTGAGGGTCTTCATACAGCATTATAATTTCATTGGTCTGCTTTTAGAAATGGTCAAATCAGCCCAGATATCATATGTGCTAAATCAGCTCCCTAGTAAATATCTTGTGTGTACATGTCCTCTAGGGAACCGTGGCTTATTTTCCTTCCTCTGTTGACACACATTGAATCATGATGTAGCTACGCATACAGAGAAGAATTCACTGAAGCTGTTTCCAGCAGTGCCTTAGCATTATTTCCAAGGTGGTGTCTTCTCTTTCCCTTATACTTTGTAAAATTAACTCTGAGCCGCACAGTGACCTCTAGGCAGGCTTTGCATTAACAGCTATTACTTGCTGTCACTTGCTGCATGGCACACACCCAAGGAAGTGTTGCATTGCCGGTTGTGAAAGCTGTGTCGAAAGTCTAGCCCGAAATCCAAGTAATACAAAATGAAGTCATCTACTTGAATCCAATGCAAAGGGACATCACACATTACTTTTCTGCTTAAAGATGGTTAAGATTCGCATCTCTGGGTTATTTGTGGGGTGTAGGAATTTGTTCTCCCCCCCCCCAAAAAAAATATAGTCCGACCCCCACAAGGTCTGAGAGTCAGTGGACCGGCCCCCTGCTGAAACAGTTTGCTGACCCCTGCTTTAGTCCATCAACACTGGAAGAAGAAGAAGAGTTTGGATTTGATATCCCGCCTTTCACTCCCTTTAAGGAGTCTCAAAGCGGCTAACATTCTCCTTTCCCTTCCTCCCCCACAACAAACACTCTGTGAGGTGAGTGGGGCTGAGAGACTTCAAAGAAGTGTGACTGGCCCAAGGTCACCCAGCAGCTGCATGTGGAGGAGCGGAGACGCGAACCCGGTTCGCCAGATTACAAGACTACCACTCTTAACCACTACACCACACTGGCTGAACAGACACAGCTCTGCTTCCCTTTTGTACTTTGCATGCTGACTGCATCATCTGGGCTTGATGAGGCAGGTGACCCTCACATGTTCCAAGCCTGCTTCAGCTGATGAATTGAAAACCCCCTTCCCAGACCTAAAAAGCCCCACCTGGCCAGCTAGTGAGGTGGGCTATGGGCCTTTGGCTGCTTCTGCCTCCTAGAACAGTGTTTCCCAAACCTGGGTCTCCAGCTGTTTTTTGGACTACAAATCCCATCATCCCTAGCTAGCAAGACCATGATGGGAATTGTAGTCCAAAAACAGCTGGAGAAGCAAGTTTGGGAAACATTGTCCGAGAGCATACCTCTGGCTGCTCCCTATGCCTCAGGGCCCCCTCTGGTTTCTGTGCACTGACACCCACCCCCATTCCCTGGCTACACCCCTTGCCAGGATCCTGTTCCTTCTCCCCGTTGTCCTGCCAGTTCATGACATCTGCTCATACTGTGGTTTCATATCTGAGCCACCCCACTATTCAAGGCATTGCTCATTGGGGTTCAATATTGCATGATTTCCTTTTTATTTTGTAGTGCTTCCCGTTTCTCTTTCATGAAACCACAGAAGTGCATGTAGCACTTCCCAAAGGTAGCCCTCAATCTGACAAACAAACATTACAGAGGTCTGGGGGGGATTCTTGCAATTTGTTTCAATTACCAATGCAAAGTAGGCTACATATGGCACAGTAATGCACCATCTTGTGAAATACCTGACATAAAAGAAACTTTGTGCTGAAAATGTACGATGCCCAAGTTTTGGGTAGTGTTCTCTTGGCACACTGCCTGCATCTGAAATAGCTCCATGCATATCAAATTGCTTTCCTATTAGATTGGGGAGTACAGAGGAACTCCTGACTGAAACTGTGAGCGTGTCTTGATAATGGTGTTTTGATAGAGTCAGTACGGACAGTGGAAATGAGGGTTAACTATGCAACAGACTCTGAGAGCAGAATTCCCTAATCACCAAGCTTGTGGATGATGGCACTGAAGCTCTGTGGCTATAGATACCTGTTTCAGGTTCGGAACACACACGTAGCTGGGCCTACATCACAATAGCATCACAATAGGAATTTTGCTGCTGCGTTTCACAATTTCTCAAAACCTAAAGAGAGGAGAAACGCCACGTAACCACATTGCTTAGCAAACAGACCTCTGCTTTGTGGGTCATCAGAGGGGTCTTGCCTCTGGGAATAAAACATTCCCAGTGTGTGAGTGTAGAGCAGAAGCTGCAGGATCTTGGCCTCAGAAATATTTATTGTTCCATTTTTGTATTTTTATTATAGATCTCCTTGTGATTTATGTGGAAATAGTTCAGTTTGGTTGTGTATTGTTTAATATTTTATTTATTGTTTATCGACTGCTTTTGTTATGTTTTCTGTTCTGTTCTGTTGCAGTTACATATTTTTTTCATGTTGTAAGCAGCCTTGAGCATGGTTTGAACTGTGGAAAGGCAGCATACAAATAAAGTATGTACTGTACTTTTCCGTGTATCAGACTAGGTTATTTTACTTTAAAATAAGGTTAAAAATCTGGGGGTGTCTTATACATGGATAGTGCATATGCCCATTTTCTAAATTTGGGGTTCCCAAAAGTGGGGAGCGTCTTATACATGGGAAAATGTGGTATATGTGTACATATATACCTGCCATACATTGCTGTGCCAGTTAGCTCAGTTGGCTAGAGCGTGGTGCTGATAACCCCAAGGTTGCGGGTTTGATCCCCATATGGATGCATATTCCTGCATTGCAGGAGGTTGGACCAGATCATCCATGGCATCCCTTCCATCTATGTCCAGGCTAGACTGATGATAGTATACACATCTGTGGACCAGAGCTCATCTCTGTAACTGCAGTCCACAAGGCTTGTGCTGAAATACATTTGATAGGCACGCCACAACATTCTTTGCTGTCCCAGCCTTGCACAGCCATCTCATCTGGGAATCGTTCTTCATATTGTAATGATAAATTGATAGAAAGCTTTCTTATCATTATCCCAGAGCCTGTGTGCTTTCGTTGGAATGGAAACTGTATCGAAATAAACAAAACAAAAGAAGAAATAAAAATGGAGTCTAACACTATGCAGCATCTAGCATAGCGCATTGTAAAGGTAAAAAGGTAAAGGACTCCTGGACAGTTAAGTTCAGTCAAAGGTGACTATGGGGTGTGGCACTCCTCTCTCTTTCAGGCTGAGGGAGCCGGAGTCTGTCCACAGACAGCTTTCTGGGTCATGCGGCCAGAATGATGACACTGCTTCTGGTGCAGCGGGACACGGTTTTTACCTTCCTGCCGCAGCGGAACCTATTTATCGACTTGCACTGGTGTGCTTTTGAACTGCTAGGTTGGCAGGGGCTGGAACAGAGGAGCGGGAGCTCACTCCGTCACTGGGATTCAAACCACCGACCTTCCAGTCGGCAAGCCCAAGAGGCTCAGTGGTTTAGACCACCGCACCATCCACGCATTAAATCACTACAAGCAGAAAAATTATTAAGCACACAATTCTAACCCCATCTCTGCAGGGATGGTTGGATGTGGCACACTTCAGTTTCAGCCACTTGGTTCCCAGCTCTGTTAAGCTCTGCCAGCTGTCCCAACAGTATACCTTGTGAATAAATATTGCATTGCAAAATAATTATAAACAAAAAGTCAAGAGATGACCCTAACATGTAGGGCCATATAGAAAATAGATTATGCGCCATAGGAAAAATCCCTGTTCATTTCATTCATGAGATGCTGAAGCTCCGTGGGTTTTGAATCGTATTGTCCATCCCTTCTTCCTCAACCATTCATTAAACATATCTGGAAGAAAGACACTCTTTTGAGACTGCAGTGTTTTCCTGCGAGGGAAGCTGCTCCTGTAGATGCCATCATGGGTTTCCCATTAGTCATAGCAAGGGGAAACAATAGATTTATTTGGCCTGTCAGATTTAAATTTGCATCTCGACAATGCTCTCATTTCTACCAGTTTGTGTCAGTTTGTCTAGTGGGAGGCAGGACTTGCTGTGCTCTAACCACGTGCAATATTTGTTTATGCTCACTGTTCTTGTCTTTCTGCTCATGGTGAAAAGCTCACAGATGCTTTTCCTCTTGCAGCCAAAATGGGTGGGACATAAGGCCTTTAAACTAGTGGCAGGGGTCTCCTTTTTCCTGCTGAGGGCTATGTTCCCTTGGAAGTAAGCCATCAGGGGCCAAGGGCTGGTGGTGAGCGAGGCCAGAGGAAAAGTGGGAGGAGAACATCCCTTTCATCTCCTCCTTTCCCTTTCTTCCTTTTCACCCAGCAGGCTGCCAGAAGGCAGATAACTTTGCCAAAGGAAAGGCCTGCAGACGGATAGCTTGCAGGGACCTGTATCCTCATCTGCTTTCCTTGCTTGATCCATTTTGGCATTTCCTGCAAAATCTCCCTCCTCAAACTCACTCCAAGTTCTTATCACTAAGATGAAGTTAGACCAAGGGCCACATGCTTTAAGTCTTGAAGCAGCCACAACCACAGGTACCCAGCACTGGCAAGTGGAATAAGCTGTGACTGCTGCTGCTGCAGCAGCTTCAGAGAATTTAAACTTCAGGCCCATTCTCCGCGTTGCAAAATTAACTCTGCTAGGCCCTTTTGAGAAGAGTGAGCGAGCGAGCTGTGAAGCAGGGCGCAATGCTGTGCCACTGTAGGCTTGCCATTTGTCAGGAAAATTCCTGACAGGACCTGGTTTGGGGGTGTAAAAATGGGGGGCGGGGGGGGGAGATTTTGCCGAACGGCAAAGTGTCAGGGAAAGCGTGTTCTCCTTCATGGAGAGTATGTGTTGTGGTGGGGTCTAGCAAGTCATCCCTCTGTTGCTGGGCGGGTAAGATTAGATGGCCACGTTTGCGATTGGGCTCCTCTATGTTGTTGGGGAGATTTTAATGTTGCTATTCCTGATTGACAGCCTGTTAGCTTTATATTCCCTGTGCGCAGTGTTGAGCTTCCTCTTTTCGCTGCGTGCATCGGATCACCCACCAACCCTCCCTATATTTAGGGTTGTTCGCATTGACCTTTCTAGGCCTGTCATGGGGTCATCTGCTTTTGGGGCAGGGGCCTGGTAGGAATTTTGTCCATTTGGCTGATTGGCTGATGCCATTTGTTTTTTTTGCCTACTGCATAGCAAATTGTCACAACTTGTAAGATTGCAGTTAGGCGTTGGTTAATTTTTGGTTTGGTGGAGGGAATGTGGTTGCCTGCCCCTCCAATGCTGCTGCAAGGGTTTTCCGTTAAAGGAACCCAGGGGCTTGCCATGCTCTTGTCCGAACCCCTGTGAAGGGGCTAGGGCCACGCAAGAGCCCCTGGGATCATTTGGGGAGAGGTGAGGGCCTGGCACCAGCTCCATTTTCTCCCCAAATTGTTTTCCCTTTCTGACTTCGCGTGTGTGCGAATGTCAGTCTGTCCCCATGCGGGGTCAGATAGTTGCAACCAATGCCTAAGCAACCACTTACATTTTTTGTATTTTAATAAAGTTGTGGCCAAATTTATGCCAAAAACCTTAAACTAAAATTCTGTGTGAATTGTGTTTTATTTGAGGGTGGCTTGGGGACCACGACACACAAAACCTGAATGTATGGCAATGCGACAGAAAAAGCAGAGGAAACAGCTCCAAAAGCTTAAAATCACTATTTTTGGATTAGGTTTCCCCAAAAAAAGCTTGGGGGGGGAAGCTCAAAACCTAGCGGGTGTCAGGACTAAACATATCAATAGTATGACTCAAGCAGTTTCATCTATCTTTCTATATTTAAACTCTGGGTGTTGCTGGACTGGGTTTGTTCTCATAAAAAGGTCAACAATTCCCTAAAAAAAGCTCACCAATTTTGGGTTCTTCCTGAAAAAATGTTACTTTTTGAAATACGGCAACCCTATGCCACTGTCCAAATTCTGTGATGCAGAATATACACAAAAATGTTTTTTTATTGTATACAGATTTGTTGATTTATAAAAAATATTTATATATGGCAATTTCATTAAAGGATTCTTTTAAATGGGATTCAAAAAAGCTGAAAACAGATCACCAGCTTTCTGTTATGGAAAATGTTTCCTTAATTGTCTCCATAATAAACCTGGTGGCAGAGAATAGTGGTAGAACTTCATCAACTATGAACCCTGAAATTTGGTTTCTTTTGGTGGGTTTTGTAGGGGCCCCAAACTGGATAAATGATACACACCCAGAAATCCAACATTGTCCGATTCACTTCAAACCTGTGCCAATGTTTTGTTCTTCATACTGTAGAGAATGTTGGATTTCTGGGTGTTAACTAGGAACTCCAGTCTGAGGTATCAATTACTCAGTTCGGGGCCCCCTACAAAACACAGGATTCACCCTGCAAAACGACTATAAAACCGTGAGAAAGGTTTTGATGTGACCCCGAAATTTGGGGTTCGTGGTCCATGAAGCTTCTGTCTGCGCTCTCTTATAAAGTTCCTGTCCCTATCTGACTGTTAAGTGTCAGCCTTTAACTTAAATCCTCCCTCTTCTCCCATGACTGTCTGATCTACTCCCCGTCTCCCACTTGTCCTTGGGTCCCAAAGAGGCAGACCCAAGGCCTGTCCGTCACAACTTACATCCAAGTAAACATGCACAGGATTGTGCTGTAAAGGAGTGCAAAGACCAATCTCACTGATGGATTCAGATGCACTGCTACCCACTGTCAGACCCTCCAAGCGTCCCTGTTTTCCAGGGGCAGTCTCAGATTTACATAAGCTGTCTCAGTTTCTGATTTGATCTCAGAACGTCCCGCTTTTCCTTAGGGCATCCCTATTTTCACCAGAGAAATGTTGGTGGGGACAGTTCTGTTTTCATTGGAGAAATGTTAGAGGGTATGCATGGTGTTACCCACGTATATAAGGGATGTGGGTTGCGCTGTGATCTAAACTACTGAGCCTCTTAGTACCACTGTGGAGGGAAGGTAAAATTATTATTTATTTATTTATTTATTTATTTATTTATTTATTTATACTCCCAGCCACTCTGGGCGGCTTTCAGCAGAATATTAAAATACAATAATCTATTAAACATTAAAAGCTTCCCTAAAAAAGGCTGCCTTCAGATGTCTTCTAAAAGTCTGGTAGTTGTTGTTCTTTTTGACATCTGGTGGGAGGGCATTCCACAGGGAGGGCGCCACTACCGAGAAGGCCCTCTGCCTGGTTCCCTGTAACTTGGCTTCTCGCAGTGAGGGAACTGCCAGAAGGCCTTTGGTGCTGGACCTCAGTGTCCAGGTAGAATGATGGGGGTGGAGACGCTCCTTCAGATATGCTGGATAAAAATATATAAATGGCGTTTCCGTGCGCTCTGGTTTCCGTCATGGTGTCCTGTTGCACCAGAAGCGGTTCAGTCATGTTGGCCACATGACCCAGAAAGCTGTCTGTGAACAAACTCCGGCGCTGCAACCCCATAGTCGCCTTTGACTGGACTTAACCGTCCAGGGGTCCTTTACCTTTTTACCTTACCAGGTATGTGTTTGCAGGGTTGCAGCCTTAACATTTTTAAGTTCATTTGTTTCTCTATCACTGATAGCAAGTGAACCCTGAAAAGCCCAGCTGGATTTTTATTTTTGTCTGTTGCAGTACAGACTTAAAACCTATACACACCTATTTGAGAGTACGTTCCATTGAAATAAGTGTGGTTTACTTCTAAGTAGAATCAGGCAGGATCAGGCTTGCAAGTAGATTGCGGAGCCCTTCCGCCGTCTCCCAATAAATAATGCATTGGCTTACATCTGAAGTGGACAGTCAGTGTCAGCTGCTGAGTGCTTTTTAATGCATGCAATCTATATTTTATTTGAGAAAGAAAATCATAATCAGTACACATGAACAGGAATAGATTTATTGTAAGAAAATAGGGGTATTTATTTGGAGTGCTTTTTCATTTTACAGGGATTCGGGGACAGGATATGCACCATGCCCAAATTAAAAATATTGAATTTCGATTCATCACTGAGCTAAAAAAAAAAAAAACTTTTAAAATGTCATGCTGAGCTTTTCTGCACAGCAGCTCTTGTAAAATAGGTTACATTAGCAAAATAGTTTCCTCTCTTTCTCTAGTTTACTTGAAAGAGTTGACGGTATGGTTGTCTAAGCATCTGGGCTCAATGAGCTCAGTGCTTGAACATGATGCCATGTGTGCTCCATTCATCCAAGCCGAGCTACTGTGCCAGGGCAGAGTGGGGAGGAAGCCCACTATGATACCTTTTGACCATGAAAATCCAACCCCCTATTTCAATTTTCAAAGCATAGGGAATTTCTGGATTTGGGGAGAAGAAAGTGTGGGACACAGTCCACTTTAAGCCACATCAAACTGAGGTGAAGATGGCCGTTTATTGGTGGCTTGGTCCTTAGAGCATGAGACTCTTAATCCCAGGGACATGGCCACATGTTGGGCAAAAGATTCCTGAACTGCAGGCGGTTGGATGAGCTGACTTTTGTGGTCCCTTCCAACTCTATGATTTGATGATTCCACGACGCCTCTCTATCAACTCTATCACATTAACCCTTCTATTTACAAACGGCATTGCTATCACAATGACTTGATGTCAAAACATGTATAAAAAACAAACACCTGCCATGTAGTTGAGATTTCTACATTCCTGGGGGTGTTGGATTAGATGAGCTTTGGGATACCTTCCAATGCTTCAGTTCTCTGATTAAAAATATAGGTAAGGGTACCCCTGATCGTTAGGTCCAGTCATGGACGACTCTGGGGTTGTGCGCTGTACGCCAAGGGAGCCGGCGTTTGTACGTAGACAACTTCTGGGTCATGTGGCCAGCATGACTAAGCTGCCTCTGATGAACCAGAGCAGCGCACGGAAATGCCATTTACCTTCCCGCCAGAGCAGTACCTATTTATCTACTTGCACTTGGACATGCTTTCAAACTGCTAGGTGGGCAGGAGCTGGGACCGAACAACGGGAGCTCACCCCATTGCGGGGATTCGAACTGACGACCTTCTGATTGGCAAGCCCTAGGCTCTGTGGTTTAGACCACAGTGCCACCTGCGTCCCCAGATTAAAAATATAAACATCCACAATTAAAATATTTCCACCCACATATTTCCACCCGCCCACCCATTATATTGTGGGAATCCTGATTAGGCGTTCAGCAAGGGGGGGGGAGAGTACTAATTTAAACCTCCCCCCCAACACCATATTCCCAAGGAAAACGCCTGCCATTTTTTGTGGTTGGGGAAAAGCAGACAGAACGTTGGGTTGTCTCCAGGGCTGTGCAAGCAGCATTCCACTTGTACAACAGATCTTCCTCTTCCTCTCCCCACTGCAGCCCTCAAAATGCGTTCCAGAGGGCTCCCCTTTGGAGCAGATTCGGAGGGTTAACAGGAAGCTGCAGAGGAGCGGACAGTTCCACTGCACTTGCAGAACGCCAGCCTTGGATACGACCCATTATTGGGATCCCAGACACATTGGCACCGAGTTACTGTCCCACTTTCCCCTTACAGGAGAGCAGCGATGATTAGATGGACCTCCTGAGCTCAACCATTGCTGCAGCACCAGGGGCTGCCAGACCATTCGCCATCCCCCCTGCGATTAATTTGCTGTGCCTTCTCATCAACATCACAGCTTTTGAGTTATATATAATAAGTGCTACATGTGCATCTAGGTGTAGATATTTTATTTTGCATCCGACGTAAGTGGTGCTCTCACCTACGTGGCTCTTATGATTGGCCTTGCTTGGGGACATCCCAATCGCCTATCACCAACCCTGCCACTCAAATCTTTTCACAGGGACATTTCTTCCCCACCCCTCTCTCTCCATAATTAAATGCCACGACTTGTGTCATTCGGCACAGCGCTGTGATCCTCTCATTGAGGGAACAATTTTATCTCTGAACGCTATTTTTTTATTTTATTCCGTGTGCCTAAATCAGATGATTGCTTTCACACATGGTTGGGCAGACAATTTGTATGCTGATCACCATAGAAACCTGCAGATATAATATGGAAGCGTTATGACCATGAGCTGGCAGCGGTAAGTGAAAAGACAGGATGGAGGAACTGCTAGAAAAACAGCTTATTTCTCTTTGTTCTTTATCAGGATTAACCCTGTTCCTCCCCAATGACTCCTTGACTAGATAAAGATCAGGCCCTCTGTCAAATCTGTATTTATTCCTCCCTACCCCCTTGTTAAAAATACATCAGTATTCTAATCCCACTTAAAAAAAAATATCACAGGCCAGGTTACTAAAAGCTTGCTTGTCCATCATGCTTTTCTAAATGGATCTGTAATGGCAATACTATTGCTGAAGAAAACAAGAAACCCTTTCTTGTTTTTGTTATGTGCATGCTTTTGTGAGCATCGATTCAAAACTTAGAAATGTCTCAGTCATGTTTTTTGATTGGCATCTTTCATTTCTTGTCTCAAGTGCAGATTGGTTTACTTCTGTGCGATGCAGCTGGAGATATGCAGTGTGTCTGTATCTAGTGCTATACCTCTTCAGTTTCTCCATTATTTAGAAAAGGAATAGCTAATTTGCCAACAAAGCTCTGTATAGTTAAAGCCATGGTTTTCCCAGTAGTGATGTATGGAAGTGAGAGCTGGACCATAAAGAAGGCTGATCGCCGAAGAATTGATGCTTTTAAATTATGGTGCTGGAGGAGACTCTTGAGAGTCCCATGGACAGCAAGAAGATCAAACCTATCCATTCTGAAGGAAATCAGCCCTGAGTGCTCACTGGAAGGACAGATCGTGAAGCTGAGGCTCCAATACTTTGGCCACCTCATGAGAAGAGAAGACTCCCTGGAGAAGACCCTGATGTTGGGAAAGATGGAGGGCACAAGGAGAAGGGGGCGACAGAGGACGAGATGGTTGGATAGTGTTCTCGAAGCTACAAACATGAGTTTGACCAAACTGCGGGAGACAGTGGAAGACAGGAGTGCCTGGCGTACACTGGTCCATGGGGTCACGAAGAGTCGGACATGACTAAACGACTAAACAACAACAACAATTTGCTGCCTTCCAGATGTTGGTGGACTACAGTCTCTATCCTCCCTGGCCAGTGGCCATGCTGGCTGAGGCTGATGGGAATTGTAGTCTGAAACATCTGGAGAGCACCACATTGTTACCAATGGCTACTAAGCCCATTGGCTATGTTCTGCCTCTGCTGTCAGAGGTTATTTGCTTCTGAATGCCAAGTGCTGGAAACTGCAGGAAAAAGAAGTGATGTTGCCCACAGGTCTTGCTTGCATGGTTCCCATGGGCATCTGGCTGGCTGCTGTGAGAACAGGATGATGGGTCACTGCTCTGATCCAACAGGCTCTTCTTGTGTTCCAGTCTTCTAACAAAAATACGGTACATTAACTTGTCCCCGAGAACAGCATCCATATCCAAGAACGAGAATGTGGCCTTCCCAAGTTCCAAGTTTTAAAAAGGAATACAGAGGAGATCCAGCAAATGGCAGGCAGGTTGGCAATATGTTTGCTCTAGGTCATGGGTAGGCAAACTAAGGGCCGGGGGCCGGATCCAATCCAATCGCCTTCTAAATTTGGCCCGCGAACGGTCCGGGAATCAGTGTGTTTTTACATGAGTAGAATGTGTGCTTTTATTTAAAATGCATCTCTGGGTTATTTGTGGGGCATAGGAATTCGTTCTTCCCCCAAAAAACAATATAAGGTCTGAAGGTCAATGGATCGGCCCCCTGCTGAAAAAGTTTGTTGACCCCTGCTCTAGGTAAATTGGTGAGAAGTATCTCTAAAGACAGAATTGCAAAGCATATAGAAGAAAATGTATTGCTGAAGAACCAGCATGGTTTCCACATGTGTAAGCCTTGTCTACCAAATCTTTTAGAGGCCTTCTAGAGCATGACATCCAAACCTGAGCTCGTGGTTGATTTCCTTTTACCTTAATATTGCATAATACCTATCTGAAACCATGAAACTCCATGAACTCCAATTTGAGTACATTTCCCCTTTAAAACATCCTTGCCCCCCCCCCCAACAAACCACGAGTAGCAAGCGAAGAACAAGCCTTGGCTACAGCTTGTATGGAGACAGACAAACCATGGGCCTGGGTTCAGGAATCACCTGAGATAGCTCAGTTGGTAGAGCACTAGACTGTTATTCTCAGGCTTCTGGGTTCGAATCCCATGCTGGGCAAAAAGATTCCTGTATTGCAGGAGGTTGGACTATAAATCTTATATGTTGTGATGTAAACATTGGGGATGGTAGGAAGGTTGGAGAGACAAGTGATGTTTTGTCTGCATGTTTTTCTCATGCAGGATGTGTACATGGGTCTTCCAGATTGCTGATGTCTGACACAAAGATGGTCAGGTGTACTGGTGTTCATGACAAAGCAAAAGAGGGAGACAATATGGGTATCTCACAGAGGCACCCTATTGATAAGCTATGGTTTAAAGCAGCGGTAGGCAACCTCAGGCCGGGGGAGCACTCAGAGCTCTTCCTAGGCACTTAGGCACTGCTGGACTGGATCTAGATACATCAAAGATGCGTTTCAGTTAAATATGTTGTAAATTTAAACAGAGAAATCTGGTCGGGAAAAGCAGGACTCTACAGCGCCATCTGGTGGCACAGTGTTATATCACATATAAACAGGTAAAGGGACCCCTGACCATTAGGTCCAGTCGAGGCCGACTCTGGGGTTGCAGTGCTCATCTCGCTTTATTGGCCAAGGGAGCCGGTGTACAGCTTCCGGGTCATGTGGCCAGCATGACTAAGCCGCTTCTGGAGAACCAGAGCAGCACACGGAAACGCCGTTTATCTTCCTGCCAGAGCGGTACCTATTTATCTACTTGCACTTTGACATGCTTTCGAACTGCTAGGTTGGCAGGAACAGGGACCGAGCAACCGGAGCTCACCCCATCACGAGGATTCGAACCGCCAACCTTCTGATCGGCAAGTCCTAGGCTCTGTGGTTTAACCCACAGCGCCACCCGCGTCCCTATAACACATATAAATTGCTTTTTCTTTACCAATCTAGCTGATTCCCTGATCATGCAAAGTGTTTTTGTCTGGCCAGAAGGTTTCTCTGAACTCTGATAAAGCCTTGTGGTGGTCCGCATGGAGGATGCAGAGGGGTGTGGGGGTACATGTAGAAACTAACTTACTCTACAAAAGTAAATTTTACATTTGTTGCTCCACCGACTTTTGCCTCTGGAGCCACCTATTGCTGGCATGTGGCCCTCAGAAGATTCCCCAGATGGGGGTGTGGCCCCCTGAGCTAAAAAGCCCCCATTTTAAACCAGGCCTCTGAATGCCATGCATTCCATCTCTCTCTCTCTCTCTCTCTCTCTCTCCATTGTATTACGAATTCTATAAGCCTGAAAAGGCAGGATGAGGTGCATTATTATCTTTGAATCTCGAATTCCACAGCAGCAGCAGTGGCGGCAACAACAACAACAACAGAAGCCGCCTGGACTCGGCATCATTACTTGCTCTTCCCTGCTGCAAATGAAATTATGTGCAGGTTTTCCATGCTTGCTCTTGCAGTTCTTAATCAGCAAATATATATAGTTTCAATAACATCCAGCGGTTTGCCCAGATCATTTTGTCATCAGCAAGGAAATTCATTCTAAAGTATCGCAGGGCTCCCTGGGAAGAGGGATGGACTGTTAAGCCACTCTGGAATTGTAGCTCTGTGCAGGGAATAAGGGTCTTCTAACAACTCTCAGCACCCTTAACAAACCACAGTTCCTAGAATACTTTGGGGAAAGCCATGCTTGTTTAAAATGGCATGATAGAGCTTTACATGCACAGTGCAGATTGGGTCTATGTGCACAGCGGTGTGAGCTCCTGTTGCTCTGTCCCAGCTCCTGCCCACCTAGCAGTTCCAAAGCATGACTAGTGCAAGTAGATAAATAGGTGCCACTGTGGCGGGAAGGTAAACGGTGTTTCTGTGCGCTCTGGTTTCTGTCACGGTGTCCTGTTGCAACCAAAGTGGTTTAGTCATGCTGGCCACATGATGCGAAAAGTTATCTGTGGACAAACGCCAGCTCCCTCGGCCTGAAAGCGAGATGAGTGCCACACCCCATAGTTGCCTTTGACTGGATTTAACTGTCCAGGGGTCCTTTACCTTTAGCTTTTACCTTAATATTGCATAATACCTATCTGAAACCCCAAAACTCCATGAACTCCAGTTTGAGTACATTTCCCCTTTAAAACATTCTTTTAACTTGGATCGATGGCTCTGTGTGTTTTGTACAGTTTGTTATGCCTGTGGGGCAGAACTTATGAAGGGCAGCATCCTGCCTCTCTCTTCTTCTCGCGCCCTCTCCCAAATCTGCAGCCGACGGTTGGGGGAAACTCCAGAACAGCTTCAGGAGGTGTGCAGGAGGGAAGCTGCATTGCACAAGTTTTAATGCTCGTATTGATGGAGCCAGTTATGCAGCACGGCACTGGACACAACCCTAGAAGTATAAATAATGGACGAAACTTCGGTTCTTTGGCTGCGGTCAAGTAATCATGGCAGCAGCAGCAGCAGTGGCCCCAACTAGGAAAGTGTGGCTATTGTTGCCTTTGTGACCCAAATCTGTTGGAGCAAGTCAAAACTCACTGTGCTGCCATTAGCATATCACCATATGAAGATGAAACTTCTGCTAATCTGCATGTTTGATTATCTCTGAAACTTTCAGACAGGTGCGGCTAAACTATTTTAGCCCAAGGGTTGTGTTCATCCCACACTCTCGTGCATCCACTCACACGTGCATGGGATTTGCACAGGCTGACACACAGAGAAAGAAACCAAGAGAAACTCCTTCCTCAGCTGATTTGTGCAGGTGTGCTGAAGACATGCAACAACCTCCTATCTGCTCATCAGATGATTAATCTGATAACCAGAGGTGTGGCAATTCGCATCCCCACCAGAGTGCTGGGTCTTGTGTCTACTTTATTTTTATTTTATTTTTGCTACCCCTGCTAAGATCAGTGAGGTAATGGAGAGCCATGAAATGTGCTGGTGGGCAGCGGATCCGGCCCTCACACTGAGGTTATTCACTGGTGCTTTAGGACAACCAACACTTAAATTCCTATTGTGTTTTGCAAGGAACTGGCTTCAAGAATAGCATTTTACCTGCATTTGGAATTTAGGTTATCTGACTCAGTGGAAATTGTGTTTTTTTCTTCCAGTAAATTGGTTAGAAAAAGGGGAAACTACTGTTTAGCAATCTGAAAGCTACCTTTGCTGCAATTAAAATGCCCAGAAAAGCCAAGCAATGAATAAGCATATATTTATAACTTAGAGACAAGGAACCATAGATTTAGCTGGTAATTTCTCTCATTACATCCCTTGAACAGTGCAATAAGGGTCTAATGTCAGGTTGGCTGAAGCCGTGAATAGGAACATTTCTGTTTGGGGCTAATGATACATGACAATTTTTGTTGTTGCAGGGCCCCACTCTTTTCATACTGTAATACCCCTTTTCTTCTACCTTCTTGCCTACAAATTGAGATGGCACTGCAAACATACTACTCCAATGCTTAAAGAGATGCATTGGTTACTGGTTCATTTTTTAGGCACAACTCAAGCTGTAGTGTTTGGAAGTACCTGAATGATTCGGGCCTCTTAGGACTAGAAAAGACTTTTGTCCAAAACCCTGGGCAGCCATCACAAGTGGACTTAGATAAGGCTGAGCTAGGTGGACCAGTTGACCCGGTTTAAGGCAGCTTCTATTCATATTTTTACTGTTGCATTGGAGAAATTGCTTTCTGGTTCCAGTTCTGCAAAACTTGTAAGGTTTTTTTAAAACCAAAAAACCAAAAAACAAAACCTCTCTCTGATTTCTCTGCACATTATGATTTCTCTGTGCAATGTGATTTCTCTTCACATTATGCCTGCCACAAGACTGCTGCAGCCTTGTGACACTCTGTCAATCAGTGTCAGGAAAAGCTGCTTCCTAAACAGAGGAAATAGCACAGTGGGAACCAGCAACTTGGTTGCAAAGACCGGAGTAATCTCCTGACTTAAAAGAAGACTGTTATTTATTATAAGATAATTAAAGAAATCTATGCACCGGGTATACGGGGCGTATGCTGTATTTAAATAAAAACAGGAGAGAGAGAAAACAGTTCTCTAATGCAGAGGGTGGCAGCGGCAGAACCTTAGTGGAAGGGGAGAATGTGTAGCAAAGAACATAGAGAACATGTTTCTCATGCAGAGGGCCCAGAGCTCAGTGGCTGGGTATTGGGGCTTGTATTCATTCCAGGTTCAATCCCTGGAATATCCAGGAAGGCTTGGGAAAGGCTCTGAAATCCCATAGAGCTGCTGTTGGCCAGGGGTAGCAAACTCCAGGGCCCTCCAGATGTTGTTGGACAACAGCTCTCATCAACCTCATCTAATATAGTCAATGGTCAGGGATGATAAGAGCTTTAGTTCAGCAATGTCTGGAGTGCCACAGGTTAGGCACCCCTGGGGCAGAGAATATTGAAAGCAGAATCAGTGCTGGATTTACGTATAAGCTAAACAAGCTATAGCTTAGGGCCCCATCCCTTGCCCCCCCCCAAAAAAAATTTTTTAGAGGAAAACAAACACTGGATGTACATTTCCAAAATATAAGATAAAAAACTAATACAATAAAACTACAAACAACAACAGTGTTTTGTGTTGTGTAGGCTCCCATAGTGTAAGTCATGGGCCTCGCTTCTAGCCTGCTCCCTAAAATATCACTGGTTTGCTCATTTCGATATATAGGGTGTCTACATTCTGCATGGACGGGTTGCATGGCAACATGTAGCATGCAGCTGCAGACTGCAGTGCAGCACAGTTGAATGTAAGTCAAGTTGTTGTACTTGTTATCTAATATTAAAGAGTGGTTGTAGTCCATAAATTACCGTATCACATATATTCAACACAAAAAACTGCAACAATTTGTTGTTGACAAAGGACAGCTGGACATATAAAGGGCTCCATTACTGTCAGAAGAAGAAGAAGAAGAAGAAGAAGAAGAAGAAGAAGAAGAAGAAGAAGAAGAAGAAGAGGAGGAGGAGGAGGAGGAGGAGGAGGAGTAGTAGTAGTAGTAGTTTGGATTTGATATCCCGCTTTATCACTACCCAAAGGAGTCTCAAAGCGGCTAACAATCTCCTTTCCCTTCCTCCCCCACAACAAACACTCTGTGAGGTGAGTGGGGCTGAGAGACTTCACAGAAGTGTGACTAGCTCAAGGTCACCCAGCAGCTGCATGTGGAGGAGCTGGGAAGCGAACCCGGTTCACCAGATTACGAGTCTACCGCTGTTAACCGCTACACCATACTGACTCTCTATGTGGAGCTTAGGGCCTCATCAAACCTAAACCTGGCCCAGCGCAGAATGCAGAAAGTTGCTGCACACCAAATCAGACCACTGTCCCATCTAGATTAGGATCATCTGCACAGATTAAGAGGGATTTCAGATGGAGAATATGCCCAGCCTTCCCTGGAGATGCTGTGAATTGAACCCGTGACTTTCTGCATGCAAAACAGACACTCTGCTGCTCTACTGCTCACTGGTCCTGAGCTACAAGGAGCCAATGGTTAGACTCATTGTGAGGCAACTTCCTTTGGGAGTCCCACTTCCAGTCCTGGGCATCTCCAGTTTACAGGGTCAAATAGTAAGGTGGGAGGGGGAGAGAGGGACAGACCTCTGCTTAAGACTCTGGAGAGTAGACAGAGGAAACAAAAGTCAGCCAAATGGACAATTCAACGAGTAAGTTCAGCCTGGTAAAAGGCAGCTTCTTATAGAAACAGTACATTTCACTGGTATGTATCCCACTTAGAATGAGCCAACTGTCCTTCTGCTGTCTCTTTCAGAACCCAGGCATAGCTGGAATGAAATTGTTGGCACCCATAACTGTGGGCTCTGTAGCAAGAAATGCCTGACCTTTGGCCACATCCTGGCAACGCTGCCTAAAGAACAAACCACATAACTAATGACTCACCCTTCTCTGTCATTAAAAAGCACGCTAGTCCCTTCAGAGTTAACAGATAGCTTTTTCTGTTTTGGTTAAAATGTTGATATATAGTCAGTCTGTTATTTATATTTAGGATATATTTGGAAGTGTGCACATAGCTTGCTAAACTCTCGAGCGATTGGAGTGCCTATAAACCATACAATCAAGAAGTGATGACGTGCCACATCAGATTTGACAGGGTGTTCATTTAAATCTCCGAGAGGAAGCACAATTTTCATCTGTTTGGTTCCATCTCCTAAATGTCATCGATAATTTAGCTTGAAGAAGCTGTTGAAATAAGGTCTTGAAATGCTCAGGAGCTGTTAACATTTGGAGAAGGGTTCTTGCTTCGGCAGGCCTTCCATTAACATTCCAGGTGTTTAACATTTCCAAGTTCCCTAAAGTGTAGGGTGCTCAAGGTGCAGCCTTATATAGCGTAAGCTTCGTTGTAATGGGTGTAGTAGAGACCTTTATCTGTTTGCTTTAAAATCAAGCAGTCTACGATGACACCACCCTTCTTCCAAGGTTTGGCTGGTTCATTCGGGCACACGGGGCATTATCCCAGTGATCTCACCTGCCTGCCTTCTTACTTTCAGCCAATGCAGCTGGTGGAACGGTTTATCAGCTTCCTCCTTCTTAGTCTCAGACCACACTCACAACATACAGTTAAAGCACGATGATACCACTTTAGACCCTCCAAATGTCCCTATTTTCCAGGGACAGTCCCAGATTTACAGAAGCCATCCCAGTTTCTGATTTGATCCTGGAATGTCCCGCTTTTCCTTAGGACGTCCCTATTTTCACCAGAGAAATATTGTAGGGTATGGTAAAAAGGTAAAGGTACCCCTGCCCGTACGGGCCAGTCTTGCCAGACTCTGGGGTTGTGCGCCCATCTCACTCAAGAGGCCAGGGGCCAGCGCTGTCCGAAGACACTTCCGGGTCACGTGGCCAGCGTGACATCGCTGCTCTGGCGAGCCAGAGCTGCACACGGAAACGCCGTTTACCTTCCCGCTAGAAAGCGGTCCCTATTTATCTACTTGCACCCGAGGGTGCTTTTGAGCTGCTAGGTTGGCAGGCACTGGGACCGAACAACGGGAGCGCACCCCGCCGCGGGGATTCGAACCGCCGACCTTTCGATCGGCAAGCCCTAGGTGCTGAGGCTTTAACCCACAGCGCCACCCGCGTCCCGCTAGTAGGGTATGGTAGGATGTCCTTATTTTCATTGGTGAAATGTTGGAGGGTATGGAGTTTTGTGACCCCCGAGCCAAGGAGATAAGTAACTATACAACCTTTAGAAGACATCTGAAGGCAGACCTGTATAAGGAAGTTTTTTGTTTTAAAAAAAGTTTAATGTTTTATTATGTTTTATACATGTTGGAAGCCACCCAGAGTGGCTAGGGAAACCCAGATGGGTGGGGTATTAATAATAATAATAATAATAATAATAATAATAATAATAATACGTCCCTATTTTCATTAGAGAAGTGTTGGAGGGTATGTAAACAGTACTGGCTTCCCACAGGGAATTCTGGGAGCTGCAGTTTGTAAAAAGTGCTTAGAGTTGTTAGGAGACTCCTAGTCCCCTCTCAGAGCTACAATTTCCAGAGTGGTTTAACAATCAATCTCTGTTCCCACGGAACTCTAGGATCTGCCACTCTAAGAGGGGAATAAAGGTCGACCAAGGACTCTCAGCACCCTCAACAAACTACAGCTCCCAGAATTCCCTGCAGGAAGGCATGGCTGTTTAAAATGGTATCATAGCACTTTAAATATACAGTGTGAATGTGGCCTTAATAGTTTTCCCATGATCTGGAGCTCTGCATTACCAAGATTCCCAGTCATGAATCCTGATAATGCAGGGCGCAGCCCTGTGGCCCCAAACTTGCTACCTGCCCTGTCCAGTCCAGTCCAGGTAAGCAGCATCACACACACACACCACTACAGTGGTACCTCGGGTTACATGCACTTCAGGTTACATACGCTTCAGGTTACACACTCCGCTAACCCAGAAATAGTGCTTCAGGTTAAGAACTTTGCTTCAGGATAAGAACAGAAATCGGGCTCCGGTGGCGCGGCGGCAGCAGGAGGCCCCATTAGCTAAAGTGGTACCTCAGGTTAAGAACAGTTTCAGGTTAAGAACGGACCTCTGGAACGAATTAAGTACTTGACCCGAGGTACCACTGTACTTTATGGAAGAAGCAGAAACATGGGGAAGGGAGCACCTATGCCCCTGGTTCCCTGTCCAGTTCAGGCTGAATGTCCAAATTCAGTTAGGTTGAATTGCAGGGCAATTGTTTTCTGCCTCTGACAGCCTTTGCTATGCTCAGCTCAACCTCACCTCCTACTAGGAGCCTGAGTGCTCTTTGGAGTGGCTGTTTTCTTCCAAAGTACGGAGGAAGAGCATCCTCAGATGACTCTGATCTTAACAGACTCTGTGGGATGAACTCCCTGATTGTAATGAGTCACTCAAAGTCAAACTGATCATCTTGACACTGTTTCCCAGCCTCACAATTAGAATAATAAAACATAACAAAATGTGTTTCTGACTCTGCCGGGCTAGAATTCCACACCTCCTCCCAGCACAGGAGCAAAGGAAGCTGTCTTATACAGAGCCTTGGGTCCAACATCGTTACAAAAATGTCTGCAAATGTGACATGAAGGCCGACAACATCAACCTTGCGGTGTGGGAATCCCTTGTAGACAAGTGCAATGCCTGGAGACAGTCAGGTTGTGTATCCATAGCATTGACCAGAGGAGGAATGACTGCTGGGAGGAGCTCAGAGAGAAGAAACACCATGGTGCCTTCATATGTCCCAACTGCGACAATACATGTCTCTCCTGTATTGTTCTCTGCAGCCACAGCAGGTGCTGTAAGCTTCCAACAGTTTTGATGCCACTGAGTGGCGTTTTGATGCCACTGAGTTGATAACCATACGTTGTACTTGTTGGAATCCAGCCTAGTCAGAGGAATGTGCCACTTAGCTAGGCACCGGCTGATTTCCTTATTGACCTCCCCGCTGCGACTCCCGGCAGGAAAATAGGCGAGGTCTCTTATCGGCAATCCTTCTCAGACGTAAGAAGAACACACCATTCCTTTCCCCCTCTTCCCTGCTATCCCCAGGGAGGGGAAAGAGACAGACAGTAATATATTTACATGCTTTATTCCTGTCTTTTGCAGCAGTACAGAGAAACGTGTCTGCACTCAACAGCAGAGAGAATATACTCCACCCATGTACTTCCAGTACAGGTCATATGACACACAGTGAGCTAACATCCGGTGCTCAGTACAGTGAATGGACTGCCCCCTTGCTTCCCATGGTAACAGTCACAAACATCAACATCCTGTTTCCAACAATCTGCAGCTGCTGAAGCTTCGGCTCGCTGCTGCATTGGTCCTTTTTGGTAACAGTACTATCTGCTTCTCTGTTGGCTTACAAAACTTTTCCCCATTCATTATTATTTTATTTACGTCTTAATCGTAGAGGCACTATGATTCTGAGCACAGGTGGGTTAACTTGAAAGTGCACTGAGTAAATCTTCCGTGGAAAGAAACTTATTCATGCTACCCACAAACACCTCACAAGGATGCTCAACCCCACACTCACCAAAATTCTGGAAAAATTCTCGGTTGTCCTGTTCCAAAAATGGGGTAGAAAAACTGATGCATCTTTGGCAGGGGAATAATTATTTTTGAGAAACTGGAGGATAGATTTCAGCAAAGCATGATCTCCAACAAACCACTTCATCAGGAGCACCAGTACTTGCCTGGGACATCAATGGTTGTACCAGGAGAACACAGTGCCAAGGAAGAGTGAATCCTCTTCTCTGATAGGGATTGAAGTAAGTCTTCAAGTAAGAGTTTACAGTACTGTATGGTGAAGGGATGAGGAACATGTGGCCTTCCAGATGTTTTCGTACCCCAACTCCCATCATCACTGGCCGTTTGCTATGTTTCCTGGGACAGATGGAGTCCAACAACTTTTGGAGACTTACAGGTGCCCCACTGCTGGACCTTTGAAGAAGAAGAGTTTGGATTTGATATCCCGCTTTATCACTACCCTAAGGAGTCTCAAAGCGGCTAACAATCTCCTTTCCCTTCCTCTCCCACAACAAACACTCTGTGAGGTGAGTGGGGCTGAGAGACTTCAGAGAAGTGTGACTAGCCCAAGGTCACCCAGCAGCTGCATGTGGAGGAGTGCAGACGTGAACCCGGTTCACCAGATTACGAGTCCACTGCTCTTAACCACTACACCACGCTGGTGTATGGTGTATGTATGGTGTTGTATGTATGTATGTATGTTGGTGTATGGTGGATGTTAGGCTCATCCATTCTTCCCTTTCTCCCTAAATTCCAATTGTTTCCCCCCTGATTTCTAAGCAGGGTACAAGAGGTTTTTCTTTTGTCCCACCACCCTCCCCGGGAAAACCCACTGTTTGCTGATGAATTGGGACAATTGTGAGTCTGTAGAAAACTGTATTTATATTTGTTCCAGTTCAGCGGTAAACTGCGGGTTTTCCCAGCGAATGTGGCAGGATAAAAGAAAAAGCTGTTGGACCCCTGCTTAGAAATCACAGGACAACCATAAGTGTGGATGAGCTCATTTCTGCTCTGGAACTTATTGGGAGGAAAAGTTATCTGCCTGGGATTTATCCTAAGCCGTTCTGTCTTCTGGTCAGCTGCAGTGTGGACATCTGGCTTCTGTGATCACCACCCTGTTGCCTACTTGCTCCATCATGACTGATGCTATGTCTTGCCCCATGGGCTTTATTTGGCCAACAAACAAACGCAAAAGGAAATAGCAAACCAGAGAGCGAGAGAGAGCAAACACAGTTTAAGGAAACAATTCTAAAAGAGAAAATAGCATTTACTATAAATGAACAAATTGAAACAGAATGCTTGGCTGTGTTCCACAAAAAAGGAAATTGCAGCAGAATAACTAAATTGTGATCGTGGAGGATGCTTATGGAAACAATTTCAAATGAACCTCTCGTTCCCACCTCCGGAAATCAGTCCACACAAATGAAGCTGTTTTGGGAATACAAGGTACCTTGCTGTCCTGCCATAATGTAGCAAAGATACTCAAGAAACAGGCAGCCTCATATGCTGTTTTCTATTTTGCTTTCTCATTCCCGGCTGACCTCAAGAACCTCAGTTCCTCCACACATGATTGATTGTCATAAGGGACCTTAAAGCAATCCTATTGTGGGAAGCAAAACTGATAAGGTCAAACTGAAAACCTTCTTAACGTGTTATATAAACTGAATTCTCGTTGCCCCTTTCCCACTAGCAGCAGTTAAAGAGCACTAAGCTCCACTTAATGACTTGATTGAAAATCTCATAGCCCTCAAATGTAGTGTTGAGACATAATACTCCCACAAAACACAGCCAGCCAGAGGAGATAGATATTAATGCTGGTTCAGGAAACAAGCATTTCAAACCCATTCACTGTAATGGTCGCCCTGCAAGGAACAGTTGAAATAAAGTAGAAAGGAAGGAAGGAAGGAAGGAAGGAAGGAAGGAAGGAAGGAAGGAAGGAAGGAAGGAAGGAAGGAAGGATACTAGTAAATTCCTGACTAGCATCTCTGCTTAAGACCTGGAAATAGCCTTGGAGAGTCTCTACCAATTACAATAGTCAGTACTGAACTAGATGCACCAATGGTCTGATTTGGTGTTGGGTACCTTCCTAGGTACCCAACCTAGGTACCCTTCCTAGCTATGGTTTTCCCAGTAGTGATGTATGGAAGTGAGAGCTGGACCATAAAGAAGGCTGATCGCCAAAGAATTGATGCTTTTGAATTATGGTGCTGGAGGAGACTCTTGAGAGTCCCATGGACTGCAAGAAGATCAAACCTATTCATTCTTAAGGAAATCAGCCCTGAGTGCTCACTGGAAGGACAGATCGTGAAGCTGAGGCTCCAATACTTTGGCCACCTCATGAGAAGAGAAGACTCCATGGAAAAGACCCTGATGTTGGGAAAGATGGAGGGCACAAGGCGAAGGGGACAACAGAGGACGAGATAGTTGGACAGTGTTCTGGAAGCTACCAGCATGAGTTTGACCAAACTGTGGGAGGCAGTGGAAGACAGGAGTGCCTGACGTGCTCTGGTCCATGGGGTCACGAAGAGTCGGACACGACTAAATGACTAAACAACAACAGCAAAACCTTCCTAGGATCCCAGAAACTGAACTGTTCACTGAAACAGGAAACAGAGCGTAGCTATGTCCAAAACTGCACAGGATACGAAAACAACAGTAACAGAGTAGCTTTATTAGGACTAATTCTTATTGGTTTGTCCTAATAAAAGTATGGCACACTTCTGTTGCTTTTGGATTTCTCCCCCAGCCCCCCAGAAGGCCCTCTCAGATAATTGCAAGCTTTATATGCCTAGGATTGGGTCATTTTGCTGCACTGGGAATCATTAAACTATATATAAGAAAACCAATGGCACTGCATCTTGCAGAATTTAGGTGTAAGGCAGAAGAACATTTGGCTTTGTTGATGGGAAGGGCCTCAAAATATGATGAGAATCCATATGGCTGCCTCTGCAGTTGGACTGGCCAAACCCCTTGACATTTGCCAATGCAACACCCATGCAGTGCTATCCAATTTGCACCCTCCTTGCTCTAAAAGTGACGGTCAAATGGGTGTTCTACATTTTCTCTGTCTGCAAAGCAGATTAAAAAATTGAATGGTCTATAATGTAAATAAGAGGGGGTTTGGATAGTGGCTAAGAATGTGAACTGGGAACTCCCTGGTTCAAATGTCATCTTGGGCACTTACTTACTGGATGGTCTACTTTCTCTGTATGACCTACTTTTACAGGGCTGTTGCAAGGATCACTGAGATAATGTGTAACGCTTGGGATCAGGATATCTGGAAGATCGTCTCATTCCTTGTACACCCTTGTACAGCCAGCCATCCACATTTGCTTTTGCATGGCTGGAAGCGTGGCTGAAGGAACGTCTCCACACCCATCGTTCAGCCTGGACACTGAGATCCAACTCCAAGGGCCTTCTGGCGGCTCCCTCACTGTGAGAAGTGAGGTTACAGGGAACCAGATAGAGGGCCTTCTCGGTAGTGGCACCCGTCCTGTGGAATGCCCTCCCATCAGATATCAAGGAAATAAAGAACTATTTGACTTTTATAAGACATCTGAAGTCAACCCTGTTTAGGGAAGTTTTTAATGTCTGATGTTTTATTGTATTTATAACATTTTGTTGGAAGCCACCCAGACTGGCCAGCCAGATGGACGGGGTATTAATAATAATAATAATAATAATAATAATAATAATAATAATAATGGGATGCATCCTTGAACTCTGAAAATGCCTCTTGCTTACCTGGATTGAGGGAAGAGAAAGGTGTGAGTATGTGCAAAAACTAGCCTGCTGTACAGAGGTAAAATTTATATCTGTTGCTCCACCCACTTTTGCCTCTGGCCCCGCCCACCTCTGGCATGTGCTGCCCCCCTTCCCCCAAAGGTGGCCCAAATAGGAATGTGACCCTCGAGCTGCAAGAGATTTGCATCTCAAAGGATATAAGTAGAAGATGCGAAACCACAGCAGTTCCTGGTGTGGTGTGGGATCAGTCGCACATTCGTTCTGCTTTCGTCATAATTGTACCTTTGTCATTGTTTTCTGTTGCAGTTCAGTTTCAAGTTTATTAAAAGTACAAGGCCTTCAGAAAAAAAGGAACCACAGGAGGCTCAGAAAAGGGCAAGCAAAATGGAGAAGTGGTGGAGTGACTCCGTTATGAGGAAAGGTTTCAGCATTTGGGATTTTTTAGTTGAGAGGAAAGCTGAGCAAGAGGTGCCATGAAAGAAGTCCATAAAAGTATTCATGGGCATCTCTCGTATCACTAGAACATGTGGATGTCACTAAACCTCATAACGGGAAAGATTAAGTGATGGATAATGAAAATAATAAGAAGCAAAATGTATAAGGAGATTAATATAACTAACAGTAGTTGTAAATGAATACAGACAACAAGAATTGTATAAACAGGAGGATTTATTTGTTTGTGGATATACTATGGACAAATATGGAAAATGAATAACAATATACAAAATGGATGAAAATAATGCGATAAAATTATATGTGATATAAAAAAAACGGAAGAAGGAAGGAGGGAAGTTAGCACTTAGGAGCAAGTATAAATGCAAAATGCAAGACATTACGTGTATGTGGAGTATGTAACCAGAAAACTAATAAAGCTTATGGGGGGGGGGGAGAACACATGGATGTCTAATGAAGCTGAGGTTCAGGACACATAAAAGGAATTCTTCATTCTGTGCATAGTAAAACTGTGGAACTTGTTCCCCCAAAATGCAATGCTGACCACCAACTTTAAAAGAGGATTGGAGGATAATGCTATCAATGGCCATGATTGCTATGCGCTGCCTCTACAGTCGGAGGCAGTACACTTCTGAATACCAGTTGCGTGTTTAGACCTTAAACCTCCCCCTTAAATAAATTCAGACAAGACTCAAATTTTGGTTTGGTTTTGGGCAGAATTTAGGCCACAACTTTATTGATTATAGCAAGTGAATGGTTGCATAGGCTCTGGTTCGACTAGCTCACTGCACCCTTGCAGGTAGCGCTGACCCAGGGGACTAGCATAGGTCAGCCTAGGGTGAACACCTGGATAAGCGGAAAACTGGGAGCAGGCTATCTCTGCCACCCAAATGCCCCCCCCCGACTCAGTCACGGGCACAACCCCCTCACAGGGGCTGATCAAACCATCGAGTCCCAGAATTCCTTTAACGGAATACCCTTCACATAGGGATGGCGAGAGCGTTCTCCCATCCCTATCACCTGAACCAGAGCCTATCCGCAACCTTACAAGTTGTGACAATTTGCTACGTGGCAGGAGAAACCCAAATGGCAACAGCCAATCAGCCAAGTGGGGAAATTCCTGCCGTGCCCCTGTCCCAACGACACACAACACACAACAGCATAGCAAGGTCACGCACGCAATTCCTAAATATAGGGAGAGGTGGGCGGGTGTTCCGATGCACGCACCGAAAGAAGAAGCTCTGAGTCACATGCATAAGTCTATATAGGTCCCTTGATCCATTTAGCTTGCGTCCCATTGGCCTGATTGAACCCTGCATCAAGGGACCTACCAATCGGGTGTTGTGGCTATCCAAACGTACCCACCCACAACACAGGGTTAGCTTGCCAGATCTCACCGCAACACAATTTGCTGGAAACTGCAGGAGGGGAAAGTAGTCTTGTGCTCGGATCCTGCTTGTAGTTTCCCTACATGCATCTGGTTGGCTACTGTGAGAGGAGGATGTTGGACTAGATGGGCCATCGCCCTGATCCAGCAGGGATCTTCTTATGTTCTCAGGATCTTCACCTTTGGAAAATGTAAAACAAAATTATCAATTCCATACAATGAGGGGAAAGGGAAATTCAAAAATTTAAGTCAGCCCAGTCACCTTTTCATTGTTAATTTTTTAAAAAACAAGAAAGCCAGTCTTCCTCAACAAGACTGTAGAAGTTGGTTAAATAACCTTCACTGCTGGGAATAAGAAGCTCTGCAACTGATTCAGTTATGTGAGGTTTTCCAGAAATAGCAGGCCTTCCTGGAAAAGGGGCAGTCAAAAGTCATTTGTCCTAAGTGTGTGTGTGCTTGCAATGTAGTAGTAAGAGTCCTGCATTTCTAAACGTTCCTGAGCGATGCTTTGCTCTCCCCCCCCCCCGCCCGGGTTTTCTTTGCTCTCGCCTTTGCCTGTGGTTTTTCTGGCGATTCAGCTGATAGAGTACAGGAAGGAAGGGTGGATCTGCTGAGAGTTCCTGTCTTGCTGTGAGTCACTGATACAGACTGCTGTTCTTGCACTTTGCATGCCACTGTTGGGACGTCAGGAATGCGGGCTGCAAGAGGTGAGAAGTGACTGCTGCTCATAGTGCCGTTAGAGACCACAGTTTATGATTCTGCAAAGGGAACTTCTGCCTCCTTTCTTGGAAATTAAAGGGAGCAGCAAAAAAGGAAAGCACAACTTGGCAACAGACTGGTTTTCGCATCCTGGGATAATTCGCTAACGTCAAAGATCACAACCTCAGTAGCTAACAAATCATTGATGGGATTTGCTTTACATTATTATTTTTGGCCGTGCCTTTTTCTTTTCGCAACTATATCCAGGATTTCTATATTCAAGCATTGAAACAGTCAGCATTTCCATGTAAAAGTGGAAATTAGGGTTCCATAAAATGGTAAAGGGACCCCTGACCATTAGGTCCAGTCGTGACCGACTCTGGGGTTGTGGCACTCATCTTGCTTTATTAGCCGAGGGAGCCGGCATACAGCTTCCAGGTCATGTGGCCAGCATGACTAAGCCGCTTCTGGTGAACCAGAGCAGCGCACAGAAACACTGTTTACCTTCCCACTGGAGCGGTACCTATTTATCTACTTGTACTTTGACATGCTTTCGAACTGCTAGGTTGGCAGGAGCAGGGACCGAGCAACGGGAACTCACCCCGTCGCAGGGATTCAAACTGCCGACCTTCTGATCGGCAAGTCCTAGGCTCTGTGGTTTAACCCACAGCACCACCCGCGTCCCTAGGGTTCCATAGACCAGGAGAAAATAAAAAGTACCCACGTATGTTTACCTAGCTTATGCTGTGCTACATATCACAGTGGGTGTTCCCTTTCAGCTCTCTCCCTTTATTTCAACTGCCTGACTCCACCAGAGAGATGATTTATAGCCATATGACTCAATTCTGCAAACACATGAGGTTTTCTTCTTCTTTCATTCAGAATCTAGTGGTGCAATAAAGTGGAAGGGTAATTGAAAGAGCAATGCAAAGAAATTATAAAAACGCTTTTGCCCCTTTGCAATGTTAGTTTTTGAGCTGGTTGATGTGGTTTGACACCGCATCTGATGTGGGAAACTGCCGTTTTCATTTTGAATGATAACCCCAGCAATGTGGTTATAGAATTTTCAGGACACCATGAGCACGTTTGTTTTCCTTGTTCTACTGTACCGGTGTGCCATTAGCCACTGTCGGTTATTGGCCATTAATGAGCACTAGAAAAACAATTGCATCTGGCTTTGCCTCCTGCAGGCCTTCCTCTCCTGGGGCAAGGAACTTCTAAGCACACACACTATGGGCTGCTGTGACATCACTGTGGCACATCAGGACATTTGAACCATGCTTTCAGCATCTCTTTGAAGTCACTCAAGCACTGCACCAAGTTACTTCCACATTCATCAGACTAATGAGATATAGGTATCTCTTTACCCAGAAACTCTCCTTGGACCTGGAAGATCTAAATAACTAATTATTGGACCAAGTACAAAGATCTTATTTCTTGGTGAGGTTTATGAGTGGGTGGTTGCTGACCAGTTGAGGCATTTTGGGGTTTTCCAGATTCATTTCAATTGGGGCGTAATGAGACCACCTTTGTCACCTTGTGTCAGGAGACATACAGCGTGAGTCCCCAGTGTGAGTGTGTTTATAATGATTACTTTACAGATACATTGGGTTACAGATGCTTCAGGTTGCGTTTTTTCAGGTTACAGACCGCTGAAACCTGGAAGTACTGGAACGGGTTACTTCCAGGTTTCGGCGGTCACGCATGCGCAGAAGCATTAAATCGTGCTTTGCGCATGCGCAGAAGCGCTGAATCACAACCCATGTGTGCGCAGACATGCAGCTGCAGGTTGCAAACGCTGTGAGTTGCGAATGTGCATTCCGCACGGATCATGTTTGCAACCTGAGTGTCCACTGTATTGTGTATTGTTTTGATATGTTTGTATCATGTTTTATTGTATTGTAACTATTGCACATCACTTTGAGACCCTTTTAAAAGTATAAAGTTTAATAAATCAAATCAAAATCTATAAACAAAGGCTTGTTGTGATCAGCATAATGTACAGGTAGTTGCTTTTGCCTTCCACCAGCTAAACAAATTGATCTGGGCTCCATATTTAGTGTCACAGTCTGGCTGTGGGAAACTGCAATGAGACTAACCCTTGCTGTAACTGGGGCCACATTCACACCAGACATTTAAAGCAATACCAGACTACTTTAAAAGGACATATCTTCCTTCAGAGAATTCTGGGAGCTGTTGTTTGTTAAGAGTGCTGAGAGTTGTTAGAAGACCCTCTGGAGCTCCCATTCTTAGAGTGGCTTCACCATCAATCTCTCTTCACAAGGAACTCCAGGAACCATAGCTAGCAGCTCTTAACACCTATAGCAAATTACAGCCTCCAGACTTCTTTGAGGGAAGCCATGACTGTTTAAAATGGTACCTAGGGCTTTAAATGTCTGGTGTGAACGTGGCCCAGGGGTTCCGCCTTCTTGTGCGATTTCAATCACATGAGGGACAGAAAGTGAAGGAATCTTCTATGACCCCCCTCCCTCCGTTATGTTGCCATCGCCAACCCCCAAACTATCTTTTATTTTCTATGTTGCACTTTTATCCCTCCAAGGAGGCCAAGGTGTTATGCAAGGTTCTCCCCCTCCTCATTTAATCCCCACAACAACTCTGTGAGGTAGGTTAGGGTGAGAGACAGTGACTGGCAGCCTGTCTTCAGGGAAATTCAGAGAAGAGTGACTTCAAAAATTACTAAATAAAAATTCAGGTCTGCTGCCTCTTCTGTTTCCTATGCTGAGGCAATAAACGTCTTTGTATGTCTTCTCCACTCCTTCCCCCCCCCCTCTTTTGTCTCGAAATGAATTCCTGAAAGACTTGGTCTTTTTTTACAAAAAGAGTTAAATTTGATATATTATAAAACTGAAAACTTTCAGGCAAATTTCCTGCAAAACATTTGAGAAAAAACTCCCCCTCCCCCCTTTTTTTGCTTTTTTATATACCCAAACCCAAGACAATTCCTCCTCTGTTATTCCAGCACTCAATAAATCCTTATGGGAGTGGTCATATGAGGAATATTAGTTGATCTGTCATGGCCTAAGAATGCACAAACAGAAAGGCTTTTGTGCAGAAGCCCCAACCACCTTCTACAGCATATCAGTGTGATTATTTCCTCGCTTCACCATTTAACAGGAAATGAATTTGTTCAAGGAAGGCTAGTCAGAAAGGTTTCTGGGCCAAAGAAGAAAAATGTACAGAGGAACTTCATGCCACGTCTTTGGACATATCTGTACGAGACAGTTGTTGATAAGCGTCTGTACTTGTGCCCAAAGCAATGCATTCATTTGTCAAGACAAGCTGAGGCCTATAGAGCCAGAGAGAGAACTGCTAGACAGAGGAGACCAAAAGAAGAAGAAAGAAATGCATGGGAAGTAAGGATTATTTCAGTTTGGAAATGCATATTTCTATTAATTCTTTCGCCTGGTATGCAGCGATATGTACACGCCTAAATTTCTGCAACATGACTAGCAAGATCTTCTTTGCAGAGTGAACTGTGTCCAGCAAATGTGATGGAACACTCTTTGCTCATCAGTTATGTGTGATATATTCTATGAGGCAATTACACCAGGAACAAAATTATCACCATTACGCATGGGTGGACTAACTCTCAGGTGTCTCCATGTGCCAGCCATCTTATTTTCACTTTCCTGTTTTGACTGATTTGTGGGGATATTCAGGTAGGTAGCTGTGTTGGTCTGACACAGTCAAAACATATAAACAAAATTCAAAATTGTCCAGTAGCACCTAAGAGACTAACTAAGTTTGTTCTTGGTATAAGCTTTTGTGTGCATGCACACTTAGTTGGTCTCTAATGTGCTACTGGACATTTTTTAATATATATATATATATATATATATATATATATATATATATATATATATTGATTTGCGGGGAGCAGAAGACATATTCAGTGACACTGTCATCTTTGACACACTCACCTTGGAATAAGTCCCCTTGAATTCTTTTTTTATGAATGGCAGTTTACAGAGTATTATGCTGAACAATGCCAGCCAAATGACACAATGGGCGAGGACAGTTTGCCAGTTTATATGCTCAGGGCAATGCACGTGGGAGTTATATGATTCGTGTTCACAAAATGTGAGGTAGGTCAGGTTGAGAAACCATGGTTTTCTTGAAGCAGCAAGTTCTAGGAGCGATTTGAACCTGGGTCTTCCTAGTGCAACCCTAAGAGTCTACCCACTATACCACACAGTTGTCATTTTTTAAAATCTGTGAAGAGTCTTTGAAATGAGCACTTAAAGCCATTGTGTGGTACTTGTCACTTGAAAATTCTGCAGCTTCTGAGAAGGTTCATTCGCCAGGGTTGCATGTGAATGGTGACAGGACTCCTGTTTTGTTGCATATATAGTTATCTGCTTATTATCTTGAAGAAATGATCTGAACACACTCACCCCCTTCTGTTTGTTTCCTCCAGACATGAGCTGCTTTCCCTCCTACCTTAAAAGAAGGAACTGGAAAGCCCATACCTCAACTTAGTGCCATGGAGGGTTCACCTTTGGACAGCAGCCAAGAATGTGATAATTCATTGTTGGGAAAGCATAATGATAACGCAGCTGTGTAGCCCTGGGAAGTCAGCTCCCATGGGTTGTTAAATGTGGAAACACATTGACTGACTTTTTAATAGCTCGGCCTACTGAGTTACAAAGTTTTTACCACCACACACTGCTGCAAGAGCAATGGATTCTAGCACTGGATTCCCTCAAAGCATCCGTATCAAAGAACTTGCAACACAATCAGCCTTTCGTTACAAAGAGTATTTCCAAGATACATTTTCCATTATTTGAAGCTTTAACTTAGTGTAAAATAAATACTATGAAATTGTGTGTGTGAGAGATTTTGATTCTGGTTTTATGCTGCTTCTTATTTTCTGCTGGTGCTGCTTTTATGCATTGATTGTTTTAGTACTGTTGATTGTATTTGTATTTTATTGATTTTAAATTGTGAACTGCCCAGGGGACACAGTCGATTGGGTGTGGATGGCACAGAAAAAGCCTAAAGAAAGGAATCATAATGAATCCACCAGCCAGCAAAACACAGAAACACAACTTTGCTTCACTACTGTCTCCTCAACGAATTGGAGACATGAGGTTTCCTTACAATGGAGATTCCTTGTGAAGTTCTTCCTTAAGGAATCCTGTGATCCTGAGCAAGTTTGCGTTCTGGCACCTAAGACGTCTGGTGAGGTGCCTCTGTCTCCCTCATTATTTACTTGCAGTAGGAACTTAAAGCCATTTCTGTTTCCCCAGGCATTTGATGGCTAAAATATACTGTTCTTGGCAACCTTGAAATCAATAGCATGTGACTGCTTTGCTGGTTTTTGTTAGAGGCCTAGAGAAATTGTGGAAGCAGGGAATCAAACACTGGCACATCAATGAGAAACCTCCCTCCTACTAATGTCAATGGAATGTGAAAATAAGAATTTTAATGCAAGGGTAAGCCAAAATGGGGTTCTCGAGATGTTTTCCTCCATCACTGCCATCAGCCCCATTCAGCATGGCTAATGGTCTTGGGAGTTGTAGTTCACTGCTGGCTAGTCCTGTTTTAGAGTCTAAACATATAAAATTCCCTCATGCGGAGCCATACAATTAGTCCATCTAGCTAGTATTGTCTCCTTCAACAACAGCTGTGGAATGACTCTTGCAGAGGCTACTTGAGGTCCAATTAACTGTACATGCTATTGAATCTAGGATCTGCTGCATGCAAGCTACATTCTTAACCACCAAGCTATCTTCCCTACTCTATTTACCGTAACTCTGGCTAGATTGTACCTAAATTGTTGACGCAAGCAGCTCAAAACAAGAACTATCTAACCTTCCAAATGGGTTTTGGAGTGAATACCATAAATACAGATAATAGAATATGCCATATGTACGAATTGTGTAAATGGGGAGAAATCATTCAAAACAAAGCACGATCTTTTTCAGTTGCATTTCTGTTTCACAGCCTAGTATGCAGCCTGCATCTTTCTTGTGAACAGTTTCAATACATCAGATCTCTTTTGCTTTAAGCATTTTGATCAGATGAAAGTCACATGCAAAAGAAGACATTGCTGCTATTAATTGTTTTTTTTGTTTTTGTTTTACTTTTGCAGCTTTCTTTGGCTTCTTTGTCTTAGGATTTCAGCATCTCCAAATTGAACACTCCTCATAAAATTGACTAATAAGAGGTCATGGTCACCCCTCCTCAGTAAATCTTCAAAGTCCAGCTTTTCAGTCAGTTTTATTGACTTGAAGCCAATTTTACATGCAAACATAATGGTGAAGAACTATTATTAGCGTCCCCATGTGATGTATTGCCAAATAGCCTGGAAGAATACAAACACACACACGATGCATTTTCTATAACTGCTGACTGGCATGCAACTGAACTAGGATGAAAGAAGACGGTTTTGGAAGACCATGATCACAAAAGTGAAATAAAAAATGGGTAAAGTTGCAAATTGAACCTGGAATGAAGCTCACAAATAAGAATAAGAATATACAAAGGCAGACTAAAGTGACTTTCAAGTCTATAGATAGCTAAGGAGGAATGAGGTCTCCCTTCCCCCAAAATGAAGACACAAGACCACATGTATGGAGGGTGAGGCGGTCGGTATCCAAGCAACTCATTCTGTTAGTGCAAGGTTGTCAATGTTCCACTCTCTTCTCTCTCCATTTGCCCCCACCCCAAATCTGCTACAAAGTGTTGGGGTGCACAGGGGGAGGAGGGGGAAAGCTCCAATGTGCAAGTGGAAATTGTGATGGGAATTTTATGGTCTCAGATATATGGTAATGTTCATAACCGCACATACATAGGAAGACCAACCTGGAACCATTTTGATTCCTAAACTGAGCAAATGTTTCTCTGCATGGTCAAAGTGGAAAAGCCTCCCCATTGTCTTTTCCTTCACAAATCCTGTCTTAAGGGTGTTTGAATAAGTATTTATCACTACAAAATAATGGCCAGGCTCCTCAGGCAATCCAATCAAGTAACCTGCCAGATAGGAGATAAACAAGGACAAGAGAAAACCAACATTTAAATTTCTGTGATGTAGGTGGGATGTATCTGAGGGGTGATCTTAGGTTACACCCCTTCTGTGATGTATGCATAATGTTTCTGGGGGTGGTCTTGATCTAGAGGATGGGAATTCAAAAGTCTTTATAAGCCCTTGCACAGCATTTTTGTGGGTCCTCCTCCTCTCCTGCGTGTGAGGGGAGCACCCTGTTGCAACAGATCAATAAAGATCAAGCTTACTAGCTTCCTTGCTTCTCAATATTCTCTGGTTGGCCTCTGTTATTTTCTCCTACCAATAGGGAACCTATGTAAGGACTCTATATAGGCTCTTGGATACCCCATAAGGGAAAAGGGCATATTTTTATTTACAACAAAATCCAGAGGAGTGTAGCAGCAGTGAAAGTAAGTGCCCACTTGGAGTCCCAGTTTGGGCCTGCAACCATTGGTTCCCCAGGCCTGTGGGTGCCATGCTGCATGCATGGCCCTGGTGTCAAAATTTGTGGGTACCCAGCTCCTTCATGGGGAATTTTGTGGGTGCCTGGGGCCCCAGGGAGCTGGCACCAAATCTGCTTTAAAATTAACCACAGTTCCCTCTGACATCCATATGTGGGCAACTGTGTTTTATAACCTTCATGAAGAACCAATGGGGTACCATTGATCAAGATTTTACTCTGAACCATACCATAAGAAAAAATGCCAAGAACATTAAGAATAATCTTTATGTAGCCCACATTGATCTGTCTGCTGTGTTCTACTCTATTAATTGGTATCTGAAGAAGTGTGCATGCACACGAAAGCTCATACCAATAACAAGCTTAGTTGGTCTCTAAGGTAAGGCCACCAGATTTTTTTTCCAATGAATCCAGGGACGTTTTAATTAATTAATTACTACACATTTGGGATGTTGATGCTGTAGCGATGGCAGAGGGGCGGCAGCTGCCTTGACCTCAACTGCTACATTTCCCCTTCCTCCGAGGTTTCTATCTCCTTTCTTCATGAGCCTGGGCAGCCCCTGAGTTGTTGGTGGTGGTGGGGAAGCGGTGTGTGGTGGGTCAGGCATGGAAGGTGGAGAAGGAGGGCTGAGAGCGGCGGCGGTGAGGCCATTGGAGCAGCCCCAATCCCATTCCTACTTGCATGCAAGCAGGAGGGGGGCGGGGATCCCTCAGCTGGGAAGGGAGAGATCCCCGCCCCACTCCTGCTCATAGGCGCCGACTCCATGGGGCTTGAGGGGGCCCGAGCCCCCTCAAAAATTCGTTTGGGGGGGCTCTGCCCCCCCCAATAATCTCCGGCGCCCCTCCAGCAGAGCGCCATCGCCGCCCCTCCCCCAGCCCAAAATGCACAGGGAGGGGCGGGCTGCATGCCTCCTGCCCTCCCTCCCGAGCAAAAGCTCCACCCAATTTCCTTTGGAGCTGATTAATAGGCGCAGCACGCTCTCCCCTATTCGCTCACGAGGAGGAGGCGCCACTTTATTTGCATATTCATGAGCTTATTTATTATTCATGAGCTTTCCCGGGCCCCCCCAATATTTTTTATAAGTCCGCGTCCCTCCTCCTGCTTGCACGCAAGTAGGAGTTGGGGTGCTGCTCTGATAGGCAGCATGAAGCCTCCCTTCACAGCTTAGTTGCTGGGGTCAGGGAAGGTGGAGGCAGCCCAGAAGCTGCATCTTAGAGCCCCTGCACCACCATCATATGGGGACTTCCAAGCAGCTCCTGAAGCCAGCCAGAGCCAACTGCTGCAGAGTGCTGAGACTGCCGCTGTTGCATTTCCCGGGGACATTAGATGAAATCCGGGGACATTCCGAGGATGGAATTTGTCCAGGGACTTATTTGCAAATCCAGGGACTGTCACCGGGAAATGGGGACGTCTGGTAACCCTACTCTAAGGTGCTACTGGAAGGAATTTTTAAATTTTGTTTTGATCTTGGCAGACCAACATGGCTACCTACCTGTACTGTATCTATTAATTGAAACAGAGAAATTTCAACTTGCCAACATCAACTGTAGACTTCTGCTACTGATGTAAGAGCTCTCCTTTCTGGGAGATTTTTAAGCAGAGGTTGGATGGTCATCTGTCATGGATGCTTTAGCTGGGATTCCTACCTTGCAGTGGTTGGACCAGAGGTCCCTTTGAACTCTACAGTTCTGTGGTAATATGATTCTATGACACAGCAACACAGATCTGAGGGTCAGAGTAGGTTTAAATGGTGGTATGACTGATGCTTTAAAAATGTCACGAGGTGTGAAGCAAGGTTACAATCTGATTCCCTAAGGGGATCCTGAGTTCCTCTCAGGAAGACAGTCCATTATTTCCTCTGGCTACCCTGTCTGAAACCCCTGACAGTACAGACTCCTTTCCAAGCCTGCATAACCAACCAACCAACAGAGATAAGGTGGGATGTGTCAGACTGGGGCTGTGTAGTGAAGCATTTCCAGGTCTCATTTAATTTTTGAGGCTTAGCAACAGTTTTCCCTCAACCAAGTCATTTTCACCTAGGTGAGTGACAATTGCCATGGAAATGCAGAAGGGCTCATTAGAGCAAGAAATTCAGAATTATGCATGAGGAAATAACTGGTCCCACCACAGTCTCTCAATACCTTGGCATCAGCCCCCACTCCCATTAAATGTATGGGGAGAACGTCATTTTTGTTTTGTTTTGTTTACCTTGGTCTCTTGCAGACATTACAATTATGTCAAAATCTATGACCAGGAAGTTAATTTCCAAGCCTTATAGCTGTCAGCATTTTGGAAGACATATCCCAAACACCCCAGCTGAAAATGTAATCCCCGCTATGAATATTTCCTAGGTAAACTTCAGAAGACAATTTTCTGATTCTTTTTCCATTACGATGAATCTGATCATATGCTCTGTTCCAACTCCGTTTGCAATTATCTGAATAAATGAACATTTATTTATGTAGATTTTGCATGGCATCCTTAGTAGCTCCTGCAGGCTGACATTCAATTGGGTGTCTTTCATTTTACTCTAAGAAGCTTAAAACGAAGTCTTACCACCACTGTTTCTGTATGTCATGAAAACAAGTACCTATATGAAGTGTTGTACCTCATTTATTGGTGTATGGACTGCAGAGTATCTATAAAGAGTAGCATTCATATTTAAATGAAGGTTGATGCTTTGTTATGGCATTGACCTGTGTCTTAACAGATTAAGGCTGCATTCCTAACCCCACCTATTGGCAGTCAGTCGCTCTGAATTTAATAGCACTTGCTATTTAATAGCACTTGGTTAGGATTTCATTGCGAATATATTAAATGTAAAGGGACCCCTGACCATTAGGTCCAGTCATGGCCGACTCTGGGGTTGCAGCGCTCATCTCACTTTATTGGCCGAGGGAGTCGGCTTACAGCTTACAGGTCATGTGGCCAGCATGACTAAGCCACTTCTGGTGAACCAGAGCAGTGCACGGAAACGCCGTTTACCTTCCTGCCGGAGCAGTACCTATTGATCTACTTGCACTTTGAAGTGCTTTCAAACTGCTAGGTGGGCAGGAGCAGGGACCGAGCAATGGGAGTTCACCCTGTCACGGGATTCGAACCGCTGACCTTCTGATCGGCAAGTCCTAGGCTCTGTGGTTTAACCCACAGCTCCACCCGCGTCCCAGCAAGTATATTAGCACAGTCCTAACTATGTCTGTTCAGAAGCAAGTTCTATTGAATTCAATGGGGCTTATTCCCAAGTAAGTAGGGTTAGGATTGCAGCCTTAGACAATTTAACAATTACATCTGCATTAAATTGCTTATGGAAAAAATAGTTCTGGAGGCCCAAGTCTCAACCTCAATGAGCTTGTGGTCCAAAAATTTTAAGTTGGGAGAGGTTACACAGGAAGAAAACAAGTAACTGAGACAAAGTTCTCAAGGGAAGAACTCAGGACAGTCAGAAATAAGCATAGAGGAATGCTTGCTGTGTCAGTTTCAGTCCAATATAGGGATAGGATAGATTCCGTTCACATTCAAAGGCAAATCTACTTACTGTATTTTTTGCTCTATAAGACTCACTTTTTCCCTCCTAAAAAGTAAGGGGAAATGTGTGTGCATCTTATGGAGCGAATGCAGGCTGCTCAGCTATCCCAGAAGCCAGAATAGCAAGAGGGATCGCTGCTTTCGCTGAGCAGCGCTCCCTCTTCCTGTTCTGGCTTCTGGGATTCAGAATATTTTTTTCTTGTTTTCCTCCTCCAAAAACTAGGTGCGTCTTAAGGACGGGTGTGTCTTATAGAGCGAAAAATACGGTAATTTGGTTTCCCCCAGACAACACACAAATTGAAACACAGCTATCCTGTCCAGTGTGAATTAAAATATACAAACCAGTGAAAACAACATGCACAAATATGATATATTAGGAGGAGGTGCATTGCAAAAATGTGTATTTTAAGTAAAAATTACATATGAGCATGTGTATAATAGGATGAACTCTCATTAACACACTTATGAAATGGTGTTAATGGGGTGTTATGTGGGTTTTATTTTCTTAACCTTGCAAACTGATGTTGAAATGCAGAGTACTGAATTTAAGATTAGAAAAATGAGAACCTGAGAAAAAATAAAATATAATTTCTGGCTGTAATTAAGACTAGAGGCAGAGGGGATTTAACATTTTCTGGAGACAATTTGTTCCGGAAAAGGAAATGGGGCTGATATTCTACTGCCCACATGATTAAGGTTTCACGAGCATGGTGCATAATCAAGAAGATATGATTGGTGGAGGGAAAATGTGTTTGTGTAAGCACTGTGAATAGCACAAGACCTGCTTTAAGCCAAACCCTTAGTAAGAGGGGTGACGACATCTGGGAAGTTTTTGTGTGATGAGGCAGCATGGAAACTCCCTGCCATGACTTCTGCTGAAGCAAAGGGAATAGCATTGTGGTCTATCAATGAGAACCCTTATTATCATCATGCCTCTGTTCCTTGATCATTGCTCTTAACAGGGTCCTCGCTGTTCTGCAGTGTTTCTGCGGCAGCTGTGAGCTGTGGCTGTTGTATTTGCATTAACATAACAAACAGCAGGAAAAAGATAGAGACACAGGGCTTTTTCATCCATTATGCAGCATCTAGCCCAGGTTTGCTACTGAATGTCACTCTGTGAAGAGCGACAGCCAATCCGAGCTCTCAGAAAAAGCGTGCCTTTTTATGATATACGTAAAAGCACCTGCTTTGCCACATCCATTCTCTAGTCCACATCCTTACTTATACTTAAACAACAACAACCATTAGGTGTACATCGAAAACAAATCAATATGTGACATATCCCACCAGTTGGGCAGACTCCTACACCACCATTTTTTAAAAAAATCCTTCAGTAACTACGAACTGGTGGTTCCCTCATTGCGAGAAGTGAAGTTACAGGGAGCCAGGCAGAGGGCCTTCTCAGCCGTGGCACCAGGCCTGTAGAACCCCCTCTCATCAGATGTCAAACAGATAAACAGCTATGTGGTTTTTAAAAGACATCTGAAGGGAGCCCTGTATCAGGAAGCTTTTAATGTCTGGTGTATCATGTGTTATTTTATATTTTGTTGGAAGCTGCCCAGAGTGGCTAGGGCAACCCAAACAGATGAGCGGGGTACAAGTAATAAAATTTTATTTTTATTGCTTCCCTTTTGTCCACCTGCTGCAAGGACTCTCATGCAAGCTTTCCCAAATATGCACATTTCTGTAAATGCTGGAGAACTGCATCACAAAATCCAGAGAAGTGTAAAGAATGGTTGTATTTTCATTCTCATGCTAGCTCGGAAGCTGAAATCTAGATAGGTTCACCTTTAAATGTGATCCAAATTAGATCCCAACCCCCATCCTACTCTTTTTATTCCCATGTGTTTCCAATGAAGCCACACACAGTATGCAACATGCTTTCCTACCATATAACAAAATGGCTAATAGATTCTGCTCAGCTCAGAAGCGTTCCTGCAGGAACAGATAAACTACTACAAACAGCTTTGCAAACCAACCAACCAGCTTTGCCAATGCTTTTTGTAAAGCAGATTGTCAAAAGCAAACATAAGTAGCTCGGCTGTAATTTTGAGTCTTTTCTGCGTTGACTATTACTGCGAGTTCAGAGTTCGAGAGAGAACAGTAATTACTGTGTGGGTAGATGCAGGCTACACTCTGTTCTCAGAGTCATTTTCTTGTTGTGTGTCACCTTGCAATTTGAATGTTTTTGTTTTGCTCAAAATTTAAACAGCCAGGAATAAGCTGTACTTCGGCGTGCAACAGAGCTGGGCTTGCCTTGTCCTAAGCCCAGGGATCCAGAGAGCTCGTGTAATGTGCCACTAGGACAGCTCGTGCTTTGCATGCAGAAGGTCCCAGGTACAATAATCCTGGCATTTCCAGGAAAAGCTGGGAAATATTTCTGCACGAAACCATGGAGTGCCATTCGGTGTTGACAATACTGAGCTAGATGAACCAATGCTCTGACTCAGGTTCCTATGCTCCATGGCGGCTAAGATGGTCGAATGCAATGTTTCACCAGTGGACCACTGGCCAGTTGACAGCAGACCCCATCACTCCTGCTAGTTGGTTGGGAGTCTTATAAGGAAAATGAGATGGGGTGGGCCTTGATCTGACCCAGCAAGCCACTTACATCCCATAAAAAGTAAAGGGACCCCTGACCATTAGATCCAGTCACGGACGACTCTGGGGTTGCAGCACTCATCTCGTTTTACTGGCCAAGGGAGCCGCCATACAGCTTCCGGGTCATGTGGCCAGCATGACTAAGCCGCTTCTGGTGAACCAGAGCAGCGCACAGAAATGCCGTTTACCTTCCCGCGGGAGCAGTACCTATTTATCTACTTGCACTTTGACGTGCTTTCGAACTGCTAGGTTGGCAGGAGCAGGGACCGAGCAACGGGAGCTCATCCCAACGCGGGGATTCAAACCGCCGACCTTCTGATCGGCAAGTCCTAGGATCTGTGGTTTAGACCACAGCACCACCCACGTCCCTTACATCCCATTCCTCCCCCCAAAAAAAACATTTAAGAAGGGCAAATTGGGGCACCTCCTCCTCTGCCAGGACCACCGACGTACTTCTGGAATCCAGCTTCCAGAAGTGCTGCAAAGGAAGGAGGAAGAAGAGTGGCGACGCCTGGGGTCAAGGTACCGTAAATTGATGCATCTTTCAATTCTGTGTTTTGGTACCACGCTCTGGTGTGAGCCAACTGACTCACGCCACAGGGCGGGAGTCTGGGACGGAAAAACGCCTGTCTTTTGGTCCCATGTTCTGGCATGGCCAGAGCGCACGAGCCAAAATGGGACATCCAGGATTGGGAATGGAAAGTGGGGTGGCCTTTGTCAATTTGAGATGCTTAAAACAGGACACTTGGTGCATTAGCAAGAGTGCATAGTCAGGAGCACTTAACGTAGGTTGCGCGTCAAGGTCCCCAAGCCACCCCAAATAAAACACAATTGATGCATAATTTTTGTTTAAGGTTTTTGGCATAATTTTGGCCACAACTTTATTGAAATACAGAAAATGTGAGTGGTTGCTTAGGCATTGGTTGCGTCTATCTGACCCTGCACAGGGACAGACTGACATTTGCATGCCCTCGAAGTCAGAAAGGGAAAACATTTTGGGGAGAGAGACGGAGCTGGGTACCATGCCCTTACTTCTCCCCAAATGCTCCCAGGGGCTCTTGTGTGGCCCTAGCTCCTTTGACAGGGGTTCGGACAAATGCATGGCGAGCCCCTGGATTCCTTTAATGGAATACCCTTGCAGCAGCAGCATTGGAGGGGCAGACACAGCCAACCCATACCTCTCCACCAACCAATTTATAAACCAATGCCTAACCGCAACCTTACAAGTTGTGAAGAGTTGCTACTCAGTAGGCAAAAACCAAATGGCACCAGCCAATCAGCCAAATGGACAAAATTCCTACTGGGCCCCTGCCCCAAAAGCAGACAACCCCATGACAGGCATAGCAAGGTCAACACGAACAACCCTAAATATAGGGAGGGAGGGCAGGTGATCTGATGCGCGCAGCGAAAAGAGGAAGCTCAACGCCACGTGCAGGGCTTTTATCAGCTTTGGCTGTCAATCACGAAATGACAACATATAAATCTCCCCAGCAACAAGAAGAACCCAATTGCAAATGGTGGCCAACACTCTTGTCTCCCGCCCAGCAACAGTGTCTTGCTAGCCCCCACCGCAACACATGCTCTCCATGAGGGAGAACATGCTTTAACAACAAAGAGTAGGGATGGAGTGGGCATCTGAAGCATTGTTGCCATCGCTCATGTGACTTTACCATCCTACAATAGCAGCTTTTACATGTGAAAGAAATGGCCCTTCAGTCCAATGCTGATTTGGGAACTGGAAAAGCACCAACAGAAACAATGCTTTAGGACTTCAGTGGATAAGACTCTCCATGTTTGAGCAAGAAATCAGGCGCACCATGCCCCATGGTTTCCTGGGACTGCAGGAAACTTGCAATTATTGTTTTTTTATTAACCTACAAACTATTTAGACAAGGCTAATCATGCTAAGATAGACTGATGGCTTATTCAATATACCCTGGACCTAATATGGATAAGTTTGAGTTTGATTGCTTGTTTGCAACTGCTAATCCATCACTGAGTCCCCGGAGTCAATATGATCTGAATCAAACTACCAGAGTGGATCAATTCAAGTAGTGATATATGGCACATAGCCGCCAATCAATGCAAATAATCACCTTAAAAGGACAGGCAAGGAGAAGTGTTGTAGCCAGCAATAGTTCAGCTTGCAACACTGGAAGTATGCAAATGAGTACCCTAAATCAGGTGTTTACCTGTCAAGCATTGGGACAAAGCAAGACCCCCACTTTCAAATCAAGTGCTTCAGGCTGTGTTGGGGTCTTGCCCTGGAAAGAACATAGGAAGCTGCCCTAAAGTGAGTCTGACTGTTGGTTCTTCTAGCTTAGTACTGTCTACACTGACTGGCAGCAGCTCTCCAGGGTTTCAGACAAGCCCTGCCTGGAGATGCTGGGGATTAAACCTGAAATATACTCGGTGTGGAGAGTGGATTCCATGCTCTTTATTCGGCTCATAGTGGTGAGGAGGAATGAATGTTCCCCTAAAATATCTGCTTTATATACATTATTTACACAATAGGCTGCACGTGATTGGCTAATTCCGGGATTCTCCTGTAGGCCAATCAGGTTGTGGATTCACTTCCACCTGGAGCTGGATTGGGTGGCTCCTGCGGACCAATCATACTGCTGCATTGTTCTAGGGGCAATCAGCCTGCTGCATTCTGCATCCTATTGTTGTAGGACCAGTCAGACTGCTGCATTTTGGATCCTATTCAACTCAGTACATAACAAAACCTGAGACCTTCTGCATACAAAGCATGTGTTCTACAACTTATGCTAATGCATAAAAGAAAGATTTCCTTCTGCACAGCATGACGAATGCTGCATGAAGCTGCCCTCAGGGCAGGTTACAGGGGCAGATATCTAGAGTCCCACTCAACAGAATGAGTAGAGGGGTCCCCAAATACAATAGGGCTGGTGTACTAAATTTTGAAACAAATGAATTGACACACATTGTGATGTTTTGTAAAAAAACAACAACCCATCAATCACAGTGCCTAAAATTATCTAATTCAGGAGTGGGAACCTATGGTCCCTCAGATGTTGCTGGACTACAACTCCAATTATCCCTTACTATTGGCCACATTGGCTTGGGCTTATAGGAGTTGGAGTCCAACAACGTTTGGAAGGTTGCAGGCTCCCCAGTCTTAGCCTAACTGCACCACTATGTAGCCTACTGATAGGGAAATCAACACGTCCCCTTCCTTTTACAGCTGCATCCTCAAGCACAAGCATGTATGTGTGTGTAGGTTTCTGGAAGAGAAAATTAGGAGACAGGCAGCAATTCACTACTATGGCCGTCGCTAGGCATGCCACAAGACACCTGAGTTTGCTTTGGAGTCATTTAATTCGTGTCAGCTTAGCTATGCTTCGCTTGATTCCTCACCTGGGGTGGAGGCAGGATGTGGACAAATGCCATGATTCACCCCCCCCCTTCTCCCCAGTAACCAAACAATCATTTTAAAAACGTTCAGTAGTAAGTATGTGCTGAAATATTGCTGCACTCATTTGCCCAGGAGGGAGGTGGGGAGACAGATGAGGAAGAAGCCCTCTGTATTAGGAAACGTGCTTGCCAAACCAGGAAATAACGTTTCCTGTTTATGTGAAAAACATACAGACGGTATCACTGATTCTCTTCTACCTGCAAAAGCTGCAAAGCCCACCACAGCTTCTCTTTCCTGCTAATCTGAAGGAAAATCTATTGCCTTGTGCCTTTGCCATGTATGGAGATTTTTGTTCATTGGGAAGGCGGGGTATTCTTACAACAACCTCTGCTACTTGAGATGTGGCAGGAGACTTTAGGTAAAGGACCTCTGGAAGGTTAAGTCCAGTCAAAGGTGACTATGGGGCTGCAGTGTTCATCTCGCTTTCACGCCAAGGGAGCTGGCGTTTGTCCAAAGACAGCTTTTTGGGTCATGTGGCCAGCATGACTAAACCACTTCTGGCACAACAGAACAGTGTGACGGAAACCAGGAATGCATGGAAACGCCATTTACCTTCCAGCCAGAGCGGTACCTATTTATTTACTTGCACTTTGACATGCTTTCGAACTGCTAGGTTGGCAGGAGTTGGGACTGAGCAATGGGAGCTCACCTCATCGCAGGAATTCGAACCGCCGACCTTCTGATTGGCAAGCCGAAGAGGCTCAGTGGTTTAGACCACAGCACCACTTGTGTTCCAGCAGACTCTACAATCTATGGAACTCCCTTCTCAAGGAGGCGAGGTTACCTACTTTCCTCCAAGCTTTTATCAGCCCATGGAATTTAAAAAGGTGGCCCTATTTCAGAAAGCACCTGCTTAACAAAGAACATTACTACTGTACTGGAGATTTGAACAGTTCCAGACTCACATTTTTGTCATATTAGATTTATTGATCATAACTTGCCTTATTTTAAAGGTTAATTGTTTCTACTGTTGTTTTAAGCATTTTATCGTGACCCACCTGGAAAGCTTGGCTGAGAATGGGCCTACCAACCAAACGGTGGGGGTGTTATGTGTGAGGGAGCTCAGGACAAGATATTATTGGTGGGCTGTATGTATGCCATACTGCTCTGGCTCCTCTACCGTGGTGGCTGACAATGTCTGCCTGGGCATGGCATCAGCACTCTCCCTCTTTCCTGTCACTCTGCTCTGCAATTCCTCTGAGCACGTCAAGTAATGTTTTCTCTGAAGTAGCATGGGGAAAATTTTGATTCAGTTGGCATTTATTATTACAGTGGTACCTTGGGTTAAGTACTGTACTTAATTTGTTCTGGAGGTCCGTTCTTAACCTGAAGCACCACTTTAGCTAATGGGGCCTCCTGCTGCGCCGCTGGAGCACGATTTCTGTTCTCATCCTGAAGCAAAGTTCTTAACCCACTGGAGCATGATTTCTGTTCTTACCCTGAAGCAAAGTTCTTAACCCGAGGTACTGTTTCTGGGTTAGCGGAGTCTGTAACCTGAAGCGAATGTAACCTGAATCGTATGTAACCCGAGGTACCACTGTATGTCTTCTTCTTCACCACCCCACATTTATATTCCACCTTTCATCCCAAGGAGCTCAAGGTGGTATATGTAGTTCTCTCCTCATCATTCAATTCTCACAACAACCTTGTGAGGTAGGCCAAGCTGAGAGTGAGTGACTGGCCAAAGTCACGCAGTGAGCTTCATAGCCAAATGGTGATTTGAACCCTGGTCTCCCAAGTCCTAGGCCCACACTTGAACCATTACACCGCATGTGAACCAAAACCCAGCCATAGTTCAAAACTTGCACTTCTCTTAATTTTGCAATGTAGTTCTCCAGTCATGTAATATGCACAAATGTGGATGTTTGAGGGTGAAGTCTGCATATATGGATGAAAGTAACATGCAGAAATGTGTTAAAACAGGAAAACTGCTTTTGTAAACATGTATATATGAGGCAAAAATGGTTCTTATTATAAACATTAAAAATTGTGCGTCGTGCAAAGTTGCAGCAATATACCTGCTACTGGAGAACAGTTTTCTTAAAAAGATAAAGAAAGAAGATGCATGCCTATCCTTAGCAGAAGGCCCACATTTTCATGGGAACACTCTTTCAGGCTTTTATAGACTCCTAGAAATTCTGCAAGAACCAAAATGTCTGTTTACAATCTGTGAAGGTAATGAAATTTGCTGTTGTTGACTGATTGAATTCATATACCACCCTACACCCTGAGGACTCGATGATGGTGATGATGATTACGATTTCTATACCACTCTTCATTTGAAGCTCACATGGTGGTTTACAATATTACTACTACTACTACTACTACTACTACTACTACCTGTCCTTCACCAGGCAGGGCCTTAAGTCAAATTCTTTGCTACTTGAGTTGTTCTTGGGAAGAAACAAGAGATTGCTATTTTTTAGGCTGATTGGGAAAAGGGCAGCCTTATAGAAGTATTCCTCTTTTCTCCCCTCAACTGCCCCAATTAAATCGGGACATCCCATTTCCGGGCACTGTGAACTTGCACGGGATACATGACTTGCCTCAGGAGATCAACCGGCAACATGCGCATCCAAGTTTGGGGCATCAGCACATTGAAATATGAAGTCCTTCAGCAGGGAGGGTAAGCAGACCGAGGCCCACACTCTGTTGTGGCTGGATCTGCCTCCCCATTGTTGCACAAGACCCAGGGTGGCTGGGAGGCAGTCACAACGCTTGAGAGTGGTTTTATATCGAAAACACAGTAAACTTGAGGGGAACAGAAAATAACTGAGAAGATAGGGCTGAAACATGAAAGATATTAAAATGAAGGTGGTTTGCATTTTGGAAAACAACTGTTGGGTGCTTTAAGTGTACAAGTGAATCGGCACAATATATAGGGATGTTCTGCCTTGATTACCTAATTAAATTCTCTCCAAGACTGCCTAATAAATATGCAGTCAAAAGGCTTCTTCAATCAGCAACTAGTTCCTGTATTGCATTAAAAGTCAGAGAAGATAAACAGATTCTGGCAACATCACCTTGTTTGCTGCATATGAGTGAAGCTAGGATGATGAGCAAAGATAATAATACGCCTTTCTTGACTGTTGCCACCTCCTGAATTTCTACATTTTGAATGTTTCACATACCCTGACTAACTGCAGACCAATAATGCTTCTTCTTTCTGTGGCTCCACCATTTTGTTCTGCTGTGCCACAAATATCAGCGCTCTTCTTCACAGTCCAGTTCCTAGAATCCTAGAGCTGGAAGGGATCTTCTTGACCATCTAGTCCAACCCTCCTGCTCAAGGGATTGCCACCCAGCCTGGGCTTCAATAGCTCCAGAAAAGAAGAGTCCACCAGTTTGTAAAGAAGCTTGTCACCCTGTCAGGTTTGTCCCAGGAAGTTTCTTCCAAGGCAAAATCTGCTTCCCTGCCATTTCCACTCATTGGCTTTGAACCTGCCCTCTGGAACAACCAAGAACAAGTCTTCATCTTCTGAATGACAGGCCTTAAGATATTTAAATATGCTGCCAATTGTCTCTTCTCCAGGTAACACACACAAGTATTTGAAATCCAATGCAGCTGAATGTTGGAAGATTTAGGACAGACAAAAGGAAGTACTTCTTCACATGGTTAGACTCTGGAACTAACTCGCAGATGAAGCATAATGGCCGCTAACTTGGATGGCTTTAAAAGAGGACTGCAGTAGCGGCCCGTGTTTTGTTAGCCCATAAGTGGTAAAGGAGCGAGGTTCCAACTAAAGAAGAATGGCAACTTAAGCTGGCGGAATATGTGCAGCTTACAGTGGAACTTTGTGTTACAGATGGGATCCATTCCGTAGGCCTGTCCGTAACACGGAACTGACGCAAGCTGAAGCGCCATGTCTGCGCATGCGCAGGATGTGATTTAGTGCTTCTGCGCATGTGCAAGTGACGAAACCCAGAAGTAACCTGTTCCGGTACTTCCAGGTTGCCGTGGGACGCAACACGAAAATACGTAACCTGAAGCGGACGCAACGTGAGGTGTGACTGTATAGAAGAAGAGAAGAAGAAGGTACGTTTAGAGAAGATTGGAAAATGTTTATTGAATATATGGGGGGAATTGTGTACACTTGTAAACGTTGGCAGCATTAAGATAAATTCAACAGTGTAAACAAGTTTTGATGGATGTAATAATGTAATACTGAACGGTTTAGTTTATGTAAAGTATGCAAGGGACTTATGATATGCAAAATGAACCATGGAAAGAGAAGAAGGGAAATCATTGATATTTTAAGGATGTTTAAATGAGTATTCTAAATTGTAAAGCAGAAAATTTAATAAAAATTATAAAAAATAAATAAATAAAAGAGGACTGGGCAAATTCTGGAGGGAAAATGTCTACTAGCTATGGAAATTTTCACCCCCTCCCATTGCAAGAATCTCCTGATATGATGTTTTCAGAAAGGAGGGGGCGGAAAGTGCTCTTCGCTTCCTCCACTCCACTCTGTGTGGAGTCTGAGTGTTATCTATGTAGAGATTAGATGGCTGAGTGAGAGCTGTAACACTCATGCAAGCCAGTAGCTCTTTAGTTTTAGTTTGCAGTAGCTATTAGAAATAAAAGAAGTTATGCTTCACAGCTTTCTTCCGTGTTGTTCATACTCTGCTGAGTTTGGTGCTCACAATGGACAGTTGTGGGTCCGGTGCACTTAGACCTGATTTCCAGGAGTGAAAGGTCTCTGGAAGGGCTCCAGTTGCCTAGCCCAGTCGGGGCAGAACCAGTTGTTGAGCCCAGTCATTGGCATCGGCTCAAAGGCGTACTGACAGATGGATTTAGGGGAGCACAACTCATCCAATTGCACTGGGCATGGAGCTTCAGGTGTGGTGCAGGATGGAAGGCAAGAGGCAGGGGCTCACAAAATTTTGGCGTCGCACAATGCACCACTGAAATTTGAGAACCCAAAGTTTGCCACTGTGCTCTGGCTCCATGTCAGAGGTGGCAATGCTCCTGAATGCCAGTTGCTGGAAGCCATAGGCAGAGTGCTCTTGTACTTAAATCTTACTTATGGGCTTCCCACAGGCATCTGACTGGCCACTGTGAGAACAGGATGCTGGACTAGATGGGCCATCGGCTTGATCCAGCAGAGCACTTCTTATGTTCTTACTTTGCTTTAACAAATTGTAGATTGTTGTTGTTGTTTAGTCGTTTAGTCGTGTCCGACTCTTCGTGACCCCATGGACCAGAGCACGCCAGGCCCTCCTGTCTTCCACTGCCTCTTGCAGTTTGGTCAGACTCATGTTTGTAGCTTCGAGAACACTGTCCAACCATCTCGTCCTCTGTCGTCCCCTTCTCCTTGTGGCCTCCATCTTTCCCAACATCAGGGTCTTTCCCAGGGAGTCTTCTCTTCTCATGAGGTGGCCAAAGTTTTGGAGCCTCAGCTTCAGAACCTGTCCTTCCAGGGAGCACTCAGGGCTGATTTCCTTCAGAATCAATAGGTTTGATCTTCTTGCAGTCCATGGGACTCTCAAGAGTCTCCTCCAGCACCAGAATTCAAAAGCATCAATTCTTCGTCGATCAGTCTTCTCTATGGTCCAGCCCTCACTTCCATACATCACTACTGAGAAAACCATGGCTTTAACTACCGGTATATGGACCTTTGTTGGCAATGTGATGTCTCTGCTTTTTAAGATGCTGTCTAGGTTTGTCATCACCTTTCTCCCAAGAAGCAAACATCTTTTAATTTTGTGACTGCTGTCACCATCTGCAGTGAGCATGGAGCCCAAGAAAGTAAAATCTCTAAATTGTAGATTTGTTGTTTCCTAATTCTTTTATCCTAATCAGACTTCAAGCCCTGCACAGGATCAAGTAAACAATGGTGACCTGCAATTTCTTCAGAATTTTTATATGAGGACTTGATTATTATTTTTTAAAGACACCTCCTTATTACTCTGATATGACCTGTCACAAGGACTGCATTTTAGATCTTAATAAATCTCTGGCTCAACAGCAAGTAAGAATGTTGAATGCTAGTTAACTTCTGATTGAGATTGTGTCAAATCCCTGCAATCTTATGTCAGTTCCTAAACCTCAAACCACTTATTACCTAAATGATAATAGCCTGCACTTTGTTAGAAGGCAAGTGAGGGGCTGTTACAATCCTTGAGGCCTGTGGAGACTATTGTACATCGTGAAACAAATCTGAAATGCTCTTGCAAATGATACAGTGAGCCCCTTTGGACTATTGTGTTTTGCTGCCTTTCATAAAGGAAAGAGTGAGGTGGGTGAATGTATGGCAAAATTCATATCATGGTTTATTAAGCTAAAATATTATTGTCTCAACAATAGGGTCCGATTCAAAGTGCTTATTTTGACCTATAAAATCTGAAATGGCTCAGGACCACAATACCAAAAGGGCTGCCTCTCTCCATATGAACCTACCCAGACCCTGAGATCATCCTCTGAGGCCCATTTTTGTGTGCCTCCTCCATGAGAAGTCCAGAACAAGGGAACATGAGAATGCAACTTTTCCGCAGTGGATTCTCCCCAGAGAGGCTCACCTGGTGCCTTTATTATGCAACTTTTATTATGTATTTTCCTGTTTTTATGTTGTGAACTACCCTGAGATCTACAGATGAAGGGCGATATAAAAATTTAATTTTTTAAAAAAGTCATTAGGTAGATGACAACGTATCTTATGGATAATGAGTGTCAATAATTCATATACATTCATGTATAAAAGCCTGTCTACAGCATTTCGTCTTAGCTTGCTCTAAAACAGGGGGTGGCAACCTAAAGCCCATGGGCCACTAGCGGCCTATGGGGGTTGTTTAACCAGCCCATCGACCCCCGCCACCCACTTAGGGACCCCCACCACCCCCTTGGTTGGCTCCCATGCACCACACTAAACTGGTGTGGAGCAGAACAGGGACTGCCTTCCGCGATGCTGGCTGGCATCCCATTGGCTGCAGGAAGCTCCTGCAGCCAATGGGAAGCTGCACACGCCTCCTCTGCGCCAGAAGGAGTGTCGGAAATAGCATTTGCATGTGCGTGCATGTGCATGTGCACTCTGGCCCACCGCAGCATCTGCAGGACTGTGAACCGGCCCAAGCCACAAAAACTTTGCTGACCCCTGCTCTAGAATATTGGTTTACAGCTAGTGAGTTGGGCCCATGCCCCTGATCTATGATGGGTCACAACAACAGAACTACTGCCATACAAATCTATGGTAAAAATTAATAAGAAATGGGTCCCCAAATGCATGTTTGAGTTAAACATGAGTCCCAGGTCTCAAAAAGATTGAAAATGACTTCTCTAGAAGAACCAACAAACGTAACACAGAATGGAGTACTATAGACAATTACCTGGGGTAAGGAGATTAGATCATGCTTTGCTTACCATGATTGAGGTTGCCAGGCTCAGGGAACACATCTATCCCCCATTCCAATGTTGTCTGTTATGGGATGAGCCATAGCTTAGTGGTAGATCACCTACTTTGCATGCAGAGCTGCTCAGCTTCAGTCCCCAGGATGTCTGGAAAGGACAGGGAATGACCCTTGCCTGAAACCCCGAAGAGCTGCTGTGTTGTAGACAACAATGAGACAGATGGATCAATGACCTGATTCAATGTGATCTTACCCACTGAGCCAGCAAGGTCATCCATCCCTGTCCTTGAGCTTCCTTATTTGGGAGGTATATGTGCAACTTGGAAGGGAGATCCATTTGCTAGCAGAAAATTGTCGAGTTTTTAGAGAGTTTTTGTTGTGGCTGTAATTCTGCTCCACTCTTGAGACTCCACAGGGGCAGATCAACCTGACCCTCAGGAATTCACATTTGATTCTCATGGAGCTGTGAAAGAGCAGAACAGTCTGTCTTTTTCTTGTTGGTTTTACAATCCCAACCCTAGTGTACAGCCAGGACTAATTTACATCTTAGTTACTGTTGGTTGATGACAGAGAGAGCAATGATGTTTCACAATGAAACCAAAGTATGAGTCATACTCATAAATCGGGGAGGGGGGCTGACCTATGACCTCTGTTCTCTAAATTATTATTTCAGAGACCCACTTATTAAACAAGTATATTTATAATAAATGAAACTTGTATGGCTAAGACATTAAAGTCATTTCCATTAACCACTGTAAGGATGCATCAAATAATCCATATGAGATGATGCCTCAGTTGAAAGCTATTGACAAGCCACATGGTCGTTAGTCTTTTTGATATTTAACTTAAGGTTCAATTAAACTATACAACAACTTCTTCTTCTTCTTCTTCTTCTTCTTCTTCTTCTTCTTCTTCTTCTTCTTCTTCTTCTTCTTCTTCTTCTTCCTTCTCAGTTTTCAAAATTATGGCACAAAAGCATTAATGGAAGAACATGAAACATTATAGATGACCATACAGCAAGCAGTAGCACTGATGTCAATATCACCAAGATTTAGTCATGTACATCCACATACCGTATTTTCGCATCAGACTACAAGACGCACCTAGTTTTTGGAGGAGGAAAACAAGAAAAAAATATTCTGAATCTCAGAAGCCAGAACAGCAAGAGGGATCGCTGCACAGTGAAAGCAGCAATCCCTCTTGCTGTTCTGGCTTCTGGGATAGCTGCACAGCCTGCATTCGCTCCATAAGACGCACACATGTTTCCCCTCACTTTTTAGCAGGGAAAAAGTGAGTCTTATAGAGCAAAAAATACGGTATGTGAATGTGGGGGTGCTTGAGAAATTAGATATTTGCAAGTTCCAGTGCAGACTGTCCTGATTTGCAACTAATCTGTACTTGATGTTGAGATCTGGAACACAGCAACCCAACAGATTTCGCATCTTTCCAAACTGCATTGAAATGTATATTCCAATATGGCTTCCCATCAGCACGAGGTTGTCAACTGTGAGAAAAGGATGCTAAATGAGATGGGCCATTGCTTTTATTCGGCAGATTTGCCTTATGTTGTGCATTTAGAAATGTGCTTAGAAATACAAATGTATAGAGAAAACACATTATTAATAAATACCATATTTAATTGCAAATTTTGTTATTATAAAGATGTAGATTAATTCAGAAATACGACCTGCAGACTTATGAGTGACAACATACAGTAGCTAAGTGGCATAGTATGGAAACAGACTGATCTGTTTAGCTGCATCAATTTTTCACAGTTTGCCAACATGATGCCCCAGGTGTCATTTGAAATGGTTTTTCTTTAAGGTGGAGGGCAAGATTTGCAACATGATTCAATGTGCTGAGTTTGCATTTATTTATATTGATTTATTGAACATTTAATTGCAAAAGAGCAGTAGATTTAAAGAGGTTTTTTCCCCTGGTTAATCCATTATATTTCATTAAACAGAAATAGCACTGGTGCTCCCAATGAATAATCAATCTGGGTGGAAATGGGGCAGTGGAGGGGGAGAGATATTGCCCTTCTTTGCCCTTCCTAAAAGGGGCTCTTGCATGGTGTCCCAGGTTAGTTCACAAAGTCAATGCAACATAAAAAATATATATATTCAGTCCAACTGTAGTGCTACAGATTTAGCAGCATTCTTGGGAGAAGAGACCAAAAGGATCAAACATGAAGGACGTTTTCATTTCTATTCACAGAGTGCACTGATAAGCCACAGTCAAATTTAATCAAAACTCAAGGATCTCCGTTAACTAAATGGATTTCTATTGCCTCTTGTGTCATAAAACAATTACTGAGCTGAAATTATTTTGGACAGCAAACAATAGGGGCATTTGCATACTTTGTGAAAGATCAGCAGCAGCTTGGCTCATTATTTTATCAACTTTTCCCCTATGAGACCAATGTCATTAACAAATGAGAGCACTCATAATTCAGCCACACAAATATGTGCTTAATTAGGGTGTATTCACTTGGGGAAGCTTCCTGGCTCATGATTCAGGAGAGAACTGGATATGCCAGAAGCCACCTTAATCCGGGTGATAGGGGTGGTGCAATGTGGCAGCCTTACATTGGTGCAAATACAACTGTTTGTTGTGTTGACAGGAAAGACATTCATGATCGCTGATACTGAAAGATGATGTACTGTATGAACTGGGACACAGCCCTTTAAGTCTGAAAAATTGTCTCATGTGCAAAAAGCTGTCGTGTGTGGCCCTATGGAACGTCTCACCAGCAAAGGTTGTTTGGTTAGCAGGAATGTGAGACAGGGACTTTTCTGTGACAGCACCCTGGTTGTGGAATTGCCTCCCAAATGCCAGGCGGTGCAAACATTCCAACTAGCTTTGAATGGCTTTTAATACACATCAGAAGCCTTTTAACTCTGTCCTTTATGAGTTTAAAGTTTTCATTTTAACATTTGTTATATGATTGTGGTGTTTTTTACAATTGCACAAACCATTTTGGGGGCACTTTATTACAGAGGTTTTCAACCTTTTTGAGTCCATGGCTCCCTTAACCAAATACTTTCTTTCTGTGGCACTCTTGTGGGGCTCAGGAGCTCAGTTATGTCACCCTTTGCCTGAGGAGCTGGCAGCCTCTCAGCCATTTTTGAACACCCTCCCTTTGTGGAGTGTTCCCTCAGCCCCCTCTCCCCTCTCCTTGGGAGTTCTCCTGGCAGCTGCTGCTGCCACCCCTGGTCTCTGAGCTGCCCCCCGGCCAGCCCCAGAGGAACCATTTGTGGAGCTTGTAGTCAGGGCTGCTGCAACAAACAGCTGTGCAAGCCTTTGGGAGGTAGAGATGTGAGAGGGCATCAGAGGAGGGAGGGAAGGAAAGAGGGGCGCAGGCCTGTGTTGTCTGCGGCAACCAATACCATCATTCAAGGCACCCCAGGGTGACCCAGCACACTGGTTGGAAACCACTGCTCTATTAGATCTAAAAAAGCAGTATTTTTTCTGTAAATCTCTAATCATCAACAACACCATCAACACCATCATACTGAGTTCAGCACATGCCATTGGCAGAACCCTCATTGCCTAAGGGTTCTGGCTGAAGGTCAGCATGGAGCGATAGAACTTGTATTCAGACCATTTGTCCATTCACCTCCGTATTGTTCACAATGATGGGCAACTGCTCTCCAGAGGACATTCTGAGCCTTACCTGGAGATTGAACCTGGGCTCTTCCACATGCAATGCAGATGCTCTACCACTGAGCAATGACTGTTCCCTGGAAGAAGAACCTGTTGCTGCCATAAGCGCTGGGGTCAAGTCTCACCCAGACTGAGAACCTTAGGTCTCCTTGGAGGAGAATCATGGAAAGCACAACACCTCCACCAGCATATCTCCACACTGACAGTGACCTTGAAGAGCCATTGGTTGTGGAGACCCCTGCTCCAGGACTGGAGGGCACTAAAACAACTACATGGGTTCCTGGCTGGTTCTCTGACTTCTCCCATCTCCTTCAGGGCCACAGGAGGAGAGAAGGGAACAAGCCAGGTAAGAACTTCAGGGTCACTGTTGAAATGCCTGCTGATCTGCACTTGGGAGAAAGGGAAAGTAGATGGAAGCACCTGTATAGATCGGAATCTGGCTAAGAGCTAGGGAGGGATGGAGTCTCTAGTTTTAGCTGCTACACTGCTGAAATGACAGTTTTAGCCCAGAAGGGCAGTTTTAGTCTGAACTGGAGAAATGGGCGACAAGTTCCAAGTGTGGTGTGGATGTGTCTTTACTCTGAAGATCATGTCAGGTGAATGAGCTTTGTCAGATGTCTCAGATGTCGGGTCAAAGTTCCAGGCAGAACATTGGTTTCGTTCCTCAGTGCCTCGCTGTCATCATCTCATGTTAAAGGGAGCAAAATGCCGTTATCCTCTGCCCTCTAATCATGTCCTATTAAATTTTGCTCATGGACATTAATTACTGAAAAGTGAACTGTAATGTAGCGCTGGAGGGAAGTGGTTTGAAGAAGCTGATAATTAAAAGAAATTGACACACCGCACTAGTTTGTGCCTTCCGGAGATTCAATAGAGCTTTATCAAAATAACTTTACAAACTGTTTCATTTGATAGAGATGGCCTGCTTATCCTTTAAGGCAGAAAAGTGTGGGGAGGGACAGAAAACAGGAAATATGAGAGTGAGAACTATTTTGGAAATGTCTAAAAATGATGGGTCCCTATTCTTTAGCTCAGGAAGGAGTGGAATTTTCCTCTAAACAAGAAATTGGGGGGTGGAGTGGTCTATGGGCTTTCTACATTTTGTTAGATTTCCAAGCCAGGATTTGTTCATGCTATTTTGCTCTTTGGTTTGGTGTAGTGATATTGGCAGGGCCAAGATGGGGAAGCACCTTTGGCTTCTGCGTTGAAACACCCAGTGTGTGGCTAAGCTGTCATATTTTGCAATACCTGCAGCTTCCAAGCTCAATCATCTTCATTATCATCATAATCTCCACCATCATAATAAACTGTATCCATAGCTAGTCCTACTCAGAGCAAACTCATCAACGCTAATAGACACAACTAACTTAGGTTCATCAGTGTCAGTGGATCTATTCTGAGTAGAACTTAGCTGGATAGGACCCAACAACAACAATTCTAATGATTATTACAATGTATTTGTTGTTTGCCACATAAGGAGCAACATACAAAATGTTAATATCATAAAGCATAACGTAAAATCATAAAAAGAACTCTGAATTACAATAAAAGCCATAGAATATGAACTGGATTGTTTTATGTGTGCATAATATTGATTTGTTCATTGACCTATTGCTATTTTTCCTGCTCATTTACACTTTTGATATGCTTTCAGTGAACTGTGAATTGTTGAACTTTCAATTTTATATTGCAGTGGTGTGCGTGTTGACTATTGTATTTATATTGCATTTCAGGTGTCTGGTTTTTGTGCACTGCTTTGAGCACAATGTTTTTGTGGGAAATGTGTTATTGAAATACACAGGCTATCAGTGCAATCCTAAACACGTCTACTCAGAAGGAAGTCCAATGGGGCTTGTGCCTGTTAGGATATTTCCGTTCCACCTTCAAAAGGGAGCAGGATATTTTGTGTCACAGCCTGCGTATTTCCTGTTCACAGGATGTTTCTGTTGTGTCTATGCTTTCGTTTTCTCTCTGTGCCTGAGACATCGAAGCAGGCAGTCATGTTTTTTTTCTTTGTTCTGACCAACGCTGAATAAACTTGTAAATACAGTGGTGCCTCGCAAGACGAAATTAATTCGTTCCACAAGTCTTTTCATCTTGCGAGTTTTTCGTCTTGCGAAGCACGGTTTCCCATAGGAATGCATTAAAAATCAATTAATGCGTTCCTATGGAAACCGCCTTCAGACCAGGTCTGGGGACAGTCTGTCCCCCGACCTCTTCTGAAGGCCGGCGGGGGGCGAAAGTCTTTGCTCCCCCCTGCCTGCCTTCCCGGGAGAGCGGAAAACGCAACGCTGGCTTCCCGCTCTCCCGGGAAGGCAGGCGGGGGGGGGAGACAAAGACTTTTGTCCCCCGCCCGCCTTCAGAAGAGGTCCAGGACCTCTTCCGAAGGCGGGCGGGGGGCAAAAGTCTTTGTCCCCCCCCCCTGCCTGCCTTCCCGGGGGCTTTTAAATCGCCCCGGGACTGTCCGGGGCAATTTAAAAGCCCCCGGACGGCTTTTGAAGGCAGGCGGGGGGGGGGAGCAAAGACTTTTGTCCCCCGCCCGCCTTCAGAAGAAGTCCAGGACCTCTTCCGAAGGCGGGCGGGGGGCAAAAGTCTTTGTCCCCCCTGCCTGCCTAACCGGTGGCTTTTAAATCGCCCCGGGACTGTCCGGGGCGATTTAAAAGCCCCCGGACGGCTTTTGAAGGCAGGCAGGAAGCGCTTCCCTGCTATCCCGGACCGCTTTTAAAATGCTGGCGGTGGGGAGCAAAACCTTTCACCCCCGCCGGCCTTCCTGGACCTCTTCTGAAGTCCGGAGGGGGAGGAAAGGCTTTGCTCCCCACCGCCAGCATTTAAAAGAGGTCCCCGGAGATTTCCCTATCGGCTTTCATCTTGCGAAGCAAGCCCATAGGGAAAATCGTCTAGCGAAGTGACGCAAAAACCAAAAAACCCTTTTGTCTTGCGGGTTTTTCGTCTTGCGAGGCATTCGTCTTGCGGGGCACCACTGTATGCTCTCCTGGGTGTATCTTTGGTTGTGCGAACTCTGCTGATAAAGCGTGCACGAGCTCTGGCATGTGGAAAGCTATTTCCAAGGCTTCGTGTCGCTAATTGACTGATACTGTATCTACGGGAGGTCGATGGACCGTCGGGCAGGCAACATGGAACCATGATGGACTCTGTCTCCCTGGCAGAATCCCAACAGTGCCTAGATAAGCAGGGTTAGGACTGCAGCCTATGACTATGTGTGACTCATAAAATAGAAGCATTTTTCAGTGGGATCCCTGACCCACAGGTGTATCAGCTATCATAGTCCATGGTCCACAATATACATCAACACTGAGGAAAGCAGAGATATGATTCAGCTGTTCCCCTGCTCTCCCCATTTCACACAATGTATTAACAAGCTCTAATACAGTACACCGTGACCCGTGTACTGTATTCCGTGACCCGGAAGTGTCTTTGGACAGCGCTGGCCCCTGGCCTCTTGAGTGAGATGGGCGCACAACCCCAGATTCTGGCAAGACTGGCCCGTACGGGCAGGGGTACCTTTACCTTTACTTTAATACAGTACATCTGTAAAATGAAAAGACACAATTTGCAAGTTTATTGTGACGGTGCATGAGATAAATAACGATGGTAAAGAGTTTGATTTATAATTATTGGTTTGTGCCCTTAATGATTTGCACACTCTAAAATATGTTAATATTGTTCAATATAAAATTCAGTAATTACTGGATTTAAAAATAAAACAAGAAGCAGCAGCTCTGGAACAAAGCATTAGTGTCATCTCTTTTGGTTTCTAAATGAGCCCATGTATTCAACCATATCCAAGTTATCTTTTTTTCTTCTGTTCTGAAAATTGGAACAAAAGTTATTTATGAAAAATCTTTACTCATGGATTGATTTGCAAAAATAATGAGCAAAGAGTGAGTGTGTTGGGTGGGTGGGAATAATAATTCAAGGCAAATGGATGAAGAAAGTAGCTGAGTGTATTGAATGCATATTTTCTCTCTCTTTCTGAGTTATTTGGCCTCCTCTGTGGCACCAGAGGAAAATCCTGTGCGGTGCTAGCTCAGGCTGAGTATCAGCATTTTGGAACAGTGGCTAATCACTTGCAATTAGCACCCTATTGTTCATCCTGTACATTTTATTCAAAATTCCAGCCAATCTTGACAATCAAATCAAGAAGAAACAGAAAGTTAAGCTGCCGCTGCTTACCTCCCTTCTTTTTTCTTTTCTGTACCTGCTAATAGCTCTCAGAGCAATTTAGCAATTTGCAGAACTGAAAAGCCAACCATTTTGCAGAAATGCACAAACACAATAGACTTGCTAGAGTGTCGGCAAGCTTTCTTTTTGCTTTTTTCTATAAAGTGCCCACTGGAAGCTGTGCATATTTGCAGGCAATGTTTTCCAGATCTCCATATGTATTTTATTTTGGTTTATTGAAGATGCATCTAAAACGATATCCCCCTCTGTGACATAATAAAAAATTCATGCACCATAGGAATTGGTCAAACTACACCCAGATGTAAAAATCTTCAGCATCCTTCATTCATATCCTCCTTGCTCTTACCCCTGTCCTTTCAAATCTCTGGTCTAATCAGTCTTTTAGCAGGAAAAAAATCTATGGATAAAATAGATGGAAAGCTCTTAATTAGAGTGTTGATGGATGATACTTTAGGTAAAACACAACAGAGTCACACATAGTTAAAAATGTGGACTTCTCAGGTGTTATCTAACCTAAGCACTTACTCGTAAGAACATGAGACAATCCTGCTGGATCAGGCCCACAGCCCATCTTGTACAGGATCCTGTTCTCACAGTGGCTGACCAGATGCCTGTGGGAAGCCTGCAAGCTGAACATGAGAGCACTCTGCTCTACCTGTGATTCCCAGCACCTGATATTTAGAAACATAATGCCTCTGATAGTGAAGGTCATTTTGGACATGTTTTGTTTCATCATCATCATTATCAACATCATCATTTTTCATTTTTCATTTCATTTCTATCTTACAATACTCAAGGCGGTTTACAAGCTGACGAAACAAAAATGTACATCTTATAACAATCTAATGCAATGCAAAAATGTGATAATAAAACATAACTTTAAAAAAGGCGTCCTCCATCAAAAAAGTAACATTCAAAAATCATTAGAATACTATAAAATGATAATATCAACATATAAAAGTTAAACAGAAATCCATTCAACAGTTACAATAGTATCTAAACTATAATCAATAAAACAACAGCAAGCCACAGTACATAAAGCAATAAAATACACACTGAGAAGCAGAGGGTAGAGCAAGGCAGGTGGAAGAAGGCCTTGACTGATGGAGTCTCTCCCCTCACAGTTCTTCCTCCAGGCACAGCTTGCTTATGAGGACTCCTATGGCCAGGGGGTGGGGCAAGGCAGGTGGAAGGAGGCCTTGCCTGATGGAGTCTCTCCCCTCTTTCATATGTTGTCCTAACTACTTGACATTAAAAACGGTGCCTTATAGCTTAATGGACCAACTTCATTATCCACTGGACCTAGCAACAAGGAGTCCTAATGCAATTCACTCACTTTTGTCCTGCAGAAGGCTTGGAACTTTCAGGCAATGCAGTGAACTCAGTTTCACCATCCTCCCCGTCAGCTACTGATAAGGGATGACCAAGTCCCCAGTTTCTGCAGGGCAGAAGTTTACAGAAGGCAGGCAATAGCTCACAGGAGAAGGAAGGAAGGAAACATCTCACAAGACCGGTCCTGCCCTACCAGGAATGAACAAACAAAAAACCCACAAGGATTGGAACACAACCTTGAAGTCTGAAAAGGAACACAACTGCATATGGAATGCAGTAGGCAAGAAGAGAGGAGTAGAAGCACTTATCTTGAGGTCAGAAGGTCAGTCATTAAGGAGTCACACTCTTCAGGCAGAAGAGGTTGAGCTTAGGAGGGATGGACTGGATAGAAGCTCTCAACAAGGACTCAGAATACCTTCACCCTTCATTAGAGTAAGTGGCTCACTTGGAGCTTTCCATGGTGCTAGAATCACTAGACTGATTCGCAGGTACCTGTTAGGGACTTAGCACATATACTACCTGCCAGTTAGAAGGCTTGATGCTGCACACAGCCCAAGATTTGAGTTATGTGCAGTGATAGCACACCAGGCTCACAGTTGAAATCCTAGTTTTCTAACAAGTAAGGGAGGCTAATGCTTCCTTTTCTCTCTTTGCCTCCCTTTCCTCCCTGCACCTCAGTTCTGTAAAACTGGAAGTAGGACCACACAGATCACTTCCTTTGCATCTGAAATATTCTTTTCCATGGTCGCAACGTTATTTAAAAAAAGAGCTAGACAAATTATTTATAGCTAATAATTTATCCCTCGTGCTTGCAACCCAGCATGGTGGATGGCCTGCAGTTATGCTGAACTCAACATCAGCCACAAATTAGAAAGTCAAATAAGCTAGTTTACTTGGCTCCCTTGGTGAAAACTATATACATATTTACAGAAGAAGCTTGACACTATCAAGAGCCGTACACTAAAGGCAAGCTGTATGGTTTTCTCTCCTCTGTTTCCTTATTCTAACTAATCTATTCCCTCTTTTTCTAACAGGGGAGGCAAGACGATTTCCTAAGCCACAGACATTTTTCATTCAGCTGCTATACCTCAACAGGCTCTTCTGCCTGAAAAATACTAGGGATATCTCCACTGGAACTCACCCCATGGGTTCATGAGAATAAATTAGGGCTATTTGGTTAATGTGGAGGGACACACACACTTTGGCCCCATCTGCACTACACATTTAAAGTAGTATCATACCACTTTAAACAGTCATGACTTCCCCTCCAAAGAATCCAGCTTTTTAAGGGTGCTGACAGTTCTTCAGGAAACCCCTATTCTCCTCCCAGAGCTACAGTTCTCAGAATGGTTCAACAGTCAATCCCTCTTCCCAGGGAACTCTGGGAATTGTAGTTCTGTGGAGGGAATAGGGAGTATCCCTATTGAATTCAACAGGACTTACTCATGACTAGATATGGTTAGGATTCCTCTGTAGATCACCCTTCCTCAGATGTCAAATTCCTTCTCCGATAAAATGAAGATTAGGAAGCAAATAAGAATCTAAGAGCAAAGAAGAACTAGTTCTCTTAATGCAAAATTAATGCCATTCAAAAATCTGTGTTCTGGATTTGTTTGGTGGGGGGGAGGTCACAAAATGGACGCAGTTGGGCTTCTGTGACAACAAGCCCCCTTTGTGCATTAGATCATGATCTAATGAATCGAGCACATGATACATTATTCTGCCTGCGCACATGCCCTCGTCACTGGAGTTGTTTCCTCCTCCTACATTCCAAAGTCAAAGAATAAAGCGACAGAAATGAAAGCTCAGCCACCATTGAGTAGTTTGTTGACTTCCATGCAATGTTTGAACATCCACGAGCCACAGGGAGCATTCAGTGACTACAATACCCTGTGCCGTGCTGGAGGGTCGTTAGGTCAAAAGTGTGGCTGATGCTATCGTAAGGGATATTAGCAATGACATCATAGAGCCAGGAAGGGGGCAGAAACATATTTCTACTTTGCAATTCATGCACATGCTTCTGGTGCTTGGATTTCTTTTACATCTAGAAAAAATCTAGGGGCCAATGCAGGCTGTGAAAAGCAAGTGTAATACATTAATTACAGCAATATCTGACTTGCTATACTTTGCATCTGTGTCTGAATTAAGTCTTATTCTGCAACACGAAAGAATGAAATGCTTACTTCTTAATATCCCAGAGATGGAACATTAAAGGGTATAATCCAGATATAGGTGGAATCTACATACATATAAAAACCATTCTGCAAATGCTTTTTTAAAAAATAAAAATTAAATGCATTGAATTTTCATAAGGCTCACCATCATCATTTAATGTTACATTTTATATTGCACTTAAAACACACTTAAAACGTTTCATTTGCAGTTGTATAGCTGAGTCCTAAATTAGCGTCCCAGGATTTTAGTGGGAAAATTGAACCTACAGTATGCTAAAATCTCTGAACCTAGCAAAAGTCAACTCAATATTTTCTTTTTTGTTTGCACAGAAGTTGTGATTTTATATGGATCTCATATTTACTCAATTTAATTCTTTCATTCACCAAATTCTTATAGTACTTAACAAAATAAAAATCTGACTGATTTATTCTCCTGTACTGTACACATCCTAGATAGTTTCAGTAAAGGGCAGTCTCAATTAAAAGCTTTGAAATACCCTAATATGTGTGTGTTTTTGCTCTGCTGAGCCCCCAACCCCACCTAATTTGCTCCTTGAGAAAGCAGGGTGTATTTTTCCATGGCTGTCTCAACTGCTCAGGCATTCCACAGGCAGCCCTGTGATGAACAGCCCTACTTTCCCCAAGGGAGGACCAGGGAATATAAGGAAGCACAGTATGCTTCAGGCACACTGAAGATCTGTAGAAGCTATTTTTTTAAAAAAATGTTAAAGGACAAAGCAAACCTTCCTGAATTCATTGGGAGTGCAATCTTGCTCATTAAATGAAGAATAACTACTAAAGACCTATGTAATGTTTTCAGTGGGCAACGTAACCATCATCGTGCCTCCACAATGCCAAGCAACTACCTCCAAGGGTCCCCAAACTGTGGTCTGTAGATCACCAGTGGTCAATGAACTTCATTCAAGGGGCCCATGGTGTGCCTGTGAAGAAGACTTACAGTTTGAATTATGTGGAATTCAACCCAGCACAGTGCCTTATAATTGCTACAACAGGCAGGAAATATAATTAAGGGATTTCCCAAGACCCCCAGCAATTTTCAAATGGTCCATTGAAGGAGGGGGAGTTTGGAAATCATGGATCTAGTTCCTAGCCTTGTAGGCAGCTGGCCATGAAAGAATCCAGTTAGTGTCCATTGCTTGCATTTGCAACTTGAGGCTTATGCAAATCTGCTAGAAAGCAGTTAACATGCATTTCAGGGGAAGGTGATAGTTAGTTGTGAGGAAGCTTAATGGTTTATTTATCCAAGCAAACATGCAAATTTGCAAAGAGATGCAAGTTTATGCTATATATTTAATTTTCAGGGAGGCCAATTTGCTCAAGGTCTGCCCCCCCCCCCAGTAATTATATGAAAATAGGGATTTGTAACTACAACTGTTTTCTAACAGATCATATTGAAAGGGAGAAGCTACAAGGAGAGACTGCTCAAAAGACAGACTGGTGGGAATCCGAAAAAGCTCTATAGCATGCAAAGGACTTCTGATAACCTGAATTTTCTATTATTGTTTCCCTTGTGAACAGCTGACTCTCAGGATACAGTCAAACCTTGGTTCCCAAACACCTCTGTTTTGGAACGTTCCGGCTCCTGAACACTGAGAACCCGGAAGTAGGGGTTCCAGTTTCCGAAGGTTTTTCAGAAGCCAACTGTCCAACGCAGCTTCCGCTTGAGTGCAGGAGGCTCCTGCAGCCAATCAGAAGTTGTACCTCAGTTGCTGAACATTTTGGAAGCCGAACGGGCTTCCAGAATGGATTACATTCAGCAACCGAGGTTTGACTGTATAGCAAAAGCAGCTTTTGAAACTCTCCTTTGTTTCAAAAGCAGATTGCTATGTGGCAAAGAATGATGGTTGCCAGAGAAAAAACAAGCCCCCTGCCTTTGGGCTCACAGAAGTGATCTCATGCTCCCTTGGATCCTGGCCACTATTAATTTGCTACAGATTCAGATCTTCTAAGACTTCTTCTGTTCTCTGCTGAATTTTAGTGGAGCAAGCCTTTGTTTGTCAAGTCCATGAAGTCCTTGTTCTTTGCCTTGCCTATTTTTTTCTTTTCTTTTTTCACTAATTTTTATGCTTTCTCATTATGTAGTATTTGATGAAGAGGAAGGATTGTGAAGCACACATTTCAATATTCCTCTGCACATTGTTCCTACTGAAAGGCTATTCCTTTGAAACATTATAAATATAAAACTGAGGAGGCTGTACACTGTTCTAAGTCTCCGCAGATTACGTTGTGGACATCTGCACATTAAGCCTTCACAACTTGTCGCTGCACTAGGAATGGATACTGATCTAATCCTCTGAAAACAAAGACCCTTTTTAGTGTCAGAGGGAAAAAATATTTGTGTGAAAAATGTATTGATGCCAACCTTAGCTGGTATGGGGAGGTATCAACCAAGATGGGTTTAGAATTCTAGAATGTAACCAAAACCCAAACACTTGGCTATCATAGGACTTATCCACACTTATCTGTTCCCTCACTCTTTCCAGACACAAATCTGCGGTTGTACTGTTCCTCCTTACAGTGTTCAGAATGGAAATGGTCAAGCACTGGAAAACCACAAATAGCCCTCCAGTTCAAGTTGGTTTGCTAGAATATGACAAATAGTTCTAGCAGAAAAACACACTCACTCACTCATAAGTTCATCAGATCTGGTTTACATGAGATGTCATTGGACAGGAGCACTTCCTAGGAATGTGGCCCCCATTTTTCTCTGCAGAGATCCTATATCTAAAAGAAAATACCTCATCCTTCTTCCACACTGCCTTCTGGAATGTGGGGTTTTCTTGATCTTGGATGATAACACATCAAACTCAAGATGGGAAGTTTCTTTTTGAAGAGCTTAATTTACTGTTGATCTCTTATGCTTACATAGAATCTCTCTAGAGTGGTGGACTCATAATCTGGTGAGGCGGGTTCGATTTCCAGCTCCCTCTTATGCAGCTGCTGGGTGACCTTGGGCTAGTCACACTTCTTTGAAGTCTCTCAGCCTCACTCACCTCACAGAGTGGGGGAGGAAGGGAAAGGAGAATGTTAGCTGTTTTGAGACTCCTTTGGGTAGTGATAAAGCGGGATATCAAATCCAAAATCGAAAATCCAAACTCTCTCTCTCTCTCTCTCTCTCTCTCTCTCTCTCTCTCTCACTCACACACACACACACACACACACACACACACACACTTCAAAGCAAAACAAAAACTAAGACATTTGGTATTTGCCATACAGTAGAAGACCCTCTGTCTCCCACACATAAAAGAACCTCTGCTGAGAACAGCAAAAGGGTACACATTCCAATGGGATCAGAGGCTCCTCCAATTAACCTGGTTTCAAAGCACAAAGGGCTTTAAAGGTGATCACTATCACTTTGAACTCAGTTCAGAAACAAATTGGCAGGGAGTGTAGAAGAAGAAGAAGAGTTTGGATTTGATATCCCGCCTTTCACTCCCTTTAAGGAGTCTCAAAGCGGCTAACATTCTCCTTTCCCTTCCTCCCCCACAACAAACACTCTGTGAGGTGAGTGGGGCTGAGAGACTTCACAGAAGTGTGACTGGCCCAAGGTCACCCAGCAGCTGCATGTGGAGGAGCGGAGACGCGAACCCGGTTCCCCAGATAAGAGACTACCGCTCTTAACCACTACACCACACTGGTGTAAATGTTTCAATGTGTGTGCAGGCATGTTCCCAATATGCAACTCCAGTTTCATTATCTAAGCTGCCCCATTCTGGATCCATTTGTGTTTGTGGACACTTTCAGCAGGAAGGCCCAAGCATGCTGCAGTCATCCAGTGTGATGTAACCAAGATATGTGTTACCAATGCTAGGACTGCAGTGTCTAACCATGGGTATCGCTGCATCAACCTCAATTGAGAAAAGGCGCCCCTGGCCACTATTGTCACCTGAGCATCCAGGGATGGGGCAGGACCAGAACTACTCCCTAGTTAGTGACAATTGAGTGATGCTGATAAAATACCCCATGCAGGTAGCTGTGAGGTTGACTGGCATCCCTCAAGTTTAGTTCAAAGAAACAAAAGAAACAGGCTTAGAAATCTGTGTAGCTCAGTATTGTCTACATCAGGGGTCAGCAAACTTTTTCAGCAGAGAGCTGGTCCACTGTCCCTCAGACCTTGTGGGGGGGCTGGACTATATTTTGGAAAGAAAAAAAAGAACAAATTCCTTTGCCCCACAAATAACCCAGAGATGCATTTAAAATAAAAGCACACATTCTACTCGTGTAAAAACACGCTGATTCCCAGACAGTCCGTGGGCCGGATTGAGAAGGCAATTGGGCCGGATCCGGCCCCCAGGCCTTAGTTTGCCTACCCATGGTCTACACTGAATTACAGTTGTTTTCCAGGGTCTCAGGAAAGAGTATTCCCCAGCCCTGCTTGGAGAAACAAGGCATTGAACCTGCAACCTTCTGCATACAAAGCAGATGCTCACTCAGTGAGCCAATACTCCTCACACTTTTTCATATTAAGCAAGAGACAGGCAAAACAGATTCTCCATTTGATGAGCACAATGATATGTAAGAGCAAGCCTTGTGACTTTCCACTCATGTTCAGGAAAACAGAACTTGCACTAAGGGCATTGAAGGCCTGTTAATAACCTGTTGTTTCCTCACTGAGAAAAGAATGAATTCTTGATGGAATCGGGATAGTAGAGTACTTGCCTTTAGAAAGGGACCTATTTTAGAATATTGAGAAAATGGATTAACGTGGAAAGGTAGAGTTGGGAGTCCAACTCCCTGCAGTGCTGGAATCTAAACACCCCCCACCCAATTTTAAACCACACCAGACCCTGCTTAGCTTTGCAAGGGAAAAAGAAATCTTTGGTTTCTGACTGCACTTAGGACTCATTTGACGGTGAGTTGTGTGTTTTCATTCTTCCCACTGAAAGGTCAAGGAGAATTAACAGGGACACGTTTCTCCTGTCTCTCTCCCAACAGAGGTCATCATACAGGGTGACCCAAGCAGTTTTTGTGCCAAAACCGAGCCTAAAACCCAATTGAAACAGATCTATCATCATTTTATTAAGCTGCCTTTTACATATATAGTTATTTACAGACATATAATAAAAACAGCTAAAATAGGTTTTAAAAGGTTTAAAAACAGTACCAAAACAGTACCAGAAAACACAGATAGTATGCACCTGCCATTTCTCTATTTTTTAAAAATAATAATAATTTGTATTAAGTTTTCAATTTTACATTTCCAAATAAACATTTTACAAACTTTAAAATATCCAGTGACTTCCCTTCTTCTCTTTTCATGGTTCATTTTACATATCATACATCCCTGCATATTTTACTATAAGCATTCAAATCAGTTTTCCACTTTTACATCCATCAAGAATTATTTACTCTGCTGAATTTATTTTAGTGCTGCCAGCGTTTTCAGCTGTATACAGTTATTTTCCATATATTCAATAAATGTTTTCCACTCTTCTTTAAATGTATGTTCTTCTTGCTTTCATATTCTATGTGTTAAAGCTGCAAGTTTTGCATATTCTGTCAACTTAAGTTGCTAATCCTCTTTAGATGGAACCTTACTCCCCTTCCATTTTGGGGCTAACAAAACATGGGCTGTCGACCATTGTCTGTCTAACAGACTGTCTGGGCTAAAAAAACATGTAACTCGGCCATTGTCTGTCCATATTAACTCTCTTAATTGTAATTGTTTCAATGGGAGATAGCCATAAAGGTGTTTTCCTTTCCAGCAGTTTTTTAAAAAATATTTCTCCCAAACGCTATACAGATTCTTCCTAAGAATGTGGTTCATAAAACTCTTGTAGATTTTAGCCTTCCCATACCAGAGACATGCTTGTCAGTCAAATTTCAGGTCATGACCCTCTAAATCTAAGATGTCTGGATTGTCCGATACAATCCATTCTTTTAACCAACACAAACAGGCTGCCTCATAATACATGCACCTGCCATATCTTAACAGGGATACTAAACTGAGAGCCGTGCTCTGAATTACTGCAGAGCAGACTTCCTATAATTATGGCACATTAAGGAGAAACTGCTCTGCACAATGCAGTGACTTACTGGCCTATTAGGGATATGGTGGTCAGGTAGGAGACTGGTAACCATTTCAAAGCCTGCCAACAATATGTTGCATGCTGGAGGTAGCTTGCAGCCTACGGAGCCTAGACCAGCCCCATTTGGAGTGCTAGTGAGATTTTACTGGCATCATCATTGTTGGTTTTTAGGCAGGCAACAAAAACATTTTTATTCCATTGGGCTTTTACTCTGGGGTTGATAGTAATAGATCTTCTTTTTATGAGTTTTATATTCTATTGGAATTATGTTATTGTTTAATTTGGGCTATTTTCTATGCATGTAAACTACCTTGGGGACCTTGTAAAGATTGGAAGACAATATAAAAATCTTATATAAACATATAAATATGGAAGGTTCGGTGATCAATTAAAAAACAAAAGCAAGGAGCATTACTCTTTTTCTTTCTTTCCTTCTAACCTTGGAAGCTTTCCTTGTCTCCATTTGCCGGTTAGCTCTGAGAGACAGCTGAAGTTGTTTTGCTATAGGTGTTGCTAAGGTGATTTTATGGGAATGAGAGCAGAGTAGTACTTCATTGTTAACTTGTTTACAAAGGAATATGAATGAAATCTCATCTCCTGCAGAAAGGCCAAGTCCTGCTTTTGATTAACTGTTTCAGGCCTAGTACAGAACAGGCTGATGGAATGAATGACAAGACTTCCTCCTATCCGAATCTGATCTGAAAATAAAGCACAAAAGAAAGAGATCAGATGCTGGCTTGTGGTTTTAGCAACAGGCAGGAAACAGGAAACAATATGTAGGGAACAATTTTAGTCCCAGACCTCTGGCATTGGAAGGAATGAAATTCCATGGGATGCTATAGCATACTAGCAAGCTGTGTAAATATTTGCACAGTGTTACCTAGTTGTGGCACTGAAAGAAACACTGAGAGACAGAAAGGATTGCTGTGGTGGTGGTGGTTGAATCCCATTGATCATGGAAATTTTGCTCAGGTTAGTACAGCATCTGTCTGCCTAGGTGAAGTGAATGAATAGACCAGTGGCGCATGATGTTAGCCACTGTGACAATTTCACAAGTGTGAAAGCCACTGGAATCAACGTATTATCAAGGAGCTCACATATCACATTTAGCATGCCAAAAAAGTGGTGTCGGGAGGGACACATAGCTTCAAATTTAAGTTCCAATGGTTCCATTGGTGTTGGGGAGAGAGATTTTAAATGCATACAGTGTACCTCGGTTACAGACGCTTCAAGTTACAGACGCTTCAGGTTACAGACTCTGCTAACTCAGAAATAGTACCTCAGATTAAGAACTTTACTTCAGGATGAGAACAGAATTCATGTGGCGGCAGGGCAGCGGCAGAGTGAGGCCCCATTAGCTAAAGTGGTGCTTCAGGTTAAGAACAGTTTCAGGTTAAGAACGGACCTCCAGAACGAATTAAGTTCTTAACCCAAGGTACCACTGTACTTGATTTTCCCACTGAAATAAATTGGTCTTTAAAATATGGTTACCAGATTTTTTCCCCAATGAATCTGGGGACACTTTTCAGCTTCATTGGATTTTGTATGGGGACTGATTTGTAAATCCGGGGACTGTCCCCGGGAAATGGGGACGTCTGGTAACCTTACTTTAAAATGCTTCATTCCTACAGGATAGCATGCAGAGCACCATTTGTTCTCATCACAGGCATGCAAGTTCCCATTTCACTGAAATGCGTATCAGCCACCAGCTCACAAGTGGCAGCAGTGGGGAGGCAAACCTTGCATGAATAGGCGACTTGTGTGAGCCGTGTATTGTTGTGCCTGGAGGACGCTAGGAACTGAACTTGAGACTTCTTGCATGCAAAGTAATGTGCTATTCCACCAACCTATGGCCTTTCCCCATTTTTCCTACTGACGTACCTAATTCTATGTCATTTTGCAAGCAATTACCATTTCCAGCTAATCATTGTAACTGTTGCCATTGCTTTTGTGGTTATCCGTTCTTCTGCGTCAGTATACAATTGGCCCACATCACCTGTGAAGAAACCAGACGTTGGCTGGCTCATGGGTATACATGTCCACCATTTGCCTTCAGCACCAAGTGCTTACCTTGTACTGTATGTATGAAAAAGCCATCATAAATCAGAGACAGAGTTTCAATATTAGTTTATAGGCACAATGTTTTCCAATGGAGTCAGCCAACTGCAAGGCATCAAGTAAAGAAGCGATACATGAACAGGAGTCAGCCTTGAGACAACTGCACAAGGCTGTACACATGAACAGGAGTCCTGTACACATGAACAGGAGTCAGCCTTGAGACAACTGCACCAATGAAGCAGTCTTCTGACTTGTACACCAAACAGGGGCTCACAACCAGGCCACAAGTCCTCAGGTCTTGTACTCTCTCAAATGCTTTCAAGAAAACGATTCTTCATGTTTTGTAGCTCAGATGTACCATAGCACAAATATAGGGATAGAAATGGAATGAGTTCCATTATGACCTGGCTGGCTTGGACATCATAGCCATAATTCTAGGTTATTTGACATTAAAAATAATAATCTAGCAAGTGGTTAAAACTTTGAGACATTCCAACAGACAACAAATCTTGTTTAGAAGCAACCTTTAACATGTCACCATCTTAAAGAACATCACAAAAATCTGCCTTGAGTCCCTGTCAGGAATAAAGGTGGGGTATAAATAAATTCATCACCAACACCGTCATAACAAAAGGAAAGAAACCAAATCTTGTTTAACAGTGCAATGTCTTGCTCTTACCTCAAACCTTCGTTTCCTTCTTTAAAATTACTTCTGGCAGGAGATTGACTCCCATTGATTATGTACTGATTCTCCAATTTATCATTCTGTCAGTTTGAGAAGCTAGAGAAAGTTTTCTAGAGGATCTCTTAAATCATTAAATTACTGTTTGCTAATGGGTGGCAAACCTGCTGCCTAGGACCTTTTCCCTCTCACTCCAGACAGAATTTAAACATTTATTGCATGGGAGAAGTTTTTATTTAGCCAGTCCATTTTATTCCTATTACACACACTCTCAATTCTCCAAGTGGTACACAACTCCAATCCAGATTCAGTTCCCTCTAGAAGGAGGTCGCTGGAAGCTTATGGTGTTCATTTACCAAGATTTTATTTCATTTATTTCATTTATTATTTATTTCGCTTCTTATAAAGTATCTTAAAGCAACTTCACAGTACAATAAAAACACATATAAAACAATCACACACAGACACACAATTTGAAATCCAATACAGTTACTGCCTGATATTAGAAGGCTTCAACCGATAGCAAAAAGATAATAGAGATGGCATCTGTCTAACATGCAAGTGGGAAGAGTTCAAAGGGTAGGCATCACCACCCAAAAAGATTCATTTTCACAGTCTAGACAGGACTTCCTGATAACATAGTATCTGCAGGATTCATTCTGCAGAGCACCTTGAATGGTTGGATATACAGTGGTACCTCAGGTTAAGTACTTAATTCATTCCGGAGGACCGTTCTTAACCTGAAACTGTTCTTAACCTGAAGCACCACTTTAGCTAAAGGGGCCTCCTGCTGCCGCCACGCCGCCAGAGCACGATTTCTGTTCTTATCCTGAAGCAAAGTTCTTAACCTGAAGCACTATTTCTGGGTTAGCAGAGTCTGTAACCTGAAGCGTATGTAACCTGAGGTACCACTGTACAAGGGATGATGTGATCTTTTAGGGATCCTGGTCCCAAGCTCCATAGGATCTTGTACACCAGCACCAGCACCTTGAACTTAGCTTGATAGCTAATTGGCAGTCATATGCAATGGCAGAGCATATGCCCGCGATGCCCAGGGTGGGCGCACTCCGGAGGGGGGCATGGTGCGGAGGGTGCCCTCCCAGGCATGGGATAGCCACTCAAGTGCCTGGAGCCGTGCGCGTGCCTTGCAGCCGGGGGCAGAGCGAGCCTCTCACAGGGCGGAGCAAGCCGCCAATAGAAGATATTCGGCGCACCGCCCACTTGCGACTCCCAAGCCTCCCCCAAGCTGTCAAAACAAAGGGGGAAGGGGCAAATGCCATTGGCAAAGCGATGCAGCCCTCTCCTTACCCTGATGGATCAGAGTAGGCTTCGGAGTCGCACACCAAATGTCACCCTGCTCAGTGAGGGCACTCAGGGCAGGCCGCCCCCAACACACCCCCTTCCTACGCCCCTGGTTGTATGTAAGATGAGCACAGGCAGAAACACAGCTTAAGAACTCCAACAAGCAGCAAAATATGCAACTCTTGCACTGGACCCATTACTGGTCTCTTCGGCTCAATCTACACCCAGCCTGTCTTTGTATACAAGGGTAGTCCCTAGCTCACACTGGGAGCCAGTGTGGTGTAGTGGTTGAGAGCGGTAGTCTCGTAATCTGGGGAACCGGGTTCGCGTCTCCGCTCCTCCACATGCAGCTGCTGGGTGACCTTGGGCCAGTCACACTTCTTTGAAGTCTCTCAGCCCCACTCACCTCACAGAGTGTTTGTTGTGGGGGAGGAAGGGAAAGGAGAATGTTAGCCGCTTTGAGACTCCTTAAAGGGAGTGAAAGGCGGGATATCAAATCCAAACTCTCACTGAGGCCCATTGACTGCCCTCACCTGGTTTAGCTGGCCAGTCAAAGACATTTCCCGGGGTGTGGCCACTGTTGCATGCTGACAGCTTCTAGGCGCCACAGGTGAGAGCTGAGTGCAGGGTGGGGCAAACATATCCCCACTACTCCTCCCCTAACACCCCATACGGCCCATCCGATGCAGTGCTGTGCTTGCACAATGGGACGTTCTCACTTCTTTCTCCATGTGTGCCTCACATTGGGGCTCACCCAGAACTGATTAAACCATTTGGAGTCAGGAGTCCTTACAAATGGCTGCAAATCACAGAGAGGTCCCAGCCTTACCTCTGTCCACCCCTATACTAAGAGAATAGAAAGATCCCAAGCTCACAAAAGGCGACTGCGGTCATTGCCAGAATGGGCCCAGCCATGGAGGCCTATTTATCTTCTCCTGAGGTAGGCTTCACCTTCCTCTCCATCCCAGCCCTTTAACAGCATCTTTCCTCCCTCCCGTATTCAGAGTAAACAACATAAAATATTCACTACCTGCTGGAGCTCAATAACTAACTCTATGCTGGCTGAAAGGCTGTCAGGATTCAGAGAGGATGAATCTTGCCGATGTTTATTTTGTTTTGCTTTTTGCTGGGCTTGCCCTGCATTAATTGCAAAAAAAAAAAAAATCAATCTTACAATCTGTGAATTTGTGCATCGTTTCTCCATTATCCTTTTTCTATTAAATTCCCACGTCTTCTTAATTTACTCCACTGTTTTATTATAGTGCCTGGTTCTTAGTGCTGTTGATAGAACGGATGGTACAGAGGAAACTGACATACAGTGGTACCTCGCAAGATGAAATTAATTCATTCTGCGAGTTTTTTCGTCTTGCGAATTTTTCGTCTTGCGAAGCACGGATTCCCATAGGAATGCATTGAAACCAAATTCCCATAGGAATGCATTGAAACTCGCAAGATGTTTTCGTCTTGCAAAGCAAGCTCATGGGGAAATTCGTCTTGCGAAGCAACTCAAAAAACGAAAAACTCTTTCGACTTGCGAGTTTTTCGTCTTACGAGGCATTCGTCTTGCGAGGTACCACTGTATACAGATTTTTGGTCCATCTAGTTCAGCATTGTTTGCCCTGGCAGGCCGTGGCTCTCCAGGGATTCAGGCAGGAATCTCTCCCAGCCCTACTTGAGATGCTGCAGACTGAACCTGAGGCCTTCTGCATTTGAAAGGATGAATTTCACTAATTTTATCTGCCACTCTATCAGGGAAGAATCACCTGAGCAAGCCCAAAGGGTTAAATTCCCCCTCCCCACCTGCAGTACCATGGATCTGGCCCCGATCCTATCCACAGCTGCTACTTAGCAAATTATTTACTATTATTTAGGAATTATTTAATGCATTTATTATACCACCTCTCTCCCAAGCTGGAATTCAAGGCGATTTCCAATGTTAAAAAAATTCAAACTAATCAAAACAAACTTGTCAAAAGCAATGGTTATACAGTGCTACCTCAGGTTACATACGCTTCGGGTTACATACGCTTCAGGTTACAGACTCTGCTAACCCAGAAATAGTACCTCAGGTTGAGAACTTTGCTTCAGGATGAGAACAGAAATCATGCTCCGGCGGCGCAGCAGCAGCAGCAGGAGGCCCCATTAGCTAAAGTGGTGCTTCAGGTGAAGAACAGTTTCAGGTTAAGAACGGACCTCCCAAATGAATTAAGTACTTAACCCGAGGTACCACTGTACATCAAAACACATTTAGCACCAGCAATAAAAATATTGTTTGCCCTGACCAGAGCCCAGTGACCAGCTTCTTCTGCACCTCAGTTTGCAAAGACCTGTCTGAATAGGAAGATCTTAGCCTGCCGGTGGAAGGATAACAAGTCTAAGAAGGATCCAGTCTAACCTGTTCATGTGGGGGAGGGAGGAACTGAGTCCCAGTGGGCATGTCCAGGTACATGCAATATACTGCTTTATATCCAATTAATTAATTAAGGGGATTCCATACCTGCAATTCTCATATCCTAATTTCCCTGCAAATTTACAATGTCCGAAGTATAATTTTGATCCCACAGTGATTAGATTAGTAAGCTCTCCGTTTCTCAGGAGCTTTTACATTTCGTCACTTGCAGAAGATGCTGCTGAAACTGAATGTGTTGTATGTTAAAAACAGAAAGTACAAGTTATTTGCTCATCCTGTCTTCCTAATTTGCTAGCATACTATGTGACGGGACCACTGTGGCACTGGAGAACGTTCTGTCATAGAACTCCCTGCCTTTATACTTACACCTAATAGTCTCAGAAGGGCTGTACCTTGTTATTCTTCTGAACATGTAGGTGGGCTGCAAAACAGGAGTGAGAGGATAGATTTAGTTTTGGTGCCGCATCTGAACGAAAGAGTGATGCAGAGATTTTTAACCTCCTTTCGAAATACTTTTTTTAGAGCTGAATGGAAATCAGCCATGTTAATGGAGCTGATATTCTAATATTCTGATTCTGTTCGTGCTTTTCTTTTCATTTTCCTTTGCTTTTAAAATATCGAGCAACCTTGGACGGGCACACTAGAACCCCAGACAGGTGGGAGTTTCCATGGATACCTTTAAGCATCTACTTTGTATCATTTCAGCATGAACATTTCTCTCTTTCTCTTTACTGTAATGAGGGAGGGTTTTTGTTCTGGCAAGAATATAATTCTGCCAATCATTCTGGCTCACATTTTTAAAGCAAGGTATGTCAAAAAGACAATTTGGAGCTGAGATTCTCACACCTTTCCCCTTATCGTCTGTTTCTCCTCCAGCAAGTCCCACTTTCTCCCATTTACCAGGTCACTCACATACACCACACACACACACACACACACACACACACACAAATCAGGCAAGATGATACCACTTGCACAACTACTGCAAACTCTTATGTTCAGCTAAACTATAAAGTCTTCAGTGTTGATGAATGGTCTTCCATTTCAGAGAAGTGCTGGTTTATTGGTTTGTTTTAACATCCTGGCAGCCCTATATCTAGTGGCAGTACGACTCATGCAACACGTTGGCGACTAATATACACAGAATAATTACCAAAATAATTATACATTCTTTATCAATCTTCTGAGCATAGCTGTCAACTTTTCCCTTTTCTTGCGAGGAATCCTATTCGGAATAAGGCAATTTCCCTTAAAAAAAGGGAAACGTTGACAGCTTATGCTTCTGAGAAAAATACAAAACCTTGTGCAAAGCCACAGAGACTTACGAACTACCCAACCTAAGATGAACTTATAATGTCTGGTTTCAATGGTTTTTCAAACGCTTAACTCAGTCTTTCGTTGTCTTTATCTTTTTAGATACCCTGAGGTACTCCACACACCAAGGGTGGCACTTGGGGGGGAATTGTCATCGCGCCACTCCTTGGTGTGTGGAGTACCTCAGGGTGTGATACTCTCTCCGATGCTTTTCAACATCTTTATGCACCCCTTCGCCCAGCTTGTCCGGAGTTTGGGGCTGGGTTGCCACCAGTATGCTAATGACACCAAACTCTATCTGTTGATGGATGGCCATCCTGACTCGGCCCCAGACACACTGACCAGATGTTTGGAAGCTGTGGCTGGATGGTTACGTGGGAGCCGGTTGAAGCTAAATCCTTCGAAGACAGAGGTCCTGTGGCTGGGACGGGACGATATGGGATTGGGGGGGCAACTCCCATCTCTTGCGGGGACGCAATTAGTGCCAGCACTGTCCGTTAAGAGTTTGGGTGTAATCTTCGACACCTCCCTTTCCATGGAGGCGCAGATTGCAGCTATAACAAAGGCGGCATTTTTCCATCTCCGCCAAGCTAAGCAGTTGGCTCCTTACCTCTCTTGCCCTGACCTAGCCACTGTGATCCACACGACGGTCACCTCCAGACTGGATTATTGTAACTCGCTCTACGTGGGGCTGCCCTTGAGACTGACCCAGGAACTCCAGCGGGTGCAGAATGCCGCGGCGAGACTCCTTACAGGGTCCTCGCTGCGAGACCACATTCACCCAGTGCTAAACCAGCTGCACTGGCTCCCGGTGGAGTACAGGATCAGGTTTAAGGTGCTGGTTTTAACCTTTAAAGCCCTATACGACCTAGGACCCTTGTACCTACGGGACCGCCTCTCCTGGTATGTCCCACAGAGAAACTTACAGTCTTCAAATAAAAACATCTTGAAGGTCCCAGGCCACAGAGAAGTTAGGCTGGCCTCAACTAGAGCCAGGGCTTTTTCGGCTGTGGCTCCGATCTGGTGGAATACTCTGTCACAAGAACTAGGGCCCTGCGGGACTTGACATCTTTCCACAGGGCCTGCAAGACAAAGCTGTTCCACCAGGGCTTTGGCCAGGGCACAGCCTGACTCCCTCCTTTGGCAATCTTCATGGAGCTCTGGCCCAATGGTTGCCATTGGTTTGATTTGAATTAATTTTATAATGAATGATTTTAGAGTGTTGTGTTGTGTTGTACTGTTGTACTGTTTTATTGTTGTTAGCTGCCCTGAGCCCAGCTTCGGCTGGGGAGGGCGGGATATAAATAAAATTTATTTTTTTTCATTATTATTATTATTATTATTATTATTATTATTATTATTATAGTTCATGAAGATAGCAGCAAAGGGTAAGTTCAGTGTTGTTCACAATACTGAGAGATGCTAGTGAAGTTGTAGATGGATGTTAATGAAGTTGTAGACAGGGTGCCGGGTTTTGCACCTGTTTTGCCCTGGCAGTCCAAGTAAGGCCACTGTTCGCCCCCGATGGGGCCCTTTTACTGGGGCTTGCAGATAGCACACTCCCAAGGTAGTTTTCCGGGCTTCTTCAGTGGTCTAATCTCAAAGCCTTGATACAAATATTGATATTCAATTTCATAAGGAATACTATTTCTTGGCTTAAGCTTAAGAGACTGATTTGCTTACGTCTGCAATCATCCAATGTCCAGCTTCATTCTCTCAGATGTTCCAGATGTTCTTCTGCTTCTCTGACTCGCCGTTATGACAGATCTCAGAGGAAATGACCGGGCAAGACTTCCTTTCCCATGGTGGTGGTGTTGTTGTTGTTGTTGATGTCTCTTGCAACTTGGGCTCCTGGTAGGAGACACAAGAAATGTTGGGGAAGACAAGCATCCCCCAGTCACCAGCTGTTCCACTTTACATTCTGAACCTTGTGTCACAGAGGAAATAGCCCTGGGCTATGACTGCTATAGTAGACTGAAGTTTGTCTCTCACATTGCTTCCACATCTGCACAGGTGCTGACATCTCTCACAGTTTTTGGATCCTGGTGGAAAGTTCAAGAAAGAAAGAAAGAAAGAAAGAAAGAAAGAAAGAAAGAAAGAAAGAAAGAAAGAAAGAAAGAATTTTACAAGTGTCCCCCAGTCCCCAGATTGGGGGGGCGGGGGCGGAAGCCCTCTGCATAATTCTCAGAAGCACTCTAGCTAGCCTGTTCATGCAACACATCAAGGGTTATGAATGGGTGAATAGCAACATACATGCCATCCAAAAGGCTGGCATGTATGTCTTTGGAACAGAAACTGCACATAGGAAGTGGAGGGAAGCTATGTGAATACAAGTTGGCACAAATCAGGGTGGGGTCAATGGATGCCAGACCATCTTCCCCTCCCCAGTTGCCATATCTCAAGGTATGTCCTATGAACAGAGTTTTACCATTATTGTACATTCACCACAATTAGGGACAGATGGCTCTGCCCATTTTGGTTTCTCTCGGTTTCTCTTACTTTCAGGCTTAAGTTCCACTCACCCATTTCCATTTTTTAAATGCTGCACAGAAAAATCACATGTGTTTTCATGCCTTAATTTGTCTTAATCAACCATTTTTGTATGCAGGTTTTTTTTAATATGCAGGGTGTTTATCTGCAAGCCATTCCTGCTAATATAATGCATTTTTTGAAGGTTGTTTTCACCAATATGTGCATTTTTGCAGACACATTTGCTTTTCAGTCCTACATCATACATTAGTAGTCTCCAAAGCAACACCTTGAGCATGTGTTTTAAATTAATAAAAATTATAAAGAGCCAGTCATTTCAGATCATCCTCAGGCTTCCTCTGCAAATTGAGCACAACAATGTCCTTAATGGAAAATCAATTAACATCATTTGAAATTGCTATCGTGGTAGTTATGCACACGCTAAAAGCATTTGGCCTAAGACATTTGAGCCAATAAGTATAGAAATGAGAGGATACAAGCAGACATTTAAGAACCTAGGATCCTAGTCAGCTGTCTTCTTCCAATTCAGACCACCTAGCCAGGAGTCATTCTCAGCCCTGCCTGCATATGCTAGGGACTGAATTTGGTGCCTTCTGCCTGCAAACCAGGTGTTCTGCATGCTTCTGTCAAAAGTTCTAGGGGGAAAAAATGTGTGCAGAAGCCAAAAATAGAGACATGTCATATTTGCCATATGATAAATGTTTCCAGCACCTGTGCTTTTGTAAAGATTTAACTGCCTTTCCCACATTTTACCCCTTACCCCAGAGTGGTGTTTGGACATATCAGGACAAAAGCAGCTGACATTTTTTAGATGAGCTTTTGCAGAAGAGTCATTTCATAAACATTTCTGGGAGATGGCAGAACTTCAGATAACCTGACTCAGATGTTTCTTCTCAGCATGTAGGTGGGATGACAGCCTCAGCTTTTGTGCGATGTCCTCGGAGCATTTTGAGAGACCCATTGAAGTCAGCATATTTGAGGGCCTGGAGAAGCCCCAAGCCAATGATCACATCAGATAGATCACATCAGCTCAAATTGCACAATTCAGTTGCACCATCTGCACAATTTTTTTGTTGCCCCATGTAAATATTGAATGAACGTATGCTGAGCCAGACTCAGATTTTAAAATCCACATTTAAAATAAAATGCACATGAAACGATCCCCATTAAAAAACATGACTTTTAAAGCAAACAAGGCTCACTAAATTATATGCCTGAGTAGGCTTGTCAAAACAAATACAAATAAGTTTTCAGCAGGTGTTTAAGACAATATAGGTTAGGAGTCTGTTTAAGGTGACGAATTCCAGAGCACAAGTGCTTGCTACACTAATAGACTGACTCTTCAGGAATGGGTGACACTTCTAAAAAAAATTAAGAAATCCACAGATTGAAGTGGTTGAATATGGGGCAAGGTGAATCAATGAATCAATGGTCAGTAGCCACAATGGCTGTGTTCTACCTCTATTGTCAAAGGCATTACACATCTGAATACCAGTTGCTCAAAATCATAGGTGGACAGAGTGCTGTTGAGCTCATGTCCAGCTTACAGGCCCACCACAGGCATCTGGTTGACCACTGTGAGAACAGGATGCTGGACTAGATGGGCCAATTGTCTGATCCAGCAAGCTCCTCTTTTGTCTTTATCTTAGGTTCTTAAGTAAACTGGTCCCAAGCCATTATGGGCTTTATATACCTATAGTAGTAAAACCCAGATCTTGGCTTGGTAACAAATTGGCAGCCAGTGGAGCTCTTTCAGGTATCATATGCGGGCAAAATCTAATCAAGTTTCTTTCTCATTCTCTGTGCTTCACCTCCTCTTTGTCTCAGTGTTCATCTCTTATTTTGGATGGAGAATCAGGGAAAACTGGCCAATGGTGAAAGCTTGCATTTGGGAGGAAATGGAAGCAATCTGCATTTAGTACTGAGGGTGTGAGAGCAGGAGGTATCAGTATTTGCTTGAGCTTTAGAAAGGTAATGCATATGCGATCACCTGTCCTGGCTCCCATCCCAAAACACAAGAGTAAATACGTGCGAGTGACGGAAGCATCTTTATTGAGCAAGAGGAATGGGAGAGACTCAGCAGCAAGCAAAGATCTGTTCCAGAGCTTTCACAAGGCAAAGGGTTGACTAGGATGTGCCTCGTCTTGGAACAATGACTGTGTTGCATGGGTTCAGGGTCAGTTACAATAAGTTCAAGACTGCATGAGAGCTTTGTTTCCGTGTGTGAGTGGGGTGGGTGGGTGTTTTGGATCAGGTTAGCCTTATTGATTTTTATGCTGTTGGTGGATTTTTGTCATTGTCTTGTTGGGCTGTGTATGTGATAAAGGGGAGTGAAGGCGTCTTCTTCTATTTGTCCCCGTGTCAGTTTCAGTTTATTGCTTAATTTTTCTAGTAGGGCTGTTTCCCATACTATTTGGTACCATTGGTCCATGCATACTCCTGACAGGTCTCTCCAGTGTCTGGTTATGGTGTTTCTGGCTGCTGAAAGTAGGTGGGTTATGAGTTCTTTGTAGTGTAAATGGGCATTATTGTCTTGGAAGATGTTTAGTAGATCACCACAGCCAATCACAAACAAACAACCACACCCTAGGCCAACCCCAACCTCTCTCACCACTAAAGGAACACAAGTGAATAGCACAGAACCTGCACAAGCGACGCTGACACGAAACCCCATATATATTAAGTATAATAGAAACATCACCACTTGACCCCACCCCCATCTTCCCCCCCATTCCCCCTTCTTCTTCCAAATGTCTGCATGAGAGCTGAGAAGCTATTCCAAGCAGTTTTCCACACCAACTCATGCAACTTTAAAGTCAAAATGGATGAACCCACCACATGCATTCTGTCAGAATCCTGCTTTGCCACCCGGGGCTGCAGCTTAGAGCTCACTTCAAATTCCGACAATGCTCGCCACACCTCAGGGAGAGGTAGAAGGGGTCATGGGGAAGGCAGAGGGAAGAACTGTCATCTTTTCCAGCTTCCGTCTCCCAATCCTCCTTCTTCCACCGGAGTCTGGCATCCCAGGTTCTAGTCCAACCCTGCCAAGGGAGTCGTGCAATTACAGTATGTTAGCATCACCATATGCTTAAATATATCAAGATTTTGGAAACCTAGTAGAGCATGTCTACGTGATGCTTCATTTTCATTATCCCCAACATCCCCAAACCAAGCACCTTCTTTAAAAACCAGTAGCATGATCCTGTGCTACCTGTTGGTAGATTCTCACATACAAGTGGCCAAATCTCTTTTAACCCCATGGCTGAGACCTTGAATTCTTACAAACCTCCGAGGCCTCAGACACATCTGGTCATATTGATTGCTGTTGTTATTTAAAAGTTATTGTTTCTCTGGAAAATAATGGAAAATCCTGTTGTCACACATACATAGTTATTCAGAATACATTGGTCAATGGCATTAAAAAATAAATACTCATGGTCAGGAATAAAGTTAAGGGGGAAAAGAATGCCTCTCATTAAATTGCCCTTTTGGCAATGCTTTCAGGATATGAGAGGGAGGGAACCATATTCTTTGTGTGGTCATCAGAGCCAATTCTCTTCCAGAAGGCTGTTGAAATGCTGATTTCTCAGTAGGTCTGGTCCCTTTGCTGAACAAGAAGTTTGCCTAAGCACAGGAGTTTGATGCATTTATTCACACAGATAAAGAAAAAGAAGAATCTGTGTTTGATTTTTCTCAGACGGCATTATTAGCAAGCTGGAAGGCTTCCAGTGACTTTTTCCTTTGGAAGGTCTTTTCAAACATGAATAAAATATGAATTTAATTTTGAATGTTAGAAGTATTTTGCTAGGAAGAATACAGACGGTGTCCCTTGATGTGCTTAAATAAAAACGGCGATAGATCCATGGATAATGGAAGGATGCTGGCAAAGAGGCAGCCAGAGAAAGAATTCGTGGGAAGCATCAGGTTCAGATTATTTACTTTCTCAAATGCAAGTGCATAACTCTCCAAGATCTCTGTGCTGTGTGTATGTATTTCTTTTAACTCCCGAGAGGTGTGAAGTGCCGTGGGTGACAGCGAGATCCTCCTTATAAACATGTCTCATGAGGACCATATATGTACATGGAAGTTATAACAGATAGCTAATGAATCCATAGGAGGCTGCATTAGTGAATATCCCAGTAAAATAGATGGTGGGAGGCAGAGGAATCCTGCTTGATTGAAGCACTGTGCTACTGAACTGCAGATGCTTTGTAAACATTTAGGTTCTAAACGTTCTGGCCACTCCTGAGAGGAATCCTGGTTCTTCTTCTCCTTCTCCTCCTCCTCCTCCTCCTCCTCCTCCTCCTCCTCCTCCTTCTTCAATACTGGGTTCTTTCCATCATAACAACACTAGACCTGAAGAGAGGATCTAAATCTGCCACATCATATTCCAGTAGCCATTCCGTGAGGAGAAAGGCAAGGTTTCACAAATGCGTACCAGTCAATGCAAAGGAAAAGCAGGGCTGAGGAACCTCAGGCCTGAGGGCAAATGTGGCCCTCCACACTTCTCTGTCTGGCCCACACACCTGTCCCCTGGCCACACTATTGGCTAACCTGAGCCCCTAAAGCTCCCAGCTGGGCTGGTGTAGTCTTCTGTTCATTTCAGTCATCTGTCTTGTAGGGATGGGTGTTGAGCAATAGCCCAGGAAGAAGAGTGTCCCTCTGCCCAGATACGTCTTTGAGGTCTCTCATCTTTCTCAGGCTTTCTCTCAGGCATTACTCTCATTGGATCATAGCTAGAGGCAGACAGTCTCTTCCCTGCCTCTCTCAAACATTGGTATTAATTTGTATTTACATACATACATACATACATACATAACAAAACATATTCCACAACTGTCTCAGAAAAACCTGGGATATCCCATTTCCCACCACAAGAGCATAGTGGGCATTTTGGGCGCCATGCTCTCTCACAATTTGGGGTGTGATCTCACCCCCCAAAAAGCACTTTTGGGGGGCTGCAATCTTGCTCTGGTCATGTGACTTGTGCAGTAGTGTGGCACCAGAAGATGGCATCCCAGTTTCCCCCCCACGTCACGTTGGAGGGTATGAATTTTACCTTTCCATAGTTCAAACCATGCTGAAGGTGGCTTACAACATGAAAAAATACACATTTTCAACAATTTACACATAAATCATAATATGATCTAAAATTAAGATACCAAAAAATTATATCAATAACAACAACCACAAGCCCACCCAACAAACCCCTTAAACAATATTCCAACCCAAGAGTCTATTCAGCAGCCTCAGCTTTTGTAGGTGGAGTCAGTCCGGGCCCTGCCCTCCCAGGTCAGGTGGAAAAAAGGCCTGCAAGGCAGGTAGCAGGTCTTCCAGGACTCACAGTCAAGATGGTCTATTCATGTATTTAAGAATGTGAATCCTGCACTTTCCACTTCAAGTAAGCACTCAAAGGAAGCATTCCATTGCACTCATTCTCCTTGATTCCCTTCATGTTTGTTTCAAGAGGACTTCTATAGATCCCACACATGATTATTTCAAGAAACAGAAGCCAGGTTTCTAGAATTTCTGATATCTGAGTTTCTGTGACATCAGTGCAAGTCAGACAGCAGCTAAGGAACATTTGCTGACTAACTCCTAACTGCCAGCCTCTGTTTACTTCAGAATTTGTCCTTTCTTTCTCTCTCTCTCTTTCTTTCTTTCTTTCTTTCTTTCTTTCTTTCTTTCTTTCTTTCTTTCTGTTCTTTGGCAAAACTAATCTTGGCAATTCTACTTCTGTGTTTTAATTTGACACCTTCTCCATAGCTCTGGCCATTGTAGCTAGTGCCCCAGAACACCATACACTTGGGAAGAGGAGTAAATATATTTTATTGCATGCATGCATATTTCACTATGTAGGCGTGGGATAAGAGACTTCCTTTAAATATTGGCTGTTATGAAAGCTAATAAGAAAACTGGAGAAGATTAAAAATAATTTTCTCCTTGTTCCCAAATATAAAGCATGTGAAAAAGGGAGAAAAATAACCTTCCTTTTAGGAAAAGAAAGAAGAAAGACAAGAAAAAAGGGCTGAGATAAAGCCAATCTGCCAAGTTTATATTTAGCTGACAGTAGGACTCGTTCTCGCTTAATTCCCAGAAGATTTATATAACCTTTTCACTGAACTTTATTTTGAATTTGATGAAACTCAGTGGATTTTGTTTTATTTATACATTTTCTGCCCTTGCAAAACAAAAACCCCAAAAGCCCTTCTTCACCCTGTGACTTGGGTATGGCCAGTTGGTTGGTTGGTTTACTTGGGCTAATTGTGGAAGTCTTGATACATATACTATATGTTGCCAACAGTCTAAATCAATTGCTGAGAGCAAGAAGAAGGGAGACCTGATGTCTTCATGCCTACCTTTTGGGCTTGCTGGAGATATCCGGTGGACCACTGTGGAACCAGGACAACAACAACATTTATAACCCACCCATCTGGCTGGGCTGGGCTGCCCCAGCCATTCTGGGTGGCTTCCAACATATAAAGAAACATAATAAAACATTACACATTGAAAGGCTTCCCTATACTGGGTTGCCTTCAGATGTCTTCTAAAGGTTATATAGTTACTTGACATCTGATGGGAGGGCGTTCCAGAGGGCAGGCGCCACTACCGAGAAGGCCCTCTGCCTGGTTCCCTGTAGGTTCACTTCTCACAGTGGGGGAACCACCAGAAGTCAATGGTGTGACTGAACTTGGAATGTTGTGCACCATTCTGTCTGCACAACTCATATTCACCTGCACATTCACCTCAACAAGGATATTGTAGAGCTGGAAAATCTCAGGAAAGGGCGGCTGAAATGATTGTGGAGGTGGGACAACTTTCGCATGAGGAAAGGATACAATATTTAGGATAATTTAGCTTAGCAAAATGGTGAGTAAGGTGGGCATGATAAAAAGGTAAAGGACCCCTGACTATTATGTCCAGTCGTGACCGACTCTGGGGTTGCGGCGCTCATCTTGCTTTATTGGCCGAGGTAGCCGGCGTACAGTCATAGGGCCCGCATGACTAAGCCGCTTCTGGCGAACCAGAGCAGCACTCGGAAACGCCGTTTACCTTCCCGCCGGAGCGGTACCTATTTATCTACTTGCACTTTGATGTGCTTTCGAACTGCTAGGTTGGCAGGAGCAGGGACTGAGCAACGGGAGCTCACCCCATCGCGGGGATTCGAACCGCCGACCTTCTGATCGGCAAGTCCTAGGCTCTGTGGTTTAACCCACAGCGCCACCCGCAAAAATTGTTTTTATTTCTCTTTCCTAATTCCATAACCTGAGGCAGTCCAATGAAGCCGAATGCTGGAAGATTCACGGCAAAAGCGAGTACTTCTTCACACAGTGCATAGTTAAACTATGAATTTCATGGCCAAAGGATGATTTATTTATTGCAACATTTATATCCCACACTATGTCTGGGAGCACTGAAATCTGTCTGACACCTAGTAAACGAATCTAATGATGTCTGCATAACTCCTCCTGCACGCCATTTTTAAACCACTAAAGCGTGAGAGAGAGAGACTTAGAGAGACTTAGAGAGACTCAGTCCTCTTCAAGCATCCACTCTTGGCACACAAGTGCACAGCAAAACATGCACCAGACCTCCCCACACTGTCCCCATGATGCATGCAGAAGGTCTGGCCTTCAGGGATTGAGAGTCTGAAATAGGCTTTTAAGGGCATTCACACGAATGCACTTAGAAACCTCCTTGTAGTCGGGAACCCGGATGACACAAGGCTGCAGATTCCAGAGAGACCATTAAGCACCCTTCAGACCTGCATGGTAAGGCCTTCATGTGTTTGGAAGGCTTTTTGGACAGCACCATGCCCAACCTTCTCTGCTCTCCCTCTGCCCCCTGGTTTGCTGAGCATCCAGACTGCTGAAGAGTTCTGGAGAGCCTTGCTCAGGACTTTGTGGCATTCTGGTTCCTCCTAATAAAGGGATTACCAGTACCAGCAAGCAGGCATGATACCAAAGGCAAGGAGGCCAAGGAGAATTATTATTGTTAAACTTTGTGTAATACATTTCCCGCCGCCTTGTGGGACATCTTTGGGAGAAGAAAAGGCTAAGGAGTAAACCCTATACAAATCTGGAATATAGTCCCCAAGACACTTGGATGGCGCCTCTTTCCAGAAACTCCTGAAGCCAAGCTGGTGCCAAATGTATTGCTCTGCTTTCCTTTGAACCACATCAGTGAGATTGGGAGGGGGGATCTTGTCGTTGTGGCAGCACAGGACCTCCGTACACACTGCCCAGGCTTGCACCCCAGGGAGGTCACGTCAGTGCTGCTAACACAGCCGAAACCGCACAGGAAGCAGCTGTTGCAAGTTACCAATCTTTGCAGCCACAGCAGGTGCTGTGATTCTCCAGCTGTTTGGCTTCATCCCTGGAGGAGCACTCCAGTGTCTCTCAAGACAGAAAGATGCTAAGAAAATATTGAAATTCTGGTGACAAATTAATGGTTTCTAGGTCTACCTCTGTCAGGAGAGGGAACTTGTGGGGCCCTCCTGATGTTCTTGGATTCCAACTCCAAACCAGCACCCAGGAATGATGGGTGCTGAAGTCCAGCAACACCCAGAGGGCTACAGGTGCCCCACCCTTGGGTTACAGAGAGCTAGAATAGAAAGATCTAGAAAGATGAAACTGCCTTATACAGTGGTACCTCGGGTTACATAAGCTTCAGGTTACATACGCTTCAGGTTACAGACTCCGCTAACCCAGAAATAGCCCCTTGGGTTAAGAACTTTGCTTCAGGATGAGAACAGAAATTGTGCTCCAGTGGCGCAGCGGCAGCAGGAGGCCCCGTTAGCTAAAGTGGTGCTTCAGGTTAAGAACAGTTTCAGGTTACTTAACCCGAGGTATCACTGTACTGAGTCAAACTATTGGTATACAGTATTTAGTCCAGTTTTTATAGAGTTGCCATATTTCGAAAAGTAAAATTCCTGACATCCGCAAAGCGGTTCAGCTTTTTTCCTCTTAGGAAATCACTGAAATTGTTAAGCTTTTCTTTGGGGGGGGGGAACCTGACTCAAAACTAGTGATTTAAAGCTTTCGGAGGTGTTTTTGCTGCTTTTTCCAACCATACGTCTGGGTTTCTCCTGACATTTTGCCGATTCGGCAAAATTTCCCCCTGACGCCATTTTTACACCTGAAAACCAGGACATGTCAGCAACTTTCTTGATGTATGGCAAGCCTAAGTATTTTCTGCTCTCATTGGCAGCAGATCTCAGGGGTAGCCAACTCCCAAGAGACTGCAATCTACTCACAGAGTTAAAAACTGGCAGTGATCTACCCCCTTTTGGGGGGTTCAGGTCAAAGTTGTTGAGTTTTTTCAGGGAGGAGGTAAAATGTTGAGCTTTTTTTAGGGGAGCCACAGTTGTTCAGTTTCTTTGGGGGAGCCAGTGATCTACCAGTGATCTACCACAGGCGTCCAGTGATCTACCTGTTGGACATCCCTGATCTAGGGTATATGTTCTTCTCTGGTATCCTTGAGATGTCAACGTGGGGGACTAAATATGTGATCTTTGGCATGCGAGACATGTGCTCTATCAGTGATCTATGAGTCCCAGACTTCTGGCTTGTTGTTGTTGTTTTAGCTACCACATGTCACAGCACAAAGTTTAGGCTATTGTTCTGGCTCCTGAGGACAGGAACTGCTTGGTTTTGCATTTCCTTGCCTTTGGGAGTGTTCAGATGCTTCAGAGAACGCCTGCAGCTACGCACAGCTATGAAATGTTGCCTTCCCAGCTGTCTCCTGAACACTCTGCACCATTTGTTTGCTAGCCCTCCCTGGATCGTTTCCATTCCCTTTTCAAATGATTTCATATGCAAATAGGGCCTTCACGTCGTATCCCATCTAATTACGTGGCATTGTACTGTGTCCAGTTCTGTAAATCTGCCCATTATATTTGAAGCCGATTGTTTGTGCGACATAATCTTGGCTTCTTACTTCGCCTGCAAGTATCGCTTGACAAAAATGAGCAAATTGGATTACATATGCAGCCGCTCCATTATAATTTGCGGGAATGGCGCTCACTATTGCCTTCCCTGGCAGCTGATTTTAATCAGGAACTGTTGCACTGCTTATTCACCTTTGCACATCAGTAGCCCATTTGAAATGAATGCGTGATATGGCTGGGGCAGACCTCTACGCATTAAAACCATAAAATGGTCGTAAAAACTAGGGGTTTTTCATAAAATTTATACACCGCCTGTTTGTAAATAAAACGGCAACAACCCCTCTAAGTGTTCACATGCTACATCAAAGTGTGTACAATTTGTGCGGTTGTGTATAGAAATCGTTGTACTTTACCCTAATATAATTCAATAACTATAAAATCTGAGTGGATAAAATATGGGACTCTGTTGTAATGGCTAAGTTGGCACATTTTCTCAGGTTTCAGGTGGGGGGACAGAAGACATGACAACTATATGATAAGGTGGTACTAGGGCTGCCATGTTTCAAGAAGTAAAAACCCGGACACAAAAGCTGTAGAGCTTTTTTTTGGGTGGGGAATTATTTGCCCCCCCCCCAAAAAAAGGTAAAGAGTGATACTCAACACACACTTCCTGGTTTTGTTGGCAACCCCCCCCCAGACATTTTTTTTTCAAAATTCCCCCCGGATGCTAATTTCACAGATTAAATCCGGACGTATGGCGACCCTAGGCAGTACTATATATATATATATATATATATATATATATATATATATATATATGCTTTCGTATATATATATATATATATACATATACACACACACACACACACACACACACACACACACAGCTGCTGCCAAATCTAAGTTAAGGGTTTCCAATGTTTTAACAATGATTCACTTAAATATCAAAACTAGTCTGATCATATACAGAAAATTAGCTTATTATTTATTCTAAATAAGATACCAGTGAGGGAAATTTGTATAGGAAGACCCTTGCTTTATTTTCATGTTATGTGCTGTTTGATGGATTGAACCTGATAAAACTGTAATATGTTTAGCAATATATGTAACATATATGATGATGATCATACTAATAATACACAAGGTGCACAAATAATAAATGTACACTCCTTCGCACAAACACTTGTTACATGCGCAGGACACCTTGCACCTGTGTGCAGCAGGACAAGCGAACTAGCCTGCAGTGGTGGCATGCCAAAGTTTGCAGCATGCGTGCTTTGCTTGTTTAGGGGGCAGGTACAACCTCAGTGAAACTTCAAGCGAATACGTTACTGCTTTCGCACTCCCTGAAAACTTCACTAACACTTTAGAATGGAGAAAATGTAGCTCGATAAGTTATCACTTAACCACAGCATGCAAAAATGGGCAACTCTTGCTTGTCAGTGAAAGGACCCAAACAGAAGCCACTACGAACTGAAAGAAAACAGTTGCCAATGACACACTACTTGTGGAATTTCCTTATACCCCCTCTCACCACTTCAACATTGCAGCAGCAGGCCTTTGGTCTAACCATTGTCTGGTTATGCTTGACTCTCTTTTTGTTGTAAAGCTTTGTTCTTTGGCAGGAGCAGGGGTAGGGATTGCTAGCAAAGCCACTTAAATAATGCAGACAGAGTCCAAACAGGAAATAAATGCTGATAACACTTTGCTGAGGAAACCGAACAAAGACAGTGTATAATTTGAGGAGAAAGAAACAGAGCTTTGACTTCCTTACTTCCTGTCTTGTACATAGTAGGGAGGCATACAAGCAAACCTACAGGGGAAAATCTCCCTCAGTGCTACCCAGGGTGGTCTAATTTTTCATGCCAAGTGGGCCGCAAGACATGGAACCTGTGGGACACACACTGCCTTGACATAAAGGAAGGGGAGGGAGCAAGGCAGAAAATGGACACATTCCCCATCCCAACCCTCATGCTGCCCTCCAAAGTTGGGTAAGTGAGGCACTGGGCTTTGGAAAGGAGGTGCAAAGCTCTGGCAGGATCCTAGAGCCCTCCTACCTCCTTCCCAAAGCTGGGAAAGTTCAAACTTCGTTTTGGGAAGGAGGAAGGTGGACTCTAGTTCAGAGTCCTCATGCCTCCTTCCCAAAGCTCAGCACCTTGCTTACCTGACTTTGGAAAGGCAGCATGGGGACAGGGATGTGAAGGTTCAAATGTTGTTGAGGGCCACCCAAAAAACGCATCAAAGGCTGCATACGGTTCTTAGGCTGTGACTGGAGTACAGTGTTCCCCAACCTTGGGCCTCCAGCTGTTTTTGGACTACAATTCCCATCATCCTTGACCACTGGTCTTGCTAGTGAGGGATGATGGGAGTTGTAGTCCAAAAACAGCTGGAGGCCCAAGGTTGGGGAACACTGCACTGGACCACCTTGATCTAGCCAAGTAGCTCAACTGCTGCCTCAAGGGAAAGAAGGCTGCTCTGCCTGATTGGTAAGCAGCACCTCCACCACCAGCATCAATTGGCTAGTTGACTTTGACATTAACAAAATTATCCCTTGAGCTGCAAACTGAATGATCCCTGCTGTTGCACTTTCCCCGTGACCTTGTATGTGCACATACAATGATCATGCCAAAGTGTGTTTGGTGGCAAACTCTCACACCACTAGCTTCGGGAGTACGAGACATAAGAAACACCCCCGGACAGAATCTGACCTATCCTGCCTTTTAACTGAGTGAAACATGCACGGATATTATCAGACCAGCACAGCAGCGACTGTAAAAACAACAAAAACCATGCCCAGAAAGGTCAGTACAATACTGGGAATTTAGTTTACTGCGCTGCAGCACAATACAGCATTTACCCTCCCCTTCTTGTCAGAATCCTTTATTCTTTCACATATCTACTTCTTCATCAATGTTTTACAACATTTCATTCCCCCTCTTGACCTGACATGCCTTGCCTGTGGACTATTCCAGTCCATTAGAATTACAGGAGTACCCTGAAGCATTTGCTGTAATTAAAACTTCTGACAGGCCACCGTCGAGAGGCAAAGACTTCACCTTAACTCTGATCAGCTCAAGCTGATATATAAATTACCCAGAACAAAATGTACTCTCTATGTCTGTATAAAGCAAAATTAAACCTTTTGTGGCAACATTACCAAGTGCTCTGAAGGCTTAGCTTAAAGTAATTGTTGCTAAAGTACTTACAGGTTGACTATTTATTTATTTATTCATTATTCATTTGTTTATTGAATTTATATATCGCCCTATACCCAGAGGTCTCAGGGCAGTTTATGCTTGTTGTGTATGTGGATGGGTGTTTTTATTTGCTTGTGAGGGCAAAGAAAACTGTAAGGTTGTGTGTAGTGGCAGGCTGGTGGCTTCTATATTTATTTTATTTTATTGCACAAGATTTCTATACCTCTGAATTTAAAATAAAGAGGCCGTGTTACATAAGGCAATACAAAATATTCCTAATAAAATAAAATCAATAAGCTTTAAAAACGGAAAGACATAATAAAACAATTTGAATATAGATAAAACCGACAGTTTTAGAAACAAATGGGTATTGTGGAATTACATGTCTGGGTAGGCTTGCTGAAACAGTAGAGTGAATAACATGAGGCAGGGAGTTCCAGAGTATAGACACTGAGAATACAGAGTGTCTATAGGTAGTTAATGTGGCTCACAGCTATTGTTGGACTGCAACTCCCATAACACCTGAACTTTGGCCATACCGGCAAGGTCTGATGGCCCCAGCCTCTCTGGGCAGCTTCCAACAAATTATAAAACCACAGTAAAACACCGAAGATTAAAAACTTTCCTGTAATATGTTGGCTACCTCTACTATACTGTGTCACCCGGCCAGCATGTTGATCCCTGCAGTTTATCATAACCCTGAGTGCATGTAGGAAGAAAAAGACTCCCCTCTCCCTATGCCCTCCGTAACCGAGTCAGTCATGGGATAAGAAGTCGCCACACAGGATGTGCTCAGCTTCCTTTTGGAAAATAATCGAGGGTTTGTACTCACCAGCTAGTTCCAGAATGAACGGACAATTTGCCCATTTTACTCTGAATTCCATTTTACCTCCACCCCCCAAATGCACAAACAGTCTCACAAAGCCGTGACTCAGGTCAAGAAATGGCCAAGACACAGAAAGCAACAACATAAACAACAACCGTGGCATGAAGTGTGAGGGCAACTTTAAACTTTCGTTCTTGTAACTTTTATTTTGGACTATGTGAGCAAGCTGTGATGATTTCCTGAAATCCCACGTCCATGCTTCCATCTTTGGTCAGTGTGAGGGCTGAATTCAGGCCTCCTCCCCCCTTATACTACCAGCAGCAGGTGATCAATGTTGCCAGCAGCGACCAAGTTTTCAGCACCTGTATCCATGCCAATCCATGGACCACTGAGCATACAACTGTATAGACTAATATAGATCTAACCTATATTAGCTGGATGGCTGCATACACAGGGGAATGTATACAGTGCTTTTTTTCCTTAAAAAAATGTTTAGGGGTATTCTCATTTGACTCAAGAAAATCACCATTTTATAGTTCAAATCAGGAAGAATACATACAGTAAATGGACAAAAGTACAAAGATCCAGAAAATGTTTAGGGGTATGCGTACCCTTGTGTCCCCCCAGAAAAAAAGCACTGGATGCATACAAAAGTACGTGCCCATCAAATACTAGTGTTTAAGGAACTATGTTTGTGTTCAGTTTCTCTGGTTGCTGTTCGAAGTTAACTACGTGCAAAGGGCAACATAGAATTGTGTAGAGTTCTGCTTATTTCATGCACCTACCGGGTGGAATTCCATGACCGGGTGGGAGGTCAGAAGCAAAACTGGGCAGAGCAATTGATGTGACTCTGTCCTTTGTACAATAGGCTACATTCCTCCCATGCTGAAGTCAGAGGCTGCTATGCTGTTATGCCTATCTCTACAGCCCCCATTCAAAACAAGCAAGATAAATGATTACAGTCCAAGGGCACATTCTAGCCAGGCAAAACCACTTAAGGGGTACAAGGAGCAAGGCCAGGAAGGGAGTGTGGCTTGGGGAGAGTCCTGAAAGCCACATTTGGAAGGCCACATTTGAACCCTTTGAAAACGGGTTGTTGTTGCTGTTTTTAATGTACAGTTTGACTAGCATGTGTACGGACACCACCATGGTGTGCAGAAGCTTGGCAGATAAAAGCATTCCCCGCCACGACGTCTCTGCCGGGGGGAAACGGACATGTGGAACATTTACCTTTTTGAAAAGTAGCCACGACGGCTGAGAAATTGACGCTCCCCGCATTCACAGTTGGTGTCTCGTAGCGGAGGGGAGGCCAGCAGAGAAGCGAACTCTTGTTTTGTATACAAATAACATGAAGCCTTGATACACATGCCCTAGTCACATCGACAGCCACTGCCGGGACCCAGCTGTCCGTCGCAATTGTGGCAGAAATTCCAGCTGTGCAAGTTGTTTTGACTCCGGCGCTTTCTAAGCAGCAATATTTTCAGTACTCACAAAAGGGTGAAATCTCACGCCGTGGTTGGTGCTAGTTACAGCTTGATTGACTGAAGGCTCAGTGTGATAATGCCACGTATGGAAAGCAGAATATATTAAAATGGCACCTAATCTCAACAGTGCATCAGCTTGCTGTGGGTCTCAGTAGTATAACTGTGTGTTCCGCAACCCCTCCCGCCGCCCACCCCCCACTGCTTGCAGACCAAGATGTTAGCACAGTGAGCATGATGCAGAGCTAATATTGCTTCTCCCTGTGGAATTATGCTGCCTTCATACATCAGCAACTAAGTTGTCAGAATACTTTAAAAAAAAACCAACACAACACCCTGCTGATGTAAGTCATAAAATTATTTCATGGGGATTCTCACCTCCCTGATTGAATTGGCTGTGCTGTAAACATTAGCATCCTATGAATTGAAATTTTAAATAAACAAGACTTCAAACTTAGCACACTGAAGTTACTAGCTAAAGAGAGAAAAGACTAGCCAGTCTGCTTGTGTATGCTCCTCCTCCTCGTCATCATCTTCTTTTTCTTCATGGCCTGGGAAAAAATAATTTTCCAGTGCAAAGTTTCCCTTCCTTGTCTTGTGAATGTGATCCTACTTGCCACTGGTGATTGGAAAAGTGGTAATTTACATTCCACCTCTATATTTCCAGTATCAATATGTTGTATAACTTGACTGAAATCTTTTTAGTCAGACCTTTTGCCTAAAAGAAGTGTTTTGGAACACATCCACACCACTCATTCACTTCCCCCTTTGAGGTCTGCAGAAGACAGAAGGTCAGAAAATTGTGCAAACTCACTTAAGATGGTTGGCAAAAAATAAAATAAAAAATCTCCTCATCTGCTTTCTACTTCCCATCTTAGCCTTTCACTCATTAATTCCCTGACATGGGTGCCACGATTCAGCCACCGTAGAATCTACAACTCGGTTTGCCAGAATAGGAACGTTTTCACCACCTCAGTGGAAAATGTCTAAGCCAAGCAAACCTCACAAAGGCAAGCTATGTGATCATCTGAATACAGCCACCGTCAAGAACTGTTCTCTTGTCTTAAGCAAGCACACTTTCAACACTGTCAGGACACAAGAAAACATGTCTGTGTTAGACCTAGCAAGTGTGCAGGCTCTTACGGAAGGAGTCATATGAGAGGGGAAATCAGATTTGTTGCTGAATGCTTGTTTGCTTTTAATAGTGCTGGAGAAGACTCTTGAGAGTCCCATGGACTGCAAGATGATCAAACCTATCCATTCTGAAGGAAATCAGCTCTGAGTGCTCACTGGAAGGACAGATCCTGAAGCTCAGGCTCCAATACTTTGGCCACCTCATGAGAAGAGAAGACTCCCTGGAAAAGACCCTGCTGTTGGAAAAGATGGAGGGCACAAGGAGAAGAGGATGACAGAGGACAAGATGGTTGGACAGTGTTCTTGAAGCTACCAACATGAGTTTGACCAAACTGTGGGAGGCAGTGGAAGACAGGAGTGCCTGGCGTGCTCTGGTCCATGGGGTCACGAAGAGTCAGACACAACTAAACAACTAAACAACAACTAAACAACAACATGCAATGTTAGTTGCACTCCAAGTAGGCCGCAGTAGTTGTCACTGGCAGCATGGCGGCGAGGTAGGCGGAGCAAGCCTGACACAGTGCAAACACACTGGAGGGAACATCCAATGGGTTACACAGGTGCATTTGCACCGCACTGACCTCAGTGCCATCTTGCACCTTCCCCTCTTCCTCCCAGCAACATTGGTGGTGGCAGGTATGGTAAGCACTGCTGTCTTGCCCCTCTGAGCACTAATGACAGACCCACCAAAATAATTACTTAAGCCCATTGGCATCAATGGATCCTCTGTGGGTAGGCCTCAGCTGGCTCTCACCCAATGTTTCTGTTCTTCGTTCTTCTAAATAGTGATAGCAGTAAGGGACCATGGCATGAAGAGAGGAGAATTTAATCCCCGCTCTACCAAAGTCCTGATGAAAATCAGAGTTCCTCAAACTACATACTCTTTGCCATTAATAGCAACAGACTCTCCTTTCCCAAAGTGAGATTATTCCCTCCCCCCCCAAAGTGAGATGATTTTCACAGAGACTGTGGCTAACCACCACTGTCCTGATCTCTATTGCCCTCCCTTGACAGCTGCAATTTAGAAAAAAGACACGTTGATTCAGTCGCACATTTAATGTCACATCTAATTTAGACCTAACATATAAACAAGATTTTAAAAAATAAATCGTCATCTTTTTTGTTTAACGGCAATCCTGTCCCACTGACAGATTGTCTTTTCAGAGCTGCCAGAGATCAAACAGCCAAATTACAGTAATACACAACCTATTACAAATTTGTGTGACCTTCCTTAAGGCATTTCTGCTACCTTGTTGTTCTGAGCATGCAATACCCTACAGTCCTAGACAAATTCCTTCTGATCAAATGAAGACCTGTGGGTCAGCTTAGCTGCCAGCCTTAGACAAATCCACCAAGTGTGGGTAAAATTTGCATGCTATAACTCAGGTTTCCTGCATCATCTAGTGTGCCTGGAGACACCTGATGTGCTTCTATACAGCTTAGGCAGATGTGTGTGCATGGCCAGCCCCTGAAATGGGCACCACCTGGGAATTCCATACTTGCTACACTGAGCTCGGTGAAGTAGAGCTGAGATAAATTTTAATAAAAGGAAGGAGCATACAACAGCTTCAACGTTGCAGGTGTTAAATGTCACCTGCATAAAAAATTTAAATGACCTCCTTTTAAATTAGTACTGAAGGGGGGGGGGGAGAGCTAGTCAATATTTAAAGATGCACTGCCAGCAGTGGATTCAGCTGTTTCCATCCTAAGATGTCTTCCTCACTTCTCTTCCAGGTTTAGATTTGGCATCAGTGGTAGAGCAAGGTGCCTGGCATGCAGAAGGTCCCAAGTTGAATCTCTGGCAGATGCCAGGTTGCTCTGAGAGGTCCTCTTCTCATTTAAGTCCATTGATTTCAAGGGGCTTGCTTTACAATGTGCTGGAAGGAGGGACGGATGGCAGCCCCTTCTTCCCCTCCTCCCAGCTGATGGGAGAGCTGCTTACACGGCTCCTGTCCCAGCGTCTCCTCATCCTGTTTTTGCTCTGGTTGGTTCCAGCGTCATCTCGGAGGCAAGGCAAAGCTGCTGCCCACCACAGGCCCACGCAAATGTGAGCTCTCCCTCTCTCTTCCTTCCTTCCCTCCCTCCCTCCCTCTTCCAACTTGAATAAAATATTGGGGGGGGGGAGGTAAGCCCCACCTCACATACCATAATTCAGCCTTTCTCAACCTGTCCCCAGGTTGTTTATTAATATGTTTATTATTTAATATGTTTATTAAATAGTTTAGTACAACATTTGATTCAGAATATATTTTTTTCTTGTTTTCCTCCTCTAAAAACTAGGTGCGTCTTATGGTCAGGTTCATCTTATAGAGGAAAAAATATGGTAGTAACATGATAAATTGTGCAGGGGAAAAAATGCTTCGTTTACAAAACTATTGTACTCCCAACTTTACTGTAGGCATGTGAAACATGGACCACTTATAAACGTCATCTCCAGCTCCTCAAAAGATTCCATCAATAGGGTCTCCGAAAAATGTTACATATCACTTGGGAAGAAAGGTGAACCAATGTCGATGTACTGGAAAAAGCAAAGATCACCAGTGTGGAATGATTCTTCAACACCAACTTCATTGGACGGGTCATGTTGTTGTTCAGATGCCTGATTATCGTCTCCCAAAGCAACTACTTTATTCCTAACAGATGGCAGAGAATTCTACTCTAAGCAGACACAGGAGTGGAAATTGCTGCAGTTCGTGTGTTCTATGGTCAGGAATAGAAATCAGGAAATCAGTATTTTCTATTGTTGTTTTTTAGTCCACAAATGATAAGTAACTAATGACACACACCCTTCCATTTTTTGGATGTTTCCTTTGCATTTAAATGAATTATATGGAATTACATCATTAATGACATCATTAAGTGTGTAATTAATTATGTTGAATTCAACCATTGTGGACAAGAAGAAGAATAACGTTATTTTTGACAAAAGCTGAACTGCAGTGGAATGGAAACACCTCTGATTGTGACAATTACAGATCACAATGGAGATCGCTGCCTTCTTGCATTCCTATCTCATGACTAGTGATGATATTGCCTTATCTTTTTATTAAGTATTTTAGAGCCGCAACTTCAAAGAAAAACATCAGCAAGCCTCAAACAACAATGATAAGAACAAAGTGGTACATTTTCTTTTAAAAATAAATATAAAAAGAGAGTCATACATAAAAGAACTGTCATTAGATGACATTCTTGAGTATTATGAAGAGAGTATACTTTGATGCTTTTCTTTTCTTTTGAAATAGGAGGGAGGGATATCTGAGTAACTGAAATACATGCAGCTCATGAAAAAATGCCACCCACAACATTTGAAAGCCATACCACGGAAGCCTCAGCACTATTTTAAGTTGCTTGTGGTGTTGTGTAGTCAGAGGGAAATGTGGCAATCTTCCTCCATTAGCACTGAACATCCTGCAGAAATTAAAGGAAATCCTGTGAAAGGGAGAAATGAGTGACAGAAAGGTCATTGCAGGGTTATTGCAAATCAACAGTTTGCAAATCAAAAGCACATGATTCTCAAGTAAGTGTACTCAGAAGCAAAGGCTATCAAAATCACCCAATACTGTGCAGAATATTTAAACTTTTAATATGCACACAAGGAACAAAAGGGTTGTGCTCTTGCTTGCTTTCTGGCACGGTGTGTGAGGAACACCAGTAGGTATTGTCACTGCTTCCCAGTTAAAGCCAAACTTCCTTCCTCAATAGGATGTTCGGAACCCCCTTTGATGATACAGGCTCATTCACGACTGCTGCCAAGCTGCCTGAGTTGTCAGCCTATTTAAAATGTGGTGATGTCACTGTTTTGATAGAATAAAAGCATAGCAACAAGGTTCATGTTCCAGCCACATAACCAAGGACTCATGATCTGCCTTGCCAAGTCTCAGGCTTCACCCTGAGATCTCAGTTTGGGGGTCCATTTTCAGGGCAATATCAGGGAGTCCTTGAAGAAAGGGGCATTATGCGGACTGAGATGTTTATAAATCACCTGGTGGTTTGAATCTCCAAAATGATCAAGGGGGTGGAGAAACTCTTCTAACAGGAAAAAGTTACACCAGTTGGAGCTGTAAAGTTTAAAGCAGGGTTTCCCAAATTTGGGTCTTCAATGGTTTTTGGACTACAATTCCCATCATCCCTAGCTAGCAGGACCAGTGGTCAGGGATGATGGGAACTGTAGTCCAAAACAGCTGGAGACCCAAGTTTGGGAAAACCAGGTTTAGAAAAAAGGTGAGTAAGAAAACACATGATAGATACAGTGCCTAAACTACAGAATTTGCTTGTGCAAGATGTAGTAATGGCCAGCAACTTGGATAGCTTCAAAAGAGGATTTGACAAATTTCTGGAGGATAAGGCTATCAATGGTTACTATTCATGATGTCTATTCTACCTTTCCTGTCAGGGGCAATATCCTTCTGAAAACTAGTTGCTGTGAATCACAAGTTGGGAGAGAGCTATTGTACTTAGGTTCTGCTTTTTGGGTTTCCAACATGATTCTGGACTAGATTGGTCATTGTAGGCTCTTCTTATGATCTTATGACAGCAAGAAGTGTCAAACAAAGGCTGATCAGCCACCAGCTAGATATGTTGTAGCTGCGAATTTCCTCCATCAAGCAGGAGGTTGGACTTGATGGCAAACAAGGCCTTCCGCCAGCTCCATGATTTCCTGAAAAATGAAAACACATGGTGTGTGCTACATTGGGTGATACTGATCTCCACTGGGCACGGCCAGCCAGTGCCCACCTCAAACTATGTGTGTCCTGGACCATATCGTAGAATCCTCTATTAAGGAAAAACATACAAACTACATTTTCCAGTGCATTTTTGTGTCACTTTTCTTATTGTAAGGAGTCTGATTTTGGGGGGATGGGAGTTTGTTGCGCAAGACCTCTCAATCAACTTTAATTGTGCAACCAGAATTTGCCAGGATGTGATGGAATCCCACCAGAAAAACAGCAGAAGACTAGAAGACCCCATGTCTCTTAAGTGATTGTTTCCTCATTTGTGCATTGGATTTATCTGAAACCCACAATTGTTACTATTTTAACTGGCTGACAGATAAAGTTTAGAAGTTGCCATCTCTAACCTCCAAGTTGTCTACACTTTTGCTCTTTCCTTGAATAAATTTTGCTTCGGGAGGAAATACTCAGGCCCTTTTCTGCATCCTCGGGGGAGAATGTGTCAGTTTCAGTTTGCAATTCTCTGTTTTTGCAGTGAATTTCTTTTGACAACTCTCTTTCATTGTTGCCTTGTGCTGGTTTTTGTGAGCTAAATCTTTACACCACTGTAGCTTTACAGAAGGCTAATGTTAAAACACTATGTTAGCGTTTCCCTAAGATAGTGTCCCAACCACAAAATGTGTAAATAATAGCACTGAGTATTGCCATAAAGTGTGGCTCTGTCTTGTCTTTGGCACATGTTTATTCATTGCATGTCAGATTGACACATTTGTCTCCTTAGCCCATTAGGCAGCTCACCTGTTTGTCATTTCCATCAATTTTTGTGGCATATATTGTGCATATGTTTTCATGGTGGAGTGAAATATGTCCATTAAAGCACAAAGAGATGAAATACGGAGTTATTGACTTCCAAACACAATCTTCGTATGAATACTTGGGTTGGCAAATGTCTCAAATTGTCATAGGTTTGCTTAGTGGGGAAGTTATTATGATCTTATCTCTGTATTGTGAATGTTACTAGTTCAAATAGCAGAGCTTGTTCTCTGAAGACTGCAATTAAATAGTTTGATAGGGACGGTGTTCATATAGCCTCATCATTTTGACCATTTAGCTTCAGTCCTTCTTGGGAATGAAACAGACTTCTGATGTACCAATTTAGCTGGTCTCTGAAAACCTATCTAATGTTAATCAACTGATAAAGCAACTAGGTCTTGACTTGCTATATGCAATCAACATTCACTGCCATGCTGGTCACATCACAGGCACCAAACTGCAGGAGAAGCTCTTACTAAGCTGTTGGAGAGATAGGTTTGGAAGACCTCTCCCATTGTGATTTCTTAACGCAGTGGTCAAACATTTCCCACAGAAATACTTAGGCTAGAATAAATCACAGATATTTAGCTTTGCAAATAAGATTTTACTCACAGAGTTTCTGAAGTTACAGCATAAAAGGTCTCCATATCTTAGCAGTAAAACAAAGAAAAATGGTTCCAAACCACTTAAAAAGAAAAGAACTTGGTTTCCTTACCAAAATGCTCATGCAATCTTTGGGTTAGCAAAGATTCAGGTTGTTAAAATAGCCTTTTCAGTAGATTCAGTTCATTTGGTTTCTCTTTCAGCTGGGAGTCATGGTGCAGCTCCTTGCTTGTTCCAGGAAGCAGAGGCTGCTGGTTACTCACTGGTTACTTGCACTCGGGGCTCCACTTAACCCTTTCATGCATGTAAGTGTGAGTCAGTAAATGTATGTATATTATAACAGGCATCTCCCGGGATAGTGGCATCTCTGCTGAAATTCTAATCCAAGGAGGACATGCTCTCAAATTTTGGGCTTTCACCCTGGAAGCTCATGCCATCCCTGGGCACACAGTTGGCTGCCAGACTTTTGTGCTGAATGACAAAAGCGCAGCTTTCACTAGCGATGCGTCATTGATTCAAAGCTGTGGCCAGACTTCCAGTCAGCTACAGACCTAGAAGTCTGCATTACCCTGCAGTATCCAGAGCCTGGAAGTGTTTATAGCAAGGTGGAATGTATTTTATGGGCTCTGATCTCTTGGATGAGGAGATGGTCTGTGGGATTTGGGTCAGACTTATGGCTGCCCTTCAGGAAAGAGGACAGCTTCAAGATTCATGGTGAGGGATGGGTTATTGGTTGTAGAAAATGTGACCATCCCTGCATTAGAGCATGGGCTGGCTCATATGTGTGCATGCACATAACTTGATAGTTCATCATTGGATATATCCACTCAGGATTTTGATGATAAACTAAACAGTGCTGCAGACATACCTCTCCTTTTAAACAGCTGTAAAGGGTAAGCAGAGAGCCACAGCATGAAATATGGAACCTTTTTCTCTCTCATGTAAGCTAACTCATGTGCATAAAATGAAGCTAAACTCTGTTATAAAATGAAACAAATTGACATATATAGTGAAAGCGATTGTATTTTTTATTTTATTCCATTATAGAGTACAGTACACTGCCATGTAAAATTTATTGCATGCAATTTGCTGCCTGGAAAGCTGACTAGAAGGCAGCCTTCTGCTCCGTTGAGATAATACATCTTCATGCAATAGTTTTACTCAAACGCATCAACTTTTGTAGCCTTTAAAAGCGACAAAACACATTTCTTTGCCTCACTTGGTGGCATGTTCTTTGGCAAGTGTGACTGAGGGGAAGGAATATCACACAGACACAGGACATGACAGGACAACCAACAACCACACTTTAAGATATCTATAATATGTTAAAAAAATCCACCTAAAGTATGTAAAAATTACCTAAAACATAGGCCTAGTAACTGGTGCCAGGAAGTGGGTTTCTGCTCCTATACAGTTCTTAGAAAAATCTCAGTGGCTCCTTTGGACACACACAAATTGTACCCCAATAATAACACCATCAGAGCAATGTACCTTGCAAGGATGATGGTGATTCGGAGATCTGCTAGTAGAGCAGAAGCAGGAAAACATTTTTAGCCTACTATGTTTCCTTCTGAATATCATTCCAAGTGCCAGAGGCAAAAGGAAGTAGAGGAACTAATGTAATTTTTATCTTTATACAGCTGACTAATTTGCACCCACACTGTTGCTCCTTCTGAACCCCATAGCTGTCAAGGCCAGAGAGAAGCTGGTGAGCAAGCAGGCAAGTTGAAGCCATGAAGAGAAGAAGCAGGTCCAGGAGTCTCTTTTTGGTGGGCCCCCTGCTGGAATGTGGACTATCACCAGATGCCTAGCCATGCCCTGCTGACCCTTGATGCGAGCCTCATGTCAGTCACTCTGGGCAAGTGTCAGGTGACAGATGCATCTATTTGAGATGCCATGCATTCCGCTCTTAACTTTCCCTCTTATTCCTTTCCCTCTGCATAGTTCCATCGCTGAGAGTCACTTATAATTTTTGTTTGAACGCTGCAAGTTCATGAAAGGGAAATCTTGTAGCTTTGTTAGCCCAAGGTTAGGCTTTGGAGAGGGAATGCAGATGGACGCAATCCAAAAGCCTGAAGTACTTGGTCGCATAAGACTTTGAGAGTGAAATACTGGACCAAGTTCAAGGTGCTGATTTTGGCGTATAAAGCCCCAAACAGCTTGGCACTAGGATACCTGAAAGATAATCTCACCCCTTATATATCGGACTGATTGCTGTGCTCTACAGCTGAGGGCCTTCTGTAGATAACATCATATCAGGATGGCGAGCCCACTGTTATCTTCCCTTATAAATTGTTGTGAGTTTTGTGAGGAGGTTAGTCAGGGGTCAGCAAACTTTTTCAGCAGGGGGTCGGTCCACTACCCCTCAGACCTTGTGAGGGGCCAGACTATATTTTGAAGGAAAAAATTAACAAATTCCTATGCCCCACAAATAACCCAGAGATGCATTTTAAATAGAAGCACACATTCTACTCATGTAAAAACACCAGGCAGGTGCCACAAATAACCCAGAGATACATTTTAAATAAAAGGACACATTCTACTCATGTAAAAACACACTGATTCCCAGACCATCTGCGGGCCGGATTTAGAAGGCGATTGGGCCGGATTCGGCCCCTGGGCCTTAGTTTGCCTACCCATGGGTTAGGCTGTATGAGGTCCAAGTCCCTTCTAATTCCTGTATCCAGTAAGGGTTAAAATTTAATGGAGGAGCCCATTGTTGAATGAGCCGTGGACCGAATTTAGAAGGCAATTGGGCCGGATCCGGCCCCTGGGCCTTAGTTTGCCTACCCATGGGTTAGGCTGTATGAGGTCCAAGTCCCTTCTAAGTAAGGGAGCAAGTAAGGGTTAAAATCTAATGGAGTAGCTCATTGTTGAATTAGCCAGGCAAGGGCCATAATGCCCCTTAAGGAAGCTGCTGCATGCCAGAAGGCAAATGGGTGGTAGTGAGAAGGACAATAGCCAGTGGGGTGTGAGAGAGAGCTGGCCTAGGAGCAGGCAGAAGCCTGAGAGGGAAGAGCCAAGCTTGACTTCTGATTGAAGCCAAGGCTGCGATTATGGGAGAAGCAAAACCTACGGGGGTGTTAATGCTGTGAGCCCCTCCATTGTAGGCTCAGATTGTATGTATGTGTAAATAAACTATATATTATAAAGATACCACAGTCTCTGCTGTCCCTCATTCTGAGGAAACCAAATCCTGGGTAAGCGTTTGGAACCCCTGCAACATCTCATCGCTCTGAATTTGGGATGGCATGCAACAATATGCATTTTTCTGCACATTTTCTGCACATATATGCATGTTTTACATATTATTTGGTTGGAGAACTGCACCTGAAAATTCGGAAAAGTGTGGATTTTGAAGGATAGCTGTGTTTCAGTTCACAAACTAGTTTCCTTATTAGCTGCATTTCTGAGTAGAACAAGTGCGTTGAAATCTGTGATACAGTCAAAAGTAGCTGCCTCCCCCCATTTAAAAGCACTGTCACTTAACAGTTTGATTTCTTCATCAGCTTTTAATTGTGTGATTATTGTTTGGGGTGCCACCACGGATTGCCAAGAGGTGCCATTCTTGGTTTAGCTAATGGGCTCTATAGTCAGAACACACTGTTGCTGCCATTTAAATGCCTTCAAAATGTCACTTCTGGTGTTACCCAAATAAAATAACAAAATCTTAATTTACTCATTAGTTTATCCTGCTATGTTTAAGTTGCCATTCACTTGGAGAATCACAGAATGTACTGTCAGTAGATCCTCTTAATATTCTAATTCTTCAAATCATCTTCAGATCGCCTAAGGGCTGTCACGTGGAAGAGGGAGCAAGCTTGCTTTCTGCTGCTACAGAGGGTAGGACCTGAACTACTACTACTACTACTACTACTACGACTAATAATAATAATAATAATAATAATAATAATAATAATTTATTTATACCCTGCCCATCTGGATTCAGATTGCAAGAAAGGAGATTCTGACTGCCTCAGGACCCTTCTGATGGCTTTAAACGAGAATTAGATGATGATGATGATGATGATGATGATGATTTTATTAAAATTTGTATACCATCCTATGCCTGTAGGTCTCAGGGCAGTTCACAACACAAGGTTACAACATATGAAGCATAAAATACATAATAAAAAATAATCAAATCAATTAGCAATACTAATGTATAGACACTCATAAACAATACATTGCCCAACCAAAGCTCCTAAGCAAATACAAAAATCCAAATTAACCTGTAACATTTAACAATTTAAAACAACCCCACCCTCCAAATAAAATAGCACCCATACCCACCCAAGTTAAAACCCCACCACCATTATAACAATAATTAAGGGAGGGCAAGTCTATCAATGGCCACAATAGCTAGATTCCATGTCCACCATCAGAGAGGCAGGGCTGTTGCGCTCATCCTGCTTCTAGTCAGCCACTGTGAGAGCCGGGATGCTAAACTAGATGGGTTGCGGGGTTGATCCAGCAGGCTCATCTTCATTTCCACTTCACTCAACTGCACATGCACACAGGAACGTAAGAAGAGCCTGTTGGACCAGCCCAATGGCCCATCTAGTCTAGCATCCTCTTCTAAAAGTAGCCAACCAGATGACGATGATGACGATGATGATGATAATGATGATGATGATGATAATAATAATAATAATTTATTATTTCTACCCCACCCATCTTGGGCGGCTTCCAACAAAGATTAAAAATACATCAAAATGTCACACACTAAAAGCTTCCCTGAACAGGGCTGCTTTCAGATGTCTTCTAAACGTCAGGTAGTTGTTTATCTCTTTGACATCTGGTGGGAGGGTGTTCCACAGGGTGGGCGCCACTACCGAGAAGGCCCTCTGCCTGGTTCCCTGTGACTTGGCTTCTCGCAGTGAGAGAACCGCCAGAAGGCTCTCGGCGCTGGACCTCAATGTCCGGGTAGAACGATGGGGGTGGAGACGCTCCTTCAGGTATACTGGGCCGAGTCCGTTTAGGGCTTTAAAGGTCAACACCAACACTTTGAATTGTGCTTGGAAACGTACTGGGAGCCAATGTAGGAAGCCTGCAAGGACATGAGCATTACAGGAGTCTGCCCATCTGCGATTCTCAGAAACAGATATTCAGAGGCATCCTGACTCTGATGGCGTAGACATTGTTATGCTCACTCCACTTCTCCACTCATGGGTGGTGAGAAGTTCCAGGGATTGCAGCACTTTCCCAGGCTTCTTTTGTTTTATAAAGAGGCCCCTGGATGCTTCTTTAGAAGCATTATGCCATTTTTGACTTTATTTATACACAAACAGAATGAGCACAGGTGGCAGAACAGGCCTTCACAAGTCCTTCTGGATCTAGTAAGCCTCTTCTGTCACACGAGACGAGTAAGTCGTTCCTGCTTGTATGTGTGCCTTCTAAAATCGGCACAAACACATGGAATTAGGGACAGCTCTCTCTTTCTCTACCTGCACATACATTACAAGCAATCTTCATTTGGGGGGGGGGGGGCTCAGTTGCAACCTAAAATAAGATTTCTCCTGGCCAGAAGCTATGTGCAACCGCCTTCTATTTTCTGCTTAGCTATTTTAAAACTTGGCTTAAACGTTAGGAAATTGGAAAGTTTAACATTTGTGTACATAAAAATTGGCACGTGCATCTCACCGGAGGGAACGGCAGGAACTCTTGCAGAGATGAGCGATGCTTCCAGATGTCACCCCCTCGGACTGACTTTTCGCAGAGAACGTCTTGTATCATCGCAGAAGGCAGCAAGAAAACATGCAGCAGTCACAAAATGAGAGATGGCATATATGCCGAAAAGCAGGGCCCCTTGTAAATGATCTGCCACGCAATCAAGCCAGGAATATATATCAAGCCATCTATGTTGTAAAACCTGCCTTGGAATGAAGTCGACTTTGGATGTGGCGTAACGGGTTGCGATTGCGATATGTTTTGCTATATTTCCACCCACCCAGCCCAGCCCTCTGGGAACATGGATTACAACCATCTGTTGACATAGTTCAAATAGGAAAGCTTAGACGTTCTTCTCCCCGACTCCAACTGACGTGTTTTCTTCTTTCTCCATGTCTTCTCATATGCTCTTGGGGACTTTTTTTGGCAGGGATGGTTGGTGGGGGGAGAGCTACTCACCTAACCTCTGGTCACTGTTACTGTGACTTACTGAGGCACTGGCAGAGGAAGGGGTGCAGGGGGTGTGGTCCACCTTGGGTGTAATCCCTGAAAAGGGTGACATCGCTGCACCACCCCCCTAGGACGCTCGCCGTGGGCGGTGCCCCCAGGGACTCTCACTCCGCCCCCAGGGGCACAGCATGTGTGCCGCTCCGGGCACTGGAGCAGCTAGCTCTGCCTCTGTACTGAGGTGGTAGTGAGGTTGGGGCCATAGCACCATATTGGCTCTGCCAGTGTGTTTGCACCGCATTACAGTCATACCTCGGGTTGAAGTAGCTTCAGGTTAAGTATTTCTGGGTTGCACTCCGCAGCGACCCGGAAGTAACGGAGCACATTACTTCCGGGTTGTGCTGCTCGTGCATGCGCAGATGCTCAAAATGGCATCACGTGCATGCGCGGAAGTGACAAATCGCGACCTGTACAGACGCGCAGTTGCGGGTTGCGCTGTACTCAGGATGCAAACGGGGCTCCGGAATGGATCCCATTCGCATCCAGAGGTACCACTGTATTGTCACTGCATCTTCCTCTTCCGTTAGACTGGGAGACACAGCTGCTGCGAACCAACCTCCCCAATTTCTAATAAACATAAGGCACCAAAATGTGTGGGGCCAGCCCTGATTATAACCACTCCAGGTGTGTAAAGGGAATATTGTGAATCCTTTCCTCCCTTTAAGTTTCCATTCTCTGGTTCCGTGCATGACTCAGGATGGCAGTGAATCCAAGAGAACAGGACTATATATCACAATATTTGTACTGACTGTGATCTGAGACTTAATGCACTTATAGCTCCTGACTGTCCATTTGTTTTTTAGGGATGCACAACCTGTCAATTTCAGCTTCTTGTTTTCCCAGTCTTCAAATTTAGTTCTCCATGTATCCACATCAGTTCCTGATATATATCTGAAAGTCCTCCTGAAAATTTATCAAAATTTAAGTGAGGAATCTCTCTGAATATATACATCTGGTTGCAATTTCCTCTAATATGCACATTTTTTTGAAAAGCAGTTTCTCCTAATATGACACAAATTGGGAAGGTTTGCCTTCAAATGTGAACTTAATGCAATTTCTCCCCCATCTTGATTCCTAGATCAGGCACATGGTTGAATAATATTCTCTACGAGTAAGTTGATGTCTCCCGATAGAGCTTGTTGGGATGCAGATGAACCTGTGGCCCAGAATCAACACAAAGGCTCCATCTTTATTTTATGCAGCCCCAGATGCCTCCTGAAATTTTATTTATTCATTTATTCATAAAGATATTTGTATAACACCGTGTCTATACACACACACATACACACACACACACCCAAAGCGGTTCACAGCAATAAAAGCATTAAACCTTTTACCGTAATAAAAACCATTTTAAAAAGTTAAAAACAGACAACAATTAACCATTGTGGAAGGACATATTCTTAACTGCTTGCACAGGTGTGGCGGAATGGAAGTTTTCATTTAAAAGTTGACACAGAAGGAGGCTGCTAAATCTCTGTTGGCAGAGCATTCCACAGAATTGGGCTAATGACACCAAAGGGTCCCCCATCACATCAGAATTCCTTCCCTCCTGTTCATTTTCTCCTTATTTTTTCCCTAGCTTTTAAAAGTGCCTCCTTGCCTCTTTCTTTGAAGTTTCAGAACAACTGAGTATGTTGTATGGTTTTAACTTTAGAAAGGTGATAACAAATAAAATGATTGACTAATTGATTGATTGATTGATTGATTGATTGATTGACAAAAAATTATTTGATTAAGAAACTATTTTCCTGCTGTTTCTGTGTGTCTCTGTGGGTATATCCTTACAAGGCAACGCGGGTGGCGCTGTGGTCTAAACCACTGAGCCTCTTGGGCTTGCCAATCAGAAGGTTGGTGGTTTGAATCCCCGCAATGGGGTGAGCTCCCGTTGCTTTGTCCCAGCTCCTAGTGGTTCGAAAGCACACCAGAGCAAGTATATAAATAGGTACCGCTGTGGTGGGAAGGTAAACAGTGTTTCTGTGCCTTCTCGTTTCCATCATGGTGTCCCATTGCGCCAGAAGTGGTTTAGTCCTGCTGCCCACATGACCTGGAAAGCTGTCTGTGGACAAACGCCAGCTTCCTCGACCTGAAGCGAGATGAGTGCCACAACCCCATAGTTGCCTGTGACTGGACTTAACCATCCAGGGGTCCTTTACCTTACCTTTTTACCTTATACTGTATCCTTACAACATAACATGGTTGTGTACACCAGCAATGACAAGAAAATATAAAACACCATAAAAGCAGTATAAAATGATTTAAATGATCGGCTGATCATCAGCCTGCCTACATGAAGCTTTCATAGACTTAAGTCCTCTTTGTCAGGAGCATGAGGTAAAATCTGAGTTGGTGGGTATATAAAGGAGAAAATTATTGGTGGGCATTGAATGGCAGTGAGATGCAAAAATTACAGCCAATGAGAAGTAGAGCTTAAATGGATGATAAATAAGAATAATTTTAATCTTTTCCAGTAGTGGGTTGGTGATAACTCTCTGATTATACAAGGAACAAGAGCCCTACACGTTGTAAGCCAAGAGAAACTATGATTGCTATTGGAGATGCAGAGGTAATCCAATTTTCTAGGAAAGAACATTATACTCAAATGAAATGAATCATCTGTGCAGAATGGCTAAATTTCAGAGTGATATTATCTTGATACAAGTCTGTAAACAGGCATGTGTTTGTAAGTTGCTTTGAGTCATTTTGATGAGTAAAGCAACAAAGAAAAAGGAGAAAAGGGGGAGAAAGAAGAAAAAGGAAGAGAGGAAAATTTATCTGACATTGCTGAGATGATTGCATTAACACCTGTAGTGGGACAAGGAACTTCTTGCTATAAACAATCTGACAATGCTGTGCTTTTCTGTGGCTCTGCAGCCATTGGTGTTTGGGTCCCTTTTGGACAGATGTTTATGTGAGCCCTCGACACACACACACACACACACACACACACACACCTTTATGCTTGTGATGTAAGAATCTCCTCTGCTTAGTATCATGGCCTATTATTTCCTATTGTTTTCCAATTACATTTTGATACTTAACCTAAAGCTTAGCTTATGATATTTAACCCAGATCTTCCCCGTTAATCCTATTACGCATTATACAATTAAGCTGCAACATGAGCTCTAAGCCATATCAGCGGGAAACATTTTAACCCTTCAGTTTAATAAGAGTGTAGCCTTTTAAGACTTGGGGACGTGAAATGCGAAGCCCTGTTCAAAGGCTTTCTAATAACTAGTAAGGTTCCAACCTTACAATTAAATGTTGTCTTTATTGTCAAGGAGACGAGCTCTTTGTGGGGAGGCTTGGATGTTTAACAATGGTCTAAGATTAGCTACAGTAAGCTACTCTATTAAATGCCACATAACAGTTGCAACTTTCAGTGAAAGTGCATTTACTACATAGGTGCATCTACTGTTGTTGTTGATGCTGTTTTTACTATTACTGTTATTTTGCTGTTGTTGTTTAGTCGTTTAGTCATGTCCGACTCGTTGTGACTCGGACCAGGGCACGCCAGGCACTCCTGTCTTCCACTGTCTCCCGCAGTTTGGTCAAACTCATGTTGGTAGCTTCAAGAACACTGTCAAACCATCTCATCCTCTGTCGTCCCCTTCTCCTTGTGCCCTCCATCTTTCCCAACATCAGGGTCTTTTCCGGGCAGTCTTCTCTTCTCATGAGGTGGCCAAAGTATTGGAGCCTCAGCTTCAGGATCTGTCCTTCCAGTGAGCACTCAGGGCTGATTTCCTCCAGAATGGATAGGTTTGATCTTCTTGCAGTCCATGGGACTCTCAAGAGTCTCCTCCAGCACCATAATTCAAAAGCATCATTTCTTCGGCGATCAGCCTTCTTTATGGTCCAGCTCTCACTTCCATACATCACTACTGGGAAAACCATAGCTTTAAGTATACGGACCTTTGTTGGCAAGGTGATGTCTCTGCTTTTTAAGATGCTGTCTAGGTTTGTCATTGCTTTTCTCCCAAGAAGCAGGCGTCCTTTAATTTCGTGACTGCTGTCACCATCTGCGGTGATCATGGAGCCCAAGAAAGTAAAATCTCTCACTGCCTCCATTTGCTATTTATTAAATATAGATACCACCCTTCATCTGAAGATCCCAGGGTTGTTCACAACAAAATCTATCAAGACCTGCTCAATGAATGAATGGAGCTGGGTGAGTCGGATTGACAACCATGCAATTAGCCATGTGCTTGCATAGAGCAAGAGTACCCAGCCTCATGTCCTCCAGATCCTATTGGCCTCTCTGCTCTTCTGCTTTAGTTGTTGGAGTGTTGGACTAAGACCCTGAAGACCAGGGTTTGAATCCACACTTGGTCATAAAGCTCAGTGAGTGACCTTGGGCCAGTCACTGCCTCTCAGCCTACCCTACCCCACAGACTTGTTGTAGGGATTAACTATGGAGACAGAGAACCATGTATGCTACTTTGAGCTCTCTGGAGGAAAATGGTGGGGTACAAGTAAATAAGGTTCCACACTTACTAAACAGGGATTCCAGCACTGGCTGCCAATTAGTTTCTGGGCTCCGTTCAAAGTGCTGGTTTTGACCTGTAAAGCCTTAAATGGCTCAGGACTGCGATGCTTCAAGGACCGCTCCTTCCCATATGAAGTAACCCAGATGCTGCAATAACCATCTGAGGCTCTCCTCCAGAGGTCCAGGGGATTGCAACACAAGAACAGGCCTTGCCTGTGGTGGTTCCCCGTTTGTGGAATGCTCTCCCCAGAAAGGCTCACCTGGTGCCTTTATTACATATTTTCTCTATAACCAGGCTTTAGTTGAATAACATTCTATGTCCTTTTAGGAGGCATACAAATAATAAAATATTATTATAGTATTATTATTGTGGGAAGAGTTTTATTGGTTTGTGTTTGTTTTTGTTATGTATTTTGTGTTCTCATTTTGTATTTTTATGTTGTGAACCACCCTAAGATCTTCATATGAAGGGCAGTAAACAACTTGGATATAACAACAACAACAACAACAACAACAACAACAACAACAACAGTAGAATCTGAGGCAAAGAGACCTGATTTTTGTCAGGACCACAACCAGGTGGTTGAGTGGGAGGGAAACATCCCCTTCACATACCCTGCAGCTCTGTTGCTGCTTGGATCTCTGCAGCTGCTCTTTTACATTTTAAAAGACATGAACATTAATTGCATTCCCCCAATTAACCTCATGTCTACTTCAGGATTTTTCCTGCTGCTTGCTGCTAAGAATACACACACATTTGTGAATCAGAGGTTGGAAGTCTGTTCCCGACGGAAGATCATGCTAGGAACCGATTGTGAACTGAAGGGAGAAGGCTAATTTGCCAATTTGCCAATCACTTTAAACAGAATAATAGAATTGTAGAGTTGGAAGGGACCCCGAGGGTCATCTAGTCCAACCCCCTGTAATGCGGGAATCTTAACTAAAGCAACGATGACAGGTGGCCAGCCAACCTCTTCTTAAAAGCCTCCAAGGGAGGAGAGTGAGAAATTAATACATTCATAGTTTTGACCAGTGGTGGAGCATCCGCTTTGCTGCAGAAGGTCCCAGCTTCAGTCGCCGCCTTCTCCAGTTGAGGTTGGGAGAAATCCTGGAGGGTTGCTGCCAGTCAGTGTAAGCTGTAATGACCTAGATGGAGCCGTGGTCTGACTCGAGATAAGGCAGCTACCTATGCCGTACAGGTGCTTTCATCTGGTTAAAGCCCTGGAATGTTCAGCCTGTTGCAAATGGACGAGAGCATGGGTAGGCAAACTAAGGCCCGGGGGCCGGATCCAGCCCAATCGCTTTCCAAATCCGGCCCACAGATGGTCCGGGAATCAGCTTGTTTTTACATGAGTAGAATGTGTCCTTTTATTTAAAATGCATCTCTGGGTGATTTGTGGGGCCTGCCTGGTGTTTTTACATGAGTAGAATGTGTGCTTTTATTCAAAATCCATCTCTGGGTTATTTGTGGGGCATAGGAATTCGTTCATTATTTTTTTCAAAATACTGTATACCCTGGCCCTCCACAAGGTCTGAGGGACCGGCCCCCTGCTGAAAAAGTTTGCTGACCCCTGGTCAAGAGCCTTGCTTATTTTTATTTTTTGAAATCTTTTTTATTTGGTTTTACAAATACAAAGTTATAAAAACCCAAATATCTATCCATATGCAGAGATGGATAGAAAGCTCGGGACTTCCCCCTACCCCCTCCTTGGGGTCCCATTTTGAACATTTAGAACTGCATATTCTTCCATACTCTAACTTTTATATCAGTCCATATTATCCATGGTGATTGTTAAACTACAAGCGAAATCAAAATCCTGCCAACGTTTCCATCTGCTTCGGCAAAGTCCATCAGCTTTGTTTGACATTCCTCCCTGGCAGGGACCTTGTCTTCTTTCCATCTCTTCATCTCTACTTCTTATTTTTATTAAGAATCCGGTTTAACCTTTATCTGAATATTAATTTTATTAATCTTAATATTAATTTTATTAATATTCAGATAAAGGTTAAACCGGATTCTGCGAAATGAAATTTTATCAAACAATAGACATAGTCCATATACAATTATAGATCACTGTTGAATAAATACAGACATCAAATACCGTAAAAACCAGACTGAATAAACTGCAGGTATGTGAATGCATGGAAGGTAGCGACTAGAACGATTTAAACAAGACAAGGTTGCAAAACATGAACTCTATTATACCAAAGGAAAGGAATTAGCAGGGGTCAGCAAACTTTTTCAGCAGGGGGCCGGTCCACTGTTCCTCAGACCTTGTGGAGGGCCGGACTATATTTTGAAGGGGGGGGGAAAATGAATGAATTCCTATGCCCCACAAATAACCCAGAGATGCATTTTAAATAAAAGCACACTTTCTACTCATGTAAAAACACACTGATTCCCGGACCATCCGTGGGCCGGATTTAGAAGGCAATTGGGCCGGATCTGGCCCAATGGGTTTGCCTACCCATGAATTAAAGCAGTGGTGTCTAAACTTTTTTCAAAGAGGGCCAGATTTGATGAAGTGAAGGGCTGTGAGGGCCAACCAAAGGGCCAATGAAAGTTGTTAACCTTTTTTTAGGGTTGACGTTATTGAGCTTTTTTTAGTATTGAAGTTATGAAGCAGGCGGGCTGGATTAGGCTCCCAAAATGGACTTTGGACATGCCTGAATTATTCAAATACCCTGTGTCACTATATTCATTCATCAGTCATATTCATTGATAAGCCAAGGGGCCATGTCCGTCCTTGCTTACAAATGAAATAAAGTCAGACCAAAAAGATACAAAATTTACCTTTATATTCTTTTTATATTCTAAGAGTCATGTACCACTTAGCTGCTGCATTATGAAAATGCCCCCCCCCCCCACAACACACATTGCTGGCAAAGTATCTTAAGTTATGTTAATGCCAGCCTTGGCATCTAAAATGTCGAGAAACATCTCTTCACAAACCATAGGGGTTCAAAACAAAATGCATTCGTATATCTGTTTACCTGTATGAAGCTCCATTGAGCTTGGTGGAGCTTACCTCTGAGTAGACATGTACTGGGTTACACTGCAAGACAGTCTTTGAGGACACAGTTATGCTTTCAAATGCCGTTTCGCAAATCATGAGGATCAAAAACTTGCTTTTAAACATAAAGTGTTCACAACTGGAATATAAGGAACTGCGCCCAATGGCGAGGTTGCCCCTGCCTTGGTTTGGTAATCGCCTATCATCATGCCCCCACCCATGTTAATAAATAATCACATGATGGGAATTTTGTGCTTAGATTTGGACTCCTTGCTGAATAAAATCACCTGAAGGCTGTGAGTCATGAAGGCTGCTGCCTTCAAGGCTTTTTTCCCACCTGGCCAAGGGGGCGAGATCCAGACTCAACAGCTCTACTAAAGAGGCTCCAGAGGGACATCGCTATGCCTGAAAAGAAATCCTAATTATTGGATTCTTTTGCCCCATCTTTTTGTGCCTGCCAAACAGCCATGTCATGCTTATAATATTTTATTCTCTTGTTAATTATGCTGTTTTAAATGTGCATTTTATATTTGCAATGTTTTCTTTTGGTTAACTTTGTTTGTGTTAAATGTGTATTCTGTAGTTGACCTCCTTTCTAATGTTTCATTTTGAAATCTTTGAGATGGTATGTTGGTTTCCCGTGAATTGTGTTGCTTTGACTGTGTACTTTATATTTGACTTCCTTCAGAAATGTTTGATTCTGCATTGTTTTATTGATGTTTGATATGCAGTAAACCGCCTTGAGATTTTTCTGAAAAATATAAAGCAGTATAGAAATGAAATAATAAATAATAATAATAATAAAGATTCATGCCATTCATTAGAGAGAATAGTGATTCTCTCTCTGGTCAGCAATATGGAGCGCCTTCAGTTTGTGTTGCTTCATTTTTCAAGTGTCACCTTTTGGTTCCACAACCTGATTTTTACGGGGGTGGAAAATAAGAAAAGGGCTTCTATAAAGAGAGACAGAGAGGTTGTAATTATGAATGTATTAAGTTTGATAATAAAGTCTCCAAACTCATTAAAAAAGAGTTGCCGTGGCAACCTGAACAACACATTCCCACCCACATTACATCTAGCTAATAACGTGCAAAGGATGTTTCTGGAGGAGGAATGTAAGTTAAATGAAAAGGAGCAAACTGGTACTAGATTCCTAGGCTGCTATTTTTACCCGAGGTCCTTAAATAATAGTGTGTTGTCCCTGTTTAAGAAAATAAAATAAAATGGCATGTATGGGGAATGAAGAAAATAAATATGGCCATGTATTTGTTTGTCTCAATTATCAATCTTCGTGTTTTGATTCTCTTTTCGTAAGTGATTATTACAGGGTTTCCAAAAAAAAGCTTTCATTTTCAAAAGCCAAAGGAATTTTTTGGCAAACAAGATTCCGCCCCCACCCCCCTAAATTTTTTTAAAAAAATAAGAAAAGCATTCTAACTGCATATGAAAGTTCAGGCAGCCTGATCTTCTTTCTCTTGTTAGGCTGGCTATTATTTATTGATTTATTGATTTATTCACCACTTAATGCCAAAATGGCTTCGAAGTCATTTGCAAAGTATGAAAGCCAGTCATGCAAACATTAAAATATAAACATCCATAATGAAATGAAATTAAACGGCTGCATCATGGCTCTGCCAGTGCTACTTTAGTGCAGATGCCATCTCATTTCTCTTCCCAGCAGAAAGTAGGAACCAAAACAATATTGTTAGTAGAAATAGATACAGGTAGATAGTCGTGTTGGTCCGCCGTAGTCGAAACAAAATAATAATAAATAATAATAATAATAATAAATTCCTTCCAGTAGCACCTTAGAGACCAACTAAGTTTGTTATTGGTATGAGCTTTTGTGTGCTACTGAAACATATTTATTATTATTATTTTGGTAGTAGAAATGTTAGACAAAGTAGCTGCGGTTGTTGTGGATTAAATTTGTGTCCTGCCAAAGGAGGCCAGGGTGACAAGCAATAAAACAATAGAAACATTTAAAAAATCAATACAGATGCAGACTCGATCCTGTCTAACTTTTAATGGGGGTGGGGGATTTCGATGGGTGGGTGCCATAACATTAAAGTCTTGATTCCTAACTTGTGTGGAATGGACTTCCTGATAAGAAGGTATCTGAAGATGGCCCTCAGTTGCGGAGTGCAGTGATTTGTTTGGTAGGGTTGCCATGTGTCCTCTTTTTCCAGGACACATCCTGTTGTCGATGCGTAAAGGTAAAGGGACCCCTGACCATTAGGTCCAGTTGTGACCAACTCTGGGATTGCGGCGCTCATCTCGCTTTGTTGGCCAAGGAAGCTGGCATACAGCTTCCGGGTCATGTGGCCAGCATGACTAAGCCTCTTCTGGCAATCCAGAGCAGCGCACAGAAACGCCGTTTACCTTCCTGCCAGAGCGGTACCTATTTATCTACTTGCACTTTGACGTGCTTCCAAACTGCTAGGTTGGCAGGAGCAGGGACCGAGCAACGGGAGCTCACCCCATCACAGGGATTTGAACTGCCGACCTTCTGATCAGCAAGTCCTAGGCTCTGTGGTTTAACCCACAGCGCCACCCGTGTCCCATTGTCAATACATGGCTTATTTTAATTGATTTCTACTTTGGGGGAGGATGTGAGTTCTGCATTATATATATATATATGATTGATAATTCCATGAAGATCTGTCTTCCTCGGTCCAGTGTTTGAGGTGCTTTCTTGTCTTCGTTGCATTTTACTTTTGGTTTGGTTTACTTCTATTACAATTAAAATATAATTACAAAAACACAGTGAAAAATCACAGGGAGATTTTAGATGTACACCTAAAATGTAAAGTGCCTGGGACAGGCAGTTGCTGAGAGCAGGGTGTCAGGTTTGCTGCCCTGGTTGTAGTCTATGCATCTGACAAATTCTTGTGCACCTGTGCAAAGCTAGTTGCCAGAGACTCTGATGAGCAAAAGCAGATCTCTGCTCTCCCGTCAGTTCTGCCAAATGTCTCAGATACTGGAGACACTTTTTCTTCTCTTTCTTAGAAACCTTTGTGCCATTCTGCCTCCTCTTCAAAGTACAGAACATTCGCAATGCAGCGCTGATTAATTAGAATCGGTGATCTTGAAAATCATAATGAGGAGACTGTAGGCTGCAAGGCTGAAAGCATTCTTCCCAAATGCCCCTTGCTATCACAAGGATTAATCACACAGATGCTACATGGCTGGAAGCAGACAGACTGTATCTTAAATATGTTACAGGAAGGGAAAAGCCTGAATACAAGATTCTTCTGCATTTGGCTCGTAGGATAAGCAAGGGAGTCAGCACAAAAGGCCGACTACCTGCCAGTGAACATAAGAAGCTTGGTTTCCACTTCTGTGTTGGCGGGGGTGTCAAAAGAGGGCATCGGTTTCCATAAAATGTATATATTCAAATGCAGAAATAATTACTATAATTTAAAATGGAAATTCAATCATTAAAGTGGCCTGTGTTCCTGCTCAATCTGCTGTCGATGCCGGGGCGGAGGAAGGGGCATGTGGTGGGTGCAGTCACCACTGAGGGGGGTCACAAAATGCCGGGTGGCACTCACTTTGCGGTCTGCAGTGCGCCCAGACCACGCGTCTCTCCTGGGTGTGACGCAGTGGCTTGGGTGCCCGCAGGCTCCGTGCGGCCCCAGACAGTCCACCCGCTGCCTCCCCCTCAGCTGTAGGGTGGCCGAGTGGGAGGAGGCAGGCAGACTCCTCAGAAGTCCCACAGAGCATCCCACCCCGGTTGGCTCCGCCCTGCCGGTGGCTGGCCCTGCCCCTGGGCACAGGGCATGCACGCTGCTCCAGTCACCTGATTTGCTTGCTCTGCCACTGTGTCGATGGGCAACTTCAAGGTCCCTGCTGCTCTCCTTTCTTATCATCCTTTAAAAGGGGCTTAGACCAGGCAGGCTTACAAACAGAGGACTGTTCTCTGCAAAGTAGGAAACCTGGCCAACCTGAGAGAAGGGCCACTTAACACTCTGTCCTGTTCAGGTGGATGGTGTGTGGCTGTGGTTGGCTGTTTGAGTTCTTGGTGTCCATATCTATGTGAAATTTGCAGCAATGGCTTCAGGTAGTTCAGCTTAAGGGCATTAGCTAGAGGTGAGATGTAGTAGGATGTCATGAGAAAACAGCCAGGGGAACTTGGGACTCTCTAGCAGGACAGATGTTTTATGTGCCATGAATGTTGAGAAGGAGGCCTCCACTTACTGCTTTCTCAATGTTGATAGTGCACAAGGGCATCGTAGGAAAGGCAGAGCACAAGCAACAGGCCCCAGGTTAATTTCCTGGCATCTCAAGGTAGGGCTGCAAAAGGCCCCTCTCGGAAACCCTAGAGAATCTGAAATGCTTCCAGTCTCTGTAGACAATACTGAGTTAGATAGACCAATGGCGTGATTTGGTATAAGTCAACTTTCTATGCTCCAGTTCTATGGAATGTTCACAAAGAATTGGGCAGAATGTTTTTGCATTCCTAGGGGGAGCATAATGGCCAGGGCTAGGGAAAATTGTTGCCTTCCACTGCATGACAATAAAGGAGAGCGCTCTCCTGCCATTTCCTTTCCCACAAGCTTCAGGGAGTGCTGAAGCCAGCTACTGGATGGTCCAAGTGCATGGTAGTTAACTTTGTTGACATCAGGAATTTGCTGATTCCTGAAATACCCCACCATCACCCCACTTGAATGAATGCAATCTCTTTTCTTACCACTTCAGCTTGCAAGGGGAAGAAGACTGCTTCTTAAACAGTTTCAGTACTATGATAAAACTTTAACCATCTCCTTATTATCCACACACCAGGATGAAAAGTCAGATTAATCAACAAAAGGCAATATGCCTTATGGCTTATCCCCCAAACTGGCCCATCAGTGGAAAGGAACAACAGAATGTTGTTTGCTGCATGTGACAGCAAGTTGGGCTGGGCATTACATGGGTGATATTTGGCCTTTGTACACCTCCTTCTTTTCTCCTGAGCTCCAATCCCAAGTTCCTCTTTTATGGCAAACTATTGCTGTTGCGTCAGAACTACAGAAAACCACTATTTGCACCAATTCTTTTTTGCAATAATGTGACCTCAAATTCAGTGGTGGAATTTTCCATCCATGCTCGCTGTACTACTCCCTATTTGGACAAGTGATGCACTGAATCAGCAAGCTGTACACTCAAGAAGTGCATTTGAGGAGAAACCCTAGCTGAGTGATAGAGCTTAAACCCTTGGCATCTCCAGTTTAAAGGATTAGGTAGAGGATAACGAAAAAGACCTCTGCCCGAGACCCTAAAGAGCTGCCTGCTACCAATCAGAGCAGAAAATACTGAGTTAGAAGAACAAAGAGTCGGACCTGGCTTAAGACAGCTTCCTAGGAAATTTCCCATCTGGAATTGCCTGTTGCGCAGCTTCCAGACAAACACATACTACCCAGAACCCATGAGGCCAATTATTTTCAATACTCCCTGCTTCTCCTTTCACCTGTTTTAAGCCAGGGCTTCTTATCTGTAGCAAAACTGAAAATTTTGGAGTTGGGGGGTGTTTGTCTTTTTGTCCGCCCAGAATAATCTTTGCTCAGGGGGAAAAGTTAGATAACTGAACAACTAATTAACAGGAGAAGGCAACGAAAGTAAATATTGACCTAAGGAAGTTGCTGTCTGTATCATCAACAACAGAAGCTGTTTCACCTTGAATCCAGGGGCAAAACTAGGCTTTATTTCATCCAGGTCAAAGACCCAGTTTGGCACACACACCCATGCACATTTGCATACAGAGAGAGAGAGAGTGAGTCTGGGAGCCTCAATGATCCCCCTCTGGAGGCTCCACCTGGGACAAAAAACCTATCTAGCCCTGCCCTCATAGCTACAGCACTGCCTGAATCAGACCATTATTGGTCCACCTAGTTTAGTATTTTATACACTGATTGCTAGCAGTTTCCCAGATTTCAGATGGGTCTTTTTCTCAATGGGCTAAGTATGGAACTTAAGACTTTTTGCATGCAAAACATGTGCTTCACCAATAATTTATAGCCTCTCCCCTCATCAAGAGCCAGAATGTGGAGGAAATCTGAGAAAACTACAGTAGCACCTGCACGCTTTCTTGGAAGTAATTCAATTCAGGTAGTTCAATTCAAGAGAACTTACTAAACAACATCCACAGGATTCAGCTGCATCGGGTTTAAAATGAATGAATGTAGGTGGTTTAAGGGAACCAAATGTATCTGTGCTATATACATAAATACCAACACTGCCAGATTTTTCATCACTCACCACTCGGTGGATTGCTACTGAATTGCATTTGAGCTGGTGTGAGGGTGACATGAATGTTTAGTATATGGTGGATATGCTACCACCAATAATGCCATGGTCCTCAAGTGTGGACATCCATTTGTAAACAAACTCTATTTCCAGTTCTGCAAATGCACATAGCCAATATCTGTTTACACCCAACAAAGATTCTAAAGTAGAAAACAATGTCTCTAATATAACTAATGATATTTCACAAGGCTATTATGGACAACAGGATAGGCAAGTATCTTGTTTATTTCTAAACAATAAACAATGTCTATTGGTAAACATATTAATGATGCTTTGAATCTCTTAGCGTTGCCCCACCATCTGTTGCCTCCTGGTTTTTACATGGATATATTGGTCCCCATCCTGTGCTACTAATTATTAGGACACCATTCTTGGCTGTGCCAGGAAAGGTTGACATATTGTGTTTATCCAGGATGTTTTTGGTAAAGTGTGGAATAATTATGTCGACGTTACATTGGCCCAATTGAGGAAGTGTTTCCTGTCCAAATTCAGTCAGCTGGGATTGTTGAAGAAAGGAAAAGGGCAGCACCTTATTCAAGTTCTTTTTGTTATATGGCTTCATGGCAGAAAATGCCGTTTGCAAGCCATTCCAAATCGGTAGCAGAAGCTACTTGGATTCAACACATTACCAGATTTTAATTAATTGCTAATTAAATGAACACATTAAGCGCTGCCACAGAGAATGCCCTTTCCTGGGCTTCACACTGACATCTCAATAATCTGGGGCAACTAGAACTACCAAGAGGGCTCCCTCTGCTGATATTAACACCCAAAATGGCCAGTAGGGAAGGAGGCAATTTTTAATACATTTATCTTTATTAAAGATTTATTTATCATTTATCTTTCTTAATCATCTATTAACCAAGTCCTCTAGGTGGTGCGCAACAATTCAGTCACAAAATGGAAACACAGTAACCTAGTGAATATACCAGCACTAAAAAAGATAAAGAAAAACCACTAATAAATTAAGGCCCTGCAATACATCCATAAAGTAAACACAAATGATTCTTCAAACGCTGTTAGAGTTCAGAGGTTAATTTGTTTGCTAATAGAAACATGGACATATTAATTATGTGATTGCTATTTAAATGTTTTTAGATGTCTTTTAAATTGTTCTTTAAAGTTTTAAATATGTATTGCATTGAATAAATAAATATGCATTGTATCTGAAAAGTTTTAAATATGCTTTTAACATTTTGATGTTTCCCACCTTGGGAAGGGCAGGATAAATAAATAGATGAATGAATAAATTCTGCTTTTCAACGCCGTAATGGAGCACATTGAAAATCTGAACTTGAACAGTCCATTACAAAGCTGTATTATGTTGCTGCTACTTTTCCTAGTGTTAACAGTATGCATTCCCTCACAAGCGGACAGCAGATACATGCCCATCAGCCACGAGCCCAAATCGAAAACCAGGGTAGCACCTCTGCTCTGTGCTTGCAAACAAAATCACAGCCTCCCTTTCTTGTCTCAGCCTAACTGGAATGAAATGTTCTGTGCGGAGCAATCGTTTCTGTTCTACTCACCTGCGCAGGAAACAGTATGAACTGTCGCAGCTTTTTCTGACACAATTTGTACTCCGCTACAGCAAGTCACCAGACAAGAGTATCACTTTCTGTGTGGGAGAGAAAAGCCTCATTGAACTGGGTGTTAGCCTGAACATGGCCTGAAACAACAGGGCCTGAGACCACAAACTTGTCAGCCAGAATGCAAATGAACCAGGGTGACAAGAAAGCCAATTTCAGTCGTAGGCCACATTCACACCATAGTACTATGATGCCCCTTTTCATGGCTTCCCCCCAGTTCATGGCTTCCGCCCAGCGCAGCACTGAGCATGGGAGAGAACCACACCAGACCAGACCAGGCAGCAGCAAGAAGAAGCTGGCAGCGGAAGCAGGTTAGGGGTTAGGGGGTGCAAATTACTTGCCTTGCCCCGGGTGCTGACAACCCACGCTACGCCACTGCTTCCCCCAAGGAATTCTGGGAGCTTTGATTTGTGAAGGGTGCTGAGAGTTGTGAGGAGACCCTTCACAGAGCTAAAATTGTCAGAGTGGTTTAGCAGCCAATACCTCTTCCCAGTGAACTCTGGAAACAATAGTTCTGTGAGAGGAAAGTAAGGCTCTCATGGGGGAGGGGGCATGATTGCTTAAAGAGATATCACAGTGCTTTGAATGTATAGTGTGGCTTATTGCCTTAATTAACTGAATATAACATCGTTCTCAGGCTATTTAATGATCAGATTTGGTACTGGGATGTCAGTCTACTAGATTTAGCAGTGATTACTTCCAGGTAAATGAGCATCAGATTGCAGACTTGGCAGATATTACACATGCCAAGCAAAATTTTGTCGTCGTTCTTGAGAGCAGCTTTTCAGACATACGGCCTGCAGAATAAGCCTGTCGTGAATAGGGACAGACAGATGGCAGTTCAGGATCTACTGCTAGATCTCTGGAAGATCTGAAGCAGATCAGCTGGGAATTCTAACTCTCAATTGTTTAACAATGGTAGCAACAGTTACTACAGGAGCCCAGATTTAACACAGTCTATAGCACAGTAGAACAAAGGTCCATATAGTTAAAGCTATGGTTTTCCCTGTAGTGATGTATGGAAGTAAGAGCTGGACCATAAAGAAGGCTGATCGCCGAAGAATTGATGCTTTTGAATTATGGTGCTGGAGGAGACTCTTGAGAGTCCCATGGACTGCAAGAAGATCAAACCTATCCATTCTGAAGGAAATCAGCCCTGAGTGCTCACTGGAAGGACGGATTGTGAAGCTGAGGCTCCAATACTTTAGCCACCTCATGAGAAGAGAAGACTCCCTGGAAAAGACCCTGATGTTGGGAAAGATTGAGGGCACATGGAGAAGGGGACGTCAGGACAAGATGGTTGGATAGTGTTCTTGAAGCTACCAGCCTGAGTTTGACCAAACTGCGGGAGGCAGTGGAAGACTGGAGTGCCTGGCGTGCTCTGGTCCATGGGGTCACGAAGAGTCGGACATGACTGAACGACTAAACAACAACAATAGTAGCACAGGTTTCCGAACGTAATCTGTCTTGGAAGACCGTTTGACTTCTGAAACGTTTGAAAACCGAGGATCAATGGGCAGTCGGCAAAATCCATCGAAAGAAATGGAGAAAAACGCCTCAGAAGCTGTTTGACTTCTGAGGCGCGTTCAAAAAAGGAAGCAATAACTTCTGGGGTTTTGGCATTTGGGTTCCAAATCATTCAGCTTCCAAGACTCTCGAAAACCGAGGTTTCACTGTATTAGGTTGTTGGGTTGGGGATTAGTATCACAGTGACCTAGAAAAAGCAGAAGAAGTCACAGCAACATCTGCAGACACCAAAACTTGACCTTTTCTGCCCAAACTTTTTTTTTTTAAGTGACACAATATGCAGCTTTGCAATATGTTGCTGATAAAGGCTTCGAATATTAATATTCCTCCCTCTGCTCAATTTCCAGCTTTGTTTACTGCTGGATACAGAGATGCACCATGAATCGCAGATGTGTTCAGCTAAAGATTCTCATCCGATAGAGTAGGGACAGGGAATCTTCTGCTCTGCTGAAGGCCACACACGCGGCATGTCAGTGTAATGAGTAGGGAACCCCCATGCAAATGGAACTTGGAAAAGCATGGGATTTGGGGGCACATTTCTCCCCCCCCCCTTCTCCAGGCATTCCCTCATACAAAGGATGGCTCTCTGCACAATGCTCCTTTCCTGCGTGCTAAAGCACAAACTGACACTGGAAGGGTATATTTCTCTCCTTGATACTACAGCGATACTGAAACCACCCAAGCCTACAATTAATATCTGGGATTTTTTTTTTGCTATTTCTGTATAGTACTGCATGTACTGTACTACTGACAAGCTGAGCACACCTACACACATCCTGTTTACACTGAGAGCAGGATGATTTCTTCCACAACTACCAATGTCCCCCCCCCACCCTTTTCTGTTGAGTTGCAGGACAATTCTTACACTACAGTTTTAAGATAAAGGCATTGACTGACAAAGCCGACATCCAGCACCGGGTGCAAACACCAAGCCAATTCACACGGTGCACATTTTTGTCGGTATGAGTCCGATTGCTTGCTTGAAGAAATATATTGTGTGAATTGAGCTTTTGGGTCTCTCATAAGACCAGGGTTTATTTTCAGCTGGAACTCTCCGGAATTCAGTTCTGGCACCTCTTAGGTGGGTGCCATTGCCATTATAAGAGAACAAAGGAGTCATTCACAGTGGGTTCAGCCACCTCTTTTCTAGAAAAATAGCACTGCATAAGACCATCAGAAGAATTCCTCTGGACCAGACCAAAGGCTCACTCACTCCTGCATACAGTGGTACCTCTGGTTGCATACAGGATCCATTCCGAAGGCCTGTTCACAACATGAAAGGAATGCAATCTGCAGCGGGTTGTGATTCATCGCTTCTGCGCATGCTCGTGATCTCATTTTGTGCAGTTCTGCACATGCCCAAGCAGCAAAACCCAGAAGTAACTCTTTCTGGTACTTCCGGGTCACCGCTGGACGCAACCTGAAAAAACGTAACATGAAGCAAATGTAACATGAGGTATGACTGTATTTTTCCCCACAGTGGCCAATGAGATGCCTCTAGAAATCCCGCAATGAGGATCATGAGTCATTTTTGATACATTTTAAACTGACAAGCCATGAACTAAAGCTGTATTTTATTTTATTTTATTTTGTTACATCTATATAACACCTTTTATTCCAAGGAGCTCAATACAAAGTACACGGTTCTTCTCTTCCCCATTTTATCCCTTTCCATGGAGGCGCAGATTGCAGCTATAACAAAGGCGGCATTTTTCCATCTCCGCCAAGCTAAGCAGTTGGCTCCTTACCTCTCTCGCCCTGACCTAGCCACTGTGATCCATGCGACGGTCACCTCCAGACTGGATTATTGTAACTCGCTCTACGTGGGGCTGCCCTTGAGACTGACCCAGAAACTCCAGCGGGTGCAGAATGCTGCAGCGAGACTCCTTACGGGGTCTTCGCTGCGAGACCACATTCACCCGGTGCTATACCAGCTGCACTGGCTCCCGGTGGAGTACAGGATCAGGTTTAAGGTGCTGGTTTTAACCTTTAAAGCCCTATACGGCCTAGGACCCTCGTACCTATGGGACTGCCTCTCCTGGTATGTCCCACAGAGAAACTTACGGTCTTCAAATAAAAACATCTTGAAGGTCCCAGGCCACAGAGAGGTTAGGCTGGCCTCAACTAGAGCCAGGGCTTTTTCAGCTGTGGCTCCGATCTGGTGGAATACTCTGTCACAAGAGACTAGGGCCCTGCGGGACTTGACATCTTTCCGCAGGGCCTGCAAGACAGAGTTGTTCCACCAGGCCTTTGGCCAGGGCGCAGCCTGACTCCCTCCTTCGGCAATCTTCGCGGAGCTCTGGCCCAATGGTTGCCATTGGTTTGATTTGAATTAATTTTATAATGAATGATTTTAGAGTGTTGTGTTGTACTGTTGTACTGTTTTATTGTTGTTAGCCACCCTGAGCCCGGCTTCGGCTGGGGAGGGCGGGATATAAATAAAATTATTATTATTATTATTATTATTATTATTATTATTATTATTATTATTATCCTCACAACAACCCTGTGAGGTAGGTTAGGATGAGAGACAGTGACTGGCCCAAGGTCATCCAGTGAGCTTCAAGGCTGAGTGGGGATTCAAACCCTCATCTCCCAGGTCCTAATCCAGCACTCTTACCATTACACCACACTGACTCCTCTTATGACACCCAGATAGCAATTTTTACGAAAATGCAATCTCCTTGAATGCATCGTGATTTGAGCAGAGAAAAAAATAAAATCCCTTGTTTCAAATCAATCACAGGTGTGCTAAAAGAAAAAGGCAGAACTTATCTGTATAGCTAATTCTGAATGACAAATTTTCTATCATAAAGTGTTTTTGTAAAAATAAATAAATCCTTGGCACGTGTATTAATTACCACCCTCTCTTTTGTTGCTGTGCTGAGAAATATTTTTAACCTGAATACACACGCTGTGCAAATGAGATTTCAATGTCATCCTTGATTACCCAGCCATGTATGTGACATATTAAGTTGATTTTTATTTATGTATCAAGTATAATGAGCTATTTTATTTTATGGAAATGGCAGCAACATGATTCTTTCATTAGCACACATACAAAGAAAAATAAAGAAGAAGACTCAAATGAGGGCAGAAGATTGCGATCATAATATAATGAAGTGTTACTGTGACTATGTTATGAATCAAAGCCAAGGTAAAGCTTTGTGGTTTCTAAAGAACAAATTGATTTCATCGGCGCAGGGACCATACAAAGCTTCCTTACACTGACCCAGACCATTGGCTCATCTACATGAGTATTGTCTGACTAGCAGTGGCTCTCTAGACAGGATTTGAACCCAGGAGCTTCTGAACACAAAGCCCATGCTCTGCTACTGAGTTACGGCCCTCCCCCTTGGAGAAACATACAAGTTTCCCCCCTCATGTGAACCAGGGAAAAATGACAATCTAGGAGGACTCTCATTACGTTCAACCACCTGGTGGACTGTAAGAGAGGCCCTTCCCTAGCTACTTTCTTGTGTTGAGTTTCCAATCTTTTGCTGCTCCCAACATTGCAATGTCTACAGACAACTCCCAGTACAATGTCCCATCAATATGCTAATAGCATAACTAGGAAAGAACATCCAAGACACTAACAAGGGGAAACGTGAGTGAAATGAGTGATACGGCAGCAGAAAAAGGGGATGCCATGTCCAGTGTACAGAGGAGGGCAACCAATCTTGGGGCTGGAAACCAAGCCTTATGAAGAATGGTTGAAAGAATGTTCTTTCATATATGGTGGACCTGTAGAAGAGTATTGGGAAATAATCCATAATGAATTGATAAACATGTTTGAAAGTACCTTTCAAAAAAACAAACAAACCCCAAGTCATTTTTGTTGGGGATAATTCAGATGGAGATTCCCAAGTGTCGAAAAAGGCTATTTATGTATGCCACTACTGCAGCCCGTGTTTTCTTAGCCCCAAAATGGAAAACGAGTGAGGTCCCAACCAAAGAAGAGTGGCAACTTAAAGTGATGGAATATGCGCAGCGTGCGGACATAACATATAGAATAAGAGAACAAGAAAAACATACGTTTAAAGAAGATTGCAAAATGTTTATTGACTATATGGAGGAAAATTGTGTACACTTGAAAATGTTGGCAGCCTTAAGATAAAGTCAACAGTGTAAACAAGTTTTGATAGATATAATAATGGAATACTGAATGGTTTAATTTATGTAAAATATGCAGGAATTTGTGATATACAAAACGAACCATGGAAAGAGGAGAAGGGAAGTCACTGACATTTTAAGGTTGTTTAAATGAATATATATATATGCTTAGCCTGGAAAAGAGGAGACTGAGAGGAGATCTGAGATCTGAGAGCCATCATCCAATATCTCAAGGGCTCTCAAGGTGGGCAGGACCTGAACCAATGGGTTCAAAGGGACTAGCCTCTTTTTCAAAAATTTATTTTTAAAAAAGATTTTCTTGTGTAACAATTTTTTAAACAACAACATCATATAATACAGTACTATTACAATAAAGTATAAAACGTAAAACATATTTTTTTAAAAAAAGTTAGAGGAAATCTAACACGCTATACAGCCACAGGGATCTTAATATATAACAACAAATACTGAGGGAGGAGGCGTCTGATTATAAAATTAAAATAAAGCTTCATTCCTCTGCCAAAATTCTGAAGAATGCAAAGGTTAGGTAGCTTTCAGAGAAGTTTCAACTCCTGGTGGGAGAGAGAGGTGAGGACACAGCTGAGAAAGCCTACTTTGAATTCTGACAGAATTCTGACAGCTCTAATTTCTTGGGTAGGTGGAAGTTCCTGGGGAGGTGATCCACGGATATTAATGTGTGAAGAACTTCCTATTATTAGCTTCAAAGGCCATGGCAGTAGTAAAGTTGATATTATTAGCTTTCCGTATTTCACACTTGATTTTGTTTTTCAGGTGACGGAGCACATCTTGCAGTGTGTGGGCACAGAGTGTATTTCTGCACTACTAAAGGCATGTTTCAAGCATGTGCAATGTAGATGTGCAGGGGCCCCAGTAATAATAAATAATAATATTCTTTTATTTATACTCCACCCTTCCCAGTTCAGAAAACTGGGCTCAACAAATTTAAAACACTTAATTGATGCAACAACAACAAAAAAGCATAAAATACAGTATAAAACGTGAATAACAATAAATTCAGAATTCAAAAATCGGTTTAGGGGGGAAATCCATCCAATAAACATTGGATGATCACTAGGGCTAGCTGGCTGAATTAGTCCTATTTGGGCCAGTGAGGAAACCAGGGGAGAATTAGCAATGGGATCCCAGAGCGGTTAATCTTCATAAAAAGGGGAGGGAGAAGGAAGGAAAAGATCAAGCTAAGTTCAAATTGAAAGCCAGGCGGAATAGCTCTGTCTTACAGGCCCTGCGGAAGGAAGTTAAATCCTGCTGGGCCCTGGTTTCATGGGACAGAGCATTCCACCAGGTCGGAGCCATCACTGAGAAGGCCCTGACCCTGGTGGAGGATAATCCAGGACCAAACCAACTCTCCTGGCCTCTGACTTACATGGGATCATTGGCTCTGTGTGCATATACTGGGGTGGGGAAACTCAGACCCAGGGGCTGAATGTGGCCCTCGAGGCCTCGCCATGTGGCCCTCAGAATTCTCCCCAGACCACACCTCTCCCCTGCCTTGTTTTGCACCTCTAGGATTTTTCCTAGCTGGATTGTGTCATCAAACTCTAATAATCCCTCTTGCCTGCCTGGATAGACGACAGAGTGGGTTGTGTGAAACTGTGTAAAAATTACCGTATTGTCAGGCTTCGGGGAAATGGCTCCCTCCCTCCCTTTGGCCGTGGATAAGCAGAACAAAGCAAAAATAGTCTCTTACCAAATAAAGATATTTTAATGACCACAGTGAAAGAACAAAGAGTCCATTCTTGGAGTAAAGGTGCTCCCAATTAAGGTTTCCACCCACTTCCCCCTGAGTCATCCTCATCACTTCCTTGTCTTGCAACCTGATCTCACACCCACTGTGCCTTCTGTGCAGCTACCTTATCTAATCTCATTGACCTTGGACTGATCAGCTGGACACTTTCCAGCAAGCCGGAATCTGTTAACTCTCTCTATCTCTCCCAGTTCTTCTTCTTCTGCTAGCTGTTCACCACCCAGTTCTTCCCAACTTTTGTCTTCTGAACTATGTGCCTCTGCGAACCACTGTTCCAAATCTATACTGTCCAACTGCTCCTGGGAAGATTCAGGATCCTGATCAGGAACAGGGGGAGGGGGAGGCTCCCACCATTCCTCATCTGTGCAGCCTTCCTCAGCAGGGTCCCTGACACGTATTGTACAAATGTAAAACTTGTATCCAGTGCTCTACCCATTTTTGCTTTTAGCCCAGCTTTGACATCTGACTCCCAAAAGGTAGCACAGAGAGGAATGTGGTCCACAGGGTGATATATCGCCCTGCTGTGGGTTAAATCACAGAGCCTAGGACTTGCCAATCAGATGGTCAGTGGTTCAAAACCCCGTGACAGGGTGAGCTCCCGTTGCTCAGTCCCTGCTCCTGCCAACCTAGCAGTTCGAAAGCATGTCAAAGTGCAAGTAGATAAATAGGTACCACTCCAGTGGGAAGGTAAACGGCGTTTCTGTGCTTCTCTGGTTCACCAGAAGTGGCTTAGTCATGCTGGCCACATGACCAGCTCCCTCGGCCAGTAAAGTGAGATGGGTGCCGCAACCCCAGAGTTGGCCATGACTGGACCTAATGGTCAGGGGTCCCTTTACCTTTACCTTAACCCTGATGTATAGAGCTTAGGCATATAAGTTGTATTGTACTTTTGTACTGTTTTATTGTTGTTAGCCGCCCTGAGCCTGGCTTCGGCTGGGGAGGGCGGGATATAAATAAATTATTATTATTATTATTATTATTATTATTATTATTATTATTATTATTATTATGTATTTGTGTAGGTTATCTCCATGCGCCGAGGGACCCCGTCAAATCTGGTTCTGAACAATCCGAAATTGGATTGTCTTCTGCAATGTTCAAGCTGCTTAATCACCCAGTAGGGACTGACACTGGCACGCCTCTATTAAAAAAACATCTGCAAGGACTGTACACTAATGTCCACCTCTCAGTTGCCAGCTTGCCATATGGTCCCTGATTATATGGAACATGAAATTGGGTTCAGGCCAGCCCAGTGCATTGCTAGGGATGACGCTCTCTGCGAAGGTACCGGGATTTGTATTCTGATGACTGCGTACTGTAACTGAGGAGCTTTCATTGTCCTTCCCAGTATTATTGCCCTATAAAAATGGATAAATGGCTCAGAACTGCTGCTCAGCCATGCATATAAATGGTACTTTAAACCCTAACTGGAACGTTTATGTCTAAACATTTGGTCGCAGTTAAATGAATGGTAATTGGCTTAACAAGGATCTATAGAGATGTAATTGATATTACTGAAATTCTTCCAAAAGAGAAGGGGGGTGGGGAAAGCACTGAAAATAAATGGCTTCACTCCATACAGATTTTGTGAAGCATGCAATAAGTTGATATCATAGGGGAAATCACAGTCCATCAAATTTCCTAAGGTTGCCTGGAGCAAGGGCCTAGTTGCCCTCTAGATGTGATGGACTCTTAACTCTTAGCAGCCCCAGCAAGCATGGCCTGTAGTCAGGGATAATGGGAATTGTAGTCTAACACATTGAGGTCAGGGAGCATCAGAGTGCCTTTGGTCTACAGAATATGCACCTAAGAACCAGTTTTTATATTATTATTTTTTAAAAAAGGTTTTTCAGGCACATACTGGATCCTCAAGTAGTAATCCCTGGATCCCTTAGATGCTGCAACAAGTTGATTAGCCTGAAAGTCTTCCTCTGTGGATAAAAGGCTATTTCAACTCTTTTTGCTGGACTTCCAAATTAGGTTCTGGAAGTTCAGGGGGAGCAGAATCAGGTTCAGCCACAGTAACTCGTGCTCTTTCTTGGTCCATACCATGTGGTGGGTGGAACTATATATTTTTTCAGGCGGGGAGAACAAATTCCTATGCCCCACAAATAACACAGAGATGCATTTTAAATAAAAGCACACATTCTACTCATGTGAAAACACCAGGCAGGCCCACGAATAACCCAGAGATGCATTTTAAATAAAAGGACAGATTCTACTCATGTAAAAACACACTGATTCCTGGACCACCCATGGGCCGGATTGAGAAGGCGATTGGGCCGCATCTGGCCCATGGACCTTAGGTTGCCCACCCCTGGTATATACCATATACCAAGCTTATGTATTCACAGAGTAAGACTGGTATTCTTCTCATTTTCCTGCAAAAAGAGGAACACCTACATCAGAGGCACGTCCATTTACAATGGACAAAAAACATGGTTTAATTAGCCGGCAAGAACAAGTATCTTAAGCAACAGGAGTGCTTTTTAATGCTTCCAAGAACCTGAATCCCACCAGAGTGTCTCAATAGGTATGAAGTGGATTAAGTTTTTTATTCCCCTCCCACGAAACTACAATTACTTCCCAAATTACACTAGCAGGAACAGCCATGTCAATGCAATCAGTGGCACACCGGCAAGGCCTGTGATTATGCCTATTGATTCCGGGGCACTGTAATCTATAGTATGTAATTCTGATCTCGTGTCACTACCCATTTGTTTTAGTTCACCAAGGATGGCAAACCAATGCAGCCTAGCACAATGCCTGCGCTGAGAAACTGCTAATTGCCAGCGTGCCGACAGCTATCGGTGGGACTGACGTGGTGACAGTTGGTTGGAGGGCCCACTCGTCACCTGTGTGCCTTCCACAGATCTATTTAAAGAAGCAGGTTGGGAACGCAGCAATACACACGCAAGTTGCTTGGTCTGTAATTGGGTGTTCTGCATCTGCTCCTAGAAGTTGCTGGTGGCCGAGGAAGTTGGATTGGATTAGGAGATCAGCACAGCCCACGTGCAGAAATCTCGCTTTGGAAATTCTAGGTGTTTTACATGCATTGCTAAAAGTAATGAATGCCTTCTGAAAATATGCTGAAGGAGTGCTCAGGTTTCCTATAACAGAGAGAGAGAGAGAGAGAGAGAGAGAGAGAGAGAGAGAGAGAGAGAGAGAGAGAGATTGCATACATTTCCACATTTGCAAAGTTAAGTGGAACTGACTTCCCCTTAAGGAGCTTAACAGGATGTATGATGGTTTCTGATTCAGTGATAGTCAAAGTTCACATGCTCAGGAAACTCTTCAAATAATGACATTAGGACTTAAGGCAGCCGGAAACAGACAGAAAGCGTTGTTTCAGATATGGCTAGTTCTGGGATTAGATCAACGCTTTTGGAGTCTGCTCCCCAAGAAGGATAGAGGAAGTGGGGGCGGGGGGACGACCTCAGGCCTGGAAGCCAAATGCACCCACCCCCACCCTTCTCTATTTGGCCCTCAAAACGCTCCCTAGGTTACAATCTCCACCAGGCCTGTCTATGGTCACCTAAAGTGGTTTTGCCTGACTGAAAAGGGTCCTTCAACTGTGCCAATGCTCCAGTGACTAAAATGAGGAACCCTGGGTGATATCCAGCTACGTTTTACTCAGGGCGGATCTGCTGAAACAGATGGTTCTAATTTAGTCATCATCATGAATTTCAGTGGTTCTACTCTGTGTAACCCTTCAGCTGACTGCCACCCCCTTTGTCCAGTTAACGTGCCTAATTCTCTATTGTATAAAATGCACTTCACAAAACATAATGAGCTAATTAAAAATCGAGACTACATGTTTAGTTTTCTTACTTAAATGAGTTCTGAGGATACAAGAATGTCAGATTTTTTTAAAAAAAATATTAAAATAATAGAGGTTTTGACATCTTGTCAAGCAAATTATGTTCCCATCTTTACTTTCTACCGTTATTTAAATGAAATGAAAAATAAGTCTCATAAAGGTTTTTTGGAACATCTAGTGTCATAATGGTGACCACAGTAATTGACACCCACTCTGCTGAACGAGAGTTTTGGCTCCAGCTCTGGTTGACCACAGCAGTGGCAGTTGACTCTGCTTTCAGAATCAAAAGCTAAAGTGTCTGGTTAGATAATGAAAGAGACAGAACTGTGAAAATTAGCAGTAATGAGAGAGAGAGAAAGAGAAAAATGACTGCTGCACATTCCAGAAGTATTTTGTGAAGATCAATTTCATGCCAATTGCCTTGAAACATCTTTGTGTGTGTGTGATATGATCAAGTCCTGAAGAATGTGTGGTGGGTAACATGTGAATGATATGATTCGTCTTCCACATCAGCCTATGGAAGAGACGCACCATAAGAACATAAGGAGAGCTTGCTGAATCAAGCTTGCGGCCTATCTAGTCTAGCATCCTGTTCTATTTTTTGGTTGGTTGGTTGAAAGTTGCTTTGGGTTAAAGACTCTTTATGTATGTGACAACAGCCACACAGATGCTACTAGCCCAAAGGCGGAAAGAAGATAAAGTCCCCACCAAAGACGAATGGCAAATCAAGCTGTTGGACTATGCCAAAATGGCAAAACTAACTAGAAGACTCAGGAACCAAGAAGAACTAAACGTCAATAAAGAATGGGAAATTTGTTTATAATTTATCTAGGAGATCACTGTAAACAGATGAAAACACTAGCAGGATTTTAATAACAATTGTAATGTTACGAACATTATGGACAAGATGGGAAGATACAAAACATGGATTGTGGAATAATATGCAGTTAAGGGGACCCATGGAGGGGAAGGTGGGAAGTCCAGAGATTTTGAGAAATCTCTACATATGGATATGTAATTTGGATTGTTATAAACTATTACTTGTAAAATCAAATAAAAAATATTACAAAATAATAAAATAAAACGAGCACTCCCCCCCCCCCAAATAAAGTTACTTTGGGTTGCTTTGGACAAGATAAAGCAACTAAAAATGTAATTAAATCAATATAATGCAGAATAACAATAACAGGGGCCACCCAGATTCCTGTGGGAAACCCACCAGTAGGAACTGACCACAAGAGTACTCCTGCGGTTTCCAGCAACTGACACTCAGAAGCATTAGGTATAGGTAAATGAACCCCTGACCATTAGGTCCAGTCGTGACCGACTCTGGGGTTGCAGCGCTCATCTCGCTTTATTGGCCGAGGGAGCTGGCGTAGAGCTTCCAGGTCATGTGGCCAGCATTACCATCATGAATATTCAGAACACAGCCATCATGGCTTAAAGCCTTCTTCTCATTGAATGTGTCTGATCCTTTTTTGAAGCCATCTAAGTAGGTGGTTCTCATTTCCTCCCATGGGAGAGAGTTCCCATGCTGGGTGGGGGAGAGGACCTTGTGATGCTCAGAACCGCCCCACCCAAAGAATACAGACATAAAAGGAAGAAATACAGGTAGCTCCCAACCAAGCAACCAAAAAAGCTTCTTTTTCCTTTTTTTAGAGGAAGGAGCCTTGGTGGGCACCAAAGGAAGTATCTGAAGGTGTTGTGGTGCCCATGTGTAGCACATTGGGGACCCCAGAATTGTCTTCCAGTCAAAAGCAGGCAGTACTAGGCTAGATAGACAAATGGTCTGTCCTGAGCGACATCCAATTTCCATTGAACAAATCAGCACAAACTGTTCAGATTGTTTCACTTGTCCTTGGTTCAGGCTTTTAAGCTGGTGAATTCTAGGCTTGCTGGTATTTTAAGGTAAGAAAAAAGATGAAGAAAACTGCAGCTTTTTCCTTGTCTATTGGTTTCCCTCCCTCTGGAAAATAGCTCCCCAAACTTTTGTTAGCTTAGAATGGCTTGTAGAGTCATAATGGGCAAGAGTGAAAAGCTGTAACTGTGGGAGAAGGTGTGCCAGCAAATTAATAGGTAGCACAGGCATACGTTCCAGCCGGGAAATGTTCCTGAGAGCCGTATGAAAGAATATATAGCAAAGAACAGACAACAAAGTTGGGCAGAAAAAAGTCGACAACAACTGTTGTTCTTTTCATTTTAGTGCTCTGTGGGTGTCAAAGCTTTTTAAATTTAGCAAAGTGAAAAGAAGCCAATCAGTTTCTTCAATGCCCTTCACTGAGACTCCAGAATACAGTGGTACCTCAGGTTACATATTCTTCAGGTTACATATGCTTCAGGTTACAGACTCTGCTAACCCAGAAATAGTGCTTCAGGTTAAGAACTTTGCTTCAGGATGAGAACAGAAATCGTGCTCTGGTGGCGCAGCAGCAGCAGGAGGCCCCATTAGCTAAAGTGGTGCTTCAGGTTAAGAACAGTTTCAGGTTAAGTACGGACCTCCGGAACGAATTAAGTACTTAACCTGAGGTACCACTGTATAAGCAAATGGATACATCAATAAGTCCCATGGCAGATGCTGCCATGCATACGGTTGAAAGTTCTGTATCTGGCCAGTGATCAGGGATGATGGGAGTTGTAGTCCAACAACATCTGAAGTGCCTCAGTTTCCTCCTCCCTGACTTTAAACACCAGCACTTTGAATTGGTCTCAGAAACATACTGTCAACTAATGCAGCAAACAAAACAAAAACAAAAAACGGTGTTAAGTGCTCAGACTTTCTGATCCCCATTGATTAAGGTAACCACATTTTGCACCAAGTGAGGTTTTCAAACTAACTTTAAAGACAGCCCCATGTAAAGTGTTCTAGAGTACTCCAGCTTAGGGGGGCAGGTAACTCATGAATGGATAACTAAGGCCTAGTCTGGTGTTAGAAGCCTGTAGCATTTCAAACGCGAAATATTCTTACACTGAACACTTGGAATAGGAGTGGATAAAAATAAAAATATCAGAGGAGATAATGTATCTAGGGAGGCATCTTCTATATTTCCACTTGCTAAAGGTTGACTATCTCAAGTTCACAAAAGAAACCAATATTGTTGTTGGATTTCTTTCTGCTTTTTAAAAGGTTTCAAGGTGGGTTATCTGGGAACACTTGAATGCATTCCCTTCTGACATTTATTCAAAGGACAGGAGGAAAAAATGTCAGAATGGCTTTTGGAGAGGTAAGTAGTGATTTAGTCCTTTCTTGCTATCTCAGAAAGGCCGGGTCTGTCACTATATCATTTGGAACAGATTTTCTAGCTGGCTTCTTGTCGCTTAAGCTTCTGAGTGCAATACGTTTGTGTCAATATTGCTGTCTATAAAAAATGAGATGGGGAGGGCTCTTCTAACTGTAGGATGGAAAGGCAGAAAGAGAAATGATTGTTGCTGTTACAAAGGGGGGGAAATTGTTCACAAAAGGTCGCTTTGAAGCGTTTCCTATCCGAGAATGCTGTGTGAGGTCCAAAGTGCTCTGTGACTGTAGCACTACTGTTCTGAACAATAACATTTCAACTGTGGTTTAACTAACTTGGGTAAGTGGCATTTTAGTTAAGAGAACAGAACTGAGTTTGGTTACAGCCTCTGCTTCACTTGCCAGTTTCATTTCTTCTGGAGTGTTTTGGGTCTTCCCACAGCCTTGCATCCTCCACAAAAGGGGAGAAATTCAATATGATGTGCCTTTAAATGTATTTATTTCATACAGTGTGTGCACTGCTTGATTATATCTCAAAGCAGTTAAAAATAATAATAAATGTGAACATGCCTAATTCTCATGTTCCAAAACGATATGAGAACCAGAAATTTCCTTCATAAACTTGCACTTCTCTGAATTTCGCAGGGCTGTTCTCCGGCCAAGTGATGCATACAAAATTGCATGTGCTAGCATAATGTATCCGTGTAAATGCATATATTAGTAGGAATAAATGCATGATAGTAAGGGAAATTGCTTTGCAACAAAGTGTATATTGGGATAAATTCACAGTAAAATGCTGATGGCCTGACCTGATCCATCTCATTCTTTTTATAGCTTTTAATGATGGACATAGCTATTTTGATACTTTAATTCATTTTAGCAGCTTTATTCTTGCTTTTACTGGTAATGTGTGTGGCTTTCTTGTTGTCATCAACTTGTTACTTTTTAGCTTTGTTTAGCTTCCTTGAGGCTAATGTTGGGAATGTGGGGTATAAATCTAATGTGTAAAGAAAGCTTGCAAGAGCCAATCGGACTGTGGTGCTCCAAAAATATTGAGTGCATGAATAAAAAAATAATCATTAGGGGAAATAGTCTTGAAGGGGCAAATTGCAATGGAGAAAGGTTGAAGGGTGCAGTGCTTAACCGACCCTCCTCCCATCAACCTGCCATTTGTTCATGGCAACTTTGTCTCTACAAGATGCTTTTTCCTTGCTTGCTTTGAGACATCCCAGGAGTGTGTGGAGTGGGGTGGGGATAAGGAAGCAGCACGGGAGAAGTTGAAGCTGAAAAGTCATGGGCAGGAAAAGGGTTAAGTACTCCCTAGCCCACTGCTTGTTGTCTTTGTCCATGGAGTTTTCTTGGCAGGGATACTGGAGTGGCTTGCCAGTTCCTGCTCCAAGTGGATCACGTTTGGTCAAAACTCTCCACTATGACCTGTCCATCTTGAGTGCCCTGCTCAGCATAGTTCATAGCTTCTCTGAGTTATTCAAGCCCCTTTGCCACAGCAAGGCAGTGATCCATGAAGCTATGTTAAAGCTATGGTATTTCCCAGTAGTGCTGTATGAAAGTGAGAACTGGACCATAAAGAAGGCTGATCGCCGAAGAATTGATGCTTTTGAATTATGGTGCTGGAGGAGACTCTTGAGAGTCCCATGGACTGCAAGAAGATCAAATGCATCCATTCTTAAGGAAATCAGCCCTGAGTGCTCACTGGAAGGACAGATTGTGAAGTTGAGGCTCCAGCACTTTGGCCACCTCATGAGAAGAGAAGGCTCCCTGGAAAAGACCCTGATGTTGGGAAAGATGGAGGGCACAAGGAGAAGGGGACGACAGAGGACGAGATGGTTGGATAGTGTTCTCGAAGCTACCAGCCTGAGTTTGACCAAACTGCAGGAGGCAGTGGAAGACAGAAGTGCATGGCGTTCTCTGGTCCATGGGGTCACGAAGAGTCGGACATGAGTAAACGACTAAACAACAACAACACCCCACTTCTTCTCCAAGTGTCCCCTTCCCAGATCTATCATTCTGTAACAGCAGCAGCCATCTCATTGTTTACTACGCCCATTTATTTGCAGATTTCTTTTTTCACGTATCTGTTAAAGCTGTACTTAAAGTCTGACTCTGTGTTCATCCTTCTAGGATTTCTACAACATGAGCCTATTTACCACCCCTCGAGAGCTGCTTCTTCAGTCTGGGGTTCTGCAAAGCAAATCCCGTTGCTTTTAAAATCCTCTTTTGCTGAGTCTTACGCTGCGCGGAAACCTCTCAAGTTCTTACCTCTGCATCTTCCTGCGCCTCACGAGCGTCTTCATAAAATCATGGTGGCGTGCAAATATTTTTATGTTTTCTCTGGCAACGTATATCGCTGCGGTTTCCATAGTAAGAAACATATTATTACGCTAGTAAATACAGCTTGCATTCCAGGCTGCTCCCCTGGCATCCTTGGATGTTACAAGCGAGAATTGTAAGAATGTCTTGTTTGCAGGGTTTTCCAGTAATCAGAGTGCCTTGAACTTTTTCTGCACAAAATTTCAACATTCTACCTATATTGGAAGTCCTATAATCATTTGGAAACTGAGAGAGTGAGGCCTCAACCATCTCAAGAACATAAGGAGAGGCTGCTGGATAAGTCCAGTGGCCCATCTAGTCCAGTATTCTTTTCTCACAATGGCCAGTCAGATGCCGGTAGGAAGTCTGCAAACCTGAACACAATGTGACTCTCCTCTCCTGCCATTTCCAAGAACTGGGATTCAGAGGCATACAGCCTCAAACTGTGGCTGTTGAGCACAGCCATCACGGCTAGTATCCATTGATGATGATAATACTAGTAATAAATTTTTATTTAAACCCTTCCCTTCCCAGTTCAAAAACCAGGCTCAGGGCAGCTAACAACAAAGTTAAAACACTTAATTATAAAAGCAGCATAAAATACAGTATAGAAACATGAGTAACAATGAAATTCAAAAATCAAAACTCAGCTTAGGGGAAATAAGCATTAGATAATCCCCAGGGCTAGCTGGCTGAATTGGTCCTACTTGGGCCAGTGAGGAGGCCTGGGGAGAATTAGCTGGGGGGCTCAGAGCAGGTGATCTTCATAAAAGGGGAGGGAGAGGGAAGAGAAGGGAAGGGAGATAAAAGATCAGGCTGAATTTAAATTAAAGGCCAGGTGGAATAGCTCTGTTTTACAGGCCTGACGGAAGGAGGTTAAATCCTGAAGGGCCCTAGTCTCATGGGACAGAGCATTCCACCAGGTCAGAGCCATCACTGAAAAGGCCCTGGCCCTGATGGAGGATAGTCTGACTTCCTTAGGACCCGAGACCTCTAAACTATGGTTATTCATGGACCTTAAGGTCCTCTGCGGGGTATACCAGGAGAGGTGGTCCTTCTATCTAGCCTTCTATCTAGAGTTGCCCAAGTTGGTGGCCAACATTGCCTCTTCTGGGAGCAAATTCCATAGTGTTGTGTGAAGAAGCACTTTCTTTCATCTGTCCTCAACCTTCCAACATTCAGCTTCATACAACATTGCAAAGAATCTTTGAAATTTGGAGACTGTCAACATTCACGTGTAAATGTTGACCATGCCAGCCAGGCAACTTTTGTGAATAACTGCAATGCACTAGATGCCCTTGCTTATCAGACATATATCGTGGTGAACAATGAAGTCTCATTTATGCAACTGTCAGTCTTCATGAGTATATCTCTGGGCTTTTGGACAGGCACAACTTCCTTTGAAGATTGTCAGCAATCCTGATTGAACAGCAACAACCACCACATATCTGATGTTATCTTTGACATAACACAATGTACACACTCAAAACACTGCTTTGCAATCAAGACTAAGCAGCGGCTAGCCGGCTACCATTGTAGCTGTTGGTGACATTAAGATGATTCATGCATGCAGCCAAAGAAATCATTTCTTCTAATCAGGATTCTGAAAGCTGGTGGGAAAGCATAATGTAAAAATAGAAACTTCAGAATACAACACCGGGGTGATTAATCACAATGTACCCCAGCTTCTAATGATTTTGTGTGATGAGGTTTGACTTCTATTACCATTGGAATTATTGGCCTCTTTCTTTTTCTTTTTTTTAAGAGTAATTAACTATTAATTTGAACGTTAATGGCCAATATGTGTCTCTCTGGTTCTATATCATGACACACATCATAGTGATTCCTGCCTAAATATTTATACAAAGAAGAAAGGGATTTGCTAGTCATAGGCATCATTTGCTTCTGTCAGTGCTTGTAGGACATTTCACTGCTCTCTGGAAGCAGAGTGCACTCTATATACAGGGTCTGCTCAAGGCATTTACTTGCCTTGATGGCAACTAAAATGGCAGTGCCCACAATCCACATACAGAAGCCAAATGCACTGGCAGCTGAATCATACTTCAGCAATGGCAACAGGAAGCTAGTTTAGGGGGTACAGAGTACAACTCTGTCTTCCAGCCTCAATTGGGATTCAGGAGGAATGGCTGGGGGTTGCCTTGCTTCTGCCACCCAACCCCCAAGCATCCGCCTCCTGAGGCAGTTGCCTCACCTTTCCTAATGTTAGGGTCAACCCTGGTCTTCCACATTGCTAATAATAATAATAATAATAATAATATAATAATAATAATACAGTGGTACCTCGGGTTACAGGCGCTTCAGGTTACAGGCGCTTCAGGTTACAGAATCCGCTAACCCAGAAATTGTACCTCGGGTTAAGAACTTTGCTTCAGGATGAGAACAGAAGATGTGCTCCGGCAGCGCAGCGGCAGTGGGAGGCCCCATTAGCTAAAGTGGTACCTCAGGTTAAGAACAGTTTCAGGTTAAGAACGGACCTCCAGAACGAATTAAGTTCTTAACCCGAGGTACCACTGTAATAATAATTTATTCTTTATACCCTGCCCATCTGGCTGGGTTTCCCCAGGCACTCTGGGAAGCTCCCAATAGAATATTAAAGACACAATAAAACATCGAACAAAGAAAACTTCCCTAAACAGGGCTGCCTTCAGATGTCTTCTCAAAGTCAGATAGTGGTTTATTTCCTTGACATCTGGTGGGAGGGCGTTCCACAGGGCAGGCACCACCACTGAGAAGGTGGCCCCCTTCTTCCTTCCTCCTCCTTTTCTTGCCACAACAAGTAATAGGGAAGTGAGACTTCGCTGCTCCCTTGGACATGCATAAGCCCCCATAACTTAACAATGTTCACAGCAATTGTACAGATTGAACCTAAACACCTAAGAACATAAGACAAGGCTTCTTGATCAGGCGAATGGACCATCTAGCCCTAAGTATCTTGTTTTTGCAGTGGCTGACCTGTGGGAAGCCTGCAAGCTAGTCATGAGTACAAAGGCGTTCTGCCCACCGGTGTTTCCCAGCAATTGAAAATCAGAGGCATAATCCCTCCTTCAACGGATGTTGAACCATGTCTAGTAACTGTTGATAGCCTTGTCCTCCATGGATTTGTCTAATCTTCCTTTAATGCTGTCCAGGTTATTGGCCATCAGTGCTTCCTGTGGGAGTGGTCCACAGCTTAACTATTCTGCTGCTAACACTTTACTTGAAAAGTAGTATGAATTCTAGGCTTTGCATACAGGTGAAATAGTGGAAGCCGTATATGTCTGAATACGAGTTGCTGGGAATTGTACCTGTTGTGCTCCTACTTGTGGCCATTCAGAGATCAGGATGTTGGAGCAGATCCAGCCAGGATTTTCTTATGTTCCTGTGTTCATTTGTATAGATACTTTGGCAGCTTGCTACATGCTATAAAGATAGCTTAAACTGATGATTATGATAACAATAATTATGATGCTGAGGATGCTAATTTTATTATTTATATGCCACCCATCTGACTGGGTTGTCCCAGCCACTCTGGGCAGCTCCCAATAAGATGCTAAAATTGGCATCTGTGACGTGTCAAACTGAACAAAGTCCTCTGGAGAAGGAGCCAGTTGCTTCAACATGGGGCTCATTGTCCAAATTACCAGCCTAGTAGGACAAGCTTTCAACCAGTGAAATAGAGCTCGTGAGTGGGCGATACATTTGTCCATAGTTTCATTCTTCTGACTGAGATCTATTCATTGTTCTGGAGGGAATTGTTGTGCCACTCATGTCCACAATGAGTTACCCCAGCAGGTCACCTTATGAGAGGCGAAATTAATTTCATGCCAACCAGATATTATCGTTTAAGGGTCATTTTTATTTCTTATTATCAATTAATTAAAAAAATTGGAAGCTGAGCTCCCTCATAGCTGTGGGGGGATTAAGGGACATGTTCAGTGATGTTCCCAACAGTAACTACCTGCATTTATGTGAAACTTCATTAAGAGTTTCTCGATTAGATCCTAAACTTTTACTAACTTGAGAACTTGCCCATTAAGGCAGAATGCTAGAGGGATGCCACACTCATACAATAGTATGATAGTTGTGTTGGCATCCATCTGTTTTAGGGGGCAATGGAAGAGGGTGCATTTGGGGGTGAGGACAAGCTGTTTGACGTTTGTAGCTCCTGCTAGGGCCATAAGAGAGCAGCATGGGAGAGACATGTTTTGTTGCAGCTGCGGCAGATGAAGGCATCCAGTTGTGCTGCTGCAAAATACACCTCTTTGTGCTCCTCCCAGAGGTCATTTCTCCTCTGGTCACTGCTATGGATGCATGACTTGACCTCCTGTGTCCAGGCACTGTGGTCGTCTGCAAGGGATTCCCACATAACAGGGTTGATGTTGCTGTCCTTCTGGTCCTGCCTGCACACATCTTTGTAATGCAGAGTTGGTCTGCCAGTCAGTAGTAATAGATGGAATATATTGGGGCTTCATATTTTTTTCAGTTGCCTGTGCTGTTATTGACACTTATTCTGAGGCTGAAAACTATTTGACTGAGCTGAAAGAACAATTCCTCCATGGGGCCTTGGGGTCTTATGACAACGATGGGACTCTCCATACTTAACTTTCCCCTGTTCTTTCCAGGCACACACCATACTTTAAAGCTCAATGTCTGAGTGCTTCAGTTTTGTTTTTGCCCCAGAGCTTTCCCCGTGTAAACCCACTCTTTAAAGCTGCATCAGAGCAAATGGCTATTTGCGGAAAACCCAGATTTCTACTTGCTGCAATTGAGCTCTAAAAGGTAGGTTTTCTCTTGGGAAAGCTCTGGTGCAAAAGACAAAAAGAGCCCTTAGACACAGAGTTGTAGACTCTGGAAAAGGAGGTGCAAAAGGCAAGTGTGGATAAGCCCTATGCCTATCCATTGTTCGGCAACCTGGTGTCCTCCACATGTTTGGACTCCAACTCCCATAATCCCTAACCAGCTGGGCCAGTGATCAGGGACAATGGGAGTTGTGGTCCAAAACATCTGGAAGGGTCCAAGGTGAAGAAGGCAACAGCAACATCTATGGAGGAACATACACTGAGTCAGGCCATTTAGTTGTGTATGCATTGATCTAGCAGTGGTTTCTGATGTTTCAGACTTTCCCAGCTTTACCTTGAGATGCCGTCTTCATTCATTGGGTCATGTGCCAGGAGGGAAAAGGTGTGGATTAAAAACTAGATTAAAAACAGCATGTTGCAGACAAGCAAGAACTCTGGATTAAGAAAAACTATACTTTTGTGCAACAAATGGGTTGATGCGTATGCAGTTTGGACTGCACTCTGAATCAATAGTTTCAGAAAGAGGTACCAAAAAACCACCATTATTTTCTTGGGCAGGCAGGTCTCTGTATATAACATCATTCTTAGAGTGACAGTGCTTCATTTATAGTAATTGTTACAGCTTCCAGAAAGATGCAGCGCAGGATGGAAGGTTCCTATTGCCTCTGATCTTTTGTATGCCAACATCTGCTATCTGGGGGGGACTTTAAACTGAAACATTTAGGTTTCAGCTACATGGGGATGTCTAAAGAGTTCAGAAATAGCTCAGATATGCTTGTGAACTGTCCACCTTCGGTTACTGGCATTCCACATCACAGAGGAGGGTCATCCAGGTTTGGGCACCGGCTGTGCAGTTTTCCCGTTTCCCGTTTCTGAAGTAGGTAAAACGTGCCGTCTTGTTCTAAGCTTCTTGTTTCGTTCTGTGCTAGTAAAATGATACGCCCCGAAAGCTACATTGAAGATGTGTGCTTAGAACAGCCTTGGCCAACCTTTGCCACCAGATATTTTTAGATGACAACTCCTACCAGCCCAGAAAGCTATGCAACAGGTTGGAGAAGTTTGACTTTGGCCAATCAAGATACAACCAGTGCTTGTGAATTAAATTCAGGTTGTATTAACATAATTTGCCAATAATCAAAAATCATTGTGGTTAGTTGGAATGATCTTGTGCTGAGTTCATTGAGCCATGCATTGGCATTGGCAGAGGCAGATTTAAGGGAGTGTGACCAGCTCAGTCGCACTTGGGGGTGCCTCAATTATTTTTTAGAATGGAGCATGAGAGGAAGGGATACCAAATTTTGGTGTTGCACCGCTGAAATTTGAGACTCCAAGGTCTGCCATTGTGTCTGCCTTTAATACCTACATTATTAACGTTTCTGCATCCAGAACGGTTTATAGCTGTTGTGGTCCATCACTCGGAACCAAAGTGAACATTACATGGGATTTCTGTGATTGGAACTCCATTTTTTGTTTTTGTTTTTCCAGAAGGCAGCCACAAAGCTGGGGGTGGGTGGGTGGTGGAATTAACCTGACCCAATGGTGGAATTAGCTCCTGACCCAATTTCCCAACTTCTTGCCACCCCACATGCAGAACTGCTGGTAGCCACAGAGGGGGGAAAGACATGGGCATAAGGCTAAACATTAGGAAGAATTTCCGCTGGTAAGAGCTGTTTTATGGTGGAACCAACTAGCTTGGAAAGTTTGGGCTTTCCTTCATTGAGGTTTTGAAAGAGAGTTTGGATGGCCATCTATCAGGGTTCCTTCAGCTGTGATTCCTGACTGCCGAGGATTAGACTAGATGACACTTGGGGGTGGCCTTCCAAATCTACAATTTTATTATTCTATTATTCCACGCCCACCTGGGACTGAGGTGCCAATAAACTTGGCCAGTGCCATTCTTTTTTTTTAAAAAAAAATTATTTAGGATTTTCTTGTTTTACAGAAGTGTAATGCCTCGTATTTCCCCCCCCCCCATGTAACATTTTTACAAATCCGTTTCATTTGTTGAGGCATTAGGGGGAGAAGAAGAAAAAAAGGAAAAAGAAAGGGGGTGGAGGGAGGGAAGATGGATGGGGTGGGGTCAGGTGGTGGTGTTTCTATTATGCTTAATGTATGTAGAGTTTGGTGTCAGCGTTGTTTGTGTTGTTCACTTGTGTTCCTTTGGTGGTGAGAGAGTTTGGGGTTGGCCTAGGGTGTGATTGTTTGTTTGTGATTGGCTATGGTGATCTTTGTTTTCGTGTGTGAGTGGGGTGGGTGGGTGTTTTGGATTAGGTTAGCCATATTGATTTGTATGCTGTTGGTGGATTATTGTCATTGTCTTGTTGGGCTGTGTATGTGGCCAGTGCCATTCTTAACACTCTCATGTTGGATGCAGTGGGACTTCAAAAAGCTTATCTTTAGCTAGATTGTGCTAAACACACTGAAACGATAACCGGGGGGGGGGATCTCTTTCAGCTGTCATGGGGGGGGGGGCCAGGAGGTGCAGAGGGAATGAAACCAAATGGAAATGTCAATAATGAGCCCCTATTACCTCCAGTCATAAAAATTGGCTTAATTGCTAGATCAATATGGATACATGCATTAGCACTGCCTGTAAAACTGCCTCGCTTCTTAGCATTCTGGGGAGAACAATCTTTCACACAAAACAGTCTTTCAAGTGTTTTCCCTTCCAGTTGAAATATTTATAAGCTCCCTTTCCTGCTCTCTGCCCACCGAATCTCTGAGTAGGACTGTGGCATTCTCTGACTCTGCCCTGGTTGAACGCATCCACTTTTTTTACATTCGGTTTTTGCTGACATCTATCCATATTAACACGCCATTATCGTCGCCTTTTGCACAAATTTCCTTCAATAGATTCTCCCACCTCCCACCCACCCAACCAACCTCATAGTGGAATTAATTAAGATGAAATATTACTTGGGGAAAATAAACCTGAATCTCAGGGAAGGGTTGGGGTGTTAGGTTTTTCTTTTTTCAAAAGCAAACAAATGAACGAACAACCCCTCATGCATTGGTGTAATGCTCATTGTAACATTTGGTTAAATTAGTATAATGTGGTTGCTAGGGAAAGAAAAGATGCTGAGGTTATCTGGGGTCATAGTTGGATGCATAATTAAATTCTCTCTCTCTCTCTTGTTTCACTCCCTTCCTCCCACTTTCCTCCACTGTCACTCCCACCAAACTAGAAATAGATGCTCCGATAATCATATTAAAAGTGGTTCTTATGAATTAATTATGGCATATTTTTCTCATTGCTAATGGGAGGATTCATGCTGAGGTGATTTAAAAGAACACACACAGTCTTGTTTATAATAACACCCCCCCCCCCAAAAAAACCCCAACATTTTATAATGTTCTGTTGTCTGTAGAAATATGTGACTATGAAATTGAAAGGACAACTCAGCAGAAACTGAGGCAATAGGCAAAATCGGGGTCGAAAAGAAGAAAGCAATGTTGATTTATGGCAGGCACACTGCGGTCTAGATGCATTTACTGTAACCTCTAAATTATTTGTTTACACCGTTACACTGTACACAACTATTTCCCATATAGTCAATAAACGTTTTCCAATCTTCTTTAAGCGTATGTCCTTCTTGTTCTCTTATTCTATATGTTAAGTCTGCAAGTTGTGCATATTCTGTCAACTTGAGTTGCCATTCTTCTTTGGTTGGGACCTCACTCGTTTTCCATTTTTTGGCTAACAAAACATGGGCTGCAGTAGTAGTATACATAAATAACCTTTCTTGACACCTAGGAATTTCAGTCTGAATTATCCCCAACAGAAAGAACTCTGGTTTTAGGGGGGGGGGGAATACTTTTAAACATTTTTTTTCAATTCATTATGGATCATTTCCCAATACTCTTGTACCCTTTTACAAGTCCACCACATATGAAAGACTGTTCCCTCCACCTCTTTGTATCTCCAGCACTTATCTGATTCAGTCTTACACATCTTTTCAAGCCTACTTGAAGTTAAATACCATCTGTGAATCGTTTTCAGGTAATTCTCCTTCAAAGAATAACATGCTGTAAACTTCAAGTCCAGAGGTTTTTCCCCAGAGGTTAAAATCTATATTGTGTCCTATATCTATTGCCCAGTGTATCATTGAGGCTTTAACAAGCTCGTCTTTTGTTTCCCAGTCTAATAACAGATTATACATTTTAGACAAAAGTTTCTCTTTGTTTTGTAGAAGTTCTTTTTCAAATTGTGAGCTTTGGTCTGAAAAAACCGTTTTTTCTGTCTAATTTAAACATTTCATGTATTGTACCAATCCATAACATGGCTCCTTACATTTTCCATTGATTTCAGTTTGGGTCCCGTCCCCCCCTGTAAAGTACAGCAATTCCCTGTAAATCACCCACTGTCTATCCATATTAACTCTCTTAATAGTAATAGCCTCAACTGGAGACAGCCGGACTCCACCTTGCTCTTGGTCTAACATAGATCTCCCATTATATTGAGAAATGGGAGTCCAGAACTGCAATCCTATACACTTCTACTCGGAAGTAACCCCCGTTGAGTTGCATGGGACTTAGGCTGAGTGCATCGTATATTTAAACACATGGCCTCCCTGTGTGCATGTGTATTCAAGTCTCTGGTAAGTAAGCAGCCTTATATACATAACTGTATGCAACTGAACTCACTGGGACTTGCATACATATGCAGAGGATCAGATGGCAAGTTGTAGGAGCAACAATTCTCCCAGAAGGATTTCCAGAGGGGAGGGATGGTGAGATGAAGAGAGAGGTGGTATCAGAAGCTACCTTTCATATGTCAAGCCTCTAGATTTGCATAGGTGCCATTACCCAAGGGCCTCTTCAGCAGCTGGTGAGTGCTTTCCTGGCACTAGAAAGCAGCTGGCAAGGTCTTTGCCTGCCCTGGTATGTGGGTGGGTGGGAATGAATTGAGGACATTTTACTCTGAAATCAGAGGCATGCTCACGCAAAGCACCATGAGGTGCCCCTGATTTCCCCTTTCCTTTCAAGAGAGCAGATGCGGCTGGCCACAGTGCTGTCTCTCATTAGGGGTGGGGCTGGATCTCCTTGGTTCCAAAACAAAAACCCAAGTTCAATTCTTGCATACCACCCAACATTTCTCTGATGAAAATAAGGACATCCTATTCCATACCCTAGCAGGATGCGGGTGGCGCTGTGGGTTAAACCACAGAGCCTATGACTTGCCGATCAGAAGGTCAGCGGTTCGAATCCCCGCGACGGGGTGAGCTCCTGTTGCTCGGTCCCAGCTCCTGCCAACCTAGCAGTTCGAAAGCACGTCAAAGTGCAAGTAGATAAATAGGTACCGCTCTGGCGGGAAGGTAAACGGCATTTCCGTGTGCTACTCTGGTTCGCTAGAAGCGGCTTAGTCATGCTGGCCACATGACCCGGAAGCTGTACGCCAGCTCCCTTGGCCAATAAAGCGAGATGAGCTCCGCAGCCCCAGAGTTGGTCACGACTGGACCTAATGGTCAGGGGTCCCTATACCTTTACTTTGTTCCATACTCTCCAACATTTCTCCGATGAAAATAGGGAGCTCCTAAGGAAAAGTGGGACATTCCAGGATCAAATCAGAAACCAGGATGCCTTCTGTAAATCCAGGACTGTTTCTTGAAAATAGGAACACTTAGAGGGTCTGTTCTGGGCATGTCTGGGTAGGACTCGTGGCTGAAAACTGGGAGCAGCCCTGTCAGTCGGTGTAGGCAATACTGAACTAAATTGCCCAACCATCTGTGAAAGGCAGCTTTCTTTGTTTAATTCCCTCTTGTGTGTTGCTCTGTGCCCAGGGTTGGCCCAAGACATTTTTGCACCTGAGGCAAACCACAAAATGGCGCCTCCATTTGCAGACACATCGAGATCTGCTGCCCCTGTGGATCCTTCCACCTGAGGTGGTCACCTCACCTTTTCTCATGAGTGGGCCAGATCTGTTTGTGCCACACCCCACAAATATAAATCCTCACAAAAGGGCATGGGTTTGCCTGTATCGTTCAGCCTCTAGGAATTGCTTATGTCATTTTCATAGAGAAGCCAGAGGCACCAGGAACCGCCTTCCTCTGCTTAATGTTTTGCTGAATGAAATCTAGGTTTAGAAAAAAGTGTATACTTACTTTAAGCATATTATTGGCTGCCGTCCTGCATATAGTGATGTTAAACTTATTCTTATATTGTTACCAAATGGAGTTGAATAGGCATGGCTACTGCAAGCCATGCCATCACAGTCTCTAACTTTCTAGATTTTCTCGTTCCTTGACGAAATAGAAAACAGTTTTGCCTAGTTGACAACAGATGTACCAATCTTCTCATGTGAGATTTGGGGCAAGCGGTAAGAAGTTTAACCTATTTTCAAAGAGATCAGTGAGGTAGACTTATACATTCAGAAATCCCAGAGTGCTGAGAATTTCTACCCATTAATTTAATTAATCACAGAAATGTGTGGGGTTCTCTGGCCCTTTTTAAAACTTTCAAATGTAGAAGTTGGTGCAAAGTTTCAGAGTAAGAAAGTTATAACAAGAGTCGCTTAGCAGCATCAGGTATTAATTTTAATGGGTGGGGGGGAAAACTGGGTGGGGGGATAAATATTTCTGAAGGCTTTCAGCAGTATATTTATTTTGTTATTGCCTTCCACACATGTTTCAAGGTGATGTGCAAAATGCAATAAAAACAGATTTAAAAAACTCTTATTGTCTAAGAGCAAATAACAAAGAATACCAAACAGACACCCATTTCTGAGACCCATTCATCCAGCTGGGAAGGCTTGTCAGAACAAAAATATATTCAGTTGTTTCTGGAATCTTGACAGGAATGCTATTCTACAGAACTGGAGGAGCCACACTAAAAGTCCTGCTTCGAGTTACTGTGGAAGGTGCTTTTGGTATACAGTGGTATCTCTGGTTAAGAACTTAATTCGTTCTGGAGGTTCGTTCTTAACCTGAAACTGTTCTTAACCCGAAGTACCACTTTAGCTAATGGGGCCTCCCACTGCCGCATGATTTCTGTTCTCATCCTGAAGCAAAGTTCTTAACCCGAGGTACTATTTCTGAGTTAGAGGAGTCTGTAACCTGAAGCGTCTGTAACCTGAAGCATCTGTAACCCAAGGTACCACAGTATTTGAAACTTGAAGGAGAAGCTACAATGACCTACTGGGTATAGAAAGGGTAAGGTGGTCCCTCAAATTGAATTAGCAGAGGGACTATGGACAACAGATTAAAATTTACAGCATGTTACACTCTGAAGGAGAATTATATGAAAAGGATGTATTGTTGGTATTTAACTCCTAGCAAATTAGCTAAGATGTATAAATCAAAGTCTAAAAGGTGCTGGGAATGTAAAGAAAACAAGGGTACTTTTATCATATGTGGTGGTCATGTAAGATGATAAAAGACTTCTGGGAAATGATATATAATAAACTGAAAAAATGTTGAAAATAACTTTTCCTAAGGAACCAGAAGCTTTTCTTCTAGGACCAGAGATCCTGAAGGACCAGACAAAACTATTTATGTATGTGACCACAACTGCACAGACTCTCTTAGCCCAGAAATGGAAAGATGGTACAACTCCAACCAAAGAAAGAAGAGTGGCAGACAAAACTGATGAACTATGCCGAGATGGCAAAGCTTACAGGAAGAATTAGAAATCAGGAAGAGGAGATTTTTAATAAAGAATGGGAAAAGTTATTGTAAACAACTACATACATTGGTATGATTGACAGAAAACTTGTAGTAAAATTTTGAACTTTGGATTGACAAAGGATTTATAAAAATAGAGTTATGAAAGATATGCAGAGGGGAAAATCATTATATTAAGATCAACAACGGGAGGGGAGGGAAGTCAAAAGAGATTCTATGTTTACGTATGTGTTTAATTCGTTTGTTTATGTAAAATAGAAAATGCAAAAATAAAAATTATTTTTTAAAAAAATGAATTGGGGGGGGGGAGGTGGTCTCTCAAGTAACATGGGCCTCAGTAGCAGATTGGCAGCCATGGCAAATCCCTCAAGCAAGGTGTCATATACTAGCAGTTGTTTGCCCCCACAAGCAACCTAGCCACCATGTTCTGCAACCATTGCAGCCTCAAGGGTAGCCGTACATAGAGTGCATTGCAGTTATCCAGTCTTGCTTTGAGAAAAATGACTGTGAAGTACTTCTTTGCAGAGCACGCAAGATGTGGCGACGGCCAACAGCTGACATGGCTGTCCACAAAGGATAAAGCTATCAGTGGCTACTAGCTATGGTAGAGATCATGAAGAAGAGAGTGTTATTGCACCCATGTCCATTTCCTGTGTTTCCCAGAGGTGTTTGCTTAGCCACTGTGAGAACCGTCTGGATTAAACACAGCAATGCATTTAATGGGACAGAGCATTGCTTATTGCTAAAGTTATGCAGAAATCAAGGGTTATTTTGAGGTGGCAAACACATAAATAGAAGAAGAAAGCTTAAGAGACAAATGGCTACTAGTCATGCCCCTGAGGGATGCATAGGGTGTTAAGGGAGGGGTAGTACCACTGGTGGGGGACACGTCATGCTCCTTCTGGGGTACTTTGTCCACCTTTGGTCCCCACCCTACTGTTACAGGAAAAATCCGAGGGCTCCCTTGGACAAAACAAAGACACCAACCAGGATAACTTGGAGCAAAACAGCAGCCTGTAGGCTTGGCCTTTATTGAACTGTTGCAACAGGGTATTCCCCTCACTTGCAGGAGAGAGGAAAGACCCAGAAGAATAGTGTGCAAGGTCTTATAAAAACTTTTGAAATTCCCCTCCTCTAGATCAAGCCCACCCCCAGAAACATCATGCATACATTACAGAAAGGAGGGGTTGAGGGAGGAGTTGTGGTGGTAACATCATGCATACATTACAGAAAGGAGGGGTTGAGGGAGGAGTTGGTGGTAACCTGAGTGTCTTGTCACCTGGCTGGTTCCTCCCTCCCCCCCCCATGAGTCACTTCCAGGAGACAAGGGGGAGTTTGCAGTTTCCTGCCCCCAGAGGGAAGATCTGATCATTGTCCTTTGTTTCAGTCCATGCTGAATCCACTCCCATATGCAAGTTCTTTGTGATCTTGATTGTCTTCTGTCTGGGTTCATCAGGGTTGGCATGGGCAGGGCTCCTGTGGATGTGCTGAGAGGTGAAGGGATTATGGCTGACCAGGACTAAGCCACCCCCCTTTGTTAGTTCTTGTCATATGGAGTAAAATAAAAATGGAACAGTGCAAATCCGATGTATGGTTGATTTTCTATGAATTTATAACAGAAATGTGGCGTATGTAGTGTGTGAGTGTGTGTGTGTGTGTGTGTGTGTGTGTGTGTGAAGTTTATACAAACAGAATGATTGGGGTGGGGTGGGGTTCCTGCTACACTACACTCAGCTCTCACCTCCCAGAAGCTGTCAGCATGAGACAGCAGCCACAGCCCAGAAATGGCACCCACTGGCCAGCTAAACCAGGTGAGGGTAGCCGATGGGTCTCAAACCCTTGTTGAGGTAGGGACTACCCTTGCGTACAAAGACAGATTGAGAGGCAGATTGAGTGGACAAGACCAATAGCAGGTCCAAAGGTCAAGAAGGTGGTTCCTGCACATGCTGTAGTGAGGGGCAGATGGGAAGGTAGCCTATCTAGGAGAAGGAAAACTCTGATCCTAAACCTCTGTTGCCTACACAAATCTGGAGTGGGGTCCCTAAGATGGTTAGACCACCGTACACACTGCTCAGGCTTGCACCTCAAGGCGGTCATGTTGGTGCCACTAATGCACAGTTGGACTTCACCCCCAGAGGCTCACTCCATTGTCTCTCAAGACAGGCGGATGCCAACAATTCCCTTGAATAACAGTTGCTGGGGATCCTGAGTGAGAGATTTCCATGGTACTTGTGGAAATGTCCAGGGATGAAAGAGAGGATATATTGTTTGATTATATCCTTTTCCAACTTGTGTTAACAAGTTCCACAATTTAGCAGAGCAACATCCCCCTTTTTAAACTTGCAGCGGATGCGTTTGCTCAGCCTCTATAATAACTGTTCTGGTATTTTCCCCTTATTCCCTCATAAAATGTAAGACATGACACAGTCTTCTATAAAAGTATAAAAAGAGTTTACTCACATTCTGTTCACAATCGGACTCCGGAAGGCAGACTTTGCTTAGAAAAGTAACATACACCTGGAAACTATCTCATAAGGAGACAGTCCCTTTGTCCTCTCTTGGCTGGAAGAGAGCATCTTTGGCTAAGCAGATGTTGCTTCTTCGATGCATGTAGTCAAAGCAAGAGAGATGGCTGCCCTACCCTGTGCTTTTGTCATTACCTGCACAGGTGAGGCCACGCCCACCTCTAGTCACATGCAGGGGAAGTCTGTCCCAGCCCAGACGGAAACAGGAAGTTTACCTGCTGGCTGGACAAACATTCCTCCCTATGTGTAAACATGTTCACTCTAGGAATGTTGTACTTGACTGCTCTTGTGTTTCACATCCCACAGTACTGATGTCCTGCTTGTGGACTTCCCATAGGCATTTGGTTGGCCACTGTGAGAGTAGGATGTTGGATGCAAAAGGCTTTTGGTTTGATTCAGCAGGCCTCTTTTCATGTCCTGAATTGTTAGATATGAAAAACCCTCCCTGCAGTATACTAAGCACGCATAATAGGACTTACAGATTATCCCTTAATGTGATTAGGGACAGAGTCTCTACACAAGAAAATTGACACCAGAATGTATTGATGCACTTTGCCACTTCCCCAATGTTTGTTTCTGAATGGCAAATATAAAGAGACAAAAGGCAAAGCCAATTAATTAATTGTATAAAGACAGTGTATCAGCTCCTCTAAGACTCACCCTTCCTTATACCCCCCTCCCTCCTTTTATTTTAAAAGTAAGGAAACGCTTAATGCTGAAGAATTGCTGCATGTTAACACTGGAAAATTACAATACGGTGAAAATGATTTGGCACATTACATCCCAGGGGAAATGGACTGATGAAGGAAAGAGGCAGAAAGGAATATTTGAACCTTTATCACAAACAATGCATCGGGGGTTTTTGTTTTGTTTTCTGCAGTGAAATGTGGGAAGCAGCTGGTTCAGTTCTCTCAGAAGTAAATGGCAGCAAAATTGCAAGATATTTTTATGCAAGAGGCTGGGGTGCGTGGAGTCGTACTGGACCACAGCGCTCTAAAGGAAGGCTGAGAGCAGAGATTTGCCACCCACCTCAAATCTTAGCCAAGGCACAGGAGCTATGTTTAGATAGGCAACAGCTTATCAACACTTTTTCAGCTTTCTGCCTACATGCAGTTTTTTCTTTCTTTCGAAACACCATTAACGCCATTCAAATCACAGTTGGGTGTGTGTTGTACAAAGGAACAATGAATTAACTGTGCAGTCTCCTCTTACGTACAGTTTAGCCTCTGCCACCACTGTCTCTTCCCTTGAACCAGGAAAACATTGCTGTGGGCCTGCGCTTATCTCCATGCAGCTCCCTGGCAAAGGACATAACTTACATAATACCTTCATTACCAACAGCACTTGCATTTAACCTGAATTCAGTGGCCCACGTTCGACACAGGGAGTTTTCAGAACTATACCAGTGAGTTCTGCTCTTGTAGTTTTTGGAGGTTTTTAAGCAGAGATTGGCCGGCCACCTGTCATGGATTCATTAGTTGAGATTCCTGCATGGCTGGGGCTGGACTAGATGACCTTTGGGGTTGCTTCCAACTCTACAATTCTATGATTCTGTGCAGCAATATGTGTGGAGTGCTCTGCTCAAGGTTGAAGACAGACATGCCCTTTCCTGTGATACTCCATTGCATTTCCTACAAGCTCTGGGTTTTTAGTCTCCTTTCTCACTACAGACACTCAACATTATGTGCCATGGAACATGCTCAGTCCTTGTGGCACTGAGGGTTTGTTTCTGTACTTCAGTGTGGTGTAGTGGCTAAGAGTGGTAGACTCGTAATCTGGGGAACCGGGTTCGCGTCTCCGCTCCTCCACATGCAGCTGCTGGGTGACCTTGGGCCAGTCACACTTCTCTGAAGTCTCTCAGCCCCACTCACCTCACAGAGTGTTTGTTGTGGGGGAGGAAGGAGAATGTTAGCCACTTTGAGACTCCTTCGGGTAGTGATAAAGCGGGATATCAAATCCAAACTACCCTTCTTCTTCTTCTTCTTCTTCTTCTTCTTCTTCTTCTTCTTCTTCTTCTTCTTCTACAAACTTTGGGGTTCTACTGAGCCTGCTGGTGTTTATCTTGATGTTCTGCTAAAGCACCTAGATACTAACACCATATTAAATAATGCTTTACTAAAGGCATGGGGAATCTGTGTTGCCCTCCTGGATATTTCTGGGTTGCAGCTCCCATCAGCCTCATTCGGTATGGTTAATGGATTAAGGGGGTTGCAGTTAAACAAAATCTGATTGACCAGAGGCTCCCGGTGCCTGTTTCATCGTTTCATTTGCCAGTAACATTCGACCTCTCTGCTGCAAATCTCTCACTTGTTCTTGAATTGCTACAATATCTAAACAGGTTCTGCAGAACTATAAATTACTGGCTTCCGGAACGACGTAGCTCAGAAGACAATTTTCCTCCCACGACAAGAGAACGCAAGGCCAGCTCATCACAAACAACATGCCTTGAAGCCTTAGAATCTGAGATAACGGACATCTGAACCGCCGACAAGCTGGTAAATAAAGACCCATTCCTCATGCCGATGAAAATAGCCTTGAGGTAGAACAAGACACATTTTTTAATCATCTGTTTGGTTTGCGCGTTCTCAGAACAGAACTGAGTCAGCAGAACGTTTTGTCTCTTGATGCCATGGAATGCTGCTGAAACCAGCTGCCTTCACTAAGCAACTGAAAGTGATAGCTTAACATCACCAGACCAGTTTATTCTAGCTTTGATATGAATGGAATAAAGCCACATGTGTATGATTGTCGGAAATGTCAAGAAACATTGACCTGGCTCACATGACACAGCGAGCTAAGCTTTTACCTACAGAGACCATGTCAACGTGCAGGCTCCCGGAGAGCAGCTTGCAGCCATTTTGCTGCTCCTTATGTACTGGTTTGGGATGCTGTGGGTTAAACCACAGAGCTTAGGACTTGCTGATCAGAAGGCTGGTGGTTCGAATCCCTGCTCCCGTTGCTCGGTCCCAGCTCCTGCCAACCTTGCAGTTCGAAAGCACCTCAAGTGCAAGTAGATAAATAGGTACCACTCCGGTGGAAAGGTAAACGGCGTTTCCGTGTGCTGCTCTGGTTCGCCAGAAGCGGCTTAGTCATGCTGGCCACATGACCCGGAAGCTGTTTGCCGGCTCCCTTGGCCAATAAAGCTAGATGAGCACCGCAACCCCAGAGTCGGTCACAGCTGGACCTAATGGTCAGGAGTCCCTTTACCTTACTATGTACTGGTTTAGCCATGCCGAGCTAAACCAAGGTTTGCCTCAACCACAAGACAAAACGCTAAGCTCTCATTTCACTAACCGTAAACATTAGCCATGTGGAAGCCAAGGGAAGCCTACAGGCAGTGCATGAAAGCAATATTTATTTATCTTTTACAACTCACCTTTATCTCCAAGGATCTCAAGGTGGCAAAAAATGATGCTCCCCCTCATCATCAACAACCCTGTGAGATAGGTTGGTCTGAGAAGCAGTGACAGGCCCAAACTCACCCAGTGAGTTTCATGGCCAAGCGGAGATTTGAACTCTGATCTCCCAGCTCCTGGTTCGATACTCTAACCACCACACCACACTGGTTCTCACGACACTGCACTGGGTCTCTCCCTGCTGTTGCCTTCCAGCAAACTGGTATTCAGTGGTTTCCATGGTAACAGTCACTGACAGGCCTGCACGCCCTGAATTTGTCCAACCCACTATTTAATCCATCAGCATGAATGGTCGCCACCACTTCCTGCGGCACTACAGTTATTAGCAATGTGTGATGCTGTTGTTAGAAGTTTGTGGGTGCTAAATGCCTGGTCTCAGTAAATGTTAGAATTTAATAAGCATTTGTGTGTTAAGACAGGGGCGTTAGACCCATGTGGGTATTTGATCCCTGCGTTAGACTTTTCTAAACCCTCTTAAATTAACAAGTGATTAAGGCAGGCTGGTGCTAATTAACTCAGACTAATTTCCTTGAGGGTGCAGTCCGGGGTAGTGGGTCATTAACATGGCAAGAGAATGGAGAAGGGCCTCTCTCTGTGTTAGAAAAGCCAGAGGTTTAGAACAGAGAATATAATGTGGGCCAGAACCTTAGAGAGTTCTGTCCGGACACTGAGGTCCAGCGCTGAGGGCCTTCTGGCAGTTCCCTTGCTGAGAGAAGCCAAGTTACAGGGAACCAGGCAGAGGGCCTTCTCGGTAGTGGCTCCCGCCCTGTGGAACGCCCTCCCATCAGATGTCAAAGAGAAATATAACTACCAAACTTTTAGAAGACATCTAAAGGCAGCCCTGTTTAATAGGTTATTGTATTTTAGTGTTTTGTTGGAAGCTGCCCAGATTGGTTGTGGGGACCCAGCCAAATGGGCAGGGTATAAATAATAAATTATTATTATTATTATTATTATTATTATTATTATTAAGTTGAGGTTATGTGACAAGCAGAGTGCAGGAGGCAGAGAAAAATAGCCAGGGTCTGCTTAAACTGGATGTTGTGCTTATAAGGAAAGCAAGACCCTATTGGAGTTCAATGTTGGGGACCCTTCCATTGTAGACTGGGGACTGAGCTATACAGCTGCAAATAAAACTTTTTATGTGTTGTAAAGTGCAAGATACAACTGTGACACTAGATGGTGACAGTGAGCTGTGCTGAATTCAATGTATTTTTCAAAACGTTTTTAAAAAAGCCTTCTCACAGTGTTTTTTTATATGTGAGTAGATTCCACCTCAGGCTGTAAACCATATATCATAGGTGCCACAGAGCCTCATGTACATGCTCTTTGTGGCTGAGCAGCTTCAAGGTCCTTGATTTCTCTTCTTATGGTTATCTTTAAACCAGGTGAGGACTAGTCAGCCCTCCAAATAAAGGACTCCCTTCTGTATAGCAGGGAACATGGCCACCCTAATAAGCAGACCCAAAATGTCTGCACGGACGCTTTATTCCAGGGCACCGTAATTTGCTCTTATGTACAGCAATCTTATGCTTGCTGATCCGAAATGGAGGAGTTTAGTGCGAAAAACTGGAATTGTGCGACAAAAATGAAATAATAGGATGGTGGTCCATAGTTGACTCCATTTTAAAGTAATCATAGTAGAATGGGCTAAATCAGCCATGAAGAGAAGAATCAGCTCAGCACAAACGAAGCCCTCGCTGGATGAAAGAAGTGTGTGCTCAGGATCATTTCCATGAATTACATTAATTATTTTACATAAAAATATGATTATTGTATTTATGGGCAATTCACCCTCTCTACCAAGAACATCTGCATCCCTTGCAATCTGTGCACTTGATGGAATTTAATTCAGATTCCTTTTATGCTGTTTTTGAATCCCTCTCCATAATCGTAATTACTATGAGTGTTATTATGCCTTTGGGTAATAGAACAGGGCATGCAAATCCCAGACGGCTGCAAAATTAGAAGCTATTTTCCTTTTATGCTTATTAGACTGTGTGATCGAAAGCATGATTTAAACTAAAATCCTTACATCGTTAATGGTGTTTACAGTACGGCATGTAAGGGTTCCCCCTCCCCCAATGAATTGAACCGCAATAATTATAAAAGAGATTTTTGCAGAGTAATCCTATCCTCAAGTTATACCTCCTCAATAGAGAGGGGTCTTTTCGAAACCCTCTTGTGGCAATGCAGCATAAAGCTACCCAGGTGGGAAAATTAACAATCAACATGATGTCTTGCACTAGCATCACAGTTACACTGGCAAAACTATGACAGCGCATGGGAGGGAATTGATTTCAGAGCCAATGCCATTTTAGTGAGACTTACTCCTGAGTAAATGTGCTTGGGATAAGTCTGTAAAGGGGCCCTGGCAAGAGCCAGATTTAATCAGATCTATGAAACGTACTAGGAAAATCACAGGCATGTGGTTGAAGATGAGGAGTACTTCTTCCCTTAATGCACATTGGTGGGCTGATCAAGTTAACAAGGTAAGTGTGAAATGGGAAGAATGTCTTGATTGTTGAAACACTAAATATATCAATCATTCACATAATAAAAAATTAGGAGACTGGGACTTTTGTAGAGAAAACGCCACCCTTATTTCATACAAAAGTCATCCTTTATTTTTTCAGTGATGCTTCTATTTACACTTTAACGGGCTCTATAGAATGCTAATTATATTCTGAGTGGGATAGAATTTGACCACAAAAGCCATTGTGGCAGACATTTTCCAGAGATAGGGAACTTGTGGCCCTCCAGATGTTGCAGAATGGCATCATTCGTAATTTCTGTCAGCTCTTCTAGCAGGGTTTGGGGGAAACTGGAACCTAACAACATCAAAAGGATGTTCCCTACTCCTGCCAGAATATATGCTGGCAAGTGTGGACCTGTGTGGACACCAGTTGCCACACTTATTAGGAATGATTTGTTTCTTCATCAATACAATATATGCTTTTGCTTTTGCTGCAGTCAAAGTCTTGGATGCCCACATATAAATTTGTAATGGTACTATACCATTAGTGCCACTGTATTCTGCTCTGGTCAGACCTCACTTGGAGTACTGTGTCCAGTTCTGGGCACCACAGTTCAAGAAGGACACTGACAAACTGGAACGTGTCCAGAGGAGGGCAACCAAAAAGGTCAAAGGCCTGGAAACGATGCCTTATGAGGAACAGCTAAGGGAGCTGGGCATGTTTAGCCTGGAGAAGAGGAGGTTAATATGATAGCCATGTTCAAATATATAAAAGGATGTCACATAGAGGAGGGAGAAAGGTTGTTTTCTGCTGCTCCAGAGAAGCGGACACGGAGCAATGGATCCAAACTACAAGAAAGAAGATTCCACCTAAACATTAGGAAGAACTTCCTGACAGTAAGAGCTGTTTGACAGTGGAATTTGCTGCCAAGGAGTGTGGTGGAGTCTCCTTCTTTGGAGGTCTTTAAGCAGAGGCTTGACAACCATATGTCAGGAGTGCTCTGATGGTGTTTCCTGCTTGGCAGGGGGTTGGACTCGATGGCCCTTGTGGTCTCTTCCAACTCTATGATTCTATGATTCTATTCAGTTTTCCTCTGATATAAGTTTACTCGGTCCTTTAAAGTAGCTGGACAGAACATCATGTTCTATTAATGAGGTGTCAATGTCAGTCAGAGCAACCTTAACACAGGCATTTAACGATAATCAAACGAATGGGCAAAGTCCCTCTTCCAAAGTCCCTCAGCGGGGTAGCGGATGAGGAGAAAAACAGCAAAATGGCATTCACCCAGTTATTAAAGAAACTGGTGGATGTCAACTTAGATCTGAGAGGTTTCCATCAGTAAAATAATGGGTGCTATATGCCCTGGGAACTGATGTTGTTTTATCCTTTTGGGACTGGACACTGCTGGGCAAACACAATGTATTAGAAGAAGGGGAAATGGGATGCAGAGTTGTGATGCTACCAGATTAGCCTGCTATCATAATCTCTTGTGATTTACAGCTCTCTCTCTTTTCAATAACCAGGGAGGAGATTTGAACAGAACACAAGTAGTTTTTTATAGAGATGGATGGGGAGAGGCTGCCGATTGAGTTTTGCAGGTGGTTTTACAAGCCCTGTAATGTGATGGGCTGCTGCAGACCCGCCATTCCAAACAAATGGGAGCTTAATAGCTTGAAAGAAACCTTGATTGTGGGCAGCGCTCAAAAGCTGATTACATGTGGCGTGTCCAGCTTTTCCCTATCCTAGCTTTCTACCATTTCACAGGGGAAATTACCTCAGAGCTCAGAGTAGCTAATGTAGCTCACCAGAAGGGGATTATTCCCAAGATTCAAGCAAAATGTTCCTTTGCTAATTTTACATGCTGATTGTCATTCCCTTCAGCGATCACAGCAGAACTCTAAGCCTGTTCGAACACTGGCCAAGCTATTTTGAATGTAATTTAAGGGGCCTGCAATGGAACACAGTTTGGTTCCCCTCCAAGACTTACCTGGCATGGTTTAGTCTATGGTTTGGGAACCTTTTCCAGACTGAGGGCCAAATTTCCTCCTGCACAATCTTTGGGGAGGGGAGCACATGTTAGTGGCAGCAAAAGTGGATGGAGCAACAGAAATAAATTTTACCATTTGTTCCAAACTAGATTCTGTGCACACTGTTACACACCCATCTCTCTTCCACCCAGGCAATTGAGAGGATGGCTCCATCAGTAAAGCATGAAGCTCTTAATCTGAGGGCAGTGGGTTTAAGCCGCACACAGGGCTAAAGTTTCCTGAATTGCAGGGAATTCAACTAGATGACCCTCATGGTCCCTTCCAACTCTTCAGTTCTATGATTCTATTATTTTAGTTCAACTGCACATTCCAGCCAGGCAGAAAAACTCAAACAGGGTGCAAAATAGAGCCAGTGAGGGGTGTAGTTGGGGAAGGGTTGATGAAGAGTCTGGAAACCAAGCCTTATGAGGAACGACTGAAGGGAGCTGGTATGTTTCACCTGGTAATGAGGAGACTGAGAGGAGTTATTTGAAGGTCATCTTCAAATATCTAAAGGGCTGCCATATGGAATATGGAACAAGCTTTTTTTTTGACTGCTCCAGAGGACTTGAACCAATAGCTTCAAGTTACAGTGGTACCTCGGGTTACATACGCTTCAGGTTACATACGCTTCAGGTTACAGACTCCGCTAATCCAGAAGTAGTACCTCAGGTTAAGAACTTTGCTTCAGGATGAGAACAGAAATCATGCTCCAGCGGTACAGCGGCAGCAGGAGGCCCCATTAGCTAAAGTGGTGCTTCAGGTTAAGAAAAGTTTCAGGTTAAGAACGGACCTCCGGAATGAATTAAGTACTTCACCTGAGGTACCACTGTATAAGGAATGAGATTCTGACTCAACACCAGGAAGAACTTTCTGAAGAGCTGCCTCACAGTGGAACAGTCACCCTCAGGAGTTGGTTCCTTGGAGTTCCTTGGAAATTTTTAAGCAGATGCTGGATGGCTGTCATGTATGATTTAGCTGTGATTCCTGCATTACAGGGGGCTGGGCTAGATGAAGCTTTGAGATCCCTTCCAGCTCTACAATTCTATGAGTCTCTGATGAACATCCTTGTTATCAGGGGTGCCATCTTGCTTCTCTCTTGGAGGCAGCGCCGCTGCCACCTGCTGGCTTTTCTCATTGACTTTGTGAGTGCCCGGCCCCCCACAATTATATTATTGTGGGTGCCCAAGCACTCACAGCCCCCTAGAGTTGGCTCCTATGCTTGTTATGTCTCTTTTGCAAAGGAAACAGTGTCCTTGTATGCAGCAGGCTGAAGATGACTTAGGGAGACCTTGGTCTAATCAGAAGAATATGTTCTCGGTCATAGAAATTTATGTTACATCATTATTAGTAGTTGTAGCATTTACATTTTAGAGTAGCCTTGCTACCAAGTAGAACTGCAATTCCACAGTCTGACCCAAACCATGTGATATCAGCACATTAAAACGACATGCTCCTTTGCTACCCCAACACCTATACTGCCTGATCCAAGAGGTTAATCCTAGTGTACACGTAGGAAAAGAGCCTCCTCTTTTTGAGTAAACATTGCAGCTGCATTGAGTGTCCTTTAACACTACCCACAGGACCTTACATTAGGGAGAATTAAAAAAAACAATAACAAGGAAGCTTGTGGAACTAGAAACACTTACCTAGTATTCATTTTGAGCTAGCATAAAACAGAACTTGTGCATGAAACAATGAGCTTCCTTTACTTGCATTTTTTAGTCCATTGTCAGTCAGTGGGTTGTGCCTCTTGAGTCGCAGGGAACAATACCTGTATAACATGGAATTCAGAACCAATTGCATGATTAAGGGCTCCTCAACTTTTCTGAGCACTCAGACTGATAAGCTAACACAAGGCTTGCATGGAGGTTATATTCTGCCCTCTCCTTGTTGAACATTCATTCTCATTTGTTTGTCAGGAAGCTACACAACAATGAGCATTCATCCTGATTTGTTTGCAAGAAAGTGAGACATCTTCCAGCAATCCCACACTTTTTGGTGCATTTCCCTGTCATCTTCCTAACCGTACAAAAGTCGTTCCCCCCCCCCCCCGCACTTGCTTTTAGTGGTTTGTTGCACCGACAATTCATTTTAATTGCCCGAACCTAAATTTCCAGTATGCAATTGAATCCCTTTGGCAAAATAGTGATAGACTGGAGGTAACCTCGCTGTTTCGAAAGCCATACAGTGGAATCCATCCTATGTATACCTTAAGTGTTTCATGGGTCTTATTCTTTATTAAGGATTCCAGCCAAAGGCAGTGGTAGATTGCCAGATGGTAACTGACACCTTCCTGTTAACTGACATGCAATAGATAAAAGGAAAGCTGGGAAACTGTCAGGAATGGGCCAATGGAAGCACCCCAAAGTGAGACCAGTGCTGGGAACCAGAGGCACTGAGACAAGACAGCAGTCAGGACTGAAGAGCAAGTGAGGTTCGAATGACAAACAAGGGGGCAGGTTCAAGATGCAAACAAGAAGTCAGGGTTGAAGAGCACACAAGAGCTCAAGAAGATTCCATTCCTCCCAAAATGCTCAACTTGGACAGGAATCCCTTTATAATCCTCCCCGCTCAAGAGAATCTAATGGCAAACCTGTAGGGTTGCCATATTTCCAGAGGTAAAAATCCAGACAAAAAAGTTGTTGAGCTTTGGTGCAATCACAAAAATATAGATATGCATTACACACAAAAATTACCCCCCCCCCTGCAAAAAACACAGACATTTGCTTAAAATTGTAAAAATCCCCCCAAATGGGCATGTAGGCCCCTCAAAAAAGGACGTGTCCGGGATTTCCCAGACGTATGGCAACCCTACGAACCTGGGTCACCAAACTCAGTTCAGAGCCTGAAGGTAATTCATTGAGAAGTTGGCACCTGCAATTCCATTATTCAACATATGGGGCAGCCATGCACAGATACAACAGTTTCTGAAAGGAACAAAACGCTATTTTCTAATAAAACTGACTTTTCTGCAAATATGTTGTAGACAAATCTTTCATTCTGGAAGCACCCCAAATTTAGAGCTAAGATATCGTGTGTGTGTGTGTGTGTGTATACGTATGTCCAAATCTTATACCTTCTCTATTTCAAAAACAAAAACAAAACTCAAGGTGACGTTCAACAGTGAAACCACCACACCACATAGAAAACATATATATTATTATTTATTATTATTATTATTTATTCAATTCGTATCCTGCCATTCCTCCCAGAGAAGCCCAGTTTAAAAACAATCACATTCTCTCAACCAACGCTTTCAGCGTTCATAGCAACAACATTTTTTCAGCCATCAAATGCAGGGATAAAAGTGCCTAAAATGATGGGGGAGAAAAACCCACATCCAGAATCTTTTATAAAACTTTTCTGTAGATCTGGGAAGCCTCAATTTTATTCTTGATTTCTAGGTGTCCTTTTATTTCCAAACTGATAGGAATTGAACCACCCATGTTTGGCAGATGGGGGGGGGCAGATATGAAAAGTTACACTCCCCCTTTATCATTTCATTTTCCTGAAACTTTCCTGTATTGTTGTACAGTGCTAATATGCTTCTGAATATCCACGTCTAGTCTAAAGGCACCTACGGTTCGCTGAAGCTAAGTAGGTCTGTGTCTGAATGGGAACTGTATGTATAACACTTTGGGTTCCATGATGGAAGAAAGGCAGGGTAAAAATATAAGAATTTTTTTTTAATGCCTAGGAATGGTCCCATTTATGCAGAAGCTACTATCTTATTTGGAAGTGAACCCATTTCGCTTCCAGGCTGATAAGCACACTAGATCACCTACATTTGATATATAACTTTTTAATGTTTTGGGTTGGTTTTTTTACTTTTAATTTTGTGCCAGGGAGTCTATTCCTCCCTCTTTCTGTGTGATTCCAGTGCATCAGCACTCACTCGGCAATATTTGTTTAAAAATGGATGAGAGCTTGCATTATTGTAAGTGTAAAAAGAATTTTAGGAGTATCCATTTTTTTAAAAAAAATGGTTCAAGCACAGCTTGGAGAATTGGGTGGAAACTCCTAAGAACTGTCATTAGAGGATATTTATCATGTATTTCCAGAAGGTTGTGTTTCTATTCTACTTAATTAATACCTGTTAAATTTCTTAAGACACTTGAATTTCATACAGACTCAAGGCAGCTTATTAGAATATGGGGGTCAGTAGGAGGCGTTGTCCCTGTTTGTTCTGCTCACCATCCCCTCTGCCAACCCCATACCTGGCCAACCCCTCCTTGTTTACCCCACAGCTCACTCGAACATCCCCTCATCTCCCTTCAAGTATCTATGCTGCTGCCCCACATCTCACCCAACCCACTTCCTTCAAAGGTTGCCCAATCCTGCCACAAGGACAAAGGTGCTTCAGAGAGCTGTTTTATGAGGAGCCCATGGTGCTGGAGGAGACTCTTGAGAATCCCATGGACTGCAAGAAGATCAAATCTATCCATTCTGAAGGAAATCAGCCCTGAGTGCTCACTTGGATTTGGATTTGATATTCTGCTTTATCACTACTCAAAGGAGTCTCAAAGCGGCTAACATTCTCCTTTCCCTTCCTCCCCCACAACAAACACTCTGTGAGGTGAGTGGGGCTGAGAGACTTCAAAGAAGTGTGACTGGCCCAAGGTCACCCAGCAGCTGCATGTGGAGGAGCGGAGACGCGAACCCGGTTCCCCAGATTACGAGTCTATCGCTCTTAGCCACTGCTCTCGAAGGACAGATCCTGAAGGACAGATCCTGAAGGACAGATCCTGAAGCTGAGGCTACAATACTTTGGCCACCTCGTGCGAAGAGAAGACTCCCTGGAAAAGACCCTGGTGTTGGGAAAGATTGAGGGCACAAGGAGAAGGGATGACGGAGGATGAGATGGTTGGACAGTGTTCTCGAAGCTACCAGCCTGAGTTTGACCAAACTGCGGGAGGCAATGAAAGACAGGCGTGCCTGGCATGCTCTGGTCCATGGGGTCACGGAAAGTCGGACACGACTAAACGACTAAACAACAACTGTCCCTCCTCACTAAGCCAAGCTTAATGGAGAGGGATAGGTGCATCACAGAGTGGTTTGCCAAATTGCTCTGTGAAGCATCTCCCCCCACCATGGCCACCGCTAAGCAGTGTTGGGATGCTACTAAGGAATCGGGGGCAATTGGCAAGCCCCCAGCTGGCTCCAGCCCACCAGCCAATGTGCCGGTTGAACTCCAGTCCTTGGTGCAGCATGAATCTGCGACCCAGAGCTTCAGAAGTTTCAGAAGCTGGGCATGCAACTCAGCAGGGTAAACACACAACAGAAGTGGCAGGGAGAGGCTGTGTAAAGCATATTTACAAGCAGTTTATTCAGCATACATCAGGACAAGAGGAAAAACATGTCTTCTCCCTTTCATGGCCAAGCAAGCAGCATAAGCAATAGATATACACACAAAGGGAAGTTCCCAGCAAGCTGTGCTGGAGTGTAAACAGACATGTGACATACAACAATTCCATACGTCTGTTAAGGTGGAATGGAACATCAATATCCTAACATCCAGTTCACCTGGGCCACCTGCCCCCCATGCTGCTCACTCACCTTCCTGCCTGTGTGCCATCATGCTGTATCATCATGCTGTTTCATTAATGAAATCTTGTTGGGAGGGGATGAGACACAGTGCCTCAGACCCTGGAGGGTCCATTTAACTCTTGTTGTTGTTGTTGCTGCTGCTGCTAAAACTTATCCTTCATGAATCTGTCTCCTCCCATTTTAAAGGCCTCTGACTCAGTGTCCTTGCCACATTTCGTTGCAAAAAATAATAATAAATCCACAAATTAATTAAGCACTGTTCAAAGAAGGATGTTCTTTTGCCATTCTGATGCTGCCAGCATGACTCATTGCAAAATCTGGTGTTACAAGAAAGGAAGAAGAATTGAAAAATGCCTCTCTCCACCAACTTTATAAACCTCTGCCATTGCCTGCCTCAGCTCTTCGAAATAACCTCAAAGTATCATGAAGAGATTTCAGCCTCCTGATTTCCCCTTTCAATATCATTTCAACCAATGAGCTCATTTTTATGTGCCGTTTTAAAAATAAAATAAACTGCGGCCATGTTGCTACACTATCTGAGTCATTTCCCATTAGATCAGAGTTTCCCAAACTTGGGTCTCTAAACTACTATTCCCATCATCCCTGACCACTGGTCCTGCTAGCTAGGGATGATGGAAGTTGTAGTCCAAAATCAGCTGGAGACCCAAGTTTGGGAAACCCTGCATTACATAGCACTATGGTGCCTATTCCCGATTTGCCAAACATCTCAGATCTCTTATCCTGGACACCACTCAGGTCGATGATACTGAAATGAGGATCTCTCAGCTTGGAAAAAGGAATTTCAGTGGCTCTGTGAGGCAAGCATTATGGCCCTGAAAGTTATTTCCCAATACAGATTTTAATTTGGAGCAGAGAAGAACCTATGTCTTCCCACCCGTCTCTCTCCCTCTCATGCAACAATCATAGCAAGCAAAGACTATGTTGCATTATTAATATTTTAAGTTACCCCCCTTGGGAATCCCAAGACATGAATGAGGAAATACGGGCAACACATTACAGTGGAAACTCTGGCTAAAACGCAACCTCCTGACTCTCATGTCAGACGTGCATGAGAAATATATAGAGCGTGTCCATTTTTATCACACACAAACCACAACTTGCTTACATTATATTTTAATAGAAAATTCAAAGGAAAGCCCCTTAAGACTGGGCAGAAGACATCTGGAGCCACTTAAATAAAAATAGTGTGTGCTCTGTCAAATTGGCATGGCCCCCAAATGCAAGATTCTAATTAAAAGGGAATCTCGCCATATGCTATCAGTTCTTCTGCACACATACTAGCTGCGGAGAGGAATGACAGTACAGTGGTACCTCAGGTTAAGAACTTAATTTGTTCTGGAGGGCCGTTCTTAACCTGAAACTGTTCTTAACCTGAGGTACCACTTTAGCTAATGGGGCCTCCCGCTGCCGCCGCACGATTTCTGTTCTTATCCTGAAGCAACGTTCTTAACCCGAAGTACTATTTCTGGGTTAGCAGAGTCTGTAACCTGAAGCGTCTGTAACCCGAGGTACCACTGTACTTATTTGGCCACTCCTGTTTGTTTCAGTTGGTCTATTTTTGGTGTCTCTTCAGCTGGGTGAGACTTCTTATGCTACAATCCTATGAATCTTTTCATGGAAGCAAGCCCCCTAGGTTCAGTGGGCTTACTCTCAGGAAAGGATGTGAAGGATTGTAGCCTTGAACCTCAGATTATTCATTTTGTTTCACACCACAACTCCAAAATAAAACATGCTCAACTCAACTAACACCTGTTTTTACAACATAGTCAGCCTAATCCTATGCATGATAAGATTTACTTGGCTGTAAATAGGGGAGAAATCCAATTCAATTTGCATTTACATGCATACCTACAAAATCCACAATCTCTGAAGCGATCTGCAAAACACAACACAACCATCCTTCAAACTGCTTCTTCAAATTGCAGTTTCACTGAGATTAAAAGCCTCATGCTCTACCGACTGAGCTATCCTGAGTTCTTTTAAAGGAGGAAAAGCCAAAGCCATTCGGTATTCATCCTGACCCTGCTTAGTTTCCAAGATCAGACAAGACTGGGTGTGTTCAGGGTATCATTTCCATAGGCATGTAATGCCCTAGTCATGTAGTATGCACAAAAATGCATACACTTGGGCAAAGTGTGTTCAGGAATGCATATGGTACCTCAGTTTACGAACTTAATCCGTTCCGGAAGTCCATTCTTAAACCAGAACCGTTCTTAAACCGAGGCATGCTTTTCCTAATGAGGTCTCCCGCCGCCGGTGCCCTTTCACCATTCAAATTCTGTTCTTAGACCCAGGTAATGTTCACAAACCAGGACACTACTTCCCGTTTTGTGGAGTTCGTAAACCGAATAGTTCGTTAACAGGGCTGTTCTTAAACCGAGGTACCACTGTATTAGTGAAAACGGCGTACAGAACTTACATTACATTGGGAACAATTCACACTAAAATGCTGGTGAATTTTCACAAGATCTGAACTTCAGCTTGGAAAAATGAGAGACGCCAAAATTGACATACTCACCCATCCATTCAAGTAAATGCTGCAAGTCTCAGCATTCACCTCACTGGCCCTGTCAACTGGACTTCCACTTGTACCACACAGCTTTCCCACATCTCTTTCCCCTGCACACTCCAAGACTGGCTCAAGGGGAGGGGGGTCAGGATAACCCCCAGTACAGCACACAGGGGAAGAGAAGGATTGCAAAGTCCACCTGGCGCTGTTCTGGGGTTTCTCCTGGACCCCCTGAGTCAATCTGAGGGGGGAGAGAAGAAGGGGGAAAGCCCCACTGGGCGAGAGGAAGGCCTTTAACCAGGATTCCATTGATGGGTTTTGTTAGATGAATCTTGCCTGTTAATTTGTAATAGGTCTACTCTGACTCAAATGAACATAGTTCCAGTTACAGATAGGTAGCCGTGTTGGTCTGCCATAGCCAAAACAAAACAAAATCCTTCCAGTAGCACCTTAAAGACCAACTAAGTTAGTTCTTGGTATGAGCTTTCGTGTGCATGCACACTTCTTCAGATACAGTGCATGCACACGAAAGCTCATACCAAGAACTAACTTAGTTGGTCTTTAAGGTGCTACTGGAAGGAATTTTTTTTGTCAAATGAACATAGAATACAACCCATTCCATTTTTGAACATGGAAACATGTTTTCTTAGCAAAGAGCTGCTTTTATGAGTAATATTACAGACATTGGAACACTCCCCTCAGGCACCTTATTTTCTTAGAGAAGGAATATTTTCAAGCGTTAACTTTCCAGGATGTTAGAAATATGGGATATAAAGTTTAGAAGTCTTGTTACTGCATGCTGAGCACATATGGAGGGTGTCCACCAAAGGATTTATCCAAAGCACTGCAAGTTGCTGTTGTTACTGCTGTAAGTTATAATATACCTAGAAGCACAACAAATTATTAATGGAGACAAGCATGGCTGAGAGAGATTCAGCATTTTATGATAGGCTTCGGTGAATTCCACAGAAAGCAGCTTAACGGAGGAGGTACCTGACACTTTATATACAAAATGGACACACACACAGAACACTCCTTGGTGTCTTAGGGTGGTCTTATACAAACGCCCATCATCCCATAGACGCAGATAATCCAGGCATGTTCTAGGCTAGACAAAGCACAACATGGTTCCAAGAGCATTGAACTTCATTTGGTTCAAATTCAGAAGAGGATTATCTTTTTTTTTAAAAAAAAGGATTGTATTCATTTTTCAAATATCAGACAATACAGCACAATATGATACCGTACAAGAAGAAAGAGGTCTGTTTTAGCCAGTTCTAGTGAAATGATTCGTATATGTCTGTCTGTCTGTCTCTCTCTCTATATATATGTAAATATTTTTTATTAAATGTTCTGTTTTGCGATTTAAAATACTCATTTTACATCCTTAAGATATCAATGACTACCCTTCTTCTTTCCATGGTTCATTTTACATATCATAAATCCCTGCATAGTTTACAAAAACTATACCATTCATTATTCCATTACTGCATCCATCCAAGCCTATTTACACTGTTGAATTTATCTTAATGCTGCCAGCGTTTTCAGCTATACATATTCCATATATTCAATAAACGTTTTCCAATCTTCTTTAAATGTATGTTCTTCTTGTTCTCTTATTCTATATGTTAAAACTGCAAGTTGTGCATATTCTGTCAACTTAAGTTGCAATTTTGCTTTAGTTGGGACCTCGCTCATTTTCCATTTGGGGGCTAACAAAACACGGGCTGCAGTAGTAGCATACATAAAAAAAACCTTTTTTGACACCTGGGAATTTCAGTCTGAATTATCCCCAACAGAAATGACTGGGTTTTTTGGTGGGAAAGTACTTTTAAACATTCCCCCCCCCCCAATTCATTATGGATCATTTCTAATACTGTTGTCCCTTGGATCCCAAACACCTTGCAAATCAAACATTTTAGTTCCCTAATGCCGCAAACCTGGAAGTGAATGTTCTGGTTTGCAAACTTCTTTGGAACCCAAACGTCCAACAGGGCTTCCGCGGCTTCCTGCAGCCAATTGGAAGCCATACCTTGGTTTCCGAACATTTTGGAAGTCAGACGGACTTCCGGAACAGATTCCATTCGACTTCCAAGGTACCACTGAACTCTTTTACAAGTCCACCACATATGAAAGAACTTTCCCTCCACCTCTTTGCACCTCCAGCACTTCTCTGCTAGTGAAGTGATTCCATCAGTCATTTCTACCTTTGAAAAGTGTCCTCCTAAAGGTTTCCATGAGATCCCAGTTGTCCATGCCCATGTTCTTTTGTCGTTGCATAAATAATCCAACTGGACCAAACGGCATAAAATTTGTCACATTTCTTGCAAGGTATCTCTTTTCAGTGTGCTTTGAATTACCTTCCTGTGTCTGGTGAGACGCTCAGACACTGTTATATGCCAGATATTATTGTCCCGTATTTTCAGGGGTATTTTACTCTTCTCCAAGAAGACAAAAACCTATGTTCCCAGCCCTTTGCTTCCCCCAATCTTTCCTCTTAAACAAGAAGCACGGTGTGTGTGTTTGTGTGTCAGGGTCATTTTCTTTTCCTCCTCCTTTCTCTTTCCCACACAGGCCCTGGTTTGTTTGCTCATCTCAGCAGTTCGTTCCCACTGTTTCACCACCAATGGCTATGTGCGAATAACTTCTGAGTGGTATTTAAAAAGAAAATTACCAGTCCAGCCATCTGGTGTTTATTCTTGTATATTCCTTTGGAAAGGGGAGTTCCTCCCTGGCAGATTTCCTAGGTGGAGATCAAGTGGAGTCAGGGAGTTCCTGGGCCCCACTCTGCGGCCTCTAAGGAATGAGGAGAAAATGTAGTGTTTTGGAAAATTGCAACGTGGTTTGCAGTTTGCTGTTCTGCAATAGAATGGGTAGCTATTGCTGGCATGGGAGCAGGGAAAGGGGATTCTTTCCAAATGCTCTCCAGGTTCTGTTTCAAGCTGTTGATCTAAAATATCAAGATCAAACAGTCCAAAAATCACTTTTCTAGAACAGATCTTGGCAGCGTAGATCCCTTCAAAGAATGCTGTGACAAGGGACAATGCAGTACAATCTGTCAATTTCAGTTCTCGTTTGTCCAATTTTAAATTCAGTTCTCCACATCCCTGCTGCAATATATTTTTTGAAAATCCTCATGAAAATCCATCAGTTGTATATTTGTTTTGGAGACTGCAGATCTGATAGATTTGCCTTTACATGTGAACCGAGTCAATTTTCTCCCCAATCTCCCCTAGTTGTAACAGAAGAATTAAAGAGATCAGTAGGTTGTCACATGGCAGGAGTTAGCAAAACATCTTGAAGCAGCTTCATAGAATCGTAGAATTGTACAACTGGAAGGGATCCCAAGGGTCATCTATTCTAGTCCAACCCACTGCAATGCAGGAATCCCATCTAAAGCATACATGACAGGTGGCCACCCAACTGCTGCTTTGAAACCTCTAAGGAAGGAGAGTCCACAACCTCCCAAGGGAGACCCTTCATGACAAAGGCTGCAATCCTAAACCCACTTGTGGAGGAGGAAGCCCCAGTGAATTCAGTGGTACTTACTTCTGAGTAGGCACGGTCGTGATTGGAGTCTTCATTGTTAATCAAGGCTGGCAGAGAGAACTTAGAGAACTTATAGCAGGGGTCAGCAACCTTTTTCAGCAGGGGGCCGGTCCACCATCCCTCAGACCTTGTGGGGGGTCGGACTATATTTTGAAGGGGAAAAAATGAACAAATTCCTATGCTCCACAAATAACCCAGAGATGCACATTCTACTCATGTAAAAACATGCTGATTCCCAGACCGTACAGAGGCCGGATTGAGAAGGCGATTGGGCTGGATCCGGCCCCTGGGCCTTAGTTTGCCTAATTCTGACTTGGAGGCAAGATTCTGGCATTGATTTACCTCGTTTATTTGAATCAAAACCATGCCTCCAATAGGGAGAGCTAGAGTACAGTGTGGGCCCAGGACATACCCCAAGAAGAACCGCCACCATCTGTTCGCAAGCTGGAAGAGTTCTGGAAATGTGACAATACCTGAATATTAAATCCCAATAGCTCTGCTGCTGAAGCTTGTAATTACCTGGTTTGGATTTTCCTCAGCTCCTACTGTTCAGACGTATTACCAATCGAGCATCACTTCTCTGATCATTCTTCAGTGGTGCTGCAAGTGCTGGCCCAGTTTCCAGTTGAGCTGAAGGGAGCTTGCCCAGCCTTATTTTTTTCCCAATAGTGATGGACACATCAGTGTGTCACCTTCATGTATATTCATTCATAAACCCATTTGGTCCTATTTCCATGGTAATCCACAAATGGACTTTTAAAAAGATTTGCACAAGAATTCACGTTAAAATATGTGCGTTTATACATATTTAATCCCAAGAGGGGTATTTCTAATGTATCTTTCTCATTTTAAAAACCCGACCTGCATTTGAATAACTGGAGAATTTATTTTCTATTTTTCTGCTCCAGTATGTATAAGTAACTATGCTTTTAAATAGCTGTGGATGTGCACGCACTGAAGTTTTAAACTCTTTTTATGAATACAGTGGTACCTCAGGTTAAGTACTTAATTCATTCCGGAGGTCCATTCTTAACCTGAAACTGTTCTTAACCTGAAGCACCTCTTTAGCTAATGGGGCCTCCTGCTGCCACCGCGCCGCCGGAGCACGATTTCTGTTCTCATCCTGAAGCAAAGTTCTTAACCTGAAGCACTATTTCTTGGTTAGTGGAGTCTGCAACCTGAAGCGTATGTAAGCTGAGGTACCACTGTAAGTTTATTTTTATTTTTCACATTTGTACTTCACTACATGCTACAATCTTTAGATTCCAAAGAGCACCAGCCTTTTTCTTAGGCACTGTGGGTTTGTGTGTGTGTGTGTGTGTGTTTTAAGTGGAAGCCTTAAAACATGAGAGATTTATTTATATAAGCACTGTATTTACAGACACCCACTGTGTCCCAGCTCCTTTTCACACCTGCCATTTGACCTGGTGTTGTCATTCTCTGCTTTTCGAAGAGGATGAAGAATATCAGCTGCCAAGCCGGGCGTGTGTGAAAGCGTTTGCCGGTTATGTTAACTCACTAGGAGGAAAGAAAAGCTTCCTAAAAGAGCTGTGGAATCTACATTCTTCAAAACGCATGTTCAAAAGCGGTGCTTGCTGAGGATAGCAACATCTAGAGATCTGTATTTGGGATGTGCATGGGAGCTTCTGATCCTCCTATGCAAGTACTATATGACTCACTCTCTGTGTCCTCAGCCCTCTGTTGGACATCAGTGGTGAGCAACAAGAAGCAAATCGCATGAGTGACTGCAAGAATATGTCCAGGTGGGATTTAGGACAGATTACATGGGTAGATTTTATAGGAGGGTCTAAGGTGGATTTAGGAAACAGAGCCCCAAAGCACATAAGAGTTGAATGTTGTAAATCAAGGGTGAATAGCCTCTGGTGCTTCAAATGTTGTTCAACCCTGACCACTGGCCATGCCGGCTGAGGCTGATGGGAGTTGAAGTTGTGATAGGAATTTTATGGTCTTAGACATATGGTAATGTTCATAAGTGTACCAACCAAGCACGTACATAGATCAGCACTGGAAGACCGACCTGGAACCATTTTGATTCCCAAACTGTCCCAAACTGACCAAATGTTTTCTCTGCAAGGTCAAAGGAAAATGGAAAAGCCTCCCCATTGTCTTTTCCTTCACAAATCTTAAGGGTATTTCTGTGTTTGAATAGGGTGTGAGCCTGTGACATGGCCCAGGAACTAAGTATTTATCATTACAAAAGACTGGCCAGGCTACCCAGGAAATCCAATCAAGTAACCTGCCAGACAGGAGATAAACAAGGACAGGAGAAAAACATTCAAATTTCTGTTTTAGACCGCCTTTTCTGTGATGTAGGTATGATGTATCTGAGGGGTGGTCTTAGGTTACACCCCTTCTATGATGTATGTATGATGTTTCTGGGGGTGGTCTTGATCTACAGGGTGGCAATTTCAAAAGTCTTTGTAAGGCCTTGCACACCATTTTTCTAGGTCCCTCCTCTCTCCTGCGGGTGAGGGGAGCACCCTGTTGCAACAGATCAATAAAGATCAAGCTTACTAGCTGCTTTGCTTCTCAATATTCTCTGGTTGGCCTCTGTTATTCTCTCCTACCAATAGGGAACCTATGTAAGGACTCTATATGGGCTCTTGGATACCCCATAAGGGAAAAGGACAAATTTTTTTACAACAGAGTCCCACAACATCTGGAGGTTCCCAATCTCTACTGAAAATCACTGGCCAGAGTCAAAGCTCAAATAGCATTATCCTAATATGGATGAGCAAATTTTCACCACTGTGCTTTGCACTCAACTCTGCCCAACATATTGTTTTGCCTCCCTCCCAATTTAACACTAATAATAATAATAATAATAATAATAATAATAATAATAATATAATAATAATAAATGTTTATGCAACAAACTTCTCCACTGTGTTTGACTCTTAGTCCATAGTTGCCTGTACTCAATGCCAACATCTATTTTGTAGCCCAATCATGGTTTCTGCTGTGAGGAATCGTAGCAGAGGTTGCACGTTCTTGGACAACTGCCTGGGCCTCTCAAGGAAAGACCACGTCACACTCTGAGAAGCATTTCTTTCAGCTGCACATGTGCTCACAACCAGCATTGTCCACTGTTCATATTCCGATCTAAAGATCAACACAATAAAAGCTGCTGTCTGGCAGTCAGTGGATTTCAGGAATGTTATACCCTTCAACAGTAATCACCATGGGGGAAAGGCACAGCATTACGTTCAAAGGATATAACATTCCCTGCAATGATGTCTTCCCACAAACCAACATTCTAGCAGCAGTAATACATGGTTAGATTTGGGTCTTAAATTAGACTTGCATGGGGGGGGGGGGACAGGGGACAACAAAGAATGTATCACCTGATCGGGAAAGGGAAATCTTGGTGAGGCAGCTTAGGTACTGAGATGACTTCATGTTACTGAAAAAGAAAAATAATCTTTTAAAACTGTTTCTTTCTTGTGGTTTGACATCTAAAGTTAACTGAGGAAACCCAAAACAGCTCCCATCTCTCAAGCAAAGAATATAAAAGATAATATTCTTTGGAATATGAACAAGTCCTTTCAGGCAATTGATAATTTCTTAATACGAAGAACCAGGTAGTCCCATTAATTTAAATTAGAATGACTCCCATGTTTGGAAGGAGAAAACTAGAGTGGTGTAATGGTTAGTTTAAGTGTAATTTTAGTGCAATGTCAGGTTTAAAGACTTATCCACACTTACATTTCGCCCCACAGGTCCATTCTTTAAAGCTTCTTGTCTGAAGAAGAAGAAGAAGAAGAAGAAGAAGAAGAAGAAGAAGAAGAAGAAGAAGAAGAAGAAGAAGAAGAAGAATAGTAGTAGTAGTAGTAGTAGTAGTAGTTTGGATTTGATATCCTGCTTTATCACTACCCAAAGGAGTCTCAAAGCGGCTAACATTCTCCTTTCCCTTCCTCCCCCACAACAAACACTCTGTGAGGTGAGTGGGCCTGAGAGACTTCAGAGAAGTGTGACTAGCCCAAGGTCACCCAGCAGTTGCATGTGGAGGAGCAGGGAAGCGAACCCGGTTCACCAGATCACGAGTCTACCGCTCTTAACCACTACACCACACTGACTCTCACACTGTCTGAGTGCTCTTTTTCTATTCCTAGAGCTTTCCCCACGAAAACCCGCTCTGTAAAGCTGAAGCACAACAAACAGCCACTGGACTACGTAAATATTTCCCTTGGAATATAAGGTCCACGATAGTTTCAACAGGAAGTTCAAACGCTCCGTAGAATAGCGTGTGAGACCTGTTCTGTGTGCCAGAGGTAATCCAGACATTTTTGGCCACTTGACCCAAAACAAAATGGATACTGTAATTTGGTATCTGTCAAAATGTTTGTGGCATTGCTTACCACCAGACTCCCATGGTGTTGGGAACCTTAGAGCTTGTGTGTGCTTGCCCCATGTGGTAAGCCACTAAACTGCACATTGCAGTATCTGCCTACAAAGCATCATTCCAGACTGGGGTGGGTTTTTGGGGGAGGGGGGTTAGATTCCACAGCATGCCATTGTTGTGATAATCACGCATTTGTGGTGTATTTATACTGGACCATCCATACGTCATTCCACTCTATTAGTTGCTTTCCAAATGCAAGAGTAGAATAACATTATTGCCTCCTGGAAAGGCCAGCTTGCACTGTCATGGAACCAGAGCTGGGCAAAATAAACAATCACCCTAGAGCATTTGTGATAGAAATAGTTGCAGGATATCAGCAGGAAGCTGCAGGACATGCAGTGATTGGAAAGGAAGCAGCGTGTCTGCCTCGAAACCTTTGGAGATGGAAACAGGATCATGCACAACTGTTCTGATATCACCATGAGCAGAATCATCATGAAAGCACAACAACGTTGTCCACCATATAGATAGTTCTCTCCTGGATAATAGGAGAGCTTCCTGTTTCAGTTAAGCCTTGCTTGGGTAGTAAGTTCTTCCTGAGGTCTGGTATATGTCCTAACTGCTATGACAGAAGCAACCTTTGGTTTTTTCCCTTGGACCCTTGCTTCTGGCATGCTCCTCTGTTATGCTTCTGGGTTTGTTCTTTGGTTCATGTGGAAGCAGGCAATCCTTCAATATCCTTGATATTCTACAGAATATTCTACAGAATAATCACACATGGAAGGCAACTCACCCACTCTCTCCCCTCCCTCTAAAGCACTCATTGGGCCCAACCTATATGAGGTCTAAAGTTAAAAATAAGCATGCTAAAATTTCTTTGCCATTTTATGCTAGTTAGTTATGTTGCAGATGTGGTACAGAAGAGTAACTTGGCCTCCATGGAATCATAAATGTCCTAGCAATATGGATATAATTCAGATTATGGCCCTTGTATAAAATGTGCGCCTTTGGAATCGGAATAAATATTATTTCAATATGCTGCTCCAGTTATGGAACAGGCGCTTTTGGCATGCTGAATAATTAGCCATGTAAAGAATCTCTTCCCATCTGGTCTCAGTAAAAACATCTGCTCAACATCTGTTAAAAGTAAAACACACTTAGGAGAGGAGGAAAATCTGTAAATTAAGAAAATTGCCTGTATGCAGTAATCAAAAATCATCTGGTGAATCAGCATAATTTAAGTTTTCATAGTTTTGTGTTTATTTTTGAAAAAGATGAAAAATGTGAGGATGAAACTTAGCATGTAAACATAAGCACAGCTGTTTTGTACAGCCCAACTTCCAAATAAGATCTCAGCCACCCTAAAATGCCCCGTTCATGCAGGCAAGGTTATCTCAGGTAACAATTCTGAGGTTACCCTCTTCATCTGCATTGTAGAAATGTAACTACAGCTCACACTGAGCATAGCAGATGAACTTTCTTGGCTCCCAGTGGGAAGGGGCAGCTGAACAATCCAATTCTGAATTGTGTAAATGGAACTTAGAAACCCACACAATCCAGTATTTTGTTCTGTGCATTGCTTGGCTGTACTGGAGATCTGTATTAGACTTCAGAGCCTGCCATTTGACTATCCAGTGTCAAAGTATTCCCTTTTCAGACTCCTCTACCAATCAGAGCTATATCTATACTAAAATTGGCTTTATAGGAAGGAAGTTAATACTGCTGGGTTAGCTCTCATGTGTTAAGGGACAAACAGTGCATTCTAAGCTTTGTCAGTAGTTTTCTCCAATAAATGCATTTTATATGGTTTATTCCCCAACATTAATGTGGCAACAGCTATACAAATACATTTACTGGCACTTGTGTGCAGAGAATCTCCCCTGCGTACTATGATAAAGAAATTAAGCGTGCAATTGCATGGCCCTTGCTGTCCTGCCCTTTAAAATGTCACTGTATGCTTTATGTCATCCTAACCTTGTCGATGAGTAAAATAGGCAGTAATTGGGTTTCACTGCAATATAAATATTACCGAGATATGCTGTCGTAGTCAATCAATGTTAGGAGAAAAATAATCAAGCCCTATTCCACTCCCTAATGATTTTTTTCCTACTAACTGATAACCTACATAAGCAGCTGTATTGTCACACTGAGAAATGGGTCACAATCTTGGGGGAAAAGGTTTTTCATTCTCATTCTCTGACATTCTAAGGCAGCAGTCTAAGAAAATTTAGTCAAGGAAACACAGGGCACACAGTATATGAATGCATAAGTTTTCTAGACCAGCACCTGTTTCCGTTATCTAGAGGTTCAAACAGTGAAACACAGTTATCATCATTTAGGGTTTTCATTAAGACTTCCCTCTATAAATACAGGCCTGGGATTAAGATCCATTGTAGACGATACTTAGTTTGCCTTCCCATCAAATGGAAGTTCAAGTCAACATATTATGGACAATGGTCTATTAATAGGGATAAGGCTCAGTTTCTTCAAGCTTTCATTATAGGGCTTGGTTTTTTAATACCACTGATCATCTTCATTGCCTTCCAAGTGCCTACATTGTGTTCCATATATCCGTATGAAAAGGCAAGACCCAGCCATGGACATAGTGCCCCAGCTGAGGTCTGACTAGTGCAGACTCTACAGCAGATGCTCTCTATTGGCACAGTGTGGCTTTTCATGGAATGTTCATGGGGCTGCAAATCCAGGTGAGCATCTCAACATTTCTGCAATGGCTCCTCTCTTGTGGAATGCTCTCCCCAGTGAGACTCGCCTGACACCTTCATTAAATATCTTCAGGCATCAAGCAAAACCATCCATCTTCTTCCAGATATATGTCAGGGTGCTCCCAGCTGGTTGCCCAGGAAATTATAAAGACAAGGAAAAGTTTCTATAGTCCTTTTTAAATTTCAATCTTTAGAGAGAGAAAGAGAGAGAGAGAGAGAGAGAGAGAGAGAGAGAGAGAGAGAGGGAGGGGGGGGCTATAGAACCCAGCCTTTTGGATAATGGCACTGTCCAGAGTGAATCTTCATCCCCCTTTTCTTCCACTTCCTCATTCGTCTGTCAGGAGCTCGTCCTACACTCAAGTAGGACCCTGGCAGAGACACATGCCCGACTGGCATGTTCTCTCCTTCCTGGTCGATCGTTCAGGAGCTTCAAAAGCTTTCTTCAGCAGGAACATCACAGCGACCAATGCCAACAGACACCAGCACACTTAAGGATCCGCAGAGTCTTCGCAGCTTGCATAACAGACTTCAGCAACTCAGCATTTTGGCTAATCTACCTTATTTACATATAAACACACACGGAGCACTCCAACATGGCTCCCTCTCTCTCTAGCATCAGACAGCAAAGAGAAAGAACAATGGACAACAGTCCCACTTCACGGAACACAGTAACACAAACATCCTTTCTCTGTCACTTCCCACTTTGTGGAGTCAAAACATACACCGTCATGTGATAGACAAAAATCCCATGATGGCAATCATGGAGCAGGAATTCTAACATTGTCATCATCATCACCTCCTCTATGGGTGCCACTGAGTGCCCTCTGTCTTCAAGCTCTTTGCTCTCCTACATTTAAGGCTTGCTGGGTTCTGGGAGATGGTGGGTCTGGAATGCTTTCTAGTGACAACGTGTCAGCCAGCTGCTGCTCTGGTTCTGCCTGCTCTTCCTCTCCCATTATTTCCCAACTTTTCCCCTCATCTGCCTCTGAGCCGTGACCTCCCACAAACCACTGTTGTAAATCTATACTGTCTTCCTCTTCCTCCTTCCTGGAAGGGTCAGGATGGGAAGGTGGTCTCCGCCACTCCTCCTCCTCTGCTCAGCCCCTGACAATATCTGACTAAGCAAACAATCCATGTTCTCTTAAACTTGTGGGGGTGGTCATTGTGTTCTTTGTGGGCCACAGCACAGCTTGCTAGTCGTTACTGAGGAAGGGGACTAACAGTGTGTACGCCAGAAGAAAAACAAGACACCCAGTTTGGGATTGAAATGGCTACAACTTTATTGCAATATGTCCTCTTTTTCCAGGACACATTCTCTTTTTCATGAGTAGTCTCATCGTAGCAATCCATAGTTAAAACAGAAGTTGGCAAATGTGTCCTCTTTTTTGCTCTTCAAAATATGGCAACCCTACAGATTTGTAAGTCAGATTTGGCATAGGTAATACGTATATATCCTGAATCAGACAGCTCTAGCAAGGAGCTTTCTCCAGGTCAATCCTGGAGAAAGGAGAAATCCAATCGGGGCAACATTCAGGAATGCTCTATGACCCATCAGCCCCCTCTGAGCTTTGGGGCAGAGCCCTACCTTGAACCCCTTTACTGGGGCACCTTGAGTTTTATCCTGAATTTGGGTGGCGGCACCCACTAAGGATCCAACCCATGGCCTTTTTCTGCCCAGAGTTGTGGCAATTGCTACGAGGAAGGCTTTTGTACCGTTGGCTGCATTCCAGCCATGAAGAGGTCAGAGGTTTCTTCACACACATCTCCATGTACAGCTCTCTATCTTCCAACCAGGCATTATTGCAGTTCAAGGACACATTCCAACAAGGCAAAAACAGGAGAGGCAGTTGTGAGGCAGGGCCAGTGAGTGGCCTAGGAAGAGTCCCATGAGCCAGAAAGAAAGTATTAAATTGCTACATTGGCCCCCAGGTCTGAGGTTCCCTGGTTCTGATGCTTGGGATAAATATTACATTTTCCATCCGCTTCAACTCTTCATGACAATATATTTGTTCCAATTGGAGCCAAAATCTAAAGCATATGGGGAGACACACACACACACACACACACATCCAAATCTAAACATTCCTTCTATACGATCTTGGTGGGTTTGAAGGCTGAGTTCTTAATCACTGGTGACAAAGCAGTAAATGTTTTCCATTTTTTATGGAAATCAAAACTTCACCATAATAGCAAATAAAAGGCACAGGACACTCAATAGCTGCATTTGATGGAACTGATTTGTGCTTTTATTAATTGGATGGACTTTATAAAGATTCGGTGTATTGTTCATTTTTGACAATAAGGCTTTAGAAATTAGTCTAGCTTTGTCATAATAAGGGGCAAATGAAGCCACTGGAAATATATTAGAGAGCGTTTTGCCTCAGCTGAGAATCAAAGCAATAGGCAGCAGTGTCAATGTTAATAATCACAAGCAGTGCAAAGAATAATTTGAACATGCCATTTAAAAAGAGAGAGCCTAACGTAACCAGCAGGTCCTTCCTTTTTGATCTGGTACTAAGGAACAATGTTCAAAAGCGGCAGGGACAGCAGGAGAAATTCCACTGTAGCTGATTATGTGAGGAAGGACAATATGGGAGGAGATTTTCACTTGCCCCATTTCTTCATGAAAAACATTGCAGACCCAAAAAACAGAATTAGGTGCACTAAAAACTTCAGGAATGACTTTCTAATATTAAGAACTGTTCAACAGTGGAATAGACTTCCTTGGGAGGTTGGGGACTCTCCTTCCTTGGATGGGTTTCAACAAAGGTTGTCCACCTGTCATGGTTGCTTTAGTTGAGATTCCTGCATTGCAAGCAGTTGGACTGGTTGGCCCTCCAGGTCCCTTCCCACTCTACAATTCTATTATTCTATTATCGTTCTGTCTGGCAAGCTGAAATGTTTATGCAGTCAGAATGCTTTGAAAAGCATGAAGTTAAATTCCACCCATAGTCATTTTTAGATTCAGCTTCAGATTAAACAACTCAGATATGGTCCTGAATAACAAATTGAATTGGAATGACAGCAGTGGATCTGAAATAGATCAGATTGCTTCCAGATGCTTCCCCAAATGCAAGGCAGATACTGTGGTCAATGCACACCCCTAGGGTGGTATTCTGCTAACAAGTCCCATCCGTGCAAGGATTTCTGCTTGTGCAACAGGACTTCCCTCTCTCCCTCCCTCCCACATGCCCTTCCTAAAATCTGCTTCAATGGGGGTTGGGTAGACAGATTTAGGAGCTGATGGAATTATTGCCTTAGCTCGATGTTGGATTCCACCCCTAATATTTAAAGCTTCACAACAAGGGGTGCATACTTTCATTCTGAGTAAAGGATGAACACCTGTGATTCATTAACATATATTTGGTCTTTATGGAAGTGAAGACAGAAGGAGGCCGGCTGAAATGGGAGGACTGCTTTGCTTCAATAGGCAAATGTGAGTATCAAGGAAATATATCTGTTGCACGGCTGGAAGCTCATAGAGGGATATGTCTCTCAGGCACACAGAGAAACAGTGCTTGGGAGTCTGCTGTAGTAATTACTACTCAGTCACAAATAATTATCCCAAGAAGGCCACAATTACATGTCCCACTGTCATTCATAATACTTCTAAAATTATCTAGGATCTAACATTCGCCAGGAGCAAGTAGTTAAAGATAAAGATCTACCCCTAACATGAGGCAATCACATCTCAACTCCAGTTTGAAGAAAGCTCATTTTAATCTGTGCGCATAGGATGTGCCCCTGTGTTGTTGTTGTTTAGTTGTTTAGTCGTGTCCGACACTTCGTGACCCCATGGACCAGAGCACGCCAGGCACTCCTGTCTTCCACTGCCTCCCGCAGTTTGGTCAAACTCATGCTGGTAGCTTCGAGAACACTATCCAACCATCTCGTCCTCTGTCGTCCCCTTCTCCTTGTGCCCTCCATCTTTTCCAACATCAGGGTCTTTTCCAGGGAGTCTTGTCTTCTCATGAGGTGGCCAAAGTATTGTAGCCTTAGCTTCAAGATCTGTCCTTCCAGTGAGCACTCAGGGCTGATTTCCTTAAGAATGGATAGGTTTGATCTTCTTGCAGTCCATGGGACTCTCAAGAGTCTCCTCCAGACCATAATTCAAAAGCATCAATTCTTCGGCGATCAGCCTTCTTTATGGTCCAGCTCTCACTTCCATACATCACTACTCAGAAAACCATGGCTTTAACTATACGGACCTTTGTTGACAAGGTGATGTCTCTGCTTTTTAAGATGCTGCCTAGGTTTGTCATTGCTTTTCTCCCAAGAAGCAGGCATCTTTTAATTTCGTGTAGTCCACTGGCAGCAGGAGTTCAATATGGGTATGTCTTTGAGTTAACATCTTACATCAAAAACCTGACAGTACCTAACTATCGAAGGCTTTTTACCAAGGCCAGACTGAATGTCTTCCCCTCTGCAGTGCTGGATGGTAGGTTGAGAGGAGTTCCCTACCAGGACAGACTTTGCTCGTGTGCTCAAGACATCGATTCCATAAATCATATTTTGTTACATTGTGCGAAGTATGAGCAGGCCAGGGCTGAATTGATACTACCCTTGCTGGTGCCTTTCCCAGGAAAGTCAGGGGCTCACTATGTCAGGTTCCTACTGGAAGACCAGATAAAAGCTAGAACTTTGGCAGTGGCAAAGTTTTTATCAGTGGTTGCAAGAACAAATGAGCCCTATATTCCAAACAAAGTGCTTGATTAACCTGGAGGTAGGCTGTATGAACTCTGTATTGATTTGTAATGTTTTGTTGGTCTCTGGACCATAATAAAGATTGTTGTTGTTGTTTTAATTTCGTGGCTGCTGTCACCATCTGCAGTAATCATGGAGCAGCATGTGCCCCTACAACGCACTTGTATCTTAGGAGTGCTGATCCTGAAAGCACTGTAAACAAGCTAACAAGTTGACATGACGCAATTAGTGGTAGATGCGGAGGGCACATGGAGCATGTAGAAGGTGCCATTGACTCATGGGAAAGGGATATAGCTCAGTGCTTTGCACGCACAACGTCCCAAGTTCAGTCATTGGCATTTCCAGCCAAGGTTTGGTGAATTGCCTATCCATGGCCTTAGGCAGGGTTTCCCAAATTCGGGTCTCTAGCTGTTTCTGGACTACAACTCCCATCATCCCTGACAACTGGTCCTGCAAGCAAGGGATGATGGGAGTTGTAGTCCAAAAACAGCTGGAGACCCAAGTTTGGGAAGCCCTGCCCTAGAGAGTTGCTGCCCATCAGCATGGGCATTATTGAATTAGATGGGCCAGTGGTATAATTGTGTCTACAGCAACTTCCTATGGAATCCAATGATATCTCATGAGAAAAAGACCATTGTTAAGAGGAGGATGAGGCCATGCAGGCAAAATGGTTTGTATGAATTAGCTCTCTTAAAATACAAGCGGGAAACGACCAAAATGCTGGCCCTAAGAGCTAAAGGCACCAGAGGAAAACAATGGCAAATGCCTAAATTCTATGTCCGTTCCAGCCCTAGAATGTATCTTCATGCGTCTCTTATCTTTGCTAATTAAGCTCCCCATGTGTTCTGACTGAGTTTCCTTAATGCAAGTCCCCCCCCCCCCAATCTGATTCTTGTCTCCTTATCTCTTGCTATGTTTAATGCTTTAGAAGCAGAAGCAACATCTGATTTCCTCTGTGGATAATATACAGTGAGACTGGGGGCTTTCTTGCTGATCTGTGTTCCCCAGTAAGGTGGTTTGGGGCCAGAGGCACGAGAGTACCCAGGGATAAAGAAGCTTAGCGTTCAGGTGGAAGCAGGCACTTGTTGAGGGCAGCAAACTATTCGTATCAGAATATGAGACGCCGAGGATTGGACCAGCGGGGAGATACAGAAGGCAGCGCCTGCAGGCTGGTACAATGGACAACTGACAGTGTCTTATCTGCAGCTATCAGCAATAAACGAGAAGAGCAAAGAGTGCAAAAGGCCAAGTCAGAAAATAAATCCAGACATGGCAATCCAGCACTTTTTTATTCACTTCAAGCTGGTGAACCAGCATGTAGGAAATGGAATGGAACAGGAACATTTTGTCCCTTTGTATTGAAGAGGCTTTTCAGTAGCTTCCAAGCTAGTGAACAAAACGTTTGCACGCATTGTAAGCCGGTATCTTTAGATCTGTCACAGTGAAGAATCAGACCCGAAAATATGGAAGCACTTCTCTGAGGCCATTAACAAATCATCGCTTTGTCTTCCCTTGAGACAATTGAGCAATGAAATGCGGCAGATGTAATTATGGGTATGACCCAAGCTTCCTCAACCTGGAGGAGGAGGAGGAGTTTGGATTTGATATCCCGCTTTATCACTACCCGAAGGAGTCTCAAAGCGGCTAACAATCTCCTTTCCCTTCCTCCCCCACAACAAACACTCTGTGAGGTGAGTGGGACTGAGAGACTTCAAAGAAGTGTGACTAGCCCAAGGTCACCCAGCAGCTGCATGTGGAGGAGCAGGGAATCGAACCCGGTTCACCAGATTACGAGTCTACCACTCTTAACCACTACACCACACTGGCTCTGGTGAACTCCAGAGGTTTTTTGGACCACAACCCCCCTTGGCTGCAGCCAGCCAATTCCGATGCTCTTGCTCGCTGTTTTCCCAGCAGCATCGTAGCCAAAACATTCATTATGTTTAAGTATGTGTTTCTCAGAAACATCAGAGCATCACCCTCACACTCCTAAGTACAGTAAACTGTCTGGAGTTTACATAGCTATCTTATGTGGGAAAGCTCGACCTTACAGTGGCCCTGAACTAATCTCTGTTGTAACATAGGCTTCTTGTAGCGACATGATAATGCAAGATGTTGATTGAATGTCTTCAGGCGAACCAGTGTCCCTCCAAATTTTGCCCAGAAACAATGCTGGAAAATAGGAACACATTTTTTTCCAGACAGTAAGGGAGAAAAAAAATGAGATCATATATTTTTATACGTACTGTAATGGAATTAACTGCAGGCAGATTGTTACTTGATCATCTTTTAGAAGTGGCTCTGTTGCAGCAAAATTGTGGGAAAATATCAACCGTTAATTGTTGATCTGTCTGTTGTCAGCTGGGTCAACAAATACCTATCAGAAAAAGAAAATAATGGGCAGGATTCAGCTAAGTTGTTGCATGCTCACCTTTCCTCCCTTCCTCTGTCTGCCAAGCGAATCTACTCTGAAGAGTGGGGGAAACTCCAGAATAGATTTAGAGGGCACACAGAAGAAGTGTGCAAGAGTGGATTCTGCACATGCATACCTCACTTACCACTATGTTGAAATCCACCCAAAATATTCCTAGTGTCTTTGGGGAGGGCTTAACATATTTTTGACATGTTGGATGGCTGTGTGAAGATAGATAGATGATAGATAGATAGATAGATAGATAGATAGATAGATAGATAGATAGATAGATGATAGATATTCTGGGTTATGATAATTGGGGCTATTCAGATTATAACAGTTACTTTTGAACCCTATATATGGTTGTTTTTATTAAGGAAGGTAGAAGGCTTAGTAGAAAATGAAAGTTTTTGTGGGCTTTTTATGCTTCTACCAAATGTTAGTGGCTGGATATTATAAATAGATAGGTTTACCATCCCGAAGAGAATGGAAAAGTAATGTTTGGCACAGAGTACTGATGTTTAAGATTTCATCTTTTGGAAGGACAGACTATGCCAAAAGATTAATTAGAACAACCTGAGAAGTTTGCTCAATACTGGAAGGAAAAGATAATTATTATAAGACAAGATATGCTAGAAGTAATAAAAACAAAACAGATATGAATTTATTTAGACATAATTAGAGTTCTCTTTGCCAGATTGATAGAAGTATTTACTATGATTAGCTGCTAATGGGAGCCTAGATGATGAATGAATTGTTTGCTGACTGACATTCTTAATTTGTAAGTTATGTCATGGATTATGGGCTTTATGTTTCCTTTCCTGTTTATTATTGCATATCTGATTATTATTACTATTATTTTAAAGGTCATAAGAGCCTCGCTAGATCAGACCAGTGGACCATAATCCAGTGTTGCAGTTCCCAGGGTGCCTTTGCGAAGCATACAAACAGGGCATGAAGAGTCATTTTGTTCCATCATTTTGTTTCCCCATCTAGTCTCTGGACCTTGAGCTTGCATAGCCAGTAGCCACTAATAGATTCATCTTCCATGCATTCCCTCTTTGAAGCCGTGTAAACCAGGGATAGGGAACCTGTGGACCTCTACATATTGTTAGACTACATGTCCCATCATCCCTGGCAATTGGCCATGCTGATGGGATTTGGAGTCCAACAACATCTGGGGAGCCACAGATTGATCTACGCTAATGCCCATTGTCAGGTCATTTATTTATTACATACATTTATACCCCACCTTTCCTCTAAGGAGATCAAGACAGTATATGTACAGTATACATGCTTCTCTCCAGTACTATTTCTCTAGAAAAAGAGGTGCCGGAACCCACCATGAAGACCTCCCTCACTCTCTTGGAATGATAATGGCACCTACCTGAGAGGTGCCGGAACTGAGTTCCGGAGAGTTCCGGCTGAAAAAAGTCCTGCTTCTCTCCTTCCTTCCAAAACTATGTCATTAGTTAGGCTAGACTGAGAAGTTAGGAATTGCCTAAAATCATAGAAGTGAAATTCATGGCTAGAAATAATAATAATTTACTATTTGTACCCCACTCATCTGACTGGGTTTCCCCAGCCACTCTGAGCAGTTCCCAACAGAATATTAAAAACATGATAAAACATCAAACATTAAAAACTTCCCTAAACAGGGCTGCCTTCAGATGTCTTCTTAAAGTCAGATTGTTGTTTCTTTCCTTGACATCTGATGGGAGGGCACTCCACAGGGTGGTTGCCACTACTGAGAAGGCCCTTTGGCTAGTTCCCTGTAACCTCATTTCTCGCAGTGAGGGAACTGCCAGAAGACCCTCGGCACTGGACTTCAGTGTCTGGGCTGAACGATGTGGGTGGAGACACTCCTTCAGCTATACTGGGCCGCTCAGAAACATACTGGGAGCTGATGTAAGTCTTTCAGGACCGGTAATATATGGTCCTGGCAGCCACTCCCAGTACCCAGAGTAGTTGCCACATTAGTTGTAGTTTCCAGGTCACTTCAAAGGTAGCCCCACATAGAGCGTGTTGCAGTAGTCCAAGCGGGAAATAACTAGGCAAGATTTAGAACCTGGGTTTTCCTAGTCTGAGTCTCTCTAGCCACTACACCATTCTGGTCTCAGCAAACATTCGTGGCAACAAATTCTACATAGTTATTACATACTGTGTGAAATGAATGGTGGACATGTTACTTCATCATGCAAGTAAGAGTAAACAGAATGGGAATTTCTGGTTGGTAGGGTTGAAAGGCAAGTGGCATTTCAAGTGGTGTACATAGACGGACATATATAAAATATTTACTTGCCAACATTCAGACTAAGAGAAGCCAAAGTAATGCCATCCAGCTGTCTTAGATTACTGATAAGCCAATAATCAGGAGTAATGAGAATTGTAGCTCACAACATCTGGACGGTTCCAAGTTAGCTACCCCTGGCTTAGATAAATCTTTCTGTATGGTAATACAAAGGAAATACCGTCCTGTCTTGTATTTGATATTTACTTAAGAAGAGTATTTAAAAATAAATTAATAAGAACTAAGAGAAACCGGGAGCACCATGAGGGTGGTCATGTTCAAATTAGATCAGGGACTTAAACATGTTAATGAACTTTTGCTGGATACGTGTAGTTAGAGACTTCCATCTGACCCCAAAGCCAATTACATACTTTTCAGAAAAGATGGTATACCATGCAAAAAATAACCCCTTTTGGAAATAAATAGATAGATAAATAAATAGATAGTGATCTTATTGACACGATGATGCAACCTCTAACTACTCAGTGGACCATTTAAGGGGCTCGTGTGAGGAGGCGGATAATCTTATTTATATGCTGTTGATGGAGGGGGGGAGGATGAGCGACTGAACTGCTGGTGTTTGTTTTAGACATGAATGGGTTTGTGTTTTCTGCACAATTCTACTTGAGCCTCCTGCATTATTCATGCTTTGTTTCTGAAGAGCTGGAGCATAAGCAAAGCTTTTCTCCACCAAAAAACGTCTGACGTGCCCTTGGACTTGTTAAATATTCTGCAGTTGCTCAATGCAACCCTAACATTTCACAACAGTGGCTAAGACGGCGGTCCCCAACCTGGTGCCCTCCAGATGTTTGGGATTACAGCTCCCCATCAGCCCTAGCTACTGTGGCTGTGCAGGCTGGGTTTGATAGGAGTTACACCTGGGGGGCAAAGTCTAGGTTAAGGATCACCCTTCAAGCTTGCACAGTCCATTCTCTTATTTCCCCTTTGCCTCTTTCACTCAAATTCCTCCCTTCCTTTCTTAACTCGGCTTATGGTTATATCTGCACCGAGCTGAACACAAACCAAAGTTAGGACTCAGCTACATTAGTAAAGAAAAACCGTTTTATATAACACGGTGACACAAGATGGCGCTGTGGAGTCCCATCTTTCGCCAACGGGATTTCCCTTTATGAAGCGTTTAATGGAAACGCTTCTTTGATGTGTCTTTGATGTGTCTAGATCCAGCCTTAACTTCAAGCCATGTTTAAATTGAAACCATGGGTAGAAGTGAGTTTCAGACTTAAACTAAACCAATGGCTAGCATTAATACTACCCACAGTTGGTGCTGAATACAAAAGGAAGGGGAAATTCTGAGCAGCGGAGATTATAGGATCACACAAACCAAGGGGGAAGAAAGAATAGGGGGCAGTATTAAGAGTCACCCCACCCCACTTAACCATGGTTAAAACGAATGGCAAAGTTACCTCTGCAACAACCTGCTCTCTGGTTTCTTTTTTACATGATGGAACCCAATGGGGTTGGTTTGCACAGCACCAGCCTCACTGCTGCTTTGCTCCCAGCTTTTTCCCTGCTGCCAAACAGCACCACCATTAATGGGGTGACAGATGTCACTGCAACATCCCTCCCTGGCTGCCACTCATGATGCTGGTGATGGTAGTAATAGCTCTCAAACAATCTTAGTAATAGCTCTCAAACCATAATAGCTCTCAAACCATCTTTCCCAGCCAAACCCAACTGGCTGGGAAAAGGACGCGGGTGGCACTGTGGTCTAAACCGGTCTTGGGCTTGCTGATTGTAAGGTTGGCAGTTCGAATCCACACGACATTGTGAGCTCCCATTGCTCTGTCCCAGCACCTGCCAGCCTAGCAGTTCGAAAGCATACCAGCGTGAGTAGATAAATAGGTACCACTGCGGCAGGAAGGTAAATGGCTTGTAGTGAGCTCTGGCTTCCATCACGGTGTTCTGTTGTGCCAGAAGCAGTTTAGTCATACTGACCACATGACCCGGAAAGCTGTCTGCGGACAAACGCCGGCTCCCTTGGCCTGAAAGCAGAGATGAGCACCACACCCCATAATCAAATTCAACTGGACTTAACCATCCAGGGGTCCTTTACCTGGCCAGGAGACCTCAGAGCTCATGGTATAATCCTGATATTTAGGCTGCAATCCACTTGCATGTGGGTGGAAGGTCTGCTGAACTCATTGGGACTCATTTTTTAGTAGACATGTAGAGACTCTTAAAGTTAAATGACTAAACACATGTAGCTTTGCAACTTATTGGAAATTTCATTGGCCCCTCCTGCTGAGCCTAGAGAGACCTGAAATATCTTCAAGGTTGCTAGACAGCATCTAAGGGGCTATGAAATATCCCAATTGAGGTAAACTGCTCGTAAACTTCAGCCTTTGTTTGGTCATTTCGGTAAATTATGGCTTCCTCGCTCTTTGGACTGCAGGCTGTGATCTTCATTTTTATACCCAGCTGTTTTCAAGGAACATTTAGAATTGCGAAGAAGAGATGCGCTTCATAAAAAGCACATTTGCTTAGTAAGAGAGTCGGGGGCCACTGGCCTACTGCATGGAAATAGATCACACACACCTCAACAGGGTCATTACTCTCTATTCAAGGAGTAATTAATAACAGTGACTTGAGCTTCACAAAACAAACAAACAACAAACCAATAGCTGGCTGTCACAAAGCATTTGCAAGGCTCACTTTAAAGTGACATCTGCAAATAAATTGCTTCAGTGCCGCTTTGTGGTGAAATTAAGAAATAAGACCTTCTCCTTTCTGAGACAAAGGCAAAAATGCTTCTGCAAGCAACTTACTTTTCAGTGTGAAAACCCAGGCAGACATCAATTTAATTTCTAAAATGGGAAATGCCAAGGGTCAAAGAAGTCAGGGAAGTTCATGCCGGTCCTGATTTTCAGAGGACAACCATCTATTGAAAAGTACACCTTTTTGGGTGGTACAATTCCTGTTTGGGGGCAGCCTACAAGTCACCAGTGTAAAGTTGAGGTCCAAGTTATAGAGTTTAACTCTGCTGAAGCCTTTCCTGGTGTAGTGGTTAAGAGCGGTAGTCTCGTAATCTGGGGAACCGGGTTCGCGTCTCCGCTCCTCCACATGCAGCTGCTGGGTGACCTTGGGCCAGTCACACTTCTTTGAAGTCTCTCAGCCCCACTCACCTCACAGAGTGTTTGTTGTGGGGGAGGAAGGGAAAGGAGATTGTTAGCCGCTTTGAGACTCCTTAAAGGGAGTGAAAAGCAGGATATCAAATCCAAACTCTTCTTCCCCATTACAGGGGGTTGTCAGCACCCGGGGCAAGGCAAGTAATTTGCACCCCCTAACCCGTGGATTTGCGCCCCTAACCCTAACCCCCAGATGTTGCGCCCGGTGCGGTCGGGCCCCCCCTGCACCCCCCACGCTATGCCACTGCCCCATTAGAAATTGTTTGATATCCGTTGATTGAGAGTCCTATTTCACGTTCCTCCAGATTTGAAGTGAAGGTAGTGACAACCTGAAACCTAAGGACTTCTCTCTTATGACTTCCCAGGTAATAATCAACTAAATCATGCTCAAAGCATCGTCAGCATCATTTGGGTGCTGCCATTCCATAGATAAACCAGACTTACAACATCAAAAGATTTACACAATTACAGAAACATAACATTTAAGGCGCTACAAACAATAAATGAAAACGTCACAATCGGTATACAATAAAATTAAACAACCCCCACATAATAAAGAATCAAGAGTCTCCTCCAGCACCATAATTCAAAAGCATCAATTCTTAGGCGATCAGCCTTCTTTATGGTCCAGCTCTCACTTCCATACATCACTACTGGGAAAACCATAGCTTTAACTATACGGACCTTTGTTGGCAAGGTGATGTCTCTGCTGCAAAAGTTAAGCACCTCCAATATTAAATCTTGACCTCAACAAAAATTTCTAAACCACAGCCCATTGCCAATAGTCTCTCAGCACCCCAAGCGGCAGGTCCAACAGGATACACTGGTAAGATGACTTCTGGCCCGCCCCTTCAGAAGCAGCTTTTGTAGCTAGAGTCAGTCTGCACTCACATACACACCTGGTCAGGTGGAATCAGGCCAACAAATTAGGGAGCAAAGGTGGTCTCTGGCCCTTTCAGCAGTAGTAGTTTCAATTCTAAGGAGAGCAACAAAGCAGAACCATTTAAGTTAACTGACTTAAATTGCTAACACAGGGTATTGTTCCATCTGGAGAGAACCTTATCCAGAGTTGTTGTTGGACTGGCATTATGAATTATACCCAACTAAGTTTTACTCAGGGTAAACCTCAGTTAGTCATGTACATTAATTTCTGAGCATGACTAACATTGGACACAACCCTATCCCTTTCATCTTTTAGATAGTAAATTAAAACCATCTTATTTGCCCGAGCCTTCGGTACATATGGCTGAAGATTAGTCTGCTTTTTGTGTTATGGGGAGCCAATCCCATGCATGGTGAATTGCATTAAATCCAGTGGTGCTTTCTTGGGTACAGGAGTGCCAACTTGAATACTGTGGGGGCCCAGGTAAGCCCCGCCCCACATAATCGATCACAAGACGCAGTGCATACACACCATTTGAATGGGAATATACCGTACATTAACTTTGGGGGGCCCGGCCCCCTCAAATATTTTAATGTGGGGGCTGAAGTCCCCTTGGCCCCCTAGGAGTTGGCTCCTATGCTTAGGTATATGAGTACAACCACAGTCTGATATTTATGGATATTAGTAGGGCTGTTTCAGATTTTGTTCGTTTGTTCTTTCTTTCTTTCACTTTAAATATTTATATCGCATCTTTTCCAGCTGCAGAAAGCAGCTAATAAAAGCCATTATTTAACATCTGCAATAAAAAATACATAAAATAAACAACAAACTACTTAATTAAAAAGCAATATATTAAAATAGCAAATTTTGTTATAACCCATCTTTGAGGCCTCCAGAGACTGAAAGATGGAACAATAATATGTTAAATAAATAAATAAAATAAATAAATAAAATACAAGCATTTGTCATTTTGGCGAGCTCTTGCTGTGAAGCATGACAACATGACGACAGAAATAATTTCTTTATCCCTGAAATGGTCTATAATTGATAGTTGCCTATTCGAACTAATGAGGACAATTCTATCTCATCTCTTAGCAACTTTACAGCCTTTGAGGCATAAACATATTGAGACAATGGCTAATAACAACGAGCTAAGGGAAATAAAAAACTAATAGTGTCTTTTCAAATGTGAATAGGAAAGTAAACCATGTAGTGCTTCTCTTTTCAAGAGACTGGGACAAATGTAATTTGTGGATCAGATTCCCCCCCCCCCCCATGAAAATGTCTATTTCCATCTATCTGTTTTGGTATTTCTATTTTCATATCCTGATTCACACAGAAACTAGGGTTGCCATATTTCAAAAAGTGAGAATCCAGACACAAAAGTTGTTGAGCTTCTTTTGTAAAAACTCAAAAAAAGAAAATTGTAGTTTCTCGCCAAAAAAATAATCACTTCTGACATGGACTGCCATACGCCCGGTTTTTCCCGGACATTTCTACCTGTTTTCAGAAATTCTGTCCAGGCGCTATTTCCAACAGACGAATCTTTGATATGTCCAGTAAATTCTGAACATATGGCAGCCCTAATAGAAACTGAATTGGCACAGAATGTGTTTTGCCCTGGAACCTTAGAGTGAAGGACTGGTAAATAATAGCAACAACAACAACAACAATAATAACATTAGGGGGTCATACATATTGTCCCTATGTTCTTGCTTTTCTATCTACTTGCATTTTGCAGCCAAATATCCTCTTTTAAACTTTCCCTGTTAAACATTCTCCCAGGTAGACTCCACCACTCAGGGCCTCATTCAGCTGCAGCATTATGCATCTTGCTAAAACAGTTTTGACTCATCCTTATCCATATGTACAGCCTTATGCCTGATTTCCAAGGGAGGCTTCCACAGATGGCAAGACGTTGAGCGCTTTTAATCACAACAAGGTGCCAAAAGATGTCAAAATAATACCTGGACTCCGATGAGAAGTTCCAGAAGTTCAGTTTGAAGGTTTCTGTGCTGGGTATACTGTCTCTAAAATAGAAGGCTGAATTACTGAAACAGAGAAGCTTGTGGTTCCTGTGGATTTGGCATTCTGCTCATATTTCAGGGCTTGCTTTTTTATTATTAAGGCTGAAGCTATTTGTCAGGCAGATCCTGGCATCTATCTCTTCGAGCTTTCTACTGGGAACGGTTTATCCCATTCATATTCTTCAGCATCACATTTCCAGCTACACCGCAACATGTTTCAAAGGAGGCAGCTTTAGGATGTGGGTGGTATTTGATCCTGTAGGATTTAATTTTTTTTTAGCCATCTGTTGTTTGTAAGACTACTGATAGGGAGGGAGAAAGCAAGCAAACTCTATGTTGCCTGCATGTCACCATGATTTTTGGCTCTTCAGGCAATGCAAATGGCATCACTTGCCATACAGACAACCTGACCCAGCATGAAACATCAGTGCGCAAGCGAATTCCCTTACAGGTCTGCCCAAATTGTGCTAGAACCCCAGGAACTTTGTGCTGTGCTGATCTTTTAATGGTTGTTAAGAAACTATCTATCTGCCTCTTTGTTTTTGGTGTGTTTGGGTTAAGCCTTGCTTCTTTGGTCATGTTGGCTTCTGTGTAATTTGGCTTATTTGACCTAAGGCCTCCAGAAGCAGAGAGGAGAGCTCTTTCTCCTTGAGATCTTGGGGTATCTAGAGCAGGAATGGACCTTGGTAATATGCTGTCATGTGTGAGGCCATTTGACACCCTTCCTCCAGCCCTCGGTGCTGGCTTAAGCTGGGTGGCACTGTGGTCTAAAACACAGAACCTAGGGCCTGCCGATCAGAAGGTCAGCGGTTTGAATCCCCATGATGGGATGAGCTCCTGTTGCTCGGTCCCAGCTCCTGCCAACCTAGCAGCTCAAAAGCACACCAGGATTCATCAGCAGGGGCTCCCTTTCTCAGGCATGAAATTTCCACCATGTGAACAGAAACACTGGTCAGTCAGAGATCTTGTTCCCTTGTTGGCAAGCCTACCCATGACTGAGGCATCCCCCTTCAGATGAATGCTGGACATGGATTGCAGGGGTTTAGACTAGATGACCCTTGAGTCCTTTCCAACCTTACACTTCTATCATTCTGTGGTTTGGCCAGGGAGCGCATCTCGTGAATGCAGGATCCACAATTACCCTTCCAAGCATTCACACTGAATGCCTAAAGAGGGCTGCTGTCTCAGGTTACTGGACTGCCTGCCTGGCCATATAACACTGTGATGGTTTTGTTATAGAGTTGCCATATTCCCAAAAAGTGAGATCACTCCACTTGCCATATGTTTGGGTTTTCCCGGACATTTTGCCGATTCTGCAAAAATCCGCCTGGACACCATTTCGTGGACCGATTCTAGGAAAATCTGGACATATGGCAGCCCTACACAAACAGCTTCTGTGGCAAAAATAATGTCAGCCATCTTTAAAGCAGATTTCACGTGCATCTTTTGGGTATGCTCTCAAGCACAAGGTTTTATTTTTGGAATTCTCTGTGAATTTTTCAGATATGTTCCTCTCCCCAGCCGTTTAAGGCTAGCAGCTGCACCACTGGACCATTACAAACTACATTATGAAGATACATCTGCCACGTCTGATTTTACAGTGCCTCTTCAGCTCACATGGTCTGATAGCCTATGGATCAGCAAGCACTAGTCTGCTTCCACAAGATTAAGGAGAATGTGGCATTTCTTCCGTTAAAAGAAAATAGCAATCAGCACTGGATTCATTAGGTATTTCAAGGTACTTATCTTTCCACTGGTGGCCCCATGGACGAAAAGTGAAGAAAATAAGTAGGGGTGATCAATATTATCCCCATTATTATTGCTTTTTTTTTGCAAAATACCCGTTTACTATATCTCGCTCATGTTGCCATAACAGACACTCAAAGTGAGTCACCACATCATTGCCTCAGAATATTCCCAACTGCCCTATTTAGATTTCTTGCCTGATGGCAACCAAATGCAATTAACATACACATACCCTAATCCTCCTGATACTTGATAAGGTTTCTTTTATTGCAGCCAGAATATTTATTGGAATCCTGTGCTGATGCATTCATACTCTGTGTGCACCTCATATCCTAGTCAGTGAGGCAATCCTGTTGTTGTTGTTGTTTAGTCGTAGTCGTAACCCCATGGACCAGAGCACGCCAGGCACTCCTGTCTTCCACTGCCTCCTGCAGTTTGGTCAAACTCATGTTGATAGCTTCGAGAACACTATCCATCCATCTCATCCTCTTTCATCCCCTTCTCCTTGTGCCCTCCATCTTTCCCAACATCAGGGTCTTTTCCAGGGAGTCTTGTCTTCTCATGAGGTGGCCAAAGTATTGTAGCCTTAGCTTCAAGATCTGTCCTTCCAGTGAGCACTCAGGGCTGATTTCCTTCAGAATGGATAGGTTTGATCTTCTTGCAGTCCATGGGACTCTCAAGAGTCTCCTCCAGCACCATAATTCAAAAGCATCAATTCTTCAGTGATCAGCCTTCTTTATGGTCCAGCTTTACATCACTACTGGGAAAACCATAGCTTTAACTATACGGACCTTTGTTGGCAAGGTGATGTCTCTGCTTTTTAAGATGCTGTCTAGGTTTGTCATTGCTTTTCTCCCAAGAAGCAGGCGTCTTTTAATTTTGCGGCTGCTGTCACCATCTGCAGTGATCATGGAGCCCAAGAAAGTAAAATCTCTCACTGCCTCCATTTCTTCCCCTTCTATTTACCAGGAGGTGATGGGACCAGTTGCCATGATCTTAGGTTTTTTTTATGTTGAGCTTCAGACCATATTTTGCGCTCTCCTCTTTCATCCTCATTAAAAGGTTCTTTAATTCCTCCTCACTTTCTGCCATCAATGTTGTGTCATCTGCATATCTGAGGTTGTTGATATTTCTTCCAGCAATGCCCAGGATTTTGCATGATGAATTCTGCATATAAGTTAAATAAGCAGGGAGACAATATACAGCCTTGTCGTACTCCTTTCCCAGTTTTGAACCAATCTGTTGTTCCATATCTAGTTCTAACTGTAGCTTCCTCTGCCACATAGAGATTTCTCAGGAGACAGATGAGGTGATCAGGCACTCCCATTTCTTTAAGAACTTGCCATAGTTTGTTGTGGTTGACATGGTCAAAGGCTTTTGCATAGTCAATGAAGCAGAAGTAGATGTCTTTCTGGAACTCTCTAGCTTTCTCCATAATCCAGCACATGTTTGCAATTTGGTCTCTGGTTCCTCTGCCCCTTCAAAATCCAGCTTCTTCTGGGAGTTCTCGGTCCACATACTGCTTAAGCCTGCTTTGATATCATATGAAAGGACGTGGCTGGCGCTGTGGGTTAAACCACAGAGCCTAGGACTTGCCAATCAGACGGTCGGCGGTTCGAATCCCCATGACGGGATGAGCTCCCGTTGCTCTGTCCCTGCTCCTGCCAACCTAGCAGTTCGAAAGCACATCAAAGTGCAAGTAGATAAATAGGTACCGCTCCAGTGGGAAGGTAAACGGCATTTCCGTGTGCTGCTCTGGTTTGCCAGAAGCAGCTTAGTCATGCTGGCCACATGACCCGGAAGCTGTACGCCGGCTCCCTCGGCCAATAAAGCGAGATGAGCATCGCAACCCCAGAGTCAGTCACGACTGGACCTAATGGTCAGGGGTCCCTTTACCTTTACCTATCATATGAAAACCAAGGCATGCACTAAAGGCTGAAGCTTAGCCAGAACCCATGGTCAAGAAGGGAATCAACACCTTCCACTGATGCACTTGTATCAGGCTTAATATCTGCAAGCATTCCAAATATGTTGCATTTTCTGAAGTCACCAAGACTCCGTCACCTGAGCAAAATAATAATCTCTGTAAACATTCTTTGCGAGATCTTCCTGTCCCGTGGCAAAGCTATCATCTCCGGGATTTTTTAAGCAGTATTTTTATTACAATATTTTTTCAGCCCTAGAGTGTTTTCCCACCCACTAGGCTGCTGGTAGTGATTATTTCTGTGTCGGAGCAGTCAAAACCACATGAACGCTCCTCGTTTGTCAGCCCTCTCTGGTACCCTCTCCCGTTTGCGATTCTCAAGAGGCAAAGAGCAACAGTTATTGTACTGTGTTTTTTGAAAAGAGAGTAAAACCTCCTTACACTTTTCAAGATCGTTACAGTTTTAATGGGATTTCCCCCCTCCCTCCCCAAAACGAAAAGCTTTTCTCCTGCCATGAACATTCCTTATAATTACCAGCCTATTAACACCTCTGTAACCAGAGGCTTAAACATTTCAATGGTTAAAAATAAGATAAACAGCTCTTTCTAGTGGCAGTTGGAGTAATTACACCAGCAAGAGGAGAAGCTATTCCTGAGGGGAATTGTGAGTTGAGGGCAAAGGAGTTAAATAACACAAAACAACGTTGCATTCAATGAATATTTTAAATCCCTACCCTGAAGGAATATAGATGAAGCATTTGAATGATAGTCTGCAACCGAGCTTATCATTTTCTAATTTAATGGGTAAACTTGTGGTGTAATTTGCTATGCACCGAAAGCTTGAAACTTTGTGACTTGCAGTGCAGTCCTATACATGTCTACTCAGAAGATATTCACATTGAATTCAGTTGGACTTACTCCCCATTAAGTGTCTATAGTGCCCTCCAGATATTTTTGGACTACAACTCCCATGAGCCCCAGCCAAAGCCTGGCGTATAGGATTGCAATTCTTCTCAAAAGCACTTCTCAAGCAATAACGGGTAAGCCATTGTCTCTTGAGCCCACAGATCTTGCCTTGGAAATGTCAATGGAGCAAATGTTTGCTTGCTTCTTGAAAAGGACAAGGTAGGTAGATAAAGTCAGAGAAAATGCTTCTGAGTTGTAATGCAACTAAAAACGGAAAATGGAAAACAAATAAAACTTGAAGGCACCATCCTGGGTCAAGTAAATGGACTTCCACATTTATAATGAGATTTCCCTTTCATCTCCTCATCCCTGCAGCCTCCCAACTTTACCTTTGAAACTTCCAGGGTAGATTTAGTGAGTGTATGTGGGACTGCAGTGCCAAGGAGAGGGATGGGAATCTGGACTCATAGATGGGACCCCATTGGATTTCACCCTGTGAAAGATGCATATTTGATGTTGTTGTAAATAAAAATTGTCCTTTTCCCTTATGGGGTATCCAAGAGCCCATATAGAGTCCTTACATTGGTTCCCTATTGGTAGGAGAAAATAACAGAGGCCAACCAGAGAATATTGAGAAGCAAAGCAGCTAGTAAGCTTGATCTTTATTGATCTGTTGCAACAGGGTCTCCCCTCACCCGCAGGAGAGGAGGAGGACCCAGAAAAATGGTGTGCAAGGCCTTATAAAGGCTTTTGAAATTGCCACCCTGTAGATCAAGACTTGACATCTTTCTGCAGGGCCTGCAAGACAGAGCTGTTCCACCAGGCCTTTGGCCAAGGCACACACTGCCTTAGTAGAAAATGTTTATGCTAACGCAAGTCAAGGCATTTGTTTTCTGCCAATCCCCCTGCCCAATTAAGTGTGCCACCCTGCTCTCAAAAGTAAAAGCTGCTTCAGGGGACTGGAAGACCGCCTGAAACAAAATGGGAGATGGCACAGAGGACTGCAGTAATTAGGGGGCACCGTTGAAAATTGGTTACCTCCGATTATATGAGCTGAAGTGCTTTTGCAGAGCAGGTGTGAGGTCTGCATCTGGATCAGTGTGAGCAAACTGATGTTGGGTGCAGCTTCATGCAGAAGAAAGGGATGCATTAAAGCTCAAATATATTGTTTGCCGGGCAACCTTATTATTATTCATTGCTATTGTCATTGCTGTTATTATTGCTGCCTATGTTGTTGCTGTTGTTGCTGTAGTAGTAGTAGCATTTCTTATACAGTGGTACCTTGGGTTACAAACGCTTCGGGTTACATGTTTTCAGGTTGCGGACCGCAGGAAACCTGGAAGTACTGGAAAGGGTTACTTCTGGGTTTCGGTGCTCGCACATGTGCAGCAGCGCTAAATCTCGCTTTGCGCATGCACAGAAGACCAAATCACATCACGCGCATGAGCATGCACAGACAGGGCATTGCAAGTTACGAACACTGCAGGTTGCAGATGTTCTTCCGTCACAAATTACGTCCGCAACCTGAGGTTCCACTGTATTCTCATTCTGCCCTTCATCTGAGGAACACAGGATGGTTTGCAATATAAAAACTCAAAAATACTCCGCATATTAACAAACAGAAACAACAACCCTTCATTAGTGCTTTTGTTTATTAACTGCCTTTCAAATATGTTCCAAGGCGATGTGCAAGTTAAAAAAAACAAAAGCAGTGTGCACACACACACAAACACACACATAACATAGCATTGTTTACATGATCTGGTATCAGCAGATCACCTCTCTAGAGAAAGAAGGCCTTTCCAGCTGTATCTGGAGATTCCAGAGACTGAACGTGAGACTTTTTGAATGCAAAGCATGGACTCTGTCACTAGAGATAGAGTCTGTTTCCTGCTTCTTTTTGCATCTTTCTCTAAGGGGGCTTCCAGACTGTCACTATTTTCGAATGGGATTCTGTCACATCCTGTGCAATTCAGGCTGCACATGTTTCTCAACAAGGCCTCCACTGAAACAAAAGTATGTCATGAAAACAGCTTGGAAAACAATGGTGCCTTCTATTGGCCAGTGGGAGTAAAGCAAAAGAGCAAGCACAGCTTTCCATGGCTCACTTCCGAATGTATTGTTTTTCCATTCTTCTTCCCCAAGACGTTAGTTAGCCAATGACCTGTTTATTGAGCACCCATCTTAATTTGTTTGCAGGGATGTAAGGCAATGTATGAAAGCTAGTGTTATCTAGGGTTGCTATATTTCCAAAAGTGAACATTCAGACAAAGTGGTTGAGTTTGGGGGCCTTTCAGGGTATTTTTTGTGGATTACATCACCACCACCCCACCTTGCCTGGATTTTCCCAGGCATTTTCCAAATTTAGTGAAATTCCGCCCAGATGTCATTATGCTGCCCTTTCCAGTGCATTTTCCCATCACTGAGTAACCTGAATTTGCCACAGGTAATGGACATTTGTTTCAATTCATCAGTAAGCAGGGGGTTTTCCCAGTAAAATTGGTAGGACAAAAGAATAACCTATTGGATTCATGCCTGGAAATTACGGGGCAGATGGAAGTGTGGATGTGTCAGGTGTCAGAGGATCCAAACCCCGTTGATAGGAATGGATAAGACAAGGAAAGTTCTTGCCAATGTTGTTTATTCAATATTCACAGAGAGATGCTTAGACATGCTGCCTCTTGGAGTAATGATGTTGCTCTGAGTAACTCTCCACCACCACCACCCCATCTCTCCTACTTCCTCATTCATCAGCAGCATCGCCCGCTTAGGGCCATCTGTCTCTGAGCCCTTTGCTCTCCTACTTTCAATGCTCGCCAGGTTTTGGGAGATGGTGGATGTGGAATGATTTCCAGTGATAACGTGTCAGCCAGCTGCTCTGGCTCTGCCTCCTTCTCCTCTCCCATTATCTCCCAATTTCCCCACTCATCTGCCTCTGAGCTGCGACCTCCTGCAAGCCACTGTTATAAATCTATTCTGTCTTCCTCTTCTCTGGAAGGGTCAGGCTGGGGAAGCGGTCTCCACCATTCCTCCTCTGTCCAGTCCCTGACATCATAAGCTGTCAGGGGCTCAGGAGCAGAGGCACAAGAAAGGGAGGAAATGGAGAGCGAGGGGGAGGAATCTGAAGGAAACGTAAGCGATGACAGTGGTCCGAGGTCTCTGAGTCTTTCCAGCGAATCGGAAGATTCACAGAAAGGGGCTCCCATGGTCAGAGCAAGGGGGGTGCCTAGGGGGACACCCCAGGAAGAAGGGGCCAGAGGGGACTCAGAGAGCAGCAGTTGGAAATCAGGACCAGCTTCCCCACCAGAGCGCAGTAGGGGGGAGGAGTCCCAGGTATCGGGATCAGGCTGCTCACCACCAGCGGGAGGAGATGAGTCAGGATTGGCCACACCTCCATCGGAGAGCGGGGAAACGGTCAAGAGGAAGGTTGGAGGCTGGGCGCGTGCGCCAAGTTCAAATGTACAGGCGAGCGGCACAGTCGGTAGCCCGGATAGGGAGCCAGGTCCTAAAGCCCGCCGAAAGGAGGGACAGGAGTCAGGGGGGTCAGCGTCAGAAGAGTCCAGAAAGGAGGAGACCCAGGGGGGCAGAAGGACCCAGAGGAGAAAGGAGAGACGGAAGAGGTGGAGTAAGGCTAGAGTCTTAAATTGGTGTACAGGGGGTGGAGACTCAGACGGAGCTTCGCCGATCTAGGTTCTAAGACGTAGAGCTGCACGCTGCGGCTTGGAAATGGAAACTGAACTTCAATAAAGACTTTTGTACATTATTACTGACTAGCGTTGGTCCTCTGTGAGCTGGGACCTAGAGGCTGTTGGTTTCTGCTTTCTTCTCTGTGCAGCGAAGTGCTTGTCACGAGACAGGTTGTTTACATTCCACAGAGTCTGTACTGTTGGAGGTTTTCCCACGGGAAAGGAGACTGGATATGACGTACACTGGTTTCCTGTTTTTCACTGTTCTTTGCAGTTTCAGTTTGTGACTCTCTCCGTGCTTTTGAGGAGAGATGACGCTTTCTCTGCTCCGGCAGAGGGAAAATGTTTTTCTGTAACTTACCAGCTTTGAACTGTAAATAAAGTAGTATAGAGCATGTTGGCTCATACTTTTCATCATTCCGCTGTGCACTGGACACTGCTTATCAACAACATTTGGTTTCGGGCCCAGAAAAATGCAGTGTTTTGAGAATGGATTCCAGAAGTCGGGCTCCTGGCACAGGAACAAAGGAGCAAGAAACGAAGTGCCGGCAAAGTATCGGAAAAGCAGCAGAGAGACGGAACGCACGGTATCTGCTCTGCGCGTCAAAATGATTGATGAAGGTATGTGCTACTGCTCCGGGCAGCCTGCCAGCTTCTAATTAATGGCTTTATGGCTGGACTTTGAACTTTTATAGCCGGTTTTGCCGCGGCACAGGCAAATGGCTCAAAGGGACGCTATGCTGGGGGAAAACGAAAGTAAAGTGCAGCTGCAGCTCTATGACGCAGCAAGAATTTAGCACAGCATAGAGAAAGCACTTGGGGACTTTCACTTTTGAGCTTGCTTTTGGAATGCAGTTTGAAACAGCTGCAGATAAGCAACGTAGCATACAGAAAGCAGCACAGGCAAAGCAGAGGCTGTTTTGAAATTGCCTTTGGATTGAAGCAGCTGTACACAAATGCAGCATGTATAAAGCAGTTTGATTTAAAGCAGCAGTGATGGCTAGCTGCAGAAGGCTGGATGAAGCAAGTGGGGAATTTGATACCACTGATCAGCCAAATGCTCAACTCACAGTAGCCTGTGAAACTGCCATGATTCAGAATGGAGCAGATCGGCGGGGTGCTGGCTGCATGGGAAATGGGGAGTCTTCACAGACGTCATCCCATAGTGCAGTGGAACCACCAGATGGCGCCAAAGCTTTGAAGGCAGTGAAAAGCTACTCGTGTGGACGTCTAGGCCATATGAAGAGGGAATGCAAATATCCCAGGGCCAAGACAGAGCAGCGCAGTGGAAGCTCATCGCGTGGAAAAGGCCAGAGCAAAGGCAAAGGTCCGGTGTCCAGGACAACGCAGCACAAGGCAATGGTCTCACGCTACGCTCCAAAGGTTGCAGAGGTTGCAGAGGTTGCAGAGGTCCAGAAGACGTCTAGATCTTTCTTCATTGTTGATTCAGCTGCAACGCATCACATGTGCAACGATAAGCGACTGTTCGTGTCTTTTACACCGCAGGAAGGTGCGATTCACCAGGCGGATGACCACACAATCCCCAGTAAAGGCTACGGAACTGTTGTTCTTCACAGTTTGGACTTATCGATACAGGATGTTCTTTATGTGCCGGATGCGAAACATAATCTGCTTAGCGTTGGACAGCTGATTGAGCGGAAAATTGACGTTTCCTTTAAGAACAATAAGTGCATCATCACAAAGAAAAATGATTATCAATTGTATGCTGAATTTGTTGATCGTTTGTTTCTTTTGTATTATGATGATGTTGTGCAGGATGACACTTGTTGCATTGCAGGTTCTAACAAAAGTTTGCATGCAGAATGTATTCATGATTTTCACAGGAAATTTGCTCATTTGCATTTTGAGGCAGTATCTAAAATGCCTGCCTTGGTTGAAGGTATGACTATTAAACCCTGCAGGTACCACATGAAGTGCAAGGCATGCGCAGCAAACAAGGTGAAAATGGCTGCGAAAGGTAAGGTGTCTAGTAGGCAAGCTACAGAACCATACCAGGTTGTTCATGCTGATTTGGTTGGACCACTAGCGCCCTCTTTGGGTGGGAATAGGTACTTCATGGTTCTCATTGATGCATTTTCCAGGTATATTTATGTGTACAATCTCAAGCAGAAATCAGAGGCTTTTCCTAGGTTCAAGGAATTCTGTGCTTGGTTGGGAAATGTGCATGGTAAGAAGATTAAGATTCTTTTCACCGACCGGGGGGGAGAGTTCACTTCTCAGCAGTTTGAAGCTTTTCTGGCTGAGAAAGGAATTCAACATGATTTGTCTAGTCCTCGCTCGCCATGGCAGAATGGACTTGCGGAACGAGCAAATCAAACATTGCTTCAAGGGTTAAAAACCTTGCTGCATGATGCAAGTCTTCCAGAGAGTTATTGGGCCGAAGCTCTCTCATGTTTCACTTACAGTTATAATCGCAGGTTATCTTCAGCGATTGGTTGTACCCCCTATGAGAAGATGTTTGGCAAGAAGCCATACATCAAACACATGAAAATTTTTTGGTTCTGACATGTGGGTTCAGTCACCACAAAACTCCAAGTTAGACAAGCGTGGATTGCATGGTATCTTTCTAGGTTATCAGAAAGGGTCTTACAGAATAATGATGACTGACTCTAAGGAAATTAAGCTCACAAGAAGTGTTGAGTACAATGCCAAGTGGGGGGAGAATGTGGGAATTTTCCAATGTTATCCTGATGACAGTGATGAGACTGAGGATAGTCAAAAGCAACCACAACAACCCACACCCACTGATGAAGGTTCTGATTCTGAGTCTGAAACTGAATCGAGTGATTCAGAGGATTTCAAGAGTGCGAAAGCCTCTATGCGACCCTCTGAAAGCTCTGATCAGGAATTGGAGGAACCATTGTTCACAATAGGTCACTTTTCTCCTAAGAAGGAAGAGGAGAGTGTTGAAGACCTAAGGCTAATTCGTAGGTCACAGAGAGCCACAAAAGGCAGACCTCCAAAGAGATTTGCTGATGAGTTTGCTAAGATAGCAGTAACAGCTGTAAAAAGCTCCAAGAAGGTTTTTGAACCTTCAAGTTTCCAAGAAATCCAGGATTTGGATTCAAAGGAAGCTGAGCCATGGTTAAATGCCATGAAGGCTGAGCTTGATTCCTTGGAAAGGAACAAAACATGGGACCTTGTTCCAGTAGTTCCAGGAATGAAATTGCTTGGAAGCAAATGGGTCTTCAAAGCGAAGACTGATCAAAATGGCAAGATAGTCAGACACAAAGCCAGGTTGGTAGCCAGAGGTTTTGCACAGGTACCAGGTGAAGACTATCACGAGACCTACTCACCCACAGTGAGGTATGAGAGCATTAGGCTTATGCTCAAGCTAGCTGCAGAGGAGAATCTACACATTAGTCACCATGATGTGAATACAGCTTTTCTGTACGGATCTCTAAATGAATCACTTTATATGCTTCCACCTGATGGCGTACAGGTAAAACAGGGATTTGTTTGTGCTCTGAAAAAGTCCCTTTATGGTCTCAAACAAAGTGCACGGTGTTGGCACACAAAACTCACTGAAGTATTGTTTTCTCTAGGTTTTAAGCAAGGGAAATCTGATCCATGTGTATTTGTCAAAGAGGAGGGGCAAAAGAAACTGTATTGTTTGTTTTATGTTGATGATCTTTTATTCTTTTGGAAAGATGTCACAATGTACAATAACGCCCTAGCTCAACTGAAAGAGCACTTTGACATGAAAGATCTTGGTGAGGTAAACAACTACCTATCTCTGGAAATAGAGAGAGATCAAGATGGTAACATTCTAGTACACCAGTCACGGAAAATTGCTGATGTGTTAAGCAAACTAAACCTGATGGATGCTAATCCTGTAGACACACCGATGATAACAGGTTATCAGGTAGATGACACTGAAGAAGCATTTTCTGACACTACACTGTACAGAAGTGTGCTAGGCAAGCTAAACTTCATTGCCAGATGTTCAAGACCAGACATTGCTGTTAGCTGTAATTTGCTAAGCAGACTAGTCAACAATCCTACTGTTAAGGATTGGAAAGCTCTGAAACGCATAGCGCGGTATTTGAAAGGCACTATGCATTACAGACTGAGATTTAACATTCAGAAGTCTGGTGGTCTTGAGATATTTGCAGATGCAAGTTTTGGAAGTGACACTACAGACAGGAAAAGTACGTCTGGAGTTTGCTATAAGTACAATCAGGGTCTATTTGATTGGTCATGCAAGAAGCAAACAACAGTTAGCTTAAGTACTTGTGAAGCTGAACTGAATGCACTGTCTTATTCACTTAAAGATTGTGAATGGTTGTTACAATTGTGCAAAGACATGAAAATTCCTGTCAAATGTCCAATCCAGGTTTACCAGGACAACAAAGCATGTTTGGCTTTGCTGAATTCTGAAGGTTGTAAGCAAAGCACGAAGCACTTGCAATTGAAGGTGCAACATGCTAGGGAACGTATTCAGAAGGGACTCGTAACGGTGTCCTATATGCCAGGTAATGAAATTCCTGCTGATGTATTGTCCAAGATTGTATCAAGGGATCAACACTGTACCTATGTGCAGAAGTTGGGTTTGTACTGATATTGTACGAACACGCTGCCCAGAGATGTTCACAGAAAGGGGGAGGATGTTGGTTTCTGCTTTCTTCTCTGTGCAGCGAAGTGCTTGTCACGAGACAGGTTGTTTACATTCCACAGAGTCTGTACTGTTGGAGGTTTTCCCACGGGAAAGGAGACTGGATATGACGTACACTGGTTTCCTGTTTTTCACTGTTCTTTGCAGTTTCAGTTTGTGACTCTCTCCGTGCTTTTGAGGAGAGATGACGCTTTCTCTGCTCCGGCAGAGGGAAAATGTTTTTCTGTAACTTACCAGCTTTGAACTGTAAATAAAGTAGTATAGAGCATGTTGGCTCATACTTTTCATCATTCCGCTGTGCACTGGACACTGCTTATCAACAACAGAGGCAGCTCTGACATAAGCCCTACATAAGTGAACCACACCCAAATATACTGGCAGTCTGAAAGTGCCCTCTGCATCTGTTTTTGATTGTCATTTGCCCTGAGCCCGTAGATGTTCATGGAGTGGGGAATGAATTTACTAAATAAAAGACTGCCTAATCCCTTATATCCCTGCCTGATCACTGAGGTCTTGGGGGGAGTCATTGTTAGTGATCACCTATGGTGCAAATGCAAGTGCCCTTGGGGGAAAACAGAACATCCCGTTTTCTATCACGAGAGCTCGGTGGCCATTTTGGGTGCCACAATATCACACACTTTTTTCAGGGCCGCAACCTCCCCAAAAATGTACATTTGTGGGTGCCATTGATACCATCGATCATAACATCCTTCAGGACTGTCTAGAGGAGCTAGGAGCACTGTTGTACAGTGGTTCTGCTCCTTCCTCCTGGGCCGTGGCCAGAAAGTGGGGGTGGGGGAATAAGTGTCCAGACTCCATTTGTGGGGTGTCTCAGGGTTCTGTCCTCTCCCCCATGCTTTTTAACATTTATATGAAGCCGTTGGGCTGGGTGTTCATCAGTATGCAGATGATACCCAGCTCTACCTCTCTTTTAAATCAGAACCAGTGAAGGCAGTGAATGTCCTGTGTGAGTGCCTGGAGGTGGTTAGAGGATGGATAGTGGCTAAGAGATTGAGGCTGAATCCTCACAAGACAGTAGTACTGTTTTGGGGGGGCAGGGGATGGGCAGTTGTGGAGGGCTCCCTGGTCCTGAATGGGGTAAGTGTACCCCTGAAGGACCAGGAGTGCAGTCATTTTGGACTCACAGCTGTCCATCGATGCACAGGTCAATTCTATGTCCAAGGCAGCTGTTCAGATGGAGCTGGTAATCTCGCCAGAGTGGTGCATGCTCTAGTTATCTCCTGCTTGTACTACTGTGTTCTATGAGGGGCTACCTTTGAAGGTGACCAAGAAACTACAACTAATTCAGAATGCAGCAGCAAAACTGGTGACTGGGAGTGTCCGCCGAGACCATATAACATCAGTCCCCCCCAGTACATTTCCGAGGCCAATTCAAAGCGTTGATGCTGACCTTTAAAGCCCTAAACGGCCTCGGCCCAGTATACCCGAAGGAGCATCGCCAACCCCATTGTTCAGCCTGGAAACTGATGTCCAGTGCCGAGGGCCTTCTGGCAGTACCCTCACTGCAGAAAGTGAGGTTAAAGAAACCAGGCAGAGGACCTTCTCGGTAGTGGCACCCGCCCTGTGGAATGCCTTCAACTATTCAACTTTTAGAAGACATCTGAAGGCAGCCCTGTTTAGGGAAGTTTTTAATGTTTGAAGTTTTATTCTGTTTTTAATATTCTGTTGAAAGCCGCCCAGAGTGGCTGGCAAAGCTCAGCCAGATGGGAGGGGTAGAAATAATAAATTATTATTAAGTAAGATCTCCCCTCCCCCAAAAAAGTGTTTTTGTCAGGCCAAGAGCAAGGTGCAGGTCATGTGATTCACCTGACAGCATGTCCTGGAAAACACCCGTCCTGATTTTGCATCGGGAAAAGTTAGAAGGCATGCAGATATACTGCATGCATCCACCAGGAACCCTGTGCTCAGGATTGTGGGCCTAGTTTTATGGAACTCCCTTCTAGTTAAGGTCAAACAGGCCCTCTCCCTACTGAACTTCTGCTGCCTACCAAATACTTTAAGTGCAATTTGATTTTATAGTTTTAGCTGATTTTTTTATTTGTTTGTGTAGTGTATCTTTCAAAACCACTTGGAGACTTTTGTCATCCTGGGGTATATAAATTGTTTAAATTGTTTAAATAAATGAACAAATGAATAAAACAATAGGTAACATGGCTGCTCTGCCAATATAGTCCTCACTTTCATCAATGTAGATGCAACCAACAGTTTCAATTGGCAGCTGTTTTTTTGCATGATGTTCATTTAAACCTAAAGTCCCCAGGAAAATGGTTGGGCAACTTTATTGTGAGGCTACTGGTGTTTAAATAAATATCATTATATCGCTGGCAAAGGGAGATTGTTTATGAAATATATGGCCAGCAGGTGGTGACAAGCAAGTAAAACTTCGACTCACTGCGGGGAAATGGTCCCATCCCACAGACAGTCCCGAATTCTTTACCCACACCCAAGATTCCCTCTGACACCGATGCATGCATGTATCAATGCTTCAAAGGAATGCAAGAACCAGTCTCTGCTTTTAAACCTCTCTGGAGAACATCTTCAATGAGGAACACATCCTTTTCATGCCTGAGGACTGACTGGTTCAAAGAGTGGAACTGTACCCAACACTAGCTGAAAATAAATCTGGATGGCTGATCTGTCGCTCTACAGACAGATCTCCACAGTGGCCAACTCCATGGCAAATGTAAGCCCCTGAAGCTATTTCCTTGGCCTTTTGGCCAAATATGTTGGGCTTTCCATCTATTTTTATCTTGCATTTTTTTAATCGAAAGCCTGGAGGATTTGGAGCTTTCCTGCTTTTGCTCTGTCCATCCTTCCAATGTCTCCCCATTCTTCTATCTCCTTTTATAAGCCCTGACTCATTTCACTCACTTTGTGTGTTCTCTCTTGGCATCTCCTCCAGCAAGTGCCTGCCAAGTCCTTGCAAATCCCCATGTCTGTTTTTCCACTCGGCATGCTTTTTGGCCACCAGTCAATTCTCAGCCTTTAACATTTTCCAGTCTCTCTTTTCAATAAGGGTTTCATTCTCTCTTTCAATCTTGCACCCTGATTCTTAACACATGGCATGGAAGTCATGGCAGGGATTTCAGAAGAACGTTCTTAATCGCTATGAATTCTTTTCTTCTTCTTTTTTGGTAAAACTGTGGGGTTTGTACCTTTTGCATACATGCTTGTTAAAGAGGACCATTTAATTATTTATAACAATAGTCTATTGTAAGATTTAAAGACAAACGACAAAGGTGAAATAAATTCATTATAAACTGGTTGCTATTTATTATTTGTTCATGGAGTTAGGTGATAATACAACTCTGTTTTTCAGTGCTTTAAATTGCTGGTGGTAGAGGAACAGAAAAGTGGCTGAGGTTCTAGCTGTTGTGCTTGTATAAAGTAATTTGTGCAAGGCAGGTCAACCAGTCTTCTTCAGTTCACCTCTACCTATTGCCACCCACTGATCCTGAAGACAAACTTATCCTGAGGACAAGGTGACCCTAGAAAACAGCAGAGGGTATGGTGTAGTTTGTAGAAGATTTCAGTAGACAAGGGAGGTTAGGCAAAAAAACATGCCCTTGGACCTACACAAGTGGAAGTGTTTTCTGTTGATACAAAGCCATCATAGGATGACAAGATTCAATTTGGACCCTGATTTGACACTAGGGTAAGGAGCCTGGCTAGGTCTGAGGTGCTACAGAGGCTGGCAGATTTGTGTTGGGTCCTATTTGAGTCTGCCTCATCCCATCCCACATGAATTCACTATTCGGAATCAAAACAGTCTAGAAGGTAAAACATGGAGGTAAAGGACCCCTGGACGCTTAAGTCCAGTCAAAGGCAACTATAAGGTTGTGGCACTCATCTTGCTTTCAGGCCAAGGGAGCCAGTGTTTGTCCACAGGCAGCTTTCTGGGTCATGTGGCCAGCAGGACTAAACTGCTACTGGTGCAACGGAACACCATGAGGGAAATAAGAGCGCACAGAAATGCCATTTACCTTCCCTCCACAGACCTATTTATCTACTTGCACTGGCATACTTTCAAACTGCTAGGTTGGCAGGAGCTGGGACAGAGCAACAGAAGCTCGCCTCGTCGCAAGGATTCAAACCACCAACCTTCTGATCAGCAAGCCCAAGACGCTCAGTGGTTTAGACCACAGCGTCACCTGCTCTAGAACTACAGTGTTACCAAGCAGGATTTGGTGACAATGTGCACTGTCCATACACAATCATAGATCACTGTTGAACAAATACAAACCTAAAAATAAAACCAAAATAAATAAACCACAGGTATGTATCGAGTCTGCTTCACCCCACCCCGTTTCAGTTCACAATTTGGAATCGAAACTGTCCATAATTTTTCCCCTTGTGACAGAAAAGAGTTAAATTTGCAGGCTCAGCAGCCCTTCCGGAGTGGAAGAAAACCTACCAAATTACAGGCAGATAGGTCTGGATTGGTGAAGTGCCACAAAGTGCTTCAAGCAAACCCTGCTTTGAGTTATGAAACCTAGCACAAATCCTGCTTCCATCCAAAAATCCAGCTGAGGCAGCCCATGTCACCTCAAGATTTCAAATTAATCTGAATCCAATGCAAGCCACTAGGTAGTCTATTATCCAATTGATGTCTGATCATTTACATACGGTTCTGCATTGTGTGCATTTTGTCGAAAGCCGCACTATACAGTTTTAAGATCAAATTTAACATAGTAACAGCAGTTATTCATGGTGCGGGAACAGTTAGTTATCCAGGAAAATGTGTGCCACTGGAGAATAATCACACATGATTTGAACTGGTGCTACGTTGATCACCCTAAGCAAGCTATGTGCCACCTCCCACTAGCAATGCTATTGAACACTATCCTCAAAAATAAAAAATAAATCTAACTGCCTTTAGAATAAGTTGTGAGGAAACACTTGTGTGTTCCCAAAGGCTTTTGTAAGAGCAGATATTTCCCCCGCATTTTATCTTCCATTTTTGCCCTTGATAACCTCAGTGACAGCTTCAAAGACACGTCACTGGTGCCAGAGTAACAAGCTCTGGTTGAGGATGCATAGTAGGTGAAATGGGGAGGAAATTCTGTCTGCTTTGAAGTTTCCACTGCTATCAGTGAAGAAGAATAGATTCTATCAGTTTCATCCACTGTGCCTGATGAAAAGTTGACTGTAAAGCAGCTTAACAAGCAGAAATAAAAAATATTTCTTCCTTTCCTTTCCTTTCCTTTCCTTTCCTTTCCTTTCCTTTCCTTTCCTTTCCTCTTCCTTTCATTCTTAACTGTTCCTTCCACGTGACAACTGCTGGAACATGAGGAAAGGAGTATTACATGCAAACTCTTGCAAGTGTTTGAACCAGCTTATCATCAGAAGGAAAGCTCCAACTTTAATCATTTTTATATCGCTAGGGGACTGGAATATAGCATATTCCCAGTTCAAACACCAGATACAAAATTATGAACTAAAGAAAAAAGAAAAAAAGAACAAGTTCAAATTTCAGCACTGTTCTGGAAAATCCCAATTCTTTAAAAAGGTTTGTTGCTGATTTCAGTTGAGCACCGTCAGCTTCTGTTGCAATGCTGTTCTTCTTGTAGGAAAGGCATAGTGGTTAAATCCTGAAATGCAAAATAATTCTCAAATGTTTCTGTTCTCCCTGCTGAAAAACAATGGATGGAGGAGGTGCCCCATACTTATTTAGAGTCTCTTGTGGGGTTTTTTAAACTGACATAACTTCCAAGTACTAAATCATAATGTAACAATCAGCATCCCCCCATTACATGTCGATTTCATGCTCCCTATCTGGGAACATTTCCAAACTTTGCTTCAGGTCAATGGTAAATTTTCTTTACAAAGGCTATGGCACTGGCCTCATTGAAAGATTCTTATTGTTTGGCTCTCAGTTACTTTCATTAATATTGCCTAGATGTAACTGAGAGCTGTAATTAGCCAAGAGAGTTTTCATTAAACATCTGTTCTTGCTCTTCATAGAAAGAGGAAAATGCAGATTGATTATGTGCTGAGGTTTTTATGCATATTGTTGATCCTAGTAATGAATGTACAGAAACACATGGTGTCAAGGGGGAAATCTAGGAGAACTGAATATTCAGTGGCTTCAAACCTGAAAGTCAAATTGCTATGGTGATATTTCTCTTTCTTTCTTTCTTTCAGGCATCTATGAATGTCTGTGGTAATAATCAGGAAAAGTTCTCATCACCACGTGAAAGAACAATGTTTGAATCTGTGGCTGAAATCAGCTGCATTTCAGCTCTATATAACCTGAGACATTACATTCGTGACATATTCTACTTTTCTTCTAATGCTGAGGAATGTGCTGAGGTCCTGAATGTTTGTCTGGGTGCAGTGATTGATTGGATGTCAGCTAATAAGACGAGGCTTAAGCCGGTCAAAAGAAATGCTTTTTTGGTCAGTGGGAAAACCAGTCCATGCAATCCCTGAGTTGTGGTTTGTGCTGGGTAGGTTTGCATTCTCTTTCAAGGATCAGGTCTACAGTGTGGGTGTTCATATAATAATAATAATAATTTATTATTTACGCCCCGCCTATGTGGCTAGGTTTCCCCAGCCACTCTGGACGGCTCCCAGCAGAGTATTAAAAACACGATAAAACATCAAACATTAAAAACGTCCCTAAGCAGGGCTGCCTTCAGATATCTTCTAAAAGTCAGATAGTTCTTTATTTCCTTGACATCTTATGGGAGGGCATTCCACAGTGCGAGCGCCACTATCAAGAAGGCCCTCTGCCTGGTTCCCTGTAACCTCAATTCTCGCAGTGAGGGAACCACCAGAAGACCCTCGGCGCTGGACCTCAGTGTCCAGGCTGGACGATGGGGGTGGAGACGCTCCTTCAGGTATACTGGGCCGAGGCCGTTTAGGGCTTTAAAGGTCAGCATCAACACTTTGAATTGGGCTCAGAAATGTACTGGGAGCCGATGTAAGTATTTCAGGAGCGGTGTTATATGGTCTCAGCGGCCACTCCCAGTCACCAGTTTTGCTGCCGCGTTCTGGATTAGTTGCAGTTTCTGGGTCACCTTCAAAGGTAGCTCCATGCAGAGCGCATTGCAGTAGTCCAAGCGGAAGATAACTCTGGCGAGACAGTCTGCGTGCAGGTAGGGTCTCAGTACCAGGGGGAGCTGATAGACACAGAACTGACCCGCGCCTCCATGGACAGCTGTGAGTCCACTTATCAGAACACATTATATTACATCTTTATTTTCCATTTGCAATATGTTCTGAGCCAAAGTCACAGTGCTTGTTATTACCTAAAAAGCCCTAAATGGTTTAGAAGCAGAGGTGCCATCTTCTCAAGATGATTGAGGGGACCCAATACTACCTCCTGACGACACACAACATCCCACAATGTCCTGAAGTCGTGCACGCATGCAACATCACAAAGAGCCGGGGTGTGTGGAGCTGAACACCCACTGAGGGGGTCCAATTTCCTCAAAAAACAAACAAACATGGGGGGGTAAAGTTGCTTTGCCCCTTTTTGTTAGAATTCCTGCTTCATGATTGCAGTCATGGGATTGTTGTCTTTCACATGACTGTGTATGTTTTGACTCCACAGAGTGGGAAGTGATGGAGACAGGATGTTTGTGTTACTGTGTTCCATGAAGTGGGACTATTGTCCTTTGTTCTTTCTCTCTTTGCTGTCTGATGCTAGAGAGAGAGGGAGCCATGTTGCAGTGCTCCGTGTGTGTTTATATGTAAATAAAGTAGATTAGCCAAAATGCTGAGTTGCTGAGGTCTGTTACGCAAGCTGCGAAGACTCTGTGGATCCCTAAGTGTGCCGGTGTCGGTTGGCATTGGTCGCTGTGATGTTCGGGCAGAATAAAGCTTTTGAAGCTCCCAGACGATCGACCAGGAGGGAGAGAACATGCCAGTTGGGCATATGTCTCTGCCAGGGTCCTACTCGAGTGTAGGCTGAACTCCTAACAATTTTCTCTTCACAACAATCCTGTGACGGAGGTTAGGCTTAGAGTGAGTGACAGCCCAAAGTCACCCAGAAAGCTTCATAGCTGAGTTGGGACTTCTAGACCCTAGTCTAACACTCTAACCACTACACCACATGTTTGTGGGGGGAGAGCTCTGGAGCACAGTGGGAAGAAGAGGACGCAGGAAATGCTTTTGCCAACAACTTCTGCTGGTAGATTTCTGCATATATTATTATTATTATGGTGATGATGATTACTATTATCACTGTCTCTCATTTTAGCTAAAGAAAGATGTGTTACTACCTTTTGATAAAATATTTCTCCATCATATAAATGGTTTTCTTGATCTCTCTCCCCCTCCCCCTTTTCAATTTATTTTTTCCATTACTCAGCATGGATCTCATTTTCAATGTATTTGGTTTACTTTATAATATCTATTCTAAATAGCACTTTTTTCAGTGATTCAGTTCCAATTCTTTCTATAAGAAGCAGGCTGTTCGGTGAAGGGAAATCAAATAGGCAAAACTGAAAGCTTATGTAAGTGAAATGATGGCTCACACTGTAGGACTTTGTGGGAAGCAGGTTTTTTTTTTTTAAGAGAGAGATTTTTAAGGTCTTTTTTGTTGATCCAAAAGGGGCTTGCTTGTTTGGTTGGAAATGCAAACTCCAGCTTCACTTAGCTTGGAAAAGAGCTTTTCATCGCATATTTTAATTTAAAATGAAATAAAATCAACCCGAAAAGAAAACCATGCTGAGTTTTTCTTCTGCTTGAATTGAGGCTATTATGCATGTTCTGCAGCTCCCATGCACTTGCTAGTTTACTGTTTAGACTTAAAAAAAAAAATCCCCTTTTACAGTCTCTTTTTAAGAAAACGAAAACAAAGAAAGAATAGAAATCTTTGCTGGCATCACACTTAGTTTCTCAGAATCAAGAATTTGAAGACCTTGAAGTTTCACAATTGAACTATAATTATAATTAGTTGTTTCCTCCAGGTTCTGTTGTTGCTGTTGTTGTTGCATGTAAATATATGGTGGGTGTGCAGCCCATTTGAATTGTATTCAGGTCCACTTGAATCAGGAAGAAGCAGGGGGTTTTACAGGAAGAAGAACCTAGTAAGGTTGGAGAAAAGAATAGAATGACTACCCAGCACTCAAGAAGATAAGGAACTGCATTTAGATAACCTGCGTTGTTTCTCTCCTACAAGAAACTGCGCCCCAGGAACATCTTCAATCCACACCCAGAGATGGAATTAGGCTTGAAAGAAAACCTCTTCACTTTGACCACAAGAAAAAATCCCCCCACCTCCCCAAAAAGCCTAAGTCTTGCATGTGGGTGATTTTTCTGAAGATTTCAGAACCCAGAGTCACCCTCCATTAGGGTTGGGGCAAAGGGAAATGTAAGAAACAAAAAATTGCCCTTATTCCCTTATGGGGGACACAAGAGCCCTTATAGAGTCCTTTGTAGGTTCTCCATCAGTCAGAGAAAATAACAGAGGCCAACCAGAGCTATTGGGCGGTCTACAACAGAAATCTGAGTGCGTTGTTTATCTCCTGTCTGGCAGGTTACCTGTTAATGGTTACTTGATTGGATACCCTGGGGAGCCTGGCCGGGGGAGCCTGGCCAGTCTTTTGTAATGACAAATACTTAGTTCCTGAGCCAGGTTACAGGCTCACCCTATTCTTACACCGACATACCCTTAAGACAGGATTTATGAAGGAAAACACAACGGGGAGGCTTTTCCATTTTCCTTCAACCTTGCAAAGAAATATCTGAGGTCAATTTGGGAGGAACAAAACAGTTTCAGGACTTTTTCTGTGGGGTTTCAAAGTCAGTTTGCTTCAAGGGAGGGATAATGAGTGCGAGTACATGGTTGTGGCATGTACAAGTGGTAAACACATCCATTTCTCTGATTTGCAATGCACCCAAGTGGCCCAAAGGGTTAGTGAGCCTTGCGCTAAAATCTGAAAGCAACCACTGTGCATTATTCCACAATTGGGGTAAATTTGGTGCACAATTGGCTGGCCATGCCACCATAGAAGCGAAACCCCAGGGAGTTAAATAAGCAGTTAACTTTGAACCGCAGTACTCCCTGGCAGACATAACCGTGGTCAAGTTGCCTTTCCAATAAGCAAAACGGCCAGCAGTGATCTTCTCACTGCAGAACCACTGAGCTAGGGAAACCACTTGCTCATCAATGAAAAAGAAGAAATGCCTCACCCCCCCATTATTATTATTATTATTATGCTTAAAATCAGCACACGTGAATTTATATGTTTAGGTGCAAATCTAGAAATGAAGTCTATAATTTAAATAGGAATACAACACATATCTCACCATAGTAGGGAATACTGTGACTTTGGTGCCTGCACAGGTTGCTGTCTAGGTGGCAACTGTTGATAGGCAACTTCAAGGCCCCTGATGCTCTCTCTCTACTTATGGTTCTGGGTGGGAAGAGAGTAGCGCTGTGGTCTAAACCACTGAGCCTCTTGGGCTTGCCGATCAGAAGGTCAGTGGTTCGAATCCCCGCAACAGGGTGAGCTCCTGTTGCTCTGTCCCAGCTCCTGCCAACCTAGCAGTTCGAAAGCACGCCAGTGCAAGTAGATAAATAGGTACTGCTGTGTTGGGAAGGTAAATGGTGTTCCCATGCGCTCTGGTTTCCGTCATGGTGTTCCATTGCGCCAGAAGCGGTTTAGTCCTGCTGGCCACATAACCCAGAAAGCTGTCTGTGGACAAACGCCGGCTCCCTTGGCCCGAAAGTGAGATGAGCGCCGCAACGCCATAGTTGCCTTTGACTGGACTTAACCATCCAGGGGTCCTTTACCTTTTACCATTTTTACTTATGGTTCTTGAAACCAGACTTGGACCACACAGAATTTCAAATGAAGATGTCTTCCAGCAGAACTGGTTAAAGGGGTGATGGGATTCCAGCAGTCCCATTGACCTGAGCAGCAGATAATTGACTGCTTGCAGCAATGGTTTAAGAGATGGCATTACGAATGTTTTGCCCACTATTGGAAAATAGATAAACAGCAGAAAAACTCAACTGGCATTGCCCCTAGCATGGAATGTAGTGTGAGTTTTCCTTACTGATTAAATGAGAAACACAGATAAAACACACAACACAACATGCAGCCAAATTTTACAGCTCTTTATAAAATACTGGTTGAAAGGTGTGTGCCTCTGTGTGTGTTTAAAGATCCAACTTGGCTTTCTTGACATCCCATTTTTAATCAAGTGGAGATGTTAATTCAGAAGCAAAGTCAGACTATACAGCCAAGGGGCATAGGAATATTGGTTGCCATTCTTTAATTAAATCAACTATGTTCAAGTTGGGCCACTGCCAGGCAGAGAGTAAAGGCACAGGAAAACAGTCTCTCCCCCCCCCATATCACACAAGAGACAGCAAATCTCTCTTAAAGCAATCTTCAACTCTGTTTAATCTTCCTCCTTTTTAAACAATCAAATGCTGCTGCTTGTTATTGTTTTTACAAAGTTATTCTCCAAGTGCATTTCTTTTATTATTGACACAGTTGGAAGATTGCACACTGGTTGCATCCAGTGCCAACCCTACTCAGAGTAGACCTACTGAGGTTAATAGGCATGACTAAGGTTGACTAATTTCAGTGAGTGACATTCAGTTAAGTTTCACTCAGACCCACTGAAATTAATAGACCTCTTAGTCATGTTCTTTCATCTAATTTGGAACAATACCAGGATCCAACCAGAAGCTGGGGTGTCCCACTTAGCAGGCAGTTGACAGGCATGCTAGTGAAATGTATTAGCGCAACCACTGCACCACATGACCCAAGATATTTCCATGAAATATTTCCATGTAATGATGGCCGTACATTTCTTCCAGTTTCATACCAGTTGCTGGGGAACAGAAGTGGGGAGAGGAGAGAGAGAGTTTGTGGGTTTTCCATAAGCATCTGGACAGCCAATGTGATAACAGAATGTTCAACTAGGCTAGGGTTGCCATATTTCAAAAAGTAAAAACCAGAACCAGTTCTGAGGTTTTTAGACAAACCTCAAAGTCCAGCTCTAAGGTCAAGCTCTGGCAGTTCTGGTGGTTCCCTCAAGGCAAGAAGTGAAGCTACAGGGAACCAGGCAGAGGGCCTTCTTGGTCGTGGCGCCTGCCCTGTGGAATGCCCTCCCATCGGATGTCAAGGAAATAAAGAACTACAGTGGTACCTCGGGTTAAGAACTTAATGCGTTCTGTAGGTCTGTTCTTAACCTGAAACTGTTCTTAACCTGAAGCACCACTTTAGCTAATTGGGCCTCCCACTGCTGCCATGTCGCCAGAGCACTATTTCTGTTCTCATCCTGAAGCAAAGTTCTTAACCCGAGGTAATATTTCTGGGTTAGCGGAGTCTGTAACCTGAAACGTATATAACCTGAAGCGTACGTAACCCGAGGTACTACTGTATCTGACTTTTAGAAGACATCTGAAGGCAGCCTTGTATAGGGAAGTTTTTAATGTTTGATGTTTTGTCACTTTTTTATGTATTCTGTTGGGAGCCGCCCAGAGTGGCTGGGGAAACCCAGCCAGATGGGCAGGGTATAAATGATAAATTATTATTATTATTATTATTATTATTATTATTATTATTATTATTATTATGATCCAGGACAAAGCACCGCCTTTTGGAAATTCCCCCCGGACATCAATTCCGCGTTTGAAATCCCAGCAATGCCTGGGAAAATCTGGAGGTATGGCAGCCCTAAACTAGGTAGGCCTTTGTTCTGATCTAGAGTAGGGCTCATCTTATGTTAACTATTAGAAAGTGATCTAAAAACAGAACGTAAGAAGCGTTTGCTGGATCAGGCCAATGGCCCATCTAGGACCTCCTTGTCCGCACACATGGCTGTGGGAAACCTGCAAGCAGGACTCAATCACAACAGCAACCTTCCCTCCTGTGATTTCCAGAACTGTTCTTCAGAAGCATTACTGCCTCCCAACCATGGAGGCAGAGCACAGCCATCAAGGCTTTTTTGTTGTTGTTTAGTCGTTTAGTCATGTCCAACTCTTCGTGACCCCATGGACCAGAGCACACCAGGCACTCCTGTCTTCCACTGCCTCCCGCAGTTTGGTCAAACTCATGCTGGTAGCTTCGAGAACACTATCCAACCATCTCGTCCTCTGTCGTCCCCTTCTCCTTGTGCCCTCCATCTTTTCCAACATCAGGGTCTTTTCCAGGGAGTCTTCTCTTCTCATGAGGTGGCCAAAGTCTTGGAGCCTCAGCTTCAGGATCTGTCCTTCCAGTGAGCACTCAGGGCTGATTTCCTTCAGAATGGATCGGTTTGATCTTCTTGCAGTCCACGGGACTCTCAAGAGTCTCCTCCAGACCATAATTCAAAAGCATCAATTCTTCGGCGATCAGCCTTCTTTATGGTCCAGCTCTCACTTCCATACATCACTACTCAGAAAACCATGGCTTTAACTACACGGACCTTTGTTGACAAGGTGATGTCTCTGCTTTTTAAGATGCTGCCTAGGTTTGTCATTGCTTTTCTCCCAAGAAGCAGGCATCTTTTAATTTCGTGTAGTCCACTGGCAGCAGGAGTTCAATATGGGTATGTCTTTGAGTTAACATCTTACATCAAAAACCTCACTTCTATACATCACTACTGGGAAAACCATAGCTTTAACTATACAGATTTTTGTCAGGAAGGTGATCTCTCTGCTTTTTAAGATGCTGTCTAGCTTTGCCATTGCTTTTCTCCCAAGAAGCAGGCGTCTCTTAATTTCGTGACTGCTGTCACCATTTGCAGTGATCATGGAGCCCAAGAAAGTAAATCTCTGCCTCCATTTCTTCCCCTTCTATTTGCCAGGAGGTGATGGGACCAGTGGCCATGATCCTAGTTTTTTTGATGTTGAGCTTCAGACCATATTTTGCACTCTCCTCTTTCACCCTCATTAAAAGGTTCTTTAATTCCTCCTCACTTTCTGCCATCAAGATTGTGTCATCTGCATATTTGAGGTTGTTGATATATTTTCCGGCAATCTTAATTCCGGTTTGTGATTCATCCAGCCCAGCCTTTCGCATGATGAATTCTGCACATAAGTTAAATAAGCAGGGAGACTATAGCCCTCTCCTCCTCTGTGAATTTGCCCAATCCTCTTTAACGGTCAGGGGTCCCTTTACCTTTTACATTAAGAAGTATGTTCTGTTATCTGCCCTGACTCTTCCAACATTTAGCTTCCATTCTTTGGATGTCCCAAAAATGAGGTGCTTTATGAAAGGAAAAGGTGATGCATCTTAATTTATTTTTTAAAAAAATGGGATTGCAAGTGTCTTATGGGCACAGCTACTAATACAAATGGGTTTCCCCTTCTTTTCCCACCATCTTTTGTCCCTTGCACAGTCATCTCATGTGCTCTCTGCATACAAAGAGAGGGGGAGGCCTGGGGGGGGGAGACCAGGCCCAGAAAATGAGACCTCTCAATGGCAAGGCAGCCCTGACCCCGTCCAGATATTGTTCTGCCCACTTCCAAAGCTTCCCCCCCCTCACCCCCGTTTCCAGTAGCAACCACAAACTCTCCCAGACTGTGGCAGACAATGTCTCACATGCGCTCTGGTTTGTTGTTTCGTTCTGCGACCCGCTTTTAAAATGCTTATCGTGTCTTGGGGCTGAGCTACATTGGGGATCATTCAAAGCATATGTGGCATTTTATCTCCAAACGTTCTTGAGTCAGATGCTAGTCTCAACATTCCCCACGTGACATGTTTTTAACAGATGAAAATAGGGACACAGTTGCGGCTCGGTCCTATGCATATTTACTCAGTAGGGGTACCCCAAGTGTCTGAGGCCTTTGTCTGGGCCTCTTTTCTCCACCTTCTTTCTACACCATGAAAGACTTTGTCTGTTTTGAAAAATGGGAGGATTGGCACCCCTTCATTTCTTTAGGCCCCTTTGTTTAGGTCCCCTTGCACTTCTGGTTCCCTAATTTGTATTTACAGCAGACACAGCAATCTGTCATGTATGCATGTACATGAGTAGCAAATGCTCTTCAGACATTGCTCCTTGTTCCTGGTGTCCTATCTCTGGCCTCTCACTAACATCATATTTTTGCAACAAGAACAAGTTAAGCTTCTGTATGGCGTGAACTCCATTGCTGCTGTCTGGTAACCTGACAGCATGCATTCCTTGTTCTGTATACCATATTGCAAGCAGGATTGAATGTGTGTTCATTCATTTATTCATTGTCTTGCTTTCTTGTATATCTCATGCATCTTCCATCATGGAATTCAAAGCGGCAAACAAGTGACTTCCAGAAAGTATCCCATCCAGGTAATTGATCTGACACAAGCCTGTTTTGCTTCAGCCTTCCATAGACTCTGGAGACTAGGTGCTTAAGTAATTTACGCATATATGTTCCAGAGCAGTGGGCAACCTGCAGCCGTTGACTGGATTTTACACAATCCTTGGCTTAATCTCAAAAGACCTCTGCAAACAATGAGGTCAGACCTCTCGCAAGTTTTAAACTTTTTCTGTGGTTCTTATTTTATGGTTTTATGTTCCATTGCTGTAAACCGCTTTGACATCTTCTGTGTGTGGACATAGTGGTATATAAATGTCATAAATAAATAACAACAGCTGGGTCAAAAGGTTTCAGGTACCGAAAGTGGGCTACCTGTAATTGTTTGGGGCTTCTGCAAGTGACAAGGATGCTGACCCTGGATTCAGATCAAGTTCGTTGCAATGCATTCCCACTGAAATCAACAGAACTTGAGTTTAATCGTTTTCACTTAAGATGTCAGTAACAAAAAGCATGCAATCTGGATCTAAAATATTTTTTCTAAATTCCTGTGGCTTTTGTTATGGTTGGAGATATGCGACTAGAAATGGACAAGTGCAGAAAGAAATGCCACAAGCTTTGAAAGCTATTTTTTTTTGGAAAAAAGACACAACCCCAGCAGAAACACATTTTTCACTTTCTTTAATATAATAGGTGCTGAGGGCTATCAGTGGCTATCAGCCATGAAGGCTATGTTCTGCCTTCAGAATACCCCTGGCATACGCTCCAACATTTCCCAGATGAAAATAGGGGCATCCTATTCCATACCCTCCAACATTTCCCAGATGAAAATATGGACGTCCAGTGCTATTTTTCCACAAAAAGTGGTGCTAGAACTCACCATGAACACCCCCCCTTCTTCTCTTATAATGGCAATGGTGCCCACAAGAGAGGCACCAGAACTGAGTTCTGGCAAGTTCCATCAGGGGAAAAACCCCTGAGGAGATCCTATTACCCTCCAACATTTCTCTGATGAAAACAGGGACATCCTAAGGAAAAGCGGAGCATTCTAGCATCAAATCAGAAACTAGGACAGCTTCTGTAAATCCGACTGTCCCTGGAAATCTGGGACACTTGGGAGGTCTGTACCAGTTGCTGGAAATCACAAGTGGGGAAGGTGTTGTAGCATTCAGGTCCTGCTTACGGGATTCCTATAGGTTGGCCACTGAGACAACAGGATGTGCCTTTGGCCTAATTCAGCAGGACTCTTAGCATGATCTCATTAATAACATAAGTGCAAGAGAAGAGGATGAACAGGAAGTGAGTGGTGGGTAGAGACAGATCTCAGCTGGCATTTGCAAAAGTGAAATCTGCTGTGCAAGGAAGGGATGCCGCCCCACTGTATCTTATTGAGTAATAATGCCGATAAGAAAAGATACTGCTGAAAGCAATCACAGTACAGAGCCTGATCTATCTTTGAGTTTCTGCCTAAGGTGGAATTGTGCCTAGTAAGTCTAGGGACTCGCCAAAAGGCTGGCTCTTGTTTGCAATGTAACAGCTCCTCCCCCGCTCCCATGTAAATTAAAGGACATAGTTACAGAGATGAAAATAAGTACCTACAAATTTAACCTCAGATCTAATTGGCTATTTATTTGCAATTTGTTTTGGAAGGTAAAAGAAGATGAGAGAAAGAGAGAGAGAAAGAGCCTTAAAGTACTGATTTATCATCTTAGATAGCCGAATACGTAACAAAGAACAAAAATCTCCCGTTTTGAAGAGGTTTTAAAAAGCTTGGACTGACTCCAAGGACACAGCTAAGTACTTCCTATTATAAGAATATTCCAAACACAGTCCTCATGTTCATTAGCTTTGAATTGCTTTCAGGCTGATTGTATTATTAACTTCTTTCATTCAAATAGACTGCCTACAAAAGGCCTTCTTGGTATTGCCACTACCAAATCAGAAATTTCCTTTTAAGGAAATGTCTCTTGACTGAGAACGGCATGGTAGGGAGACTGAGGTCCCTGCACTGAGGAGCTTACAGTTTAAACCAGTGTTTCCCCATCTTGGTTTTGCAGCTGTTTTTGAACTATAATTCTCATTATATACCAGTTGGCCACTGGCCCTGCCAGCTAGTGATGGTGAGAGCTGCAGTCCAAAAACAGCTGGAGACCCAAGTTTGGGAAACACTGAATTAATGTTCATTGTTTCATCCAAGATAATATCCTTTCTGCCCAATCCTCAACTGTCTGTGTCAAAGTTGCCCAGAGCAAACTTGTCACTGTTGTCTGGCAGTAGATGGTGTTTTCCACATAGGAGGAAGCTTGAGAGATGAAAAGGTCCCATTTATGGGAGGAAGAAGAAGAAGAAGAGTTTGGATTTGATACCCCGCCTTTCACTCCCTTTAAGGAGTCTCAAAGCGGCTAACATTCTCCTTTCCCTTCCTCCCCCACAACAAACACTCTGTGAGGTGAGTGGGGCTGAGAGACTTCAAAGAAGTGTGACTGGCCCAAGGTCACCCAGCAGCTGCATGTGGAGGAGCGGAGACGCGAACCCGGTTCCCCAGATTACGAGACTACCGCTCTTAACCACTACACCACACTGGCTCCCACTGGCTTTAGACATGTGATTGTCTAAAGCAGTGGTTCCCAATTTTTTTTTTGGACCCCTGCCCCCTTGGTTCTATAAACCCAATCTGCTGCCCTATAAAAAAGCATTCTTTAGAAGAGCAGTTCACACTACCCACTAAGAAAGATGATAACACGATAAAATTCACAACAGTAACAGTGAAGGTGGACTTTCCTTCACTGGAGTCTTTTACGCTCAGGTTTGCCTGCCATCTGTCGAGGATGCTTTAGTTGTGATTCCTGCATTGCAGGGGGTTGGACTAGATGGCCCTGGGGAACCATTCCAGTTCTACAACTCTTTGATTCTAAGTTTCCGAAGAAACTACTTCCAATTCATTTTTAAGCTTCACATTTTTCACTTCTCAGATAACGTTTGATATTGAATTACTATTGCATACCGAAGGGCAGATTGGCTGTGGTCCCAAGTCTTTGTCTCAAAGCTTTTGGTGTGTGTATGTTTTGAAGTTGAAATTCCCAGCAAAAAGCAAACTCCTCCTCAAAGAGGGCCCTTTGCCCACGCACAAGGAAATTGGCAATACCTATACCGAAGGATTGGCTAGTCTGCACTCGCTTTAGCAGTTTCCTTTTAAGCTCAGTTTCAGAAACAATGACCTAAATATTTCAGAATGAATTCTGGTGGCAGGAAACTCGAAGGTGCAAGCCAAGATTAACAGCAATAAACAGAAGGCATGTGCAGCATGTTCCAAAATAATGTCTTTGCATGAAACTCAGGAATGGAACTAACTCCCAGATGCAAAGAAGAATATATACTCTGGAAGGCTTTGAATCTAACACTTCCAGAGTTTAAAAAGGACCTGATAGATAGCCTAACTTAATGGTACAGAGTTTTCTACTCCTACTGGAATTTTTGGCTTCTTCTTCACATTATAGTTTTAGGTGCACCAAACAATGTAGCATTTGAATCGTCCAAACACATGTTGGCAAATGAATATATACAGTCATGAGAGAGCTAGGATTGATTACAGTTCCCTGCCAGGTGTATTCCCAGTGACAAACCCAGGTTTCTTACTGTGTAAAAGTCAGCCTAGGTCCCAGAGCTAATTCACCAGTCTCTTGTGACCAATACTCCATCCCAGCTGCTAGAGGGAGTACTGCCACTATAGGTGAATTCCACCGGGTCCTGAGTTTGGCACTATACTTCAGCTTAAAACACCTCAACATTTTATCATTATATCAACTTTTAACTATGTACTAATTAAAGGTGATTTGCCTTATTCCATGACCAACCAGGGCATTCTAAGAAATCTTCATTCTTGAGTTTCACATAAAGGCACACAGCTGAATAATTACCCGGTAATAGGGAAGGCCTTGGCATGACTTGTTGTTGCTGTTATTTAGTTGTTTAGTTGTGTCCAACTCTTCGTGACCCCATGGACCACAGCACGCCAGGCACTCCTGTCTTCCACTGCTTCCCGCAGTTTGGTCAAACTCATGCTGGTAGCTTCGAGAACACTATCCAACCATCTCATCCTCTGTCGTCCCCTTCTCCTTGTGCCCTCCATCTTTCCCAACATCAGGGTCTTTTCCAGGGAGTCTTCTCTTCTCATGAGGTGGCCAAAGTCTTGGAGCCTCAGCTTCACGATCTGTCCTTCCAGTGAGCACTCAGGGCTGATTTCCTTCAGAATGGATAGGTTTGATCTTCTTGCAGTCCATGGGACTCTCAAGAGTCTCCTCCAGCACCATAATTCAAAAGCATCAATTCTTCGGCGATCAGCCTTCTTTATGGTCCAGCTCTCACTTCCATACATCACTACTGGGAAAACCATAGCTTTTACTATACGGACCTTTGACAGCAAGGTGATTTCCCCGGTTTTTTTAGATGCTGTCTAGCTTTGTCATTGCTTTTCTCCCAAGAAGCAGGCATCTTTTAATTTCGTGGCTGCTGTCACCATCTGCAGTGATCATGGAGCCCAAGAAAGTAAAATCGCCTGTTGTCTTTGTCCATGGAGTTTTCTTGGCAGGGATACTGGAGTGGCTTGCCAGTTCCTCCTCCAGGTGGATCACGTTTGGTCAAAACTCTCCACTATGACCTGTTCATCTTGGGTGTCCTGCACGGCATAGTTCATAGCTTCTCTGAGTTATTCAAGCCCCTTCGCTACGACAAGGCAGTGATCCATGAAGGGGTGGCATGCCTAGTCCATATTTATACTCCCTTTCTTTCACCCAATTTTCTACAGTTTATAAATTGGCATGTTCTTCCTTGAACAGCTGGTTCCAGGTTTAATCAAGCAGAGACATATGTAACTCTTGACTCTGAACAGGAAACATGTAAAATTAAAAGGTACCCTATGTATGAAAATAATAAGAGAGAGAGGGAAGAAGAATCTTTGTTTGCACCAGCCACTAGCCATAGCAATAAAATAAAACATAATGTACTGAAGATAGAGGTCAAAACTTAACTACGGTATACAAAATACATTCTGGAGGTTTACATCAATAATCAAATAATAGATCTTATTATAATTGCCCCTGCTAATTTTTTTTGCAGTTTTTGCTGTCACCAGGTTATCTTGATCTGCTAGAAGCAAGGACACAGTAGAAGTGGTTGAAAGTAATAATATATTTCACTCTCAATTTAACCAAAAATTCTGTGTTGTTCCAGCTCAGTTTTGAGTGGGTCACAGAGATGAACCCTCTCCTTTTCTTGTGTTCAATTAGAATAGGGAGCAACCAGAATTCACTCATCTAGGGGTTCATTTGGTGCTGGCTATTATCAGAGAACTGTCAGCCACCCAGACAGCCATCTTCAAAGGAATATATAGGGCCCAGTGCTGCGTTTATCTCACTTTTTATGGTAGGAAGAATGATCCCTGGATTCAAGGATGCTTAGCCAGTCTTTTTTTCTGCTCCTCCAACCTTGGACTGAAGCATAATGATCATTGTGGCTTCCTTGAACCTTTGGCTTATACAATCTGCTCCTTCTCTACAGCACTCCAGGAAAATGAGTCGGAAAACTACATAACTTAACACTGGATTACAACTGTAGGACTACAGGATTTTTTGGACTAATTTTCTTGGGCGCCATAGAGAAGGAGCAGATGCACATGTTGTTAGTCCGACTCTCACCAAACCCAGCCAATATGAGCAATGGTCAGGGTTGGTGGAATGAATATTCATTTATTAAATTTGTATCCCACCCTTCACCCCAGAGGATCAAAATGTTAAAACAATACAATTTAATTAAAATAAAACATTTTAAAATACAATTAAAAATGATCTAAAAACATTTAAAAGCATTTAAGGTAAAGGTAAAGGGACCCCTGACCATTAGGTCCAGTCGTGACAGACTCTGAGGTTGCGGCGCTCTTCTCACTTTATTGGCCGAGGGAGCCGGCATACAGCTTCCGGGTCATGTGGCCAGCATGACTAAGCCGCTTCTGGCGAACCAGAGCAGCGCACGGAAACGCCGTTTACCTTCCCGCTGGAGCGGTACCTATTTATCTACTTGCAGTTTGACGTGCTTTCAAACTGCTAGGCTGGCAGGAGCAGGGACCAAGCAACGGGAGCTCACCCCGTCGCGGGGATTCAAACCGCCGACCTTCTGATTGGCAAGTGCTAGGCTCTGTGGTTTAATCCATAGCACCACCAAAAGCATTTAGAACATCCTAAAAGCCTTTAGCAGCAGTCCAGCAATGTTTGAGGGGACAGTTTCCCTATCCTTGGTGTATTGTTAATGACACTGATTGGTGTTTAAATGGGAATAATAATAATAATAATAATAATAATAAATTTTATTTATATCCCGCCCTCCCCAGCCGGAGCTGGGCTCAGGGCGGCTAACAATCAAATAATCCGACATTCTAAAAACGATCTGAAGCTATACTACGAAGCATCGTGCCTTTGCTGGTTAAAAGAATGGATTAAACTTAAAAATACAAAACTCTTGGATTTGGAAGGATTTGACAACAGATTTGGATGGCACGCATACCTTTGGAAAGAAAAGAAGAAGGGATACAAAACTTTTGAAAATCACATCTTCCGGAAATCGCTATGGGAAGTTTGGGACAGATATAAAAACATATTGGAAGGGGGGGTGCCACATTGGCTATCACCACTAGAGGTTATGGGGGTCAAAAAAGTTAATATGAGAAGCGATTGGATTACCTATGGAGACTTAGTAGAGAAAGAAGGAGGAAAGTGGAGATTAAAACCATATGAACAAGTCAAAGAGCATGTTTTTGATTGGCTGCACTACCATCAAATAAATGAAATGTTCAAAAGGGATGTGAAAGAAAAGGGGTATAAAGAAAAAGATTCGAGATACCAAACAGAGATAGTGAACAGCGACTCCAAAACAATTTCCAAAATGTACAAAATCTTGCTGGAATGGCACACAATAGATGAGGAAGTGAAAGTAGTAATGATTCAGTGGGCCAAAGATTTAGGATACAATATAGATTTCGACGACTGGCAGAAAATATGGAATGAGAATTTGAAATTTACGGCATGTACCACACTAAAAGAAAATGTAATGAAGATGGTTTACAGGTGGTACATGACACCAGCAAAATTGGCAAAAATGTATAAAACCTGTAACAAATGCTGGAGGTGTAAGGAGAAGGAGGGTACGTTCATACATATGTGGTGGGACTGTAAAAAAGCAAGGGGGTTCTGGGAAGCTATATACAACGAACTAAAGAAAATACTAAAATACAATTTTGCTAAAAAACCAGAAACCTTCCTTCTAGGTATAACAAGAACGGATATAAGTAGGAGAGATCTTAAACTGTTTCAATATGCTACTGTCGCAGCAAGGACACTGCTAGCACAAAGGTGGAAACAAGAAACGGTTCCGACTTTAGAGGAATGGAGGTCAAAACTAATAGATTACGCAGAGTTAGACAAATTAACGGGGAAAATTAGATACAAAAAGGACCAGAATTTTATTGAGGACTGGGGGAAATTTACAGAGTATTTGGAAAGTATATGTGAGGATAGTACAACGCTAGCGTGTTTTAAAGAGGCTTTGTGAAAGTAGAAGGAGTATTGTCAAAAGGCAAGCAAAGATAGAAACATAATACTTAATGGCAATATAAAATTAAGGAATGTGAAGAGAGGATTGGGAATACGAAAGATTGTCAGAAAGGTTGGGGGAGGTCCAAGTAAGGCTAAATATGTGATATATAAATGGATTTGTTTATTGCTTTTTATGGAAAACTTTAATAAAAATTTATACATGAATAAAAACGTTCATTATAAAAATTAAGTAAATCAAATTAAAATCAAATTAATGGCAACCATCAAGCAAATTCTGTGTAGATTGCCGATTGCCAGAGGAGGTGGGTCAGGCTGCGCCCTGACCGAAGGCCTGGTGGAACAGCTCTGTCTTGCAGGCCCTGCGGAAAGATGTCAGGTCCCGCAGGGCCCTAGTCTCTTGTGACAGAGCGTTCCACCAGATTGGAGCCGCGCCCGAGAAGGCCCTGGCTCTGGTTGAGGCCAGCCTAACCTCTCTGTGGCCTGGGATCTTTAGGATGTTTTTATTTGCAGACCGTAAATTTCTCTGTGGGACATACCAGGAGAGGTGGTCCCGTAGGTACGAGGGTCCTAGGCCGTATAGGGCTTTAAAGGTGAGAACCAGCACCTTAAACCTGATCCTGTACTCCACCGGGAGCCAGTGCAGCTGGTATAATACCGGATGGATATGATCTCGCAGCGAAGACCCCGTAAGGAGTCTCGCCGCGGCATTCTGCACCCGCTGGAGTTTCTGGGTCAGTCTCAAGGGCAGCCCCACGTAGAGCGAGTTACAATAATCCAGTCTGGAGGTGACCGTCGCGTGGATCACAGTGGCTAGGTCAGGGCGAGAGAGATAAGGAGCCAACTGCTTAGCTTGGCGGAGATGGAAAAATGCCGCCTTTGTTATAGCTGTAATCTGCGCCTCCATAGAGAGGGAGTTATCGAAGATTACACCCAAACTCTTAACGGACGATGTTGGCACTAATTGCACCCCCGCAAGAGATTAGAGTTGCCCCCTCAGTCCCATATCGCTCCGTCCCAGCCAGAGGACCTCTGTCTTAGAAGGATTTAACTTCAACCGGCTCCCACGTAACCATCCAGCCACAGCTTCCAGACATCTGGTCAGTGTATCTGGGGCCGAGTCAGGATGGCCGTCCATCAACAGATAGAGTTGGGTGTCATCGGCATACTGATGGCAACCCAGCCCAAAACTCCGGACAAGCTGGGCGAGGGGGCGCATAAAGATGTTAAAAAGCATCGGGGAGAGAATCGCACCCTGAGGCACTCCAGGCTGAGTGTCGAGGAGAAACCTATGCCCACAATCTGCTGGAGCCACAAAAAGGTAAGGCAAGACCAGTGCTATTTTTCTAGAAAAAGAGGTGCCGGAATTCACCATGAACGCCTCCCTTGTTCTCTTAGAACGGCAATGGCACCCACCTGAGAGGTGCCAGAACTCAGTTCTGGCAAGTTCCAGCTGAAGAGTCCCTGGGCAAGCATAAAGATCTATGTATTCTAGCTTTCTGCTACTTCCCTAAAACTGGAAGAATCAACAGCTGTTGAGACACCAAGTGAGAAAAGAAATGCCAGCCATATTCACCCTTAGGGAAAGGATTGGTTCTAAAGCTAAATGAACAGTACTGTAACTGCATTTCCTTTTTCCTGTACTAAGTTAAATCCTGTAATTATGTTTTTGACATTACTTCTTATTTACAAACTGTGAGAGAAGGTGCCTGAACATTTTAATGTGCACACTTGCTCTCGGTTGCCCCCACCCACCACTGCCATGTAGCTTCCTAAAGGTTCCCCATGAGGAAATGCAGTTTTTGGTGTGAAACAGGTTCCCTACCCCTGCTCTACAGAGTTGTAACTGCAGGCACTGCCTCAGGAACAGGATCTTGCCTCCGTACTGTTAAGGTAGATGAAATATCCTCTAAGAATCTGGTGCCTTTAACAGACAGAGGCAGGACTCTTAGGAATTTGTCATATGAAATTCAGCGAGTGAGAGAAACATCACCTGCTGCATTTCTGGCTAGCAAGAGTCTTGGGAAAGAGAAAGAGTTGACAAATCTGCCTGTCCTCTAATGACTGCAACTGGCAACAGGGAGATGCCGAGACATGAGTAGAGAGTCTCTTGCGGAGTATGTGAGAAGCAGAAGGCTTGATCATTGTGTTTATTACCTAAGAAGATGTTTTTCTTCTCCTTGAAGTCACACTGTGTACCAAATCCTTGTGAAATTGCGACATCCCTCAAACCACAGACTTCCATGCTTATGTGATTTATAAAGATTGCCAGCAACGCTCCTGTTTATTTCCTCTGGTATTATGACCAAATAGTTCTATCCCTTCTGCAGTGTTTGTCTTAAGCTTGTTTTTGGATGCAGAAACAAAGGCAAGAGCCACACAAAGAGTTGGAAGGGACCCTGAGGATCATCTAGTCCAACCCTCTGTATGCAAGGAATATGCAGCTGTCCCAAATGGGGAGTGAACCTGCAATCTTGGCGTTACAGAATTGAAAGTGGAGATCATCAGTTAGATCTCTCTCTCTCTCTCTCTCTCTGTGTGTGTGTGTGTGTATGCATGTATGGTATGTGCTGTATGTATGTACTAGTGTTGTGCTTGGTAGCCCACAGGCCACATCCATCACTGACATGTAGCCACTTGGAAATTGAAGCCTCAAAAGGGAATTTTGTCCTAGGGAACTTGGAAGCAGCCAAGGCATTCCAATGGCCATGGGGCGGGGGGAATTCCTTCTAATCCTTCCCTACAATCCTTCTAATCCTTCCCTTCCCTACAAACACTACACATTGGGGCCAATAGTTGGTTGGGTGTACAAAGCTTATTGCCTTTCCCCCCTTTCAATTCCAGGTGCTAAATTGTTCTGCTTAAAGCAGGGGTGGATAGTCAACCGAGGCACTAAAGATGTGGCTGAACTACAACTCCCATCAGCCCCCCCCAGGCAATAGTCGGGGATGGGTGAAGTTCAGCAAATACCCGGAAGGTCAAAGGTTGACCTACTCACCGAACCCCCCCCCTTTGCCTTAAAGGAATCACGCCATCCAGGTATCCGTGTAAGCATGAATCCAGTTCAGTCACCCCCAGCAAGATCGAGAGACACAGGTTCCTTAAGTAAAGGTAAAGGGACCCCTGACCATTAGGTCCAGTCGTGGCCGACTCTGGGGTTGCGGCGCTTATCTCGCTTTGTTGGCCGAGGGAGCCGGCGTACAGCTTCCGGGTCATGTGGCCAGCATGACTAAGCCACTTCTGGCGAACCAGAGCAGCGCAGGGAAACACCGTTTACCTCCCCACTGGAGTGGTACCTATCTATCTACTTGCACTTTTGTGCTTTCGAACTGCTAGGTTGGCAGGAGCAGGGACCGAGCAACGGGAGCTCACCCTGTGGCGGGGATTCAAACCGCCGACCTTCTGATCGGCAAGTCCTAGACTCTGTGGTTTAACCCACAGGGCCACCCGCGTACCTTTCTCATGACTTAATTCTAAAAGGTCTCTTTGGGACCTTTGGGAAAGGCTCAAGTCACTTGTGGATCCGAAAGGCCCGATCCACACATTTCCGAGCGCTCTACCCGGACGCTCCGGCGGGGCAGGCAGTGGCATAGCGTGGATTGTCAGCACCGGGGCAAGGCAAGTAATTTGCACCCCCTAACCCGTGGATTTGCGCCCCCTAACCCTAACCCCCAGATGTTGCGCACGGTGCGGCCGGCCCCCCCTGCACCCGCCCCACGCTACGCCACTGGGGGCAGGGGGCTGTTCACATGCCCTCGGCGGCCCTTCCCGCGCCTCGGCTCCGACGCCAGGGCTCAGCCCTTCGCATGCAAATCCAAGCGGCTGCTGCCGGGACCTTGGCAACGGCCGCGGCGCCATCTGGCCGTGCGCCCGCGGGGAGGCAGCCTCGCCTTTCGCCGCTCGGCCGGACGGCGAGGGCGGCGCTAAGGGCAGCGGGGAGGCGGCGCTAAGGGCAGCGGAGGGGGGCCGAAGGTACCGCGGCGGCGCTGGGCGCGCGAGGAGGGACGGTGGCTGGGGCGGGCGGGCAGGCAGGCAGGCAGGTCAAGTTCCCGCCGGGTGGTGCGCTCTGGCTCCGCGTCGGGACTCCCTCGCCGCCTCAGTCCTGGGAGAAGGAGACACGGCGCGGAGGGAGCTTCTGTTTTTGCAGGTGGGGCGGGCGGGCGCGCCGACCGAGAGCGCCCTCGCCTCGCGCGCACGCCGAAATGAGGTGAGCGGCTGCGCTTCGTTTGGGTGGGGCGCTTGGCGGGAAAGCGCCGCGGGGACCGTGCGCTCGGGTGGGACCTCCGTGGCGCAGGCAGGGAGTCCCGCGCTCTCCTCTCGTACCTGTGGAAAAGAAGAAGAGAAAAGTTTTGCCTTAGTTGAGGTGGCCGCTCTTCCCAACTCCGCGCCGCCGCCGCCCCCTCGGTGGGGAGGTCGCAGGAGCCGGGCGGGAAAGAACATACAAAGCCCGCGAGAATGCTAAGAGAAGGGGGCGGTGGGAACGGGGCCAGGGGCTCTGCAGGGAAGCTGAGGAGAAAGGCGTGGGAATTCCAGCAGAGCCCGGGAGGTGAAAGAGCGCGGCGGCCTTTCTTTACTTTTATAGACAAAGGTGTGATCTCTTTCATCTCGGAAGTCTTCAAAAAGATCGCAGCGCGCGAGGAAGCCCGCATGCCAATAGCCCCTGACAATCCACTTGAGGGGACTTAAGTGGCTCATAACTCCCTCCTCCCTGCCTCCGGTGGCGGGTAGTTTGTTAAGGGTTCACTTTTGAGGAGGACAACTCCGTGCATGGAAATAAGCCTCGCGGCATTTAATGGGCTTTCTTTCCTCTTCCATATATGCACTCGGAGGAAAGAAAGCCCATTACATGCTGTGAGGCTAATTTCCAAGCAAACAGGCACTCAGGATTTCTGCCCGGGGCTCAGTGTGGGGACTTGCTTCTTAGTAAACGGTCTGCATGGGGACTGTGCTTCTTAGATGCTGCATCCTTAAAAAAGAATACCCAGCACATTAGTTTTGGTGTGAGTTTTCAAAGGTGAACACTTGCTTCGTCAAATGCATCAGTAGGAGTTGGCTTGCCGAAGTTCCTCCTGTGTTATAAGTGTCACTGCGCTTCCTTGTTTTCTTATCAGGTTGGAGATCAGGCTTTTGACCTGAACTTGAGCAGGAGCTAAGGAACTGTGCCACTCAGTTCTCATTTTAACTTCTGCTGCTTGGCTATAGGAGCCTCATTTACAGTGTCTGGAAAGCCTTTTAAAGACCCGGAGGAGTTTTGGAGGTAGTTTCTGATGTTCATGGTGGTCTACTGATCTTTTATTTTTATTTTTTAAAAGCATTTTAAGTGTGTCTTTGGACCCCAGCCCTAGTTTTTAAGTAGCTCCACCCTCCCTTTTCCCCCAGTCATCAATTCATGACCTGGGTTTGCCTCCAGCTGCTGGGCTATTTTCACATGTGTTAAATGGGTTGATGGTTAAGAATGATGAGTGATGGAATAGTTTTGCTTGTTTCACCATGTGCCCAAGCCCTGGTTTGTTTTTTCCTTGTGCAGATTCCCTCCTTGCACCTTACCCCAAGATGCACCTACGCGCCATGGGTGAATGTTGAAAAAACGGATTGCATGCCTGCTGTAATCTCACTCTGCCTTCAGAACCTCATGAAATACCATTCAGAGTGCTTTAATTGCAGGAAATATTCTTTGGAGGGCTTTGCTTGTAGGAAAGATGGAGAAATCCTTATCTGTATGATTGATGAAAACTTGTGTGTGACATGGCACATCAACAGAAGTTGGTCCAACAAAAACAATAACTTTACATGTTTTATTTCTCTTTCTAGAACCACCATGGCAGCAACCACCTATACTAAATGATTCTTGGCAAGCGTTGTAGTTCTGTAATTGAATAGTTCCTCTGCTTTGTTGTTTAACAGCTAGTGTACATGTAGGATAAGAAACTCCCTACTCTGCAGGTTTTTAAAATTAAGCTGGACCTTGCCCTTGCTTTAAATGCTTCCAGCTCTTTAACTTTCACCACATTGCCAGCCAAATGGTGCCTGGGTTGCTCAAACAAACCATGGTTAAGGAATGGTGCTGGGTTCAGACATAATGCCATGCTGTAGTTAAAACAAACCAATATTTCTAAGCCAACAGCAAACCATTGCTTCCGATCGTGGTTTGTTGGTAGTAAACAAATCACGTATAAGATGCTAGGTAGGGTTCATACCTAATTGTAATAGTTTTGTGTTATGTGCGTATCAGGCTACTGAATGATTGAAGTTTTAATTGCTTCTGTTTTCTTGTTAAAAAGGGCTGTCTGCATTCCTCTCCCAATGTTGGGTTGACCGTTGCCCTTGGTTATGGACGGCCCAAATGAAGTGGACTTTTCCAACAACAACATTGCACCATTGTGGAGGAGGAGGTCAGCCCACCAGACCCATTTGCACACAAGGAACAAACTCAGGCCTCAGTCTTACCAGAGCTCCACTGGGGTTCTCTTCACAGATTTCCCCGTGGAAGACAAGGATACGTTTACTTTAACTCAGCCTGATGAAACTATAATTACTTCTCTGGACAGCAGATCCATTCAGAGGAGCCCTTTGCTTTTCAGCTGCGGCCTTGGTTCTGTGCCAAATGGAAAGGTTCAGTTTCCGGAGCATAAGGCTCTCTCCCCTAGGCTTTCTGACCAGTCACCCCAAGTCCTGAAAATGGTTTCAAATAATTCTATACATTTTACAGCCAGTGGTCCTATAAATTCAGCAAGCAGCAAGCTAGCTCACCCAGGGAGGATTTCCAATCGAGCAGCACTTTGTCCAGAGAAGGAACAAATTGTTTTCTCATCAAGCCTTGGATTGTCGCCTACGGAAATCGTGCATTCGCCAAATAACAACACATCCTCAGCATTGCAACCCAGCCAGCTTCCTAAAAGCTCAGAGAAGGCATCTGTTTGCCTGTCTGCTCCCTTGGAACAGCAGCATCTGCCTCTCCAAAGACTGCCGTCAAATCAGAATGAGCTTGCAGAAACGCCGCCCGTGGTTCTGAGTACGCACAGTCCTGCTGCGTTGAAAGTGGGGAAGCAGCAGATCATCCCTAAGAGTTTGGCTACTGAAATAAAAGTAACCAACAAAGCTAATAGCCAGAATGTGGAGCCAAGCAGGAGGGCTCTCAAGGTCCGTAGCATGGTGGAGACCCTTGGGTTGCCTTTGGTAGCTGGTGGAGGCGAAGAAGCAGAAGCAGATGTGGACAGCCCAGGGATGCTGAAACGTAGTTTGAGGTCTACTTCCTATCGGCGGGCCGTTGTGAGTGGCATTGACTTTGACAGCAGTGCCAGTTTTAAGACAAAAAACAGAATGTCCCAGCCAGTTCTGAAGGCGGTTGTGGAAGATAAGGAGAAATTCTCTAGCTTAGGAAGAATAAAGGTAAGGAAATGGATGAAACTTGCTTTGTTAATGAGTTGCAGTGATATGTAGGTTTTAAAAATGGGGAAAAATGTGTTTTATTTGTATGCAAAATTTGCATCCCTGCTACCCTTCAAGCAGTTTAAAGTAGTATGTTAACTTCATACCAACCCTGTGATATAGGTGAGAGATAGCGATTTGCTCATAGTAAATTCGGTGGCAATCCATCCTACAGTCTGCATTTATGTTTAGTTTGTTGAACACACCATCAAACATGAAGGGAAGATGCAAGTCTGCAGACAGCAATTATGGGTTGTATCCAACTAAGTTCTGTTTGGAAATCAATGGACCTAGGTTGGTCATTGATTTCAATGCGTCTACTCTGAATAAAAGTAATATTGGATGCAATCTGACGTTTCCACAGGAAACGGACATACGTCAGGTGTAGAGCATATGTGAAGGTCCTGTGTTCTGTCAATGGTATTTCTAGGTAGGGCTGGGGAAAACTCCTGCTTGTCTGAAAAATACTAAGCAAAGTGGCCCAGTGATCTCACTGTATAAGACAGCTTAGTGTTAAGCTGGAGCAGGTTGTCAAGTTTGTATCCCTCTGTGAGCTATATTGGCTCATTGGTATGGTGGAGAATATTGGCAGGTGCAACTCTCTCTGGACAGAATAAGTGCCCCCTCATTCCCACACATGAACGAATGACTCTGATCCATGCTGGAAGCAGAATGGGAGATTAAACCACTCCATAGAAGGGTTTGTTGAATTCTAAAGGAAAGTTGGAGGCTTTGTGGCAAGGAGGGGTGGTGCGTTCTCCAGGGTCAGCTCTGTATTGTGACTCGTGTGTTTTGCTGCTGCTGCGTGTGTCCAGCTGCCTTCAGTTTATCAGCACCAGCTGGGAAACAAATGGGCACTTCCTTTTCTTCCTGCATAGTCTTCTCCATTCAGCACTTGAATGCTGTGGTTCTCAACTTTGCAGCAATGATAGGAACAGAAAGCAAACAGAACTTAAACATGAATGCCATCTTCTTAGAGTGCGGGAGATTTTTTGTAACATTTTTATCCTCTTTTGAGCTGTAGTGTAATTGCAGCATCAGTACCTATTCTGTCAAGCCAAGGAAGTTCTTTGACGTAATCAGGCTTCCTCAACCTCGGTCCTCCAGATGTTTTTGGCCTACAACTCCCATGATCCCTAGCTAGCAGGACCAGTGGTCAGGGATGATGGGAATTGTAGTCTCAAAACATCAGGAGGGCCAAGGCTGTAATATGACCCTTTGAAATTATTTCTTAAAGGGGGACATTAAGATGTGCTGCTTCATTTGTGAAGTTGGTTGGAAGCCCCTGGTTAAGAAACGCATTGTGAATTATTTTTCATACACAGGGGTTGACTAATCTTGGCTGGCTTTAGTTATTCAACTGAAAACTAGTTGTCACCCGGAATCCCTTCTGCTCCTGGCCTTGTGCGGTGTGTCTGAAATGCAGTTGGCATTGGAGCTAGGGAGAGAGGGGGGCATTTTTGCTCAGTGCTGAAGCAAGGTGGGTGGGTAGAGGCTTTCTGTCGCTCTGGCTATTGTACTGCACTGGGTCTTGCTTGGAAGTATGGAAGTATGATCTATGTAACTGCACTTCAGTCACACTTCTATGTGAATCAGATGGGTCAGGTACAATGACATACCCAAAAGCTGCTTTCAGGGGAAAGAGAAGCTGGCAAAAAAAAAAAAGAAAGGTGGAGGTACTCTTCTTTCTCCAGTTCATTAGCCTGTGCAGATTGAAGAGGCAACACTGATCTCATTGGCAAGGACTACTTGGAATTGTTGATTGGGGACATTGTAGGGCATGGATGGATCTTACTATTGTCCATCCTGTAGACAAGAATACAGAAACAGGAACCAATAGCTGCTTCTCATCCATTACTTACCTCTGAATACAGGTTTGTCACCTGTACCCCACTTACCACATCCCTTTGTATGTGAACAAAGGAAATAATTCTATATGCAGGCAGCATTTGCATAACACTGCTTTTGCACCTAAGCTAAACCATTGAGAAGTCTAATGAGGAAAGTTAGGTTAAACATATGTAAACAGCAGTTATGTATAAGCAGCATTTATAGTAGTCATTTTACTCTAATGTCTTTGCTGAAGTAGAATGCTTAATTTAATCCCCATTTTAAATATGTTTGAGTAATAGCCTTGCAGCCTGATCACACAGTGGATTTATGTCCCAGGTAAATGTCATAAGATTTCAGGCTTAATTATATTGTGTCTAGATAATGATGCATTAAGATGCTGCTAAAGGAATGTTTAAGATGATGCGGAAAACTTTGATTGCCTAACGTGTCATAATTTTGATGTTTTTAATTTGCAACCTACCTTATGGGTCCTGGATTCCTTTAATAACAAACATTTGATTAAAATTTCTGCAGGATGCCTTAAAATTGCATAGTGAAGCACTCAAGGGCTAACCATAATTAGGGGTCCTGCATCTAAACACACACCCGTGTAGCAGAGTGGACACTTAATTATTTTGCATTCATGGTGATATACATGGTTGTTTTTACACTAGTGTACACCTATTTAGGGACGCGGGTGGCGCTGTGGGTAAAACCTCACCGCCTAGGACTTGCCGATCGCATGGTCGGCGGTTCGAATCCCCGCGGCGGGGTGAGCTCCCGTCATTCGGTCCCAGCGCCTGCCAACCTAGCAGTTTGAAAGCACCCCCGGGTGCAAGTAGATAAATAGGGACCGCTTACCAGCGGGAAGGTAAACAGCGTTTCTGTGCAGTGGCGTAGCGTGGGGGGTGCAGGGGGGGCGGCCGCACTGGGCGCAACATCTGGGGGTTAGGGTTAGGGGGCACAAATCCACGGGTTAGGGGGCGCAAATCCACGGGTTAGGGGGCGCAAATTACTTGCCTTGCCCCAGGTGCTGACAACCCACGCTACGCCACTGTTTCTGTGTGCTGCGCTGGCTCGCCAGATGCAGCTTGTCACGCTGGCCACATGACCCGGAAGTGTCTCCGGACAGCGCTGGCTCCCAGCCTCTAGAGTGAGATGAGCGCACAACCCTAGAGTCTGTCAAGACTGGCCTGTATGGGCAGGGGTACCTTTACCTTTACCTTTTACACCTATTTAAGTGGACTATCTTGTGAAGTGGCCATCAGCAAAACATCTATAAACAATTGCTCAGCAGTAGCCTTTCTTAGCCTGATGTCCTCAAACACTTTGGAACGCAGCTCCCATCATCCTTGACCATTCTGGCTGGGGTTGATGGGAACTGCAGTCCAGTGGCATATGCAGGGCAGCAGATTGATGCAAAGGCTACACTAGAGGAAACTGTTCTACAGCAAATGGGAGACAACCTTGCCTGCCTTAGACAAATGCCATCGACTTTAAAGACTGTTCCAAACAAATGAAGTCACTTGCATGTTTACTAAATGGAAATATTTCTATGTGGGGTTTTTAAAATCTGAAGAGTTTATTCCATTTAGAGAGAGAAAATTCATTATTAAAATGTATCATGTGATGGAATCTGGTATACACGCGAACCTCCTCCATTTTCAGATTTCTATTAATTTTAGTGAACGTAGCAAGAGCATGTCCACATTTCCCCCTGAAAGGGTCTAATTGAGGGCCACAACTTCCCAAACATTATAGACCTGTTGAGATGGCTGACCTGACATGACTTGATGATCCATCCTGTAACAGGAAGGGAAGTGGCATTTCTTAAAGTAAACAATTTGATGTATCTTATTTGAACTTAGTTTTATGCAAGGCGTTTTAGGGGAGGGGGTTTGCTACTTGCTGAACCTTCTTGATTTCACTGGTTTGCTTTTTCCTTTCTCTCCCCTCTTTTAAAATAATCTTAGAAGAAAATGCCAAAAGGACAAGGGACCTTTGATGGAGACGGTAAGAACACTTTTTTGGACAATTTCGTGTGAAACCTCAAAAAAGCATGTATGAGGAAACTGAGCCAAATGAGTTGTGTGTTTTAAGCAAAATCATGTACAACTAAATTGTCTTTAATATGGGGTTGTTGTTTTTTAAGTATTTATTTATTTATTTATTTTAAAAAGACCTCCAGTGAATTCAGCTTGTTGAGGTAGGCCTAAAAGTAAATGGGATTGCATGCACCTGCAGAGTTTTCCAACATTGTATTGATGTTTCGGAAGGTTGTGATTGTGAAATCAACTTTTGCAAAATAGGCAATTTCAGAAGTGCCCAAATTTGTGTTTCTTTGCCTCTTGGATTTAGCTATCTCTCTTGTCAAATGTTGCAGTTTATTGTTGATAGTTCCTGCTTTGTGAATGTTGTCGTTCAATGTTTTTGTTGTAAATTGGCTTAGATAATATGCAGGCAGTCTTAGAAACCTGGATAGAAAAGCTAGGAGCTAAATGGCTCTTGGGACCTGGGTTGTGGGTGCCGAAACAGAATGTCTAGTCGCCATTGGGAACACTTTTTATTATTTTGATAAGAGTGAACTAATATGCAATTCACATAAGTGGCAAATTGTTAATTTCACATTTGTAACAGAAATTGTTAATACATGTTTAATTTGCTGTTTACAATAAAAATATTGGCACTCTACTCTTTATTGTTAAACTCCTTAACATATTGTCTATCCTTAACCTATACTTTGAGGCTTCAAAGCACATACATTTCAGTAATCCTTGAGTGTCAGCCAGGCACAAAAAAATGGTGCCCAGACTTTTAGAGGTGAATCTTTAGGTGCTAAATGCGCCTGGTGCCCTGCTAATTTTGAACCCTGGATGCAGGTGACTCATAGCTGAACAAATAAATATCACAGTTGCTTCTTTATAAATACTGCAAGCCATCAGTCTTAGCTATAGTAAAATAGCTCTGCATTAACTCCTCCCCTTAATGCATTTGCCCTAAAGTCTATCATGAAGATCTGTTTGCCATCACCATTGCCTCTTGCAATACCATTTCGTTGGTCATTTCAGGTGGTATTCAGCTAAGTTTTGCTCAGAGCAGACCCATGGAAATTAATGAACCTAACTTAGACCTAACTTTTTTCCCCCCAAGAAAAACTTAGTTGAATACCACCCTTTACTTTTGTTTGTGGGCTGGACCTATTCAAAAATTTCAGGCACAATGATGGTTTACTTTTCAGAACTTTTACCTGTGCTATATTTCACTCTGGCTCTGTCACAACGTCAACCAGCCTGTTTTTCCTCATTCAACTTTCAGTATCAATTTTGATCTAGTTCCTTCTTGCAGTGCTTCAGTTCTCATTACTTTTGAAACAACACCATGTTCTATTCTATGATGTTAATCAACTGGTAATGCCTTTTGGGCTACTGGACAATGATTCAGTTGTTTGGCAGAGCCTTTAAGCCAGTGGTGTTCAAACTTTTTTCAAAGAGGGCCAGATTTGATGAAGTGAAGGGTTGTTGACCTTTTTTTAAGATTTTACCCCCAAATTGTTTTTTTTAAGGTTGGAGTTGTTGAGGGTTTTTTTAAGGATTGATGTTGTTGAGGTGGTGTTTTTTTTAAGGATTTTACCCCAGAAAATAAACTGCCACAGGGGCCAGATTAAACCCAACGGCAGGCGGGATTAGGCCCCCAATATGGACTTTGGACACGCCTGCTTTAAGCCATTTGCTGTTTGCATCATTATATATTTATGTATGATACATATTTTCCCACACTTTATAATCTCTAGGGTGGCTTTCAAGCTAAACTGTAAAGGGCACAACAGCTGGAAACGTGACATAGGAAACTGAAAGAAGTGAGTTTGTGGCCACTGAGAGGGTCAAGTTCAGTTGCTGCCTCCACCCAACAAAGAAAACAAATAAAGGGAGAGGAGTGATGGATGAAAACACACATATCCTCATCTTATGCAAAAATGCTCAGAGGTAGCTCCTACAGAGTCCACAGAGGTTTACTCCCAAGTAAATGTGCATAGGATTGCCTTCACACCTGCAGCCTCATCTATCACTCCAGCCAAGGCGGAGGGTGGGATGCAGGCAAAACACTACTTCAACTATGCCAGCCTGGAACTGATGTAGCATCAGGTCACAGTGCCATCAAATGATGGCACTTGAACTAGCTCAGAGCTTCCCTGCCACTGAAGCACCCTGTTTTGGGGGCTGGTGGATTTGTTTGTGGGGTGAGGGACCAGTGCAGTGAGTGGCTTAGGGATTTAAGTTGCAGCCTTAATGTAAACTTATTTGTTCTTACTCAGGATATCCATTGTAAAGTTAAAAACAGCAACAAGAATAAGAACTTGGTTCTCTTTATAATCTGTATCATTCCATTCTTTGGCCATGTCTTGTCTTCCAACTTTAAAACTGTTTTATGTGGCGTCTTCTGAAGTTCCCACCATTGTGGGTCCGTACTATGCCTCAGAACAGAAGGCATTCCCTCTTGTATTTTATTCTTCAGCTGTTTTGTCGCCTTGATATAGGGGCACCTCAGGCCTTGGGCCTGAATGTGGGTTTCCAAGCCTTGCTCTTGGGCCTTGCGACTCTCCTCAGGCCTTTCCAACTTCCTAGGTTACACCTCTTACCAGTCCTGCTCCATGCTCTCCTTGAGTACTGTTGAGTAGCAGGAATGAATTTAGGGTAATGCTTCCTGTTTGCCTGGATGCAGAGAAGGGGCTGGAGGTAAATGTAGAAACCTCTGGCGTGGTTGGCATGTAGCCTACTATGGAAAAGTAAGAATTGAACTCTTGCTCCACCTACTTGGCTGCTTTCACCACTGGCATGCAGCCCTCAGAAGCTTGCATATGAGGAACTGTGGCCCTAAGCCTGACAGAGGTTCCCCACTTCTGCTTTAATATATGATAGCAGCGAAAGTGTGAAAACCCAGTGCTAAATTCAATCCTTTTGCAGACCAGATGTTTGGAACCAAACCATGGGTTTAGAGGAATTTTTTTCCTTAATTTAAAAGGAGAATTGGCAGTAGTTTAAAGCCCTCTGACTCTTGTTAGCAATGGCAGTAACTTCTATGTTGCATAGGGTGGAGGCCTTGCTTCTGTGACCAGAATGGTTCATTACTGGTAAGGGTCTGAAACCACAAGGAGGCATTTACAATAGCAATGTCTTGCTAGTAGTGCTGAGTTCTGCCATATAAGAACTTGTTATTATCTCCTTGAATATAGGCAGAGAGTAAAAAATTAATTGTTTTCTCAATGTTTCCATGTGCAGAAAATTTTAACTTTCCTCTGACTGGATACTGCATCTTTTTGATATCAGTATTTATGATTAGGAAGCTCAGTCAAGACAATTGGTTTACCTTGCTGCGCTAACTGGCAGTGGCTCTCCAGGGTTTCAGGCAAGGGCCCTCTTTTCAGAGCTACCTGGAGATGTGGGGATATTGAACCCACATGCAGAGCAGATGCTCTACCGTTGAGCTATAGCCGTTATTCACTGTTTATGGCAAGTAAATTGCCTTGCTGGTGGTATTATGGAAAAGCAGTTGAGAAATAGAATTAAGTACCTTTAGTTATTGTCCTATCGTAATTGACAGATTAAGGTGTTTTAGATGTAATGGCCTCATTTGGACTGCCAAATTTTAGCTTTGAAAACTAAGATATGTGTGAATTTTAGGCACCTGTAAGCAGGGGCGGAGGAAGGGGGGTGCGGTGGGTGCAGGCCACTCCGGGTATCACCACTTGGGGGGTGACAAAATGCCGGGCGACACTCACCGTGGGGCCTGCAATACGCCTGAGCCACGTGTCTCTCCTAGGAGAGGCGGTGGCTTGGGCACGCGCAGGCTCTGCGCTGTCCAAACAGTCCGCCTGCTGCCTCTCCCCCTCCAGCTGTAGGGTAGCTGAGTGGGAGGAGGCAGGCACATTCCAGAGGCCCCGTGGTTTGCCCCACCCCTATGGGTGGCTAATTCCGCCCCTGGGTGCGCCGCCCCAGGCACAGGCTTCCTCCGCTGCTGCCTGCAAGCAACTCATTGTTCTACCCGGACACTGAGGTCCAGCGCAGAGGGCCTTCTGGTGGTTCCCTCACTGCAAGAAGCCAAGTTACAGGGAACCAGGCAGAGGGCCTTCTCTGTAGTGGCACCCACCCTGTGGAACGCCCTCCTACCAGATGTCAAAGAGAACAATAACTACCAGACTTTTAGAAGACATCTGAAGGCAACCCTGTTTAGGGAAGCTTTTAATGTTTGATGCATTACTGTATTTTAATATTTTATTGGAAGCCACCCAGAGTGGCTGGGGAAGCCCAGCCACATGGTCGGGGTATAAATATGTTGTTGTTGCTGCTGTTGCTGTTGTTGTTGTATAAATATGTTGTTGTTGTTGTGGTTGGGGTATAAATATGTTGTTGTTGTTGTTGTTGTTATGTTGTTGTTGTTGTTGTTGTTGTTGTTATTATTATTATTATTATTATTTTCTCCTCCCTTCATGCATGTGTGTGGGTATACAAGTCAGCAAATTTCAGTTAACCAGTTCTGCTCAAATTGGGAAACTGGTTAGTGGCTTTCAAACTTCCCTTTCACTTCAATGGAAGAGGCTTGATAATGTGTATAGGCTTCCTTTGCAGCTTACAGAGTTGTCCCTCCGTTGAAATGCGTGGAGAAATTCTTTGGGGAAAGGGGTTCCTTATACATTTATTGCATAATCATTTGGGATGCTGGATAAAAGGCTGAGAGGTCTTCCAGCATGAAGGGCAGTGGAATGCCTTCTTTATTATTGTTTATTGAATTTGTATCCAGCCCTTCCTTCTGAAGGGCGGCATAGATTCCAGGCACGGTTCTCTTGCAACCTCCCCTCCCAAATAAGTTGTATGTCAACCTTATCTCCTTGACTCCTAACAAAATAACGGAACAAGTTTTAAATACTTTGAAAACAGAACTCAAAAGCTGCTTTGAACTTGCAGTCAGAATAAATAAATGAAATAATAGACGAAACTAGATTAAGTTAATATGTTCAATACAGTGGCACCTCTAGTTACGAACTTAATTAGTTCCAGAGGTCCATTCTTAACCTGAAACTGTTCTTAACAAGAGGCGTGCTTTCATTAATGGGGCCTCTTGCTGCCGCTGCACCGCTGGCACACAATTTCCATTCTCTTCCTGGGGCAAGGTTCTCAACTCGAGGTAACTCTTCAGTTTGTAACCTGAGGCGTTTGTAACTCGAGGTACCACTGTAATATATACTGGTGCCAGAATTCAGGTTTTGCAGCTTCAGTATTAGTTGGTATTTCTGGTAGAGAATTTTAGGTGCTCAGGCCTTAAAACTGCTAGTTTTCATTTATGGTAACACTTTTCCATTTGATTATGCAGCTAGTGGTTTGCAGCAAGTTACTATGAGATTAATAAATTATTGGACCATTAACTTTTTTTATTAGGCTACTATATTATCTGCATTTAAAATAAAATCAAGGAAAGCTGTATTTAATAACCTGTGTAAATTATTCAGCTCAAGCAAATGCACACCAGGTCGCTTATCATGCATATTTTTTGGGGTGTGTCTGTGTGTTTCCACTATCATCCGTGGGGCAGGGGGAGAATAAATGTGTGGCATCAAAGTTTTTTTCCTGGGAATTTCCCTGAGATGTTATCACACTTTGCATCCACATGTTTCAAGCCCACCTTTACTGTCCTGAGGACTAGAGTCCTTACTTAAAACGAAATCTCTGCTTTTTAATCGTGTGCTTACTTAGAAACACCCAGAGCCTAGTTTATTAACTAGTTAAATCAGGTGTCTTTCACCCTAACATTTCGTATTCTATTAAGCACAAGCTCTCAAATAATAAAAGTGTTTCTGGTTTTTCCTTAACAAAGAACACAGGCTATTATTGAATTCGGGTGGAAGGCATCTTTTTGGTGGTACAGTGATCTATTGTTACTTTAATATGTGCTATGCTCTCCCATTGTCCTGAACAAGCCTCTATCTTTGTCCGCAGAGTTTGAGAGGCATATTGATAATAATGTTACTTAGAACCTCTCCTTAAATCAATTTCTTTTTCGTACTATTGTAGAAAATGCTGTGTTGTATCAGAACTACAAAGAAAAGGCTCTGGATATAGATTCTGATGAAGAGGTAGAACTGAAAGAACAGAAGTCAGATGAAAAAATAGTTATTCAGTACAAACCTCTGAGATCAACATGGAGTCAGTTGTCTGCGGTAAGTGTCATAATGTTAAATAGCCCGAAGCCAAACTGGAATGCAGCAGTGCTTATAAGCGAGTCTCTTTTATCTCCCAGTGTCCTTTTCAACCCAACATTTTATAGCTTTTCGTTTGCCCTCAGAACTACTTCCTGAAGTGAAGTGTTTATGGGTATGCAGCTAATACCCAATGGTTGTAATTGGTTAAGAGGTACAGCTGCTAGAATTGCATTCCTAATTTCGTTTGCCTTATGGGTTTTTTTTCTTTTTTATGCAAGCAAACCACAAGTCGCCAACTGTGTTAGGACTTCAGGATCCCTCTGCTTTGGAATTTAAATTGCAGGGAAGGGGGCAACCCTTAGAGCATGTTCAGTAAAATAGCCATATGGAGAGAATTAATGAAAATAAGTATCTTGAAAATGGAGAGGATAAGCAAAGAGGCTTGTTTATTCTAATGTCTTTCTGCGGGAAATTTAGGTCTCACAACATGCCAGCACAGACAAACACTGGCTCTCTGCAAATCATAGTTTGTAATACATGTATGTACCAGAGTGGAGCCATAGCAATAGCCTCAAAGCAGCAGCATCACTGGTAAGGATGGGGTGGTTGGGACTACATGGGCCTTGACCTTTTTGCCACCTTGCCCCTCTGGTAAGCTGCAGTGCTGCTAGGAGAATATTTCTGCAGTTCCACCCCACCAGGTGAGTCACTTTCTTATCTTCTATGTCTGCTGGAGGAGGAGGAGTAGAGAAGAGGGTGTTCGAGCCCAAGGCTGCTTGTTGGCATAGTACCAAGCAATATTTTAGCACTGTGGTTGGTAATTTCACATGGCTGCTCATCAGACCATTCAATGGCGATTGGAATTCTGTAATGGGAAGCAACCATGTTATATCACCTGAGGTATTGGCAGGCTCCACATTACTAGAGCAGCGTGGGAACTGACCGTGCTGAAGCAACAGCCATGCCACTTAAGGCAGAAGTCGCCAACTTTCTTTGAGTGAAAATTTGCATGCTAGAGAAAACGTTGTGGGCATCATTCTACCCCCACCATCCCAACCAAGCACACACCACAATCTATTCCACTGTCTAAGGCTTCTTTCAAGCCTAATTTCAGAGGGGTGGAGGGGACCCTGCAGGTGCGGAGGAAGACCTCGGTTGACACATGTGCAGATGCCACATGTGTGAACCCAGTGTTGAGATAATGGCATTAGAATTGCACCTATGATAGGCTAGAGATATTAGCTTCCCTGCAGTTTCACAGATAAGGAAACAGTTAAGCAGAAGAAAACTGCAAGAGGTCAAAGTTCTCTTTTTTGTTTGTGTACTGTAGTCTGCTATGGTTACAAGTGCAATTTAATTAAACACTCAAGAGGTTTGTGGTTGGCTTCTTGTATATGATTTTAAAACAGCTTTTAGCAGTAACCATTTATTCTTATTATTAAAATAAGTGAATGCAAGGAAAGAACAGGTTCATGACTTCACTCCCTGTGAAGAATTGTCCTCAGATTTTTTAATGGTGGCAAATGGCTATATTTAGTGTGTCTTATTTGAATTATTTGATATAGTAGAATTTCAAGGAAGGAAACAGACGGGGATAAATTACATGAATCCTTGGGAACCCATTCAGTGACGCTTGGGGGGGGTTTGTTTTATATCATGTTTCACAGTCAGACCTACACAGTGCATGATAGAAGAAGCCACATGACAGCCCACAAGTCATGTTTTGTGGACTAAAAGGTGCCTGGAAGTCTCTCCCATCCTCTGCATGTCATTCTTACAGTTTTAAGGCAAGGACTAAAGCCAGAAGATTTGCTGAGATCTTAGTTTGGCACTATATACAGCTGGTAGGGTGCATTTTGGTTTGGTGGATCATAAATTCTGCAATAGGTGTAATTGCTTGGAGCAAGATCATAAGGCTCCTATGTTACTGAGATGGAAAGGAAAGCCTCAACTCTGCATTGCACTGTGCATTGACAATTAATACAAAGCGTGTGATTTTGTGTGATCAGCTGATGAGCGGAAACCCCCATGGGTTAGGGCAACTTCTCTTGTGAAATGACATGTTAATGTTGTGAACGAATGGAGAAAGCAAATTGTTACTCATCTGTTCATAATAAAATCTGGCCTTGGTCAGACCACACCTGGAGAATTGTGTCCAGTTCTGGGCACCACAATATAAGAAGGATATTGACAAGCTGGAATGTGAAGGGCGACTGAGATGAGCAGGGGTCTGGAAACCAAGCCTTATGAGGAATGGTTGAGGGAGTTTGATATGTTTAGCCTGGAGAAGAGGAGACGGAGAGGAGATATGATATCACATGATGTCACATGGAAGCTGGAGCAACATCAGCAAGAACTTTTTGGCGGTAAGAGCTGTTTGACAGTGGAACAGACTCCCTTGGGAGGTGGCAGACTCTGTTTCATTGGAGGGTTTCAAGGAGAGTTTGGATGGTCACCTGTCATGGATGCTTTAGTTGAGATTCCTGCATTGCAAGGGCTTGGACTAGATGACCCTTAATGTCCCTTCCAATTCAAAATTCTACAATTCTATGAAAATGTTGCGATGAAAACATTGGGTCCATTCGTTTCAGTGGGTCTACTCTGAATAAAAGTTAGTGGAAAACAACTTATGATATGCAAATCATTTGTGTGCATGTGTGCAAATGTAAATATTTTTTGGGATCCTAAGAACTGCAAATGGGCTTCTGCTTCTGGAACAGATCCTTCTAGTCCGTTCTCTACTAAAAAAGGTAAAGGTAAAGGTACCCCTGCCCGTACGGGCCAGTCTTGACAGACTCTGGGGTTGTGCGCCCATCTCACTTAAGAGGCCAGGGGCCAGCGCTGTCCGGAGACACTTCCGGGTCACGTGGCCAGCGTGACATCGCTGCTCTGGCGAGCCAGAGCTGCACACGGAAACGCCATTTACCTTCCCGCTAGTAAGCGGTCCCTATTTATCTACTTGCACCCGGGGGTGCTTTCGAACTGCTAGGTTGGCAGGCGCTGGGACCGAGCAACGGGAGCGCACCCCGCCGCGGGGATTCGAACCGCCGACCTTTCGATCGGCAAGCCCTAGGCGCTGAGGCTTTTACAGTAGCATAATTAACACACCTCCTCCAAAAAACATCAAGGGGCTTAATAGGAACAAGATGTGTGGCATGAGGCCTGCACATGGAGGAGGGGAATCTACTGAAATTAGGACCTCACCCTAGTTATGAGCAGAAGTGTCTTTATTCTGCCCGGACACTGAGGTCCAGCTCCGAGGGCCTTCTGACGGTTCCCTCACTGCGAGAGGCCAAGTTACAGGGAACCAGGCAGAGGGCCTTCTCGGTAGTGGGGCCCGCCCTGTGGAACGCCCTCCCATCAGATGTCAAAGCGATAAACATCTACCTGACTGTCAGGGAACTGACATCTAAAGCGCCGCAGGTGCAAAGGCTCCCTGAGGTTGAGAGAGCAGTAGCAGCGGAAGAGGGAACCAGTAGAGGGCGAGCAAGAACTCCAAGGGAAAGTGAGTCGGAGGGATGGCTCAGAGACGCTTCAAGCGAAACCAGTGGGGAGGTCTCAGGACCTCCTATAGGGACACCCACACCTCGACGGAAACTGTCACGCCGAGAGGCCAGACGACGTGTTTCCGTTAAGGAGCTTTTATGTTGGAAACGTTTCCGAAAGCAGCCACTTTCGGATACTACTAGTGATTGACGCAGCCATGCTGGAGGGGCTCCGTCACAGGCAGAGGTTTGAAAACCTGATCAAACTCTGAGGGACTTGCATTTTACGCACAAGCAGCTCATCGTCCCATCACACTGACATTCAGAAGACATCTGAAGGCAGCCCTGTTCAGGGAAGTTTTTAATATGTGACATTTTAGTGTATCTTTCATCTTTGTTGGAAGCCGCCCAGAGTGGCTGGGGAAACCCAGCCAGATGGGCGGGGTACAAATAAATTATTATTATTATTATTAAAAATATTTTAGTGTTGCCTTTAAGTGAGGTGTGCGTGTGTGTTCCAAGTTAAAATACAATGCAGTACAGCTACAACAATAAAAGTATCAAAACCTGTGTAAATACACTGCACATGGCTAGCATTCTAGAGGTGTGATGCCACTACAGAAAAGGACATTTCCCTTGTGCTCTCCGATCTTAATTGATCTCAGATAAGGATCTCAAAAGTATTAAAACCAATCTCAAATTATGGACAGGGTTGTATGGGTGGAGGCTGACCACTTGAACCCAAATCTCTTCACATGTTTTACCACTGTGCTGCTGTTTTCATGCAATATGTTTAATCTAGCTGTTTGCTTCTCTCTACTTAATTGACTTGATGGAAAAAGCAGCATTGGATGGGAACAGAAAGTCTTTTGAAAACAATTCCGAGGCCTCTGAGACATGATACAGTTAAAGCATTCTCTCCCCACCCCACTTTTTAAAGCCCTCTTTGTTTACAGTTCTGTGGCTATAACCGGAGAACTAATAAATGCTACTATGCCCCATTCACAGTATGCAATAAATGGAGGATAACTTGTGTATGAGAGATTACATGAGCTGTAAGTCTATATGGGAAGTGAAGGGGAAATTATATTAGAATGTTTTTAAATGATTCTGAACATTAATAGCTTCAGTTGAGTGACCAGTTGAGCTAGAGAGAACTGTGTGTGATACTTACACTCGAAATGTGGAAGTGAAAATACTCCACAGTATTAAGTTGAAAGGAACCCACTGGGCTAGATTATAAACAGAACTAAAATGTGTACTGCATTCCTGTGATTGGACTGCAATTCTATACCGAATTTCCTAGGAGCACCAGTGGACTCAGTGGAACTTTATTTTGAGTAAACTTGTGTTGTAATACACTGGCAAACTCAGTTCTTTTCATAAGAAAAAAAATAACTATGTAAGCTCCCACTCCTTTTCAGTGGATTGTATTCAGCTAACACTCAGAGTCTATGGGTTATGTCCCAAGGCACCGCGTGTGTTGGTGAAATTGTGTATACAGTCATACCTCGGGTCAAATGTGCTTCAGGTTGAATGTTTTCAGGTAGTGTTCCACGGCGACCCGGAAGTAACGGAACGGGTTACTTCTGGGTTTCGCCACTCGCGCATGCGCAGACGCTCAAAATGACATCATGCACAGAAGCTGCAAATCGCAACCAGCGCAGACACGGGTTGCGTTCTGCTCAGGATGCGAACGGGGCTCCAGAACAGATCCCGTTTGCATCCAGAGGTACCACTGTAATTGAAACCCATTGAAAAAGCTGGCAAACACCCCACCTCCCTTCCGCCCTTTTAGTGATGTTTCAGTGACATCCTTCTGACATTTCCAGGTCACTTCTGGATTTGGCGTGATGTGCGTATACACAGTCACACATGTACTGAATGCATGTCAATGGGGTGGGGCGGGGCCTGCCTGTAGAGTTGTTGAAATTAATGTACCTAAGTTAGGCATGATCATTTATTCCATTAGGTTGGCTCTGAGTAGACGTTAGCTGAATACCTGGTGCTTTTAAACTTATATTTATTGGATACACGTCTGTCCTGTTAAAGAGTTTCTTTCTATGCTGCCTTTTGGCCCAAGAGGCCCCCAAGGCTAGGAATGGCTCACTTGGTGGAGCCAGAGGAACAGCAATAGCTTCCTGGCAGCAATGGTGCTGCTGCTTACCAGAAGGGATGAGGCTGCAGCAAGGTCAGCGCTGTGCAGGTGCAAAGCCACAAACTCTTGTTTGGTTCTGCTTGTGAGCTTACGCTGCCCCTTTTGTACATTTTAATTTGGAGGATGGCCAAGCAGCAGGGTCACTGAGGTAGATAGCGGTGTTGCTAGAGGTGTTCAGGTCTTCGGTTACAGTGGTACCTCGGTTTAAGAACCGCCCCGTTTACGAACTATTTGGTTTACGAACTCCGCAAAACTGGAAGTAGTGTCCTGGTTTGTGAACTTTGCCTCTGTCTAAGAACAGAAACCGAACGGTGGAAAGGCACTGGCAGTGGAAGGCCTCATTAGGGAAAGTGCGCCTTAATTTAAGAATGGTTTTGGTTTAAGAATGGACTTCTGGAACGGATTAAGTTCGTAAACCGAGGGACCACTGTATTAAAGATTTAAAGGTCAAGAAAAACACTGTTGTCCTTTTGGACTTGGAGTCTTTCGGATGGGTCCAAATCTTAACATCTGTTGAAACCTCTGCTTCCTCCTGATTCAACAAAAAGTCACACAGCTGTTAGTGGACTACAACTCCCATGATCCCTGGCAATTGGCCATGCTGGCTTGGGCTGATGGAAGTTGACCATGTTCCCCATCTCTCAGATGTTGCTTTTTATGCGTAGATCTGAAAATGCTTTTTTTTTTAGTTCTATTTGTATGTTTTGATGTACACATGGATACTTATTGTTCACGCTTGTGAGTGTCTCTGGTCAGGCTCGCACACAGGGAATAAGTCCCAACTGGAAGGAAACCAGCTGGGGAGTGGGGCATGTGCAAATCAGTATCACACATCACTGCTCAGATAAAACTGTTAGAAGAAAATCACAACTATACAGGTATTTCCTTCAATGGCTGTAGAACGGGCATGCTTTCACCAATAATCTGGGTAAACCTACTGTGAAGTTCTGCTTCTATATATGTATAAAAGTGTAGGACTACACAAACAATGATTTGTTAAATCTAAAACTTTCATTTTTGTAACCACAGTTTAATGTCTCAAATTGTTGATTAATTAACCTGACATTTTGAACATGTGCTAGCTTGTACTTTCAGGCCAAACTTGTATTTTGAGATTGTTTTGGAACTACAGGTACATACTCAGTTTTTCATCCTGGATAGAAAAGCAATAGGTTCGCTGGCTGATTACCTCTGTTGGCACAGAGTTAAGCACAGTGTTAATGCCAAAGTGTTCTAAAGTGAAGCAGATATTCTGCCATTTTATCGCAGGATGTAATAGGGGGAAAAGGAGGGACATTCTTGACCGTATTTTGGAGGCAAGCACTAACTTCTTTCTCTTCATGTGTAAAAACATTGCAGGAATATTTCCACTCCTGAGTGCTGCAGCTACCTTCATAAATTCTTTATTGAAACAGATCATTTCCTGTTTGTTTTGTTTGATTTCATTTTCTTTTACATCTTTCCTTCATTGAAAGAGCCTTCATAAGACAGTTGGCCATAAAACTCTATACTGCAGAATGAGAAGTTACTGAAATGAACCTTTTAAACTTTATCTTTGAATGATGCTGACCGATAGTATAGGGGTGTTGTCTTCTACAGTGGTTATGCTCCTACTTTTGCAGGACGGGGGTCAGAGAATAGCATTGGAAGACTTTTCCTCAGCCTCATGGTAACTGTGCTATGGGATCGCGCAAGAAGAAATTCTATTTTGCATGCAGCTTAACATATATATGAAACCATTGAGTGCCATTATCATGGGATTAGGGTGATTTGTCAGCAGCATGCTGATGGCACTTAGTTGTATGTCTCCATTGAATTGGGTTGTGCTGTTCAGGTGCTGAACCAGGGCCTGGAGTTGGTCTAGGTGGGTGCCAATAAGCTGTGACTAAAACCTGACAAGGTGGATGTTCTATGGCTTGGTGGTTCCTATGTCTGGGAAACTGGTTCATGCCTTGTTTTGAATGGGGCCCATCCAAATGAAAATTTCAGTCAATTACTGATGGAAAACAATAGAGGAGAAACATGTGTATTGCAAAAATATATGTAAAGGGTTAATCATTTTTTTCAGGTGAAGAAGAATGGGCTATACCAGACCATCAGCCAAGAAGAAAGGAAAAGGCAAGAGGTACCTTCATTATTATAGCCACAGTTTATTCATTACTTCATAAGCTTGTCATCCTTTTATGCTTGCTTTCTGGAGGAAAACTTTAAAAAAATGTTGTTGTACACTTTTCTGTTCCATTTCTGTGAACTAAATTATAGTAGAAATCTAACTTTTGATTCAGACTACCTGGGGTTTTGCAGCTTGCATAGAATGCAAGTGGGTAATATATCTATAAATGCAATAAGTAATAATAATAATATGCAAGTGTTGTGAACATGCCCAATATCTGAAATAAGCAGTCTCTTCAGCCCTACTCATAACCACCTGTCTGTTCATTTCTCTGTTTGCTTTCTGAGCTATACTTGTGAAAGGAAGAGCTCCTTCCATTTGCAGAAGGAGTGGCACCCTAGCATAGGTTGCTGCCTGTAGAAAAAAATGGGGAGGTGATTTTCACACTGTCTCAGATGACCCTTCAACCCTCCTGTGGGCTGTAGGGGGTTAGGGGGAAATCATCACCCCTATTCCCATGAGCAAGAGTGTTCTGTGTGCAGAATTCCACACACAGGACCTCTTCATCCTACCCTATGTCTTCAAGGCAGAACAGGATGAATGACCCTTAAAAGCTTCCTGTTTTCTCCTCCTCAACCCATTAGGTGCTACTGCTGTACCCCTTGATAAATGTGGATAATCTTCTCTAGCTGTTATGGGTTTGATCTGTCCCCTGAAGAGGGCAGACCCTCAGATCAGCACTGCCTGTTCAGGGAAAGATCACAAGGAAGGACCTGATGATCCTTCTTAGAATAAGTCCAGTCTACGTGTGAACTGGGAAGTAAATAAATAAATCTGCTTTTGGTTGCACCATTAGCACTTGCTAGGCAACAGCCAGAGGACAGGGCAGTTCTCTTCAGCTATACCTGAAGGAGTTTCTCCACCCCCATCCATAGCTGTCAGCTTTTCCGAATAGGATTCCTTGCAAGAAAAGGGAAAAGTTGACAGCTATGTCCCCATCATCCAGCCTGGACACTGAATCCAGTGCCGAGGGCCTTCTGGCGGTTCCCTCACTGCGAGAAGTGAAGTTACAGGGAACCAGGCAGAGGGCCTTCTCGGTAGTGGTGCCCACCCTGTGGAACACCCTCTTATCAGATATCAAGGAAATAAACAGCAACCTGACTTTTAGAAGACATCTGAAGGCAGCCCTGTTCAGGGAAGTTTTTAAAGTTTGAAGTTATATTCTGTTTTTAGTGTTCTGTTGGGAGCTGTGTTCTGAGAGTGGCTGGGAAAACCCAGCTGGATGGGCAGGGTATAAATGAAATAATAATAATAAGCTACAGATCAAGGCAAAAGAAGCTCACAGAGATACTTATAGGATTCCAGGGGGCGAGAGATGTAAGGCCTGTAGAATGTGTGGTAGATTTTAAAAAAACAGGCAGGAAAATCAACTTGAGATTCATAGGTCTTGGAAGACCTTCTGATGAATGGTGGTTATGAGCAATTTGGCAGTTGAAGGAAACTGGGACAGATGTGGGCCTGGAAACCTTTCCTCTTTGTGGTCATGGGACTTGCTGTTGTCAGTTCCAAATACAATGTGGTAACAAGCAACTGCACTGGTAGTTACCTCTCTTGTGCCTTCGGGACTCAGAGCAGCAAAGAAAATCACGGTTTCTGTCCAGTGCATGCTTGGATTTCCATTGTTAAGGTAGCATCTCATGCCAACATTAGCTGCCCTTTCATGCTCATCTGGGAAGTGCCGGTCCTCCACTGCCAGCTTCACTCTGCCTCCAATGTTAGCCTGTTGTGCTACATCTGCCATCACCTGCTGTCCACTGGTTTTAACCCTTGCCATCCTGGTTTGTATCTTGTGCTGTTCCCTTAGCCACTTACCCTACATTCTTCTGAGGGCAAGAGGACTATTCTACCCATTGGCAAGAAGAGATGCTGGAATGAATGCTGTCCCCCCCCCCTGAGCCCCCCTTGAGGACAGAATAAGTGCCAGTGAGAAATTAACCCATTCTGTCTCTGTAAATCAGAAAGTACCTTAAAGGTTGAATTTCCCGAAGAGGGAAAAAAAGGATACATTGGTGATAGTCAGGACTTTGGTGCCATTTCACTTAGGTGAGTGGTTTGTTTAAGCTGCAGGCATAGTTAAAGAAATGTCTTTTTAAAGGCAGCTATTAAACGGGGCAGAGGGTGAAATTATTAAGTAAGGTGTTTTTAAAATAATAATAATAATACACATAATGGGTTGTGTTGGACAATGTGTGTTGTTGCAGTTTATTAATGCAACATGCTAAATAATGTACAAAGCCAAGGAGAAATAAATAGGCTGAACTAAAGAGGATGGAGATGGAATACATATCTATCTTCCCCATTAAACCATTATCACATTCTATCCTTGAATGCATCTGCTTCTCCAGCAGGGCCACATACAAAGCATTTGTATACATTTGGTCTCTAAAGAGCTCCACAAAGCATGCATAAGCTATCAAGCTTCACACATCTGTTTGTATTGATGCCGTGCAAATGAACGATAACTTCATTTCACACTGTCACTCATGGGGACTGTCACTTGTCTTGAGTAAGAAATAGTAATTGGCAAATGCATTATCATTCTTCATCACAGATTAGTGTCACTAGATTATGCATGAGCTTAAACGTTCCTTGTTTTGGTGTTTTGAGATTATCATTTTGAAGTATTCTGAAATCGGGGTAATCGAAAACTTCTTTTCATTGTATGCTTTGCTAGAATGTATAAGTGTCCAACCCATATCTCATTTTCACTTTCAAAAAACTGCTGTGCCTCGCCTTGAATTTCTTAGCTTGAAAGGAATCAATGAGGGCTGTGATGGAACTGGGAACAAAGAATTCTTAAATAGCATTGAAGACGAGGGCTCTGGTGTCCTTTCTCTGAAACACACACACACAAATACACACACACAAACACACACACACACAACAGAGCAAATTAGTTACAGAACTCTGCTGCTCTCTTTAGGCAAGCCCTTTCTTCATGATTGCAGCCAAAGCAACAAATTGCCTGTGAGTGCAGCATAAATTTGGGGACAAGATGATTAGTGGGAAGCCTGAGTGATAGCACTGTGGCTTCTTCCATTTCCTCCAGTTAAATTATACAAAGTAGAATATGTATCATTGCATTTTCCAAGTCATAAGTTGAGGGATTCGTAAAAACAAAATAGAAGCCACATCATGATCCCAACAGATACGTCCCATTGCAAACAACAACAACATGTGCATTTTATTTATTTAAGGTATTTATATACAGTACTGCTCAATCATTAGAATTTCTAACTGGTGGATATAGAAGCACCAGATAATATTTTACATTAATGGGGACATGCTAATTAATAAACGTGCAATCAGCTTTTAAGTATGTGTAACAGAAACAATTTCATGGTCTCCTGCCCCTGCAGCTCCCTACCCACCCTGTGTTTTTCCCCATGTCAGATTTCAGAGCTCTTTGGGGCCAGGGGCCTGTCCTGTACACTAGTGTACCACCAGTGTACCACCACACACACTGGTGGTGGTATACAGATAAGTAGTCAAATAATACTTGAATCAAGCCTCCTTCTCAGGTACTCTGTTTTAGGCATTCAGCTAACTGAAGGAAAGAAGCTGGGGGAAGAGGCCGATAGGCAGTGCTGTGTAGGATTTGCCAGAGCAAAGAGAAGAAATGTGGGTTGGGAAGGCTTGTGTGGGAGGCCTGCGTGTGCATTCTGGAGACCAGCCCATCTCCTTTTCAGCCAGCTGACCTTTTGCAGAAGTATCTGGCAAAGCTGCTTCTCAGTTTCCACTGCTTTCAAGGAGCTGAATCTTCAACTATGCAGGGTTTCTTTTTTATTATTATTAATTGGGGCTTTTGCTTATACAAGATTTCCTAATAAAAATCACGATTCTCCCCCCTTATTTTTGTAGTTAAAAATAATAATGGGGGGACTTTTGCTTGGGCTACAAAGAGCAAACATATATTTTATAAATGGCAGCTTTTTAATTTTTGCAAACATTTGTAGTTGGTGCTATTTGCTAATACTGATTTCTCAAGCACTTTGCGTATAACAGTTACTTTAACATTATTGCCAGTTTTGCTCTTTATGAGGGTTAGCCTGAGAGGTTGGTCCAATTCAGGCGCAAAGATCTTGATCTGATATCAGACCATGGTTTATTGGACCAAATACAAGCATTGTGGCCACACACAATCCTCCCTTCTTGCATATGCCTCAATGCAAGATTCTTGAAGTTTGTTCACCCAGTTTCCATTATATCCAGACTGGGGAAAATGTGTTTTAACCACTGCCAACAAACTATGAAAGCAGGATCTGTTCACACAGGCACTATGCTAAGTTCTCAACTCCATAAATCACAGTTCATTCAAGCGAGATAGTTATATATCTCAACCAGGCCATAAAATCCTGCTCATGACCATCCCATGAACTTCATTACTTCAGGAGGGTTTTGATCCTGGATTTTCACATTCTAAAGCTAAAATAAGTGACCTGTGTGTGTGTCTCCTCCCCCTTCCCACACGCAGGCTATATTTGAAGTTATATCTTCCGAACATTCATACTTGCTCAGTCTGGAAATCCTGATCCGGATGTTTAAGAACTCCAAAGAACTGGGCACTACAATGACCAAAACAGAAAGCCATCACCTTTTTTCCAATATTGCGGATGTCTGCGAAGCAAGCAAGAGGTAAGTTTTAAACAGAGGTCCTTCCCCTTTATTCTGTTTATGCCCAAGAACTTTTATACACTTTCAAGTTGTTAAGGGGAGTTCAGATATCCTCCCACACCCATGCTTTGAAAGAATGTGTGAGGGGATGTAAGGTTCCATAAGCTTCCCTGTCAACACTGCATGTGGTCCTCTGGAAGATCACACATTTGGCCAATGTGTGAATGGGCTCTATGCATGTAGAGCCTTTTCAAATGCCATCTGAATGTTCGGATTGTGGGGAGGGGGTGGTCATGACCACTGCATGCTTTGGTCATGTGGTGCCTGTGATGCCTTTTGAATCCATCTTGCATTATTACAGTTGGCAGTTATCATTGCTAATTCTTTCTTAGTGCATTTAGTTCAGTCTAGGGAAGAATAAGGGATGCGTGTTAAATCCTGTTGAAATCAATAGGACATAGGCCTGCGGAATTGCATCTTTAAGCTAAGGATTTTATTGTTTCTTAAAATGGAATGCAATACTCTAAAAATGATTGATCTTTGAAGTCGTGTTGTGATATATATCATTGCCCTGAAAGATATTTTAAGAGATTGTGTTGTTTTTTAAAAAAGGCTGTGTATATGTTGCACATGTCCTTTAACAATGGATTACTAATGTGTTGCTGTAAAAAGTGGCAGGTGATTTCCTGCAAAATCTGAACAACGTTAGAAGCTTTGACAGATTTCTTTAATTAAGGCATTTCTGGTTTGGAATCTCTGTATCTCTTCTGGTTTGGAATCAAGCAAAGAGTAGTTTCCAAGCATTTAGAGATGTGTGGGAACAAGATTCACCCAAGTTAAACCCCTGTTGTCAGTGATTCAGTTGCATTACAGCAACTTGAAAAAATCGCGGTTGTGAAATGTTTATACTTGTTGACTCTCTTGTTTCAAAACAAGTTTGGGGAATTAGTTGTTGCTCCTTTGTGATCTAAATTGAGTGTGTATAAATTCCTGTGCATTTATAATCTTTTTTGGACAGTATTTCAGATTTATTCTTTCTTGTTTTATGGGCCATTGATGTTCAGTGGGGTAGATAGTCTGTTTAGGCTGTCATACTAAAAACACCCAGCATAGTAAGTCCACCAAACATTGTGGGACTTAACTTCTGAGTAAACATGCATCAGATTGCACTGTGTATTGAATGATATAGCTTAATTCTAGGAACATTGTCTTTCTCTTCCCCATACATTACTTGAATTGTTTTATATAGATATGGAAGATAAGAATATGAAAATTAATATGTGGTTGTTATTAGCCTTTGAGTAGTGGGTGCATGTCTTGTGGTGGGAAAAAATGGTCACATGAAGTCCCATCATTTTAAGGCATAAAACCTGTTTATGCCAGGTGTCCAAAACTTGCCTTAATTTAAATTTACTCAATATCTCTGAGGGTTTTTATGTTGTTTTTATTGTATTTTGTATCACAGATGTATTTGATGCCCTGGGCTACTTTGGGAGGAAGGGTAGGATATAAATTTGATAATTAGATAGATGATAGATAGATAGATAGATATAGATAGATAGATGATAGATAGATAGATGATTGATAGATAGATAGATAGATAGATAGATATAGATAGATAGATAGATAAATATACTGTCAAGTGTCTCCATCCATAGAAGAGAAGCAAGACACTATTTAGATATTGGAGGAAACACAATAAATTCCAAACAGTTGATTCCTGCGTTCTCAGTCCCAGGCTTTGCATATTAAGCCACACAGCATCCCATAACTTTATCTTGCTACTCTTGTCTTTCCTAAGTCCAAATATTTTGGGTTCTTGTTTGACGTGCAGTTGAACTTCATTAGCTTAATGTCGCTGCACTATTTATTTTTTTCCAGTGCCCTGGCTGCAGCCAAAATGGCTCTCTTGTTCTAAGAGCAATTTATCATCTTCACAGCTTTCTCCAGTGTTACTGTCATCAAAAGAAATGGCAGAAGTATGGTTTGCTGTAGTGTATTTAGTGATATGTAGCAAATATAATAGATGCCATTCGTTAAGAACGGATCAGTGTTTATGCTACCCAGTACCAGTATTTAAAAAGTCATATCATCCTAAAACAGTCTTTTTCCAGCTGGTGCCTTACAGATGTTTTGGATTACAGCTCCCATCATCCCTTTCCGTTGGCCGTGCTGACTTGGGCTGATGGGAATTGTAGTTCCAACATCTGGATAGGTAGAAAGTTGAGGAACACCGGCTCAGTGCTGACAATACTGGCATTTTATCTGTCATTTCCATAACATCCTACACAACACTATGCAAAGTATTTCACACTCTTTATCCCCAGAAGAACTATTGATTGTTCTGATTTTACAGGTGGGGGACTGAAGCTTAAAGTAAGTGAATTAGCTAGAGCTGACGATCTGGTAGTTCATGGCTGAAGTAGGGCTTGAACATGGATCTTTTTGTCTGCCAGATGATGGAGATTCCAATGGTAGAGGTCAGGGCTCTGGTAGTACAGTGGAACCGTGGTTACTAAACGCCTCCGTAGTTGAATGTTTTGGCTTTCGAACGCTGAAAACCCAGAAGTAACTATTCCGGTTTTTGAACGATTTTCAGCAGCCAAATGTGCTACGCAGCTTTCATTTTGAGTTTCCCTATTGTATTGAGGCTTCTGTATTGAGTTTTCAGTTAAGAATGTTTCAGTCTTCCGGAGCGGATTATGTTCAAAAACCGAGGTTCCACTGTACCTGGATGGGTGACTGTCTGCAGACTGCATGATGGAAGAAAGGTGGGATATAAACCTTAGAAAATAAATAAATATCACAATTCATGAAATTTACACTGATGTGAAATGTTCATGCCATCCGTGTTAGGTGGCATGATAGTTTCATGACTGGGCTATTAATTGAATATGGTTATTTCTCTTTTTAGATTATAGGTTTTGTCTTGGTTTTATTTGTTTTCTCTGGGGGTTTTTAAGTTCTGTATTTCTGTCTTTCTGACATTTGTTTGGGTATACAAAGTAATGTGAAAGTAAATAAATAAATGTAAAATCAACAAAGGGTGGTGCTGAACTACATTTTACTCAGTGGCAGATTTTTTGAAATTCATGGACCTAACCAAGCCATGTTCATTAATTTCACTGGGTTTACTCTGAGTAAAACAGTTGTACTGTAAGTGATTTTAATATTAATTTAAAACAATGTGAATAGAGATAAATATTTGCTCTTCTTTCTCAAAATACTAAGACTCATGGTCACTTTCAGTAGATTCCAAACAAACAAAAGGAAGCTTTTCTACGTGGTTTACATAATCAACTTGTGGAAATTGTTACTGCAGGGCTATATAGAAACATTAAATTGGAAACAAAGCCCATATTCCACAGCATCCTATGTCTTCTCTGTGACTGCTTGATTGACAGTACCATATAAGACCAAACGTCTCATTATTACATAACAAAGAGTCCCTTCACCTACCTTGCACAGAAAATCAGCCTTTTCTGTGAAATACAGAAAAGGATATGACATGGTCTAAGTACATCAAGTTCTCTAGTTGCAACAACTACAGTATAATATTTGTCCTCAGGCACTGACTAATGCTGCAGTGCTTAATCAGTTAAGTTACTGTTTACCTTTTCTTAGTGGAAACTTGTTGTACAGGATAACATTTCATTTGGCATCTTCCGTGAGTGGACAGTTACCTCATTGTGCCTTATCAGTTCATCTCTGTCCTACCCCAGCACCTAACTATAGAAAGACGGTGTTTGCTTCTTTGAAAGGAAATACTATTTGTCCAAGTCATTAGGATCTGTGAAGTTTTTCTAGGTAGCCCATCAGTTGTTAACAAAATATGCAGATGATGGGGTCCAGAGAAGGATTCTTCTTAGAATAAATTATAAGCTCAAACAAAAATGGCTGATCCCTGGCCCTGGCCAGTTTAGCACTCCGAGGACCTGGCCGCCCTACTCTCTGCATGGGTTTGCTCTCCTTGTTTCATGACCTAGCCCTACTTCGGTGACTTGGTGGAAGAGTCTTTTACTCCCTGGTTTGGTCTTGAACCCTTTTTCTAAGGAGGACTGTGTGCTGACCCTTCAGCTCATGGGTGTTGTGGATGCTGTGCGTTGTGTAGGCTCTTCTTCCTTTCCTCTGTGTTGTGCTCTAAAACTGCTTGTGAGCAGCATCAGGAGATTCAAACACCAGACCTGTATTCTAGGCTGGGTAGTGGCAATAGCAAGGTTGCTGCTGGCTAGGTCACTGCAGCTTACGGAATGGGGGCTTTGTGGAGTCGCTTTGTATGTTGGGTGTTGTGATGCAGGATTTGTGTGCTGGTGGCATGTCCTCATTGTTGTGTGGCTGTTGTCTTCGTCTGGCTGTGGGCTGCTTTTGGCCATTGTTGCAGGCACTGATAAGTGAGCTTTATTGATTATGCTGTCTCCCCCTCCTCAATTAATCTGCTGTTTGGGGGTCTGCTGTTTGGGGATCCCCCCCCATATTCCCCCTTTTGGTTGTAGCTGTAGTTTGGAGTGCAGGATTGCTAACTGTCTTATTTATTAATTAAATTTATATAGTGCCCTTTCTTCCAAAGGAGCCCAGGGCAGCTACTAGAGTATGGGATTGCTCAGTAGTGGCTAGCAGGGAGGCACATCGCTGCAGATCCTGACTTCCTTCTGGTGGCATTGCTGCTGTGTACCAGAATGGTCAGAGGGCAAGGCATAGTGGCTATTTTGAGGTCAGAGCAGTTCAAGCACATTGGTGGAACCAATTAGAATCATAGAATCATAGAGTTGGAAGAGACCACAAGGGCCATCGAGTCCAACCCCCTGCCAAGCAGGAAACACCATCAGAGCACTCCTGACATATGGTTTTCAAGCCTCTGCTTAAAGACCTCCAAAGAAGGAGACTCCATTAGCTCTGACCTTGCTATTGCTCTGCCCTGTCCCTCATTGCTCTAGCATATGTACCGGTAATTCTCCCCTCCTTTTTTAACACAATGAAAGTACTTTAAATATTTTTAAATTAGTATTTTTTGTCTGCTTCCAGGTATTTTCAGTCAATTCAGAGTGCATTTAGCAATTCCTGTTTAGGCAAGCACTTTATTCTCTTTCACAATAAGCTCCCAGCAAAACAAAAGCGGCGAACTTCCCTTCTTTTGGCTCAGTTCCAGTTTTAACTTCAGTTAAATTACACCTGCGATGTCAAAAATGAAGTGTCCAAAACAATTATGTCTTGTATATTTTCTTTTGCACAAGTTATCCATGTGTTGAGGTTTTGCTTGTGCAGGGGCCAATAACTATCTTGCTTAAATCAACTTGGGGAGAGATTAATATTTAGCTATGTGTAGTGGGTTGGATGTTTGCTTGGGGTTTGAAGCGTTAAACTTGACACACTTACTCACTGACCTCCACTAAAGTTTTTTTGGTATCTTGTAAAGAAAGCAGTGCCCAGTGGTGGACAAGAAGGTGACAGATTAAATTTAATCTGAATTAAAGTGGTGCGATCCTTTCTAAGCGTGCAGTTTAAACTGGGTATTTGGAACCTGTGGCCCTCCAAATATTGCTGGACTCCAGAAAATCAGTCCTAGGTAACTTGGCCACTAGCCAGGGTTGTAGCGCAACATCTGGAGGAAAACAGGTTCCCAGTCTCTGCCTTAAAAATAAAAAGCTTCGATGGTGTAGCTTAAGGTATGTCAACTATGTTTGCTTCCACAGGCATGATTGGCATGTTAAACTCTGCATGTTAATGTGGTGATAGAATCACCGCTCAGTAGTTTCCTGAGCTTGCAGCGATCCTTCTTCACCCTGCAAGGACTGGAGATGCCTCTAAACAGATAATTACCATTGCTTCTTTCAAATGCCTGCTTTCTCCTCAGCACTCCCATTCAGTCTCTCTAGCCTTTTCATGTGCTTCCCATACTTACTATTCTTGACAGTAAGCACTGTTACAAATCTTTTTCATATATCTTTTAGGGAGCAATCCCAGGTTTCCTGGAGAGGGCAACTGTGGAGGCTGCTGAACTTTTCTGTTGTCATCAGACAGGCAGGCAGTCAGTCAGTCAGTCAGTCAGTCAGTCGGAGAAGGAGATTCACTGCATCTTGATTGCTCGGGGTTGAATGGAGCCGGTGGCTTCTGGAAAACTTTGGTTTTCCCTGACAAACCAGCCAGAAAACTTTGCCAGCTCTGGAGTGGCATCATCCGTGGTGGTAAATAGAAGGGGAATTAAGAAAAAAACTAGAGATGGAAAAGCAGTTCATCCATCATGAACTCTCCCTCCTCAGATCTCCGTGGTTTTCTCTGTTTATATATCTGCAGTGTCCTAATTCTACTTAGTAAGATTGTCAGCTCCATTTAAACAGCTAAAGTCTAGTGTTGGTAGTTTATCCAAGACTAGTGAATGTTACATGTGGTTGGTAAGCTAACCATGCTAATCTAGCTGACCATTCAGTCTCAGTGACAAGTTGCTGAACTATTTGCAAAATTATCTGAAATAATCAAAGAGTTATTAATTATTTAGATAATGACTGTGCACCTTTTGCACGGATGTTTTAGTTATATAATTATTTCACATTGTAAACACAAACGGGCACACACACCATGCCAACTGTGCCATGTGTTAAGAGGAGAAGTAGTAAAAACAATTGTTTCAGTTGTTTACTAATGTTTCTGGCTTGTAATTTTGTGCTTCCTTTGAAAACGTTTCAGAGTGTACAAAGGTGTACTGACAAAGGTTATTATGTTTTATCAAAGTGCTTTCAGTAGGGATTAGGATTGCAATACGATCATGTGTCGTAAAAGAAAAGCTTTTGTCACATGGTGAAAAAGGTTGCTATGGAAACCAGCTCCGCCTCCATTGCTCTGTTACTGGGAACAAAGTTCAGAAAAAGCTCGTGCTTTTATCCCGTTTACTGTGTAATATGTACAGATGAGTCCTAGGAATTTGAATCCCTGCTTTATCTAAGGCAGAGAATTTAGTAGCTGCTGTACCTTTTTATGGTTAGGTGTGTGTTTTTAAATAACACTTTCTTGAGCCACTTTTAGTTTTCTAAATTGAGCAAAACACCACTGAGTTGCAACTGAATTGTATAAGTGGTATGGCATGAAAGTAGATAAATATTCCATTCCTGTTAGGTTTAGATAAGTATTGTGAAATATGTCATCAGTTGGTCATGTTAAATATATTTGAAAGAGTGCAGCCTTCGGTGTAACTTTGCCAGGTCTTCTTGCATTGATTATTTTTTGGTGCATAAGAAGAATCTCTTATCAACTGGAACTGAATGGAATTTAGTGTTCATTAAAAAAACACCAACAACCTTGTACACTTTCGCTTTGACCCTGCAATAGAGATTTGGGTGCAGAAATAAGTTTCTGTGTATACAGGCTGTATTAAATTTGGGTCTTTCAACTGAATTTGTAAAAAGGAAGCCATTTGTGGTCATTTTGTAGAACTTAAGCGTTGTACATCGTTAGTGTATAATGAGAAGGCTGCTTTTTTCTGTGTGGACTGTATTGTAGAGTGTTGCAACATAAGAGGCCCACATGAAAGCAAGGGAAAAGAGAATTTATAAACAGAACGAAAGTTCACCAAAGGTCTTGGAAGAAAGGTTGACAGTTTTAATCAGTTGTTATAAAGTGTATGAAGTTACAACAAATGTCAACCTGTTTTCAGTTTCTTTTGAACCAAAGTTTCCATTCTGAAGCCCATCACTTAGTTCACCATGTGCTTTGGACATGTCCCTAGCACATGACAGATGACTGGTGACAGGCAAACATAAATAGTAGACACCTGGTTCTTGCAGAGCATTATACTCATGAATGTACCCTTTTGAAAACACTTGTTTTTATTTTTGTTGGCCCTAAACTTCCTGTTAGGAACTGAACTCCCATAAGCAGCTTCTCTCAACAGTACCTTTTAAAGATGGGGCCACACAGTATCATGGGAGTGGGAAACCTATGGACCTACAGATGTATACTCTGATACTGTAGCCCTTCAGATCTTTCTGGACACCCACACGGTATCATGGGAGTGGGAAACCTATGGACCTACAGATGTATACTCTGATACTGTAGCCCTTCAGATCTTTCTGGACACCAGTTCCCATTAGCCCCAGCTTGCATGGCCAATGGTCAGCAATCATTTGGCTGATATGATTGCTGGCTGGGGCTGATAGGAACTGGTGTCCAGAAAGATCTGGAAGGCTTCTAGTATCAGATGCCAAAAATGATAGCTCCCTCCCTCGCTGTAAAATTCAGATCAACTTTACCCGGGTGATTATAAAGATGCACATTTTCTCCCTCCTTTTCTGCATCATCATTTTGAGGTTGACACTGGAGACATGTGAACAATATGCAACGAAACTACTGCAGGGGTTTCCCAGGTGGGTTAAACAAAATGGGATGCATTATCACCAGCAAACTCCAGTGTTTCAGAGGGAGGGCTAGATACAAGACCCATAACAGCTTTGCTTGCTCACCCAGTGCATATGCTGTAGAATGACTATGACATTAGTTGTTAAAATCCATCTCTTGTTCAGAAACAGCATACCATGGTCCAGTGGCTGACACAGCCCTCTTTACTGCAGTGGGAGAAGTTGCTCCAAACCGTTTTTGATACTGCAGAGATAAGTTTGTGAATGTGGAGCTTTGTGCATGCATCTAAGATCTTATTTTATGCAAGGAAATGCTGGATCAGAACCATGTGCTTCAGCGTTTCTGCTTTAAACCCAATGAAACACTGAGGCCTCTGCATTGGTGTTTATTGAAAAGAACTTGCAGAGCAACATATTGACTCCATAGTAAAGCCCTTCAGCAAGAGCTGGCTAATTAAAGGAGAAAACATTTTAGATGGGTCAATGGAGCATCATGGGAATAAGCAGAATGAGTTAGATTAGATTATTACACAGCAGATACTTATTTTAATGAGGAGATAGATGGGGAAAGAATATGCTGTCATGAACTTGTTTAGTTTAAACTTAAATTAATCTCATAACCTTCTTAGTGATAAGAGGAAAGCACTTAAAGCAATCCCTTTGCATTGTTAAAAGGGCTTTAGACTCAATTTTAAATGGACCCATAACCGTTATTACGATATCTTATCCCCAACCAAATTGCTGATCTTTCCTTGTTGAACTATTAACCAATGTTTAGATGCACCAAATTACTTTTAAGAGAAAAGATTATTTATCCTGTGCTTTCCTGACTTAATCTCAACTTCCTACAAACTGCTCCTCTCTGAAGACATTACATAAATTTTATAGCCAGGATAGTTGTGCTTTAAATTCACAATTGTTTGAATGTCAAACATGTCTTCAGATCATAAAATGTCAAATAACGAAACCAATTTCTTCTCCAGTGTAAGCAAATTTTTGCCAATAGAGCATATGCCAAAGTGATAGTTCAAAACTTTCGGTTGTTTGCTTAAGTCAGGCATGGTCAAATTTGGCCCTCCACCTCTTTTGGGACTACAACCGCCATCATTCCTAGCTACAGGAGCAGTGGTCAGGGGTGATGGGAATTGTAGTCCCAAAACAGCTGGAGGGTCAAGTTTGGTCATGGCTGGCTTAGATCTACCAAATGCAATCTACATACACAAACAGGTCTCCCACTCATAGATCTGTGGTACTGGAATAGCCTGCTGTCTGGGGTGGCAAGTTGAGTCTGTGTGGTTGGGTTGAAGTCTGTGGGCAAAAGCTGGGAAACGAAAAATTCTGCATAAACAACTGCTCTCATTCATATGGCAGCTTTGATCCTTTGCTACTGAAGCTGCTCTGTATGCTCTGGTAAGGCCATCCTACTACCATTGGGAAATTAGCAAGTCACTGTAGAACTGAAAACAGCAGTACTCTTCTGGAACCCATAACACCTGGGTTTCTTTTAAAGGTTCTCCTAAATACAGTAAGCTGCCTTATACATGGGACTATCTAGTTCAGTGTTGTCTAAATTGATTGGCAGTGGCTCTCCAGGGTTTCAGATTGGAGTTTCTTCCAGTTCTACCAGGAATTGCTAGGGTTTGAACCTGGGACCTTCTGCTGTAAATCAGATGTTCTACCACTGAGCTGTGGCTCTTCCTTCCAAAAACAGCAGTAATTCACTAAACACAACTTGTGGATTTGGTGCTTGGCTATGCATCATCATCATCATCATCATCATCATCATCATTACAGTCATGGGCAGCAAAAACAGGTCACTGTTCAGCTCCTTGTACTTAACATTTGGCTTGGTGCACCATAAGTTGTGGCTTGCTCTCCCACTATTTAAGTAACATATAAATTGTTATGTACTGAAGTTCTGACCCTGGGCCAGCAGGGGGATACTGTAGATACCGTATTTTTCGCACCATTGGACGCACTTTTTTACTTTTAAAAAGTAAGGGGAAATGTCTGTGCGTCCTATGGAGCGAATGTGTGGTCCCTGGAGCCAAATTGCCGGAGTGCGGCACACTCTTGGACTGGTCTTTGGTAGTGGTGGTGGAGCCGCGCTCCCCTGCCGGCAGCCTCGGCTTCCCCCTGCAGCCCCGGGAAGCTTTGGAGCAAGGGGAGGGCTGTGCGCCCATGCCCCGCACTCCTGGGCTGCTGAATGGGGGCGGGGGTGGGGGAGCCGCGCTCCCCTGCCGGCAGCCTCGGCTTCCCCCTGCAGCCCCGGGAAGCTTTGGAGCAAGGGGAGGGCTGTGCGCCCATGCCCCGCACTCCTGGGCTGCTGAATGGGGGGGAGCCGCGCTCATCTGCCGGCAGCCTCGGCTTCCCCCTGCAGCCCCGGGAAGCTTTGGAGGAACGGGAGGGCTGTGCGCCCATCCCCCGCGCTTCTGGGCTGTTGAATGGGGGAGGTGGGGAGAGCCTCACTTGTCTGCCGGCAGCCTCGGCTTCCCTTTGCAGCCCCGGGAAGCTTTGGAGCAAGGGGAGGGCTGTGCGCCCATCCCCCGCGCTTCTGGGCTGCTGAATGGGGGCGGGGGGTGCTGCTCTGCCAACAGCCTGCCCTTCCCCTCAAGGTTTGGAGCAGTGGGCAGGCTGTGCGCCCATGCCCCACACTCTTGGGCTGCTGAATGGGGGTGGGGGGTGCTGCTCTGCCAGCAGCCTGCCCTTCCCCTCAAGGTTTGGAGCAGCGGGCAGCCTGTTCACTGAGAGAGGGGAGGAAGAGGACGGAGAGGAGGGGGACCAAGAAGCTGGGTGAAGGGAGATGAGGTACCATAGGTTGCCATGAGTGGAGAGTCATGGTAGAGGGCAAAGGAGAGGGAGCAGTGAAGGGGAGAAATTGTAGACGTCCCCTGAGGAGTTTGGGTGAAAGGGATGGAGAGGAGGAGGCTGGAAAAGGGGACTGTTCTGCTTGGGGGGGGGGGAGAAAAAAGTGGGGAAAAGGAAAGCCTCCCAAGCCTGCCACTGAGAAGCTCTGCTTGGCTGTTTCTTGACCTTAATTCAAGTAAAGGGAATGTTTGCAAGCAGCTGGCAGGCTGTTCGCTGAGAGAGGGGAAGAAGAGGATTGAGAGGAAAAAATGTGGCATTAGCAATGCTTTGGATGGGTACGAAGATGGTATTTTACATGAAGATAGCGAAGAAAGTGATGTCAGTGACTGTGAGCAACTGAGCTTCATAAATTCTGACTCTAGCAGTGATGAGTTCTTGGGGTTCACAGAAGACTAGAAGAGTACTCAAACCTTAAAGTCTCTCTTCATTTGTTAATGACAGTGATGATGGTTCTTAATGCCATTGTTGACTGCTGTTCACTTTACATGGCTGTAATGTGATTCTGATATACCGGTTGTTTATTAAATACAGTAGTTTATACAACATTTGATTCAGAATATTTTTTCCTTGCTTTCCTCCTCTAAAAACTAGATGCGCCCTATGGTCGGGTGCGTCCAATGGAGCGAAAAATACGGTAGTTATGCAAATGAAGGATTGAAAGTGACGTTCAGTGATTGGATGGATACTGTAGATAGTTATGCAAATGAAGGATCGAAAGTGACGTTCAATGATTGGATAGTTTTAGAAAGTTGTTACAGTAACGTGGTACTGGAGCTCTATATAAGCAGGCTGACTGAGCCCTTCAGTTCAGTTCTGTCCTGGCCTGTGAATAAACAAGAGCTGTTTGAAGAATCGCTGTGTCGTCTGATACGTTCACCCACAACTTAACACAAATAGTTGCCCAGGAGTTATATATTGATATAAAGTCAATTACTTTAAAAACCTACAAATAGCAACATACAATAAGTAATATAAGAAATAACACACAACCAGATATTTCAAAGATTAGAATCTAGCGAAGCCACAAACCAAACAACAGCAGTCTTCAAGGAAATAATAGGAATAAAGGTATAAAAAGTCCACTTGGCTACAGAGAACAAATTTCATGGTTCTTTTTTGCAGTAGCGGAAACATAGGAAGTAGATACATCATGTTCTCTAGATAAGTGCTGTGAAGTTACATTTGAGTGGAACACTTACATTCAAATTTCTGCATGGTGTTTATATTATTTGAGGACTTTATATTTTCACTGTGAATAAAATAGCATAGAAAATATGCAACATTTTATAGAAAACATGTTTTCATCTCCATTTGGATCTGTTTATCATAAAAATTTTGAATGCATTAGCAGTTCAGTTTATACGATTCATGAATACTTTACACCTATATTTTCATTTTTACATAGAAGCAGTACAATGGGTATATTCCTTGAACCAGAGGCGTGCAAAAATAAAAAATACAATCTGTTTCAGTATGCCATTCATATTCATTGCGACTTTGATATAAATTCATTACAATTTCATTAGTTTCGTAATTCAAATTCAACTTTGCTACATTAGCTATCTTTGCTATACATTGTGTCATTTTTGTACATTTTGGGGGGGGAATGGTGACTACCATTTTTTTTCGGTGGGGGAGGACAGTGCACAGAAACAATACAGCGTCTGGAGCATGGGGAGGGGGTGGGTGGCAGCTGCTAGGAGTAGCTACTTGTTCCTGTTGCCACTCAAGGCAGTTAATCTCCCATGCCCATCCCAAATGGTACAAATAAGCAAGGAATGGGCTCCATTCAGTTTAAGCTTTCCTTTATTCAAAACGAATTCATAGTCCTACATTCCTTTTGGTTCAGTTCCTTGTAATGCAGTCAGTGAAATATGTTGGTTTGTCATCTGTATTGTGGTAGCTTATTCATTTATCTTCCATTCTCTTTCTCTCTCTCACTCTCTTACACACACACACACACACACACACACACACACACATGAACACCAATTTCTACTGGCAATAAAAGCATATGTATGATTTTCAGAGAAAGAGACAGGTCATGGCTCTGGCATGAGATTCTATAGGCTGTTCTAGTTATCTCTGTACTGCAGCATATAATTATTTGGTTATGAAGTCACTTAAAGACCTCTTAGCCTTTCAGATAATATACTGATAAATTATGTTTTGTAAATTTGCTCTGTTCCATTTTAGGTTCTTTAAAGAGCTTGAAGCAAGGCATCAGAATAATATCTTCATAGATGATATCAGTGATATTGTGGAAAAGCATACCGCATCAACCTTTGACCCTTATGTGAAATATTGCACAAATGAAGTCTACCAGCAGCGAACACTTCAGAAACTACTGTAAGTAATTGAAGTTGCTATTTATATCATGGGTATGCAATCTTTTTTTATCCTGATGAGCCCATTTCCTTCTGTAAAATCTTCCAGTGGGGCCACATGGGTGTGGTGAGTAGAGCCAAAGGCAAAGCAACAAATGTAAATTTTACGTTTCTACTATTGGGTAATTCCAAGACAAGCAAAGAAGCATTATAAGAGTTCAGCAGCATATTCCAGACAGGCAAAAACACTCAAGGAGGCCAAAAGGTAGGGCAAGTAAAGAGTATAGCCTCAGGAGAGTCCCAGGGACCATATACAGTCAAACCTTGGTTCCCAAATGGCTTAGTTGCCAAACAAATCGGCTCCCAAATGCCACAAACCCAGAAGTAAGTGTTCTGGTTTGCGAATGTTTTTCAGAAGCTGAATGTCCGACATGGCTTCCGCTTGAGTGCAGGAAGCTCCTTCAGCCAATTGGACGGCACTCCTTGGTTTTTGAATGGTTTTGGGAGTTGAACAGACTCCCAGAACGCATTAAGTTCGAGAACCAAGGTACCACTGTAGAGAATTCTGGAGGACCACATTTCCACCTGGGCCTGAAGTTCCCTTTTCCTGATAAATGAAATAGCCCTTTTAATTCAAATGTTTGCAACTTAAAAGGACAAGGTCTGAATTAGGCAATTAATTATTCATAATTCATAGTTCCTTAATATGTTCTGCTTCATTCAGCAGAACTCACGGCGGGAGGTGGGTTGCACTAGCTGCAGAGATCTTGATTTTGCTCAAATCCTGCATTTATTACTGGAGATTTGAGAGATTGATAACACACACACACAGAGGAGAGTTCAGATGATAATATTTTGACTTAATATGCCAAAGCACGAACAAGCCTTTGTCCAAAAATGGCAAGCAAACTCCAAAGTTCTTCAGTGAACTATATTTTACTAAACCGGAAGAAGTTTCTAGTTAATAGCTTCAGAACAAAAGTTGGGATATTTAGCAAGCTTTAAATCATGATTGAATATCCCTGCCTTGTTCTGAAGCTGCTAACAACACTTTTCCAGTTTGGTTGGAATGGGACACCATAGCTAATGGAAGGATGGAGTTCCTGGTTTGTTTACTGGTTTAGGCAAAGGGAATAATGAAGGGTCTGTGCACGTAGGCTAAAAACTCATTCATGTGTCAGCTTATTGAGCAGAAATTCAAATGTGGCCATAGAGTTGCATGTTCCTTGCCTGTAAATGGTTTCTATAGATGCAAAATGGTACAAGGCATTGAAGGAGTTTCCAGCTGCTGATCCTCAAACCCCATTTCTTCACCAGTCCTTCCTCTTGCTCATCTTTCCCTACAGCCTCTTGTGAATTTGTCCTGTAACAAACAAGAGAGGAAAGTAGTTGAGGAATTTGGTGAATGAAGGACCAGAGCTCTGCCAGTCATAGTAGACAGTACAGAGCTTGATGGACTCAGTGTAAGGGATCTTTCTGTGTTCCTTAGTTCCTATTAGTGACACAGGAGAAGCAGTGTCTACTGTTTCATGATGCATTTCCATGTATAGAAACAGGAAGCTTCCTCATACTAAGTCAGACCATTGGTCTACCTAGCTCAGCATTGTCCATACGAGGTTGGGGAATCTTAGGTACAGAAAAGCATTAGCACAGTTTCTGGGAAAGTACCTGACAAATCACCGAACAAAAAATTCATAGGATTCATAAGTAACTTTTAAATTAATTCTCTCTTTAAAATTATTGTTGTTTTTGGTTAGGGCTACAAATCCAGCATTCAAGGAAGTATTGTCGCGGATTGAGTCCCAAGAAGAATGCAGAAACTTACCTATGATTTCTTTCCTCATTCTCCCAATGCAGAGGGTCACGCGACTTCCGCTGCTGATGGATGTAAGAGCGGCATATTTCAAACCGTATATCTGTATTTAAAGTTGGTTTTAGAAACCATGTTTGGCTGCTGCCACCACCATTTTAGCTCAGCTTTTTTTTTTTACTGTTGATTGCCTTGTTGTTAAGAAAAAGTCTAGGTTTTCCTATTCATTTTTGGCATGAGTGTCCATTGCACCGGGTGCCCTTATTTGGACATTGTTAACACCTCATGTCTGCTCAGGCATGTGATCGCTGGTCTGAGGGAGACTTTCTGCTGGGCAGCCTAGGTCCCATCAACCTCTCTGGGATTTAGGTATATTAACTGTGCGTTGGATTGCAGTCATTGTTTTCCCTGCACTCTTACCAGTAATGGGCTTTACTTCTGTCCCTGTATTTGATGTTTCTTTGATGAAGCATGACTATCAATAGTTACTTGTCATGATGGTCATAACTCCATGCTCAGATGCACCATGCTTCTCAATACCAGCTAGGAACAACTGTGGGACAGGATTATTGCCTGCTTGAGGGCTTCCTATAGGCATCTGGTTGTCCACTGTGGGAAACAAGATGGCGGCCTAGAAAGGCCTTTGGCCTCATCCAGCAAAATTCTTTTTATGGAATTATTATTATTATGGGAATGTCATTACACTGGTACCTAGGGTTACAAACACCTCAGGTTACAAACACCTCAGGTTACAGACTCCACTAACCTGGAAGTAGTACCTCGGGTTAAGAACTTTACCTCAGGATGAGAACAGAAATCGTGTGGCGGCAGTGCGGTGGCAGCAGCAGCAGGAGGCCCCATTAGCTAAAGTGGTACCTCAGGTTAAGAACAGTTTCAGGTTAAGAACAGACCTCCAGAACGAATTAAGTTCGTAACTAGAGGTACCACTGTATTTACTTGTAAAATACTGAAGCAATGGCTTTTATAGCTGAACGTCGCAAAACAATTCTCAGTTTAAGAGGGGAAATTATGTGAAATAAGTTTTCATAGCAGTTTCAAGTAAAAAATAGTCAATTTTAAACCAGTTGTCATATGTCTAAAGTAATGCTCCATCAACTAGGATGTAATTAGGAGAAAGCACTAATTTACTTCTGTGAAAGCACTCTGTTGAGAACTTATGTAAAAGGCAGTCAAATTTAAGAAATCTAAAATATAGTTCTTAGTCATCTTAATTGCTAACATTCCCCATTTTAAATAAATTGCTGCGCATCAGGGTTTCAGCCTTAACAACTGATGTGAAAAAATTGTTTCGTTGAGAGGTGTTTCCCAAAATAAATCCTCATCCAGACACTTCAGAGTATTTAAATTTCATTGCATATAGCAAACAGAAAGAGCTGAAATTTGTATTTGTTTAGAAGAAGAGGAACATTTCCAACAGATACCAGAATAAGACACTTGTCTGATATAGTAGGAGGGAGTTCAGGTAGGTGCTGCTACACTGAAGGCCTGATTCTGACAGCAGAGCTGTATATGGATTTGCACACCTGTACCAGCACCTTGAACTTAGCTCAGAATCTATTTAGCAGCCTATGCAATAATTTCAGCTTTGGCATAATTGTGATAGCAATACATTAAACTTTTAAAAGGATCAAGTGTTTCACAAAGTTGATACCCTCTTTACTTCAAAAACTTTACTACTGTCCCTGCTTAACGATAGAGGCAAAATCTAAACTGCAAAGGTCTGAGTAGCTCAGCAGGAGGTGGATCTCCTAGCTCCATAACTCTCTATACCAATCAGCACTAGGTCTGTTCTTCATGAAGACCTTTTCGTTGTAATTAATTTTGCTCAGGTCTGTGTGCCAGAAATTCAGGAATCATTATCCTCCGAACTGCATTCCGCCTGTAAAAGCAACATACTGCAAGGGAACTGTTTAATATAGCGTTTTGGCTTCTCTCACAAAAAAACATACTACGTCCCCCTCGTCATTAGAAACATATCAGTGCAGGATGTTTGCTTTGGTTCTGCTTTGTTTTCATAGCTTGCTAATGAAAGCAAGTCTACAAAATGTTGATGTAACGACCAGACTCCTTTTACTTTTATGGTGTTCCTCAGAAAGAGAAATTTTTGAATTACATTTGCTATCTCAGAAGTTCTGAAATGCAAATATATTGGTGCTTCGCTAATGAAATACTTGGAATCAGTTTCTTGTTAGAGTTGGCATTGGGATGGGAAGGAGGCATTTCCATCTTGGAAGTAGAAAGGAAGGGAGGGAAGTGTGTTAAGTATAACTGAAAGTGGGGTTTGGGGGACTTCTTCCTGGTTAGAGGTAAGAACATAAGAGATTGCTGAATCAAGCCAATGGCACATCTAGTTAAACATCTTGTTCTCACAGCGGCCATCCATATACTTGTGAGAAGTCTGAAAGCAGGATATGAGTACAAGAGCACCCTGCCCCACCTGCAATTCCCAACAGGTAGTATTCAGAAGCATTGGAAGTATTTGAGGATTTCTGGATGGGTACCATCTGGACTCAGTGATTTGCCAGCTTTTCTTTTCTCCGTTAGGCCTAGAGCTTAATCTGTTGTCACCACTGGGTGCCTCAGACTCCCTTCCTGCAGTTCAGGCACTGGGATATGCACTGTATATTTCATTGTGAAGACAGATGTGAAGAGTTCATTCAGCTTTTTCTGCAATTCTCCTTTAGTACCACCTTTGACTCCCTTGTCACCCACGGGTCCAACCACTTCCCTTAGTCAATCAGAAGTTAATCCTTCCCTCTTACCAAGTATTGAGACTGAATTTCAAATTAATGGTAACTCCTGGAAAGAAATAACAACATACCTTGCCATGTTCTCGTTGGTGCTCTGGGTGGTGGTACATTTTGATTCTTGAAAACAGGTCTTGGGAGATCTTTGGCCCTCATTGTGTTGCTGCACTTCAACTCCCATCAGCAGTAGAAGGCATGGCCAATGGCTAGGAGTGAAGGGAGTTGCACTTCAGCATCACCTGGAGGGTGAGAAATTCCCCACACATGCCCTGCAATATTGAACTTTTCAGCTTTGTGCAAATGCAATGTGAAATGCCATATCATTGTGAACCTTAATATACACCCCTCTAAATAGGCTTACTCCTTGTTTCAGACTATTTGCCAGAAAACGCCCAAAGAGTCACCAAAATACGAAGCTTGCAAACGAGCTTTAAAAGAAGTAAGCAAGGTAGGTTTAGATCCTCTCTTCTGTAGCCATTGTCCAAACTTTCTGTATAACTTTTTGATGTTTTGGCTGAAGCCCAATCATGCACACTTACTTGAAGTAAGATTTGCTGAGCTCTGTGGACCACAACACCTACGTACATTCCATGCAGCTACATTTCCATCAGAATTACATGAGACAATTCTATTAATGGGTTGTTGTTTTTGAAGTCCATTACAAAGCTGGAAATGGAGAAGAACATGGCTCTTGGTGTAAATAATTTTTAACATAGGTTAATTTATGGCTGAAATGCTTAACTAAATCAGTATGCCATTGTTGTAATGTCAGTGGCCTGAATCTTTGATGTTCTGAACTGTGCTTAACCCGGGATAATTGAGACTCTTGTCTGTCCCAGTTGTTCTGGAGAAAGAACAGTGCTCAAGGCTCGTATCTAAAACTCATTCAGCAAAAGCCACCGTTTCACATATTTTGGTACCTGGCTAATTTCAACCATTGGTGGATCTTGAGCCACTTTCATGCAGACCTCAGTGCCACTGCATGACGTGTGTCTTGTCATTTGCCTTTACTAGTCTCCTGGCTGTGTCACAGCCTTTCGATTGGACCAGTGCCAGCAGCAGAAACTCATTGCATGCTGAATAAATGTAGCAGAGAGAAAAATTCAGCCGGGAGGAGGCAGGAAGGAAATTCTCCTTCCTCTGAATGAAAAGAGCCAGAAGAGGTGCTGAAGTAAAATTAGAAACTGATATTAAAGGCTAATGTTACTAATTGTAATTAGTATGATTTAAAATAAACTCAGAAAGGAAAGGAAGAGGAAAAGGGTGAGAGACTTTTTTAGTGGGTGGGAAAAGTAAAGAATGAGGGGGAAAGAAATGTGCCCTGCAAGTTGTGTATGAAAGAATGGGAGAAGGAGTTACAGATGAAGGGTAGAAATTTTTAGAGGCCTGTGACAGTGGTAAGGGATAAAGGAAAACGCTTCCCATTGTTAGAGCCCCTGGATCAGCAAATTTTGCCTACACTGGGGAGGCTGAGCCACAGTACCTCCGGAGCAAATGTCTGTACTTAGTGGGATGAAAGCTTGCCACAAGGAGCAGGCTGGCGAAGAATTTAGCAATTTCCAATGATGGATTTAATATCAACAGAATATGATGTCAGTAATTGCCAGCTGGTTTTTGCCAAACTGCCTTGATCTGCCACCATTTTGTGACTTTTTTAAGCTCAACAACTTGGATCCACCCCAGGTGATGGTGTGGGTTGCTACACCGCTGAAAGGAGGTGTGGTTTCTCTCCTGCAAGCTGTGAATATACTAGGGTACTCACTACTAGGAAGTATATGAGTGGATTTATAGAGCCTTAGCTATATTACCTTCTTATGGGCACCCAAAATATGGTGGATTCCAACAGCTGCATCAGTAAAGAAGAGCTTCCTTCCCATGCAGCCTAACTTTTACATATCTCACCATTGCCTTGCAATTATCTCCAATGTTGTCATGCATTCCCCAGTCCAGTTCTTTGCCTTTCATCCCCTTATTTCCTCTACTTTATTTTTCCTCATTCATATATAGCCTGAGCAAATGCCCCACAGCTTCCCCCACCCTGCCCTGTTTTCTCCCTTCCCATTTTGCTTGTGGATCAAGAAGTAAGAAGTTTGGGATAGTTAATTGTTTATTACAACAACAAAATCAGTAAAACATTAAGAAAGAAAAGAAGAAAAGAGGTACATCAGAATATAGACACAACAGAAGGGCTGGGTTTTTATGTTTTGGATATATGCATTCCAACTTCTTAAAGTTGGACTTTGCCTAAGGCTATGTGCATTCTGGACTACACTTAAGTTGTTAATATGCAGGCAAATTTCCACTTTTTAAAATAGTGGGATTTAGAAAGCAAAAAGCAAAAAGTAATGCTATGGGGGTGGGGGGAGAAATATGGAAATTGGTTAAATCAGATACGGTTATTGAGGGACAAGTTTGCATGCTGATGTTGTAAGGTAATATTATTCAGGCAATATTGTGAGAGTTAACTGTGAGGACAGCAGAGTGATGTGCATAAAATTCAGACCAGGAAAGAGGAGAATAAATTCCATTTTCTTTGCCTAGTACTGCTTCACCCTGTGAGGTTGTCACTAAATTATCACTGATAAGCCTGACTTTTATCTTTGGCTCATAAAAAATGCTTCTGATGGCTTGCTAGCAGTTTGCCAAATAGTTCTCAGCCAGAATATACCCTTAGGGCCTTTTTAAAAAGTCTTTATCTTCATCTTCTCCAAATTACTCATTACTTGCACTGAATTCATCGGCTACTAGGGAGAAAATAGCTTAATATGCCTCCTACACACAAAATCGCTAGAAATAGAAATTGCTAACGTAACTGCTTTCTATCGCAGAAGCTCCAGGTGGATTCCTTCTCCCCTGAAAATGAGGTAGGGTAGGTCTGTAAAGCCATAATAGGGACGTATATAGAAATCACTTGCTTTATTGCTGTTGTAGCGAGTATTGGCAAAGGCAATAGTGCTCACCATCAATATCTTTCTTAATGATGCTTTTTGTGGAATGATATCTGGGAAACGGTGTGAGTCTATGGCCTACAGTATTGTGGTTCAGGAGTTTTGATCATTGCTTTAGGGGGGGAAAGAACGAGAGATAAAATCTTACAAACTACCCATTCCCCCCCCCTAAAAAAAAACTTTTCTGTTCCTCACCATGATTTATAAAAGTATTTGCATACTGCCAACTTGTGTAAAATATCAAGTAAAGGTAAAGGGACCCCTGACCATTAGGTCCAGTCATGGCCGACTCTGGGGTTGCGGCGCTCATCTCGCTTTATTGGCCGAGGGAGTGAGCGTACAGCTTCTGGGTCATGTGGCCAGCATGACAAAGCTGCTTCTGACGAACCAGAGCAGCACACGGAAACACCGTTTACCTTCCTGCCAGAGCGGTACCTATTTATCTACTTGCACTTTGAGGTGCTTTCGAACTGCTAGGTTGGCAGGAGCAGGGACTGAGCAATGGGAGCTCACCCCATCGCGGGGATTCGAACCGTCGACCTTCTGATCGGCAAGCCCTAGGCTCTGTGGTTTAACCCACAGCGCGACCCATGTCCCTAGAATATCAAAGAGGTGTGCAAATACACACAATAAAGCACCACAAAAACAATATAAATGAATCATTAAAATGTCACTCTAATCAAGAAATTTAAACAACAGCATAGGCCTGTTGGCATAAAAAGGTCTTCAGGAGACACCAGTGGTATTGCAAGTGTTAGTTAAATGTCCAATATTAATTACAAAACTTGATTAGGCACCTTTATTTTTTAAACGTATCACTGGCTTGGTTCATATGTAATTCTAAACCAGGCATCCCCAGAACCTGGCTCTCCAGATGTTTTGGGACTACAACTCCCATCATCCCTAGCTAACAGGACCAGTGATCAGGGGTGATGGGAATTGTAGTCCCAAAAAACTCTGGAGGGCCGAGTTTGGGGATGCCTGTTCTAAACAATAATGATATGAAGACAATCATGGGCAAGCCTTTGGTTCATGTGCTTCCAGTCGCTTCATGGCTGCACTGGAAGAGGAGAGCAGAGGGGAAAGTATGCACTTCCATTTTTAAACTAATGGCTGGCTGTTGCTTCATCTGACAAGGACAGACCGGTTAGTTTAAATCAGGAGTAGCCTGTGAGCCAAACCTGGCCTTCTAGGCCTTCCCATTTGGCTCACGAGGCCATTTTGGTGCACCCAACCACCCTATTGCAGATGCAGTGTGGGTAAGTGGGTGGGGGCTTCAAAGGAACAAGCAAGAGCCTAAAGTGGGGTCCTGAGTTTTTTCCTTAGCTAGTTTTTTTTAAAACAACAGCAATGATTTCTCTTCAGATGCAATGAAAAAATCTGGTTGGTTAAACGAGTGTTTCCCAAATTGGGTCTCCAGCTGTTTTTGGGGGGTACTACAAATCCCATCATCCTGCTAGCTAGGTGTAGTCCACAAACAGCTAGAAACACTGATTTGAACCAAGGATCAATGCTTCCAGTCTCCTTTTCATGCTTGCAGATGAGGCTCATTCTCATAGTTTAGCATATTAAAATTTAGCATTACTTGGCTTTGTTACCTTTTTTAAAACCTTACTGACTTCTGAAAAACACACATAAGTGGCTGTGAGTTGCTAATGTGGCTTATATGTAATGCAACAGCACAAGTGCTTTAACCCACAACGTTTCCTTAGTTGAGGTCTTATCCTGCCAAAGTTAAGTCAGCAGGGCTTCAAGGTGCTTAAAATTGACTAGAATGTACCCTTTGTTATCCACATATATTAAAGGAACAGTGGGATTTCACTGTGGCTTGCTCCATGTCTCCCATTGCAAGAGTGTCTGAGCAGTAGATAAAAGAATAAATTAACGTCATGGAACAAAGAATGAGATGATGAATACTTGAGTCAAGCTCAGGGTGTATGGAGCACATTGATGCCAACTCTGGTTTCTGTCTTTCCTTGAAATGCCCCACATTTTGTGTCCAAATGTTTACCTGCTATTCTTTATACTAGGACTGAGGATAGAATTTCATGTTATGAGACAAATAGTCTGTCTTGTAATGCTAATGTTGTGGCTTGCTGGGGGGTGGGGGTGCATGGTGCTTGTAGGGGAAAATCAGAGAGTGGGAGAAGTTAAAACTGTCCTTAATTTCTTCTTGGCAAATGTCCCTAGACTGTCTTTTTCGTAGCTGTGCTTTGAGACTGGAAGCAAGCCTTTTTGAAGGCTGAAAACAGCCCAAGAAGCATATTTCTAGAGAAGAACCACCCAGTCCTGGTCAAAGATTGTTCCCTACAAATTACTACCCCATATTCATGTTTCGAAAACATGTTTACCAAGGTGACACATAATCAGGGTTCTAAGTTTTGCATAGGAAACATAAAGGAGTTGTGGTTTGTGACTGAAGAGGCAAAGGGAATTGTGCAATGGTAGGGGTGGCTATAGCCCAGTGTTTTCAAAATTGATGTGAACAGCAGTTCTTTTTAATAAAATATAAATTGTTTGCAGGAAAGGCTAATTTGTGATAAGTTATCTGTAAAGTAAGTGCTTTTCAAATCTCTTTGACCGCCCTTTCGCTTTCCGCTGTTCTGAATCTCTGAAAAATAGTGCACTGTAAGGAGAAGCCAGAAAGCTTAATAGATATAAATAACATCAGTTGAATAAAATGTCTTCTTTCCCAGTTGGTTCGCCTCTGCAATGAAGGTGCTCGAACAATGGAAAGGACAGAAATGATGTACACTATCAACTCCCAGCTGGAATTCAGAATCAAGGTGTGATATTTGCCTTCATACTTCTGTTGTGCAAACTTTAACCTTTGCTTAGTTTTAATGATGGGCTGTCACAGCTAGAGTAAACTCAGTTTATTATCTGGGGAATTAGAGGCTGTTGATATGATGTTCTAGGAGGTGGCAAATAAGTTGATATCCTGAAATCGGCAGTGGTGCTTGAAGCATGCAGAACAAGGGACTTATCTCCTGATGGAAGTCTAGTTACTCAAACCGAGCAGGAAAATGATTGGTTGTTTTTTTAAACACATACATTTCCTTACCTGTACATTTGCCTCAGATATCATATACAGTCGTACCTTGGATTCCAAACACTGCAAACCCAGAAGTGGCTGTTGCGGTTTGCAAACATTCTTTGGAGCCCGGATGTCTGATGCTACTTCTGTGGCTTCCTATTGGCTGCAGGAGCTTCCTGCAGCCAATCAGAAGCTGTACTTCGGCTTCCAAACATTTTGGAAGTCAGACCGACTTCCGGAACAGATTCTGTTCAACTTCCAAGGTACAACTGTACCATAATTCCTATTCAGTGTAATATAAAGAGTCCTGGAAATAATTGTTTGCTCTTTCTGCATGTTTGTTTTTGCTAGTTGAAGAACTTTAATGTTGTGTGTTTAAGACAACACACACACAAACACACACACACAAAATGCTAAACGTTTGTACAGTGATACAATGACAAAATCTGTTTAATTGTAATTAGCTTGAATTTTGGAGTTAATATTGGTCATATTCAGATAATTCAAAAATAATTGGACTTACGTCTACTGAAAGTAGACCATCTGAAATTGACTCAGTTGGATATCACTCGTAACCCATTTCAGTGGGTAGTGCCAGCCAGACTGTTTCCTAACCTTGGTTAAAATTCTAAATATACAGAGAAACCAGGATGTAGCTTAGTGAGCTAACAGTGGTAAGACCGGTTTGTCAACTTTCAAGCAGAGAGGCTAAAGAGAAAGGGAACCTATTTGAACCATGTTTGCTCCATGCATCTCCAACACTTAAATGATGGTTAATGCAAACCTGTTTTGCACAGCTAAAAGTTGCTGCAATAGCATAACTGTTTAGTTGGGATACTGCCCATACTCTTTGGATTTTTTTAAAAGATATTTACATTTTCTGTTCAAAATCAGAAACATACTTTGCTCATATAGAAGAAAACTTTGAGTCATTTGCTAATCATGGACAAATGAAAACTCTCACTTAGGAGTGGTTGTTGTTGTTTTTAAAATGTTATTAGATATTTATTTCTTTTTGCAATTTTCAACCTGCCACAAAGCTCTCCAAAGCCCTCAGGGCTGGTTTGCATTATGATGGTGCCTTTTGTTCTTAATGTAAACCAGATTGCATGATTTATAAATAGTTTGATCTAATTGTGGTATTTGAAAAGCTGAAGTGACTACTTATTTCAGGAATTATTTTAGAGCATTCTTTCTTTCCTTTTGTATTCAGAACTCTAGGTTTGGAAGGAGCTCAGAGATTATTATAAATGTGCACGCATCTCTCTGTGGGAAAAGGGAAAACATACCACAAAATCTTACTATGGGCTTAATTGCAATTTCCTTACTTTGTAGCCATTTCCATTGGTTTCCTCTTCCCGATGGCTAGTGAAAAGAGGTGAATTGATAGCGTATGTGGAAGACACTGGGCTTTTCTCTAAAAGGACTTCTAAGCAACAAGTGTACTTCTTCCTCTTCAATGATGTCCTCATTATCACAAAAAAGAAAAGGTAAGAGCTGCACTGGATATGTGAGTCTGTTGCAATGGACAAATAGATATAAAAAATAACTGCCTGCTCTCCCTCTTTTAGATATGGATTTAGGGCACATTGTATGGGGCATTCAGGGGAGTAAAGAGAAGAGTACATGTGCAATGCTTGAAAGACACGTGGCAACTCATGCACGTTCCTTTGTACATCTTTTTCAGCCTCCTGCTCTCCTTTAAAATATTTTATCTACTTAATCGGTCTGTGCATTCAACTGGGCTTACAGGTGTAAGCTTCAGCCAGTGATGGTGATTGGATGTAAAATTAATCCAGCCATAGATTGCTAGTACATGCCAGAATTGTCTTGTCGATGGGACCACTTTTAGCACTGGGATAATACAGTGTGTACATTTTAAAGAAGAAGATTGCAAATTCTTTGCATATCAGATAACATCATTAAAAGAATTAGATGTAACTCTTAAAATCGAGCAAGCAAGCTGAAAGGCATTCGAGCAATGAGATTTACTCAGGTTTAGTACTAAGCATCTATAAGAAGATAAAATGCAGCATTAGACATACTCTGATGGTTCTTTACGCTTGTGCTTCTTGAACTGTGGGTCATGATTTGTTCCTGGGTGGGTTGTGAAATGAAGAATTCCTTCCTCCTTCCTTCCTTCCTTCCTTCCTTCCTTCCTTCCTTCCTTCCTTCCTTCAGATCAGCAGCACCACCCTATTGCTGTAGGACCCCTTTAAGGAAGAGGCGTCATCAAGAATGAAAAAAATACAACATAAACTTTCTCAGTGTAAAATGTTTGAGAAGTACCGCTTCAATTGTTGTTAGCGTTGGTGGTTGGTGCATTGTTGCTTTTGTGTCTTACTTCAATGGGGTATTTTATTTGTATTAGTTATATAACCTGAGTCTTTGGAATGGGGTAAAATGCACATTCATGCTGCAGACCTTTATAAGTAAGGCCACAGAGGAAAGACGGTGGGTTTTCTTTTAAAGTCATTAATTTAACACACATTTTTTATAGTTATGTAAATTCAGGATGGCTCTGAGACTTACTGTGATTTCATATTTTTAGGCTCCACTACTAAAGTGGGGAAAGCAGAGGGAACTGGAAGCTATTTTGATGCCACGTCCTTTGAGAACATTGGGAGGGAACTTCAGCATGCCAGCTCCAAGGCTGACATAATTATCTCCCTCCTTGGTTCTACTGACATTGGCGCCACAATGCCAATAGGTCAATGGAGGTTTTCACAGCAGCTGGAAGAAAGCATCTTTGAGGCTGGACCTCTCTCTGTGCCTTGAGAGACACAGAGAGCAATCTGATGCTTCCTTTTGCCCCTGGGATGTCCTCTCAGGGACCCTAGGGCTTCAGGGTTAGAGAAAGTGTCAGGAAAGTGAGTGGCATCATCTCTCACTTGCCACACTAAACTTTTTTTGGTCCTGAAAGTACAAAGCTTGGAGATGGTATCCAGCCGCTCACACAATGGGACTTTCCTTTCCTCTTCTCTCCCTGCAAACCCCCTAAATCTGCTCCAGAGGGTCGCCCAAGTGGAAACGGAAGTCTGCTGCGTGAGCAGAGGGTTGCTGGACGCAGCCTTCACTTGGTTTTAATCAACAGGAGAAAACAGCTGCAGTAGTGATATCTGCTCTTCCTGACCCAGAGATTGGACACTGAACAGCTGTCACAGCTGCCTTTCTCTCCCTTGAGGGACTTGGAGAGGCAGCTACAGTAGCTCACACTTACTGTTTCCCTGGACACGAATGCTAAGATGAATGTATAAGTAAGGATAGTGCAAACAAGATATGTAGGGTGGGGCTGTGCAAAGGGTTTGGCTAGAAATAATATAGCATTCATTCATTCATTCATTTCTCTCTCTCACACACAGTCACTCACTCACATATATATGCACAAAGAGAGAACTCCAATATATTAGCAAAATGGTTCTATATTTTTCTTGCATATTGAATTTTGTAACCACTTTTTTGGGGGTAAATATTAAGTGTGCTATAAGTGTTCTTCAATAACGATTTTAAAGGAACCAGAACACAAGAGCAGCATCCTTAAGAGAGTTCTAAAAAAACATTGGAAACTAATAACCGGGGTGGGGGCATAATTCCATAGGGAAGATTATGTTGGGCAGAGAGCTATGCAAATGCAGAATCAATTTTTCCAAAGGAATGCAGGCGAAGAATCCTGCAGTGAAGTATAAACATACATCTTTAGACCTGGTTCACTATGTATTCCCCACCCCCTCATGTACTCAGTTATATTTTGTCTATTTTACAGCAGTTGGTTTTTTTTTTTAACAATCATTCAGGCTGCTCTGCATCCTCATTAACAGTGAGACAGATACCTGTCAAATTGGTTCACACACATTTAAGGAAGGGATACATTTTTTTACGCTATGGTTATTAAATATTCTTACTTCATGGCCTGCAATCCCCTTGGGGTACCACTAAAATTCTCTCTCTGTCTAGTGGCTTGTCAGTTCCTGAGATAATCCCGGCAATGGAATGCAGCTGGACTTCTGAAATGTGAAGCCAGCCAAAGGTCAAATAATACTTTGGAATGTTACCTGTCCACAGTTACCAGCTAAAACTGAACTTCTGCTACACTCTGCAGGAAGAGATTTGAAATAATTAAAAAGCCCTTTCCCAATTAAAAGGATCCCTAGATTTCTAAAACAGTTTGACTTGCCAAGTTAACAGAGCAACAAAAAAATAATACTTCTAAATAATAAACTGTAGCAAAAAAATGCATTTCAGATCCTTGCATTTATTGATGAAAGAACTTCCCAATGAACAGGAAACGATAAATAAAAGGGAAAGGTGTTTTATTTGAGAAGCTGTCCTTGCATTCTTTGGCATGTGTTCGGATAAAAACTGGACTATAAGGAGCACATCAGAATGCAAGTATTCTGTTTTAGTGAAGTGGAATATTTTTCTCCTCACTGAAATTCTCATTCCATATCCATTTTCATACAACATCTGCTAGTCATCTTCTCCAGAGGTACTCCCATAATAGTGGTTATTGAGAGGGGTGGGAGTAGGGAGTTGGCATTGATTATATAGATATATTTGTTTACATTGCATACACAGTCTAACTCCACCCTCTGAAAACTAGGCCCTCTCATTCCAAAGGAAATCTACTTTCTTCAGAAAAAAATAACCATTTGAATGCAGTTTTATCCAGATCATTTTTCTTGTTATGGATAATCAGTGAATCTCTATATTGGAAGTGATGCAGTTTGATTTACAGTATGATCAATTACAGGGAGAGTGGATGGGGTGAACCTCACAATAAGTGTTTGAAGCTACCATACCTTTAAGACTTGGGAAAAAATTACAGGTCTTGGGTATGCTAGAAGGGAATAAAAATCAATGGGTTTCATTTTGTGTTATTGAACAGTTGACTGTAATTAACAAATAATGGACATGGAAGAGCTGCACATACACTATCTATTTTTGCCTTTTTTGGACAATATATCTCTGACTTTGGTGCTCAATATGCCATATTGAACTGTAGAGGGAAAGATTATGGGATAGTTACTTAGTCTATAAGATGTATTGAGACTGCATGGTTCAGGTTTGTGTGTTCTTGTGTAGAGCCGATTTAGAATATTCTATGGCAAAATGCAAGACTAGATATAAGTCACAGGTAGAAGACCATGTGAACGGATGGTATTATTTCTGTATGGGAATAATCATTGCAGTATCTGTAACTGAGCCAATACATTTGCCAATCAGTACATAAAGCCGGCAAGGCTGTACATCCATTAATCCAATAAGAACTTCATTCTTTCGTTGTCTTTCATTTTACTGCCCATTTTGCAGTTGCTTCATCTCTTTCATCCACAAGTTCCAGTAAGAGATGAATAAGGACACTTATGTTGGACATCGCCAAGTAGCAAGTTCTTCATTGGTGTAAAAATAGACTATTATAGTTCAGCTCTTGTCTGCGCTGGTTAAAAAGAAGCTTTATCAAAAGCATTTCTTCATATTTGTTTCAGTTCAGCTTCATGGCATTACACATCCTGTTGTGTATGTGTGAGTTCATGGTTCTGGAGATGAACATCCAGTTCCCCACTGTAGTCTGAGGGTCTTTTCCAGGGATCTTCAGTCTCCCCCAAGTGAAAAAACACACAGCAAAAACAAAATTCTTCAACTTGCAGTGCTAAATTTGTCCGCCACCAAGCTTGAACACAGCTTTTCTATCACGTATTTGGTAGGAGCTTTTGAGAAGCCACCTCTTCCCCTGCCTGCCTAGATCTATAGCTGCAGACATGTTTTCATGCACATACTTAGTGGGCTGTGTCGGGTTTGCTGATGGAGTCTCATCATAGAAGATCATCGCAATGAATCTGTGCAATGACTTCTGTTACCACAGCATGTCCCTGTGCCCCCCAAAATGACTTTGAAGGGATTAGGAGAACCCTCACAACCTGAAATGCTTTTGCTGATGGAACAGCTAAATCTGTTCCGGGAGTTCCTCCAACTGCCTGGAGCAGATTTGGAAAGGGAATGCACATGAGGAGGAAATCCAGTTGTGCAAATTGAAATCTTTCTGCACTGGACTAGATGACCCTCGGGAATCCCTTCCAGTTCCAGACCCCTAGCTAGCAGGACCAGCGGTCAGGGATGATGGGAATTGTTGTCCAAGAACAACTGGAGACACAAGTTTGGGAAACCTTTATTAGGCTTTTCAGCATTCAGCTGCCTGTGAGAGTGTAGTAAGAAAGGAATGTTGTTTCTCCTGTATCTGGAATTATGAATTCTGCTTTGAGTATTAGAGAGGTTATGTATTTGTTTTAAGACATTTACACATCATATTAGATTTCTGGGCTGTATGGAAGCATAAAACAAACAATATAATAAATACACATGCATGGAAAAGCCGTGGATAAAGTCTCAAGAAAGAATCACAACTCCTTAAAATGCGTGGATAAATAAATAATGTTTTTGCCTAGTGCCTAAATGATAGCAGTAGTCTGGCCAGGCAAATCTTCCTTGGGAGGGCATTCTATATCTGCTTTCTGCCCCCTAGCTGAAACCCCCCTCTCCCTTTATATAATGATTATCTCACCTCAAATGGAAGAGGCACACGGAGAATAGAATAATAACTTAGGAAAACCTATGGTTCAACCCCCCCTTTTTTTCCTTTTACGTTAGCTTAGTCTCATCCTTTCCTACAATTAAAACAAAGTTAGGAAAACCTTTGATACCAAAAGAACATCAAATGCGTGTAAACTTCATCATTGAATGTATTTCCCCCCCCCCCCCCAGGGCTTAAACATTAACTTCATTTGTCTTCTTGACAAGCAGGTGCTTTGTAAATATTCAAACGTGTGTATTCCTTCTTCCTTTACCGAAAGGCTGAAAATGTCTGAATAATTATGTGCAATGGACTGTAATCTGAGATTGGCTTTATTGCAGAACATGACTTCCTGGTGCATTTAGTAGCGTTTTGACTCTAAGCAATTGTCTGTCTCTTCTACCTGCTTTTTGTATTTGCAGTGAAGAGAGCTACAATGTCACAGACTATTCCTTAAGGGATCAACTGTTAGTTGAACAGTGTGACAGCGAAGAGCTGAATTCCTCTCCTGTAAAAAACAGCACACCTATTCTTCACTCTCGGCAGACTTCTGCAAATCACCTCTTCAGATTAACTGTCCTAAACAACCATGCAGGAGAGAAGATTGAACTCCTGCTGGGAACTGAAACTCAGTAAGTCTATATATTTGACAGGAACGTATAGTTATTCAATTAGTCTCTTTAAAGATTCTGCTGGCCTTTGTCTAGGAAATGTAAAATAGTAAAATATGCTTGAATTTTCAATGGCCAGAAAAACCACAAATTTCATAAGCTAATAACGAACTCTTTTCTCACTTCATAAGACTGCTTGTTGCAGTTGTTTTATATGCCGCTCATCTGACTTGGTTGCCCAGCCAACTCTGTGAGGCTCTCAACAAAATATTAAGAATGTAGTAAAACATCAAACATTAAAAACTTCCCTATACAGAGCTGCCTACAGATATTTTCTAAAAGTCAAATACAGTGGTACCTCGGGTTACATACGCTTCAGGTTACATATGCTTCAGGTTACAGACTCCGCTAACCCAGAAATATTACCTTGGGTTAAGAACTTTGCTTCAGGATGAGAACAGAAATCAGTGCAGTGGCAGCAAGAGGCCTGAAGTAGTGCTTCAGGTTAAGAACAGTTTCAGGTTAAGAACAGACCTCCAGAACGAATTAAGTTCTTAACCAGAGGTACCACTGTAGTTGTTTATTTCCTTGACATCTGATGACAAGGCATCCCACAGGCCTTATGTCTGGGTCCCCGTACCTTCATTTCTCACACTGAGGGAACCATCAGAAGGCCCTTGGAGCTAGACATCAGTGTCCAGGCTGAAAGATGGGGGTGGAGACGCTCCTTCAGGTATAGAGGACTCAGGCCATTTAGGGCTTTCAAGGTCAGCACCAGCACTTTGAATTGTGCTTGGAAACATAAATGTCAGATAGTGGCCCAGTTTGCATGTTACATTAAACCATAGTTTAAAACAAACTGTGGTTTGATAGTTGAGCAGGTGGTGTCCACTGCTCAAGTTCCCAGGATGCTCTGCTCCCGCTCTCCTAAATGGCCTCAGTCCAGTATACCTGAAGGAGCGTCTCCACCTCCATCGTTCTGCCTGGACAGATGGAGGTCCAGCTCCGAGGCAAGAAGTAAGGCTACAGTGAACCAGGCAGAGGGCCTTCTCGGTAGTGGCACCCGCCCTGTGGAACGCCCTCCCACCAGATGTCAAAGAAATAAACAACTATCTGACGTTTAGAAGACATCTGAAGGCAGCCCTGTTTAGGGAAGTTTTTTAATGACTGATGTTTTAATGTATTTTTAATCTTGTGTTAAAAGTCACCAAAAGTGGCAGGGTATGTGCGTGTGTGTGTGTGTGTATGTATATGTGCGTGTATGTATATGTGTGGGGGGGGGGGTATTATGTGGGTGTGCTGGAAATGAAAGCAGTCATGGTCTGACTTGTCATGTCACCAGAGCTCAGATTTGTGGTTTGTTTCCTCCAAACAAACCATGAGTGGTAAGTTGAGAACAAACCTTGGTTGCCACTTGTCATTTGTTTGGAGGAAACAAACCAAGGACCCAGGTTTGGGCAACAAAAAAGACTGCGTCAGGAATGGTGGTGATGGTGAGGGGGCGGCACTGTGGGAATAATTGAGCAGCATGTACCAGCACACTGCTTGTTCACATTTAGCCAGGGTTTATTTTAAACTTTGGTTTAATGTAGCATATAGACAAGGCAGCTGCTGATAACCAACCAGTAAAGTATCATTCATATTTTTTGCTTCAGTAAGCATTAGGATGCTTAGGATTGTTTCCGTAATGCAGAGGTTTTTCACAGCGAGCTTGCCTATGCCAGTGAAATGTTAAAGCAAGAAAGGAAGAGGCAGAAAGAAACCTTTTCAAGAGAAGCAGGAATGTGGAGAACCTGACTTCCAGTGGGGAAGTGAATCTTGTGGCATGTTAATGCAGTGTTCAGTTTATATGAAAGGGCACATGACTGGGTGGCCACTCTATTCTTTTAGATGAAAAATAGGTTTGGTGGAGAGACAGTAAGGGGCTCAAGTCATCCAATGAGCATTTTGGCTGAGAAAGGATTTGAATGTAGTTTCTCCAGTTCAAGTCTATCTCACAAAACGCAGGTCTAAGCCAAGGTGCCCCTGCCTCTGGTGTTTCTGGACAGTAACTCCCATCATCCTTGATCATTGGTCATGCTGAATGGGGCTTATGGGAGTTGGAGTCCAGCAATATCTGGAGGACACAGAGTGTTAAACTATCCATGTTGTGGAGATTTCAGAAGAATACTTCCACACATCAGCACTGTGCGGAAACAGCATCTCGGGCCAGAATGGCTCTTTGAACACAGCATTTGAGTCAAGAAACTGCAAGAAAAGGAAGTAGATAATGGGGAATCTCTTGAGGCCTTTACAGAATCAGATGTTGGAAGTGTGGGGAGAGACTCTTGATTGCTAGCAACTGTTCAGTGGAGTTGTGTTTTCATCTGTAATCAAGCCATGCAGTGGTTAGTGGCACCCATTATTATCTTTAATACCTATTTTTAATCATTTAGGTTTGCATTTTTAAAGTCACACAAGATGAAACATCTGGAAGCCATGTTATGGAACTGTTTACATTGATGAGGGAACCTAACCATTCCTAGGGAGGCCCAGAAAGTGGAGATGAATATACATAGTTGGGTTTTTTGTTGTTTTTTGCTGTGTGGTTTGGTCCCATATCCTCTCCATATGTGAGATGTGTGGGTGGCTTCTACTAAGTACCCAAAAGGAGAGGCAGAGGAAAGGAAAGAGAAGTCTTCAAGTTTTGGTCAGTTTCACATTAAATACTAATAAGCTTAACTCTGATATTTCTCTTCACTTGAGAGCTATCACATGCTAATTTACTTGAACACGGAACATCTCTGTCGTGAAATTGTCATAGAAGAGCAAAGTCAGGTGATCACAATATGTCCGTGTGTTTGTGTATCTACAGTGATACCTCAGGTTACAAATGTTTCAGGTTACAGACGCTTCAAGTTACAGACTCTGCTAACCCAGAAATAGTACCTCGGGTTAAGAACTTTGCTTCAGGATGAGAACAGAAATCGCGCGGCGGTGGTGCAGCGGTAGCGGGAGGCCCCATTAGCTAAAGTGGCACCTCAGGTTAAGAACGGACCTCCAGAACGAATTAAGTTCTTAATCCGAGGTACCACTGTATAATGATCCGAAGCAATGGGAGTTCTGAACTTTGTTCAGCTCATCTGAATGCAGTGCCAGTATGCAGACCAATGATATCATTTGTGAGGCTGCTATATCTGGGGAAAGAAGAGTTGGTTATGCCTAGGTTAATTTTTGTGTTAACCAATATATGTGTCACATCTTCTATCTCTTATGTGGATATCTTGAATGTTAATTGGATATCTTCTTTCTCTTTCTGGCTGTCTCAGCTGCCCTGGGCTTTTTTAGAAGGAAGGGTTGGAGAAAATTCTGATAAGCGTTGGTGTAACTGTTGAGACCTGGATTGACCCCACCTGCTCCCTTTACTGGTTAGAATGCATTCATTGGTCTTATGCAGATGTACTTAAAATAAAGTATCTTTCCAAATAAATTTGGTTATCACCCCTTTGCTCATTGGGGCAACTTTTTTTTTTTAATGGTGTGGCATTTAGGTGTGGGGTGAATAACAAAAGCTCAGAGTGATTCTACTCGTTCCCCGCAAAAAAACCCCAAAACCAAACAATGATGCCTTGAAATTTTAGTAACACAACAAACAAGTTAAATGGTTACTGAGAAAAAGCTTTTTTCTGAATTGAAAACTTTTATTATTATTAAATTTATATACCACTCTATACCTGCAGATCTCAGGGCGGTTCACAGGATAAAATCACACTATAAAAAGACAGAATACACAATCAAAATAAAAACAAGAACAACCCAATAACCTCCTCCCCCCATTTTAAAATGCAACTAGGTTTTATTGAGTAGCTAATAATAAAAAGCAAATTAAAAAAAACAACAGAGGGAAATACATCTCCCTGAGATCTATGGGTATTATAGAGTGGTATACAAATTTAATTAATCACCAATGACAACAGCAATTCTAGATTAGACCGTTTCCCCAACCAAGCCAATAGCTATCGGTTTGCATCCTTCAGTTCAGCCTGACAGAAACTGGTCATAAAAATGTGGTCCTGCGGCAGTTTGAATTTCTGGTTCTGTTCTGCTTCATGTAAAGATTCCCCCCATAGACCCAGTTTAAGCAATGACATTACTGTATTGCTAAAAATTGTAACATGTACAGGATTTTGTTATTGCTGTTCTGGGGCTTTGTTGTTTGCAACATATTTCATTTTAGCTAAGCACTGTAGTTCATGTAGTCAATACGGGATTTGATGAAACCATGGAAACTGTCTAGCAAAATTTGATACAGCCTGGGGGAAAACTCTGGAGTTCACGAGGAAGAGGGTCAGCCTTTTTCTTCTGGCCAAGTTTCAAAGATTGTTCAGTTGTAGACGATAGCAACAAGAAACATCTTGTTTGCTGTGGTACAGATCCTGAGTCAAGAAAATTCCTTGGGATGCCATAAGCATCCAAGTAGCTTTCCACAAAACTCAAAAGATTGTATCTGTCTCTATGGAAACTGGGGGGTTAAGGGGGGTTATCTACACAATGGCCCATATGAAGTCTTGCTGAAGATGTTTTGCAGTATTTTTCTTTTCAGAAATTAAAGTAGCCCTGAAATTTCTTCTTGTACTTGTTTCTTACAACATCAAACCACTTATATACTGCAACAATATTAGAACAGCAAGTGTAATGATGCAGCATGTGGATGATTTAGATATGATTCCTTCATTGCAGTGGGGCTGGACTAGATGAACCTTGGGATACCTTGCAACACAACAATTCTGTGGTTCCAGGAGTAAAGTCAGTTTCCAAACCCATGAGCAATAGTTGCGGGAAATACCGTATGTTCCAGTGTGCAAGACGACTTTTTATCTCTGGAAAATCACCCCAAAAGTCGGGGGTTGTCTTATACGCAGGGTATACGCGGAGCCGGGACGCGGGTGGCACTGTGGATTAAACCACATAGCCTAGGGCTTGTCGATCTGAAGGTGGGCGGTTCAAATTCCCGTGACGGGATGAGCTCCCATTGCTCGGTCTCTGCTCCTGCCAACCAAGCAGTTCGAAAGCACATCGAAGTGCAAGTAGATAAATTGGTACTGCTCCGGCGGGAAGGTAAACGGCGTTTCTGTGCGCTGCTCTGGTTCGCCAGAAGCGGCTTAGTCATGCTGGCCACATGACCCGGAAGCTGCACGCCGGCTCCCTCGGCCGATAAAGCGAGATAAGCACCGCAACCCCAGAGTCGGTCACGACTGGACCTAATGGTCAGGGGTCCCTTTACCTTTATACGCAGAGCCACCTGTTGGGAAGGAGGAGAGGGAGCCCCTTCTGCCGTCGCTCCTCCTCCCTCCCCACAGAAGGGGACGCAGCTGCCGCTCTCTCCTCACTGTGGAAAGTCCTTCCGAGCGCTGCACTCACCCGCCCGCCTGCTGCTGCCATGGGAGCTGGATCTGGCCTCCGCCGTGGCTGCACGGGGCTTCACTTGGCTCGCGGGCGCCATGAAGAGCCTGCCGCAGTGAGGTGGTGCGTGGCTTCGGCCGGGGCTCCAAGGAGCTGGGCATCCCCACAGGTGAGGGCGGCGGAGGCCAAGGCGGCCGCTCACAGCCTTTTCCCGGAGGGAAAGTTTCCTACAACTGCCCAAGCTTTAAATATGTAATTGTCTTCCTTCAGTTGAAAAAAGGAATTTGTTGCAAGAAGAAAAGTTACCTCACAAGCCTTGGTTCCATTTGATAACTACTCAGAGCTTTTAAGCCAGCGGTGGATGCAAGCGTTTGCATGCGATGTGGGTGAGCTCCTGTTGCTCTGCCGTAGCTCCTGCTGGTCTCATCTTTCCTTCCTTTCAGTCATTTTTTCTTTATGTACTGAAACTTTGTATGACTTGATAGCTCGTTTTTGAAGAGTTTGCTGGAATCATTCATACCCTTTCCGGTCTGAAAAATGAACCTCAAGCTGTCTTACATGCATCATAAACCACCATAGATATATAACTGGGATTCCAGGCTTTTAAAAGCGGCTATAACTTTCCTGAAAAGGTATTCTCCTGTTGAATGACCTAAGTGAGAATCCCTTTCACAGAAGATTACATTTCACTGAAAAAAAGCTTTGTGTGGTACCAGTGCATAACGACATGCCTAGGTCTTTAAATCTGTTCTTTTGAAACAGATCGTAGCTTAGCCGTTTGTATGAATGGTTTGGTGGGAAATTATTATTGGCCATTTCATCAGTTATCAAAATGCCTCCTAGATATTTTTTTTGCTTTGGAAAGATATATACTTCTTCAACTAAAATCATCATTTCAACTCTGATTTTCTCCATCCTGCTGTTCTGTTAACAATATATTGGTTTGGAGCACTGCAGGGCTTTAATATACCCTTGTCCATAAGATGGGCATTCTCTGGCATCAATTTGAAATGTCTTTGCTTGCAGAGAGCTCTGTAAAATGCTGGATTGCGAGATTCGGCTTGTTTCCTTCTGCTGCCCAGAAAAACACACTTATGTTTCAGAAGCCTCACCCAGTATCCCCGCCAGCTAGTTCAGAAGACATATTCCCAAGGTTAATATATGAGGTGTCTACTGGGGAAGGACCATAGCTCAGTGGCTGAACATTTGCTTTGCATGTAGAAGTGGGATTTCCCAACAGACAGACACAAAGAGGCCTTCAGAGAAGATGAATATACTTTCCCATAACAGTGAGGGAGGCTCTGAGTTCAGGGAGTGCAACAAGGGCCATATATCAGCCGACTGAAAAACACACTTCAACCTTTCATCTCCTTTTCTAGGAATGAGCGTGCTCGCTGGATTACTGCACTTGGGAAGAGTAGCGATAGAGGGACCGTGGATCGGACAAGTAAGTGAGCAGTGAAACTGTTCTTCAGGGCTTTGACACGAGATGCACTTTATACAGATCTTAAAACATAGAAGTAAATTTGTTGCCTTTCAGTATTTTGTTGTTGTTGGGGAGAGGGAAGGAAGGACCATAACTGTAATCATCTAATAATTCTCTCTGAACCATTTTCTTTTGTGTTAAGCAAAAAGGAAAGCATATTAGCTCTCTGGAAAATTGGGTGAATTAAAGAGACATGCTCCAATATGGGTGATTGCAAGATGTCTCTTTCTATCGTACTACTTGGTAAAATGGTTGTTTGAATCCTTTAAAAAAGGAGAAGAGGCAGAGAAGATATAGAAGTTCTAATTCAAAATAATTCTAAAACTCATGATCCAGACAACTAGGTACATGAAGTCCTGTTGTAATCAATGGGGCATGATTGAAATTGGTTTTCCATTTAATGCAGTTTTAAAGAAACCAAAAAAAACCTTAAATGTGTCAAAGAGCCATTGTAGTTTGTCTGCTGTTGACCAAGGCCTTTTTATCAAATCATTTGGTTCCTGGAAAGTGAGCTGGGAAGCAATCGGCTTGTCTTTTGTTATCACTTAAACTGAGCTTACCCTTAGATTTACCATGTGGATCAATAAATATTCTCTCTTCTCAGCACTAACCCAGGTAGAAGTCATCAGATCATACACTGCGAAGCAATCAGATGAGTTATCTCTCCAAGTTGCTGATGTAGTTCTGGTCTCTCAGAAAGTTAATGATGGTGAGTGGAATTGCCTATTGCTTAGTTGCCATAAATGGAAACAGTCATTTCATACCATCACAAGGATACTTACTTAGCATCTGCCTTAAAGCTAAACCACAGGAGACCTGGGGATGGGTGAATTGGTCCAGTTCAGTTTTGCACATCAGTTTGCAGTTTTTTTTGGGTTTTTTAAAAAATAAAGTCCTCAATGAAAATTATTAGTATTTTAACAAATTTCTCCTAATACAAACATTTTTGTAAGGGCTTTTTCTGTAATATAAAGCATTTTTCTGCACATTTCAATCTACTGCACACCACTCCACTTGGTGGAGACCTATGCCCCTGGTAAACTAGTACCTTGCTTACGATATATTGGTATGATTACTGCAAAGGAAAGACATAGCTTCAATTGGCCACAATATCAGAAAGCAAACAATTATCAGCATATCACTGAATACACTTGCAAGCGGGCACATCAAAAACATTTGGCTGGCCACTCTTTGAAGCGGGATAGTGACTCAAGGTTATAAGTCTATACCCACTTTCCTAGGAGAAAGCCATATTGAAATCGGTTTGACTTGCTTCTGAGTCGACCTGTGTAGTAGGATCAGTAGAGCTTTGATCTGATCCAGCAGGGACCTTCTGTTTTAAAGAAGCATCATATTTAGTACTTCATTATACATTTCAGGTTGGTATGAAGGTGAGCGATTGCGGGACGGAGAGAGAGGCTGGTTCCCAATGGAATGTGCCAAGGAGATCACTTGCCAAGCCACAATTGAGAAGAACATGGAAAGAATGGGACGCTTGCTGGGCCTAGAAACAAACGTATAGTCCCTCACTGCAGTATCTGTTCTCTAGGGTTTGCACTAAGGAACATCTGGGGCTTCTTGGTCTCATCCAGATGGCCATTTTATAGTTGAAGCATGTAAAAATAACCACTCACAGATAGGTGTTGTCATTAGGAATGGAAGCAGCCACTAAAAGCAATTGCATGCTGGTGGGGCTGTTCAGTACAAAGCAGTAGCAGGTCGAACTTTTTATTCCTTTTTTATAACCAATAGTCACTTTTAATTAAAACCTGATTTTACACTTATAAAGAGTTCCTAATAGAATTATGACTTCCTTGGATTATCACAGTGGACTAACAAGTCTTGAATCAATTTGAATGCACCTCCTTTGTTTTACAGACCAGCTCTGGAACCTGCTCCATTTATCTTCCCTTTTACATTCATTGCTAGACCCTTTTGATTTCTGTGTAATTTTCTCAGTCATCAAGGGAGGCCAATGTGCAAAAGCAGGCATTAGCTGGGGGTCCACATCTTTTGATGTCCAGATGGAGCCATTGAGTAGAATCTACCAATCATTAGCTACGACGAAAGCCTGTTGAAATAGGTGACGGGTGCCCACTCTGTCCACTCTGTTGATTTCACTACAGTTTACAAGTCTGAGACTCCATCTTGCCATGTGATGCCCCAAATCTTCCTGATGCAGTGCACGTGGAAGGTGTTCGAGTTGTCGCTCCTGGCGGGTATAAGTTGCCCATGTCTTGCTGCCATAAAGCCTTGTGCTCAGTACGCAAGCCTGGTAGACCTTCATCTTGGTACTGGATGTTAGCATCACATCCTCCCATACCCTTCTGGAGAGGCGAGCCATAGCTCAGTCCAGCTCAGTGCTGGTGGCTATGCTGGAACCCAGGTAGGCAAAAATGTCTACCACCTCAAGCGTGTGGTCATCAATATTGATGTGTGGAGTGCTGGTGACATCCTGACCCAGGATGTTGGTCTTTGCCAGGTTGAAGGTGAAGCTGAACAGCCTGCAGGTTTGGGCAAAACTCGGTAGAGCTTCTCCTGAGTGCACTGTCCAGCTTTGTCGTCTGCAAACATCCCCTCTCGGATAAGGACTTGCCAGAGTTTTGTCTTGGTGTGTAGACGTGCCAGGTTGAATGGACTCCCATCACTCCTTGAAGTACACTCCATCTTCAGTCGAGCGGACAGCATAGGAGAGCAACAGGGAGAATATGCCAAAGAGTTGGAGCAAGAACGCAGCCCTGCTTCACACCACTCCTTATAGAGGTGTCTGTACACCGACAGCTCTCTCTCCTCCTTTGGACAAGCAAGAGGCAATATCAGAGTTCAGGGGAACATTCCAGCCAGCCAGAAGCAGTCAAGGAGGGCATAAAGCAAGACCAGTGAGAAGTGTGGCCTGGGTAGAATTTGTAACTAGGATGAGGCCTGAGGGTCAGAAAGAGAAGCCTGGAGTTTCTGGGCTTGAGATTCCCTACCCTTTCAATAAGCTAGACAAGTGTTGGGATTCTTACCAGGCAACAGACTCATGAGTAGGTGGTTTTGTTTTCACAACGCTAGCAACAAATGGCTCTTCTGCAGTAACCCTCCCTTCAGAAAATGTATTGAGAAGGCAGATCCTGCATTAAGTCCTTCTTACCTATTCATTAGGGGACGTGGGTGGCGCTGTGGGTTAAACCACAGAGCCTAGGACTTGCCAATCAGAAGGTCGGCGGTTCGAATCCCCGTGACGGGGTGAGCTCTCGTTGCTCGGTCTGCTCCTGCCAACCTAGCAGTTTGAAAGCACTTCAAAGTGCAAGTAGATAAATAGGTACCGCTCCAGCAGGAAGGTAAACAGCGTTTCCGTGCGCTGCTCTGGTTCACCAGAAGCGGCGTAGTCATGCTGGCCAGATGACCCGGAAGCTGTACGCCGGCTCCCTCGGTCAGTAAAGCGAGATGAGCGCCGCAACCCCAGAGTCGGCCACGACTGGACCTAATGGTCAGGGACCCCTTTACCTTTACACCTATTCATTGAATAAATGGGGTTTCTACTTTTAAAAAGTCTTCAAGAGCAGCTGGGTCTTAGTGCTACACGAGCATGCATGCTGGATTTTAGTTTCAGAGCAGGTATTTCCTCTCCCCCCGCCTCCCATTTTTTAATAACGCCTTGTTGAACCAACAGGTTACGTGACATTTTTGTACCATGCCTAACACCAAGCCTGCCTCAGAACATTGGCAGGCAGGCAAATGCACAGCATGAGAGCATCTCACGTGTTAACTGGATTGAGGAGCAGGCACTGGAGAGCCAGCTCTGTATCTCTCGTAGCATTTTCTTAGAAACACATTTACAAGGCTAGAAATACTATTGACTTCCACGTTACGTCCAAGATAAGTGTTTAGACCAAAATTAGCGTAGAGGAACAAGTTCAGTCTTCACTTGTGCTTTTGAAAACGTGTTCTGGCAGTTCCCTCCCACCCAAAAAGCTGTTGAAGGGGGAGGCATTAAAAGATATTGTGTAACAAGGTTTGCCTGTGGACCTGGTATGGTTTGCCTTCCCTGGATTTAGCAGTTCTAAGTGCACTGTTATGAAATGGATACTAGTAAACATGGATGAAGCAAAAAATAGGAAGTGAAAGCAGTAAAGGAATTGATTTTAAAGTGGCTGAACACAAGGACCATGTTCCAAAGTGTTGCCCTAATTTAGAGCAACTCAGTTGCATTTTATTTAAGCAGTCTTGCTCCTATCATCACAGCTAGCTACCTATGATTGAGGCTACTGGATTGTAGCCATAATATGCTGTCTCCCCCTGCCCCTCTAGAGAGGGGGAAATGTTATGATTTCATTGCCTGCTGAATGTCTCATGATAAATCTCCACTTAGGAGTCTTGGCAGGAATTTCTTGTGAAACGAAGATGTAAATAAGAGTTAATTTGTAATTGCATTTGTAATTAATTTATAAATAGGAATTCATTTGCAATGCGTTTCCTTTTTATGTAAATAAGCATGGCATTTTCTACATTTGTATTATAAGGAACTTTGTAATTTCTCACTTTACAGGAATCGAACAGTGGTAAAATCTTTTGACATTTTTTCAGATGGATGGAAAATAGTACTGTAATATTCATGACATAACCAGACAATGAATTCAAATAGTGTTTAAACCTGCACATTAGTTTCTACTGAAGCATGTATTAGTTACAAGCGCTGGAGCCCCTGTTATAAAGGCAAGTGTTGTATCTAAAGTTGTGGAAATGAAACGGCCTGTGGCTTTTGCGATTGCCTTTATTTTAAGCAATGCTGTGAGTGGGAACCTGTGTAGGGTTCTTTGCACTACTTTCAATACATTAATCACTTTGCATGCAAATAAATCTGCTTCTACGCCCATCCATAAGACTGCAGTTCTTTTTGTTAGTAATGCAGAAATTATTACTAACCCAAGTAACCACTCAGTTTGTTATGCATAAGCAGTATTCACACCTGAACTGCTCATTGCACAGGAGCTAAACTTTGTTCCCAAAAGGACACAATGAGTGACTAGTTAGCACCATTCTGTACATTCTCTGGAAATACATTTCAAGGTAACGGGCCGATGAAAGATGAATGAGACTACTTTGAATCTTGTAGAGACATTTAACAAGTCAAGGTAACCATTAATTCTTTTATTGGGGAATGCTTTTATTGTCCCCACACCCGGATTTGCTTTTTCTACGTATCTACCAAGTATTTGTATACAATCTATACACTGACAGCAATTCAAAGTGGGTAAAGGTTAACCCAAGTCATTGAAATTTAAGTTTGGCTTTAATTCACTTAAAGGCATAACTTGATTTTTCTTGTTTGAAGACTGTGTTGTTGTTTGGTTGTTTCACACAACAGTTCATAAATCAATAAAGTATATGCACATCCAAAGCACCATAACCTGGAAAAACCTGAAACACAACTTTGAAACTGCCAACATTGCTTAATTTTGTGCTAGCATCAATTCATTGTTACTAATCAATTTTCAGCCCCACATCACTGCTCAGTTGGTAGAGCATGATACTATCATGGGTTCAAGCCCCTCCCCATTGGGCAAGATTCCTGCATTGAAGGGGGTTAGACTAGATGACCCTCTTTGTCCCTTCCATTGCTACAAATCTATGAGAATCACTATATCCATGTACAAGTGTACACAAGTGGCATGTACACCTCATTACTATTTTGTTCATGGTGATGAGAGGTGAGCATATGCCATCTCCATGTTCCAGGAGGAAAAGATGCAGGCCACTCTTACAATTCACTCTTACAATTCACTGTCTGCTTTTGTTTTTTTTAAAAAAAGTTTGGGGTTCTGGGTTCATTACTGCCAAGCTAGAACTCTTGGGTGGTATAACTTTATTTGCAAGGACACAAGTGACTTTTAAGATGATGGAAGAGAACGGTTTTCATAGAATCATAGAATCATAGAAGTGGAAGAGACCACAAGGGCCATCGAGTCCAACCCCCTGCCAAGCAGGAAACACCATCAGAGCACTCCTGACATATGGTTGTCAAGCCTCTGCTTAAAGACCTCCAAAGAAGGAGACTCCACCACACTCCTTGGCAGCAAATTCCACTGTCGAACAGCTCTTACTGTCAGGAAGTTCTTCCTAATGTTTAGGTGGAATCTTCTTTCTTGTAGTTTGGATCCATTGCTCCGTGTTCGCTTCTCTGGAGCAGCAGAAAACAACCTTTCTCCCTCCTCTATGTGACATCCTTTTATATATTTGAACATGGCTATCATATCACCCCTTAACCTCCTCTTCTCCAGGCTAAACATGCCCAGCTCCCTTAGCCGTTCCTCATAAGGCATCGTTTCCAGGCCTGTGACCATTTTGGTTGCCCTCCTCTGGACACGTTCCAGTTTGTCAGTGTCCTTCTTGAACTGTGGTGCCCAGAACTGGACACAGTACTCCAGGTGAGGTCTGACCAGAGCAGAATACAGTGGCACTATTACTTCCCTTGATCTAGATGCTATACTCCTATTGATGCAGCCCAGAATTGCATTGGCTTTTTTAGCTGCCGCGTCACACTGTTGGCTCATGTCAAGTTTGTGGTCAACCAAGACTCCTAGATCCTTTTCACATGTACTGCTCTCAAGCCAGGTTTTAAACTACACTGGTCCTTACAGCTGCAGCACTGAACTGCTCTGGGGCAGTGGCTGCTTTTCGTGTCCTTCCTGAACCATTGTAATGTATGCACCCACTTTAAGTCAAGCTGGAATTTGAGTCTGGGCCCATAGAATGCTTAGCCCACACAAATCTAAAGATGCTTGGGGAAGGGGGGAGATATCGAATAATAAAACTTTGTAGCCCCACGTAAATCAACAGATAATATAATAATTTACTTATCTGGATACCACCCATTGTGTAAACTTTTAACAACTCTAAACAGGATTGGTCTTAGACAATATATGACATACCTGCCTAGCCATGAAATGTGAGAAAAGCCATTCTGAATTCTGCATTTCTCCTGACTTTTGAGTAGAACACTCAGCTGCTTTTGACTCTAAGTGTGCTGTTACAACATACTCTTAACACTATTGGAAAGCAGTGTGTGGGTTTGTTTTTAAAAAGCTTTAATATTTCATTTTGTATAGTACTGCAATAACCACTATAATTATTTCCCACACTGCATATGAAACCCTTCCATTGCCCTCTAAGAGAATCTCACTAAGGCATCAAAATACAAATGGAGGCAGCTAAATTGTTTTCATGCATCACTGTCAAAATGGTGTTTTGGGTTTTTTGGTGGGAAGACTAACCCTTCCCTGTCAACATTCACACATTGAGTCCTGGAGCGTTTATCTCAAAGATAAAATCACACAGGATACTGCCCAGAGGCAATCTTCTTTGATATTTCACATTCAACACTATTGGCAAGTTACTAACAGCTTAGTGTGATCATTCTGAAATGATTGTTGTTGTTTTTTTCCTATTTCATTGATCCAGCCTTACGTAAATATTTTATGACCTGTCTGTGGCTTCTGATGTTTTTCTTTTAACAAAATACATTGGACAGCAGGCTTAAAAGTAAGAAGATAATGGAAAATACTACACTAACATAGGTACAGTCCTCATCTTCTTAGAATCACGTGTATTTAAAAGCAGGAATACTCTTTAAAAGAAGCTATGCATTCTACTCTCCAGTAACACAATTGGACCATGAGAACACCTACAAAAACATTAGTAGAACGAATATTGCCAGTCATGCTTACTGCACTAGCCTTTGTGAAATGGGAAATATTTTGTAAGACATCCTGTGATACCTGTATTTGGCACCTGTATTTGGTATAATACAGAGCATGGGCAAACGAACAAAAGCCTTCTGTTGCTTTCTCAATTTAACCACTACCTTGACTGATAGAGGGAAGTGATGTGCAGATAACCTACTGGTGATGCTCTGGATATAGTAATTACGCAGAATAGATGATGTCATAGAACTGTAACAGCATTTTAGACATTGCATCTTAAGTATGTTTTCATTTTCAGTTGCAGCGCTCTGTATCCAAAAACAAACCAAGCAACCGTCAGTGCATTAAGGGTAACAAAAGATTTGGGTTGAAACTTACCTAACCAGGAAAGCCGATACATGTGTTGGCTTCTACTTCAAGGCTTACCATAGTCATCTGGTTGGCCACTGGGAGAACAGGGTATTGGGTTTAGCTAGGCCTTCGATCTGTTCCAGCAGCGCTCTTACCTAACGCAAAGAAAAAGCCCATTCGTGCAACTCTTCTCCCGCCAGAGAGCACACAGTTTCATCTTCATATAGAAACATCATGTAGACTTGAGCAGTTGCATGACCACTTATGGACAGATAATATTTATTAAAGAAGTTCAAGCAACTGAGTGCAAGCATTACTTGCCCACAGAAACTGGCTAGCTCATGTACCTAAGTTAATTAGTGGCACTTCAGCAGCCTGTGGGGGAAACCATCAGCGATTTACAGAGGTTTCCATACATGCCCCTTGGAGACAAATAGTCCATTTGGCTAATTAGAAGCCTGCACAAGCTTTTGCATAATTGGTCTGAAGAAAAGCCTCACACTGTACTTTCCGATTATTGGCTCATTTCTCTTTCATTAGCAAGATCTTAACAAAAAAGATTTAATTACATTAGCTCTACTTAATACTTATGTGTTCATTAATCAAGATACATCAATTTTATCAGAATTTTTAAATGGTAGAAAAATCAGTAATTGGGGGTGGGGACAAGCCAGCAGTTCCAGAGGAGAAACACATATATACTATACAGAGAATAGTCCAAACTGGGTTTATGAACTGCAGTGGGAGTTCTTAATCGCTCACTAAACGGATTTCTAAATTAGGGTATTTAGTAAAATGGGGTTCCCAAGATTTTGCCATTGCTTTTAAGGAAAATCAATTTGACAATTTGATGTAATTAGTCTATTCAAATCAAAATAGGAGATTTTTTGTGGGAAATCAGAGATATACATGTTCAGCAACAAAACCTGGTACACATCACCCCTGCAATCATTGGTTATATTTCTACAACTAAATTTAAAACTTCCATTGCAACCTATAGGAACATTTTGGGGTGGCAGTGAAGTGTTGTGACAATCATTTTGGTAACTGGTTTAGGAAAGGTCCTGTGAGCGAGCCACATATTGTCTGCGTGAGTTTTACAAAATGCTCTGCATTTGCTTACGCTTTCTATTCAATATTAATTTGAAATCTTCCACTAGAAGCTGCCAGTTCCAGATCTTGGAGGTTCCTGTGATTTTAAACAGCAATGCGGCGCACGCAGTAATAATGTGCATATGAAAATGACTAGCATATAGGCATTTAATAGAGACACATGGGTTGATAAAGTATTCCAAAAGAAACTCAAAAAAATCTTTGCATCACTGAAACAGCTACTCAGTGTACAGTTCATGTACACTTAAGCTCCACTGGAATGAAAGAGTCTATTGCAAGCCCCCGTCTCAAAACTACATTATTTGTCTAGGTTGGAGACTAAATCCTGCTCCCATTCCAAAGCGGATTGCTGGCATTTAGAGTATCTACCCAGGTCTCTAGGCATGTGCAGCTGTAGCTTCTGGAGCATCAAATACAATTTCCCACCCTATGGCCGATAGATGAATAGGAGTACGTATGTTTAGAAAGATCTAAACATCAAGCATTTATTTAAAATGTGACAATGCTTTTGACACAACAGCCCTCGTACATATCTTTGGAGTGATGACTTTGGTTGTTTCACTCTCAGCAGCATGCCCTTACTAGTTACCCCAGAATGTAAATAAAAGGCTAATGGACAAAAAGGGGCTTCTAGCTACTAACATGAATCACTTTTCTTAAAGTGACGATTCCACAGTTAGCAGAAAAACAGTGTAAACACCAGAAGAATGTAAAAAAAAAAAAATCAGTTCGTGTTCAGTTTCATCCATCTTTTTACCTGACAATTACAGTCCTCAAGAAGCAGCGTCATACATGCAGAATACAACTATGCAGCACTGGCAACAAGATAAACAGCTACTTTATACAATGAACGCCATACACAGCCGTTATGAACTACCGATACTAAAAATGAAATTCCAAGATGCCCAAAGATAAAACCGTCAACAATGAACCGGTAGAGCTGCCATCTCTTCAGCGGCCAAAAGGAACAGTGTTAACTGTATTCTTCGCTCTGGAAACGGGGGGCAGAGTTTCTGGCAGTTTCATTCTCCTGTGTTGTGATTAAGTCTATAATGGCTGTCAGGAGTGCAGTGTCAGTTGATTTAGTATTGTTCCAGTCCACAGGGTGTGGGTTTTCTATTTTCTCTTGTAGAAGGTCATCCAATTCTTTTTTCAAATCCTGCGGATAAAAGGATGTTGGTTCAGAAAGAAACCCAAGAGCAGAAAGTTTCGAAAGCCATTCTATTTTTCTATAGTGTCAAAAACTTAATACATACTTGGAAATGAAATGTATTATTCTCTTTCATTCTGCATTTTGCTAAGAATGTGTGTCAAACTTCTTGGAAATTTAACTAGCTCTTTTCTGTCCAGTTAAATGGAACTTACTTTAGGCACAGCTTTATCTGTTTCGAGTTATTCAAGAACTGTACTGTATAAAGCACTTTGAAACAAAGTAAGTTTCTCATAAGGATAAAAAAAGAATTGCCTAAGGAGTCAATGGGTTGTATCCAACTTAAGTTATAGGCAGAGGAAGCCCACTGAAATTAATGGAAGGAAGTTAGCATTGTCCCTTAATTTCAATGCATCTACTTTAATAATGAATTTGGATACAACCCAATGTCTTTAAAAGAATCCCATTTTCAATCTGAAATAATAGTTGAAGTTGTGGTTTAGTTAAACTGCATATTTTCACATCTTGTTCAAATTTACAACTTCACTCTTGATAGCACTTTTTAACAGTAACAATAAAAATAGCTGATATAGGCCAAGAAAAGACTAATGTGAAAAAAATGAGGCAAAGCACAATAAAAAGGCAATTATTTTTGAACATCAATCAGATAAGCTCAGTCTTATTTTAACATAAGGTGGTTGGTATTTGATAAATAAGTGAAATGTTTTAGTTTTTAAGATCCTATTGTACTTCTTCCCCAACCCCTTTCAGAAAAAAGCTATCCATCTGGCATTAAAATCTGGTGCTTGATTGTACTTCATCTATCTCAAGGCACAGGTGGGGGATTGAATGAACAGGGCTGTACACTGCTTATCTAAACATTAATTCTCTCTGATTACTCCACTTTAAGTGTCTTTTTCTGGAAACAGATCTGGTGGTGCAGGAAAATATCACATAGAAATAAATGCAGTATCTCCCTGTTGGTTCATTAATTCACCCCCCCCCCCAGGAAGGAAGGAGAGAGCATTTCACGTGAAATCCTAAAATGACAGTTCTCTCCAAAATGAAATGACTGAAAAGGACTGATGCCTGAAAAGATCTTTCAAGTTTATACTTTATAGGGAATTACAACACAGCAATCTAAGCAGATGTTAACATTTAGAAAAAAAGAAAGAAATGTTTTCATAACACCATACTATATAAGCTGTTCCAGGAGTATGGCAGTTGTTTGTGTAGAAGAAAATCTGAAAATGAAATGGGCAGCCCACTCACCTTCACGAGCTGTGCTATTCTTGCTGGAGACTGAAAAACAATCCACTCATCCACAGCAATTGTATCCTGATCTTTGTCCTTCTGAATAGAAATATCTCCCCCAAAGAACAAAAGGCAGTATGGAGAGACTTCTGTGCAGTCGTACAGGTATATCTGTAACAAGGAATGCAGTCAGCACATATAAACTATGTTACCACATTCAAAATAGGGCATGAGAATGTACCAGTGTATACTGAAAATGGGATCTCAAGTTACTTGGTTTTAGACTTGTGTGTAGTTCCTATGAAGTGAAATATTAATAATGTGGCAAACACTGGAAAACACTTTAGGTTCAAGGTATTCTGAAGCCAAGACAATTATTATTTTAATTGTGAAAGGTTTCACTCCCATAGTTAGCTGCATTACATGCAAAGAAGTGATGAGCAAAGATTTGCTGTTCTTCCTTGACTAGAAACAAGAGTAGTCATAAGGCATAGCTAAAATATGTGATATCCCTAGGCCTGTTAAAAAACCCCAAACACTACACCCTTTTGCATTCCATGGGCTGTGCTTCTCAATGTGCTCTCCTCCCTTCTGGAATGACAGTCGTAAGATCACAAGAAGCATGGAGGACATGAGAATCTGAAGAATTCCACTGTGAGCAGCAGGCATCAGGAGGGAGAAGGGAGGGCACAGAACAGGAATGAAGCATTAAAAGCTACCGATATTGCCATCTCTCAATCAGGAGTTGTCATTTCGAGGTCCCTTGTAAAGTGCAGTGATAACTGCAGTGAGTGGAGCTGCGTACAGACCAGACTAGTTAAGCTAACTAAGACTGTAATTGCTTCAACAGAACAGACTGTGGAGAGACTTAAAATACACCCACATTTATCCTTAAAACAACACAAAATAAATTTTCACTTACACTGCTTGTCCTCATCTTCAAATGGTAAACAAGCCAGTTGTAATGGAATTCTGTCTCTTCAACATTGACAGACTTGGGATGGATGTAAACCGTTCCATCTGTTTTAGTGGAAACTTTAACCCTTAAGACACAGACAAATCACTTATAATTCAGCTACAAAGGAATAACATGCACATATGTTCAAAGATTTAAGATAACCGCCCTTCAAAAAGAGACTTGTAATGTGCCATTAGGGCTATCAGCAATTTCTAAATTAGATACTGCTGCAAGATATTTAGGCAAGAACTGAAAGGAAAAACAAGAAGGATTTTAAGCACCTATACTTTAAAAAGTTCCACTTCAAAATCAGACTACAGTATCAGATTACTTTAAAGATTTGTGTTATATTAATTAAAGAATAATAAGGTATCAGTTGAACTTCACTGCAATTTGTGTGCTCTATTCCCTTTTTCATTCTGAGCAAGAAGATATTGCTTGCATAAAGGATAATCCCAGTGATGAGGAAAGGAAAATTATACTGTCCTGTCTATGATAGTATCCTCATTTCAATTTCTCTTTTGAAACCCAACACATTTCCAAAACAAGAGGAAAATAAGTGTTTGATATACGGAAAGCCATTTTCTATCATCATTATTAGTGACCTATCCAGTCCAGGGCTTATCATCAAAGCAAAATATAATCAATTTATTTTTGCTAGCCATCTACCAAATAAAACATAGATTGTGGAGACGGGATCAAGAGAACTCTGCTTATTCAGTCTTAAATTTTTATTTGTGGCTCCACCTAGTGGCAAAACTATGCTATTACATTTTGCTCAATTCAAATAGGAACGAGCAATCTGCATACTGGTTATTGTGTTAAGCATGCCTTAACACAAAAGACCACTATTTCAGACACAATGGACTATTCTAGCCAAAAGAGCAATGTAAAAAATTAATAAATAAATTTGTGGTTCTCCCTTGGGATGATCTCCACAAAATTTCTGTTCATCTGGAGCTGCAGGATCCCAAAATTAACCCAAGTATCACCTGCCCAATCTGTTGTCTCACCTGAGTGTGTGGAGGGGGAGGAGGGGGGCAATAATCACATGCTCCCCCAGAACTCAAGTATTCCTAGACTACATAGTTAGCAACACGAGGAAAAATATATTCCAGCCTTCTTCCAACTACGTAGAAACCCTTGTTTAATATATTCACACACACACACATTCTTGGAAAAAGAGCATGGAGAAGAAAAAGCCTTACATTTTTCTCTTTTTGCTGAAGTTTGCTCGGATCTTTGCAACCTTTGGATATAAGCCAGCACAAATAACAGCTTTGAGTAGCTTCTCATTGTCTAGAAAAGAAAACAGCCAAGTGAATCAACAATTCACAAAGGGAGAATTGAAAGCGTATCTGGTTACTGCTCCTCTTCAGAATTTACCTGAGTTCGTGTTGGATTTGGGATCTCTGGGGCTTCTACTATTCACAAACCCAGCTGCAAGGAGATGTTCAGCAAACTGCCCTTTCATGTTACGCAGCATCTAGAGAACAGCATGAATCGATCAATTTGTTCTTACAGATAATGTCAAACTAAATCTGTTTCAAAAGTGTACGTTTTCTCGCTAGAGACAAAGAACTATTACCTGCAGAGTATTTGAAGAAAGAAAATACTCCCAGCAATAATCTTTTTCACACCTGAAGCCACGTCGCTGGGCCTCTTCCCAACCCTGAAAGCACAATTATTATTATTTATTATTATTACTATTATTATTATTATTTAGTATAGGTCCTTTTAAAGGAAAACTGGAGCTGAACTGAATCTGATTTTTATATCTTCCTGATTTGAATGCCAGATGGAATAAGAAAGCATTTTATAGAGTAGCAAAGAAGGTCAATATGAAGTGTCACAATAAGAGTGACCAAAAAAAATAATATGGAGTGCATACATTCCTTTCACAGAGCTGTATTAAGTCAACACATCCAGATTAGAACTAATTCAGCAGCTAAAAGGAAACTACAATTCATATCACTTCCTTATTCCACTATGCATAAAGGGAAAAGATCTAGAACGGCAATAATTAATCCTGGTCTCCAAAACAAGAGGAAGAAACACTTCATGAACTGCAAGTTGGAGGAGATACAGGATTAAAATTAGACCCATATATTAAAATTGTTTAGAGCAAATCATAGCAGAAAACAATGAAATTTGGAATAAAAAGCTAACCTACTAGTAATACCCTCCTAGTGGTGCATCAGTTAAACTGCTAGCACATTTGCAAAGCTAAGCAGGGTCCAGAATTCTAGTTACAGGGTCCAGAATGGCTTCAAATTGGATGGGGGGGGGTTGAGATTCCTGAATTGCAGGAGGTTGCACTTAGATGATGCTCAGGGTCCTTTCCAACCACACAATTCCATTGTTCTATAATCTCCATACTAAATGCATACTTGGGTTTAATACTAGTTTGTCACCACTACTAGTAAATCAAGCATGGACCGTGAAGATATCATCTCTGTGCAATGTGAGCTGTTCATGCTAATATTTGAATCCTCTTTATATTATTTATTTAATAAACGATGTTCCCCCTGTGAATCCACCACCTGTCAACTAGAACAGTGCTTCCCAAACTTCACCCCGTCGTGGACAAGTTGAAAAGTGCTGAGGGTCTTGGCAGACCATTTAACGACTTCTCTGCCTGTTGCAACCATTGTAATTCCATAGAATTCAAATTGTAATGCAATAGTATACAATATATTAATAAAAGCAGCAATGAAAATGACTATTCCATGCAATGGATGTGCTGTCTCACATCTTCGAACAAATACCCAGGAATGCCAGGGAACCACCATGAAACTTGCAGACCACTGTTGGTCAATGGATCACATATCTACCTTGAAAGCATTCACAATGGTGAGGTGATCACTTTTAGAACTCTTTGACAGTTCCTTTCTTCTTGCGTCTGCTACTTTTTCTTTACCCTTAAGAGAAAAAAACACAAAGTTGGACTAATCTGTGTATTAAAAAGAAGAAAGAAAGACTCAGGAGATATAACCAAGAAAAACTAAGTGCAATTTGCTGTAAGACTAAAACATAGCACATTACAAGGGGGGGGGGGGATCTTTCTGAAATTAAAGGCTTCATCTTCAAAGAACAAAAATTTAAATTAAAACAAAAATTACTTTTAACGCTCTCTATAAATACTTTACCAAGGGAATGACAAAAGGGTCCTTGAAGCTGAGGCTGGCAGCAATAGTGAGAACAGGATCTAAGCAACAGAATAAAGCTCCAAAGAGAATCATTTTTCCTATGTGTGGCTCCACTGGTAATCGCGCCAAATGAACTCCAAGGGGAGTCAATTCTTCTTGCCTATCCAAGGCATTCTGTTAAAGGGATGACACAAAAAAGGAAGAAGAACATAAACAATGAAAAAGAGTATCAACATTTGGTTGAAATCCTTGTTAAAGAAGCCTAAATTCTGTCCCTTAAGTTTTAAGGTACGGTGAAACTTAGTTTCACATTTATTTAGAATAGCACCACCTGTTTTCATAATTACAATTTTCACCAATAAGGTTGGGACAGCAGAGAAGAGTAGCAAATGTACTGGAATAAACATGGTTGAGGAAAACTGTGAGCAATAATCATGAAGACAACTCAGGTAGGTATCCAGGGTGAAGGTGCTGAAACCCCATCCACGGTTAGAAGCTCCCTAAGTCTTTAGACTCATTGCCTCAGTTTTCTATCGCTCAGCAAGATGCTTGCTTTAAAAGTACCCAGATGCCATGTACTACTCCAAATTAATGAACGTACACACAAATTAGCAAATCATCAAGACACAAAATTCTGAGCACCAGAATTTCTTGTTCCAACAGGCTTTTAGGAATTGACTGCTTTTAATTAAAGGGCTGGTGCCGTGATATTTTTAATGTAATTATTGGTATGTTTTAAACAGATTTTACGTATGTATATAGTTTTAATTATATTTGAATTATTGCTTTTCCAGTTTTAGCAGTTTTTCTTTTTATCTGTAAGTTGCCTTGAGTCCCATCAGGGAAGAAGACAGGGAATAATAATAATAATAAGTGATTTTTACTGTTGTTCTCAAAGCTTATTTGAATTTTAATAAAATACCAACTGAACAGCTGCAGCAAAATGAGCATGCACTGCCCATTGTGCTTTAGCTAGTGTAAAAATTCATTATCTTATTCCATTTCAATGTCCTGATTTTTCTAGTTACATCCGTCATCAGAAAAATTATAAAAACAGTACTTTCCAAGTCAAAACTAGATATTATTTGATTTGGGTGAAGTTCAATTTTAAATTGCACTATCGTTTAAACTACACTTCTTAGTGCAAAAAGTTTATTATATTAAGACTTCAAGTGTTTTATGTTTTCCTTGCCTTAGCTACGAAAATCATGTATAAAGCTTAAACAATATCTACAGTAAACATTTGTGATTGCTCAGTTTAATGAATGATTTCTAAGTACCATGAATGAACATTCTCAAGCCTAAACAAGTTGTGAACTGCCCTGAGTTCTATGGAAGAAGGGTGCTATACAAATTTGTTACATAAAATAAAATATTAGTACAGGAAATAAACAAAAAATTACCAGCTGCATGAGATTTTTAATGGATAACAACACAGCATCACGTGATGGTGGATCCATCAATTTGCTCAGAAAATGGGCAATTCCTCCAAGCTTTAAGATCTGAAAGAAAACAAAGTTCATCCTATCAATACTACTTGAACGAACTCCAAATCTTTATGCTTGATGCAAAATCCTTTACCGGAAAGGCTACCCTAACAGGGTATATATTATATATATATTACCTTGATTTGCAAACAAAGTTCTTCCAAAGGTGTCCTCAGGATTTCTGGCAACTGATAATCGTCTAGCAAACTGGCACGCAGACCATTGTACAAGTGGTAGCAGTTACCAGGCTGGACTCTGCAGGAAGTTAAAATATTTTGACACTGTAGTAACATTGATGTGTTATAAGTAAAAGCGGCTTAGCAGTATACCTTTTATGCAAAACTTGCAATGAAAGAATGAGAAGCTCAGTGTACCATCAAGAAGCAATTATAAAGAGAAGCAATAATCTAGGACAGGGGTGGGGAACCCCAGGCACAGACACAAAATGAGACCCTCCAGACCTCTTAATATGGCCCTCAAGACTTTCCCCAAGCCACACCTCTCATCAGCACTACTCTGCCCCTTGAGTGTTTTTGCCTGGCTGGAATGCGTCCCTTTAAGAGTTCTGTGCCTAGATAGAGGGAGAGGTGTGTGCGTGCATGCGCGCGCGCACACACAAAAATATGTGTATGCATAAACCTCTGGCTCCTGCATAGTTGAAATGTTGCCTACTGTTCAAAGGTAAGAGTCATGGTTGTTGCTCTACCCTTTTTTGCTCTAGCCAATATTGCCACTGGCATGAAACCCTGGAAGGGAACACATCCCTTGAGCTAAAGAATGTTTGCCATATCTGATCAAGGACAGCAGCCTCGTGCAACAAAATGAAGAAAATGTTACCAAACCAACACCAGCTTCTTTTTATATATGGCACAGGGAATAATAAATGCAAATATGGTGCAGGCAGGGATGATCTACCTGACAGTCTGACATATGTCAACAGAAAACTAAGGACCACAATGCACTCCCCTTTGCTCAGTATGAGACAATAACCTTATAAGATGGGATTGCACCAAATCTGCAATGCGGTGAAAGGTTATGCCTGATTGGTCTCACAAAGGATAGAATGGCAACTGTTGAGTGAAGCAACTTTGTGCAGCTAAACAGCTATGCACCTATTACACATTTTTCTATATTCACCAATGCTCTTGAATACCAGAGTTCTAGGCAAATTCATTTCCAAGTGATTATGTGGGAAGATATTAAGTACTTCCACAGTTAGTGGGAGTAATTTTCAGGTAGCAATACTGTGAAGGAAAACTCTTCAAGGATAGTGATACTGAACTTTCTTTTTCTTTATGTACTATCTGGTAAGCAGATAATATCTAGAGAAACGCACTGAGTAAAAATGCTAAGAGAGTAATCTACAGGACATGATTTATTTGTACTACGTGTACATTAAAGGTAAAGGTACCTCTGAACGTTAGGTCCAGTCGCAGACGACTCTGGGGTTGTGGCGCTCATCTCACTCTATAGGCCGAGGGAGCCGGTGTTTGTCCACAGACAGCTTCTGGGTCATGTGGCCAACATGACTAAGCTGCTTCTGGCAAACCAGAGCAGTGTACAGAAACGCCGTTTACCTTCCCACCAGAGTGGTACCTATTTACCTACTTGCACTTTGATGTGCTTTTGAACTGCTAGGTGGGCAGGAGTTGGGACCAAACAACGTGAGCTCACCCCATCATGGGGATTCGAACCGCCGACCTTCTGATCAGCAAGCCCTAGGTTCTGTAGCGCCACCCACGTCCCTCCACATGTACATTAACTCACTACCAATTATTTGTGCTCAAGAGCCCAACCTCTGCTCACACAGCATCTCCACATAGGGAGAGAGGAAATCGGGCTACAAGACCTATACGTATCAACTAGGCCAGTGTTTCCCAACCTTGTGCCTCCAGATGTTTTTGGCCTACAACTCCCATCATCCCTAGCTAGCAAGACCAGTGGTCAGGGATGATGGGAGTTGTAGGCCAAAAACATCTGGAGGCACAAGGTTGGGAAACACTGAACTAGGCATATGTGCTGTGCCTATAGTCCTATGTCTTAAGGTTTTATTTGAAGGAGTTCAACAAATTCAAACAATTCAAGTGTCAAGATAGTGAAGAATTTTTTTCTATATTGTATTTTTAGACTGTAATAGAGAGATTGTGCTGCTGAACTACTTTAACTTCTAAAACTAAGTTTAAATCCCTGAAGAACAGTTGTGCTGGACTATGGAAGTAAAAAAAGAACCCTAAGAAATCCATGTAACTGCTTAAAGGCTAACAGAAGTATTCTGGTATAAGGTTTTGCAGGTTAGAGCCTCCTTTATCAAAGGTTTGATGATACAAGAGGATGCTCCAATCTATTCATGCTCCAATCTAAAATGCATTGGGCTCTACCATACCACTTTGGGTATTCAGTTTATAAAAATTAAATATCAAAGGGGCAAAAAACAAAGCAAAAAACTAAGCCAGCAAATAAAGTCACTTCAGATTAATCAATAAAATCAGCAAAGTGAGGGGGAAAGTTAATGTCTTTAAAGTAAACTTTAAATAATTTTTTTTATTAAATATTTGAAAATGTTCATTATTGCAATAGCCAAGGTTTCGCTGCTTCTGTCCATTCTGTTACAATAGATTACTCTTACCTTCCTGCTCTACCTTTCCTCTGCTTAGCGTTTGCTTTGCTAACCCACTCTGCAGCCATTGTGCTAATGTTGTTCTGTGTATCAAAGTTAGTTTCCTTTATCTTTCCTCCATCTATAACGTATACCACATCGTCTATGGTGATGCTGCAGAAATGGGAAGCAGGAAGAAATGGTTAGCTTTTGTACATCAAATAGAGACAATTTGCATTGATTACGTCAATCTGTAAAAGAAATTGCCCCTTACGAAACACACAAATTGTCCTGCAATCAATCGTAATGAACAAAGACTACCACTCACTACAGTTTTGCTATTTCTTACATAATAAGCACAGATCCACCAAGGAGTGAATTCTGCAAGAAAACCAAAAAGCTAAAAATGCTCAGACTGAAGCAAGACTAACTGAACATGTCAGAAGCTAAGACTGTCGGCAGACATGCTTAAGCTATTATTATTATTTTACAGATTCATAAACCACTTCACAGCCACAAACTACTGCAGTAGTGTGCAAAAAGATAAAGGAGGTAAAATACACAAAAAATAACACTAACAATAAACCAATTTTTACATTGATACAATTAATAGCCCATAAGATGACTGGGTCATACTTAAGGGAAAGTTTTTAGATCTAATCATTAAGACAGCAGGCACTTGTCTAACTTAAGCATACTAATCTGGAAATAAGTTCTATTTTTAAGCAAGCATGTTTTGGGTTGGAGCCTTAGGATAATCAGCTGTAAGCATACTTAATGGAAACTGTTATCCCTTGGGGTTTTCTAACAAGCAATCCAGTCTAGGCAGCACTCGTATCTAATTCCCAAACTTTCAGTGTAATGGATATTGAGGAGGGAAGAGTCTGGGTTATAACTTCTTTTGCCTAGCTTCATGTGCACTGTTTTAGGGATTAGGGTCAGTTTCCACACCTAACTTATTCCACAGGCCAACAGATATTGCTTAATGCTGACGCCAATTTATAAAAGCCGAAAAGGAACTGTTGATCATATTGCAAACAGTTTTTCTTAATGATTGCAGCTCCCCCTGCAGCTCCAAGTCAGGAAATGCCAAAGTTTCAAGGCAAGGCTTTGCTGTTGCTCCTCTCCTCTTGAGGCTCAGTCAGCTTCCTGTCTAAACTCTAAAGCACATCTTCTCATGATCTCTTGCTCTGCACTAAGCCATTTTTTTCTAATTTTACCTCCCCTCCACTTTCCATACCTGCTTGTATTTTCTGTTATTCTTCCTCTCCAAAAAGGAAAATGCAAAAACATTGTTTACCTCGGCCTTTATTCTCCCCTCCCCCACTTTTTATTGGGCTCCAGGAGGACTGAAAACTGTTTCCCTTTCAAAGAAAAAAAGGGGGAAAACATTGCAGGCATTGTGCTTAAAAGTGCCAGCATTCAAAAAGAAACTCCACGGATTAATTGGGCAGCACTCAAGAGAGAATGTGTTGCTTTCCCTTGTACAGTATATGCATTCTACATTAAATTTCCACATTAACTATCTGATGAATCCAAAGTGGAAAAGCAGCTTCACTGTACATGTTTTTAATTTATTTTATTGCTCATTCCACCACATAAAGGAATTAAACATTTTAATTTACACTTTTGATGAAAATACTCCTTTTGCCCAACAAGTTAATTTCAAGGATTGCTAGAAGCATAAACAAAGATTTACCTAGTCTCAGCGATGTTGGTAGCAATTACAATTTTACGGACTCCAGGGGGGGTCCTTTTAAAAACCTAAAGAAAAACAAAATCAAAGAGAAAAAGTGTTTCTTCCAGAAATTTCTTTTTCATCCTAATATTTGTTTACTTAATTTAATTTTTTTCAGTCAAGACATGCACATGCATACACTCATCACTAAATTTAAACACCAGAGTAACAACACATTAATGGATAGTTGAAACATTTTATTAAGGTTTTATTACAACAGCAATCCAAGAAGAAAAGAGTTATTTGGAATGAAGGATATGATCTCTTGAAAAGCAGGTGGATAGAAGCATCCCATGTTTTAACAGGCATGGCAGAGTCCAGTTGAGACATTGTGTTCTATATCATAGAGAGTGGCTGGGTAAACCCAGCCAGATCGTTGGGATATAAATAATAAATTTTTATTTATTATTATTATTATTATTATTATTATTATTAGAGGCACATGAGCCCACACTCTGTTCCCAATTTCCAAGGCCATGGAGATTCCACAATATGAAAAATTGATTCCTTCCTTGCTGCTTAGTAAGACTGAAATGTTTAATGTTACTTAAAATAATAAATATGATTGGGCAACAAATAAACATATGCACTTGAATTCAGAGAAACAACAGGGGGAAGGGGGGGGAGATGGAATATGACCTCCCTGCTTCCCTCATCTTAGTGGTAGTCACCCCAAATACCTCACTAAAGGGTTGTGAGACCCTGCTAAATAAGGCGGGTTATGGGGTGGGGACTGAAAATCAGAGGCATATTTGTTCCCAGAAGTTATCTTCTACCCAGTATTTCCACCAGCATTTCTCTGGATCCAACCAAGTAAGTTATGTGAAGGCACAGCTGTTGCAGTCATTCTACTTCAGTTTAAAAAACTGAAAACAGATTTAGAATACTCTATACCAAAATAACGACCACTGCTAATTATAAAACTTACCTGGGTCTGGTTAACAGTAGGCATCAACGAATGCAGAGGTATAATAACGAACCTATCTGAAAAATAAAATCGGCATTATGGTACTACTCTAAGTAAAATTCAGTTTGAAAGAAAAACTAAAAATCTAGAAAAAATTAAAAATATAAATGAGGTACAGTTATAGGAAAAATGAACTATTTTCTTCAAGGAGCCACAGCTTCTCGTTACAAATAATATTTTTGAAAGCACTAGTTAATTTATTCATTTTATTTTGCCAATAAGAAAGAAAATTGATAACCTTTCTATCTTTTGCCTTAAATATTGCCTTGTAGCATTAAACTGAAAAAGTCTTTGAGGTCAGCAGCTTGTTAGGTAAAGTTAAAATTAAACCTTTGAATATTTTAAATTTATTGCTAGAATCATTAACGGCTATCCATTTGATTCACCCAAATAAACTGATCTGCTCTCAAAGGAAATGCAAAGCTCAACATCCTTGAAACATTTGTTCCGCAGTGGGTTATGTTTGTGCGATGTCATCATGCGAAACCACATTAAGGATGGAGACTGCTATCCTTGACATTTAACAGTAACCAATTTATTCGCGAGCATGGCCAAACTTGGCCCTCCAGCTGTTTTGTGACTACAACTCCCATCATCCCTAGCTAAGAGGACTAGTGGTCAGGGATGATGGGAATTATAGTCCCTAAACAGCTGGAGGGCCAAGTTTGGCCATGCCTGAGTTAGGGGGATTTACCAGCCAACACTGTAACTGACATGCCACCCCAGATGCTATCACCTACTGGTCCCCTGCAGTGGCTGTTGGGATGCCAGTTCAACCATTGAACTGCATTCAAATGCATTTTTAAGAAAGACAGTGGGAATTATGGTTCTGGCAGTCATGCAAAGGGGAGAGATGCAGGGCAACAGAAAGAGGGGCAGAGGCTCAGAATGGCAGCTAGCAAGGTTCAGTAGGCTTTAGGGACAGAAAACCCTCCAAGTCTTACTGAAGCATCTTGACAGTGCTAATTTAACTGCTCATCCTAATTTAAGACTATTTAATGTAGGCCAACATTCATTTGAAAAGGGTAGCTGAATTCTGAACTTGTCTGCCAACTTGCATATGCTTAGGACGGTGAACATCAACAGCTATGTTGGCACAATTTACAATCTATGATGCTGTGTTGATAGTGGTGCCAAAAGGTGCTGGGAGGGTTTGGGTAACAGTTTATAAAGAAAACCCCTAGTTCGCAGCAGAATATTTTAAGAAAATCAAAGAAGATGATTTACCTGACTTAAACATAACTTGAGACATCAGAAGGTCATTTAGAGTGCTAATGTTGTCCCACCCAGGGAGAAATACAAGTATTGCACCATCCTACATGAACACAGGTACATGGAGAAATAGATTATCCAACATGGATGCATAGTTCAACCCATAAAGCACACATCATGGCCAAGTTCAGACATGTTGTTAAGCCACAATTTAGGAAGTTTGGATCCCGCTCACAAATTTAGTTTGTTTCGCCTAATGTTGATTTGTGTCCCCTCCACAGGGTCTCACCTCCTCTTTGAATAGTCAGCTTGTTTACAAAGTGAGTGGTGCAATCAGTCTGTTGCCTGGTAGGATGAGGAGGGTACAGAGGTCTGTGAAAAGGCCAGCAAGAAACTCTTAGCTGCCCAAGTAGTTTTGTTTGAGTCTTGCATCTGTGCACTCAATGGGTGGCAGGGAAGGGGCAACACAACAAATTAGAATTAAACCAGGGTACTGAACTTGGATGTAATGGCAGACTACAGTTAACATAAGCCAAGATTCATGCACCAATTTTAAACCATAGGGTTTCAGAACATGATTTGTTAGCCAAAAACAAGCCATGATTATCCCACTGGGGCAGATTCATATGTGCAAGCAAACCAGGGATTAAGTATTGCATCCAATTCAACCTGTAAACTTTATTTTTGGTATTTCTAAAACCTTGCAATCACATTCTTAATATTATTTGCAATTTGAAAATGATATGCAGCAGAAACACTTGATTCTGAGTAACTTTTCTCCCCCAGTACCACTACTGTCACTATCACATTTTTTCAGGTAATAGAGCAAAGCGCCAAAATACAATTGAAAGCACTGGTAATCATGAAGGCAGTATTATCTGCGTATGTTCGATTTTATTATGTGAACTAACATGGAAGACATTATTGCTCAAAAACTATCTTAAAATACAGTGGTACCTCGGGATGCGAACGGGATCTGCCTCTGCGGGTCACGTTTCATCACTTCTGCGCATGACGCCATTATGATGGTCTGCACATGCGCACGCGGCAAAACCCGGAAGTAACGCACTCCGTTACTTCCGGGTCGCTGTGGAGTGCAACCTGAATTTGCCTAACCCAAAGCGTATTCATCCCGAGGTATGACTGTACTATCTTCTATTTTCAAAACTTATGGTGTTAAATAAAATGGGATTAAGCTAGAACTTAGTACAAAACAAACATTCTAGTCCCTGAAATGTTTGCTTGGGAGCAAGAGACATTGAAATATCCTGTTGAAGCCAAAGGGTGTGTGATTTGGGTCTGAAAAGCATTTACTCAATTTTTTTCTCTAAGATTAGTGCAGTATTGACTTTAACATACAAGCACAGAAAAACATTTGTAGCTGTTGTCTTTGCTTGTTTGTAAACAGAGTACAGTGGTACCTCGAGTTACAAAAGCCTCAGGTTACAAACGCTTCAGGTTACAAGTTCCGCTAACCCGGAAGAGTTAACTTGAGTTGAGAACTTTGCCCCAGGATGAGAACGAAAATCGTGTGCTGACAACGCAGTGGCAGCAAGAGGCCCCATTAGCAAAAGCACGCTTCTAGTTAAGAACAGTTTCAGGTTAAGAACGGACCTCCGGAACGAATTTAAGTTCGTAACTAGAGGTACCACTGTGGTTAAGGTTCCAGTCTACTCTTGAATTTCTACTATGATGTAACTGGAATACAACAACGTTATCATAGCCACTGTTTGCAGTATTGTGGTGGTGCAGTGATCGTGCCTGGAAATCAGAATATTTCTTTACTAGAGCCAAAGATACAGGACCATGGCCAACAACAAACAATAGTTTAATAATTCTTAAATCATATAATCAACTCTTGTAACATATACAGATAGGTAGCCGTGTTGGTCTGCCATAGTCAAAACAAAACAAAATTCCTTCCAGTAGCACCTTAAAGACCAACTAAGTTAGTTCTTGGTATGAGCTTTCGTGTGCATGCACACTTCTTCAGATAAGAAGTGTGCATGCACACGAAAGCTCATACCAAGAACTAACTTAGTTGGTCTTGTAACATATAAACAACATTTTTTAAAAAGACAGTGAAAACAACTTTATGTATTAGTATTAACACATACAGGGAGAAGAACTTTATATTAATCCCTGTGATTTCATATGCCTCACATCACAAGTGCACAGTTGCCTACAAAAATTCCAAGAAAACAATTCTCTACAAAATAATTTTCCTCTACAATCATTGCGTAGAACCAACACCAACTTATATTGTTTTTTATTCATGATGAGCATGAGTCAAATTTAAGCCTTTTTAAGTTCCATTTATTTTAGTAAGGGTTAAGGTTAAGTTAGTGCTTAAGTCTCTTCTCTTGAAATCTAGCAGATTTAGAATTAACTAAGTTTAATTAGGTTGACCTAATCTAATTACGAAGGGGAAATAATTTAAAAAGTGAAGTCATATTTAGTCAAGTTGAAACTCACCTCTTCTTCAAGAGCAATGTATTTGATCAGTGCTGCAATCAAATCAAGGTCAACTTTCTCATCATCCATCATTCCCAATGCATCAATTGTACTTTCTGAATACCTAGAAATCACGTACAAATAAAAAGCATTATTTAACCATATGTGCTACAGTTAAGTTTAGCACAAATACACAGGCTCTTGGTTTATACAAATAGCAAAAAAGGAGACTGGTTAATATAAACACAGATCAACAGAAGAAACTGCTGAAAGAAGACAGCAGAACAGAGTGGATCCTATTTGTTTTTAAGCAGAGAACAAATGTCAGTCTCTTTTAAACAGAGAAACTGCATGTTTATACAGAAATTCTACTGTGTTTAATAATAGTAATATATTTATATATCACCAATCTGGCTGGGTTGCCCCAGCCACTCTGGGTGGCTTCCAGCAAATTAAAACATCAAATATGGTTTGCTCCCTAGAAAGTGCTAGGATTGCAGCCATAAAGTGTCTGTCATATATGTAACAAAAATCTGAAAGTCGTACAAAAGTGAAAAATAACCCTACCGTCCTCTCAGCTGCTTCAAATAATCTGGCCACTGCTCATGATAAATTTCTTCTTTTTCTTCCTTTTCTGGCCTGCTTATGTGCCCCTGCATAAACCTCTTTTTCCAATGTGGTCTGCGATCCGTATTTTCTGGAATGTATCTTCAGAAATAAATATAGCATTCAGTAATAATGTTTGCATATTAAGTAAAAAAAATTTTTAAATCATTCTAAAAATCTCAATATAGTCTTCATATTGGGAGAAGTCAGGAATCATTATACGTCCAAATTCTGAGTTTTGATGCCACAATGTAAAAAGGAACTAAGAGGAATCATCTTCACACTAACCGTAGCTTCTCAATTACATCTTCCAAAAGGTACTCCTTGACAGGATACGTGAATCCAGGAATATGGATCATAGGACAACTGTCTGTATAAAAAGGGGAAAATATATATTACATCACCTACATTTTAGCAAACTGCATCATGCTTGAAAACAAGATACAAGACAAAACTTACAGAATAGCTAGAAGCATGAAGCTTATCCAAATAGAACATTTTTAAAAAATGCTATTGTTATAGTAATCAAAAAGCTAGTTAGGTTGTTTTTATTCTACTAGAAAGACCAAAGGGATTTAGAATGTTTAGGGAAGTTTTTAATGTTTGATTCTGTTTTTAAAATTCTCTTGGGAGCCACCAAGAGTGGCTGGGGAAACCCAGCCAGATGGGTGGAGTATAAATTATCCTTGGCATGAACTCAAGTGTTCAAAATGCTGCCAAAGATATTGTTCACTGAAGTAAAATGTTTATTGCACACAGAATATGATACTTCACCTGATAAACTGATTCTGACAAAGAATAGTTATACCACAATATGTGTGTGTCTCTTAAGGCATCATAGAACTATTACATGAAAATGCCAAGTATTCAGTGTTTCATTTCATGCAGAGATAAACTAAAAAAAGAAACAGCATATATTTTGTCTATTTATTTTCAGAAATACAGGCAACTCCACACTTCTGCACAACTGTGCACATGTGCGATACCTGAAACCCGGAAGTGTTGGAAGCGAGCTGGAAAGTCCTCCTGGCTCGTGAGGAGACTCTCCCCAGAGCCCAAAGAGGACATTCTCTTTGAGCTCCGGGGACGGTCTCCTCATGAGCTGGTGCTGTAGCGGGGTTTTATTGATGCTGCTCAGCCTCCCCGCCTAACAGCTGACAAATGAGAAAGCAGCGGCAACCTAGATTGTAACCCCCACATAAGAAGGAAGACACCTGTATTTTTTTATACTACAATGCTTCCACCATTCATAGCAAAATACAGGAGATTATTACACTTGTAAAAATGTAGATAATTTCACACACCAAAATAGTCTGAGAACTTCTCGGCATTCAGCGTAGCACTCATCAATATGACTTTCAAGTCGAGTCGTACACTTAGCAGATCTTTGATTATGGTCATTAAAACATCTGATTGGAGATTTCTCTCATGGATTTCATCGAGGATTACATGACTAACACTGGCCAATTCCCTACAACAAAAGAAGCACAGAACTGATAACCCCCCCATGCTCATAAGAAACAAAATGTTAATCAGCAGATATGAAATAATTGGAAATGAGTACTGCAAATACTATTAACAGCAGCTGATAAAGCTTTGAGGAAACACATTCAAAATTTTCTTTTGAAACAGAGAAACACATACTTATCTGACTGGAGCCACTGTAGGACAATTCCTGTTGTGCAGTACAAAATTGAGCCTTGTTTCCTTGGCAACCGGCTGAAAGATAGCCATTAAAAACAATACTTCAGTTCCTCTTGATATTGCTTTTGAAAAAGCCAGAAGATACATTTAAGTGTTATAATGACAGTCAGTACACCTTCAGCTGCACTCACTTACTAAGATTCAAGCATCCAATGTCTGGTTGTGCAATATGAAAATAAAAGCTGCAGTTCTATACACACTTATTTGGAGGTGAGCTTAGTTGAAGTCAACAGGACTTCTGAGAAAGCATGCATAGTTTGGCTTCATGGTATGCTCAGCATGCAGCCAACAAACAGAATGTCTAAGGTATGACACAACAATGCTTAATTAACCCATTTTACAAGTTGTTGCTAATCCAAACAACACACACAAATGCCACTGTTTCTTTCTTGGTTGCTCACCTGTTTTATATATACACATTACTTATAGAGGAACATAAGGTTTAACTTGACAGCAGCTTAGCAGAATAAAAGTTGCAGTGAAAAGTAAGTCTTGTGAGCACAGTCGATTGAAAGGCAAGTGGGTGGCCACTTACATCACAACTCTGATTGGTGCTCTACTTGATAATGTATTGTATTTGTAGCAATTCCTCACAAATATTTGTGGTACGGTGTTCCTATTTGTGGCAACACCCACAATTTGTGACAGCAAAATTCCAGGTGGAATAGTTAAACACCTGAAAATACATGAAAATACCATTCCCACAGTGCAGCTTATCACTTGGAGCTCTGTCTGAATGGCTGTATACACAAATACCTCATATGAAATCTTACAACCCAGCCAATAAGCATTTGCGCTGACACAATTATTCACAGGACAGGTTACTAATTTTATCACCAAAAGTTACATTGCTGCATCTGTGGAAGGAGAACCCCCTAGGTAAGTAACAGCACAGCAGGGATGCTAAAACATATGCCCACTCTAGTCTGTGCATAGACATTCTTCAAGTATAAAAACCAGCAAGAAAATACTCATGTACCTTTCAAGCCGAATTTGATATCCTGTACTCTTTCCATTACCACATACTTCAGCCCTTTCTGCCGCAACTCTCTCTGCTACCTTAACATTAAAGAAAATCTGTTAATGTTTTCTTCTTTGTAAATATGGTTACTTTATCCAAGAACAGATATAAATGTCACTTACAGAGATAGCACTGATCCTTCTAGGCTGAGTACATACAATCCTGCAGGAAGACCCCTTCCCTCGCTCAATATAGTCATCCAAGATGAACTGAGTAACTTGGGTTGTCTTTCCGCAGCCAGTTTCCCCACTTATAACAGTTACCCGACTGCTATTTATGATGTTTACAAGCTCCTATTAAAAACAAAACAAAAAAAAAATGAAACACACAGTAATCACTCTGCTGTGTGGAGATATACTTCCATGCCCTCGTTCAATTATGCACTGAACATTACCCACTCTATAAAAAATACACCAGGGACTGAAATTGTTTAATGGTGTTTCTCAACACAGTAGAACACACAAACATTTTCCACTAAATTCTCATTGCCTTTTAACATTTCATCAAATATTTTTCTTTTCCAAATCTTAATGCTCATCTGAGTTAAGACAAAAAGGCTCATATTCAAGGTATGTATTTACCTTTCTCATTCCATAAGAAGGCAACTTCTCGCGAAATCTCTGCAAAGTAAAGAAAAATTAAGTGAAAATAGAGTATATTTATAATAGATATTTATAAATTTGGTTAGCAAGTTGAATACGATTAGTGATGCTGTTAAGCTATGAACTGAAGCACCAACCTATTTTTTTTAAAAAAGCATGTTAATGTTCCCTCTAAGATGCTGAGAATCATATATATTAATAATAAATGTATTCAGCTGCAACACAACATTAACGCTTGCCTTTTCCACTAAAGGAGAAGAGGAACTAGAACTATATCAACCTCTGACTGTGTTCCTAAGCAAGTTCCTTGAGGAAAGTCAAGTTTTTAAAGTTCCTGTGCCTCTTACTGCAGTAAGGATAAAAATGGAATGAAAATATTATTTATTTTGAGGGGGAAATGATTAGCTGTCCATCAGAAGATTCCAAGGCAGTGTACAAAAATATATCTGGTTCATCTTCATAACCTAAAGAGCAGAGCTCTTGACAGCAAGCCCACATGACTGGGCTGCCCATTATACTCAATAATTTAATTCGAATCACAACTGATTACACTATATTCATCATCTTGGCTACTAGATGAAATACAGCATAAAAAACCAGCTCAGGGTTTCCACATATATTAATTCATAAATGATATCTATAATTTCTAGCCCAAAACATTTATGCAAACTTCTATTGAGATAGATAAAATTAGAGATCTAGCATAGTACAAATGGGAATACACTAGTGCAACAGAGCTTCATCTTCCCCTCCTGCCCTCAACATGCCCCAAAATCTTCTCTGGAGGCTACCTGCATTTCAATATATCTGGAATCAGTTTTTTTCTTTTTCAATTCTTCTTTAAGTTGCTCATCTAAATCAACATCAGGTTTATTTTCTTCTAAGAGATATTCTGAATCTTGATCAAGGAATGTTTTTTCCAATATTGGTCTAGTTCTTTTCGGCGCCCTCTCAACGACAGGTTTTTCCACAACAGGCTTTGGTTTTGGAGGGGTCTCCTTTGTGTACCTGGAAAAGGTGTGGTTAAGCATAAGTCTTCCAGCTCTAAGAAACACACATCAGTAGATACATTTGGTATTTATAGTTTTGATCTACAGTCCTGTGTCCAGCTATGAGTGATCCCATCCTGTAAACAACTAAGGTGGCAGCTGGCAAGCAGATAGCTCAGTCAATAAAGCATGAGACTCTTAATTTCAGGGCTGTGGGTTTGAGCCCCATGTTGAGCAAAAGATCCTCGCAATGTAGGAGGTTGGACTAAATGACTCTAGTGGTCTCTTCCAACACTACAATTAGGACTCACTGCTCTGCTTGCCTGGATTTTCCTCCCTCCCACACCACTGATATTTTGCCACAGTACTATCCCAATTATACCCTGTGCTGTATAATCCCCAAGATGCCACAAAGTTGCAAGATAAAACAAACAAAAACCTGAGATGAAAGTAGCTCAATAAATGTCACTAGCTACAGGCAACCCCCGATTTGTGCAGGGGGTGCATTCCAGGTCATTGTGAAATTGTGTGCAACTGAAACAGCCTGCAAACAACCCACCCTGCCCCTGCCCCACCTTTTAGTGATGTCTTTTATTACATTTCCGGGCTACCTCCAGATCTGGCGCTGTGCACATATTGGTTGCACCTAAAATGGGGGTTGCCTGTATTTTAGTCATTATTATTCCAAATGGCCAATTATTTCCCAATTTAGAAATACTGTTGTGATGCGATGTTCCATAAGAATATTAAGCACGAAAACAAATGAAACTGAATACAAATTACTGTAGTGTTTGATAGTAAAACAGAACATATCATGGCATGTTTAACTATTTTATAATGCAAACTACCCTTCAGTTGGTTTGCATACTGCTAACATGCTAAGTTTTGACATGATACAAAAAATATTATTACCCTTCTTCATCAGACCACCAAGACATGGCTTCTTGTTCTTTTTCATTTTTGCTCTGGACAGTGTTCAGCAACTGTACAATCTGTTCTTCTCTGCGCTCATCCATACGCACCACAGCTCTCTATATATGGAAAGAACAATGGATTTTAACAAAATCTTAAAGTGTAACATACTCCATGCTCAAAAATCTTGCTCCAATTATTTCAATGATGGACACTCCTCAATATTGTAAAAGGAGGACCACATATTCTAAATACTAAGGATATGTCAAGTTACTACTATACTTTAAATTTAATGTTTCTGTACAAAGCTGAGAAAGTCTTCATTATCTCTAACAGAAACACATAGTAAAATTCTCTGTCAGCATACACCATAGGACACCTGCACACAAATCTTCTCCATATGGAAGAACATTTCCTTTCATTCATACATGTGAGGAAAATGAATGCTATTTTTTATACCCACCTGAGTGGCATATACACGGATACAACTACTCAAGGCTCAATGAGGTTCCTTTAAGCATCATGCAAATGAGAAAGGCACCAGACACAACAAATGTACCTTGTGGGGCATGTTTGAGGGACATTCTTCAAACCTATTTTAAAAGTCTGACCTGTCATGCTCTTCCTCTCAACTTGTAGCCAAACCCCCGATCCTCAAAATATGCCTTAGAGATGAGAGGCTCACTGGAGCAGATTTGGGGCAGACATGGGGAGAGGAAAGAAACAATAAGCCCTGTTGCAGAAGCAGGACGCCACTCAAGCAGCAATGGATACAACCCTTGGTAAGATTACTGCAATGCCCCCTATAGGGGGCTTCCTTGCTCTTGACTCAGAAGCTGCTACCAATGGGGGGGGGGGATGCGCACATTTGGCAGACAGAATGGGAAATTGGATGTCCAACACCCCCAACCTCACAAAAAGTGGGTTGAGATTCGCAGCCTTGGGCCAGTCACTCCAACTGCCAGAGGACAGGACTGGGCAGAAGAGCTGTCTTTCTATTTCTGCTGGGAGCCTGAAGGGCCCTGCCCTGCTTCTTTCCACCTGGCTTGGGGCGGGGCCTGACAGCTCCATAAAGGAGTGCTTCTGCTGCTGCTAGGCAGAAAGGTTCCATTTTTGTTTTTGTTTTTAAAATTGCTTTTATTTTTATCTATGTCATTTTAAACTGTGATTGATATTAATGCTGTAGTCTTAGTTTTCGATTTCATGAATTATGTGGAAACTTTTCTTTTTGGCTGTGTACTTTCTGATGTGTTTTATTTACTGTTTATAACTTTTGTTATGTTGGTAATTACGGTATGTAAATTTTGTCATGCTGTCATGCCTTGAGCATTGTTTTAACTATGGAAAGGCGGCATACAAATAAAATGATGACGATAATGATATTGTTATTTTCCTAAATATACCTGAAGGAGTGTCTCCACCCCCGTCGTTCTGCCCGGACACTGAGGTCCAGCGCCAAGGGCCTTCTGGCGGTTCCCTCATTGCGAAAAGTGAGCTTACAGTGAACCAGACAGAGGGCCTTCTCAGTAGTGGCGCCTGCCCTGTGGAACACCCTCCCTTCAGACATGAAGGAAATAAGCAGCTATCCTATCTTTGAAGGACATCTGAAGGCAGCCCTGTTCGGGGAAGTTTTTAATATTTAATGCTGTACTGTTTTTAACACTTGATTGGGAGCCGCCCAGAGTGGCTGGGGAGACTCAGCCAGATGGGCGGGGTATAAATAATAAATTATTATTATTATTACCCAGCGCGCTCAGGAAGAACGAGGTAGGCAGGCGCACCGCGCCAGCTTTCAAAGGGCCTCTTGGATGAGGACACCTTCAAAAAGAGCGGGCCGACAGGTAAATTCCTCAGGAAAGAAGGGCTTCACCGGAGGCCTCTTCTCTCAAGCGCCACCCCCCTCAGGGGTCCCGCAACGACACATCCTGGGGCGCAAAGGGCGGGCAGGCAGCGCTCGGCCGGCCACCCTGAAGCCTCCCCCCTCACCCACCTGCTGTCTCTCGGCCTCTTTGCTCTTCTCGCCCTGCCGCCGCGCGTACCACAGGCCAATCTCACGGCCCTTCAGGTGAGGAGGGGGTCGGCCCCGGCCGCCGCCGCCGCCTCCACCACCTCTTCCGCCGCCTCCCGCTCCGCCGCGGCCAGACGACGACGACGACGACTGCGAAGCGCGGGGCCCGCCCCCGCGGCCCCGATCCCGACGGTGCTCGTAGCTCATCTTGCTGCCGCCGCTGCCAGGTACTGAGAGTCTCCCGAGCCGGCAGACGCTAAAAGGGAACCGGAAGCGGAATCCTCGAGAGGCTCTCGAGCCGGCCGAATCGTAATCACTTCCGTTCTGGCTGACGCGCAGGCGCGGACGTGGATTTGAGGCTCTTTCCCTTTCTATAAATCTCTCCGTCTCTTTCCCCGCCCACTTCCCTTCCCCTCCTCTTACCGCTGGAAGAAGAGGGGAAGGGAAGTGGGGGGCGCCCAGGGCCGCGCTTCGCTTTCGGAGGAGGAGCGCGTGCGCGAAACGGCGGCCGCGGGGCCAACGGTCGCCTCGCGCGGCCAGCCAACGTTCTAGAACTGTGCTCCGCTTTGTGCGTCCCGCTCGTCGTCTGTTCCTTGGGTCCCACCCGGGGCTGCTGGCTTCGTCAGTGCACCGTGAAGCCTCACGGAGCGAACGTTTCAAGGCAGCAGCTGAAAACACAGCAAATAACAATGCAATTTTACTTCCAGCTCCTGACTGAGGTTGGCACTTCTTACTTGAGGGCTGCTGCAGTCAGGGCCGGATTTACGTAGAAGCTAAACAAGCTGCAGTGGTACCTCAGGTTAAGTACTTAATTCGTTCCGAAGGTCCGTACTTAACCTGAAACTGTTCTTAACCTGAAGCACCACTTTAGCTAATGGGGCTTCCTGCTGCTGCCGCGCCGCCGGAGCACGATTTCTGTTCTCATCCTGAAGCAAAGTTCTTAAGCTGAAGCACTATTTCTGGGTTAGCGGAGTCTGTAACCCGAAGCGTATGTAACCCGAGGTACCACTGTATAACTTAAGGCCCCACTCCCTTGGGGGCCCCAAAAAAATTTAAGGGAAAAAAATCTGTATGTACATTTATAAAATATAAGATAAAAAACACTATTAATATACTACTTCTTAATAGTATTTCACTATTAATATACTTCTTAATTGTATTTCAGTTCAGCCATTACAGTGGTACCTCAGGTTACATACGCTTCAGGTTACAGACTCTGCTAACCCAGAAATAGTACCTCGGGTTAAGAACTTTGCTTCAGGATGAGAACAGAAATCGTGCAGCAGCAGGAGGCCCCATAACTAAAGTGGTGCTTCAGGTTAAGAACAGACCTCTGGAACGAATTAAGTACTTACGAATGAAGGTACCACTGTACTTCAATAAAATACATATTTTGTTATGTGGAGGTGGCTTTAGATACCTATTAGGTCCCTAAATTATCATATGGCATATATTCAACACAAAAAACAGCAACAATATGTTGTTGACAAAGGACAGCTGGACAGAATAAAGGGCCCCATTACCTTCAGGAGCTTAGGGCCTCAAACCTAAATCCGGCCCTGGCTGTAGCCCAGGGATGTTGGGAAGCTGTGGCACCTCCAGGTTCCCAACAGCCGTAGCAAACGGTAGCCGTGCTGTATAATTCCTGACCCTGCCCTTTAGCACCTGAGATGTGGGTTTTCGGGACCCCACCATGTGTGGCTAATGGTTCCAAACACTCTAAAACTGGATTTTCCATTCATACTGGGGCCTGCTAATACTTTAAGACCTTAGAATTCCTATACTTTCCTATACTTTTATGTAACAATATCCCTCCTCTGGGGCTATAGGTAAAGGTAAAGGTACCCCTGCCCGTACGGGCCAGTCTTGACAGACTCTGGGGTTGTGCGCCCATCTCACTTAAGAGGCCAGGGGCCAGCGCTGTCCGGAGACACTTCCGGGTCACATGGCCAGTGTGACATCGCTGCTCTGGCGAGCCAGAGCTGCACACGGAAACGCCGTTTACCTTCCCGCTGGTAAGCGGTCCCTATTTATCTACTTGCACCCGGAGGTGCTTTCGAACTGCTAGGTTGGCAGGCGCTGGGACCGAGCAGCGGGAGCGCACCCCGCAGCAGGGATTCGAACCGCCGACCTTTCGATCAGCAAGTCCTAGGCGCTGAGGCTTTAACCCACAGCGCCACCTGTGTCCCTTAATCTGGGGCTATAAGGTAAAGGTAAAGGTACCCCTGCCCGTACGGGCCAGTCTTGACAGACTCTGGGGTTGTGCGCCCATCTCACTTAAGAGGCCAGGGGCCAGCGCTGTCCGGAGACACTTCCGGGTCACATGGCCAGTGTGACATCGCTGCTCTGGCGAGCCAGAGCTGCACACAGAAACGCCGTTTACCTTCCCGCTGGTAAGCGGTCCCTATTTATCTACTTGCACCTGGAGGTGCTTTCGAACTGCTAGGTTGGCAGGCGCTGGGACCGAGCAGTGGGAGCGCACCCCGCAGCAGGGATTCGAACCGCCGACCTTTTCATCGGCAAGTCCTAGGCGCTGAGGCTTTAACCCACAGCGCCACCTGTGTCCCATCTGGGGCTATAGTTTTAACTAAAAAATTCGCCCCATAAATAACCTGGTATCCACCCTCCCAGATGCTGTAACTAGATGTCAAAATGCAAACCCATAAAAGAGATGTTTCTTCTTGGTTTTGGGTCTCTCTTGCCTCCTTGCAATGAGAGGAGGAAACTGTTGCAACAGAAAAATAAAGATCTTCCTTGCTTTCACTGCAGCCTCCATCCATTCATCTCTGACCGATCAGACTTAGCTACTGCAGGGTCACCACTGCAGTCTGACATAGCCACTCTTTAATTTTGGAATAATCCACATTGTATTCAGTAGGACTTCAGCAAAACGTGGTTAGGATTGAGCTGTTAATCTGTTTCGTAGAATTGTAGAGTCGGGAAGGAGCGCAGAGGATCATCTAGTCCGACCCCCTGCAATGCAGCAGTCTCTGCGTGGGCTCAAACCACCAACCTTCTGATTTAACAGCCAGACATGCTGAGCCATTGTTGCAGCAAAACTACACACACACACACACACACACACACACAATACATGACCTGTGGTTTTAGGCTAGGATCCAAGGCCCAAGGAAGCTTTGTTTGTGGGTCTTATCCTAGTAGTACTCAAGCATAGGATTGTGCTGTTAATGATCTCGGGGAGAATCTTCCATGTACCAGAGCCAAATCCAACAGGTCTAAAGTATTGCCCCCAGTGCCATACATGATTAAAATGGGGGAGTGTACACATTTGGTTCTTTAAGACTACTAAATGCACTGCTTGACTCTATACCCAATCTATGCAACAAAACTTAATGTGTCTGATAAAGTTCTCTCTCTTCTATGAAAGTACCTGCTATGGTAAACCCTTTAGTTTTTAATGTGCCCTAGAGGGGTTGACAATGTGGCACCCCAACCTGCATAGGCCGCCACATGAGGGTGCATAATAATGCCATCCCCCATTCCGAAGATAGATTATAGGATACCGCCCAAGGCCTAAAACTGCCAGAGTTGTGACAATTGCTACGGGGAAGGGAAAACCGGCAGAGTAGGGAAAAATTCCTTTCCACCTCTGGGAAACAGCAACCACTGTGCGACCGTAGCAGTGTCCACGGACCTAGGAAGAAAGGTTAGCCTGCAAGAAAACACATTAAATTAGAGGGAGGGACGGGTGACGCTCCAGAGACCAACTGGGACGATGGCCGGCAGGAGCCTGCCCTACCTAGCTCTCGCCCCGCCCCCTGCCACCAATTGGCCAGCTGGAAGGGGGCAGGCAGACAATGGGGGGTGTCACCCGGCCTTGGGAAGCCCACGCCCACTGCTGCAACAGGTGAGTGGTAAATACTGTAATTGGCTATTGCTATTTTGCAGTATTAAGAAGAAGTAATTTTTTGGGCTATTGCTATTTTGCAGTATTAAGAAGAAGTAAATTTTGCAGTTATAATTTGCTGTATTAGTTTTTATACTTTATTGTTGTGATTATTATCAACATATAAATTATGTATATAATAAATACATAGATGAAAAAATGTTTTAAGTCTGTACACTTCAGTCCATAAGGAAACAGCACTGAATCTAAATTTCAGCTTAATGTTGAATTAGAAATATTTCAAAGATACCTGGTGGAGAGCAAGAATATTTTTCCTATTTTCCTTTTATATATACATCTTTGTGACTTTTATGCACTGCTTGAGTTGCTATCTCATCCAGCTTATTTCATTCCAGCTCTGTGAGATACCAAAAATGGTCTTGTTTTTCTTTCTGAAATCATTAGTGGAATTACTGGGCTTTAATAGCAATTAATGCTCCTTTTGTTGTGTTGGGGATTAATGTTGTGATGCTGGTAAGTGGCTGCTGAATAGCATTTATTGCACAAGGCTCTTTTTTATCATTCAATATTTGCATTTCTCTGAATATATTTTTTCTACTGTTTCACTTCCCTACTTTCAAACCACTGATTGATCCCCCAGAGGAATTGGGGGGGGGGGCTGAGAAGGGAGGCATGAAGAAAGAAGCTGGAAGTCTTTGTAGTAATATCCTGTCGTCTAGTATTCTGACTTCATCTCCTCATTCTCGGCTTCAACTGAAAGAGTAAAAAAAAAAAATTCTTTAAATAACAAAACAGATTAAGTTAATTATTTCAGCAGCTTCTTATCGGGAAATTATACTTATTTGTTTATATGTGTTCACTGCATCCCTGTATGCACATTTTAATCCACTTTGCAGTGTGTTCACACACACACACACACATACATACCATACATTTAAAATACACACCCAGGAATCCTGGAAACTGTTGTCTGTCCCTCACAGAGCTACAATTCCCAGCACCTCCAATTTTCACCATGCTGCTTTCATTGCAATAGAGCTTGTATAACATTTCTTTAGGAAAGTGTGCCATTACAAATCTGCAGAATGTCATTGTCTCCTCACTAAAAATAATATTCTAAGCTGCCTGAACTTTGTTAGCTCAGAGATGGTAAAAAAGTACAGTCCCTACCAGGGAAGAATGGCAGTCTAAACTGATGTACTGTACTAAGCTGAAATGGCAAAATTGACCAGAAGAATTGGAATCAGGAAGACCAAAATGTTAATAAGGAATGGGGAAAATACAATAATTTTTTTAATAGACTATATAAACAAGTAAAATTATTAGTAGGGTTGATATGACACTTGTAGTTAAAAGTTGGACTTTGGATTAATTAAAGATTTGATAGAAACTGGACTAACAGATGAGATGCAGGAGAAAAGGTTGACATAAGGACCCACAAAAGGGGAGGAAGGAAGTCAAAAGGTATTTATTTACATCTTATTTGTTTCCTTTGTATTTTTTTTAAACATAATTTTTATTAACAGGCCAATCATTATCACATTATTTCAAATCACATTAATTCCAATTTATACAGCCAAATTTTTCAATTTTTGTTGGGGGTACCCATACATCAAGCTCCGGACGAGGATCCAAACATCACTTCTATTACTGCTTTAATTAAACAGTTCTATCCAGTTCTATCCAGATAGTCTCTTTATTACTTTCTTCATCTTCTTGTTTTCATATATTCCTTTCTTTGCGATCTCTGATAATCTTCACAGGCAGGTTGAAAACAAACATCGTCTGTGTGGGTTTTACACACTCCAAAAGTCATATCTCATAGGGACAGCCACCATTCCCCTCCTCCTTCGAATGTTTATCTTCGGTCTGCCCTTTAGTTTTCCCAGGCTTGTAAAATATCTCATAGAGGGCTCTGCCAGGTTAAGATCAAATTCCAATCATCGTTCACTTTCAAATAGTCCTGGTTCTCCTCCCCCCGTCTTTCATAAACAAGCCTGTCTTGTGAGACGCCATTTTAAAACTGCGTCATTAAATTTTTCCATTCTCCGATCTTTACCAATCCTCTCTTCATTCATCATTAATTCATCCCACACAGTTTTTAAATTCCTGCTTGTGTAGTAAAATACGGCGGTTCTTTTTTCTTTGGAGGGTTATTACTCACATAAGGCAAAGAAAAGAAAAGTTTTTTCCTCCAGCCCCCTTCTTCGCTCCTGACATAAACTTCACTCCAGACATACCAATCTCTTAATGGCGCTTCATCGCTTGATTTATTTGTCCTCGCCCGCCGCTCCGATCCCAGAGATCCATTAACCAGCAGTCTTATCTCCCGACCTTTGCTTGACGTATGTGCTTTAACATCTTCCAATTATATATTTCCAATTGTATTTTCGAGTTAAAGCGAACCAGCACGTGCAGATTGGAGACGGCGGCCAGGAAGAGCCGACTTCACCGAGGGCTGGTGCCAAGTGACCGGGCACCCCCTTCTCTCGAATCCGGGCGTGCATTGTGGCCACCGCTAGCAAGGCAGTCCCCCCCATATCCTGGGGGGGGGGGAAGACTGCATACTTCCCATAGCAGCCTCTTAATTACCTCGTGTGGGTCGGAGAGATGTTATTGTCAGCCATCTTCCAATGCTCAAACCTTTGCGATTGTTTGTAAGCCAGAAAACCCCAAAATAAACTAATAATAATAATATTCTATATACATCTGTGGACGAGAAAGAGCTTTCATGTAAGAGAACCCAAATATGATTTTCAGACAAGATTGAGTCCATACTTCTTATATAGAAATTAAACTGTACTACATGACCTAAGTTTTTACTTGGGAAATGGAAGCAGAGTGGTGGGTAGTGTCATTATGTACAGTGGTACCTCTGGTTACAAACGTTTCAGGTTACGAGCTCTGCTAACCCGGAAGTAGCTGCTCCTGGTTGCGAACTTTGCCCCAGGGTGCAAATGGAAATTGCACACCAGAGGTGCGCACGCAGCGAGAAACCCCATTAGCGAAAGTGTGCCTCAGGATAAGAACGGTTTCAGCTTAAGAACGACCTCCAGAACAAATTAAGTTTGTAACCAGAGGTACCATTGTAGTTTAATCACTAGATGGAGCTCAATTTACCTGTATCTGGATGGAGTAAGGTGTTTCCTGTTGCTGTTCTAGTTACATCCACAGCATAGCACAGGGCTTCTTCCAAAAAATCCTGGAAACCATAGTTTATCCATCAGAGCTACAATTCCCAGCACCTTAATGAGCTACAGTTTCCAGGAGTCTTTGGAGAAAGTCACGTGCTTTAAATGTAGAGTGTGGTGATTGTAGAAGCAGCCCAAAAACCTTGCATTGGCAAGTAGATTGACAACCAGTTTAATTTAATGCTGAAAATGCCAATGAAGACTGTTGCTGGGACTGTAGCGCACACACATGCCCGTTAGAAACATGTAAATCCCAGAATGTGGAGCTCAATGTGTTCTTCACAAGTCTAGATGTAGGTGATCTGGTGTGTGTTTCGAATAAGCGATAGGGGAGTGTCCACAGAATTTGTGATATTGGAAATAATTCGATGTAGAACTCATTGTAAATTTCTGCCTTCTGGGGCTGTTCTTCCAAGTCCTTTTTCCATGCCGGTGAAGAACACAAGAGATGTTTTTGCTGCCTAGGTAACCATAACATATCTATCCAGCTTTAGTTATTTATGCCATCACTTCTGCTTATGTAAATTGAAGATGCTCTTCAGAAGATTTTCACAAATAGCTCTCAAAATTGCAGTGTCCTTTTCTCGAGACAATTTCCATGAAGGCAAAATGTCTCCCTTTCCCTCCATTGTTTAGCATCTGTCACCAAAGGTTGTTTTTGCTGCAAATGTTGGATTCAGTTCATGATTACACAGTGGTTAGAGGAACACAGTTACATTTCCATGGTAATGTTGTTCTTTCTTAGTCTCTTAAATTGATTAATGGCATAGTGGTTGCTGACTTTTCAGACGAGGCAGTTAGCAAAAGCTCTACGTTTAACAAATCTCCCTTTGAAACTACAAGGACCCATTGATGTAATTAAACATCTGGCTAGATTGGCTGTCAAGTGCTAAATGCAGCAAACTGAAATTTAATGACTGAATTTCAAATGTAATTGAATTTTAAACATTTCCTGATTATGTGCATTATCTGCATAGGTTTGCATCGGTAGGTCTGTAAAAAAGTGCTGTAAAAAAGGTCTGTAAAAAAAGTACTGAATATTTGGATAGGGAATTTTAAAAGGAAGAAGAAGAAGAAGAAGAAGAAGAAGAAGAAGAAGAAGAAGAAGAAGAGGAGGAGGAGGAGGAGGAAGAAGAGGAGGAGGAGTTTCATGCTGGCTTGGCCTGACAGGAATTCCCTGATGGGAATTGCCAGGAGCCATGTGTGTAGTATTGTGGGCTCAATTTTATGGAAGTCCCTTACAGTTGAGATTAGTCCCTGTCCTTGTTGAATGTCCAGCATTTACTGAAGACTGTTTATAATTAATCAAGCAGGGTTTTTAATTGAATTCTGATTTAATAGCTCATTTTTAGCTTCATTGTATTCAGTTTCCTGCAAAAGGATTGTGGTTAAGCAGTATATGAATTGTTGAAATAAAAATTTATCAATACCAATTGTCTGTTTGATTGGGAAGGAAGGAAGGCAAGGTAGTGGTAGTGGTAGTCACTTGGGGTCAAGTGGAAGAAAAAATCTATTTACTACCAGGGGTTAAAAAACTGGATTTATTCCAATGTATACCAAGTGGTGCCTTATGCCTGTGCGAAATTGCTCACTTTTGTGATACACTCGAATAGGGAACAAATATGATGGCCATCTTTTCCTTACCACTTTGCTTCATTCACTGTTCAGAGCTATTAGTAGCCAAGTCAGTACACATTATGCTTCTTTTGTATGCATTTCTTTCTTTAAAAACTCTGACGTAAAATAATAAGCTAGTTACATGATGGACTTTTGTGTAACAAGATGTTCTGAACAGATTATGAAAGATGAATGTGTTCCATTCACTAGCTTAAAGCAACAGAGAATCTCATCAAATAGAGAACAAATCTCAGTGAGTCCAATTACTAAGTGTTTACGATGTACATTTGTAGTAAGTAGTACACTGGCATGCTGCAATTTCAGAAATCATGGCTTCTCATACAGGTTCAGTGAAATTTGACTTCTTTTTCAGAGCTGCACTTCTTGCTCGAGCCCGCAAACAATTCAGTCGTGGTTCTTCAAAAATGCAAACTACTATAGTACAACTTTGCTTTCATGATAAAAAACAACATATAAAAGACACTGGCTATAATGGGCTATATTGTCATTTTCCTACAATGATCCTATGATGCAATCATTTTCAGAACTGGGGGAGAGGAGGGCTTATTAGAGAGCCATCTTATAGCCAGTTCAGCACTCATGTACATCATTTCATCTCAGTCTCTTGACTTACCATTTTTTGTATACCATATTGGACCCAATATAAGCTGCACCGTTAAAATTGGAGTGGTGGGAGAGAGAAAGAAAAAATACCCGAATATAAGCCGCTCCATCCTTGCTGCTCCTGGCTGCGTACTGGGGGGGGGGGGCTGCATTGTCAGCAGCCTTTCTCCTTCCTCCTTCTCTCCCTTCCCAGCCTTGGGGGAGAGGACAGGGGACTACGCATAGGGCGGGTGCTGCTTTGCCATGCACCTGGTGCTCTTTGCCCCACGCTCCTGGCTGCATACCATAAGGTCACGAATATAAGCCACACTTTAACTTTTCATGGTCGGAATTTGGAGAGAAAGTGAGGCTTATATTCAGGCCAATACAGTAATTGCTGCTATAGACATTTCTGAACATGAGAGTAATACCACATTTCTGTGTCTTTAGATCACACCACATAATTGTAGAGTTGTACAATTGTAGAGTTGTATAATTGTAGAGTTGGAAGGGACCACAAGGGTCACCTTGTCCACTCCTGCAATGCAGGGATCTTTTGCCCAATGTGAGGCTCAAACCCTGAGATTAAGAGTCTCATGCTCTACCAATTGGGGTGGTATTGTGGGTTCATTACTAATTTTGCATCATATCCTGCTGTCAGCCCAACTCTCAGAGTGGTTTCCAGTTCCAAGGTTGTTCTAAAACAATTGTTGGGGACAGCATTCCATAGGTGAGGCAGGCACCACTAGAGAAAAGCCTATCTTTAAACAACATGGTCACTTCATGTGGGATTTACCATGTCAAAAACTAACATATGATATGCTAGACCTAAGCCAGGCATGGATCGATAACCTGTGTCCCTCCAGTTCTTGTTGGACTCTGACTCCCATAGACCCAAGCCATTTGAGATGACTTCAAGTGATAGGAAAGTTATGTCTCTGGTGGCTTATTCGCACATGTGAAGAAGCCATTCCTATGATACCATTTATTTCCATTACAAAGCAGATAGAAGTCACAGAAATATTACATTGGTTGCATGCTTTGGGAATTGACGGATGAAGGATTGCTTATGGGTTTGGAAAAGAGATTGAAAAATATGATTAATGCATTTGGTTTTTTGGCCTGTGAGCATTGTCTAAAATTATAAGATGCAGTATGGCACGGAAACAAACATCTCAGAGCCTCTTATCAATCCATGGTAATCTTATATTCATTACTCTGCTAAATACTGCAAGGTGTTATGGAAATAACCCATTAGCATAACAACAAAACCTATTAGAGATTTATGAGGAATTTATAGTTCAGAATAAATGACTGATTTTAAAGGATGATGAAAATATGTTTTTATTTATTTATTTAATACCCTGCCTTTTAACCTGTATAGGATCAAATCGCAGCATGAATTTAAACAAATGTAGCTTAAAGCACAAGCTCAGTATAAATATAAAAAAAGAAACCCTATTAAAAATAGCACTGAGAACCCTAAAGTCATTTGAAAGCACGCACAAAAGAGAAACAAGAATGTACAACACCTGTTCCCCAAAGACTCTGCCATAGCAACCAGTTAGTGGCCAAAGGCCTGTCTGAACAAACAAAAAGTATTTGCTGGTGAAAGCAAAGCAAGGAGGGGGCCAGGCTAGCCTCTTGTTGAAGGGAGTCCCACAATCAATCCAGGAACAGCTACTGAGAAGGCCCTCTCTTGTGTCCTTACGAAATGGGCCTGTGAAGGTGGCAGGACTAAGAGAAAGGCCTGCCCAGGCAGACTCACATGGGGAGGTACAGCCATTTAGGTAGTCTAGATCCAAGCCAGATTGGGCTTTGCAGGTCATAACCAGTCCTCTGAATTACGCCCAGAAATGGGCCATTGGAGCTGTTGGAACAAGGGGTTTCTGTTCTCCTTGAAACTAGCTTCAGTCAGCAATCTGGCAATAGCATCTTGGTCCTACTGAAGTTTCTGAACGCTTTCAAAAGGCATTACTGTAATCCAAACAGGATGTAACTTTCAAAAATTATTCAAAATGAGAAGCAAAGAGACGTCATTCCACTTCACAGTCCACTGGCTCACAAACCACAGTCCTGCATTTGGTTGGTGTTCTTGCAGCCTAAGCCTAAACATCTTTACATGGGAGTAATCCTACACCCATCGGAACATAGGAAGCTGCCTTTTACTGAGACTATTGGTCCATTGAGCTTACTATTGTCTACACTGGCTGGCTGCAGCTCTCCCAGATCACAGGCATGGACACTTCTGAGTCTTTTTTTTTAAAAAAAAATGATTTTTATTGTTTTTTTTACACATACAAAAGACAATGCAAAACAAAACACACACATCAAAAACATACAACAAAAATTTGACTTCCCCATACCTTCCTTTCACCACATCCTTATTTTATCATCTTTTCCAGCAACCCTTCAGTCAATTTTTAATCAAGTCTCTTTTAAATTTACTTAAGGTTTAACATTAACAGCTGTAATTCTTTGTTTCTCAGCCCTTGACATCTTATCAGTCCACAATTTTACAATAGTTTTTGAGATATATTTTAAATTTTCTCCAGTCCTCTTCCACTGTCTCTTTCCTCTGGTCACGGATTCTGCCGGTCATCTCTGCCAGTCCCATGTATTCAGTCACCTTCGTCTGCCATTCTTCCAGAGAGGGTAGTTCTTGCATCTTCCAATACTTTGCCAACAGGATTCTTGCTGCTGTAGTTGCATACATAAAAAATGTCCTATCTTTCTTTGGTACCAATTGGCCGACCATGCCCAAGAGAAAAGCCTCCGGTTTCTTTACAAATGTCCACTTAAGGATTTTCTTAATTTCATTATAGATCATTTCCCAGTAGGCCTTAATCTTTGGGCAGGTCCACCAGAGATGGTAGAAAGTGCCTTCAGTCTCATTACACTTCCAAGATTTATTATTGGGCAAATGGTAGATCTTTGCAAGCTTGACTGGGGTCATGTACCACCTATAGATCATTTTCATTATATTCTCTTTCAAGGCAGTACATGCCGTAAATTTAATGCCGGTGGTCCATAACTGTTCCCAGTCAGCAAACATAATATCATGACCAATATCCTGTGCCCATTTAATCATAGCTGATTTCACCGTTTCATCCTGTGTGTTCCATTTCAGCAGCAAATTATACATTTTAGATAGATTCTTAGTATTGGGTTCTAGCAATTCTGTTTCTAACTTTGACCTCTCCTTCTGAAAGCCAAGTTTCCTGTCCTGCTTAAATGTCTCATTTATCTGACGATAATGTAGCCAATCTCGAACTTTGTGCTTTAGCTTCTCGAAACTTTGAAGCTTCAGCTTTTCACCATCTTGTTCTAAAATTTCGCAATATTTGGGCCAATTAGAGTCCATGTTAAGTTTTTTCACTGCCTTTGCTTCCATCGGTGACAGCCACCTGGGGGTTTTGCTTTCCAATAAATCCTTATATCTGTTCCAAACATTATACAGTGCTTTCCTTACAATATGGTTTTTGAAACTTTTATACACCTTTACCTTGTCATACCACAAATATGCATGCCAACCAAAACTATTGTCATAGCCTTCCAAGTCCAAAATGTCTGTATCCTCCAGAAGTAGCCATTGCTTCAACCAGCAAAATGCTGCTGATTCATAATAAAGTCTTAAGTCTGGCAGGGCAAAGCCCCCTCTATCTTTCGCATCAGTTAAAATCTTAAATTTTATCCTAGGCTTTTTGCCCTGCCAGACAAATTTAGATATGTCCTTCTGCCACTTCTTGAAGCAGTCCATTTTGTCTAGGATCTGCAATGTCTGAAACAAAAACAGCATTCTCGGCAATACATTCATCTTGATAACAGCAATTCGGCCTAACAAGGAAAGTTTCAGCCTAGACCATATATCTAGATCCTTTTTTACTTCTGACCAACATTTTTCATAGTTATCTTTAAACAAGTTCACATTTTTAGATGTTAAGTTTACCCCCAGGTACTTAACCTTTTTTGCTATTTCCAACCCGGTTTCACTTTGAAACCTGTCTTTTTCCTCATTTGTTAAATTTTTCCCCAGCACCTTTGTTTTCTGTTTATTTAGTTTAAATCCTGCCACCTGGCCGAATATCTCAATTAATTCTAAAACTCTTTTAGTACTAGCTTCTGGCTGTTGCAAGGTTAACACTAAATCATCTGCGAATGCCCTTAACTTATATTGTTTAGCTCCGACCTGTATTCCTTTTACCAGCTGGTCCTTTCTGATCATATTTAACAAAACCTCCAGGACAGATATAAAAAGTAGAGGAGACATAGGGCATCCCTGTCGTGTCCCTTTCTCTATTGGTATTTCATCCATTACCACATTGTTCACAATTAGTTTAGCTCTTTGTTCAGAGTATACTGCACTTATACCATTTTCAAACCCTTGGCCTACCCCCATCCCATGGAGATTCTTCTTCATAAAATTCCAAGAAATGTTGTCAAAGGCTTTCTTCGCGTCCACAAATATTAAAACTGCCTTTCTGTTAATGTCCACCTCCAGCAACTCCAAAATGTCTATAATGTTCCTCACATTATCTGACATGTGTCTCCCTGGGAGAAAGCCTGTTTGATTCTTATGAATCTCCTCTACCAATACTCTCTTAAATCTTTTCACCAGAACGTCTGCAAAGATTTTATAATCCACGTTCAAGAGTGATATAGGGCGGTAGTTCTTAACTTGATGTTTCTCAGTTTCTGTCTTCGGTATAAGTGAGATGAATGCTTCTTTCCACGATTCGGGAGCCTTTTTCCCCTCTAGTATTTGATTACATACTTCCTTCAATGGTTGTATTAACCATTCCTTGAGAGCTTTATAATATTTCGCAGTCAAACCGTCTGGTCCTGGTGATTTCCCCAGTTTCATATTCTGGATGGCACCCTCTATTTCTTGTTCTGTAATTTTTTCATTCAAAATCCTCTTGTTTTGTTCTGAAATCTTTGGTAGTCCATATTTTTTGACGAATTCCTCTATTTCTTGCTCGTTTGTAGGCCCTTGTACATACAATTTTTTAAAGAAACTTTGAAAACAGTTACTTATCTCATTTGGTTTATTAATAAGTTTCCCATCTATTTCCAAGGATGTCACAGTATTTAACTTTTGTCTCTTTTTCAGTTGCCATGACAGCAGTTTCCCACATTTATCTGCCGATTCAAATGTCTTTTGCCTCATTTGCTTTATCTTCCATTCTATTTCTTGATTGATCAATTCCATATATTGCGTCTGATGATATTTTATTTCTCTTAAAATCTCCTGAGACTTTGGTTTGGATCTCAATTTCTTCTCTCCTTCTTTTATCTGTTTCAAAATCTTTTCCTTCCTCTCATTTTGTTTTTTCCTCTTTATAGAATTCTGCTGAATTAGGAAACCGCGCATCACGGCCTTACTTGCGTCCCATACTATTCTTTTTTCCACCTCCGTTCTCAAATTTATCTCAAAATAGTCCTTCACTATTTTTTGGGCCTTTTGATAAATTTCTTCATCTCTAAATAGGGTGTCATTCATTCTCCATCTAAAGGTTCCAGCCGTTGTTAGTTTCATTTCCATCTTGACTGCATTATGGTCGGAACAGGTTTTGGTCAGATTTCTGTTTTTTTCACTCTTGGTGCCAGATTGCTAGAAATCCAAATTTGATCAATTCTAGTCCAGGTCATTTTTGCTTCAGAGAAGAAGGTTCCCTCTCTTTCCAGAGGGTTCCTTGTTCTCCAAATATCGATCAGGTCCATGGTGTCAGTCAGTTCAAAGAAAGTCTTTGGTAGTCTCCCGTCCTTAGATATTACTTGTCTTTGTGCTTTGTCCATATTTGTGGAGACAACACCGTTCAAATCGCCCATCAATATGATTTTAAAGTCCATAAAGTCCATTAAAGTCTCATGCAACTTCTTGAAGAACTCTGCCTTCCCCTCATTAGGTGCATACACTCCAACAATTAAAATCTTTTCTCCTTGAATTTGAATTTCTACTGCCAGGTATCTTCCTTCATCATCTTTAAAGATCATTTTTGGTTCCCATTTTTCCTTGGCATAGATCACCACCCCTCTTTTCTTAACTTTGTCTGAGGAAACAAATTCCAGTCCTAATCTCTTATTTATCAAAAGTTTCCTGTGTATCCTGGCAATATGGGTTTCCTGCAAACAAATTATGTCTAACTGTTCTTTCTTTAATATGTGAAAGACTTGATCTCTTTTTCGGGGATGGTTTAGACCATTGCAGTTCCAACTCAGAAGTTGCAGGGACATTTTTGTTATTGGGTATTTTTCCCACCCACTGCTCCAAGTTCTTGTTCCTCGTCAGTCGGTGCTGGGTTCAATCCAAACGATAGGTTTGCAATATCCGGTATTTCCCTCTCTCTCACGGTTCCTTTCTGAAAGTCCTCGAAATTTCTCTCCAAAAAGTGTTCTTTATCTTGAATTGTTTTTATTTTGATTTTCTTCCCTTTGAAGTTGAAAGACAGCCCTTGTGGGAATTCCCACCTGAATTGGATGTTGTTTTGTTTCAGTAGGTCAACTAAATCTTTAAATTGTGTTCTCACCTCCAAAAAGTATCTGGGAATATCTTTAAAAATCTGTATTTGGGAATTTTTAATAACCAGTGCCTTCTGGAAGTGTAGGTTCAATATTTTGTCTCTTTCTTCCTTGGATCTAAGGGTAATTAAACAGTCCCTTGGTTTCTTGCCTTGCTTTCTGCCAAGCCGGAAGGCTGTAGTTATTGCAAAATCCTCTTCCTCTCCCTCTAACTCATCACTCCAAAATTCTTGGAACTTATCTGTCAGAAATTCCCCAAGCTTGTCCTCTTCCTCCTCAGGTACCAATCTCAATTTCAGATTCTTGCCTTTTCTCTCCAGTTCCATAAGGGCCAAGGCTGCATCATGTTCATATACTTTCTTTGCAATAGGGACAAATTTCCCTTTAGTTTCCTCGGCCGTGCTCTTAGCGCTCTCAGCTATTCTCCTTGTTTCTGTACTTTCCTGAATTAAACGATTTATAGAATCTGTATTAGACGATATTGTCGTTGTGTTCAAATCCAGTCTTGTTGTCAATTCTGTCAGTTTCTTAGAATTCTCTGTAGACTGCTTGGTGAGTGCTTCTAAAGATTCATTTATCCTGAGTAGAGCCTGTGTCATGGAATCCATTGATACTGTTGTTACTCTTTCCTGTGCAGCTGATGCTCCTGATGTGGAGCCTCTTTTCTTTTGAGCCTGTTTTGCTTTAGATCTTGTTGATATTTCATCCAGTGGACCGCTCATATCTCAAGGTCGTTCCCACAGGAACAGTTGCAAGTGGAAAATCCCACTGTTTCTGCCTCAATACAGCAGTCTCTCTTTTAGACCTTTAGAGGGAGTACATTGTATCCAACGCAGGAACAAAGAAACAGGGAAAGAAGTAGCCATACAAAGTTCCAAAAGTGAAAGTCCAAGTAAAGACCCTACTTTGTTGCGATTTCAGATGTTACAGTTTTCTGTCCACTAAAGTCCCATTATCTTGTATCAGATAAATCTTACTTTGTGTCCCACAGCTAGTTTGACAGTTCACTCCCAGGCGCTCACTGCTCCGGCAGCCTGGCCAGAGGTATCGACAGCGGAAAATTTCCGTTTCCAAACTCCTTTCTTCAAGCAGATAAAATTAAGTCAATTTTCTTCCCCCCTCTCCTGCTCACTAGGGGGGAGGTCCTCTTTCGATGTCAGGTTAACGAAGTTAAACAGCATAAATACGTTCCCTTTAAATACAGTTTACTCCTTTCGTTGCTCAATCAGTCATGCAGTTCCGGGAGGCAGACTTCCTTAATTTTTGCCTAACCCGTTTTCAGCCTAATCTTCTTAATTTTTAGAGTCCCGTTCACTTTATTTGTCGATCTTACTCACGGGTGTTGTTGCCAATCGGTAGTTTCAGGAAGGAATCGGCGCTCTCCGTCAATGGCGACGCGGCTTCACTCCGTGGGCTGGGTTGCGATCCTCAGCACCGCGCTCACACCCGATGCCGCTCCGGAGCCTTTTAAAAGGCTCTTTCGCGATACCGGGGGGCGCAAAGGTGCCCACCGAATCTCCTTGCTCACAGGTTTCAGCGCCTGTGATTTTAGGGGTCCCCCGCTCGCCGTAGCGGGTCAGACCCGAACTCACGGAGCAGTCCTGCTTCGGAGCTCGAAGCAAGGACCGCCATTAACGCTGGCGCCGACCGGAAGTCCACCCGACACTTCTGAGTCTTACCTGGAACTCCTGCATGCCAAGCAGGTGCTCTGCATTGAGCTCTGCACCTTTCCTCGCAGAGGAATTCCTCGCAGTCCAATTGAACTGACTGAACTTCTGATTAGAAATTTCCCTGTTATGTCCCACTAAGTTGGGTAGAATTTGCCTTTTGCGTGAGCTAATTTAAATCACTAGAATCCTAGAATTGTAGCGTTGGAAAGGACCCTGAGAGTCATCTGGTCCAGACCTCTGCAATGCTGAAATCCTGTCAACAGCTGTACCTGGGTAGTCTCAAACCACCAACCTGGTTAACAACCAGATGCACTGACACATTGTGCCACTGTATACTAGGGCTAATGAGATTTGGGATAATTTTAACTTAGTAGAGTAGTTCATAATACCAGTGCTATTTTTCTAGAGAAAAAGGTGCTGGAACTTAATAATAATAATAATAATAATAATAATAATAATTCTACCCCGCCCATCTGGATGGGTTTCCCCAACCACTCTGGGTGGCTTACAGCATATAAAAAATTGTAAAAAACATCAGACATTAAAAATTTCCCAATACAGGGCTGCCTTCAGATGTCTTCAAAAAGTCAGATAGTTGTTTATTTCCTTGACATCTAATGGGAAGGTGTTCCACAGGGCGGGCGCCACTACCGTGAAGGCTCTGGTCATGTGGCCAGCATGACTAAGCTGCTTCTGGCGAACCAGAGCAGCGCACGGAAACGCTGTTTACCTTCCTGCCAGAGAGGTACCTATTTATCTACTTGCACTTGACATGCTTTCGAACTGCTAGGTTGGCAGGAGCAGGGACCGAGCAATGGGAGCTCACCCCGTCACGGGGATTCGAACCGCCGACCTTCTGATCAGCAAGTCCTAGGCTCTGTGGTTTAACCCACAGCGCCACCCGTGTCCCACTGTTAAGGGAATAGAAGACCCCTATTCCCCTCACAGAGCTACAGTTTTCGGACTGGTTTAACAATCCGTCTACCTGTGGAACTCTGGGAATTGTGAGGGGAATAGGGGTCTGCTAACAACTGCCAGCATCCTAAATGAACTGCAGCCCCCAGGATTCTTTGGGGGAACCATGACTGTTTAAAGTGATAGGATCTGCTTTAAATGTATAGTGCAGAGGGGCCTGAGAGGTGCAAGCAGGTTACAAGCAAGCAGGTTACAATGGTGTAGAGGAACAGTTCCAAGGGCACGTACCATTGGCCCTTCTGTTGGGGTATGCTCAGCCATGCTGACCTTTGACCCTAACCCTGAAACTCAAATCCATCAATGAGTTGTCAGCCTCTACCAGCAGTGGAGTTCAGCTTTCCAAAGGAAGTTCAGTTTCCTAATGCTCAGAGCAGCAGAGAGTTGATGTTCTGCTAAGGTCCGCTTTCCAACTAAATAGGAATTGATCTCTGGGGTGATGGCAGAAATATGACTAATTTAGCCAAGAATGTTCTCACTACTGAGCTTCCCAGTTTTCGGTGTGATGTGAAATGCATTATTCAGTAGTCTGAAGCCACCCGGCAAGCTTGGGTGTAAGTTGCATCTGCTTTCCATATATTCCCAAGCTTTTTCTGCTTCCCTGCAAAGGGCTGGCTGGAGCACATCTCTTTGGAGTCACCTTCAAAAAAAGGTCACTTTGACAACACATCCTTTTGCCTGCAAATGTCAAGCCTGTGTTCTGGTGTACATTAAAGGTCACAGAAAAAGAAAAGGGAGTGGGGGGATTCAAAGAGGGAAAGGATGAAATCACTTCTCATTAGATATTTAAAAGGGTTTTAAAAATTTAAATCCAAGAGGGCTTCTAAAAATGATAAGCAATGCCCAATTTCCAGTGTTCACTAATGCATGAACCAGAGGAAGGAAGAGGAACTGTGTCTCCTTGCACACAGAGCAAGTAGCTCTTGACTGACAAATAAATGGGATGTGGTTGTTTACACTTAGGGATGCCTGAGAAATTCAGTTTCCATGGGTTCTGAGCCAAACTGATTTGATCTGCACCTCCTGGGCTAGTGTGCAGGTCTAAACTTAATTATTTGGATTTTACGCTTCTTACTTTATAACTATATATATAACTTTATATATATAGTTATAAAGTAAGATATTTAAATGCACACACAGTTGATTGCAAAATGCATAGGGCAATAGCCAAACTTCATAATACTCCAAGAAGACTCATTGTATCCAATGTATTTGAGTCCCATGGGTTGTATTCAAAGAATCCCTACTCAGAGTATACCCAGTGAAATGAATCAACCTTAGCTATGTTCATTAACAACAGTGAGTCCACTCAGAGTAGGACTAGCGTTGAATACCAGCCACAGATTTCAGTGGGCCTACCCTGAGTAAGACTTACTTGAATATCACCCCTGTTTAAATCAGCAGGAAAATTTGTATTTTGATGCAAATTTTCATATGAATTTGGGTTTGTTTTAATTCACAGCTTAATGTGGACATGGTATGGAACTGCGTTATGAATGAACACATGCAAAATATTACCATGAATTCAGAAAAAAACACAGATCAGACACCAAAGAGAGCTCAGTTTATGGAATTGCTATACAAGGAAATTTATTCACTTTCTATCATACAACAGCAGTACATTACTTTACAATCAGATTGAGCTGAGGACCACTTTATGCTAAATTTTAATGCATCTAAAGTCTAACCCAAGATAAACACAACTAACCAGCGTTAAAATATCATCTGTAAAATTGTTTCCTACACAAAATATTGAACTCTCTTAAAAGAAAAGACACCCAGTTGAACAGGATTCTAAAAGCCAGGATGGTTTTTACTATTTCTAACAACTTTGGCCTATAATATTCCCTTCACAGTCTTGTTGCTAGTACACAGTTCCAAAATATTTTTGCTTAGTTACAATTTGTAATTCAAATTAGGAGCTCCCTGCTTGGGAACAAAAACACTGACAAAAGCAAAGTAAAAAAATACCTTATTTCTAGCAGTAACTTCTCTGGGCAGATCTGCACCCCACCACATACAGATTCCAGCTATAAAAATGTTTTCTTTGGTACATCCACAGGTGTCCTGTGTGAGAATCTCCTGCTTTGTACCATTGCCTCTAAAAAGTACACTCAGCTTATTTCATCAAGGACTTCTCCATGACCCTTGGAGAAGTTGCAGTGAGGAAGTGTAACAAGCCCGTCACAAGCATTTTGAGAGCTCTATGTCAACTTCTGCAAGTTGCATTTCACTTCTGGGCTGCAGTTTCTCACCTCTGTTCTAGCAGTTTAAAAAGAGGGATCTCCCTCACTTCCACCCTGTTCTCCATACACCATAAGAATACAATCTGCATTCATGGACTTCCAAGTTGCAACAACACATGACAAACCGAGATTGGAGTTCCGAATTAATAATTTGAAAGGTTGAAAATCCCCTTTTGTATTGATGAAACTCAGTAGAGTCTGAAATATAAATTAATCACTGCCCTTGGCAGACTGATGGCTTCAACAGAGATTAAAAGCAGAGCACCAGTGAATCTCAGGCACCCCTTCTGTTGCCTTTGTAAGAGCATGACCAGAGTAAGAAGTACTGTAGTTGATTCAAACAATGAGGTGTGGTTTTTTGGGGCCAATCACTGCCCTTGTGGGATTCTTGTGGAAACAGGTTACCTGAAGTAGTCAAAAATCTTAAATCACAAGAAGATGTGTGGGGTAATGCTTAGAGTGTCAGACTAGGACTGAATAAAAATAATAAAAAATTACAAAATTGTCCAGGGTTTGGTGACTTCAGTGTATCTGAAGAAGTGTGCATGCACATGAAAGCTTATATCAGAACAAACGTAGTTGGTCTATAAGGTGCTACTGGACAATTTTTATTTTTATTTGTTTATTTTGATGGCTCAGACCAACACGGCTACCTACCTGAATCTAGGACTGAAAAAACTCAAGTTCAAATCCCCACTTGGCCATGAAGCTTACTGGGTAACCTTGGACCAGTAACCAAACCTCAGCTGAAACCTACCTCACAGGGCTTTTGTGAGGTTAAAATGTGGGGAAAGACCAAGTTCCTCCAGTTCCTTGTAAGACAGTTGGAATTTAATAATAATAATAAATTTTTATTTATACCCCACCCTCTCCAGCTAAGACGGCTCAGGGCGGCTAACAACCAATAATAAAAACAAGTTGATTAAAATACAATTTAAAAGATTAAGATACAACATTAAAACATTAGGATGCAGTCTCTTCTTAGGAGGGGAAAGGAAAAAGAAAGAGGGGGAGGGAATCAAATTGGCTCCAAGCCAAAGGCCAGGAGGAACAACTCTGTCTTACAGGCCCTGCGGAAAGAAATCAGATCCTGCAGGGCCCTGGTCTCATGAGACGGAGCATTCCACCAGGCCGGAGCCAGAGTTGAAAAGGCCCTGGCTCTGGTTGAGGCTAATCTAACTTCCTTAGGGCCCGGGACCTCTAGGGTGTTGCTATATATGGACCTTAAGATATTGGGAGCTCAGAGCCGCAGCGTATGAACGCGCCGCCATCTTGGAACGGAATCCAACTCTAAATGAACTTTAAATGAAATAAATAAGAGTTGGTAGATTTCAAGACTTGTTATACTAGTTATTCCCATATATGAGTCAGGGCGTGATCTTAGTTAGCCAGTTTCCCATTGGTATGTGACTACAGTAATGCAGCACAGGCACAATGAAGAATTGACTTCCTCATATGAGATCTGAAACACGGTGTGCCCATAACTACAGGAAGAATCATTTGGCGTCCCTGTCTACAAAATATTTAAGGCTACATTACTTTCCAACTTCATATATTTGGCCTGCGATCATATAAATTGTAACTCGTAAGAAGAGTTTTGCAGTACCGACATGGTGTTGAATTTGTCATCGCTGGAGAGCCCAATCTGTGATTCAGGTAAGTGACAGTGTTTGTACTGAATTGTCAAAACCAAAAGTTGCAACGCAGGGTCTCAGCTTTTTGGATAGCTTGTGCGATACAATACAAAGCAATTATGTCAAAATACATGTTTCCATATTTACAAGATTTTAATAAACAGTTTAGAAGTAAAAAACCAAATGATGCAAAAAAACCCTCACATAATTTGTTGTTATTTATATATGCAAATGTTTCGTAACTGATCTAAAATGTGAAACATTTTAAAATTCACCGTGTTAATGAAATGATTGCAAATGTGTGTTTTAAATGTTTAATGCTCTTTAACATTTTAATTTGTGAGTAATGACAAACTGAGCAGTATGTTGCATCATATTGTTTCTGACTTTTGTTCTTTGGTACTGATTAGTCAGTGATTATCTTCCTTTCCAATTTTGGTTATCCAGGTTTAATGACAGTTTGATGTCATGCTAGAATTGAACATTCATTAAAACTGGACAATCTATATGTGTGTTTTTTTTGAAACAGCTTAAACTGAACATATAAATTTGCTTCCTTTACATCCTATACTATAGCTATCATCAGAAGTGCACCCCCTTCCCCATGTGATTAGTATTGGGTGTAGGGTAGAATTGGGACAAGCCTATGGACCCTGTCACGTTCATTTCTCAACTCTGCAGCCATCCGTGCAATGGGGATTAATCTTCTACAGAACATAAGGAGAGACCTACTGGATCAGGCCAAAGTCCCATGTAGTCCAGCATCCCATTCTCACAGTGGCCAACCAGATGCCAATGGGAAACCCACAAGAAGGACCTGACTGCAAAGCACTCTTCCAGCTAGAGATTCCCAGCAGCTGGGATTCAGAAGCATGCTTGCTCCAACATTGGAGGTAGTACACAGCCATTATGGTTAGCATCCTTATTTGTCATATTTTTTTTTTTCTAATCCCCCTTTAAAGCTATCCAATTTGGTGATCACCACTAGGGATGGAAAAATTGGCCCGTTTTGGTTCTCTCAATTTCTCATTTTTCCCAGTCTTAAATTCAGCTCTTCACATTTCTGCTGCATTTTGCAGATCCATATATATGATATGATATATATATATATATATATATATATATATATATATATATATGATTATATGATTTTTTTTCAGCATTTCAGTGCAAATTTCTCATAATGGTTTTGCGTGCATTTTTGACTAATGTACACATTTTGGAAGCAATTTCTTATAATGCAATTTTGTAGATTATTTTCACCAATGTATTGTTTTATGCACATTTTCCTCTTAATATGTGCATTTTTGTCAACATTCTTGGGTGGAAGAACTGCATTGCAAAATTCAAATTAGTGTGAATTTTGAAGGATGGCTGTGTTTCAGTTCTCATTTTGTTCTGAAAAGTGCAAATCTGATAAGATTTGGCTTTAAATGCATACTAAATTTAATTTCTCCCCATCCCCAATCATCACTGCTGAATTCCATGGTTTATGTGCTGTGTTAGTCCTCAATCTTCCAACATTCAGCATCACTGGATTTAGAACCCTGGAGGAGCTTATTCTGAAACATTTTATTATAATAAAAAAGTTTTGAAGTAAATGATTAAAAACTGGTCGGAAGCAGCTCTTCAAGCAGATCCTGTATATTTCCAAAGGTAGGTAGCTCATTACTGAAAACCAAAACAAATGCAATAAAGTATTAATTTAGAAAAAAACATTATCGCCTCCCTTCCCTGGTAGCCCATTAGAGCTGCTTTAAAAGCTTTGACTACAATTCTGCACGCAATTAGGCTGCTTAAATCCTGCTTAAATGATATGCAGGATTGTGACCCTTGCTGCATTATATCTTGATTTCTATCTTAAATGTGCTGACGTTTTCCATCGCCGCAGCAATATTCTTAACTCTGATTTGATGTCCAAGCCAAAAAACAAAAAAGAAAGAAAGAAAAAGAACAGAATGTATTGACTCAGAAAACCCAGATTATTCAGGTCTGAAGTAAACTGTTTATTTTAGTTGCTGGCACCACTTTCTTCTCTTTTTCTGTATGCTTTGTTTAACATTTGTATCTCCTCTTGATAACCTTCTTTCTCCATGTGTTGCTTTTTACTATTCTGCCTGTGGGCTTCCACAGTGTCCGGGATTGATATGTTAATATCGTTGTTGGGATTGTTTGACGGTATGAAGAGCGAATAGGAAGCCGTTTCCCCTAAATCGCATGAGACAAATCTGTTCTCTTTCCGAGAATAGCGCAAGGATGGAGACCGGACTTGGGTTGATGACTGGCTGATGTTGCTGATGATTGACACTGTGTCCATAGCTTCTTCGTTGTCACAAATTTCAAGCACTTCTAAATGGATCTTGACGCTCGTGTCAGCAAATGTGGTTGGAGAATCCTCAGGGTTTGGCTCGTGACCCACGCTCTTGGAGCGATACACTTCAATTTTCTTCGATGTGGGCGTTATTTTCTGTCCCTCCGTGCTTACCTCATATGTAGATAAAGAGAGGGTTTTTCCTGTAGGCGCATGGAGAGATACGGTCCCTTGAAATGCACACAAAGGAATTGCTAAGGAGCCACCTGAACGCTGGAAAGAAACAAAATTGTTAATATTCCTTCATGTCGCTTCCACAAGTCAACAAGCCATTGTTAACAAACTAATTGTGCCTCACTTATTATATTCATTGCTGAAAACACAGCAAACCAATTATCCCTCGTTTATTTGCATTGCTGAAAATGCACTCTTCGCTTTCTTAGATGCCATGAATTTAATCAACAGTATGAAAACATGTCCCCTTTCTTAAATTTCACGGTTCTTTATTGAGTTATAATACTACAATGCAAATTCTACAAAAATTGTCTGTGATGTATTTAATAGGGATGTGCATAGGTTTAAACTTCCATTCTGTTACTGATTTGCTCTGTGCTTCCTCCTCTACAACCTATACCTCATGCTCTGAGTCACTCTATAAAATGATGTTCTGTGTTCCCTTTTCACTATAATGGGGAATCTTAAAGCTGCTATAACTTTTTTGCCTTTTGGTCAAAGTGGGTGAAAATTGCAGGCACAAGAGTGCCTTTAGAATGGATTAAGCCTGCCAAATTGTATACAGATAGGTCCAGGAACTTTTTATGGGGGAAGTAAAAAGGATTCACTTTCCTCCATGATCCCAAAGGAGGGCAAGTGGAGTGTATTCTGATGTCTACATTTTTTAAACTTCACAGTTTCACACTGGCTTTTCCAGTACTTGCTCATTTCTTCTGACAGCCTCAAGCTATATGTCCTATCTAGAATGCTACCTGTAGAATTCTAAATAGTTCTGGGTTGGTTGGTTTTCTTAAATTAAAGCAGAGCCATGTAGGAATTGGGGTTGGGTGTTTTGTTTTTAACTCTTTAAATAGAGCATTTAACTTTTTTAAAAATAATCTGCTACTGTGCTTTAAAATAAATACAGAGCTCTTCATTGCTGTGCTGGAAACATTTTGGACACCCTCGCTTGTTTCAAATCACACAGACCTAGAGAAACATAGATATATAGCAGGGCAATGAGCTATAAGACATAGAAAAGAAAAGGAAGTCCTAATCCAACTTTGATTGGTATACATATCTCTCTTTGACTTGGGAGGGGGGAAGACTCTTAAATCAACAGATCTGCTGCATTATTTGGCTGAACCCTCAATATTTAACTCTTCTAAAACTGACTTAACCCATCCTCATAAAACTGCCCTCCCTCCTATGTGACCTTCCATCTTCATAACATCCCAACCCCAGAAAGCGCAAGCCATGTAAGATGCAATTAACAAAATTTGTAAAGAAATGAAAGCGAGGGGAGTACAAGAGAAATAGTGAATGGCAGTTAATAAAACCAAATTAAATCAAGTAAGCGTATTAAACATGAAAAGGCTACCTAAATAGACAGACTTTTAAAGCATCCTTGGTTGCTATGGATGACTCAAAGAGGTGGGTTAATTACGCAGTGAATGTTGGCTGTGGTTGTGAGAATGACATCTGTATTTTGGGTGGGGCAGTACTCTGGGAATGGGGGAATTGTGTGAAGAGCCTGTTTGCATGCTATTGGTCCCTTGGCCCATCACTCAAGCTTGATATCACCTCCTCTAGTTCCTTGCAAGTATTTATGGCGGGGCAGCCAGAGGCAGAACCCCTGCAACACCCATAGTTCAGTGCTAAATGAAGGATGTGCCAGAAGACTTAGGACAGCCTTTGGACAACCTAACACTGAAGTAGCCAAGTGGAATGCAATTTGCTGCTTCCAATGTACACAGCATCAAATGATAAACATTTTTAGTTGTATTCTGTTCTGAAGTACAATCTATTATATTGTACTTTGATTGTATATTTCTCTTTTCATATGTATTGATGTTCTTCATGGCTCTGGGGTCCTTTGGACCAAAGAGCAGTACGTATATAAATAAACCACACCATACTACACCACACCCCAGGCTACTGGAAGCTGGAGTCAGAATCTCCGTTGTGGCTCAACAGGGCTACATTAGTTACTATTCATATTACAAAACTGGGAAGAAACCAAAACTCCATCATTAAATAATTGTACTCTCGATATGCTGATTTTGGTGGCACATGAAAAAAAAAATTTGATTACATGGACTTACAAAAAGAGGCCAATTCACAGCAGTGTGACAAGAATTTCACATTCTTCCGAGGTGGATGTGAAAATGAAGGTGCTTTTTCTAAAGGCATATTGCAGGAGCCTATACACGAAGCATCAACATTAAAACAAGGGGAAGTGATAGAACATATGGTTCGACTTAATGCAGGGATGGTGGACTTTCTCAGCTGGGATTTCTCGCATTGCATTCTGGGAAACCTTCCAGCAGTCACATGTCAGTGGTGGGCAGTGGTGAGGGCTGTTGGCCTGAGGAGAGGAAGAGTGGTCTTGGGAGTGACAGGAAACAGAGAGAAATGCCCAAGAGTCCACATTTGGCTCAAGGCCTGATTTTCCTTATTCCTGTCTCAATAGATTATTCTTTTTTTTTCATGTATATACATTATTTTATAACACAAATAAACAACACAAACAGAAAAACAAACAATACAAATTCTTGTCTTATCCTTATTTTTTCTAAACATTGTTAGGTGGGCTTCCCCAAGTCCCCCCTATCTGATTTTCATTTTACCTCATCTTTAACAGTTTACATATATCATAATATCTAACCATTTCTTTTATCACGCTTACTTTAACCATAAAAATCTTCACATTTTATCAGTTACAAATAATACTATTTTAAAATACACCATCTTCCACTTCTAACCCTACAGCCTATATCCACTTCCAAAACTATTCTAAGATTTAAATATTAACATATTTTTTTCAAATATTCCTTAAACTACTTCCAATCTTCTTCCACCGTCTCCTCTCTGGTCTCGGAGTCTACCAGTCAAGGACATTCCCTAACATACCTTTATCATGCTAGCCTATATCCCAAGACTGCCCCCTGCTCCCTACCCCCACTTTCAATAAGTGTGGGAAAGCTTGGAAAATGGATTTGCCTGTAAAAGTCAGGAAAGGGTGTCTCATTTCACAATGCAGATTGTCAAGCCAGGCGGTGAAGGAGTTTCACAATTTACTTCCAAATCATCTGTATGAGGCTCATGTACACTGCAATGCTCTAGGCAGCTGCCTAGTGTTACCTAGTGGCTGCTTTGCACAGCTGTCAGAGCTCTGGCTGTAAACATCTGGGGGATGCTTTGCGCTCAAGGCTCAGACTGCATTAATGTGCACAGCCTGGAGTTTCAGTCTGAAATCCACTTAGTCCATCTGAAGCACCCAGAAAACTGAGATGAATGAAGGCTGATTGTTCTAACACCGATCAAGTCCAAAAAGTGATTATGGTTTGAGGCGTGTCTAATTAAATTTCTGGAAGACAGGACTGTATCTCACAGGCCATGCAAGAATTCTTGGTATTGTTCCAGGAGAATGAATTCTTGCTGAATAGAATGGGAACTTGTAATCACTATGGATCTGTTTTTTCTCTTGTACATTTCAAAAAATAAGAGATGCAGGATATCTTTGAAAGTACTACCTTGTCTCTTTCCATTGCTTTACTTCCCTCTTCCTTCCTCCCCTCTTTCCATGGTTTTCCAAAATGTAAAATTTATCAAGAAAGCCAGGGGTAGCAATATGGTGCCTTCCAGATGTTATTACAGAATCACAGAGTTGGAGAGTTGGGAGGGACCTCCAGGGTCATCTACCCTTTGCAATGCAGGAATCTCCACTAAAGCATCCATGAGAGATGACCACCCAACCTAATAACCTAAAGTAAAACTTAAGTCTTCAAAGGTATACAGTTTCTTTAGAACATAATCTTTACACCACATTTGCACTGATTTTAGCTCAAGGTAGTACGAGACCAACTTGATGATGACCGCTAACTTAGATGGCGTTCAAAAGATGATTTGTTTGTGAGGATGAGGCTACTAGCCATGATGGTTATTCTCTGCTTCCACAATGAGAGGTATTAATGTTTCTGAATACCAGTTGCTGTAAACTGCAGGAGTGGAGAGTGCTCTTGTTCTCAGGTCATGCAGGTTGGCCGTTGTGAGAACAGGCTACTGGTTTAGATGATCCAGAAAGTTTCCAGGTGGAAACTTACATTAATAATATCCACTTAATGAACATAGAATCATAGAATTGTAGGGCTAGAAGAGACCCCAAGGGTCCTCTGTTCTCTAACCGCTGTGGCCTTGTTCATTGAGGCAAAGGCTCACTCAGGAAGAAAGGCATACAGGCAGGTGTAAAAGGCTTCCTTGCCTTTTCTCTTTTTCAGAATTTGATGAGATATTGATGTGAGGGATGGCTTGCTTCTCAACAGAATGCTTTTACTGAACCGACTCTGGCTAGGTTTCCCCAGCCTCTTGGGACAACTGAGAATCTCCACACATTGCTTTAGGAAGCTTTGCTGTATTTTCTCTCGACTTGCCATCTCTTCTTCTGACTGCTGCGAGCGACTTATTTCAAGAGGCTCTGCTACGCACATCAAACTCATTTAGGTATACAACAAATTGAAGGAAACAAGATCGACTGTGCATTGTGCCCCCTTAGATGAGCTTTGCGGCTGCTGCTGATAAATACAGGTTGAGACAAATAAGCCACAGTGCAGCTTACCAGATTGCCGGCAACGACGTCAGAAAATGACACACTCTCAGTTGATGTATAGACCTAGAGACTGAAGTCGTTCGCTCCTCGCACTGTATTGGTGTGTTATATTCATTTGCTCAGACATAGCAACATTTGCTGCAAATACTCTTCCAGTGTGAAGATTGCCTTCTATAATAAGGTTCCTACATTTCCTGGGAGGATAGGGAACTGCTGTGCCTTTAAGAACTGCACTGAAAGGAAAATTCCATCAGGCACAGCTTTTCTCTCCTATAATAAACTTTATCTGTCTGCCCTAAAGCTACCTACATTTAGTTTCCTGCAATTCTTAGAGGTTCGTCTTCCAGGATCATTTTCAATACATTTGTAAAAGGGGACACTACGAGAAGCATTTTCAAGGGTGACATAGCACACCAAAAACAGGATAGGCATTATGCAAACAAATTATCCATTTCCATAGCCGAAAACGCCATGCAAAGGTCAAAGGGTGTAAATTTAGCTTTTATGTCTTGTCTTGGAATGTTTCTGGTTTTCCTTTTAATGTGAATTTGCTTCCAGATGTAAATGTGCACATTGTTCTGCCTGATCACTGGTTTCCATACAATCTGGGGCGGCCTCTTGTATTCCTGCTCCTCCAGAAAGAGATCCAGATTTATTATAGGCTTTTTAGAAAAGACAGCAATTATGCTCTGTGTGCCTCTGTGTGTACGCACTGGCGCTTTTTAGAGACTTGGAATACTATTTATTGCAAAGGAGGAGAGGGAACAGGAAGCATTTTGCATGCATTCTAAAAATAATGTTGTAGCTTACATTCCTTTGAAATTATTTGGAGGACAAACTCGATGCAGTTTATAACTGGTTTTGTCTTAGTATTTCCCTTGTGGAAATAGGCTTGTTAGATTTTTAATAAGCTAATTGTTAATAATCCATAAACATCTCTTATATCGATCCACAATCCCTCAGTTCCTCCCAGATTGACATCTTGTTATCTACTTTTAGTTACTTCTCCTACTCTGCATACTCTTATCTCAGTAGTCCTTCTCACATGATAGAGCCACATTTAGTGTATGCATGTTCCTTTCCCACATCCCACATATTCAGTATAAAGTCTGGACAGAACCTGTATGAGTACAACTGCATAGACAAACAAGGATCTTCAAGATATTTCTCAAAAGCCACTGCTTTCAAGACAGGGCCACAAAACATCAAAGGAATGACCTGGGATAAATCTCAGGTGATTCTTTGGACATGCATACATACACACACATGTACATAAACATATAAAACTGCCTTCTTTCTGGGAGAGATTTATTAATATCCTGAGTGAGATAAGAATGTTTGGAAACATTGAAGGGTTTCACTGCTGAAATTCCATGGGCTCTCTCCAACCAAGTTATACTCAGAGTAAGGTAAAGGTAAAGGGACCCCTGACCATTAGGTCCAGTCGTGGCCGACTCTGGGGTTGTGGTGCTCATCTCGCTTTATTGGCTGAGGGAGCTGGCATACAGCTTCTGGGTCATGTGGCCAGCATAACTAAGCCACTTCTGGTGAATCAGAGCAGTGCACGGAAATGCCGTTTCCCTTTCCACAGGAGCAGTACCTATTTATCTACTTGCACTTTGACGTGCTTTCAAACTACTAGGTTGGCAGGAGCTGGGACCAAGCAACGGGAGCTCACCCCGTCACAGGGATTAGAACCGCCAACCTTCTGATCGGCAAGTCCTAGGCTCTGTGGTTTAACCCACAGTGCCACCTGCGACCCTATACTCAGAGTAGACCTACTGAAATGTATGTACCTAAATTAGCCATGTCCATGCATTTCACTGGGTCTACTTTGAATCTGAAGTGGTTGGATACAACCCCATGTTCTCAATACTTGTGCAGAAACAACAATAACCTCTGGTGCCTGCTACTGTCGCAGCAGCAGTAGCAGCTGGGTAGACCTACAAGCCTCCTCTTGTCACATACCCCTCCCTCCAGCAGCCATTTCAATTCAAGTGATTCTCTGTTTCAGACAAGAACATGTATTCTAGCCACAAAAACTGCTCTAGTAGGCAAATAGCGTCTTCTTTGTTAGAATATTTCCGTTCCACCTTAAAAGGGAGCAGGCTTTGTGAGTCACAGAGTCTGCGTATTTCCTGTTCACAGGATGTTTATGTTTTCTATTGCTTTCGTTTCTCTCTCTGTGCCTAAACACGCAGGAGAGCATTATCTAGAAGTTTATTCAGCGTTGGTCAGATCCACCGTCCGGAGGCGACGTGGGGGCCATGATGGGCCATATCTCCCTGGCAATATCCCAACATTCTTAAGCCACGGCACATGTGAAAGTTACAGTTATCAGGTGAGGAGGGTAGCACACCAGGCTGCTATAGAATACCTGAGATGAAAACCAAGAGACTCAACACAACATCCACCCATTAGTAAAGACATCAGGAGAACTCCACAAGTTGCATTGTTTTGTAATCAGATTTGGAATAGATAGCCATTGTAAGTTTATGACTGCATGAAAACTTGACCTGATAAGAACATAAGAGCCCAAGGAGGCATCTAGCATCCTTTTCTCACAGTGGCCAATCAGGTGCCTATGGAAGCCTGCAGGCTGAATCTGAGTGTGACATCATCCTGTCTACCTATTCCCAGCAACCAGCATTCAGAAGCATACTGAGTGGCAGTGGAGCTAGAACGTAGCCATTGTGGCTGGTAGTCATTGATAGCCTAATATCGTCCATGAATTTGTCTAACCCTCTTTTAAAACCATCCAATCTGGTGGCCATCAAAACATCATGTGGGAGTGAGTTCCATAGTTCAACTATGATATGGACATGAGAAACCTTTCCTATTTGCTCAGGCTCTTTGAAAATGTAGATATTTTATCCTGCTCTTAGTTTGCTGGCTGTTTATTTTGCCTTGTTGTATTTTGTTATGTTTCTTTCTTCTGAGAGTTGTATACTGCCCTAGGATCTTTTGTTGAAGGTGGTTCAGAGGTATTCTAAACAGAAATTAGAAAAACTGATGAGTACAGTTTCATGTCTCAGTTTAATCTTTGAGCTGAATGCGTTTGCAAAGATATATTTTAAATTAAAATGGAATTTTGTCCCTGAAAATGTTGAGAGTATAACTTGTGTATTTCCCCCCCAACCCTTCATGCAAAGTATTTATTTCTAAACTCGAAATACTGAACTCAACTGATTGAGGGCCAGTTCACTTAATCTGTTATGATGACCTTTGAAACATCAACGCCTACCCATGCTGTGCTTTCTGAGTTAATGGAGGATTATCTTGACTGTCTGAAACTCATATTGCTTCCCTGTCATTGTTTCCCAGCACTATTCTACTTTTCCCGCTTTCGCTTTTAGAACGCTTATGTATTCCGTACTGAGAACAAGGTCAGACAACAGGCCGTAACATTCATCCTTCAACATCAAGTGAAATAAGCAATTTAAATGGTGACAACGATAAGTGTTTTGTTATGGATTGTACCACAAAGGAAAATTTATAATGGGTGCTACAAAACTGCTTTGCTTAGGCTCCTATTTGTCATAGAAAATAGGGAGCAGGAATTACGGATTTTCTGTAATTGGCTTAGAGGAAAACCATTTGCATGAAAACTCAGCAGTCTGTCTCTTGAGTTCAGTTGGGTTTGCTCCCAAGTAAGTATGTATAGCAGTGGTTTTCAACCAGTGTGTGTGGCACCCTGGGGTGCCTTGAATGATGGTCAGGGGTGCTGCGGGCAACACTGGCCTCTGTCCCTCTTTCCTTTCCTCCCTCCTCTGATGCCCCTCTCTTGTCTCTGCCTCCCGAAGGCTTGCGTAGCTGTTTATTGCAGCAGTCCCGGCTATGAGCTCTGCAGGCGAATGGGGCCTCTGAAAGGCAGGGCAGCTCAAAGACCAGGGACAGCAGCAGCTGCTGCCCAGAGGACTCCCAAGGGGAGGGGAGGGGAGAGGAGGCTGAGGGAACCCTCCACAAAGGAGGGTGTTTTTGAAAAAGGGTGAGAGGCTGCCAGCTCTGCAGGCAAAGGGTGACATAACTGGGTTCCTGAGTCCCACAGGAGTGCCACAGAAAGAATGTAGTTGGTCAAGGGAGCCGTGGACTCAAAAAGGTCCCAAACTTCTCATGTACAGGATTGCTTTAGAGAAGGAAGTGGTCTATGGCTACAGTCCTATATACTCTTACCTAGGAGTTAGTTCCATGGATCTCAGGAGAATTTATTCATGAGAAGACATGTGTAGAATTTCATTGTAGCAGTGAGCATAGCAGGGGACTGGTTGTTCTTGATTAAAATAGAATGAAATATATGGCCTGCATCCAATTTTTCCCCCCAACCCTCAGGGTCCCCTTCCACCCATTAGCCATTCAGTGAGAGGGAAAGGGGTTTTAGTATCATGGAAAGCATGCAATGGCAGCTATGTGCTCTGCAAAAATGAATAAATAATTTTTAAATAATAATAATGATAAGCAATGTGGGAAATGTCTCAGCAGAGAAGTAGATATGTGTTTCTTGAAAAAATTCAAAAAGTGTCCATTCATTTTGCTGGCAGTTCAGTTGTACAGTGGTACCTCGGGTTACAAACACCTTGGGTTACAAACACTTTGGGTTACAGACTCCCCTAACCTGGAAGTAGTACCTCAGGTTAAGAACTTTGCCCCAGGATGAGAACGAAAATTGTGCGGCGGCGGCAGCAGGAGGCCCTATTAGCTAAAGTGGTACCTCAGGTTAAGAACGGTTTCAGGTTAAGAATGGACCTCCGGAATGAATTAAGTTCATAACCAGAGGTACCACTGTACATGCTTCTAGGATTACTGAGGGTTTGAGCATTTAGAAAAGATAAAGGTGTTGAAGAGCTTTCAAAAAACTGAGTTTATAAATAATAATAAACAGTATATAGAGAAAATTGAAGACAAGGCTGTAGCTTTAGCTTGTACACACAGTACACACAGGTACACACACAACTTTGAATGGCTCACTAAATCACTTACAGCTCTTTTGTTTGCTCTTAAGAACATACCCAGGTGCTAGAATGATCTTATGTTTGCCTACAATTGACAGAGGAAACTCAGAAAAAAACTAGCTAGGAGTATGTGCTGAGCTATGTCTGCTCCAATGGATTTAATGAAAATCGAAGATGGAAAGAAAATCAGAGTTTGCGTGTGTGTGTGTGATTGTGTGTCAGTTTGTAACTGGTGCTCATTACAGTACTGTGACCTCCAAACAACTGTTTACTGGTGTAATGTGGCACTCAGCCTGAAAAAGGTTATTTGCCTCTGCTTCAACTATTTAAGGTATGTTCTTGTGTAACTTTGATCACACAAAGGGCCTAAGCAAGATTAGAGCCATGGTCCTTCAAGGCCAGATACCACAATCAATTGGTCAGCCTTGGAGGTCTAATGTCACTCATCTCTCTTAGTTACATGCTGCCTCCAGATCCCAGTGGGATCTCACTGCCTGAGACAGTTGCCTCAGGCTGCCTCATGGTAAGGCCAGGCCTGGCTTCACCTGCCTTCAATTCCTGCATCATCCTGTACATTCTTTTCCATGGTGTTGATCTGACTCCCCAAACAAATCCATTTCAGTAGCCACAAACAGCCTTGATATGAAAACAGCTAAACCCGCGGGGGCCAGCCTTTGACTCCTTGGAGACACTCCTGTCATAAACATCCTGTGAATATTGGGAACAATTGGATAGGTGCTTTCTGTTTCCGGATGACTGCCTGACTCAACAATGGATATAGCTAAAAATCTCACACAGCCCCTTGAGGACGCTTTGGATAAATGAGGCTATATTCATGTTTTGAGTGCAGCTTGAGAATGGTGCAACGGCTTCCGGTGCAATGCCATTGCTGAAGCTAAACTGCTATAGTCAGTGCCTGCGTGACAGAACTTTTTGGAATCATGTGCACTCTGTCAGGGCTCTCTTTTTTGTACTCCACAAAAGTTTATGCCATTATGCATGTGTTAGTCATTAGGATACCACAAGACTGTTTTTATGCTACCTAATTTCATGAGTTCCTTTTTGGTGGAAGAAGGGGGGAATCTTTTAAGAACTGCACCAGGTCCCTCGATCTCCTTGCCCCTCTGTGTTAGAAGAACAGAGTGGTTGCAGCAGATAAGGAATCAACAAACTCATTTCAAACCATGGTTCCTTCATATAGGCTTGTATCTTCACCTTGCAAAAGCTCTTCGTCTCCCCACTGCGAGCTGCATTTGCAGCCTAGAGAAGATTCTCTCTCCCTTTTCACCTCGCTCAGATGTCTGGATTTTCATTTCAGAAAAATCAGTTCAGTGATTTACATGTGCCTGCAGTGATGCACCCCCTCAAGGCTTGCTCTCTGTTTTCTTTTGCATTCCAATAAGTGTCTGTCTGTGTGTGTTTTGCAGAAGTGGAACTAATCACTGATTCTCACTGTGAAGTCATTAAGGCTTTGAAAGCTGAGACGGGAGGTCTCATTAATTTTCTAGGATTCAACACCGGATAGCTCCATGTCATTGTAAGAGGACATTCTGGAGTGAAAAGGAATTCCAAGTCCGTAGTTTTGTTGCTGCAGTGTGGGCAGTTCACGTAACATGCCCATGATGCTGTTTATTAAAAAGATTTTCATTTCAGTAACCCACTTGGCACAGATCCCATTTGGCACAGATATCGCACAGCAGTTCTCCTGTTTGGGTGCTGCCGTTGATCAGAGCAAAAGACTACAAGGAAGCAAGATACAAGATGTGTGCTTGTTGAGGGGGTTTGCAAAGATCCAGTGCTCTTGCTCAGAAACAATGAAGTAACTTCTTATTTCTTGGAGTCTTCTTTACTCTCCAGGCTAGTCTAGAGATTAGAATAATCGGACAGCCTAGCTTCACAGCATGCACATCACATGTATAGACAATATTCATCCAAATGTTAGAAGATAATTAAGAAATTATCTTAAGGGCAAAGGAAGCCACCTTCTATTGAAAAAGACTAATGGTCCATCTAGCTCAGTATCTATAGAATCATAGAACTGTATAGTTAGAAGTTACCCCTGAGGAATCGCAACTAGATCATATATGACTGATGACCACCCAACCTCTACTTAGAAACATCCAAGGAAGGAGAGTCCACCACCTCTCATGGGAGTCTGTTCCACTGTCAGAAAGTTCTTCCTGGTGTTTAGAGAATCTCCTTTATGGATAAGGCCTTTCCTTTTCCGGAATGTATGTGAACTACCAGTCTATACAGTAATGTGTCTGAAATTAGAACCCTGACACTAGTGATTCTTCTGGACCTCTCAGCAGCTTTACATTCTGTCGACATTGTTGATATTCTGGAGCACTTCACCAGAATGGCCTGGAGGGAATGTGCTACATTTAAGCATATCTAGTCTGGAATGGCAAGCGAATCAATGGCGGGCAATTATAGAAGCCTCATCATCTAGTTGTTCTGGAAGGTTGCCCCACCCCCGTGTCCTATGAGGTCTCACAATGACCCATCTTGTCTTCCGGATGGGCTGCTGCTCAATTTTTAAAAACATGCTTTTGTGTTGTAATGCTACTTATCGTTTCAGTTTTTCCATGAAAACTTATTGATTTATATGTTTAACAAGACATTTTTAATCATCTGCACTTGGTTTTCTTGGGATCCCATTGGGATAGAAATGGCAGGTTATTAAGTTCTATAATTTACAATGGTCTGTGGTTACAAGCAATAAATATTTATTGGGGGGGGGGGGAAATAAGCCCTCTAAAACCAACAGATAAATTACATTCAGAAATGATCTGAAACACGCTTTGTTTGCTTTTCCTTACAGATTAAACTGTGAGTACAATGTGATAGGACTGTGAAGCTGCAAACATATATGCATTTACCCATAAGTAAGTCCCACAGATGTTAGTGGAGCTTATTTCTGAATAGAGATATATAGGATTGTGCTGAGCCATTTTAATAACAAACTAGTTACAATGCAAGTAGAGATGAAAATTATTAAACCATGAGCATGTTTTTTGCTCTTTTATTCATGTGTGACAACCGGAGTTGTGCTGAAATCTCTCCTCCACTTTCTTGGAAGTTTGCTTCCTCTGAGAATTGAGGATTCTATTTTTCATCTACAGGGAACTTTAGAATTTCTGGGGGAGCAGGGTTTTGAACTTGCCTTATCATGGCAAGGTCGTGAGAGGGAAAGTGTGTTTCTTTTCATTAAACATTTCTCTAGTGCTCTGCAGTAACGCTTCCTGACTGAAAAAAAGTCCTATGGGAGGAATTGCCTCGTGACAGCTTCTCCTGGGCTTTGACTGAAGTGTGGGCACTAGGAAAGGTTGCAAAGTGTAGACCCCTGGAGATATGAGGCAGCACTCACATTCTTCCAAAATCTGTTCCAGAGAATCAGGATAAGTATGTGCCTCAAATACTTTTGTGTATGTACTTCCTTGCCTTGTAGGGGGTGGACACATTACTCTTGCTGGACTGTGAGCGTTAAAAGAGAACCATAGGGTTGCCTCCAATTCCAGTGCCAGCACAGACCCATTGGAAATAATGGCCACAGCTAACTTAGGTCCATTCATTCCAGTGAGTCTGCTCTGAGTAAAACTAGCATTGGCTAAAACCCATAGTGCTGGAGTTATCTAAGAGTGCCCACCATCACCATTGTCAAAGCAATGATTCTTCAACATCAACTTCATTGGACTGGTCATGTTGTTTGGGTGTGTGATGGCCTGGGAATCTGATTCAGAGGCTGAACCGGAGGAATCCCAGCCTGCACACGAGTCCCCGCCTCCAGGGCCAGCTGAACTGGGGCAGGGCCTTGATTCTGAAGCGCCTGCACCTGTGCCGGATCCTCAGGAGCAGGCACCAGGTGAATCCACTCTGGATCCGGAGGTGGTTGAGGACTCAGTGCCTACAGGTGAGTCTCCCCCTGGGTCCAGTAACCCTTCAGCCTCTCCTGAACTGCAGAGGCTCAGGGCAGAGAGACGAAGGGAACTGGTTTCTCCCAGGAGGAGTGCTCGCCTTAAGGCCAGGAGAGGCGGGTCTCCTGGGGGCCGGGACAGCCCCTGGCCTCAGAGAAGATAAAGGCCAGTCAGCCCGGTCCCAGGTTGCAGGAGCAACGTCGTTGAAGAGCTGTTTTGGCCAGCATCCAGTCCTGTTCCCCCAGAGTTCCTGTCCTTGCTCGGCTGCTCGCTGTGGACCCCGCTTTGCCCGCGGAGGACTGTCTGCCGACCCTCAACTCAGGTCCTGGACCTCGCCCCACGGTAACCTCCCCCTTGGACCAGCACAGGCTGCCTGATTATTGTCTTCCAAAGCAACTACTTTATTCCAAACTTGAAAATGGAAAGCATCGTGCCAGTGGTCAACAAAAGAGCTTTAAAGTCTTTCTCAAGGCAAATCTAAAAAAATGTAGTATAAACACCGACAACTGGGAAACACTGGCCTGCGAGTGCTCCAATTCGAGAACAAAGGTGTCATGGGCTTTGAAGACGCTTGAACTCAGGATGAAAGGGAGAAACGTGCTAAGAGGAAGGCACATTTGGCAAACCCTCACCATGATCAACTCCCACCCGGAAACCTACAGTATGTCCCCACTGTGGAAGGACGTGTGCATCCAAATTGGGCTCCACAGTCCCTTCCGGACCCACTGTTAAAACCATGTTTATGGAAGACAATCTTACTCGGCTACAAGTGATAGCCAAAGAAGAACAACCCATAGTGCTGGAGTTATCTAAGAATGCCCACCATCAGCATTGCACAGCCAGCAGGTGGGAGAGCCACAAAACAGGCATGAAAACACAGCCTTCACTCTTAATCGACATCTGGCCGGTCGGAACTCTATTTCTAGGTAGAAGGAACAGGGATAGCCGCTGGGCCAACACAGGCAGAAGTACCCTGACAACAGCAACATTGATGGGGAAACCATTAAAAAAAAAGAATTTGTGTTTGTGTATGACAAGGTTCAGTTACTATTACCATGCATAGGGAGGATTTAGGCTATTTGTGAGTCTGTGGCTGTTTCTGTTGTCTGTTTCCAGTAAAATGATCAGGTTCGAGCATTTTGAAACTGCGCCCCTGTCCTTGATTTGTGCATGGGAAAGGTGTTATTAGCTTAGCTGTGGAGAACAGAGAAGGATGGGGGGGTCCAATCAAGGTGGCAAGGGGGGGAGGATATGGCATTTGGGAAGCATGCCAAGTATAAGGTTACCAGATTTTTTTTCAATGAATCCGGGGACACTTTTTAACTTCAATGGATTTTGTATGGGGACTGATTTGTAAATCTGGGGACTGTCCCCAGGAAACGGGGACGCCTGGTAGCCTTAGCCAAGTAGGGGAAAGGTGGCTCAAACAGTTATTGGCTATACTGATCTCCCCCACCCACTAGGCACTGGATCTGCTAGTGCTGCTTTTAAACACCAGATCAGTTTGCAATAAGATCTTCCTCATCTACAATTTGATAATGGATGAGGAAGTTGACTTGCCATGTATGTTTGAGACCTGGATAGAAATACTCTCTCCTAGCTGTACCCACTTGAGTACTCAGATCAGAACCAGAGTAGGCTCACTGGCTATGAATGGAGTTTGCTGTAGTCTATGGAACTTCAGTTACTCTCTACAGACCACCTGTCTGAGTGAGTAGAAATGTGGAGTGTTTGTATAGTGTGTGTAGGGACAGATTTGGAATTCTGCTGGTGGAGAAGATCCACTGTCCAGCAGTTCCTCTACTTGAGCTGACAGAGAGTTGGCACGAGAGTTGGTTTTGAGGACCCCCCAGGATGCCAATTCTCTGGGATGTCTATGCTGAGGATCTGGGGCAGCTCAGGACTTCGTGACTGTCTTGACAAACATGGGGCTGTCCTAACAAGGCTGTCCCAACAACACACACTGGATTTGGGTTTCTCTCCTAGGCAGGAAGAAGGTGATCTGAAGGCAGAATATGTTACAAGTATTCTCTTGTCGTGTTTAGAGTGCTGTTGAGATTGAGACTTACACTAGCCTTTTCCCTTTGCAAGGCCTCCTATTAAAATGGACTGCCCCCCAGCCCCCTACGAATGCTGATGGATTTTAGAAGAAGATTTTATCACTCATATGACTGGTGCTCCTGCTGAAGCCCTGTTTGATTTGAGGAATGCAGATGTGGCCTGGATAGCTGACAAAATTGCCCCCAAGCATCTTATCCCAATTTGGAGAGCCCCAGGGGCCCCATGATACACACTAGAACTCAAAACTGACATTTTCATTTGTCATCATTTCATATCTGCGTTGTAAAAAAAAAAAAAGCTGAGCCAACATTATAAGGAGATACTTATCAGAACAGTGTCAAAACCAATTCAATGCATAAAGAAAGCTAGTGCAACATAGTGGTTGAAGGCAATATACTTCTGAATGCCAACTGCTGGAAAGTGTGGGTTAAAAAAAATGTGGGAGGGGATGCTGGAATAGGGAGAGCTATTTGGATTATTGAGCCCATAAGAATTTATAAATCTGGCTGGCTTGAACAGTCCTGTTACCAAGTGAGGCTATAGTGCAACCTTTTGCTGCAAGTCTTACTTATGGAGATACAAATACTGACCTACCTTACAGGCTCGTTGTAAGGATAATAACAATACCAAGTCATGTGGTATTTGAAGGCTTAGCCAAGTGTTATTATGAAATCAGTCCAAGGCTCTCTTTCACATGCAGACTGGAAAAGGAACCCTCCTTTGGACACAGCAGTGCATTCTTAATTTCTGTGCTGCATTGAAAATAACTATTCAAAACCGCCCCTAATATGTGCTATCAATGCACTTTTGACTCTAGCATTTAGAAGCAGAGCAGCTTTTGTGCACGTCACTGAAGAACGAGTCTCTCGCTTCGCTCCATGTCACTAACAAGCGTTTGCTCAAAAGTTGGAAACAGAAAGCTCTTAGGAATTGGCAGTAAGGGAAACATCATATTCTTGGGAATTTACTGCAGTAATAAAACAGTGATTAATAATACTGAAATACTTGGTTCATCCATCTTGCCATAGCCCCAGGGTACAGCAGTCAGTTCTGCTTTTGGCACTTGCAAGATTCCCACCCTCCCCCCATCTCCCCAGTTTGTTCAAAAGATCAAATGTCATACTTGTGGCAGGCAGTCTGGCAGTTACTACTAGATGCAGGAAGCAAATGGACCTTGTAGATAGAAGCCCTGAACTTTAGAACTTGCTGAGCATGAGGGCATGTCAACAGGGCTCTGGGCGACAGTTTGGAAAATGTCAAGTGTTCATGCCAGGGGAATAGGGAAGGCTGGCAAGCAGGCAGAAAAAAAAACTTTGTCTAGGAAAGGATAACCCTCACTTCTAGGGCAGAAGAGGCTAGCCACACACATCAGTTTGTGTTGTTGTTTATTGCATTTATATACCATCTTTTCTTACAAGAAGCTCAAGGTGTGGCATGCATGGTCCTTCCCCTCAATGACCCCACAATGACCCTGTGAGGTAGGTTAGGCTGAGAGGCAGTAAGTGGCCCAAAGGTCACCCAGTGAGCTCCATGGTCAAGTGGGGATTTGAGCCCTGGGCTCTCAGGTCCTAGTCCAACATCCTAACCACTACACTTGCTCTCAGACCTACCTTGGCACCAACTGGTTGTAGAAGCGAAGGAGCTAAGATTAACAACAACAACAACAACAACAACAACAACAACAATTTATTCATACCCTGCCCTCTGGGCGGTTCCCAATAGAATAATAAAAACATGATAGAACATTAATCATTAAAAACTTCTCTAAACAGGATTGCCTTCAGATGCCTTCTAAAAATCAGATAGTTGCTTATTTCCTTCATATCTGATGGGAGGGTGTTCCACAGGGTGGGCGCCACTACCGAGAAGGCCCTCTGTCTGGTTCCCTGTAATCTCACTTCGCACAGTGAGGGAACCACCAGAAGGCCCTCAGTGCTGGACCTCAGTGTCCAGGGATGGAGACGCTCCTTCAGGTACACTGGGCCGAGGCCGTTGGGCATTCTTGCTGCTGCTAATTTATATCCCTCCCTTCTTCCCAATGAAACAATAAACACATTATTGAAACTATTCTAATACTGCTGCAGACCGGGAAAGATCTCAAGTTAAAAGGCTTGTTGTTGCAAAACATCTGGTGACTCCTATTGATATATTCACACAGGGGTATTAAACCCCAAACATCACAACCTGCCATCTAGTTTTGACATCACACATTGGGCATAAAGATCTAAGAGAGCAGGCCAAAGGCACAGCTCATCCAGCAGCCTTTTCTCACAATGGCCAGCAAGATGTACAAGCATGACCCAAGAACATCAACAATCTTCCCACTGATGCCTCCTAGTCATTTCTTCATATGAAGCTGTCATAGGTCATATTCACCCCATACATTTAAAGCACTATGGTGCCACTTTAAACAGCCAGGGCTTCCCCCAAAGAATTCTGGGAGCTGTAGTTCCCTAAGGGTGCTGAGAGTCATCAGGAGGCACCATTCCCCTCAAATACCGTAAGTAGTTTTGATCTCAGTTTTCTAGAGGAATTGTGAGGGGAATGGGGGTCCAAGGTACATTAAGAATTGCTAAAACCTTTACATCCCAGTTTAATCACTGAGGTAATCTGCAGGAGCATCGTTCTTTGTCCCCTGAGTTGATGAGGCTCAACTGACAACAAGAAAAAACCAAGCCTTCAGAAGGTACCTTTTGTTTCAACCTTTAAATGCCTGCTGAAAAAATTATACGTTGCCAGGCTTATTCAGGCAATTAAAGAGAACATTTCCCCCATCATGGTTAGTTGATGGTCTTTGATTTTAAAGGCTTGTGTGTTTTAATTCCACACACGCATTTCTGTAAATCACCTTGACATTTTTTTATGATATAGTAGTATACAAATATTTTGATAAACAAACAAAAAAAATAACAAATTGACCTGAAGGTAATTGTGGTGGGGTGAGGTGAGTCTGGCTCAATTTCTCAGTACCAGGAATTCATGAGAATACATATGGAGAGGTTCATAAAAAGCTAGGATGAATAGACATGAGATGAAGCCCTCACTTTGAATATCTGCACTGGCTTGCCCTTTCACAGCTTGAGGAATGCAAACACCATTTCTGAGGAGGATAGATGTGCAGGGGCAGCAAGAACAGCAAGTATTGGACTTTCTTTGCAAAGATGGTTGTTGAGTCCAATATGTATTCTCAGAAAGTGCTTTGGTCTTTAGGTCTAAATCATTAATTTTTGGTTACCAGAGTATCCGTGAATAGGAGTGCATTGCAGAGAATATTTCTGTCCAGGGTGCTGAACTCTGGGTGAAAACCAGTGCTTTCTTTTCAGGAGGTACTCAAGAGTACACAAGTCGTTTTTTGGTTGTTAAAAAGTGTGGCACTTACTGTAACAACTTCGTGGTGAGTACCAGCACCTATTCTTCTAGAAAAAAAAGCATTGGTGAAAACCATTTTTAAAAACTTACACTACTTCTTTGAATATTTAACCCCCTTAAATAGCAACGATCTTGCATAATCTGGTTGGTACATGAATGTCCTTTCTTGCTTCCATGCCTGCTTCAAATAGGGAGCCAATGTGGTGTAGTGGTTAGAGTGGTAGACTCGTAATCTGGTGAACCAGGTTTGATTCCCTGCTCCTCCACCTGCAGCTGCTGGGTGACCTTGGGCTAGTCACATTTCTCTCAGCCCCACTCACCTCACAGAGTGTTTGTTGTGGGGGAGGAAGGGAAAGGAGAATGTTAACTGCTTTGAGACTCCTTAGGGTAGTGATAAAGCAGGATATCAAATCCAAAATCCAAATCCAAATAAATGAAAGCTGAATGGGTTCTTCACAGACAGAGGCACCTTTCCCACTTCCTGTTAAAATTGCATAGAAGCTGCATAGGTTTCAAACGGAAGTGATCAAAGAGAAAGGGAAATTACTGAAGGCCGCATACAGCATACTATTAGAATGGGAGACGGAAGATGAAGAGGTAAAATCAGTTATGATTAAATGGGCACAAGATGTAGGTCAAAACATTATGATGGAAGATTGGGAAAAATTATGGAAAACTGATTTAAAATTTACAGATTGTTCCCTGTTGAAGGAGAATTACATGAAGATGATGTACAGATGGTACACGACACCAGTGCAGTTAGGGAAAAGGTACAAAACTAGTTCAAATATATGTTGGAAGTGTAAGGAAAAGGAAGGGACATTTTATCATATGTGGTGGGATTGTAATGTAATTTTTAAAAATTGGGAAATGATATATAATGAATTGAAGAAAATGTTCCATTTAACATTTGTTAAAAAACCTGAAGCATTTTTGTTAGGGATTGTAGGGAAAGATCTGCCAAAGAAGCTGAAAAACATCTTCATGTATGCAACAACAGCCACGAGAGTTCTAATAGCACAAGGATGGAAGACTGAAGAAACCCCAACTAAAGAATCATGGCAAGAAAAATCAGCTAAATAGTTTGAGGATCTATACAACTGTGTAACATGCAGAAAACAGCATTCTTAGAGAAATCAAAGAACTGAGGGAAGCTGGGGGTGGGTGGGGCGAGGGAGGGAAAATGGGGGGAAATAAGGATGATATGTTTCTGAATATGTTTTGTTTTAATTTTGAATAAAAAAAACTTTAAAAAAACTGCATAGAAGCTACTTTTCTGTGATGTGATCCAGAGAGAGGGTGGCGTGGGGTGGGGTGGTGAATGAGCAGGGAGTGCAACCCGAAGGCTTTTTTTCACAGCAGGAAGGATGACATCATCCACCAGAGTGTCAGGGCAATTGACAGATTCTCTTTGCTCTGACAAGTGAATGAGGTGATGATGAGACTTTCAAGTTTGTTTGTGACAGGTTAGTATATCAGAAGTCAGTCGAAGAGGAAAAGAATCAAGCAGATTCTGGATATTCCTTCCCTTTGATGGAGTTCCTAATTCATCGTAGCTCATGGATCCACACTTCTTTGCGAAATTGTCTGCATTTCTAATTGCAAGCTACAAGTTGTGTTGCAGCTCCGTGTGGTTTATAAGTTGAACCAATGCACTCAGAACAAAGCTCCACTGAGTGAAATGCAGTTTCTAATAAATTGGGTGTGTCTAATAGTGGAGGAACCCAAATGACTGCTATGGGAACTGTAATGATGAGCTCCTGCACTTACCACTACACCCTGATCACGAGGAAATATGATTATTTCAATTAGAAGATGGTGGTTTGTAGCAACCAGGCAGTGAAATTGGTGAACAGTAAATAAGGGTTGCCATACGTCCGGGAAAACCTGGACATGTCCTCTTTTTGGAGGCCAACATGCCCATCTGGGTTTTGTTTTGTTTTTCAACATTTTAAAGGAAATGTCCGGGTTTTCTGGGCTTTTATATTTTAGGGGTTTTTTTGGGGGGGGAGCGGGCATGTGCATGCTCAGGAGGACACTGTGCCCTGGAAGCAGAAGCACTGTGGTGGCGTGATAAGGTAGGAGCTGGGGTCCTGCCTCGGCTCGGGCTGGCAGCAGCTTGAGCCTGGTGGCTTAAGCTTGGGCAGTTTGGACGTGGGCTGCTTTCCACGCCATGGCCACTGCCAGTCTGAGCCAGGGAAAGAGGAGCGCTGTGGTGACCCCGTGTGCCCATGCCCACATGCTTCTTTTCCCAGCTCGAGCTGTCCTCTTTTTTGCTCTTCGAGATATGGCAACCCTACAGTAAATGGAAGTAAGGAGACTCTGGCAGGACTTGTGTACGCTCAAGGACTACATGGCCTAAAAGCACAGTGGGCACATCTCAAGGTGATGGTGATGTGTTGCAAAGAAGGAAGCAGAACTCCTTGCTATCTTCTAAGCATTTATCCACTCCACCTATCAAGGAACCAGATTTGGTACCAGCAAAATCCCTTGCTTTTGATCATAAGATCAAACAAACAAACATGAAAAAACCAGCATGGAAGAAAGTCATAGCTCTACCCCACCTGCAATGCTGGTAAACCAAAGTCTTTGGGCTTTATTTATTGCCAGTGAAATAAATAGGAATACATTCCATGAAGCTGATGTACCCTGGCTCAACTGTGGCTCTTTTTCACATAAATCTGAGTCATATAGATGCTCAAGTTTCAAAACATAGAAGTAAAGCACAGACCACCAAGCCTGCAAGTTATTCATCACATACTGCACATATAAGAAGACACTTTTAGAAGATTTCAAACAAGGAAAGACTCTACCTGCCGTGGGGTCCTTTCCGACTTACTTCTGCACCACTCCCAGTCAGAGAGTTCTGGTTTTCGGCACTCCTCATGAGAAAGCCTTCTTTCCTTCTCTTCAAAGAAAGCACACTTCTCAATATTCCTCACCTCTTCTTTTTTATACGTTCCCGTTTTGTCAGAAAGCAGACAATCCATAAACTTATCCTTGTTAAGGTCTTGTTTGGTGTCTGTACCAACAGTTTTTTTGCACTTGGTGCTCTCTTTAAGCAGGGAGCTGTCCTCCAGGGAGATGGTGCTGAACTCAATTTTGTTGCAGTCCTTTTGAGTCTCTCTTATATTCTCGCAGTCATAGTTGAGCAAGCTGTGGTATGATATAGAGTTGCCATCGTCGCTGTGATAGTTGTCATGAGATATCTTATAGATTCCATAACCTTGTTGGAATGACAGATTGAATTCAAAGCCTCTTCTTTTGGCTAAAGAAAGGAAAGAAGTGTTTGCATTAAAAATAGCTGGTGGGAAGTGCAAATGGCAGATACTGGCATTAAAAACAACAACCATAAAATGGGATAAATTTGGATTGCATTGCACACTTTAACACAATATTTTTAAAAACCAACCAATGTTCCAAGTGCTTAAACACCAACGCTAAATGAAGACAGACATATGCTCTAAGGGTGAAGACATTATTTGCCCTGAATACATATACCTTGGAATGGATTTAATGTGTCTTCCAGCTACTTCCACCACACCTGGAACTTATATCTGACATTACCCAATATTAGCTGACTCATTTTCTCAGGAAGAGAACAGAGTGATTTTCCAGATATTAGAAGTAGTTTTGATCTCTGTTTTACGGAGGACCCAGCATGTGAAAGCTGATAACATGCAAAACAGAAAACAAACTTTCTGGCTCATCATGATAGGATAGTCAGCAGAGTGTAGTTTGAACTGGTTGGCGTGGAGTTGGTAGGCATAAGACTACTAAAAGGCAAGTCACATGTCCTGTTGATTTCAGTGGGAACTAATAATAATAATAATAATAATAATAATAATAATAATAATAATATCTTTATTGTCATTGCCCCCTCTCGGGGACAACGAAATTACTTGGCTGCTCCATCCACCCAGGTAGGGCACTCCACACAAAATCAAAACAACTATAAAAACACTAATTAAAACAATACAGTATAATACAGCAAGGAGGATTAGATGACTTTCAAAGTCCAGGCTTCCCATTCAGGGCCGAGATCGCTCTGGAGAAGAAGCTGTTCTTAGGACGGCTCGTTCTTGTCTTCATCGTCCTGTATCTCCGTCCCGACGGCAGGAGCTCGAAGAGACAGTGACCAGGATGCGATGGATCTTTTACTATGTCAAGTGCCTTCCTATGGCACCTTGTGGCATAAATCTGCTCTACGGTGGAGAGTGGGCAGCCAACAATGCTCTCTGCTGCCTTAACAACTCTGCACAACCCCATCCTGTCCTGGGTAGTACAGCTTCCGTACCACACACATAAGTCATAAGTGAGCACGCTCTCAATGGCACAGTGATAGAAGGCAAGCAGCAGTTTCTGCAGAAGATGTTTTTTCTAAATTCAGTTATGTGGATCTAACACCTTGGATCAAGGGCTAGTGCAGCATGCTACTTAACAGAATGAACTGTGAAAACAGGCAAAATTATACACATTAGGTTGGAACTAGACAGGCATGACTTAAAACCCACTGATTTCAGTGGGAACATGCAGCTAACTTACTCTGGATCCCATCCATTGTTTGCCATTTCAATCTTATCTTGCCTGGTTTTTTGGAGGTGTGTGTGGCTTAAGTCAGCAGATGGTTTCACATTTAGCATCTGTTGCATTTGAACTGCTTTCATCTAATTTTAATCGGATCTTTTGCATCTGCTTTGTGGCATTGATTCAGAAAGGGCAATAGGCACATGGAAGCATCTCTTCAGAATTAAGAAAAGCATGCAGAAAATTGGAGTTGCATTCGCAGGCATTTCGCAGGCTGGATCCAACACTGTTTCTGATGTAGGATTGGGAACTGTGGAAGTTGCTTATGATATTGCTAGTCAGAGGCATCATCTCCCCACCCCATTTGTCCTCAAAGGAAAAGAGAAGTGGAAGGAATGAACCCCAGACCTCCACATATCCAAGCAAGTGAGTGCTGTTCTCAAAGTCAACAGCACCATCTACTTGTTTGGAGGCTAGATGTGCAATGGATTATATGGATAGCCCTATGCTGCATGCAGAAAATCTCTGGATCAAAGCTTTAAACCAGGGATGGGAACCCTGTGGTTCTCCAGCTGTTATTGGACTACAGCTTCCACCTGTCGCAGCCAGCATGACCATTGTTCAGGGATGCTGTAAGTTGTAGTTCAGCAATATCTAGAGAACCACAGGTTCCCCATCCCCATTGTTTATCATTCCCAGTCTTTGGAACAGAAATAGAAATAGAACAGGGATAGAAATAGAAGCAAGCTAAAAGAGCCCACTTAAAGAGCCCACTTAAAGAAATATAGTGTGGGCTTTTTGCTTTCATAAGGTCCTTCTTACTGCTAGTGGCTAGTTAGATGGTGGCTAGCCCCCAGATCAAGGACGCGGATGCCGCTGTGGGTTAAACCACAGAGCCTAGGACTTGCCGATCAGAAGGTCAGCGGTTCAAATCCCCGCGACGGGGTGAGCTCCCGTTGCTCTGTCCCTGCTCCTGCCAACCTAGCAGTTCGAAAGCACTTCAAAGGGTAAGTAGATAAATAGGTACCACTCTGGTGGGAAGGTAAACAGTGTTTCCGTGCACTGCTCTGGTTCGCCAGAAGCGGCTTAGTCATGCCGGCCACATGACCTGGAAACTGAACACCGGCTCCCTTGGCCAATAAAGCGAGATGAGCGCCGCAACCCCAGAGTCGGTCACGACTGGACCTAATGGTCAGGGGTCCCTTTACCTTTAACCCCCAGATCACTGACCCGATATGGGCTCCCTTGCAATTATTTTGCTCACCCAAGCAAAATAATGTGACTCGGAAACTACAACTAATCCAGAATGCGGCAGCTAGACTGGTGACTGGGAGCGGCCGCCGAGACCATATAACACCGGTCTTGAAAGACCTACATTGGCTCCCAGTATGTTTCCGAGCACAATTCAAAGTGTTGGTGCTGACCTTTAAAGCCCTAAATGGCCTCGGTCCAGTATACCTGAAGGAGCGTCTCCACCCCCATCATTCTGCCCGGACGCTGAGGTCCAGCGCCGAGGGCCTTCTGGCGGTTCCCTCATTGCGAGAAGCGAAGCTACAGGGAACCAGGCAGAGGGCCTTCTCGGTAGTGGCGCCCACCCTGTGGAACGCCCTTCCAGCAGATGTCAAAGCGATAAACACCTACCTTACATTCAGAAGACATCTTAAGGCAGCCCTGTTCAGGGAAGTTTTTAACGTGTGATATTTTACTGTATTTTTGGTTTTTATGGAAGCCGCCCAGAGTGGCTGGGGAGGCCCAGCCAGATGGGCGGGGTATAAATAATAAATTCTTATTCTTATTCTTATTCTTATTATTCTTATTATTCTTATTCTTATTCTTATTATTATTATTACATATTGGGTAGTTGCAGCAGCAGCAGCAGCAGAAAGAACAAGAAACTGAGCAGGCACATCACTGGAATGCAGAGAGATTAGTGCACTTGTGAGGATACAAATCTGATACAGCAGATCAGTCATTTTTATGAACAGAGAGGGACTGATACCTGCCCCCCGCCCACAGATCTGCATGGATCAGCCAACAAGTGGTGTGTATGTGTGTTTCTGTGTCTGCATGCATGCAATGTCACACCCAGTTTTTGCCACACCCACTCCTGGCATGTGATCCCCCTGGGAATTGGACAAGGGTTTGGCACTTGGGCTACCCCTGCCTTAGCAGTATGCATGGCACCTCCTCTTTACCAAGCATCAAGCAAAAAACCTATTTGCTTTGCCCAAACATTTGGAGAACATTAGCTGTTTAGTTCTTACAACTCACTTGTGTTGTTAAGAATCTGCGCCTTGAGGATTTTAATCTATTTCTTTTATCTGCTTTAGTTATTAAATTGTTTTCTTATTGTTCTTGTTCAGTCTGGATGAGTTTTAATTGTACTGCATGTACCATGCTCAGAGATTGGTTATGTTGGGGCGGTGGTGGGGCTGGTTTATAATTATTCTAAATAAATATATTAAGGTCATTATGGCACTGGGCACATGAGCTATATTTTAAGTTGCTTAATTCTGCATGGTAAATATTTTGCACGGGGTCCTGGAGAGATAGAATAGCTCTTGGCAAAAAATAAAACAAAAGGAAAATTCAGTTTCGAAACAATTAGGTAATCATTGCTTTGCCATCTGTCACATATTTCACTTTGTAAATATTGTATCGGAGCCAGAGCCAGTTTGTTACAAAGCACTATCAGGAACAAATTGCTTCTTGACACACAGCAAACACTGTAGTTGGGGAAACAGGTTCTGAAAGATCCAGAGGAAGAATCAATTTAGAGCAAAAGTCATCTCCGTCATAAGCATAGATCCATTTTCAAGAAGATTTTTGTAACAACCCTGGTCAAACTACTGAAAAATGTTCTGTTCTGCGCTGTCTATAAAGACTGCAGGTGGGAGTTCATGTTGAGAGATTCAGGACCAACAAGAGGAGGTAATTCTTCACACAGAATATATCTAGACTATAGAATCTGCACCCGAAAGATGGGAGTGATGGCCATCAGTTTGGATAGCTTCAGAGGGGAATTAGAGGAATTTGTGGAGGATAAGGTTATCAATGGCTATTGAAGCACCATGCCTCTGAAGACCAGTTGCTGGAGACCAACAACAGGAGAGTCCCTGTGGGCTTCTCCAAAGCATCTGCTTGTCCCCTGTGGGAATGCTGGATTAGATAGGTCTTCGGTTTCATCCAGCAGAGCTCTTCGAATGGTCCTGCACTGTGCACATTTAGATATCAGATATCCTCCTTAAATGTAGATAGCCATGATTCTGAGGTTACATGCATAGAATCAAGGCACATGGAGCTGGGACACTGAAGCATCAATCAGTCACCTAGTCCAGAAAAGAGGCTCTCTTTTGGAGGAAGAAAGATCACACACTGGACTCCTTTGGGAGGGATATAAATTTAATAAAGTAAACAAACTGCTGCTCTCTCATCTACACCTTTAAAAAAAGCCAGTGTAGATAGTGTTACTCGGATCAGTGAGGCCAATGTTTAAATCCCAGCACAGTCATTAAGCTCACTGGGTGACCTTCACTATAGCTCTATCTTGTCGATTTCCTCATGTGCTTAACCATTGCATGAAGGGGAGAGTGGGGTCATGCTTGCTAGCCCTGCCCCTTCATCACATCCTCACCAGCCTTGCCCTTCTACCAGCCACACACTGGGGCTGAAGGTCCAAAATACTTGACGACCTCTCCCCCTTGTAGCCATATGCTGTTAAAAACCAGGTTTATCAGTGAGGAGGCATCCAATATTGTTGATGGGCTGTGCTTGACTCGGTTGGTTACAAGTTGTTCAGAACTGGACAGCTCAGGGATTTCAAACGAAGCAGCACAGGAAAGCATCTTATGCTGAGTCTATCTAAGTCTATCACTGGGTGTATCTAACATATTCTTTGCACTATCTGGAGGCAGCTTTCCAGGGCTTCAGAGACTGGGCCTTCTTAGCCTTCGTTTGAACTTGGGACCTGCTGCATGCAAAACAAATGCTCTACCACAGATCCAGAGGGATCAAGGAAGTTACCATGGGTGAAAACCACATATTCCTAGCTTTGTGGTGTTCATGTTGAACAGCAATTCACATAATATAAGAAAGGGACATGAAAGCACCATGTGGACCAGATTTTGATGAAACAAGCTGTAACTGCACAGTTTTCCCTGGGAAGGGGAAGTTGTTCAGGGCCAGGCAGAATCAGAAGCTTAGCCTCCAGTCCCTTCCCATCCTCCTTCTGTACTTACTTTTGCCTTCCTCTGAGGATACAGTGTAGACATTCCTTCTGCAGTTGATGATGCAGCCGCAAGGCAGGTGACTCCAGTGTTCTGACAAGACAAATACTGGGGTGACAGTAACGGCTAGGAGCGTTAGCAGAAAGCTGAATATCTCAAAGGAAAGGCTTTGAAACCCAACAGTGTGTTGAACAACCATTTGAATCTGAAAGAGAGAGGCGTTTCAAAGAAATTAGAAACACTCTTATTGTCTGTTACTATGAGTAAAAGGAATAAAAACAAACCATACAAGGGTAAATGGAAAATTGTGCGCGCCATCTCTCAGTTGTAGATAGTGCTGCTCCAGCAAAGTTCCACTGTTGCAATGGGACTTCCGTCTCATCTCTTATATACACACAAATCTGCTCCCAACAGTCCCCCAACACTCTGGAGCTGATTTTGGGGGTGCACAGGAGACTGGAAGAGACTGGCAAGAAAGATAAAGCTCCATTGCATGCACAGAAGAGCTGCAGGGCTGGATATGACCCATCATCTGCAAAAAAGTCCTATTGAACCTAATAGAACTTACAAAATACATATGATTGCACTATATTAAGTGTCAGAGCCACCCGTCTGGTCCCAGCTCACAAGAGACCCAAATCCGATCCAGTTTATTTACAAAAAGTCTTTATTGAAGATCATTGCTCCATTTACATTCCATCATTGTGACTCTACGTCTGTAACGTTAGACCGCTGAAGTACCCTCTGAATCCGTACCGCCTCTACACCAATTTAAGAGGCTTGTGCTGGACCACCTCTTCCTCTCCTTCCTTTTCCGCAAGGTCTTTCTGCCCCCCTGGGTTCCCCCTCGCCGGGACTCGCCCGAGGCTGAATCCTCTGACGCCTCTGCCCCCCTCCTTCTCGCTTTGGGGCTGGGCTCCTCCCCAGGGCTCTCCTCACTTCCGCGTGCCTCTACATTTGAACTTGGCGCGCGTACGTTGCTTCTGACCTTTCTCTCGACCGCTACACTGCTCCCGGTGCTGCTCTCCACCCTTTCCGGCTGAGCGTCCTGCTCCGATCTCCTTCCCTTGTCTCCTTCTTGCTCTGCTCCCTCTGACACACTGGTAACTCCACCCCCTTCACTCCGTTCCGGCTGAGAAGCCGGCTCCGGTGCCCAACTCGCACTGGAGCTTCTCCCTTCGCTCCCCTGCTCCTCACTGCTTCCCCCTTGGCCTCCCTTTGGTCTGACCAGGGGGGCCCCCTTTTGGGAGTCCTCTGACTCACTGGACAGACTCATGGACGACCTTTGGTCATCGTCATCCTCCTCCTCATCTCTCTGGGATTCTTCCCCCTCGCTCTCTGTCTCCTCCCCCATCTGCTCTTCTCTCCCTGAAACCCTGACATCCAGCTTTTATAAATCATGTTCATTTAAGCATGGGCTTAACACTCCTATTGAAATCAACCAGGCATTTAAATGTTTTTGCTGGATTGTGTCCAACCTGTTGCGGGGTGAGTTTTGTGAGGAGGGAGCAGCTGCTTTAATGTGAGACTCTAGCCCTATTCAGGTGATGCATGAGTGTGTGAATTCATTAAAATAAACAAATTAAAAATGAGCCCCATTTGTTTTATTCACATAGAGAGTCAAACAAATGAATTCTGAGTGCACAGCCTATTCATTTCTCATTTGTTTTGTTCATTTTCATATTTGTTTTTATTGACATAGAGAAATAACCAACTTTCTGCACAGGTTACAGGAAGGAGGGAAGAGAAATAAGAAATAGAATAAAATGAGGAGCCTTTTCTTTGTGTCTTTGAAATTTGGTAAGTCTGGTTCCTTGGAGGAATAGAATAAGTCTTGCCTGAAAGTATCATACCAGTGGAATGTGGAATACAGATGTTACAAGCAGCTGACTCTTGGTGGCTCTAATTAGGCCCCTGGGATGGAGGTTCTTCACCTCTGCAATATAGCCTATGCTTAGGTCCAATATTCTTAAATTGTGGTGCCCAGAACTGGACACAGTATTCCAGGTGTGGTCTGACCAAGGCAGAATGGAGTGGTATTATGACTTCCTTTTATCGGGACACTATACTTCTGTTGATACAACCTAGAATAGCATTAGCTTATTTTGCTTTTGCATCACCCTGTTGACTCATGTTAAGCTTCTGGTCTACCAAGACTCCAAGATCCATTTTACACATTCTACTAGTAAGCCGACATGGGTGGCACTGTGGGTTAAACCACAGAGCCTAGGACTTGCCAATCAGAAGGTCGGCGGTTCAAATCCCTGCAACGGGGTGAGCTCCCGTTGCTCGGTCCCTGCTCCTGCCAACCTAGCAGTTCGAAAGCACGTCAAAGTGCAAGTAGATAAATAGGTACCACTCTGGCGGGAAGGAAAACGGCATTTCCGTGTGCTGCTCTGGTTCGCCAGAAGCGGCTTAGTCATGCTGGCCACATGAGCTGTATGCCGGCTCCCTCAGCCAATAAAGCGAGATGAGCGCTGCAACCCCAGAGTCGGCCACGACTGGACCTAATGGTCAGGGGTCCCTTTACCTTTACTAGTAAGCCAGGTGTCCCCCACCCTCTTATATTTGTGTAGCTGGTGGTTCCTGCCTAAGTGCAGAACTTTACATTTCTCCTATTGAAATTCATTTTATTAGCTTTCGCCCACTTGTCCAATGTGTTAAAGTCATCCTGAATCCCGATTCTGCCTTCTGCAACATAAGCTACCCCTCCCAGCTTGGTGTCAGCTACAAATTTGATGAGCATCCACCTCAATTTCTTCATCCATGTCATTTATAAAGATGTTGAACAATGGGACAAGGACAAAACCCTGTGGCAGTGGGGCACCCCACTTTTTTCCTGGATGATGAGGAACCATTGGTGAACACTCTTTGGTTTCGGTTACTCCACCAGCTACAAATCTACTTAACAGTAACCACATCCAGCCTACATTTTACCAACTTCTCCACAAGAACAAGAAGTGTTTAAAATGGAGAGGCTCTCATGAATGAGACACTAGCAAGCCCGTTGGACACGTTCCCCAGCCAACATGCAATCAACATCAGTTTGTAAATGGCTCTATGCATGTGTGTGTGTGGATATACCGCATGTGTATAGAGTTTCTTCCTGTAAACCATGATTCTTCAGGGTTCATGTTCTAGATGCAAAATGCTGAAGACTCAGGACAGATAAAAAAGTACTTCTTTAAGCAGCAGCAGTGCATAGTTAAACTATAGAACTCGCTCCCTTGGGAGGCAATGATGGCCACCAACCTAGACGGCTTTGAAAGAAGATTAGGTGGATTCATGAAGGAGAGGGCTATTGATGGCTACAAGCCATGATGGCTATCCCCTGCCTCCCTAGTTGGAAGTAGCAATGCTTATCCATACCAGTTTCTGGAAACCACAGGAGGGGATAGTGTTCTTGTGCTTGGGCTCTGTTTCTGGATTTCCTATAGGCATCCAGTTGGACTAGGATGCTGGACTAGATGGGTCACTGGCCTGTTCCATCAGGCTCTTCTTATGTTCTCCTGTTCATAACTGGCTTGTCTTGGCAGCTAGTTTGTTTGATGAACCTACATTTAACTCTACCATCCCTGTGGCACTATTTGTCACAGCTGTGATTTTACCATACAGATGCAAACGTGTTAGGCAGGAACTTTGGTCCAGAGGAACTTGAGGTGGGCTCCACGATCTCTCACACTGGGAAATCCACATCTTAAGGGGCTATGGGGCATAGAGCAGCCCATCTTTGTTTCTGAATATCACCATTACTGCACCCGTTGGGAAGAGCTACAGTCACAGGAATGGCATTGGTGGTTGGCAGAGTTGGCTTCCTGCCCATCTCCCATCATGATGTAGTAGTTTGGTGTGGTCAAGGCTTTCGGGCAGCATTTTGCATCTGGAACAAGATCGCCAGAATCCTATGCCTTTCCTCAGTCAAGCTGTACTTGATACAGTGTGTGGCTGATCTTCTCCCATGGTTCTGTGTCATGAGTATTATTTCCTCTCATCTCTCCCCTGCTCCTGGTACACACCCATTTGCCATAGGCACACTTAAAGCACCTTGAATCATACATGTGTACACCGAAGGTAATGTGTGAAGTCGCCTTTTATTTTAAAGAATCCACGAGGAATAATTGAATTCAGAACAGAATTTATCCACACATTTGCTTGTGTCTTCTGGGGTTTGTATTAAGGATTATGTGGGTTGTTCCATTATGTATATTTACAATCTCCAATTTCTCACTGCATTGTATTCAGGCTCTAGAATCGCATGACTTCTGTATGCTCATTATCTTTTGTTGTTGTTGTTAAAACATTGGTTCTTAGGAATGCACCTGCTGCAGTACAGTTTTTGATAGCCCACTGTTTCTTGAAAGCCTATGCATTACCTTAACCTTTATTTTCAATAACTCCTGGTACACTCTAAATATGTAACAGTGTAATATTTGTGGCATTTTAAAACAGGGATGGGCACCACAGTGCCCTCCAGATAATTTGGATCCCCAACTCCCATCAATCCAGGCCAACATTGCCAGTAGACCAGCTACATCTATAGGGCATCACAGTGGTTAACCCTATTTTAAAAGAATGCAGGTCTCAATAGGCATTGGCTCTGAAGCACAGATACACAATGAGGTTGCCATCTACAAAAAGATACATGGTTGTAAGCCAGTTAGGCTTACCTGGGCGTATGCCCCATGGAACCCATCAGGGCTTGCTTCTGGTTTCTTGCACTGCTGGTCTCTAAAGTGTTGGTGCAGCTTGAAACCAGCATTCCTGTTCCTCTGGAATCTGTCGAAGGCGAGCTCTGTGACTTTGAATCCTGACAGATGCTGAGAAGCAAATGTTCCAGTGCAACTCCCATCTGTGTCAGTTGCTTCAAGTGAAACAATAAATATTGATGCCTTTGCTCTGGCAGAGAAGTAGCTTTGACCCTGAGGCTATTAATAAAAGTCCACTTGAGGTAATGCTGGGAGACAGAAACACACCTCTCAGATGATGGCACTGATAATGATGATAGATGACTTATACAGTACCATCAATGAGTGTCGTTTCGCAAGGAAAAGAGAAGGTACCTACTGCCACAAACCTTACAGTCTAAATCTCACTGGTGAGGAGGCCACAGAGGGAGGGGGGGAACCACATTCAATGGTGTTGACTCCCAGGAAAGTATGCTTAGAAATTCAACCATAATCACAGTTGATTTGAAGGTCAACTCAAAGGCTTCAGGGTCAAGGTGAATTTGGGGAAAGGAACTGGAGAAGAAGAGAAAACTTAAAGCAGAGGATTCTTAGTCCAAGGCATTCACATGTGCTATGAGTGGCCCTGAGTGAGTTTCACAGGTGTCACACAGCACTTATCCACGCCCTGAAGCAAAGCAGTTTTCAGCAGCTCTCATTATTTACAAAACCATAAGCAAACACACAAACCTTTGCTTCTGAGACACATTTCCATTTTACAGCCTCTGGCAACCCACCGCCAAAGGGTGTGCCTCGGAGCCAGGAAAGGAGGATTCTGCAGATGCTCCGATTAATTTCATGCAGTCAACCCGCAGCCTGTCCAGTTGCTTGAAAAAGTAGCCCTTGGCCTGCCCTTCCAAGTAGTTTTCTTGTTTGACTCACTCTGCAATGCTTATTCGTAGAATGCTTACCCTAGCATAAAACTAGAGTCAATTAAGTAATTAGCTGGAGCCTTGGTTTGGCATGATCCTTTGTCGATGCCCATGAAAACATATGTTCAATACAAATCTATTCACCCAAATCTAGATAATCAGAACGTGCAATTAAAAGCCCAGCCCTTTCCATAAGAAGACACTGATATGCATGGAGGGGGTTCTTGCACACTCAGCGAACTCAAATAATTAAGAGTTGCTGATACAGGATTTGCCAGCATACTAACAGCACAGGCTTTGATTGAAATGACAATAATATACGCAATGAATCTCTGGTGGGCAATCCGTTTAACTCTTAGTAGCTGATTTGATGGTCTTACAGGATAAAATGATTAAAAAGCAAACAAGCCAGTAACTTTTAACTGGACTATCTGGTGTTGAAGATGTCCAGTGCAAGTTACGTGGGAAAGTTTGCTCTGTGTTCAATGGCATGTTTTAAATTTCATCCAAAACTCCCCCCCCAGCCCCCAGAACATTACAAATAGAGAAAGAAACTTGGTTTGATTTTACCATCATTGGGAGCCAAAGTGTGACTTTGGTCAGTGCCAGAATCAGGGAAAAGCGCTTCTGAGCAAATTCCACAGTGAGGGTTCGGCTGTTGTAGGGCCCCTCTTGCATGCCGTAGCGATCCAATCCATAATGGTCCACTGGGCTTTGCCTAACTTTGAGGTCAGCATTTGGAGAAGTGCCTTGGAAATGCTTCAAGGTTTTGCTCACAGTGTCTTCCGGAGATAGGGAAGGGGTGTGACGGCTGCCAGTCGGAGGCGACCCAGGGGAGAAATAGCCTCTGGCAATTTGGTGATAATCGTCATACAGATGCTGCTGCTCATCTGAACACAGCAGCTGATAAATTAAAGGGATGGAGAGCACGAGGAGGAGGCAGAAGCACAGAGAGTAGACGATAAAGAGAAATAAAATGTAAGAGCTTGTGCAGTCTGTCAGGCACCCCCAAGGGGTGGAGGCATAGCTACCCCAGCCGCAAAGAGGCAAAATACAGATTAGTAGGCTGACCATCCAGATAGTGAGAACGGCCCAGACCATGCTGACCGGCCTCTTGGTGGCCCCTTGGCCGGTGCCCATCTTGCTTAAGCTGTAGAAGTTATAAGAAACTATGAGCGACCCCATCAGATTGCTGGAAAAGCCCTGGAATAAGTACAGCAACGCCGAAGCCGTGCACAAGGTCTGGGGGAGCATCTCATCCGACCAATGCTTGAGCATGAAGATGGTTGCTGGCGCCACACTGATCAGATCGTCCACTGTCAAAGAAGTCACCAGCATGGATACAGTACTTTTGCTCTGCATCCTCAGCAGAGACACCAGCGAATAGATGCCGCCCAAGAGGGCGGTGAACGTGATGATAAAAGTCAAGGAGAAAAGGAAGAGATTCAAAGGCTTCTGCCCTTTGGGTATATCCATAATCCCGTGGTGGCTCGTCCCGTTTGATGAGACATTGCTCAGAGTGACCGACATGGTTCTTGGGATGGGTGGGGTGTTATTTTGCCTTCCCACCAATTCTGGGAGTTGTCATCTGAGGACACAAGAACTGCTGGCTTCACAGTGAATTTCTCATCTTCTCCGCCAAGTTTGTTGGACTGCATAGAGAGATCCCTTGTCCAGCACCCTTTTTCCTGGAGACCTGCTTTAGGATGCAGTCAAGCAAGCCCAGCCAAGCTGTCACTTGAGAGAGAGAGAAAAAGAGCACATGGTTTGAAAAAGGAGCATTAAGTGCCAGGGAGGAAAAGATGCAAGAAAATCAGGCAACGTGATTTCTCTGTTTTTGAATGGGTCCCGGATCCTCTCGATCAAGTTTAGCTCTGCAAGTCAGACGCGTCCAGCAGGTACCAGAAAACGTGCCGTAGTGGAAAGAAAGGAAAATCTCGGTCTCACGCTGCCGGCTGAGAAGGAACTATAGCAGCGGGGGGAGAAAAGGAGAAGCTCGTTGGCTCGCTCTGCACTATTCAGAGCTGCAGGAGGGAGGAGTCAGATAGAAGCCGGGTAGCAGAAGAGAGGAAAGTGTCTTTCTCAACGGAGCTGGCTCTCCGAGTAGGAGCCAAGGAAGAGGGGCGCGCCCTCGCCAAGCCACGCCCTCGACGCTGACACTTCCATCCAGCGCAAAAAAAGGAGAGACCTGCTGCGAGCCAGAAATGTCACCTCTCCCAAGTCCGGGTGAGGCTCCAGGCAGCTGCAACCTTCAGCAGTGCCATTGCTATCGCTTAAACCGTACTTTTGGCTCACCACGGAAAAGGGCGCGCGGGGATGCCATTTAGCCAAAAAGGATGTACTCTCGATCACACCAAAATGCTGCGTTTGAGATACATTTAGGGCACGTTAGATGCACTTCTCTCTCCTCGCCCCAGCTAGCCATTCAAAATCCACACAGAGCAATGCTTTCATGAAGCCACCCAAACGTCACGAAATAGTGAGCAAGCTTTTGAGGTCTCCAGAACTCTTCATCAGGGAGGGTATTAAGCAAAGGGTGGCGGGAAGCGGGCTTGGTGTTAAAGCCATAAAGGCTGTATTGTTAGAGTAGTTAGGGAGGCAAGGAAGTACTGGCGCACAGTTAGACTGTGGAACTCACTCCCACAAGAGGGAGTGATTATGACCACCAGATCGGATGCCTTTAAAAAGAACACTAGGCAAATTCACGAAGGAGAAAGCTATCAGTGGTTACTAGCCATGGGCAGAGGCATTAATGCTTCTGAATACCAATTGCTAGAAGCCATGGCGGCGGCGGCGGCGGGGGGGGGGGCAGCTCTAGGGCCAAATGCCGCAACCTTTCCTCATATGGCAGTGGCTCCACCCCCTTGATCTTTTTGGTATCCCTTTTCTGAACCTTTTCCAACTTGTTCAATACCCTTTTTGAGGTAAGGTGACCAGAACCGTGCAGTATTCCAAATGGGTTTGCAGCATAGATTTATGCAATGGTGTGATGTTCGCAGTTTTATTTTCAATTCTTTTCCTAATTACCACTAGCATGAAATTAGCTTTTTTCCACAACAGTGCACAGGGTCAACATCTTCATTGAGCTACCAACTACTATGACCCCAAAGTCTCGTGCCTGGTGAGTCACCACCAGCTCAGAGCATATATTTCTGAAATTATTATTATTATTATTATTGCCCCAACATCCATTACTGTACACTTCTTTACGTTGAATTGCATTTGCCATTCACTCCTTTTGGAGAAGCCCTTTTGGAGCTCTTCACAATCTTCTCGTTCTTAATAACCCTGAACAATTTAGTACCCTCAGCAAAAATTGGCCACTTCGTTACTTACCCCTCAGTAGTTAATAAAATAACTGGATATGGATGACTTGTGCGGCTCCAAAATGCAAAGCCTGATGGAACGTCCAAAACTCCTGAGCGCTAAGTACAAGCTAGAAGTGAAAATTGATGGACCACGTGACTAGCCCGCTGAAAAATTTGCAGAGTGGGGGGGGGACTGTGATTTTTCTCGCTGATTGGGAGAGGGGGCTGCGCTGACAAATGGTTATCTAACTGACAATTTGCATGGGTCTTACACAAAAACCATTATCTGATTTTTTTACTGGGCATTTGTTCCTGTGGAGAGTTCTGACTTAGATGCAGCCTCTTCTTGTCCCAAGGTTCCCATTTTTCTGACAAATGGTTCATTCCATGATATTAGAACTATCCTGTCTGTCAAGGATGCTTTAGCTGAGATTCCTGCATTGCAGGGGGTTGGACTAGATGACCCATGGGGTACCATCCGATTCTACAATTCTACAGTTGTATGAGTCTATGCTTTGCAGAGTGGGATGCGCAGAGTGGGATGGCTGAGGGCAATTGCTCACCACGTGTGTTGGGTTTGTACAGTCCTGCTTCTCTTTGCTATCTCTTTGCCTGAAGGAGCATCTCCACCCCTCTCATTCTGCCTGGACACTGAGGTCCAGCTCCGAGGGTCTTCTGGCGGTTCCCTCACTGCAAGAAGTGAGGTTACAGGGAACCAGGCAGAGAGCCTTCTCCATAGTGGCGCCCACCCTGTGGAATGCCCTCCCACCAGATGTCAGGGAAATAAACAACTATTTGACCTTTAGAAGACCTCTGAAGGCAGCCCTGTTTAGCGAAGTTTTTAATGTCTGATGTTTCATCGTGTTTTTAATATTCTGTTGGGAGCCACCCAGAGTGGCTGGGGAAACCCAGCCAGATGGGCGGGGAATAATTATTATTATGCTATCTGCCATTCATCCTGATAACTTGTGCAAAGATTACAGATCAGATGGGAAGGAAGATGCACCAGACGTTTCTCCCTTCACCCCTATTATGCTGCGCTGCAACAACATGTTACATGGAGCGAAATCCTACCATGAACTCAACAAGCCTCTTAGGTAATTCTGTGCACACTCCCACTAGGGCTGCAAACATTTCTTTCTGGAAACAATTAGCACAGAAATGAGTGATAAACATCCGCTAGATTTCCAGAAGTGGCTTTTACATCATGTGAAATACACGTAAAATATGAAAATTAACAGGTAAGGAAGCATTGAGAAGATGGAGTGAAGTGCCATCTGAATGCAGTTAGAGAGAGATGCAGAGAGAAAGGAGGGGGGAGAAAAACCTTCCTTTCAGCTTTTGCCACCGTTGCTGAAAAAAGGGGAACAGGAAGGGGAATAAGCAGACAAGGAATAGCATTGTGGGGACACATAACTCCTGCAGTAGAGCAGTTAGAGGGTCAGACTAAGGTGCTGCTATTCCAAGGGAGCAGAAAAGACTTTTTATGTACGCGACAGCAGCAGCATGGATGCCACTAGCCCAGAGATGGAAAGAAGACAAAGTCCCTACCAGAGAAGAATGGCAAATTAAACTGTTGGATTATGCCAAAATGGCAAAACTGACCGGAAAGCTCAGGAACCAAGAAGACCAAAATTTTAACAAAGAATGGGGGGGGGGGGGTTATAATTTATCTTGGAGATCACTGTAAGCAGATGAAAACATTAGCAGGATTGCAGTAACCTTTGTTATGTAGCAAATATTATGGAGACAATGGAGTGATTTAAGATATGGACTACAGTATTGAAAAATATGCAGTAGAAAAGGTTAACAATAGGACCCATGGAAGAGGTGGGAAGTCCAGAGATTCGGAGGAATTTTAAAATATGGATGTGTATGGTTGTATTGTTATAATTTTATACTTATAAAACCAAATAAAAATTATTCCAAAAATAAAATAGAGTGTCCGATAAAACCTGGGAGATCAGGGTTCAATTCCCCATACGGCCCATGAAGCTCACTGGGTGAGGTTGGATCAGTCACTCACCCTCAACCTAACCTACCTCACAGGATTGCTGTGGAGATTAAATGAGGAAGGGGAGAACCGTATACGCCATCTTGAGTTCCTTAGAGGAAAAGTTGTGATAGAAATGGAATAAACAAATAGAGATGAGGGAGTAATTTGGTTTGATTTGTAGAGAAAGGCCAACTGACCTAACTCATGATGCCTGAAACATTGCCATCCTTCAAAATGTGTACAAAACTCCATATGGTAGGGTAAAGTGTACATAAAAATACATGTATTTATGAAGATACATAGAAAATGCATTTCATAAGGGAGTTTTGCTGACAAAAAATGTGTTTGCTAGGCAGAATTGCAATTAAAAATGTGTCTATTAAGAGAAATTCATGCTAAAATGCTAATGAGAACTATTTTTTAAAACATACACACACACACACACACACACACACACAAGCTGAAGTGGAAATGTGAAGAACTGGACAGAAGATTGGGAAAATGAGAAACTGAAAGAAACTGGAATCAACAGATTTGCCTATCCCTAGTCCTGAGTGCCTGATTTTTTATCTTATCAGAAAGGGAGTTTGGGGATCAGGAAGCTCCCACACCGCCTTCAAATTGCACTTTCCAAGTGGAAAAGTTCCCACAAGGTAACTTACCTGTCTCAGTGTGGTGAGAGCCAGTGTGGGTGTAGTGGTTAGGAGCGGTAGTCTCGTAATCTGGGGAACCGGGTTCGCGTCTCCGCTCCTCCACATGCAGCTGCTGGGTGACCTTGGGCTAGTCACACTTCTCTCTCAGCCCCACTCACCTCACAGAGTGTTTGTTGTGGGGGAGGAAGGGAAAGGAGAATGTGAGCCGCTTTGAGACTCCTTAAGGGGAGTGAAAGGCGGGATATCAAATCCAAACTCTTCTTCTTCTTCAGTGTTCAAAAAGTCACATTGCTTTCTCTCAGGGCTGTTGCAGAAGACATTTTATTGTGCATTCATTATGATTTGTGTTCATGATACTATTGGGCCGCTCAGACACAGTCCTGCTTTTGAGGCTATTTGCACCTGCAAACACTTTTTTTTTGGGGGGGGGAGGGCAGTCCTAACTGCTTTGTTTCCAAGGCACATCCTGTAACGTCTCGCTGAAATCTCGTAACTTTTCATTCCACAAATGCCCTGGGGTCCCGAGTTACAACGGATAGTCTCCCATCGACTGACACCTTCATCAAGTCCAGAAGCCACCTGCTTCTGTGGCCATTTCACCTTTCCACTTCTGCCTGAAAGCTGGAAAGTAAGGCAGCAGATAAGTGAGTTGGCATCTTCAGTTTAGCTCCAGTACATGACAGCATCAGACTCTGCTTCCTTGCTACAGTCACCTGACAAAATGCAGACATCTCCACACAGAGCATGTCTTTTGAGAAGAATAAATGTGTATATTTAGTGAATGTCTGGGTGATCAAAGGGATAAGCTGACAGCACAGGCTAAAGGCAGAACAGCAGGCAGGTACACAATGCTATCTTTCTGTAGATAGAGCTCTCTCTCTGCCTCTCCACACCACCAGCAATTCAATTATAGGCTTTGGGAGTATCCTTTGTACGGCAGGATCTGCTTCTGCTCACTTGCGAGCAGTTTTCAGGCCTCCGTAGTCATGCCTGACAAAGTGGATCAATATTTCAAAATGAATTATTATTATTATTATTATTGACTTATTATTGGCCGTGTCACATTTGGCCAGCATTTCACAGAACTGAAAAGGATTCACACGCTGACATGTCCAGCCCCTGCCTCAAGGTAACAGTCTGCAAATTAACTCTGTATTGTCCAGGCTTATAAGTAGAGAGCGAGAAAAAGCAAAATGGTCCAAAACCAAGGGGCCAGAAGAGGGGCCTCATCCCATCGTCTGCCTCATCCCATCGTCTGGGGCCTCATCCCATCGTCTGCCTCGGGAACTGCTGGACCTGTGTGCTACTGCCCCCATATGGTGAACCTTTGAATTGTAAGTGTCAGCAAATTAAAGACCTTCAGGCCCTGAATTGACTCCGCCCAGTAAGGCTGGCGACAGGAAGGGATATAATAAAGTTTCCTGTTTCCACTGAGCCTTGATTGAGCAACAAGGTGCTCCAGAGCTCTGGCATGTCCCAGTATTCTTGATTAGTTTTCAGCCTTATCCCTTGGCTGTTCTTCATCAGGGTTAATGCTAAGATATTTATTACATATGCAATGGAAATGTAAGCTGCAGACATTTGGCTTTGCTCACAAGCCTTATGGGGGAGGGGGGAATAATCAAGTTATTTGAAAGTATGTTTGCATTTTATAAAGAATAAATGATACAAGTTAGGATAATATTTAGTACATTTATATCTTGGAACTCGGACACAGGTGGCGCTGTGGGTTAAACTACAGAGCCTAGGACTTGCCGATCAGAAGGTCGGTGGTTCGAATCCCCGCGACGGGGTGAGCTCCCATTGCTTGGTCCCTGCTCCTGCCAACCTAGCAGTTCGAAAGCACATCAAAGTGCAAGTAGATAAATAGGTACCACTCCGGCGGGAAGGTAAACGGCGTTTCCGTGCACTGCTCTGGTTCACCAGAAGTGGCTTAGTCATGCTGGCCACATGACCCGGAAGCTGTACGCCAGCTCCCTCGGCCAATAAAGCGAGATGAGTGCCGCAACCCCAGAGTTGGTCACAACTGGACCTAATGGTCAGGGGTCCCTTTACCTTTACCTATCTTGGAACTCGGGGCACTGAGCATAGAAGTGCCATGTGGTTCCTCCCCAGGCATGGACTGCAGTCTAACCTGCTTAGCTTCAGCAAGTGCAATGTCCTGTGCTGGCCTCAGACCATAACCTGGGATGTTTAGGTGCATATGAGATCTCCCTGATCCTGTTATCCCAGCCATGGGGACACAGCCCTCATAGGTGGGCAGGGGAGGAGCAGGAAGAGGGTGCACTTTCAAAGTTCTGGTGCTCACCTATAAAAAGATCTCCGTGATTTAGAACCTTAGTCCCTAAAGGAGAGGTAGCCATGCAGTGGCTTCAACAGAGTGATGTCACATAGCTCTATTTCACTTTTGCATCTCATGCAGGTGTGACAGAGGATGTGGCTGAACTGGAGCCTGACGGCAGTAATGGACTGGATGGAAGCCAATAAATGGAAGTTCAATCCATTGGCACTCGAGGAATACTCTTAGGAAAGTTTGCATGGTGCCAACATTGCCATAGCTGTCAACCTTCCCTTTTTTTGTGGGAAATTTCCTTATTCCAGCACCATTTCCTGCTGCTTCCTGCTGCTATCCTGGATTGTTAGCTATCCCGTAGACGGTCCCCAGAACAGGTGAGGCTGCTGATCCCTTATTTTCAAATCTGAAAGTTGACAGCTATGAACATTGCCATTGATGCTGGGTGAAGACCTTTTTATTCTCCTAAGCATTAACTGTGTTCTCTTTTTTTGGTGACCCTTTTGACAGCATCCTAGCATTCATCCTGGTGATGGGTGGGGAAGGATATTTTGGTTTTGCAATGGATTGTTGTGGGTGAACTTTTTTAGTGGGTAGTCAGCTAAGTAGTGGTGGGTTGGTCTGCTTTAGGTCCTATGAGATGTTCTAAAGCGCTTCCTAGGTGTTAAACATTTCATAATTATGGTCAGTGTTTCCCTCCCTAATATGCCAGTTTGCCATTTTTGTTGCGCTTTGAATTTTGTTATATATTTTTTATGTATTGTACATCACCTAGACTAGTTATTTCAAGAACGGGCTAACTAATAATAAATAAAATGAGCCAGAGACTCCCACAGTCTGATCTTAAACTTTTAGTAGGGACAGTCACCAGCACCTCTTGTTCCCCTTTTCCAACCTGTAAATGCAAATATTAAGCATTCATGATCAACAAAGACATTGTAGGAATTAACCAGAGTAATGCACAACAATAGTACTACAGAACTCAGCCTCCATCCCATATGTGTAGCTGCTGGCTTCTAACACAGGGGATTTTGAGTGAAGTAATTCCCCCTTTTGTAATTGCTCTGCTGTACTATTGAGTTTCACAAACACAGGAACTTTGTAAAAACAGCGCAAACCTCTTTGAATGCTTTTAGCTTATTTAGGAGTGGGAGGGGAATCCAGCATGACACATGCTACAACCTACATTTTAAAAATTTATGCCGCTTGCCTGGAATAAATAAGCCCAGGATCACCCACCTTGGAGAAGGATGAAAGCAACAATCTACCATATTCAAGGCAGCCAACATTCCAGGCCTTCACCCAGTGATATTAATACGTGCTCTTCGGAGCCATTCAAGCTGTTGTCATCACCACAGGATCTGTGCCAAGCAATGAACAGTACATGGACATTTAATTTATAGCTTGATTTCCATCTGCACTGCAGAAAACTGTCTCTTTGAGGGAGCCAGCTGCATTCTCCTGCCATTTCACAGAAGGGTATCTGTCACGTAGAGAGTCTGCTTCCATTTAAGAGTGCATGTGAAGGATCAGAATGTTCAGCAGCCATTAATTACTTGCAATCAGCAAATGCAATTTGCATTTATCACTTCCATTCCTATGTGTGTTTGCTGGGAACAATGAGGCTTACTTACAAGTAAACGTGCACACCGATTTACAGCCTTCATTTTCGTCTGTTGTCTTGCATTGGTCTTCTGTCCCCCCCCCTTCTCTCCTGCTCAGCAGAGATAGCGGGGAAAGTGAATATATTTTAAGCCTCCCCACTTGCCAGATCACACACTAGATGAATTAAATGGTTGGATCTGAAGCTTTGGGGCCTTGTCAGATGAGCTGCTGCATAAATAAAGCAGCTTGTGCAGGAAGAATTTCAGAAAAGCTTTGCTGGATCAGACCAGTGGTCCATCTAGTTTAGCCTTTTGCTTTCTACAATGGCTGGCTAGATGCCTCAAAGCAAGGCACAGAGACAACAGCTGCCTCTATTGCTTCTTCACATTGCTTACTCACTTAGCATTTAGCATCAGCTTGGGCCAAACATCATTCTAGCATTAACACCGGTGCTGAAACAAGTCTTGATTCTCTTCCTCTGCTCCCTGTTTCTTGCCCATGCTCAGAATGGTTGGCCCATGCAGGGGCAAATATGCCATTTTAATGAGGGTGCTGATGTCTTGTACCATCTTTGTGGCTGCTCAGCTCCAGGTACTCTCATTCAACCAATTATCTACCTGCTCCAGCCTTGAGTGAAGGAGCTGCTCCAGGGTTGATTGGCTGTCAGCAGTAGGGAGGATTAGCTGTGGGACTGAATTTCCCATGGGGAGCTCCATCACACAGCCAATCGCCAGGAAAAGCAGGGCTGGAGTCAATGGCCATCAGCTGATGGATGGTGAGTTCCAAGATTGCTGGATCAGCTGCACAACTGAGTTCCCTTGGGGGCGGGGAACTCAAGCAAGGCAGCCGATCCCTGCAGAGAACAGCCTTGTCAAGCCCTATGCTTGGTGTTTTGCTGAGCAGAGGGTTGGAAAAGCCTGACCTCCAGACAGCTGCCGGGCACTGGGGAAAACACTGTGCCCTGTGGAGACTTTGGATTATTGAAGGGGGGTTGTCTACCCACCTACTAATGTCACATTAGATATTTGGCAGGTGGGTTTTCCCACCCAGCTGTTAAAGTACATAATGACACAAGGCAAATAAATAATAATAATAATAATAATAATAATAATAATAATAATAATAATAATTTATTAATACCCCACCCATCTGGCCAGGCCTCCCCAGCCACTCTGGGTGGCTTCCAACAAAATATTCAAATACAGTAATGCATCAAACATTAAAAGCTTCCCTAAACACGGCTGCCTTCAGATGTCTTCTAAAAGTCTGGTAGTTGTTCTTCTCTTTGACATCTGGTGGGAGGGCATTCCACAGGGCGGGTGCCACTACTGAGAAGGCCCTCTGCCTGGTTCCCTGTAACTTGGCTTCTCGCAGTGAGGGAACCGCCAGAAGACCTCAGTGTCCAGGTAGAACGATGGGGGTGGAGACACTCCTTCAGATAATAATAATAATAATAATAATAATAATAATAATAATAATCTTATTATTTATACCCCACCCATCTGGTGTAGACAATACTGAGCTAGATGATTCATCAGCTAATCTTGGTGAAGGCAGTTTCCTATATGAAGTTAACTGCAGCCTGGTTCAAAAATCGCAGCAGTACAATAAATGAGCAAGTCCATTGTTGCAAGTTAAAATAGCAGAGCTCTTATTCCTATGATGCATTCACTTCACTTTCATCTCCTGTCAGCCTCTGAAGTTTAACCTTTGCTCCCGTAAACATGCTAAAGATTTAAAATGAATGGAGATGCTGCATCCTCACAGAAAACAAGAATGCCTTGCAACTTTAGGCAAGGGGAGGGAGGGAACCCATCCTAGACAATCTTGCAAAAGCTGAGCACAGGAATACCTCTACAATACAATGTTCAGAGGCTGCTGAGCCTATCAAATCTAATTATTCTTTTCTCCGAAGATTTAAAATCAAGGGCAACTTCAATATACAAAGAGAGCCTCTATTAAATTTAATTACTTTCCTCTGTGGCTCATGTGGCAACACTGCCTATGGGGAAAAAAAACTTGCAGCAAGGGAGAGAGTGGTTATTGCTAGTGAAGAATAGCTTCTCAAACAAAGGCAGAGAAATCTTTACTTCCACTTTCATTTTAGTCAAGCTGAAAATCAGATGCGCCCAACTCTCCTGAGGGTTTCAGAACAGCAGACTTTGTTTGTGGAGGACTTTTGAGTTAAACTTCATGGAGCACTGGGCTTGGGGCTGCCACCCATCATTGCACCTCCTTAACATCCCCACAAACTTCACTCCTTAAGTGAAGGCACAGAGGAAGGGGGAGGCTGTGGGTTGTAGTACTGTAACTGACAGCTGTAGAGTCCAATCAAAGGATGACTTTACTCTCACTTCCAATCAAGTGCTTTTGGGGGTGGGGCGTAGAACAAGTGTATCAGAAAATGGTTCCATGTGCTGAGTGTTCTTCATTTCTTAACTGCCTGTCTGTTGAGAGCTGCTGATGCAGCATCTAAGACTTTTGAAGATTGCATAGCTGTCAAGTGTCCCTTATTTGAAGGGACAGTCCCTTATTCCAGCGCCATGTCCCGCTGCTGTCCCTTATTGATAGATGTCCCTTAAATGATGTCCCTTAAATTTCAAAGGAAGCAGCTCCTCTCCCTCCCTCCCTGCCGGCCAGGGAGGAGGGAGGCTCCAACTGTGTTGCTTGGCTCTGTTGCTCACCCAATAAGAAGTCTAAGAATGACTGGGGGGTGGAGCTTGCATGCCTTGTGTGTGGCTAGTTAATGCAAGCTGAGGGGTTTTTTGAATGCTGGGCACCATTTTGTTGCACGTGCTGCTGCAAACTTTGCAGTGCAAAGCCAGACCGGGGAGCCATCTTAAGTTGAGGCTGCATAGGCCTTGTGGTGCATGTGATTCAGATTCTATTCAGTTGAACCTCTGGTTACAAAGTTGGTTGGACAGTGTTCTCAAAGCTACCAGCAATGAGTTTGACCAGACTGCAGGAGGACAGGAAGACTGGAGTGCCTGGAACAGGTGAGGCTGCAGGTCCCTTATTTTGGCTGCTGGTCCCTTATTTTCAAATCTGTAAGTTGACAGCTATGAGATTGTACTTGTTCTGTGGTTTCCCTTTAGAACCTTGCCTTCTGCTCTTTCTTTTCTTATTCCTCACCAATCCTTTCGTAAATCTCAGCCCCCTTGTATCCTGATCTTGGTTTTTTTACTGTTGTGTTCGTCTTGAGTCTAATCTGCATTGTTAGTAAGTAGGTTAAGTCAGTTGTTTCCTGCACTCCCATTCCGGCCCTAGAAGTTTTGATTTAATTTCAGGGTCTTTGTTGTTGGTTTTGATAGATCTGTGTGCGACTGTGAAGATAGTATCTGAAGTGTAGGTGGGTTCCCATGAAGCAACACACAGTGATAACAGCAAGAACCTTTATTGAACTAACAGAACTGGACAACAGGGGCAAAGCAACTGCTTAGATGCATTTCTGAAGGCCTGGGCCACTCCCACTCCCAACGTGATTGGCTGTTTCAACTTCCAAGCTGCGAACAATAGCTCAGAGTTTTAAGGACCAATGGCAGTGGCCCAAATCCTGAAATGTTCTGTGATTGGATATCATGTATCAAATCAGAACGCAGGGGCTCAGAATCCTTAGTCCAGATTCAGGCTCAGGCAAACACAGACCACTGAATACATAACAGTATCTGCCTGGTTCAACAGCCATCATTGACTGTGCACGACCATCAAAAACATAACCCAGCAACACCCAAAACTCAAATCCAACCTTAATATTGGAAGGGGTGAGGATTAATTGGATTTCCAGACCTCTCAACTGCAACAGCATTCCCTTTAATTTCATAGGAGTTTCATATAATCCTTGCCTTCTTTCTTTCCCCACTAACTTCAGAATCTTTGGAAACTAAAATGAGGGATGAGGCAAGGCCAGGGATTTCCATTAGTTCACATCAAGCGTTGTTTTCATTTTATTTTATATAACAGCTCCCTCTCAGCAGGTACTTACTATACAAGGAAAATCCCAGTTTTAAGAACATTGTGTGGGAAGATGCATGGGGGTGTGCGATCAGACCACTGGGAACTGAATATTTACAATAAAAAAACTTTCATTGATTTAAGTGCATGACGTGGAGCCTTCCTAAAATGACAATAACAAAAGAAAACCCTTTTATGCATTTACAAAGTTTTTTTCCCCCTCAGTGAAAGCAGTTTTGTAGGAGAAACTCTGCTAATTAATTTTGATTGACAAGAACAAGGCAATAATAACTCTGCTGACATAAAGGGTGGCTGGGCCTGAAAGGCTGAGAAAGGCATCAAAGAATAACTGAAGGATATCAACCCATTAAAAATGGGCATAAGAGATTTTCATGCAACCGTTTAAGGTACATGTAGCAATATCTACTATGTATGAATAGCAAACTGAGGCTGTGTACGCAACATTTAAAGCACATCACCCCAACAAATAACTAGAGTCCTGGGTACTGTACTGTTGTTTACCCCTTACAATTAATACAATTCCCAGCACCCTTAAAAAACTACAATTCCCAGCATTTGGGGCAGGAGGTGTGAGTCATCTGCTTTAACTGTGTGGTGTCTACACAACCTGATTCCTTGAATGTGGATTCTTATGTGGCAAAAATGGCCTCACCTATGAGAAGTCGGGGGGAGGAAAAGCAGATTGTGGGGAATAGAATTGACAGGCCTGGAAATTGGCTTATCTGGCTGGCTGGAACCCTGAACAGAAGCACTCTGTCCCAGCTCGCTCTCTCCGTGTGTGATGGCTGGATTGGTTAGATGCAGATTAATGGTGAGAGGAGCCAGCTGTGAAACCATCAAGAGAAGAAGACCCCAAGCCCAGGGAGTGGTGGTGCAATGGTGTTGAGCATTCAGAGGCGGAAGAGGGAAAAGACGGGGGGCAGGAAGGTGTCAGAAGCTGAAGAGGTAACAGGGCTTAGTGAGCTGGGAGAGTTTGTGGCAGAAAAGTCCAGAATCGGAGGCAGAAGCTGAAGCAGGAGAGTCGGGGGAGGGAGGTCAGGAGGCAGAGATGAGTCAGGCTGCTAAAGACTCATAAGTGTCTCCCCCTCCTCCTGGGACAATCTCCCCCCCCCCCACCCCGGACTCCCAGATCCAGAAGAGGCATGAAATGGGAGGAGCAAAGACAGACGCACATACATAGTCTCTGATTGCTCAGAAAAAGCCCTGGAGTGGGGGAGACATATACAGCTGTGGGCAGGGGCAGAGGAAGGGGGCCGCCCTGGGTGCCACCACTGAGGGGGGTGACAAAATGCTGGGCAGCACTTACCGTGGGGCCTGCAATGCGCCTGAGCCACACGTCTCTCAAACGAGCCACTCGCTGCCTCCCCCTCCAGCTGTAGGGCAGCTGAGTGGGAGGAGGCAGGCAGACTCCAGTGGCCCCACAGTGCGCCCCGCCCTTGCCCTCCCCCAGATATGCCACCCCCGGTACCCAAGCAGCTTCCTCCACTGCTGGTTGTGGGGAGGCGGGGGCCTTTAGACTCAGCAACTGATTTCATGAAGTAAAATCTGCAGGGCATGAGCTGCTGTGCTCATTAGACCTGACACTCGTCAAGTCTGTAAAGATAGTTTTTCTCTTAATAAAGAGTTAACTCCAAGTTTAATCCATGTGATTTACTGGCCAGCTCGTTCTGTGACTCTATCATCTATCTATCTATCAGGAGTGCTCTGATGGTGTTTCCTGCTTGGCAGGGGGTTGGACTCGATGGCCCTTGTGGTCTCTTCCAACTCTATGATATATCTATCTATCATCTATCTATCTATCATCTATCTATCTATCTATCTATCTATCTATCTATCTATCTATCATCTATCATCTATCTATCTATCTATCTGTATCTATCATCTATCTATCTATCTATCTGTATCTATCATCTATCTATCTATCATCTATCTATCTATCTATCTATCTATCTATCTATCTATCTATCATCTATCTATCTATCTATCTATCTATCTATCTATCTATCTATCATCTATCTATCTATCTATCATCTATCTATCTATCATCTATCTATCTATCATCTATCTATCTATCTGTATCTATCATCTATCTATCTATCTGTATCTATCATCTATCTATCTATCTATCATCTCTATCTATCTATCTATCTATCTATCTATCTATCTATCTATCTATCATCTATCTATCTATCTATCATCTATCTATCTATCTATCTATCTATCTATCTATCTATCTATCATCTATCTATCTATCTATCTATCTATCTATCTATCTAGCTATCATCTCTCTCTCTCTCTCATCTATCTATCTATCTATCTATCTATCTATCTATCTATCTATCTATCTATCTATCATCTATCTATCTATCATCTATCATCTATCTATCTATCTATCTCTATCTATCTATCTATCTATCTATCTATCTATCTATCTATCTATCTATCATCTAGCTATCATCTAGCTATCATCTCTCTCTCTCTCTCATCTATCTATCTATCATCTATCTATCTATCTATCTATCTATCTATCTATCTATCTATCATCTATCTATCTATCATCTATCTATCTATCTATCATCATCATCATCCATCTAGCCACACAACAATTTTCTGAGTGGCACTTAGCAAAGTTTGGATTCCTAGAGAGATCTGGAAAGCAACATTTCTCAAATGAGAGAATGGGAGAATACTTCTAATCACAGCACTTCCAAAAGGTCCCTGTCACAGGAAGCAATTGGCTAATTATTTTGTCCCCATGGCAACATATCATCTGTACTTGCCTGTTTTACCTAACAAAGGATGTGCTTAGTGGAAGTTTCATTCCCGTTAGTTGTCTGCTGTCCAGTCCCCCACGTTCACAATACATGTGTGCAGGTTAAAGAAGCCACTCTGCTGGCCTACTGGCAGCGTATTTTCCCACCTCGCTAAATTATTAGTGCCAGGTACCCAGGTCTCCACTCACTGGAAAGCAGACTGCAGGAGGAGGAGGTAGGCAGGGAAAGCAGCAGCGATGAAAACATCTGCTCCCACTCAGGCATTCTGCATGCAATGCCACCTTGCATTGCATTTACAAAGAAGCAGCTGACAGCATCTGAAATGGGAGCTGATTTGGGGTGGCAGAATGGCCAAGGAACAGCGAGCCTCTTGGTAAGACCACTAAGTCTAGAATCTACTACACCACTGCTATGATGAAACAAATTTTTACCCTTCAATGGATCATATACTCGCAGTGTACCTGTTTGACTTGTAGGATATATTTATTGCTTGTTACCGGCTGCCTTTAAAATAGTTATTCTCAGAAGGAACAGTGTGGAGCCGAAACATGATCTCATTTTTTATTTATTTTTTGGAAGACCAAGGTCATATATCAAGCATGAAATAATTGTCTTATGGAGAGCAAATAAGGAAGGTGGATGTAAATATTGAGTACTCCATCTGTTAAGCTGTCAGACAAATAAATCAGGCACACTAAGCAGGAAAGTTATCCAGTTACTGGTGTACAGGCTGTTTCCTTCTCATAGTGCAGCCAAAATTAACACATTTCTAATATATCGGTCAAAACAACGACATAAAAGTTCGACAGCTCAGTCACTGGGGAAATTAAGACTGCTTGCTTGGCTTGTTTTATGCAATACATTTTTTTTTTTTACAATGGGCTGTTTACAGTGCAATCCTATGCAGGTCCATGGAGAAATAAGCCCTACCGTGCTCAATTGGACTTATCTCCAGGTAAATGGGCAAAGGAACAAAGCCAAATTCATTTTTTTGGGGGGGGGGAGCAACATTACTGTAAGAACCATTATGAGAAGTTCATCTATGCAAGCAGATAGGGGGCTCTATAGCAACGCAACATTCCCTTCTGACTTTTACTTTAAATCCAGAAAACAAAACAATGGAAAAATGTATACAAGATCACCCAGCTCTCAGGTCCTTGGTAGTAAAGGTAGGTAAAGGTAAAAGACCCCTGGATGGTTACGTCCAGTCGAATTCGACTATGGGGTGCAGCATCCATCTCTGCTTTCAGGCCGAGGGAGCCGGCGTTTGTCTGCAGGCAGCTTTCTGGGTCATGTGGCCAGCATGACTAAACCACTTCTGGCAGAATGGGACACCGTGACAGAAGCCAGAGCACACAGAAATGCTGTTTACGTTCCCACCACAGCAGTACCCCTTTATCTACTCACTCTGGTATGCTTTCAAGCTGCTAGGTTGGCAGGAGCTGGGACAGAGCAACGGGAGCTCACCCCATCATGCTGATTCGAACTGTCAACCTTATGATTAGCAAGCCCCAAAGGCTCAGTGGTTTAGACGACAGCGCCACCGCGTCCCTTGGTAGTATTGGCAACCAGAAGGACTGCTTGTTCCAATTTTTTTCTAGAATAACATAAGCAGTATTTCAGCACTTACCTGAAATATGACAGAGGTCAATGGTTAATTGGAATTCTAATTTTCGCTTAGATAAAAATATGAAAGGGAGTTTTTATACCTATGCTTGGCATGAAGGAAATAGATAAAAGGAAGTTTGTTTTCTCTTTCTATCTCATAATACTAGAACCAGGTGTCTTTTAATGAAGCTGAACTGTGGGAGATTCTGTTGGATCAATCCATCAACCTCTGATGGATGATTTAGATGGATAGAAGAAGAAGAGTTTGGATTTGATATCCCACTTTATCACTATCTGAAGGAGTCTCAAAGCGGCTAACATTCTCCTTTCCCTTCCTTCCCCACAACAAACACTCTGTGAGGTGAGTGGGGCTGAGAGACTTCAGAGAAGCGTGACTAGCCCAAGGTCACCCAGCAGCTGCATGTGGAGAAGCGGAGACGCGAACCTGGTTCCCCAGATTACGAATCTACCGCTCTTAACCACTACACCACACTGGCTCTCAGGGTTCAGCATCACTTTTGCTGTGTGTGTGTGTGTGTGCCAGTATCCATACTCAGCAGAGTTACATCTCAATGAAGCGCCTTCCTTTGAAGTGTCTTCGGGGTTGAAGGTACACACAGTAGGCAATTAACACTCATGGATGCCATAAAGATCCAGTCAAGTGTAGAGGTTTACCTAACAGGCATAAAAGCATATTGGTAGCAAATATATACAGACATTCACCACTGCCTTGGTCAAGATGTGCTCAGAGTCCAGCAAGAGTCCCAGACTCACTCTCTCTGCTTCTCTCACTGCAAGGTGCAAGCACGAAACTCACAAGTTACACAGAACCATTGCTATCAGTACTTCCTGTCACACTGCAAATGTCCAAAAAATAGTTCCCACAGAAAACATCCTTACATAGACAAAACCTTCTGCTGCTTCTTGAAACTTCTTCTCTGTTCTTCTCTGTTTCTGGAACAAATTATTCTCTCTCACACACAGAGAATATCCAACAGATTCAAGGGAGACAAAAAAACCCAACAACCGTGTTGTTATGAGCTTTGTGGGGATGTTGCAGAGTGGAAGGTTGGGTGTGGATCCAGCAGCTAGACAATCTGGGTGAAGGTCCGAGCAGGATGAGGGAGGCACAATCAGGACATCAATCATTTTCTGAGCTTTAGGAGAGGGGCAGTATCTCTGGTAGGGGACATGTCATGCTCCTTCTGGGGTAGTTTGCTCACCTTTGGTCCTCACCCTGCACTCAGTTTTCACCAGTGGCTCCTAGAAGCTGTCAGAATGCAACAGCAGCCACACCCTGAGAATGGCTTTGACTGGCCATCTAAACCAGGTGAGAGTAGTTTTTACCTTCTACTCCTCTTTTGTTATTGTTACTGTTGTTGTCGTTCCTTTGTAAGCCTGTGAGCAGAGGCAGTCCTGTTTTGCTTTTAACTTATGTGAACCACTTTGAGAGGCAATATCTGTCTGAAAGGTGGAATAGAAATTGGATTGAATTGGATTAGGTCTGATAGAAAGACAGACCTAAATACAGTATGGAATATCACTGTCTTATCTATCTATCTATCTATCTATCTATCTATCTATCTATCTATCTATCATCTATCATCTATCTATCATCTATCTCTATCTATCTATCATCTATCTATCTATCTATCTATCATCTATCTATCTATCTATCTATCTATCTATCTATCATCTATCTATCTATCTATATCTATCTATCTATCTCTATCTATCATCTATCTATCTATCTATCTATCTATCTATCTATCTAATCTATCGATCTATCATCTATCTATCTATCTATCTATCTATCTATCTATCTATCATCTATCTATCAATCTATATCTATCTATCTATCTATCATCTATCTATCTATCATCTACCATCTATCTATCTATCTATCTATCTATCTATCTATCTATCATCTATCTATCTATCTATCTATCTATCTATCATCTATTATCTATCTATTATCTATCTATCTATCTATCTATCTATCTATCTATCTATCTATCTATCTATCTATCATCTAATCTATCATCTATCTATCTATCTATCATCTATCTATCTATCTATCTATCATCTATCTATCTATCTATCTATCTATCTATCTATCTATCTATCTACTGTATCTATCTACTGTATCTATCTACTCTATCTATCATCTATCTATCATCTATCTAACTATCTATCAATCATCTATCTATCTATCTATCATCTATCATCTATCTATCTATCTATCTATCTATCTATCTATCTATCATCTATCTATCATCTATCTATCATCTATCATCTATCTATCTATCATCTATCATCTATCTATCTATCTATCTATCTATCATCTATCATCTATCTATCTATCATCTATCATCTATCTATCTATCTATCTATCTATCTATCTATCTATCTATCATCTATCTATCTATCTATCTATCATCTATCTATCTATCATCTATCATCTATCATCTATCATCTATCTATCATCTATCTATCTATCTGTCTATCTATCTATCATCTATCTATCTATCTATCTATCTATCTATCTATCTATCTATCTATATCTATCTATCTATCTATCTATCTATCTATCTATCTATCTATCTATCATCTATCTATCTATCTATCTATCTATCTATCTATCTATCTATCTATCATCTATCTATCTCTATCTATCATCTATCTATCTATCTATCTATCTATCTATCTATCTATCTATCTATCATCTATCATCTATCTATCTATCATCTATCTATCTATCATCTATCATCTATCTATCATCTATCTATCTATCTATCTATCATCTATCTATCATCTATCTATCTATCATCTATCATCTATCTATCATCTATCTATCTATCTATCTATCTATCTATCTATCTATCTATCTATCTATCATCTATCTATCTATCTATCATCTATCTATCTATCTATCTATCTATCTATCTATCTATCTATCTATCTATCTATCTATCTATCTATCTATATCTATCATCTATCTATCATCTATCTATCTCATCTATCTATCTATCTATCTATCTATCTATCTATCTATCTATCTATCTATCTATCATCTATCTATCTATAATCATCATCTATCTATCATCTATCATCTATCATCTTATTTCTATCTTTCTAACTGTCTCATAATAATACTAGAGTCTGGGATCATCTGATGCAGTTTTTTTGCAGGAGAATCAATATATAGACACAGCACTTCATCATAAAGCACATAATTCAGCTATAGAGTTGCCAGGTCAAGCGTATTCCAGACCCTGAGATTTTAGGGCCCAAACTTGAGACCAATGTGATGCCAGGGGAGAGTCCTGGGGACAGAAGTTAACAGGGCAGATCCCACCAGAGCACCTATGCTATAATTTGCAGGCAACTCCTGTTGGACTGAAGCTCGCAAACTGCATACAGTCTTCTCAACAATTTGCTCTTGTTTTTATAAGGCACTCTTGCCAACCTGGAGATTCAAACCTTTCAGCTTTCAGGTGAAGCTGGAGTCTTTGGTAACCTGGTAACCTGGAGGTCTGGTAATCCTATTAAACTATGCAATTTGCTGCCACAACATGTGATGATGCACATTATCTTAGATGGTTTAAAAGGTGGGAGGGTGTTTACAAATTCATGGCGGGTAGGGCAACTAGCCATGGTAGATGCCTTCTGGTTCCCGGGCAGGATACACCTGACTACCAGTTGCTGAGGTGCAATGAGAGGGGAATATTGCCAGGATGCTGACCTAGATCTCCTTCTTTTTAATCAAGCAAGGCTTTGTTTACATTCTTAAGTGGCATGAAAAAGATACAACAGCAAACTAAGGACAGGCAACAGCAGAGTAACATTTAGAGCTGGAATACTCCCAGAGCTATCTGCAAGGATGTGAATACTTCTAGAAGAGGAAATGAACAAAACCATGAGGAGTATGATGCACTTGGGAACGAATGACCCAGCATGGGAGAAGAAATTTCTCATTAAATAGAAATCATATAGCGTTATGTAGCAGGCACTCTTAATTAACCTAACAACTTCTCCCTGATCATGGTGGGTTCACCCCCCGCCCCGCCCCAAGGCCTCTGGAAACTGCTCATTTCATACTGTCTCAATGTACTGTTTCTATTTAATTAAAACTAGCTGAATTATGTGCTTTATGATGAAGTGCTGTGTCTATATATTGATTCTCCTGCAAAAAACTGCATCAGATGATCCCAGACTCTAGTATTATTATGAGACAGCAAAGCATTGTTTCTAAATCAGCTGATTTGAAGGGTCTGGAAAACTTTGTTTTTCTGCTTTGATAATCGGCCTAGCTGAAATATAATTAAATTTCTATATACCGGTACTTATAGCACAAGAGGGAATTATCAGCAGACTTAAGGGAACAAAACATTGTTAGGGGGGGAAAGGGGGTTTGAGCATATAGTGCCAATCCTGGCCCAACTGCACCTGCTGCCAATTAGTTTCTGGGCCCATTTGAAAGTGCTGGTTTTGACCTATAAAGTCTTAAATGGCTCAGGACCACAATACCTGACGGATTACCTCTCTTCATAGGAACTGCCCTGGACCCTGCAATAATCATCTGAGGCCCTTCTTCATGTGCCTCTTCCATTTGAAGTCTGGAGGGAGGCAACAAGAGAAAGAGCCTTTTCTATGGTGGCTCCCCATTTGTGGAATGCTCTCCCCAAGGGGCTTGCCTGGTGCAGGTGTGCTGAGTTGGGCCTCACATGGGGAGAGGGGTTGTCGTGCGTGCATGATGTCACACACATGATGCCCGCCCCCCCCCCATTGGGCCAAACCTGCCGGGATACATGTCGGAACACTCTGGTGATTGCAGTGGGCACGTGGTGGTTGACAATCACCCTGCAAGCCTCCTGCCCCTGCCCGGTGTGCTGGGGATCATCCAGGGGCAGCAGGGGATGGTGGCCAGTGGCGTAGCGTGGGTTGTCAGCACCCGGGGCAAGGCAAGTAATTTGCACCCCCTAACCCGTGGATTTGCGCCCCCTAACCTGTGGATTTGCGCCCCCTAACCCCCAGATGTTGCGCCCGGTGCGGCCGGCCCCCCTGCACCCCCCACGCTACGCCACTGATGGTGGCCCCCTCAATATTGGAGGGGTTCAGCCCCCTGCCTCATAATATTGAGGGGGCTGAAGCCTCATGCACCCCCTATACCCATTGCATATCTTGATGTGCCAACAGTCCTCTTCTCTCAGGCTTTTGCCTAATTAAACAATCTATGCCACACCCCTCTGTTGTTTTCATTTTTTACTATGTTATATATTTTTGTGTTTTAAACTTGTAAAACACCCTGCGATCCTTAGATGATGCGTGGTATAGAAATTAAATAACTAAATGGAGAAATAAATAGTCTAATTGGGAATCTCTCCCCCCAAATAGCCAAATGGGGACGGAGCATGCTCAGTGGGGATGGAATGCTGAATAAAATGGAAGGCTAGTGATAGGGGAAATGGAATGGTGCGTTCAGGAAAAGGGCATGGCTGGCTGGAATCCTGAGCAGGAGTATTCCAAACTGCAACATTTTATTGCAGGTCTCACTTGTATACTTTTAAGCTGCTGCTGTTTATTTTTTTTAAAGCAAGACATGAACTTTAAATGCAAAGAGATGTTTAACGTTACTTCTAATGCCTTTAATTTTAAGCCACTGTAATTTTTCGTGCCCTTTGATGGCGTTGTATTAAAACTTTCGCGATGAAGTTAGCGGGAAGCCGTAGTTTTCTCCGAGTCAACCACTGGAGCAAGCCAAACCCTGTGTACATTTAAACAACTTACATGCAAGCAAACTGTTTTCCATTCCCCACTTTCATCTAGGAATCATTTCTGCCTTAAGTGGAGCTCGGTAGTAGGCTAAGATCATCTCAGTGTGCTGCTCCGAAGAAAGCAAATAGGAGAGGATTTAGACGCTGAGCACCCGCAGCCCCTGCTCCTGTTGCCAGATCCAATATCGCTGCAGGGAGTGGGGTCTTTGAGGTTCTCTAAAACTACCTGGCAAAGCTCTCCATGGGGTTCGGGCAGACTTCAAGTTCTTCGCAATCCCCCCCTCCTCCCCGATACTAAAAGAAAAGACTCTGAACCTTCCTCATGCATTGAGCGGGGCTCTTTGGAGTGCAAACCTCCGTCAACACACATTAAGCCTTGTTCCTTTGCGTCCTTATGCATGCAGGGACATGAAAGACAAGATTGTTCAGGCACCACGTTCCCCACAGTGTTCTCTCGCCTACATAAATTAGAGCGGATTCTTCCACCCATGACTGGCATCTTTTCAGACCAGAAGAACTCAAACTAATGCAGATTTCCGTGACAACATCAAAACCCAAGGAGAAAGTGGAGAAGCTCAGGGCACCCAATTAGAGAGGTATAACTTTCCCTCGCTTTCCTTGGCCATGAAGGATACTGCTGTTAAGCGGTAATGTTCTCTCATTAAAAACAGGAACATTAATGCTCATTTGTCATTTTCATCTGAATCACCTACGAAACCTGTTGGAAAATTTCTAGCTAACAGTTTTATGAAGCTGACTGCTACCGAAGTCTTTTTTTAAAAAAAAAAATATTGAGGTTTACAGAGAAAAATGCAAAATGTAATCTCTTTCCTCTTTTAAAAACTAAACCAGTACTTTTACGTACCTACAATAAAAAATGCAAAGGGGTGGGGGAAGAAAGAAGGAACAGAGAAAGAAAAAGAAAGGAAGGAAGGAAGGAAGGTTAGAAAAGAGGTTAAAAGAGAAAGATAGAAGAATAAGATTCAGAAAGTAAAGAACTTCTGATTCTTCATCTGACCCGCTATATAAAAACACTATTCACTTCATCCGATCCAATATGACACCCAACAAAGCGACTTTCTATAAACACATTATCTTCAATCCTCAAACCCAGATATCATTTTCTTTTTCATGCAAAAAGTCTATGAGAGGTTTCCAATCTTTAACAAATGTTAACAATGACTTTTCTCTTATTGAATATGCCGATTTCACCTTCTCAGCTAATTCCATTAGTATTAAGAGCACCTTCTTCCATTGTTGGCAATAATGGGTCCTTCCATCTTTGTGCCTATAAAAGGCTGCTGCCAAAGTCTTACAGTAGGAGCACCACCTCCCATTTGAGTCTGCCTAGGTGCAGAGATTATCTGGAGAGCGCCCCCCCCCCCCGTGTTGGCAGTAATTCTTAGTAATGCTCAGGGATGTGCAGCACATTCGGATGAACACTGAATCCCAAACTGATGCTGGGTACTTCAGAGGGATTCTAGTCAGGTGAAGCAGGATCTGTATGAGACACCCCGAACGGATGCAGGAACACCACCAGCACTCCAAGAAGTGCCTTGTGGTACCTCAGTGATTCAGATGTCAAAGAAAGTGCAGCAGACAACTTGCCTGCTAAAAAAACAATATTCATGTCACTAAGCTTTCCACATAAGGACACCAGGGTTGGGATGACAAAGAGCAAACAACACACTGGAGAGAAAGGGAAGGGAGAGGTCCATTGTGACTGTAATCAGAGGGAATTATTTTACCTGGGCTCTCCAATCTTTGTGCTTTGGGGGCGGCATGCTGATGTAAATAACCACTGTCACTTTGGTCTCATGTGCTTTTAGCTCTTCTGCTAGTTTTCTATTCTATTTACAGAGTTGTTTATTTATTAATTTTCTATCCATCCCTTTCCCCCAAAGGAGCCCAAGGCTACAAAACAGGAATACAGTGGTACCTTGGGTTACATATGGTTCAGGTTACATACGCTTCAGGTTACCGACTCTGCTAACCCAGGAATAGTGCTTCAGGTTAAGAACTTTGCTTCAGGATGAGAACAGAAATCATGCAATGGCGGCGCAGCAGCAGCAGCAGCAGGAGGCCCCATAAGCTAAGGTGGTGCTTCAGGTTAAGAACAGTTTCAGGTTAAAAACAGACCTCCAGAATGAATTAAGTTCTTAATCTGAGGTACCATTGTATTAGTAAGGTGAAAGGAAAAGTAAATGACCCCTGGACGGTTAAGTCCAGTCAAAGGCAACTGGGTTTCTGGTGATCGTCTTACTTTCAGACTGTGGTGCTTGTCCACAGACAGCTTTCCAGGTCATGTGGCCAGCATGACTAAACTGCTTCTGGCACAACGGAACACCATGATGGAAACCACAGTGCACGGAAACGCTGTTTACCTTCCCTCTGCAGTGGTACCTATTTATCTACTTGCACTGGAGTGCTTTCAAACTGCTTGGTTGGCAGGAGCTGGGACAGAGCAACAGGAGCTTACCACGTTGTGGGGATTTGAACTGCCGACCTTCTGATCATAAAAGGTGGAGCAGTTGGAGTGAGACTTTGCTTTTTTTTGCTTCAGTCCAACCAGATCCTTCCTGTTACTCACCCTTTCCTTTCAATTCCTACAGGTCCTCTTAAAAACAATGCATTCCTTTTGATTTTATCTTGCTGGGTTTTTCTTTTTCTTTTTTGCAGTTAAGGTTTGTGCTGCTTGCTTATCAGAGCCAGCAGCTTCCCCACTCCCCCGTCAAAAAGTTCTCTTCTGGTTCATTCATTTACTGCCTCAAGTGATTTTTGTTCAGCCACCACCTGCCTTATTTTATTAAATTATGTGCACGACCTTTTTACCCACACACCTGTCCCAAGTATTCATTTATTTATTTCATTGCCAAGCCAGCCTGCCTTATTACCGTAAGTTGCCACTGCTGCTATTCTAGTGCTGCCCTCTTCCCAACACTGAGTGTTTGGGATTGTGTGTCTACAGTGGTTTAGGCTACCAAACATGGGAAGCTTCCATCTGCTAAGCACAGTTATGGTTGTCTGAAAACACAGAATACCCATCCTAGTTACAGGTAGGTAGCTGTGTTGGTCTGCCACAGTCGAAACAAAATTAAAAAAAATCCTTCCAGTAGCACCTTAAGGTAAAGGTAAAGGGACCCCTGACCATTAGGTCCAGTCGTGACCGACTCTGGGGTTGCAGCGCTCATTTCGCTTTATTGGCCAAGGGAGCCAGCGTACAGCTTCCAGGTCATGTGGCCAGCATGACTAAGCCGCTTCTGGCGAACCAGAGCAGCACACGGAAATGCCGTTTACCTTCCTGCCAGAGTGGTACCTATTTATCTACTTGCACTTTGACGTTCTTTCGAGCTGCTAGGTGGCAGGAGCAGGGACCAAGCAATGGGAGCTCACTCCGTCGCGGGGATTCGAACTGCCGACCTTCTGATCGGCAAGTCCTAGGCTCTGTGGTTTAACCCACAGCGCCACCCGTGTCCCAGTAGCACCTTAGAGACCAACTAAGTTTGTTATTGGTATGAGCTTTCCTAGTAACTTCCTAACAGCTTTTGATGTAAGAATTGTGTGCCATTTGCATTGCCATTCTCAAGCCATTTATCCAATTAATTCGATGGAATTACTCCCTGCATTGGCTGGAGGATGGCAGCCCCACTCACCTTATTTTAGCTCAGTAATTATGACTTCCTCCTTCAGATTAGATTAGCTGAAACAATGCCAATATGTGAACCACAATGATCTAATCAGTCTGTTTCACTGACCTGCTTAACAAGCTTTTAACTGGCATTTGCCAAGGCACTTCCTTGCTCTAGCCTACCAGCAAAGCAGGTCTGTAGCATTTATGTATAGTAAAGATTTCGCAGCTAAGACACTAGTCTCTGCATTCATGGCAAACAGACTGATCTTTTCAAGACGATTCTCTGGGAGTTTATTTACATGCCATTTCTAGATCGTCCATCAATCCAAGTCTTCTGGATGGTTCACAAAAATTAAAATTCGCAAATATAATACAATCAATAAAAACAGAGAACCAGCTTGAAAACAAACCAGCCTGAAATTAATGGAAACAACAGCAATAAGCCAGCAAAGAGAAAGCAATTTGTACCAAAATCTAAACACACTAAAACATATAATAGAATATTAAACAAGTAGGTCTTCTCCTGGTGCCACAAAGATCATAATGTAGGTGCCAGGCAAGCCTCTCTGGGGATGAGTGGAGTGCCATCATCCCAAAGGCTTTCTTTAACCAATAGAGGACCAGTTTTAATTGGACATGGCAAATTTTGCTGGGAATCTGAGATGAGATACCCATGTATCGGAAGCTGTCCCCTATTCCAGTCACCACACAGAAGTAATTTAAGGTCCAAAATAGTTTGCAGCTGTAGAAGATTAGGCTTTAGTAATACAGTTCTGGACATTGATATATACATACAGCTTGTAGGCTTTGCAGATACAGCTATAGATATATACAAGCACAAAGTATGGTATCTTTGCTGCTCCAGCTTCAAGTTGTAACACAGACTCCAACTCATGGAGAACACTCAGTGACTGACACTCAGCAAAAGACTACGGAGCTGCCATGCATTCATCACTTATATAGATGGCACTAGGCCATTGCCATAGCAATTGTCTTGGTTGACCAAGCACCTGTTGGCTTATCTCAGACATGGGACGATTTGTGCCCTTTCCTCTCACAAATTTTTTTCCTCTCACAATTTTTTTGGGGACGCGGGTGGCACTGCGGGTTGAACAACAGAGCCTAGGACTTGCCGATCAGAAGGTTGGCGGTTCGAATCCCCGCAACGGGGTGATCTCCCATTCCTCGGTCCCTGCTCCTGCCACCTAGCAGCTCCCTTGGCCAATAAAGCGAGATGAGCGGCACAACCCCAGAGTCGGCCACGACTGGACCTAATGGTCAGGGGTCCCTTTACCTTTACCTCACAAATTTTACTTGGTGAAGCTGCAAATTCGGGACACATTTGCAAAGTTTATCAATGTGAGTTGAGCAACATCATGCCAAGTGAGGACAAATGAATAAATATTTTTCACAAAGAAAGTTGGGGTGCGGATTTCTGAGCAGTTATTAAGAGCTCAACTCTTTAGCCTGAACAGGAGTTACTATCTAAATGTCAAAGACCCCCCCCCCTTTATACATGAATGGTAAGTTTGGGCCGCATGGTTGAAGATCCTCCTCTACATTGGCAGCGCAATGTGGGGAAAGAATTGTCTTAAATTAGGGATGGGGAACCTGTGGTCCCCCAGATGTGGCAGGATCAGTGCCCATCCTTCCTGGCCATGGCAGGGGCTGATGGGAGTTGCAGCCTTACAACATCAGGTGGGCTACAGTTTTCCCCATTCTGGGCTTAAACAGCGACATGAGCAAAAGTTTTTGGATGAATGAAACAGGAATTAAAATAAGATTACATAGCATTCTGACAGACCTACCATTAAGGATGCATTAATATATTTTCATGGTAGTGAAAGGTTGTTAAGAGCAACACGCTTAGGCCTATGATCAGACAGGAGACGGTTCATCTGATGGAAGCAGTAATGGCATTCATGCAGGACTTTCATGGCTTACTTCTTTCTAATTCCAAAGAAAAACTGCTTTAATTCCCCAGGAATGATTTCCCCGTCAATCACATTGACGTTAATTGACACTGGAGATTCAACACCCACCCCACCGCTCCATATGAATTCAGCTTCTCTTCCATGTGTGGCTCCTCATTTCTTTCCCACTGTGTATTGTGCATCACTGCTTTCATCTGTGTCAGGTCCCGAGTGAATTCTCAGTTCCTTCTGATACTGCTATACATGCCTTCGTTCTTTATTTGTGTCATCTGTTTGATGTTTGCAGATAACTGAGATGTTGGGGTTTTGTTTTTGTTTTTGACAAATCTAAAAACATCAAGAGCTTTGGGCCTCTTGCCTTGTTTCTGGGAGAGAAAAGTATATTTCTGTTGGCTTTATGCTATTAGCACTTTTTATCATTGTTTAGAAACCAGTCACATAATGATTAAAAAGATTTTTCAATCAGCAAGTAGAACCATTAAAAAACCCCACTCTAACCCACTGAAAGCTGTGCCAAATATATTTTATCATGTGAAGGTTAATGGTTGCCATGCAGTTTGTTTTTTTTAAAAATCACACCATCATCATCATTATTAAAAAAACCCCAACAGCGTTCCTTCTGTTTCATGAAGTGTAAATCAATTACCCGAGGGGAAAGAATAAAGTTATAGATCTTTCTTTTCAGGCATATTTAGACCACAGTGCACAGCCTTCTGGGTTAACTTCATAACCAGTCCCATAGATTTGTTATTCCATAGAATAACAAAGGACTCATCTGCATTGTCCCATGGCGAGGTAAGACAGCAAACATTCATTCAAAGGGAGTCTACTGAGAAAACCAAAGGATAAGGCACAGTTAGCTAACTGCATGCAAATGTTGTGAGTGTTGCACACGGCAAGTTTGTGCATCCCCTCACAAAGCTACAGTTCCCAGAGTGGTATGACAATCAGTCTCTCTTCCAACTCTGGGAACTGTAGTTTTGTGAGGGGAAAAGGGGTCTCCTAACAAGCCTTAGCACCCTTAACAAACTACAGTTCCCAATATACTTTTTTGGGGGGGAGGAGTCATGACTGCATAAAGTGGTATGATAAAGCTTTAAATGTATTGCCTTGATGGGTCCCTAGTCCTGTGGTGGTGTTTTATCCAGCTAGGAACATCCAGGGCTTTCCCCCCTCCAGCTGGAATTCACCGGAACTCAGTTTCTGCACCTCTCAGGTGGGCACCATTGCCATTATAAGAGAACAAGGTGAGTTCATGGTGAGTTCCGGCACCTCTTTTTTCTAGAAAAATAGCACTGTGCAGGACTATATCGTTAAACCAGCTTGGGTACAGTGAAAGCAATATCAAAGAGAACGGCAGGGGAACCTTTGCTCATAAATGGCTGAGGCCATTTATCATAAAACGGACCTAGTCTGAAACTACCCTTGAAATATAGGCTGCCAGCTGTGAACAGTAAACACTGTAAAATATCATAACTTGCTCTCTGTTCCACTTACCAGGGTTTTTTATTGTTTGGATGGGATGGCTGAAATAATTGGGAAGGGAATCAAAGGCTTCTACTTCAATTGACTCATCAACAGATGTGGCGCCACAAAGTGCAAGAGCGGGGAGCACAAGATAAATAATGAAGAATCTGATTGGAAGTGCACTCTGGCAGCGCACAGTCATTTTAAATTGAAGAAGAAACAAACCCTAATTTACATAAGGATTGACGGAGGACCCAATCTCTTGCTTGTTGAAAGCGGAATTCACTTTTCATTTAAGTCATAAAAGGAGGCATAACCCTTAAGATATAGTAGATATCACGGCCTAGGACCCTCGTACTTATGGGACCGCCTCTCCCGGTATGCCCCACAGAGAGCCTCAAAGTCCATAAATAGCAACACCCTAGTGGTCCCAGGCTCTAAGGAAGTCAGATTAGCCTCAACTAGAGCCAGGGTCTTTTCAACACTGGCTCTGGCCTGGTGGAACGCTCTGTCTCATGAGACCAGGGCCCTGCAGGATCTGATTTTTTTCTGCAGGGCCTGTAAGACAGAGTTGTTCCACCTGGCCTTTGGCTTGGAATCAACTTGATCCCTTCCCCCTCTTTCCATTTTCCTTTCTCCTTCTGTGATGGAGCTCCTATTTGGGGATTTCCCTGGCCTTTTTCTGGCCCACGTAAGGCCAGCCTGGATAGTTGGCCTTGGTGAAGATTTAACGTTTTCATCCCCCAAAAGTTTTTGATTTGAGTTTCTACTGAAATGAGGCTGCATTTTAATGTTGTACTTAATCTTATTTTAAAGTTGTATTTAATCAATTGTTTTTATTCCTGGTGTTAGCCGCCCTGAGCCCGGTCTTGGCTGGGGAGGGCGGGGTATAAATAAAATTATTATTATTATTATTATTATTATTATTATTATTATTATTATTATTATATTAGATAGTGCCATTAGATGGTTGACAGTACATGTTTTGTCCAACAATTCAATAAACAATTGTGTGTTCCACCTCAGCAAGGTTCGGAAGTGTTCCAGTCCAGGACTTACACACCAGCTAAAGCAAGACCAGACCCAAGACAGCTGAGGACACAGATTTCTGCTGGATTTTTTCTCATGTCTAGTGTTCATTGGAGTTTGTTATAAATAAAGCACTTGGTGAAGTGAAGGTGGGTTCAGGCATGACCCAAGACTGAGATTCACTTCAGATTTATTGGAACATCAGGAACAAGAAGAACAAGAATGACAAACAGGGGCACTTGGCTCAGTAAAAAAAGGCAAATGTAAAGGACCCCTAGATGGCTAAGTCCAATCAAATGAGTCTATGGGGTTGCGCCACTTAACTTGTTTTCAGGCTGAGGGAGCCGGCGTTTGTCCACAGACGGCTTTCCGGATCATGTGGCCAGCATGACTAAACTGTTTCTGGTGCAATGGAACACCAGGATAGAAACCAGAGCACATGGAAATGCTGTTTACCTTCCCACCACAGCGGTACCTATTTATCTACTTGCACTGGCATGTTTTCAAACTGCTAGATTGGCAGGAGCTGGGACAGAGCAATGGGAGCTTACTCTGTTGTGGGGATTCGAACCACTGACCTTCTGATGGGCAAGCCCAAGAGACTCAGTGGTTTGGACCACAGCGCCAACCACGTCCCACCTTAAGCCGACCCAGGCAACACACACACACCATCTGTGATAGGTCTCCTTAATGCTACAATTAGCGAATCACAACACTGGCCCTATCTCAGCAGGGTTTGGCAGCCTGCCAGCTAGTAACAATGTCATTGGAAGGTTCTCTCTGTCTTTTGTTATGCAGATGAACCTCCTGAGCTCCAGGAGGCCTGAAGACCTAGGCCGGTATTGCATGCATACAACCTTGCTGCAGCCTGCATACATAACACTTGGGTCACTAACCTTCATGCAGAGAGTACCTCTTACAACATTGACAAAAGACTTCTGAACTTACGCTGAGCACTGCATGGCCTTTTGGAGGCTAGCTGAGGTCTACTTCACAGACAAAAGCCTCTGCCTATCTGCTGATGAGATAATAAGTGTGTGAGTGTTTTTACGTAGTCTTCCAGCTTTGTTTAAGACTGATAATGGGAAATTAGACCTGCAGTAGCTACTCTCCCTGCCACCCCCACATACAATGCCCATGTTTTCCACACAAAACTTGAGGGCCCCATTGGGATAAATAGATCCAGTAACTAGAAATGTTGTTCTGTGCTATGGAGATAGGCTGCAATTCTAGAAAATGTGCTCTCTTCAGCACTTCACTGGAGCATAAGTGTGTGACATCTTTACCACCCTACCAGATGCAGGAGGTGAGACTGCAAATGAAAGCAAAGGTACCAGTGTTGTGCAGTCAGTGGACTAAGGGGACTAGGCTAGTCCCCTAAATGTTCTCCCTGGTGCCTCCTGCCCAAAGACTGTGAAGCTTCTGCCAGGGTTAGGGAGGGAGGCGCGATGATCAGACAGGTCCAAGAGCCCTCCCACCACCTTCCCAAAGCCCGCCCAGCTTTGGGAAAGAAGCAGGAGAGTTCTAGCATCCTGTCAGAACCATGGTGCATCCTTCCCAAAGCTCAGGAAGCACCTGCCCAACTTAGGAAGGGAGTCACACATGCAACATCACACTCGCAATGTTGCCCGCCCGCCACAATTGCCCTTGCAAGTTAGCGCCTCTGGGTGTAACTGTTCCCCTATGAAAAATCTCACCACACCTCACTGCAAAGTACTTTTCTCCAGAGGAAAAAAACACATTGATTTTGTATTGTTTTATTTATACCCCGCCTTTCTCCCTGATGGGACTCAAGGTGTATAAGTTCTTCCAAGTTCTGCCAAGCCAGCCAGAAGCAAGGAGAATGCATGGATGAGTTTCATGCACATTTGAGAAAATCTAGTTTCTTCAGGGAATTGATCAATATTGATGCGAGGTGCAAGCTCAGATATTTGAAGGATCCCTTTGCCCGTGCCTCAGGAAGGTGATTTTGAGGGTTAATGTTTGCCACTCCCTAAACATTTGGACACTGTTTGCACTTATGAGGTGGCAGTGATATTCTCAACTAAAGGATGCCTGCACTGCTGTCAGCACAGAGGCCTCCGCAATGATGATTACACCTATAATGGGGAGAGTCCCACACACATCAGTCACCCAGTATCAGGATTCCTCATGCTATCATCGTGGAGCATAATATTCTCATGAGCACATTTGTCCAGCAATATCTCTCGTAAATGTGGCAAGCTGAACCATTTTGCCGCAGTCTGCAGATCGCAACGATCATCTGAAAAAGTGCATCAGGCCATCTCGCTACAGGAATCCAAAGGCACAGAAGGCTGTTTTAATGCAACCGATTCTCTCTCTCAGGATAATGCTGGGTCATTGTCAGAGGGAGCTGATCTCAGTGACCCAAATGCTTTTACCATATCCCCAGCACACCAGGCACAAACTGGGCACGGTGCTTCACCGTGGTGTAAAATTTTCATACCAGGACAAGAAGTAGAAATTCTCATTGTTACAGAGGCCTCATTAAGTGTTATGCCACAACAAACTTATAGCCTATTCATTAACAAACCTACTTTAAGGGGGAAAAAACAAATCTCTATCCATATGGATCACAACAGTTATTATCAATACATGGTCAGTTCCCAACCACAGGTGTAATTCTGGGATACCCAGACAATAGCTATTTTTACATGACATGTGATAGCTTTGATAGCTAAGAAGCAGCTGTCTGCAGAATTCTTCTGATCTGTCTTCTGGTGTAGTCAAGTCTTCGGACTATCAGGTCCACATTGGTGGCAGAGTCAAGCCTGCAGCTTTATCACATAGACCCATTGCATTTCATGGGCAGGAGCAGTCAGTGTATACATTCCAGCTACCTAAAATCCAGAGGTTTCTCCGCATGCACACAAGTACAATTCTCCAGACTCCATCCAGGCAAGCAAGAGGCATTACCATAGTTCTAGCCAGGGAAGTGCACTCGTGGAGAGTGTGGAGCAGGGCCAGTGAGAGTTGTGGCCTGGGGAGAGCCCTGAGGGCCAGACAGAGAGGTTTGGAGGTCTGCATTCAGTCCACAAACATGAGGTTCCTCATGCCTGTTCTGAAGTGAGGTACAGTGGAGCCAGTGTGGTAACAAGGTAACTTACCTGTCTCAGTGTGGTGAGAGCCAGTGTGGTGTAGTGGTTAAGAGCAGTAGACTCATAATCTGGGGAACCAGGTTCGCGTCTCTGCTCCTCCACATGCAGCTGCTGGGTGACCTTGGGCTAGTCACACTTCTTTGAAGTCTCTCAGCCCCACTCACCTCACAGAGTGTTTGTTGTGGGGGAGGAAGGGAAAGGAGAATGTTAGCCACTTTGAGACTCCTTAGGGTAGTGATAAAGTGGGATATCAAATCCAAACTCTTCTTCTTCTTGGTAGTCAAACTTAATCCATTCCGGAAGTTTGTTCCAAAACCAAAGCGTTCCAAAACCAAGGTGCGCTTTCCCATAGAAAGTAATGCAAAATGAATTAATCCGTTCCAGACTCTTGAAAACAACCCCTAAAACAGCAATTTAACATGAATTTTACTATTTAGCGAGACCATTGATCCATAAAATGAAAGCAATAATCAATGTACTGTACTATAAAATAAATAAGACAGTATTGTAGATGGTAAAAATAAAAATTGAATTTTTTTCTTACCTGCACTGATGTTAGTCATTGTTTTGATGGGGGGCTTTTATCCATATCTGTAGTCACACAATCAATCAATCAATCAATCAATCAATAGCTGAACTGGGTTTCACACAGTCACAAAAACAAATTAATCAAAAACAAAAACACAAAATAAATAGCAAAAACAAAAGCACCAAACTTAATCAGTTCTGGAAATCCATTTGACTTCCAAAATGTTCAAAAACTAAGGCACAGCTTCTGATTGGTGCAGGTGCCCCAGAAAAAATAGCCAACAGCCGCATCGGATGTTTGGCTTCCCAAAAACATTTGAAACCCGGAACACTTACTTCCAGGTTTTCGGAGTTTGAGAACCAAGGTACCACTGTATAGAGATTCTGCATTGAAGAAGTATGAATCTGCTATGATGCATCACAGCATCCATGTATCTCTCTTTACCTCTCTCTGTCTCATAATATCGGTATGGATGTAGCGATCTGACCATACTTTCATTTATATGCAAAAGATGTTCAAGTAAGCAGCCATTGCCTGAATAACTAGAATGAACGGTTCTTAATTTTTTAATGAGCCCTTTTTGTACCTTCTTCCCCATCTGGCCAATCTGTGCAGGGAGGAAGATATTCCTGTTCTTGTGATGCCCTACTGGTTCAGTCATCAGCCTCTATATATAATGTCTAAAGGGGCCAGATGCATATACTTACCACTTTTAGACCTTAGTGCACAATTCTGCGCTCTCTTCCTGGTGTAGAGTGAATGCGTAGAGAAGACAGCAAAGGGGCTGTGGAAGACTTCTACAGGAACATAGGATGCTGCCTTATATAAACTTCAAGCTTGGGGAGAAGATTATAGGCATGGGAAAATATTAAAGATTTTGTGACAAGCTGTCATAATTATCAACACTATGTAGGAGCCAGTGAGCATGTTGCAAACAAACTTTTCCAAAGTGGATTTTTGCTGTTGCAATGGAAATTGGAACTCTAAGTATCCTTAAACTGTCAAGCTGAATTATAATGATTTTGAAACATAATTGATTTTGTGTGTATGCGTGTGCTCTCCAGTACCCTCAAACAAAAAGACCTATTGATTTGAATGTGGGAACCTGCCGGTTCTCAGCTGAAGGATACAAATTCATTTTTGCCACCTGATTTGAGAACCGATTTGTGTGTATGAAGGACTGGACCCATCCGGTTTGTCGGCCATGCACAGTGAACTTGCATCTACAAAGCATAGCATAAACTTACATTAGATGGCCTTTCTGTTTAATCTGCATTGCATTGCATATTTAGTTCCGGTACCCTAATTTGCTAGGAAGCTCAATGTGTTGCGTTCTCTGTGCCGCCATGTTGCATATGGGTACCCCAGTCAGACACATTGGAGACGGTGGGTGGATCTGTATCCCAAGAGCCAATAGGAAGCAGTGTTTGGCTCTCCAGGGATGGGGCCCAGGAGCAGAGCACACTCCCCGTGGTCTAATCCACTCCTAGGACATAAAAGAAGGGCCAGCCTACTGCAGTTTGGCAATGATTTTGAGGGATCATCCTCATGACATGGAGCCCCAAAGCTGTCACGGAAGAGGTTTGAAGACACCAGTGGCATAGAATTTATTTATGTATGCTACAACAGCAGCAAGAGTCTTGATAGCATAGGGATGGAAGAATGAGGAAACCCTGACAAAAGAACAGTGGCAAGAGAAATTGATGAACTATGCAGAACTGGCTAAACTGACAAACAAACTGAGGGATAAGGACAACTGTGACTTCAAAGAAGAATGCGGACTTTTTACAAATTACTTACAAAGACAACAAAATGAATTGGAGTCTATGGCAGGTTTTGAATAAACATACACAAATTTATTGATTGTTAACATAGTAGACAGATAATACAAGGATATATACAACTTTACAGTATGCAGAGAATAATATGTGTTGAGAAATCAGAGAGAGGAGCTGAGGGAAGTCTCGGGGGGGGGGGGGTTCGATGGGGAGGTGGGAAAAAAGGGCGGAAATAATGAATATGATATGTTTTGATATTTTGTTATGTTGAAATTGTTAATAATTTTTTTTTAAAAAAAAATGAAGACACCAGTGGCATGGGCAAAGCCCAGCAATGGCATGTGTGCACACCAAGCATCAGCAGCTGATGAGGGACTCAAGAGAGCAGCACATTAAAATCAAAACAAAGTGAGAACAGATAGCAAATGTCACAGAACTAAGGCAAACTTGAAAATCACAACAACAGTTTTTAAACACTTGGGAAACTAAAAAGGTTTTTGCACAGTGCCAAAAGCAATGTGTGTGTCGACTGTTAAATGTGTAAAGTGCTTTAAGAGAGAGCTAGAAGACCAGACCTCCCAGAGCAACATAATGGGGAATGGTGTGATGCATTACACAAGGGTGATCTCCCTGGCCGCCCATGGGGAAATTGTTCCCTGGGTCTCATAAGGAAAGGGTCTGGGCACATTTAGAGGTAGAACTCAATCTAAACAAACAAACAAACAAACAAACAAACCATAATCATTTGTCATTGCTGGTTCCATAAAGCACTTCATACAAACACATCTTTCACCATATTGTCCATAAGATATAAGAAAGGTTATATGCTTCTTCAGAAAATCATCTGCAAATCTAAAACTGTGTATGCATCTTTTAAAGGGAGCGGCCGCCGAGACCATATAACTCCGGTCTTGAAAGACCTACATTGGCTCCCAGTATGTTTCCGAGCACAATTCAAAGTGTTGGTGCTGACCTTTAAAGCCCTAAACGGCCTCGGTCCAGTATACCTGAAGGAGCTTCTCCACCCCCATCATTCTGCCCGGACGCTGAGGTCCAGCGCCGAGGGCCTTCTGGCGGTTCCCTCATTGCGAGAAGCAAAGCTACAGGGAACCAGGCAGAGGGCCTTCTCGGTAGTGGCGCCCACCCTGTGGAACGCCCTTCCAGCAGATGTCAAAGCAATAAACAACTACCTGACATTCAGAAGACATCTTAAGGCAGCCCTGTTCAGGGAAGTTTTTAACGTGTGATTTTACTGTATTTTTGGTTTTTATGGAAGCTGCCCAGAGTGGCTGGGGAGGCCCAGCCAGATGGGCGGGGTATAAATAATAAATTATTATTATTATTATTATTATTATTATTATTATTATTATTATTAAAGGGAGGTGTGTGTGTATCCAAAAGTGAGCTATTGCTAGATAGTTCCCTACAGTGACTTTTAAACACCCCCGTTTTTATTTTAAAGAGAGCAACAATTAAAGGAGATCATGCAGCACTTCTTCACAATTCATAACATATTATCAGAGAACTATTTAGGAGTTATATTCCAAGTACCTGATTTGTATCTGGAAAAATGCAGGAATATAAGTTTGTATTCAGTGCTGCTGTTCTGCTTGTGCAACAGACTTTTCCTTGTGCAACGGAATTCTCCCTTCCATCCCCGTCCCTGGGTACCCCTAAGTCGGCTCCAGAGGGTTGGAGGACCCTACAGAGTAGATTAGGGCATTGTAAGGGGTGTTGCATATATTACTCCTATTAGATTTCCAGTTCATGGGTTTCTCCATATCTCACAATTGCTTTAGATTTCACAAAGAGCAGGTGAGTATATCCTTTTCCCTAACAATTACTGTAGGGCCTTAAAAAATGTGTACTGGTTTTTGGGTGGTAGTGGTGGTACAGAGCAGCGTTCAATCAGTAGGCATGCACATTCATTTCAGAAAAACTGAACCACTGGGACCCATTCAATTCAATTGTCATTCATTCCAGAGGGACAAATGGATACTAATAGTGTTCTTGTTTGTAACTCTCAGTCTAGGGGTAGGTGGGTGGATTTATTTCTCCAGTGCTGATCATTCTTGGTTTTTCTGGGCAATCTTGACAGCTGCCTTGTTATTTGTTCACAATGCCTTTAATATTTCTTTCTTTGAGGGTAAAAATGGCAACCACCACAGAATGCGAAGACAACCATTTTTCTTGTCGCAGACACGATCCTCCCCCCCCCAACACACAGCATTGTGACCACTCTGATGGGGAAGGAGATCTTATATTTCACTATACAGACCAAAATATAATTCTGCTGGAGAACGTGCTGTATACACCCCCAAAATATAAGTTGAAAGTATTTTAATTGTGCTCATTTTCTCCATTGGTACTTATGAGAGCCGGTGCTGCATTGACAACATTTCTTGCAGTGGAAAATGGTTTTCGTTTCCATAAAGAGGCAAAGCAGGGAGGAAAATGTATAATGTAGTACCACACAGCATTTTTATTTTTTACATTGTGTTTGCTATGCATCCAAGAGCTCTCATGAATTACTCATAGGATCAGATTTGATTAGGATGTCGTTTCTTCCTGATTTTAATTTAAACTGCTGCATGCCTCTCCTTTATTGTTCCCCTAGGAACCTGGTTAATGTGTGGGATCAAGACCAGATTGAATGGCAAGGTTGTTGTTTATTTTCAACTTCTTTAATTTCCCCCACTCAGAATTCTATTTTTCCTAGCTGCTTTTTTCATATAAGATTTTATTGAGGCTTTTTATAATGCAGTACAATTTTTTTAAAAGCAAACTAATCTAAAGAAAAAGAAAAAGAAAAATACAACCAATAAAAAAAAATAAAAAAATAAAAACAGTGCTCCAAAGTGGTATCCAATATGGTTCCTGAGACAACTCATCCTTCTGGAAATGCCTGTAAATATAAGAAAGCTGTTGGCAGCCAATGAAAGGTGGATTGTAATGTCAGAGCCTAGTTTCAATGGGCAGTGTGTTCCACAAGGCAGGTGCCACTGTGCTGAGGACTTTGGCCAGCATCTGGAAGGGAGACCACCTGGGAATTAAATATATGCTGCCTTGGGCTCCATGATGGAAGAAAGCTAGGAAAGAAATGTAAGAACTAAAATAAAATAATCATGAGAGCATCGAATGAATTTGATGGGCAGCAGTCTCAGGACCAAGAAGAAATAATTCTTCACATGGCTTGGCCTGAGCTGAAGTATCCCATCATTAAAATAATGTGAAGCTGTGCGTGTCATTTTGGGTATTTTAGAGAGGCATGACATGGCAACACACTGGTGCAACATCTTGGCATTTAGCAGACATCTCCCCACCATGACCATGATTCTCAGAGTGAGCGGAAGAAGCCCACTCTCATTCTGGTTGGCCTCTAGACACTGATACATGATGACATAATGTCACCCTGACACCACTCAGAGCAAGAGCGGTGCTTCCATTCCTCCCACTGCCCACTGAGCTATCGGAGAGTGCTGCTGTCAAGATTATGAGACAGGCAGCAGCCAGACAAGGCAATTCAGGTGGGGTGAGGTGGAGGCAGTCCATTAATTTCAATGGGTCTCCTCTGCATGGAGTATAGTAGGATACCCTCAAAAGTCATGAGTGGCATTTCCTGGTTGAAGTGACCCTAAAAGATTTGATCCATGCTTATGAAGTAATTATTTGTATTTATAGTATATCTCAGGCTGCAATCCTATGCACACTGAAAATGGGGCTTGCTTCTGAGTAGTTGCATAAAGAATCAGACATGCATAGGATTGAACTGCCCGTGGCACACACAGAGCTGCCTAAGGAAGAGAAAATCAAAAGGCTCTCAGAAAAGAATATCAAACACCATGATCATCCAGATTCTCTGATCAAAGTCTAGTTTATGTTAGCAATTTATAAATATTCTTCTGGCAGATGGACTGCAGGTATCAAAGTCTTCTAGGATTGCAAACTCTTACATTTTGTAGTGTGCTATAAAATGAGTGCTTGGCTGTTCTCTCATGTTCAAGCTACATATCTGCAAATACAGTGGTACCTCAGGTTACATACACTTCAGGTTACATATGCTTCAGGTTACAGACTCCGCTAACCCAAAAATATTGCTTCAGGTTAAGAACTTTGTTTGCGGATGAGAACAGAAATTGTGCTCCGGCGGCACAGCAGCAGCAGCAGGAGGCCCAATTAGCTAAAGTGGTGCTTCAGTTTAAGAACAGTTTCAGGTTAAGTACAAACCTGCAGAACGAATTAAGTACTTAACCCGAGGTACCACTGTATACAGAGATTGCAAAGATGCCATGAGCCTACTGTATTCTTTGCTGACCATTTCCAGAGGGAGAGGCATGTGAGTCTGATGGCAACAAAAACAACATCACAAGGAAGTTGAACTTGCAAAAGGCTACTCCTAGACCTTCACATGGCCTGGGTGGGGGGTGGGAAGGGAGTACACTGCACATGTATTCTGAGAGCCAACAGGATGTGCTGCTAGGAAAAAAGATGAGTCAGTTTCAAACTGAGGAAGGGACATAGCCCAGCAGTGGAACATGCAGAAGGTCCCATGTTCCATTCCCAGCATTGCCAGACGGAGCTGGGAGAGCCTCTGGTCTGAAACACTGGAAGGCTGCTGTCAGTGCAGACAATGCTAACATAGATGGACCAATAGTCTGACTAAATCTCTGCTCAGCAGTGAAGCTAACTGGATGACTTGGGGCAGCCATTCTCTCTCAGCCTAATGTACCTCACTGGGTTCTTGTGTGAGAGAAGGATGGGGTAGAACCAAGTGTCCAAGCCTAAGTTCCTCAGAATAACTACAGGACATGAGTGCAATACGATACACATCCAAAGCAATTTTCATTGTATATACAAGTCTGGGATGGTGGCACAGCAGGACCAAATTATCTCTCTGATCCAGAATGCCTTTTATCAGCTTTGGCAAGTTTCCTTTCCTGGGCAAACAGCAGCCATTTGTAGTGCAGTGTGTTGGACTAGGACCTGGGAGACCAGGGTTCAGCTCAGCCATAAAAATCCCTGGGTGATCATGGCCAGTCACTCACTCTCAGGCTAGCCTATTGCTGTGAGGATAAAATGGGAAGGAGGAAAACTATGTCCACCACATTCAGTTCCTTGCAGAGAGCTGGGATAAAGTTGCAATAGCATAAACATAATTATAAATAAATAAATGGGAGGATGAGCTACATGGATTGGGACTATTTGTTGTTTAGTCGTTTAGTCGTGTCCGACTCTTCGTGACCCCATGGACCAGAGCACGCCAGGCATTCCTGTCTTCCACTGCTTCCCGCAGTTTGGTCAAACTCATGCTGGTAGCTTCGAGAACACTGTCCAACCATCTTGTCCTCTGTCATCTATAGCTGAGGCAAATCCCCTCTTCCCTCCCATACAATGGTCCTAATCCAAATTGCCCATGAGGAAAAACAAACACAAAGGGGCAGTTTCACGATTAGCATCATGTCTAGCTTGGCCTGGGCTGATGGCATAGAAGAAGCTCCAAGCAGACCTGGGCAGAGGAAAGGCCAAAGGCTTAGTGGCAGAGGAAGCATTTTGCATGCTGAAGGTGCCAAGTTCAATCCCCAACATCTCTGGATAGGGCTATGATTCACCTCTCTGAATCCCTAGAGAAATGCAGCCAGTCTACATAGACAATACTGAGCTAGAGGGAGCATTGATCTGACTTGGTATAAGGAAGCTGCCTATGTCCCTAAGGTTGCCTGAGACTCTGCAGATTTTACCTTTGCCTTCCCAGCCTCATCATCTGGGTGCTATAAACTTTAATTTGAAACACAAATAATTTCCCCTCTTAGGATACTCATTACTCTGCTCAGCTTCCACCATGCCGTTTTATAAGTTAACTAAATATTTCATTTTCTATTTCTCAGCTCGTTGATACTAATGTTTCCTTCCTCTTTCACTCCCCTCCCTGAACAAAACCCCTATAAGGAATATTAAGGCAATAATATGCTTTCATCTTATGAGTTTAAGCAATCTATACAGAGCTAATCCTTAAATATGAGACCTGAGCAAATTTAAGAACTAATCTTGTTTTACTTCACAGCACACTGAAAATTTAATTTACAGTTGCAAGAAACATAAATATATGAGAACACATATTCCCAGCTGGTCGTAACCTGTCATTTTTAGTTTCATGATGTGACACTGTATAACTCATTAGACATTTGCAAGAAATTGGTTCCTAATAATTTGTACTGCATTGGCTTACATATATCACATTGGTATAAGAAATGGAACAACTCATCAGTCATAAATGCAATACTATTCTCTTGCAAGATACTACGTGAACAGAATTTAAACAGAGGTCCTTCATATCAACTTAGTACTAAGCAAAACAAAATAAAAAAATCCTCCCAGTAGCACCTTAGAGACCAACTAAGTTTGTTATTGGTATGAGCTTTCGTGTGCATGCACACTTCTTCAGATGCACACGAAAGCTCACACCAATAAGAAACTTAGCTGGTCTCTAAGGTGCCACTGGAAGGATTTTTTTTATTTTGTTTTGACTACGGGAGACCAACATGGCTACCTACCTGTCATTAGTACTAAGCAATTCAGTTTATGAATATGCTTGTGCACGGCTATGTTTCCGAATACCTTGTCCCTTTTCACAATTTATTTGTCTTGAGAATTAGCAGCAAGCCTGTGCCTAGGCTGCTAAAATTCCATTGTCTTCCATGGAATTTGTGTAACCAAATTGTGGCACTATGCACAGAACTGATACCTCAGCAGAGCTGCTGCAAAGTAAATTTTACATCCAGAAGCAGAGGACAAGGTTGATTTGAAGCTGCAATGAATACATACCACAGAATCATAAAATAATATGGTTGGAAGGAATTCCAGAGCCTAGGCTGGTTCACACATGCATTTAGACCACTTGACTTCTCAACACTCAATTGATTTCATGGGCCAACACTGAATGTGAAGTGATTGCCTTGAAAATTATTATATTTGAGTTGATGCGAGGGAAGCAGAAAACTCTGTCTATGGTGTTCGATCATTGATGGGGCATTCACACACAGCCCCGTCTGAATCATACATTTAAAGCAGTATTATACCACAGTTTAGTCATGGCTTGCAGTGAGAAATAAGGCAAGAGTTGTTAGGAGACCCCTATTCCCATCACAGTGTTGCAGTTCCCAAAGCTCTCTGGGAATAAGTTTTGATGGTTTAAGCACTCTTGGAATTGTAGTTCTGTGAGAGGTACAGGGGTCTCCTAACAACTTTCAGCACTCTTGGAGTGATGGATATGCCCATTTGCACTAGCCCTTGGCTTTCACTAAGGTGGCCAAGTAAAAAAGAGGAGTAGGCTGCTATGCCTTTATTAGTTGTGCATGACAAGCCACCCTTGCTAAAATTGTTAGGGGACATTCGGCACAGAAACATGTGTGTATACCTTTAAGAAGTTTCTGGGATTAATTGGCTGCAGCTGGCCGTGGCTATAAAGGGAAAAAGCTGAGTTTTGTAGCCTGCCCGCAGGAATAACACCCACCAGAGTTTGAGTTTATTGTTTTGTAATAAAGTCTTCGTTTTAGTTTGGGTTTTTACACCTATGTCTCCTGGAGTCACTCTGTCCTCTGCCACCGGCTGGAAATCCCCCTCCAACAAAAATTCCCTCTTCTACATATCAATTAAAGATACAGGATCCCAGTCCTCTTTTGCATCAGCCAACCTTAGTTCCCTAAGTGTTTCATTATCTAAGATTCAGGAAGATCAGAATTTGTGCCTATAACTGTCCTCTTCTGTGAGGATACTACTACAAACCATCTTCAGGACCTTGGAGAGTTCCATTGGTCCTGCTGAGCCAACTAAACAAGCTGTTATTTCTGTGAGTACCTCATTCCAACTGAAACCTCATTTTATGTTGACTGAATCTAAAATGTAGGAAGCCCTGCTTCCCCAAAGGAGTGGCTGTTAAAGCTCCCCATTATTATTACTTGCCATCTTTGGTGCCTGTGAGGCTAAGGATGCAGGAATACTCCTCCTCTGCTAATGGAAGCCGGGCTGTGTCCTTTGGCTGGGAGGGTCCCAAAGAATGACTTGGCAGTTCTTTGCCCAAGGTAGAGTCAAGCCCTTATCTTCTTTTGAGTTATGACAACACCAAGGCACACCAGTCATCCATAGGAGATGGTTATTTTGAAGACAGAATGCTTCAAAGTTATTGACAGAATTTTGTTGCCTGGCTTAGTGGAATTGTTTTCTACTGAAACATCAGTCATTTTCCTCAGAGTGCCACTTTACTCATCATCCAGTTTGAAGGAGTGAAAAATACACCTTCTTACGATCAACTACTTTTTAAAATTTAAGCTTAAAATGGGTGCTTTTCCTGTGAAGTAAGAACGACAACAAATACTACTATGATAATGCTGTGCATCCATCTGTTCTCTTGTCGTGGAGGTTCTGATGTTTGGTGGTAATTAGACTAAGAATGAACTTGGCTCTGGTGAAAAGCACGGATGGTTGCCAGCAAAATATATAATAAATTATATATAGTTTTTCAGATTAAAATTTGACAGTCACATATCCAAAATACAACATAGAAACAAGATTCCAAAGAATCTCCTGGACTTCCCTCCTCCACTTTGTGAGTCCTATTGTTAATCATTTCCTACTGCATCTTTTACAATAATCCAAATATTTTACCTCTCTGTTTCTAATATTCCCAATGCCCACCTGCTCAGGGTTCTCTGAGTTTAAGGACCAATGACCAGAGAGCCAGTTCACATAATCTTGGATGTGCAAAAATTCATGTATGCTGTGGAGCAAATGAATAGACTCCTTCCCTTTTTCTCATAATATTAGAATATGAGAACACCCACTAATGTTGGGGAGACTCAGCATAAACAAAACAAAGCACTTCTTCACACAGCACGTTTGCTAATGCAAGATGTGGTGAGGGGTTGGGGACAGCTCATTCCTTTTAGGTTCTCCCTCCTTTTGGATTGCTGTGTCTGCAAGTGTCAATGATTTTGTTTCAGCCTCAATAGACACAAAGAATTTTGTTATAAATCCTTCATTCACAAAAAAATCCCCCAATCATTCAATTTGGGGGCACTCCATAAAAAACAACGACTCATTTCCATCCTGTACTCTACTGACAGATTGACTGCAGGAATGTTTCAGTTGGCCATTTGGTAAAGTGGGATTGGACAAGAAACAGTTGCTTTGCTTGGCATAGAAAATGTTATGGCTGCTGCTCACATAGCAGAATGAAAAGGGTTGTAGGTTTAGAAAAATATGTAGATTCTTTCGCTGAAAATGTGGCTCACCAGTTGGATCATCTTTAAGGAGTCCCGATTGTCCTAATTATGTCCTGTCCAGCTCAACTTCCTAGTTCACAACAATATTTAAAAGAAGTGAGCATTACCAATTGAGGAAAAAGTTGTGAAGTTCCTGTTACAGAGAAAATTAGATCACTCTTAACTGTACTAGAAGATACTTACTAATTCCATTGTAAAATACATGGCTATAGCCCACTGCCTGAAGGCTTTATTGCAATTCTTACAGTGGTACCTTGGGTTAAGAACTTAATTCGTTCTGGAGGTGTGTTCATAACCTGACTCTGTTCTTAACCTGAGGTACCACTTTTGCTAATGGGGCCTCCCACTGCTGCCTTGCGATTTCTGTTCTCATCTTGAGGCAAAGTTCTTAACCCGGGATACTGTTTCTGGGTTAGTGGAGTCTGTAACCTGAAGCGTCTGTAACCTGAAGTGTCTGTAACCCGAGGTACCACTGTATTTCCTGTTTTTAGAGTCGCTTTCTAGAGAGGCCCTGGATGCAGCGGCGGAGCATATGCTCGCGCTGCCGAGGGTGGGCACGCTGCCATAGGGGTTGGGTACGTGCTCCTGAGAGGGATGGGGCACGGAGGGTGCCCTCCCAGGAGTGGGGTAACTGCTTGGGTGCACTGAGAGGTGCACGCGCCCTGCAGCAAGGGGCAGAGCGAGCCACCAATGTGGGTGGAGTGATCCTCCAATGGCAAACATTTGGCGCACCACCCACCCGTGACTCCTAAGCCTTCCCCCAGCTGTCAAAATGAAGGGGGAAGGGGGGAATGCTGCCGGCAAAGCAGCGCAGCTTCCCCCTTCCCTCGATAGCTCAGGGTAGGCTTGGGAGTCACAGGTGGGTGGTGCACCAAATGTCACCCGCCTCAGCAAAGACACCTGGGGCCGTCCACCCCCACCGCACCCCTCTTCCTCCGCCCTGCCTGGATGTTGCAGTTAGTGGTGGATTAATGAAGCTGTGATGGTAATATGAAGTTGACTCCTCAAAGCTCATGCCTGATACCAGGACATGAGATATATCTTCCGGCACACCTTCTGATTTGTGCGCAAGCATATTTAGTTATCATATATACTGATAGAAATCTCAGAAAATGAATGACTCTTAAGTAGCAAAAATGGAATGACACATACAAGTGGGAGGTTTCAGTAGGATCAACCCCACATCAGTGTTTGCAGAAGTACCCCCCCCCAAAAAAATTGGGGGGGGCGGGGAGGAGCAGGTAGCCCAAAAGAGTTCAGTTAATGAGTGTACTCAGTTGCCATGGAATGCCGATTGGCTTATTTAGGGATGGGGAAATGGAAAACTGGAAAATGGAATGGAAAACTGGAGCAGAGCATTGTGAACAGGAGAACCACGCACCACACACTGCAACATTTTGTTGCAGGTTGTTTTGACTTAGGCTTTCTGATTGCTCGCATTCCAAAGTCTTTGGATTGTAAGGAGAAACACCCGAAGAAAGAAGCCCAGGGTATCCATGTTGTTTCAGATGCCAGAATGCAACAGAGATCTATCAGTATGATAGAGACATCAGAGAAATGAACATTTAGCAGAACAAAGCTGAGGTAAAAGTGTGGATGATAACAAGTGGAGAAGCCACATCACCAAGGCACCTTCCCCCTGGAATGGAGCCCCAGGGACTGACTTGATATCTAAAGTATGAGAACAGAAGTTCATAGGAGACTCGAAGTGCTTTTTGAACATTCTGCAATCAACTATCATTAAAGTACGTTCCTGACAGAACAAACAATTTCAAGTCACTGGAGATCCGTGGGTGGGGAAGTGGGAAGCAGTCATTGCCCTAGTGTATTTCCCTGACAAAAAGAAGCATCGGATCAACATTCTGCTTCAATTACATTGATGCTAAACGGAAGCCTAGAGAAGAGGTTTAATTGCGTTTGCCATAACAGCAGATTGATTGACCGTTTAATTTCTATACCATTTAATATATTAAAATTAACTCTAAGCAGTGTACAGAAAACTGAAGCAACAACAGACCACGCAAACCAAATATCGCAAAAATACACAGTTACATGAATCAGTGTCAATTCGTTTTCCTTCTGACATGCCCTCCCTCTCAGTCTCTGGGTTCTTATCTAGGGTCCGAACAAAGTCTCAGCTCACTGACAAAAATCCTCACGAGAGAAGTTCCTGGAAACAGTGGGCAACACCTTAGTTGCTCACTCTAGACTTGCTTTTCGTGGAAGGTACTTCCTTAGGTTGCCCATAGCTGTGTCCCATTCAGCTGCACTCTCCACACCCAATTCCAGGTGCAGCAGGTTTATTTAGTTTCTCAGGGGGTCCAGAGGATTGGAAAAGGCCCCCCTCCACTCACAGCTCTTTCTTCACCCTCTGTCTCCTCCTCCTCCAGCTCTATATTACTTCAATAACTGCCTTATTGATGAGCTCTGAGTATTTTGGATTACAGAGAACATTCCGTGTTGAAGACAGAATGGTACCTTTACCTTTACCTTATGCTAGAGTCAATTCTAGCCACCTCAGAACTTCGATACAAAACATCAATTTTTTACCTTGCAACTGAAAGCTGATCTAACATTTATTGCTTGGAAAGGGTCCCAGTTAGCTATGGTGAAGAAATTCGGTTTGCATTTAAAGGCAAACCTACCTAATCCGCAATTTCTGAAACAATACGCAAACTGAAATGCATTTGGCTTTCAAAGTTCACACTTTGGTGCTAAGAGGATAAGATGAGCCTGCTGGGTTAGGCAGTGCTTGGATGGGGAGGTTTGTTAATTCCCTCGGCAGTCATGATCCAGGCAAGAAACACCCCCTCCCTTCCATGGGTGCCAATAGGAACAGCCCCCCCCCAAAAAAACCCTCTTTCAGCCCTCAATAGAATGGAATGACTCTCTTATGAGGAAAGCTTGTGGGGACAAGGCAGCCTGATGTTCCAATCAATAATTATATTTGTTTTATGAATGTAATTTTATCATTGATTTTGTGCTGTTCGCTGCTGTGATTGTCTTAATGTTGGCAGTATATAAATGTCTGAGGTATATCTTGCAGGGGAACAGTTCAGTGAGAGGAAACAGAGGCTGCTTTTTTCCTGAAAGATAGATCAGGGCTTGACAACCTTGTGTGGGGTGTGTGAGAGCACATTTGCAAACTGCTGTAGACATCGCATGCAGTGGCAGAGCATATTCCCACACTGCTTGGGGCGGGTGCATGGGGCACGCCCCCATGGGGGCGGGGCTAAGAGCGCACCCACCTGTGCGCCACAGTTCAGGGTAGGAGAGGAGTGGGGAAGCTGCTGCCCACTCTCCTCCTGGTCTTTGCCGCTGGGTTAGGCCGGACCACACCAAGGAGTTTTTGTGCCCCCTCTCAAAATTGTGTGTGGGGCCATGGTGCCCACGGTACCCCCACCACCACGCTACACCTCTGATCATATGAACACCACACCACAACCAAGTCAGCACACTCTGCAACATATTCCACTGACTACAACAGAATGTTTCTTTCCGGCCCAATTTCATCAAGCAGAGAGAGGGGACCCTCTGGGTGGTAGGGAAATCCTCTAGGTGCCACATGGGAGACCCCTGAATAAAACACTGAATCTTCAGATTGCCACAAGTGAAAATCAAAACCAAAAAAGATCCCCAATTAATGTCAGACGTGCAATTTGGAATAGGATATCATCATAACAAAAGATCTCCTCAATATATTTGCTTTGAAATAGCTCTTTCTGTAGTCCTTCTGGATGGAGGGCAAGGTTTTCATGTAGGAGGAAACATCACCCTTGCCAACCGATCAGAAAATGCTGATAAACACAAAGATGGGTTTTCCTTGAACAAGGAATATCAGTGTCCTCTGGTTGTCATTCCCTCCCGCCCCCCAAAGCAGCTGGTGAACCCTTTAGGTGTGAATTAATAAGACTGAAAAGGTCACTATGCTAATGAAAAGTACAGAGTGTTTAATCAAGAAATGTATTTTAAACCTGAGGGGAATCCACTTCTGCCCTGGCACCATAAATAATTCTATTTCAAACACACACACACACACACACACACAGAGAGAGAGAGAGAGAGAGAGAGAGAGAGAGAGAGATCTTATCCACTTTTAGCAAGCCTTATGCCTGGGTAAAGAGATCAGTATCTGAAGTGCTGTACTTGGAGGGCAATCCTGCAGCTGTGAAAAGGAATTGATTTTAAATCAAAAATAATGATGATTGATGGGCCCGTCCAGGAAAAAGACTCTGTCAGCCAATGGTTGGGAATTTTCTTTTTTCTTTTTTTTTTAAAAGGCCTTGGGCATTCACAATGCTTCTCCATGGAGTTGATCCTGAAGTTCTTTCCTGTTTTGGTTATGGCTTGCTTTGCAGTGGGTGTGCATCTCTTTTGCAGTAGCTCCCCCACATATGCAGAGCCACAAATGTCCACATAACATCACAGAAGATCAGCACCACAACAGCGGTCTAATGGTGTTTCTGAGACAAATGATGGTTAAATGCAACCCAGATACAAATCCCAACTCAGCCATGAAGACTACTGCTGATGAAAGATTGGCCTAACCTTCCTCAGCCAAACACAGTTGGGTTTATATAAATTGTATATTGCCCAGAAAGCATCTTAAAAAGCAGAGACATCACCTTGCCAACAAAGGTCCATATAGTTAAAGCTATGGTTTTCCCAGTAGTGATGTATGGAAGTGAGAGCTGGACCATAAAGAAGGCTGATCACCGAAGAATTGATGCTTTTGAATTATGGTGCTGGAGGAGACTCTTGAGAGTCCCATGGACTGCAAGAACATCAAACCTATCCATTCTTAAGGAAATCAGCACTGAGTGCTCACTGGAAGGACAGATCCTGAAGCTGAGGCTCCAATACTTTGGCCACCTCATGAGAAGAGAAGACTCCCTGGAAAAGACCCTGATGTTGGGAAAGATGGAGGGCACAAGGAGAAGGGGACGACAGAGGACGAGATGGTTGGACAGTGTTCTCGAAGCTACCAGCATGAGTTTGACAAAACTGCGGGAGGCAGTGGAAGAAAGGAGTGCCTGGTGTGCTCTGGTCCATGGGGTCATGAAGTGTTGGACATGACTAAACGACTAAACAACAACAACAACAACATTGCTCAGAACTGGCCTAAGACATTTTGCTGACTCAGGCAAAGGTCAAGATGGCACCTTTCCCCACTTCCGAAATTGCCTTATCCCAAGTCAGGCCATTGGTTCATCTAGCTCAATACTGTCTACTCTGACTGGCAGTGGCTACCTAGAGTTTCACATGGTGGTCTCTCCCCATCCTACCTGGGGACAGGGAGACATTTTAGTGTGGATTTATCAAAGTTGCACTCCCTAAACTAACACATGACCCCCCCAAAAAAATTCTTCTTCAAAATTCTCACTTCTCTGAATTTTGTCATGCAGTTCTCCAACCAAAGAATACCTAAAAAATGTGACTATTAATGAGGCATAATGTACAAAAATTGATTTTGTTATGGGAAAATGGGTTGCCACAATGCATGTGCTTGGGCAAAATGTACACACTAAGAGAAACACACACCAAAATACATGAATTTTCACGTGGTGTGTGTGTGTGTGTGTATCACACAGAGAGAAATGTACGGAGGGCCAGTTTTAAGAGTGGGAAAATGAGCAACTGAAAGCAATTTGAATTGATAGATTCATTCATTATCCATAGTTATAAATATCCTAATAAACATTATTAGGCTTCAGTACAAGCAGTTTTAGCAAAAATTGTGCCATTTACCATCTATAACAATTATTGACTAGGAAGGTACTAAACAGATCCAGGTCCATATGCCTAACAAGCAGAAATGCTCTCAAGATGCCTTTCCCCACCTCATTGCAGCCTTTGGAACAAATACTGTATTGGCTCAGGGTGCCGCATCCAAGCTAGAAGCATCATTACTGCAAAGTCACAGCTCAAACAGAGGTCACATCTGGTGTTTATTCTCGTATCCAGTTTGCAAGAGGTGAGGGCATGAAATATCTAATCCAGAAAATATTAAGGCTATCTGCAAAGCTGGCTTTCTCTGCTGCATAGAAATGTAAGCGCATTAACACAACCCAAACACCTCAGTGGTTGTGTATTGGAAACTGCTTTTAGTGAGCCAGACCATTGGTTCATTTAGCTCAGTATTGTCTGAACTGCCTGGCAGGAACACACCAGGGTTTCAAGCAGGAAGCCTTCCCCAGCCCTACCTGGAGATACCAGGGACTGAACCCAGGACAGAACCCGGGCCTAGGACCAACATACCTACGGGACCGCTTCTCCTGGTATGCCCTGCAGAGGACCTTAAGGTCCACAAATGACAACATTTTGGAGGTCCCAGGTCGCAAGGTGGTTAGATTGGTCTCAACTAGGGCCAGGGCCTTTTCAGTACTGGCCCTGACTTGGTGGAATGCTCTGTCACAGGAGACTAGGGCCCTGCGGGACTTCACATCTTTCTGCAGGGCCTGCAAGATGGAGCTGTTCCGCCTGGCCTTTGGTTTGGACGCAGTCTGACCCTTATGTTTCCCTCCCCTTATGGTTTTGATCTATGGGCTACTTTTAAAATGAGGCTGCGTTTTAAATTGCATTTTAACCTGTATTTTAAATTGGTCCCCCCCCCCCCCCGCTATTATGTTTTTACTGTAATTTTACTGGTGTTAGCCACCCTGAGCCCAGCTCTGGCCGGGGAGGGCGGGGTATAAATAAAATGTTATTATTGTTGTTGTTGTTGTTATTTAGCATCCAAAGCAGGTGCCCTACCACACACTGATCTTCTCCTGCAACAGCTACCAAATACTTTCTCATGCGAATGAATGTCAGTTGTCAACTACACAGCCCTATTGCTATCCTGCAGCATTACTTTTTAAAGACATCTGAAGGCAGCCCTGTTCAGGGAAGTTTTTAATATTTAATGCTGTATTGTGTTTTTTTAATATTTGGTTGGGAGCCACTCAGAGTGGCTGGGAAAACCCAGCCAGATGGGCAGGGTATTAATAATAATAATAATAATAATAATAATAATAATAATAATAATAATAATTAACCCACAACACTATGTATGATGATTTAATATGTGAAGCTAGCCAGTGATGAAGTTCACTCTGGGAGATATGCTTCTTGTTCAGAAAAAAAACTGATTGAGGAAGCAAGACATTTATAGCAATTCATTTTAAGCAACGTTCGAGAACAAAATGCCATATTTAAACGTTTGGCAGCACCACATGTGGGGGGGACGACATCAAGTTCTAGATATAATTAGTTGTGCAATCTCCTAGGACTGTCATGACACATCTCCAATGGCTGCCTTTGTGCTAGAGCAGCTGCTTACACAGTGACAAAAGAGATGGCACAGATCTGCATAAAATTTCTGTATACTGGTTTATATGCAAGGTTGCAAAAGTATTGACAATTCCTATAACTGAAATAAAAATGTAATATGCATCTTATCATAACGGTGAAGAGTGTGGCTAGGTGACCTTTGCTCAATCTGCTCTCCAGGAGCTAGCTGTCGATGGGCAATTTCCAGACCCCTCCTGCTCTCCCTTCTTAGGGCTCTTTCTCTTTGTCTGGAGCAGACAAGTCTTCAGATAGAAGCCTGCCCTTCGTAAGCAGAACACAAGGATACAACACTTTGTGCCCAAGATGAGAATTCATTGCTAAGAAACTGGTTTCACAAATCTCTCCAGTAACCTCAGGCAGAATTTGCTTATGTAAGGCAGACTGGAGACAGATTTATTTTCCATCTTTCCTGTAAAACCTTGACAAAATGAAAAATTCTATATCTTGGAATTACTTTTTTCTCTCTAATCACTATATTGGAGCTAGACGTCAGGGTTCCCCCACACTCTTAATATTGCATGCTGTCTTCCAAGAAATTGAATTAAAACAGATGAAGAGACAAAGTTGTACAGAGGTAGCAGGCAGCAATTTCTTAATTGTTCCCCTCAAGTCCCGTGGAACCAAATATATAGACTGCAGTTTGAGGTAAAGCTGGAGTAGAGGGACAGCTTGAACCCTTTCCTCAGGAAGTAGAATCACCAGGTTCATGGAACATGAATAGTTCCCACTCAGTAGTGTCCCTCGGTGTGACCTTCTATGCATCTGGGATGGAAAAACTGACGTGGTTGGGGACAGTGTGGCTAGCAGAAGGCTCACAATTTGCTCCACGTGGACGATCTCATTTTGTTAGCAGATTGTGAATGGAAACAAGGTCGAATAGTTGAATGAGAGTCCTCTGTTGATTAGAGGAAATAGAAGACTACCAATAAATTCCACTGAAGAGGCGAGGTATGTATTTGCTTTTGCAATGTTGTATGAAATTTACATTCCAAAAATGTAAGAAGAGCCCTTCTGGATCAGGCCAGTGGCCCGCTGTCAGGCGTGGGGAGTCCTCCCCTCCCTTCGGTAACTTCACAGATAAGAATTGACGAGCCTGTCCTGGGTTCTCTAGGCAATTTCGATGGTCAGACTAGGAGTCAGCAGGATTGCACAACATACCTCAGTAGGAGGCCTGCTATCAAGCCTTTGAACCTCCTGGGCCTGCTGCTCAGCTTCCTTTTCCTCAGTCTCTTCACCTTCCCTCTCCAAGCAAGCAAGCAAGCCATGAGGGGCTCAAGAAGGATGCTTTCCTCCAGGAGGCGGTGTGAATTGGGGCCAGAGTGAAAGGAAGGCAGAGGGGCAACAACAACCATGGTGATAAGGAGGTAGGGGGCCTCCTCAAAGCATCTTGCCCAACAACACCCCCAAATCTGGAAAATAAGACTACATTTTGTTCAGAGGTGATTTCAGTTCATAACACAATTTCTAGATGTATTTGCTGACCTGTAGACAATGTCTCGCCACTGATTTATCGAAGATGCTTGATATTTATCAGCTTCTGCTCTCTGATCACGCTGAGAGCACTGCTGTTGCTTGATTTTATGCAACCGGTGTGAAACAGGGACAGGGGACGTGGCTGGCTTCTTTTCTTTAGATTCAAAGCCATCACTGAAACCAACAAGTGCGCGCACACAGGATGAGCAAGAGATGCGAGAGCCAGTCTGCCTGCTCTACATGTTGATGACGGCAGACGTGGCTGCACCGATACAACTGACAGCACACACGCAAAAAGGAAATGGATAGCTATTGGGGCTGCTGCTGTTGTTTCGTATCCCATTTAGATCAGCTGCCACAATGCTGTCCACAATTTCTGCCAGCAGGAGATTTTGCACTTATCAGTTCACAGTTTCCTAGCAGCTGCATCTCTCTCTCTCCCTCTCTCCTCCAACCTCTCAGCTTCCTCTGTGAAGTCTGTACTTGCACAAAAATGAACAGTATGCTTCTAATGCCAAAAGGAAGGATTTTCAATCTGCTCAATTGCTCTTACTTTGGCTGGGTTCAATTCCAAGGCAGAAGGTGTGTGTGTGTGTGTGTGTGTGTGTGTGTGTGCACGCACGCACGCACTTACGCACGCACACACACACACACACGCACGCACACACGCACACACGCACACACACACACACACGAAGACAGGATTCTTGTTGAGTTGCTGTGGATGGGAAATCTCCTGGAATCTTTCTTTCTTCCTTATTTATTTATTGCATTTATCTCCGACTTTTTCTCTCGCTCTCCAAGGAGCTGTAGATGTGGTATGTGGTTCCCCTGCTCCTCATTTAATCTCCACAACAACCCTGTGAGGTAGGTTAGGTTGAGAGGCAGTGACTGGCTCAAGGCCACCCAGCGAATTTCATAGCCAAGTGAGGATTTGAAGCCTGTTCTCTCTGGTCCTGGTCTGAGACTCTGACCACTAAATCACGCTCCCTGTGACCATGGAGGGCCACTTGCCAGTCACAGTATGAAACAGATAGACTCATGCGGCCTTTTAAATTGTTTTCATTGCTTTAGTATTTTAGTAGGGCACCACATTGTCTACCCATGCTTCAATGCTTTCTTATATTCATTTTATTTGTTTATTTCAGCATTTATATACTGCTACTCACTGAAAATTCCATGGCATTTACAACTATTTCTGCAAGAATGATACAATGAAGTCAGATGCTAAAGCTAGGTAACAATAGTAGAAAATAGGTAAAGGTAAAGGCACCCCTGCCCGTGCGGGCCAGTCTTGACAGACTCTGGGGTTGTGCGCCCATCTCACTTAAGAGGCCAGGGGCCAGCGCTGTCCGGAGACACTTCCGGGTCACGTGGCCAGCGTGACATCGCTGCTCTGGCGAGCCAGAGCCGCACACAGAAACGCCGTTTACCTTCCCGCTGGTAAGCGGTCCCTATTTATCTACTTGCACCCGGAGGTGCTTTCAAACTGCTAGGTTGGCAGGCGCTGGGACCGAGCAGCGGGAGCGCACCCCGCCGCAGGGATTCGAACCGCCGACCTTTCGATCGGCAAGTCCTAGGCGCTGAGGCTTTAACCCACAGCGCCACCTGCGTCCCCATAGTAGAAAATACTTGAGTGAATAAGTATGTCTTTAAGAAGCACCTCTAATGTTGGGGTTATAGCACAATAGTGCAGGCCAATCTATTAGGGTGAATGGTGTACTCGCCCACCAAGCTCAGTCTGCCCTCATCCAGCTTCCACCTGCCTGTTGTCTTATTTACAACTTGTTCAGGATGGATCACTGGCTCAGGGGTGTAGTGTAAGGGAGCACAGGGGCAGTTGCCCCAGGTGCAAAATGGTTAGGGGTGCAAAATTCCAACACCCGGTGCCGCCTCAATAAAGCTGTGTGCTTCCATTGCTGGGCTCCATTGAAAACATGTTCTCAATGCGAATTAGGAAGTGATCTCTATAGACAATTGAACAACTCTTCTTATCTCTGGGGCTGCAATCTCCTGGTGACGTAGATACTCTGTCCGTTTCCCTCCCACTCTGCGTGACCCCGAGCACTGGCAACCCATGCTATACCACTGCACTTGCTGTCAGCTCCCTGCTCCACAGTCTTGGTGTTGCTATTGTAACTTGTAAAACTAAACAGGGAGAAGGGGGGCGGGGAGGCAAAATCAGAACAAGTTGTGGTGTAACTATCTTAAGACTGCAAACTTATACCCATTTACCTGGGAGATACTTCTGAGTGGACATTATAGGATTGCATCTTTAGTCTCACTGAGCTCAGAAGAACTAAGCAGACTTAAATCATCTAGATTAAGCTTAAACTGTTGCCCATTCATATCTATGTTCCAGAACAATACACCTCGAGGGCAATCAGTAGTGGCTTCGAGAGCCCTTGAAATACAATAACATTTACATAACTATTATAACTCCTTAATTCTGGTCAATTGATTCTAAGTTACACAATTCTTCACGTAATCACTTAAAGTCAAATGCAGAATATTCAGTATTTTTTAGTGAATTGCAAAATACTCCAGGTTCATAGATGATACACCAACGAAGCATAGAAATACAATTAGAAGAACCTCAATTATATTTTCCCCCTACTCCTCTTTCCTCACCTCTGCCACACGAAGAAAAGAAAAGGCAAGGTAGAATTTCTGGTTGAAGCCACCAGACAATACAATGACACTCTTTTATTCTCTTTCAAGAAGCAAACAAAAGATCCAGAGAATGAGATGTGGAGAGGAGAATGTCAAAACTCCTCTCCATAAAGCACTTTTCTAAAAAAAAAAACCTAAAGGAAGAAGACAGGGAATTGGGGAGAGGAACATTAGAAACAGCCTGTTGATGTGTGTCTCAGGCGTTCTTTTCTTCTGTACCCAGGAAAGGCTTCTTCTCTCCAGATTGGTTTTATATAACCTGAGAGCTCTTTCAGGCAAAGAATAGTATCAGAAAAGGCTGGCTTCTACATCTAAGTGGGAAACTAATGCCTAATGGTACTCTATATGAATTTCAGGACTAAAGAATGGTTCGGAGTAGAGAAGGTCATCTTCAGGGCTGTGAGCAGTATCAAGCTCCAGTACTTTGCTTATTGGTTTTAAAAAACTAAAATGGTGTGTGTTGGTAATATTTTGTGGGTCTACTTTGATGATATTAAGAACAAAGGAATAATCTGCTGGAGCAGGCCAGTGGCTCATCTCGTCCAGTATTTATCTAGCCTGCCTCCTAACCCCGCCCCCTCCTGGTGAGTGGCAGCGGCTCTGCTGGCAGGAAGCCAGGTGCACCATGGCAATCTGGTGCTCCCTTTGGTGAACCCACACAACACCAATATTCCCATTGTGCCACCACTCTCAGCAAGTGCCAAAAACAGTGGTACCTCGGGTTAAGTACTTAATTCGTTCCGGAGGTCTGTTCTTAACCTGAAGCACCACTTTAGCTAATGGGGCCTCCTGCTGCCACTGCGCTGCCGGAGCACGATTTCTGTTCTCATCCTGAAGCAAAGTTCTTAACCTGAAGCACGACTTCTGGGTTAGCAGAGTCTGTAACCTGAAGCGTATGTAACCTGAAGTGTATGTAACCCGAGGTACCACTGTACTCCACTGTGTGACACCAGGTGTGTACCAACTTCCCCCACTGACAACTACCATATCTACTGCCTTCCGGAGTCATCCTACTTCTGCTGCCCTTCAGATTGAACTTCAGAACTGACAACCTGCAAATTAATCTATCATTCTCTTTTGCAACAAACTGCAACTTCTTTCATTCTAAGCTTTGGCGTCTCATTGGATCATTCTAAGTGTGCTCCTCTTTGAACCATGGCATGTTGTGACTTTGAGCTAAGGACCCAGACATTTATATATCTCCTACACACCTGTACATGCCCTTACTGACATGTGTCGATAACACAGAATGGTTGCTGCCACTGCAATGAAGTACAAATGACCGGTAGGATTCCAAGGATGTTGTAAAGGACGGTTCTTTGATATAATGTTGTTTTCATGTGTTGCTTCACTGAATGCTTCACAGAGATTTAATAATAAAGAAAAAATACAATTGACTGACAGTCATTGCTGTAATAAAAGGCTAATCTTGTGAGAGCGGCTGCCAGTTTTCTTTTGTGTCATTTTACTTCCATTTAATTTGCATTAATTGGAGAGAATTGTTATCACGAACATAGAGAGGAACAGTTGTTAAGCCTCCTCCAGCTGCATATTATTAAGTGCCCAGCTTGGTGGCTAACAGGCTGGTCCTGCTATTAGCAAGATCTTTCAGGAAACACCTGGCATTCAGCTAGTAATTCAAAATAGTTACTGTAGTCAAACTGGAGGAGAAACATACCATATTTTTCGCTCCATAAGACACACCAGACCATAAGACGCACCTAGTTTTTAGAGGAGGAAAACAAACGCTCAGCGGCTTTGTTTCAACACCCACTTCCCTCTTTCAAAAAAAAAACAAAACAAAAAACAGCACGATCTGCTTTTTGCCCGGCAGTTCGGCTCCGGGGACCACACATTCACTCCATAACGCTCCATAAGACGCACAGACATTTCCTCTTACTTTTTGGGAAGAAAAAAGTGTGTCTTATGGAGCGAAAATACTGTAGCCATCGTTATCAAGAGTCATTTTTTATGTCACAGGTATGCTGGGTGTTCACAGCACACTCCTGCCAGAATGAACAAACACCACAGTGTGAAGGAAAGGAGGGGAATAATAACAAACAGCTAGTTGGAACGTACAACAAGAAATATGGCGTCCTTCTGCTCAGAGTTTCACCCAGTTCATTCCTTTTTGCCATCTTTTCTATTAGTTTCCATTCATGTTCCCCAGCACCAAGCCTTTAGAGGAGTACAACATCTCTGCTGCTGGAGATAATCTAGCCAACATGATTGGGGTTCTTCGGAGGCTGACTCAGATTTGAAACTTTCAGATTACCTACTTTGTGCTCAGTGTGGTGTAGTGGTGAAGAGTGGTAGTCTCATTATCTGGTGAACCGGGTTCGTGTCTCCACTCCTCCACATGTAGCTGCTGGGTGACCTTGGGCCAGTCACACTTCTTTGAAGTCTCTCAGCCCCACTCACCCCACAGAGTGTTTGTTGTGGGGGAGGAAGGGAAAGGAGAATGTTAGCCGCTTTGAGACTCCTTAAAGGCAGTGAAAGGCGGGATATCAAATCCAAACTCTTCTTCTTCTTCTACTCAGATCAAAAGTCAAGCACTTAGGGGAGGAAGTCCCACACCCTTCATGTTCCTGGCCCCCGGAGCTATTCCTGACACCCCAGAACCAAACAGAAAGGGAACTAGACAAGGTTTCCCTCTATCCCCACTGTTGTTTATTACGAACTTAGAAATACTGTTGCAAACTATAAGGGAAGACAAGGATATCAAAGGTATGGAAGCAGGGCGTAGAAGTTATAAATTAAAGGCTTCTGCAGATGATGTAGTTCTAACAGTGGAAAAACCTAACATAAGCATTCCCAAGGTTTTAGAGGAAATTAAAAAGTTTGGAGAAGTGGAAGGTTTTGAAATAAATGTAGAAAAGACTAAAATGTTGAAAGAGATTTTGGAAAGGTTGTCTGGCCTAAAAATAGGTTAAAAAGTGAAATATTTAGGGATTTGGCTGACAGTGAGAAATCTCAACATTTCAAGATAATCACATTAAACTGTAGAAAGAGATTAAAAAATAGATGGAAATATGGGGAAGAATGATGCTTTCCCTATTAGGGAGAATTTCAGCTATTAAAATGAATGCACTACCTAGATGTTGTTTTTATTCCAATCGATCCCCTTTGTCAACAACTTAAGGTGCCTCAGAGAATGGAATTTTCCTTCTTCTAAATTTATCTGGCAAGGGGAAAAGCCGAGGATTAAATATAAAATTTTGATTGATAAAAAAAGAAAGAGGAGGCTTTGCTTTGCCGGACTTGCAACTGTATTATGAGGCAGCTTGTTTATGTTGGTTAAAAGAATGGATTGTATTGGGAAATGCATATATTTTAGATTTGGAAGGCCATGATTTAAAGTTTGGCTGGCATGCATGTCTTTGGTATGGGAAAGCAAAAATTTATAAAAGTTTTGCAAACCTTGTCATCAGGAGAAATTTGCATAGGGTTTGGGAGAAGCACAAAAAGTTGTTGGAAAGGAAAAACCTCTTATGGTTACCCCCCATTAAACCAATCACAATCAAGAGAATTAACATGGCTAGACAATGGGCTACACACAAAGATCTGTTGGATTTTACAGGGAGTGAACCTAGATTGAAACCAATGGAAGAAGTAAGGAGCCAAATTACAAATTACAGATTCGGCAGCTTGAATTTTGCTAGAATTTGTGGAAGCAGCAGGTTTAACTTATAGAATAAGAGAGCAAGAAGAATCTTTATTCAAAGAGGAGTGGATTTTTTTTTGCTGACTATTTAGAAAATAATTGTGTACAATTGAAAACGCTGGTAGCATTTAGTTAAATTCAACAGTATGGTAAATATTTGAAGGATGTAAAATGGAGAAACGATTAGACTGGCTATAGTAAAATATGCAGGAATGATAGACAAATAAAATAAAAGGGGAAGGAGGGAAGTTAATTGTTACATGGTATGATGTAAAATGTTTATTTTGAGATGTATAAACTGAAAAATTAAAAAATGGGGGTTGAGAGAGAGAGAACCAAACACTCCCCCTTCTCTTGTTAACAGGACCAGCAGTGGCAATGGAGATGAGTGCCCAAATGGAGCCATGTCACCAAACCCAGGTCTCCTAATCCACCTGCCTAGCTTTCCTTCTGTCCAGGCTATTAATTCACCAGGTTTTGTTTTTGTTCCACTTGCAGAAAGCTTGGTAAATGAGACAGCAATACAAAAATGGCTTAATCATATAGTTCACTGCATTATTTACCACCAGCTTCTGCTGCAATCTGTTGTCAAAATGCCATTCATTCGGTTCTCCTTCTACTCAAGATTAGGCAAAAAGTATAGCCTTAACCATACACAACAACATCCTGCCTTCTACAAGTCAGCTTTCTCCCATGCCCTCTGTGATCCTTAGTGTGTTTACTTATTTTGCTCTCCACCTTCATCATCGCTCCACACAATCAATCAATCAATCAATCAATCAATCAATGCAGATTAGGAAGAACCTGCAATGAGAGTTTTAGCTTTTGCCAAGGGGCTTTAGAAGATCAGCAGGCAATTGATGTTCCTTATCTACTTTCAACATTTATATCCAGTCATTTGTCCTTGGTGGGAGTCAGAATTGATGTTCTGCTGAAGGCATATCTTACAACTGTGTGTTGGGGGTTTGTTTAATTGATTAAATGTGTGGGGAGCTATATCTCATGCAGACAGCAGTGCTTAGAGGGGAAAGGTTTGTTAAACCCCTCCCTGGTCAAGAACCAAGCAAAAAGCACCTCTCCCTTTCACAGGTGCCAAAAGGAATAGTCCCCACCACAACTGTCATGTCCATCAAGAGGATGGAGAAACTCTTCTATGAGGAAAGGTTGCAGTGTTTGGGAAGAAGAAGAGTTTGGATTTGATATCCCGCTTTATCACTACCCAAAGGAGTCTCAAAGCGGCTAACATTCTCCTTTCCCTTCCTCCCCTACAACAAACACTCTGTGAGGTGACTGGGGCTGAGAGACTTCAAAGAAGTGTGACTAGCCCAAGCAGCTGCATGTGGAGGAGCGGAGACGCGAACCCGGTTCCCCAGATTACGAGTCTACCGCTCTGAACCACGGGACCTTTTGGTTTACAGCAAAGGTGAGTAAGAGTAAGAGAAGACATGATGGAAGTTTATAAAATTATTATTGGCAGGGGGAAAAGTGGATACCACCTGGCCTGGGAGGAAAGGCCCCTGACTGACTCCAGCTACAAAAGCAGAGACTGCTGAAGAAGCTGGAGACCATCTTGGATGTGAGACCTGGAAGACCTGCTCCCTGCCTTGCAGGCCTCTATCCACCTAGAGTGGGGAGGCAGGGCGCTAGCTGACTCTAGCTGCAAAAGCTGAAGCTGCTGAAGAAGCCAGAGACCATTTGGGATCTTCCTTAGTGCAGACCCAGACCATCGAGCCTGAACTCCCACAGCTGCCTGCCATGAATCAAGACTGGCAGCAACAGCAGAAGAGATGTTCTATGCTTATGATAATATTTTACTCTCTTGCTAATTATGCTGTTTTAAATGTGCATTTTCCATTTGACTTCCTTTAATAATGTCCTCTTTTTGAAATGTTTAAGATATGTGTATTCTGTAGTTGACCTTCTTTGAAATCTTTAAAATAATGTTATCTTAATTGTGTTGCTTTGAATGTATACTTTCAAAGCATTACTTTCTGCAGTAATGTTTTGTCCTAGATTTTATTTGATGTTTTAATGTAGCTTGTAAACCGCTTTGACACTCACCCCCTTAAAAATATAAAGCAGTATAGATAATGAAATGAAAAATAAAATAATAATAGCCTGAGCTCAGGTTAACCCTTTTCATGCATGCAAGTGTGAGTCAGTAACTACATACAGTGGTACCTTGGTTTACAAACTTAATCCGTTCCAGAAGTCCGTTCTTAATCCAAAGCGTTCTTAAACCAAGGCGTGCTTTCCCATAGCAGCAGGGGACTCAATTTACAAATGGAACACACTCAACAGAAAGCGAAACATGTTCTTATTCCAAGACAAAGTTCACAAACCAAAACACCTACCTCCAGGTTTGCAGTGTTCTTAATCCACGTTGTTCATAAACTAAGCTGTTCTTAAACCAAAGTACCACTGTATTACAATAAGATCACAGGGAGATATGTAAACACATGAAATCAAACATCCATGCAAGTTCCCTTCAATTTGGCAAGTAAAGGGTGAGGGGATTGTAGTCATAGTGCTATGACTCCTACAGTGTTGTAAGGGAGCTATATCACACTGGAACATCAGCAGTAGATCGTAGGGCAGGGATGGGAAAGCCGTGGTCCTCCAGTTTTCTTGAACTCAAGGAACTCCCATCTGCCCTAGCCACCAAGGTCAGTGGTCAGGGATGATGGGCAACATATGGAGAGTCATTGGTTTCCCGCCCCTGTTTTAAGAAACAGGCAGAGGAGAACATTGTAAACTCAGTCTGGGCAATGGCTAGATTGGGATGGAAACTGTTAAATTGTGGGAGAACATATCAGACAGCACAGCGATTCTTCAAACAGCTCTTGTTTATTCACAGGCCAGAACAGAACTGGGCTGAAGGGTTCAGCCAACCTGCTTATATAGAGCTCAACTACAAGGCAACAGTAACAACTTTCTGTAACTATCCAATCGCTGAACATCACTTTCAATTTCTTATTTGCATATGTGGACCTGAGTGAAAACTATCTACAGTATCCCCCTGCTGGCCCAGGGTGAGGACTTCAGTACATAACAGAAATACTCAAGGGACTGAAGTTTTATTGTCTTATTCACAGTGCAGAGTATCCCATGCCACAAGGATTTCACCACTGTAGGGGTGGCTAACCTTTGGTCTTCCAGCTGTTCAGTCCTCCAGCTCTCACCCTCCCTCACTATTAGACATGCTGGCTGGGGCTGGTAGGTATAGGAGTCCAACCACATCTGGAGAAATACAGATCCTCCAGCCCAGATATAAAGTGACCAACAAGGACAACTCGCTTCTGAAATGCAGGAGAGGGCATGCAAGGTTATAAATGCCTGCAATATCTATAACTGCATGCATTGACAGCACAATTGATGGCAGAAAGTTATTCCTTGTTCTCGGGAGACATTACGGTAAAATTTCTGCACATCGCTTCACAACATGGACTACTAACACAGAATCCCATTGGCAATCACGTTAAAACATAGTGCAGTCGTGACAAAATATTCCAAATGATGGCTTAATAGTCTGAGAGCTCAAGCCCACATGCTGTATTGCTTTCTCAGCACCACTCAATTCCAGCTTATGAATATTTGATCTCCTGAAATCACTTGAAAATTTAGGAAGGCATTGCAGAAATCCAGTTGGAACAATTAGCCCCCTGTGCAAAGTGTTGCTCTTAAATCTTTTAAACCGCTCATCTTAATGAGCTGTGAATGACAGGGAAAGCACTTAAAACTCTGTATCCAGGAAATAAGCTGCTAGGATTTCTGGGTGAGTGACTGTGCTTATTCCCCAGAGGAAACAACTGTCCTCTCAATAAGCCTAGAGTGCTAAATTCATGAGAGACCCAGCCTAACTCCCACTGAAGCAAAGTTTCAGTGCTGAGAAATCCAGGGCTCCCCCAGATGAGTAGTTTCCTGAGCATTCATCCAGATTTGCTTGAACAAAGCTTACAACAAGAGGTTGGACTACATATGATCTTCACGGAGCATTCATTCTGATTTGCTTGCAGAGAGATCATACGGAAATGAGCAGTGAAGGATAACACCTCGTACATCTCATGAAGTGGACTCTAGTCCATGAAAGCTTACACTAAAGGTTCGCCCACACCTCCATTTGGCCCACCACACTCCCCTGGGAAAAGCCACATTTTACCGCTGAATTGGACCAAATAGCAACTGGGTTTTCCATAGAATGCTGTTTGCTCCGATTCAGCAGTAAAGAACATGAATCAAGAAGGGAGGGAAATATAAATTGTGTAGATGGTGGCTGACTGGCACCTTCTAAAAGCAGCACTTTTTGCTACCTGCTACAACTGCTGGTTGGCTCATCATCAGGTTCTTGGTACTATAATCAAATATATCACAAGCCAGTCATCATCTGTGACAGAAGGGCTCAGTGCAGGCCAGAAGCAATTCCAGCTATTTGAAGCCACTCGATCGCTGATATAATATTGCTGTTTAACCATGCAAGCTTCAAATGGCACATTTATTGTTCATACTTGCCCTGTGCCCAGTGGTCTGATCCTGGAACACACTTTCTCAAGCCCATGCATCCTGACTAGTGCAGTGTCCAAACCTATCCTCCAGTTACATGTTTGCTGAAGCTCTCCTGGACTCTGACTCGTTAATTTTTCATTTGATCTTCTGCACATCCAGTTTTTAGGAAATCTTACTGAATGCTGTTGTGCTTCTATGTAAAGTGCTTTCGGATTTTTCGCACATTAAGTGGCATATTTCTTAAAATAAATTTCCCAAAACTCTGCCCCCCGTCGCAAAGATCCTTCCGTCTTTCTGCCTCTTCCCCAAGGCCCTTAGAATTTTGAGACAGCTTTGGTGGGTGTGAGTTGAGCTTACCTTACTGCTTCAAGGAAGCCATCAAGGTTTTTCTTCCCATTAAACATTTATCCAGTGCTTTGAGGCCTCTGCAGTTGCCTGTACTTCCTGATCTGAAGAAAGCCCATGAGGGGAGTTACTTCACGGTCTCTCTGCTCCCCACACCCTGCTGGAGCTTGAACTGAAGTACAAAAGCCCAGGGAGGCCAGCTGCCAAACACCTGAGATCAGGGCACTCACTGATTTTGCTTTTAAGGGGCTTTGTAGATGTCTCTTTTCTCTTACCTTTGGTAAGCCTGCACTCCATTCTTTAAAGCCAAAAGGTTTCACTGGAAAAAAAATATGTCGAAATATTTTTAAAGTATGATGCAGCAGCATCCAAGCATTGTTCAGGCGCAAGTAGTCGGGGAAATTTGGCGGGAGACTACAGCTCCGCCACCACTTGGAGAAAGGAAAATGAGATATAAAAATAAAAAGAGGGAAGCTGACACCATCACTGCCACTTGTCCCCAAGGCCCTGGCTAGGTATGGGGGAGAATAAAGGTAAAGGGACCCCTGACCATTAGGTCCAGCCGTGGCCGACTCTGGGGTTGTAGTGCTCATCTTGCTGTATTGGCCGAGGGAGCCGGCGTACATGTGGCCAGCATGACTAAGCCGCTTCTGGCGAACCAGAGCAGCGCACGGAAATGCCGTTAACCTTCCCGCCGGAGCGGTACCTATTTACTTGCACTTTGACGTTCTTTCAAACTGCTAGGTTGGCAGGAGCAGGGACCGAGCAATGGAAGCTCACCCTGTCATGTGGATTCAAACGGCCGACCTTCTGATTGGCAAGCCCTAAGCTCTGTGGTTTAACTCACAGCGCCACCCGCGTCCCCATTATGGGGGAGAATACCTTGATTGAATTCACATTTAAAGGCAAACTTACAGGATTCTTACTTTTCAGAACAATACGTGAAACCAAAACCAGTCATCTTTCCAAACCTGTGCATCTCTCAATTTTGCAATGTGTCCCCCCCCCCCCCAGCCTAGCAGTGTGAACCAAAATGTCTGTACCAGGGTAAAGTGTGCATAAAAATGCACCTAGTGGTGAAAACAACACGTGAAATTGCATTATGTTAGGGGAAATGGCTTTGCTTAATGACTTTTTGAAATGAGAGCCAGTGTGGAGCAGTGGTGAAGGGTGTCAGACCAGGGTTCAAATCTCCACTCAGCCATGAGGCACACTGGGTGGCTTTTGTCCTTCTACTCCTCCTCAACCTAACCTACTTCTCAGAGGAGAAACAAAAATGGACATATTCACCTAACCTTAACCCTGCCCCAACCCAAATTTTAAGTACTCCTTCGTGACTACCCTGCAGAAACCAAAGTGGAAAGGCCTCAGCTCAGCTCGAGCCCAAATACAGGATTCTATAGATCTGGAAGGGACGCAGGTGGCGCTGTGGGTTAAAGCCTCAGCGCCTAGGACTTGCCGATCGAAAGGTCGGCGGTTCGAATCCCTGCGGCGGGGTGCGCTCCCGCTGCTCGGTCCCAGCGCCTGCCAACCTAGCAGTTCGAAAGCACCTCCGGGTGCAAGTAGATAAATAGGGACCGCTTACCAGCGGGAAGGTAAACGGCGTTTCCGTGTGCGGCTCTGGCTCGCCAGAGCAGTGATGTCACGCTGGCCACGTGACCCGGAAGTGTCTCCGGACAGCGCTGGCCCCTGGCCTCTTAAGTGAGATGGGCGCACAACCCCAGAGTCTGTCAAGACTGGCCCGTACGGGCAGGGGTACCTTTACCTTTACCTTTATAGATCTGGAATGGGGAGCCAATGGCTTACCAGCTGTTGCTGGACTCCAAGCCCCACCAGCCCCAGCCAGCATGACCAACAGTTAGGGATGATGGGAGTTTTCATGGAAGGCTACAGTTTCTTGCCTCCTGCTATAGCCCCTTGAAACTCCATGGACTAATATACACTAGGCACAGACTTCACACGTACATTATGATCCAACACAGTGTCTGGGGCAGAGAGGGGGAAGGAGAGATCCATGCACACAGAAAGATTTCCATTACCAAAATATCAAGCCAATTTCCCCACTGAAATGCAATATGAGTGTTTGTTTTGTCTGATTAGGGAATACACACACTTTGCCCCTCGCCCGGAGGTGTTAATCTCAAAACTCAGAGATTTGTTTGGTGGTTTGTTGGCCCAGCTTAGATGGCAGAAATATGCATCACGGCAGGTTTCTTTTAAAAGATGGCATTAAATATTTAGTATTTGAGAAAACATTTTCCAGTACAGTGAATCAACAGCACAACCCTGAGAAAGTATTACAAATGTCTAGACTAGACATCAGCATCAAATTGTCTCGCTTGTGTCTGCAACCAAGCACTAGGGATATTTCCAACATTGCACTGCACATTTTTAAAAAAATGTTCCATTTATTTGTTCAGTTTTCAGAAAGGCTAACAATAAAACAGAAGGCAATAATATCCAAATGAAAGCTCAAACTGCAATAAAACACACACACTGTGATTAAAAAAAAAGAGCTGTTGTTTAAGATGATAATTAAAGCAGTTGCAATTTTCATTTGTTTTTCAAAAAGCATGTCAATTTTATATAAAGGTGTCCATCTTAATGCCCATGCCATGTAAGCAGTAACCTTTGGGCCCAGGTTGCTGAATGTGGCCCTCTAACACCGCATCATCATCATCATCATCATAATAATAATAATAATAATAATAATACCCTGCCCATCTGGCTAGTTTTCCCCAGCCACTCTGGGCGGCTTCCAGCAAAATCTTAAAATACAATTATTCATCAAATATTAAAAGCTTCCCTAAACAGGGCCTTCAGATATCTTCTAAAAGTCTGGTAGTTGTTGTTCTCTTTGACATCTGGTGGGAGGGCATTCCACAGGGTGGGTACCACTACCAAGAATGCCCTCTGTCTGCTTCCCTGTAACCTCACTTCTCGTGGTGAGGGGACCGCCAGAAGGCCCTCGGCGCCGGACCTCAGCGTCCGGGATGAATGATGGGGGCGGAGACGCACCTTCAGGTATACTGGGCCGAGGCCGTTTAGGACTTTAAAGGTCAGCACCAACACTTTGAATTGTGCTCAGAAACGTACTGAGAGCCAATGTAGGTCTTTCAGGACCAGTGTTATGTGCTCTCAACAGCCACTACCAGTCACCAGTCTAGCCGCCACATTCTGGATTAGTTGTAGTTTCTGGGTCACCGTCAAAGGTAGCCCCATGTAGAGTGAATTGCAGTAGTCCAAGTGGGAGATAACCAGAGCTGGCACCACTCTAGCAAGACAGTCCATGGGCAGGTAGGGTCTCAGCCTGTGTACCAGATGGAACCGGCAGACAGCTCCATGGACAGCTGTGAGTCCAAAATGACTCCCAGGCTGCGCACCTGGTTCTTCAGAGGTACAGTTACCCCATTGAGGTTCACGGAGTCCTCCATACCCACCTGCCCCCTGTCCCCCAAAAACATTTCTTCTGTCTTGTCAGAATTCAACCTCTAAATGGCCCTAAGAATTATCTGCAAGTCACACTCTTCATTAGCTATGCTCTGTACTTTCCTCAAATGGTTTCCTCTGTCTGGAATGTGCTCTTGAACTGTGATAGTGCCACAGCGAGGGTGTAGGACCAATTTAGGCTTGGGATAGCATGAGACTCTTAATCTCAATGTCATGGGTTCAATCCCCACATTGGGCAAAACATTCTGCATTGCAGGCCTTAGACTAGATGGTCCCTTCCAACTCTACAATTCTATGAATCTATGAAGATGGCCCTTCCCATCTGACTTATAGAATCTGATGGATTTCTGATTGCTCTGGGGGATTTTCCTGTGGATAGAGCAGGTGATCTCTTTGAGGCTCTTGTTTTGCTGTATAATGGTGAGGTGCAGAAGGATATTTACACAAGCGTTCTTGAGCATCTTCTCCATGACTGTGGAGCCCTCAGAGCACCCTGGTATTCTAGGAATCTATGTGTGATGAAACATGCTGAATGACAGCTAGAGCACTGGCGGTGCGGACTTCAGAACTTCAAATCTACCAACAAATTCTTATTTGGAAGAGAATTCAGCAACATCTCCTGTGGTCATCAGGATGTTCAGAGTCAAGGCACCACAATCTGGTAAGACCAGATTGCACAGAGCAATGGAAAAACGCCAGCATACATTTTTGTGCAAATTAATCTCTGGAAGAATATGTCTATAACCAGAATCTGGCCTCTTATAAGTAACCAAATGCTATGATAAAAATCACAATCTTCTTGTTGTAACATCTGAAACAGTTCAGCAGAGACTGGACCTGATATAAATTTCAACATGATTCACAGTGACAGTTAACACAATGCAATTTTTTTTTAAGAAAGTAGGCCAACCATTCACAAATCAATTTGTGTTGTAAATTGTGATTAATGATGAGCTCCCATTTGTGATTATATATATATATATATATATATATATATATATATATATATATATATATATAATTCACAGTATAACAATTGGTTATTAAGTTGTCAGTGAGACATTTATTGTGCCACTCATATAGGGTAAAGGATGTTCTTGGTGACGTACTTTCAATCTGAAATGTAAAAATTCACATTAAGTGCTATGATACAGGCATTGGATCTCTCGAGATCCAAATCTATAAAAAGATTGGACTTTGCGTAAGTATTCATTAAGACTGGATATTGTATTACAGATGAAGATGCTAATTTCGTGGAAGTGAATGTTGGCAGTGTAAGGAGTGATAACATGCAAAAGGGAAAAAATGGGAAAGCAAAGAAATAGCCCTTGATGCAGGTACATTTTCCCTACAAGTGAGAGCTAAGGCACTCAGGGATTTGCTCAAAAAAGATCCTTTTGTTCCCCCCTCCTTTACAATTACTGCAGGGTCATTTCAGGCCCATTTTCTCTGAGAATATCTGGAGACTATTGCCAGACTACACTTTACTTGAGAGACACACGAGGCACCAGAAAATTTACAGATGTCATTCTTCACTGAGAGTTGACAGTAAAGGGTGCATTAAAAAAAGAACTGGAGGAATTGAAGTGGCACTAATTTTTAACTCATATAGTGGTTTACAGGCAATAACAAATGGTTCAGGAGTTGTACTCAAAAGGAGGATGCCTTGAGGATACCCACCTGCCCTGCATGTTAAAAATAAGAGGCCATTTTTTATAAAAAAAATCCCAAACCCTAATAATCACAAGCACTTCAAAAATCACATCACCCAGACAGCCCCATATTGCTATGGGGCAACATTGAGATTAAGGAAAAGGAGAAAACTGATAGCCAATTCCAGTTCCTGTACTGGTTGTAATTAAGGTGGGGGGATGGCTAAGGGCAGATTGAAATTGGTGAGAACAATACCCCCATCTCCTCTATCCAACCTGCCTTCACTGCAAGTATCCATCTACAATATATGTGTTTCCAGGACCAAACCAATTCCTGTAACTGTGATTTGTTTTATCTGTTTTTAATGCAGTGGTACTGGAGAGCCAGCGTGGTGTAGTGGTTAAGAGCGGTAGTCTCCTAATCTGGGGAACCAGGTTCGCGTCTCCGCTCCTCCACATGCAGCTGCTGGGTGACCTTGGGCTAGTCACACTTCTTTGAAGTCTCTCAGCCCCACTCACCTCACAGAGTGTTTGTTGTGGGGGAGGAAGGGAAAGGAGAATGTTAGCCGCTTTGAGACTCCTTAGGGTAATGATAAACCGGGATATCAAATCCAAACTCTTCTTCTTCTTCTTCTTCTTCTTCTTCTTCTTCTTCTTCTTCTTCTTCTTCTTCTTCTTCTTCTTCTTCTTTTTGGTTCTCAAAGTTAATCCATTCCAGAAGTCAATTCTAAAACCAAAGCATTCCAAAACCAACGCGTGCTTTCCCACGGAAAGTCATGCAAAATGGATTAATTCAATCCAGACTTTTAAAAACAACCCCTAAAACAGCAACTTAACATGAATTTTACTATCTAATTAGACCATTGATCCATAAAATGAAAGCAATAAACAATGTACTGCAGTCACACAATCAATCAATCAATCAGTAGTTGAACTGGGTGCCACACAGTCACGAAAACAAAACGAAAAAGAGCTGCAAAAACAAAAATGCAAAATAAATAGCAAAAACAAACAGACCTCAGTGTAACACTCAAAACGGAAGTGTGGCACTCAACTCGGAAGCATAACACTCAAGCACCTAGGTACTGAGACCGTGCGAGTTTGTATCTACAGATATTTTCATATAAGGGATCCTTGCCTTACTGGGATTCAGTCTACAGGGCTAAACAACATTTGAACTTATTCCTAGGTTGTGATGTTGGAAATACAGTCATACCTCGGGTTACAGACGCTTCAGGTTGCGTTTTTTTGGGTTGCGGACCACTGAAACCCAGAAGTACCGGAACAGGTTTCAGCAGTTGCGCATACACAAAAGAGCTTTGCGCAGGTGCAGAAGCACCAAATCACAACCTGCAAGTGTGGAGACACGCCGCTGTGGGTTGCGAACACTGCAGGTTGTGAATGTGCATCCTGCACGGATCACGTTCGCAACCCGAGCGTCCACTGTATTGATTTAAAATCAACCAAGGGACTCTTCAATGATGGATATTGCAAGACAACTCTTCTGACTTTCAGCACCTGTAGAATTCCAGCTATAATCATGAAAAAGAAGGCTCACCTAGCTCAGATAGGGCCTTCCCTTATCTGCTTTTTGAAGACACATCACTTAAGCCACTGTTTGTACCCGAAAGGGTATCAGGAGGAACAAAGTCACCTCAACTAAAGCTGGCATTTGTCCTATATGCATCTAACTCAAAAGTAAGCCCCATTGACTTCAATGAGATTTACTCCCAGGTAAATGTACAAAGGATTTTCGGCTTAGCTTATGGTGCTGTGCATCAAGGAACCTTACTTTTCTGGCAGCAGGTGATCGGATTGTCCACTACAGGAAGACGTTCTTTGTATTTTGTGACTATTACATTACTACAGTCAAAATCTGAGCTGCAGGGAACTTGCTATGGAAACTGCCGTTGTATTGTGCAGCCCTGCGATAGCATGAGTCAGAAACATAAAGTGACTGGGGAGAAAAGAAAATACCATCCTGTTCTTTAGAAGTCGTTATTACTGTAAAATCCTACCCCGGGGTACCAGGGCTTGATGCATGCCGAGCCTGGCTTAATGAAAATGTGCACTATAGCACAAGTGAAAAGCATTAATTATTGGTTACAAATTAAAACTTAACTGCAGTGCTATCTAAAAGATGTATGTTAAGCTCCAATTCTATAAACGCCAGGGAATAAGTCCCACTGGAAACAGTGGGATGCCTGAGCAGATATACACAGGATTGCACTGTTAAGATGCAGATTAAAAAAATAAATAAAAAATAGCTGTGGGCTTTTCAACTCTGGAGAAAATTCACTGGGTTTTATGCACATCTTTTTTCGTTGTGTATTTTTCTCCTCTTTCTGTAGGTTTATACTCTGAAGGGATGTGTGAAATGAATGGCAGAATTCCATTTCAAATTCCTTTTAGGAGCCATCCTGTGTACATGGGTTGGGAAGTCATATTTCCTGGTAGAGAACCTTCTGGGGGTCACACGCTAATGAGGGGTGGAGCCAAAGGCAAAAATGGGTGAAGCTATGGATTGCCTACATTCCAGCTAGGCAAAAAAACCACATACACCCCTCCATCCAATCAGAAAAAAGGTAGTATCACAGTTCAAGAATACATCCCACCCAGGCAAAAACACTTGAGGAGGCTATAGTGCAGTGTGGGGTGTCATCTAGGGAGAAGGAATAGCTTACGGAGAGTCCTGAGGGTCAGGTAAATGAAATGTTATGAGAATGCAGATGTTGAAAGAATGTATTATACGTAGTGGGAGGAAGGAATGTTTATTGCTTCGTGTTTTTTTGTTCTTGTTTTTATCATGTCTTTTGTGTTTTTATATTGTATTCTTATGTTGGGAACTGTCCTGAGATCTGCGTATGAAGGGTAGTATACTGTACTACTACTACTAGTAGTAGTAGTACTAATAATAATAATAATTCATGAATACATGATTTAAACAGCTCATGTGGCAGGACAGAATCTAGAAGTAGAACTAATCCCATGGCAAGGAAAACTTATGGAATACTTTGAAATAGCGAAGCTTGCAGGGAAACTTAAGGACAGAGACTGTGAACCGTTTATGAATTACTTACAGAAATATTGCAAAGAAGTGGACTCACTAGCAGGGTTTGAGTAAACACAAAAGAAAACAACCGTAAGAGTTAAGGAGCAATAATCGGAAAATAATCAAAATGTAAGAGGGGATTTGAAAGATATGGTGTAAAAATCATAAGAATATGAGAATGTGTAGTCAAAAGATTTTAAAATTAAGGTAAAATAAAATCAGCAGAAGAAGTAAATAATTAAAGAACCAGAAGAAGAGGTGGTTGAGGGAAGTCAAGGGAGGGCAGGTGGGGCGAGTTTTGGATTTGTGTGTGTGTGTATAATTGTATTGATGGCGATATGATATGGAATATATGTAAAACCCAATAAAAATCTACTTTAAAAAAATAGAAGTAGAACTAATTGCCCACTCAAATTTGCATATTAAATGTAAATGTTCATTTCCTTTCACAGATATTCTCGTTTGAACCACCACCATGTGCATATATATAAGATTCCTGGATCCCAAAGGATGCTCTCGCTGAGCGCTGGCTTTAGTTCAAATTGTTCTTCTGCAACTTCCATAAATTTCTAAGGGATGTGTTCAAGAACCATGCTCAGCTGATTTTAAGCTCTAATTATATCTGCATCCGAGGAATTACTATTCATCTCCTCTTTCCCTTCCAATTTCATCACTAATCAGGACATAAAGAAAATATCTGATGAATCAGACCAATAATTCACCTTGTTCAGCTTCCTGTTTGCTGCAGTAGCTAGTATATGCTGTAGCACCCTTTCTCAATAAAGTTAGGAGCAAGGAACATGACCAGATTTGTGGTTGGTTTGTGGGTGGTTTTAAAATTCAGGCTCACCCTATTAGAACACCTGTGAGCTTTGTTATTATCTGTATGCAGTAAGGTAAAGGTAAAGGGACCCCCGACCATTAGGTCCACTTGTGACCGACTCTGGGGTTGCAGTGCTCAGCTTGCTTTATTGGCCGAGGGAGCCGGCGTACAGCTTCCTGGTCATGTGCCCAGCATGACTAAGCCACTTCTGGCGAACCAGAGCTACGCACGGAAACGCTGTTTACCTTCCCGCCGGAGCGGTACCTATTTATCTACTTGCACTTTTTGAACTGCTAGGTTGGCAGGAGCAGGGACTGAGCAACAGGAGCTCACCCTGTCATGGGATTCAAACCGCCGATCTTCTGATTGGCAAGTCCTAGGCTTTGTGGTTTAACCCACAGCGCCACCCATGTCCCTTATCTGTACGCTGTAGTGTTTCTTAACAACCAGCAGGAAGGTATGGCAACTATCACTCATCCAGAGGATCAAACTAAGGTTGAAACACGTTTGGAACAAAACTAGAATTTTATTTATTAAGCAATGAGGGTCATTGCTTAACAGCTACTCTAACAAGGCACAGCGCTTTGTTTCCGACAAATGTTCTTTGCCAAGATAGTTAAGAACTTTCCTTAAATTCTCACTTTAAACCTGTCTCTGAATAAACTAATTCCTCCTAGAATGGTTTTGGGCTGACAATATGTCAGCGACTGGCTGCACCAAGAAGAATGGTGGGAGGAACCAACCAGGGAACCCCCAGAGGAGGAAGAGCCAGGGGATTGGTGGTGGCAAACTGAGGAGAGGTCAGAGGGAGAATATTGGGAGGAGGGCTGAATGCCTAAGGAGATGTGAATTGGGATGCTTATCACTAGCAACTACACTTCATGTTCAAAAATAGCAAAAAACTTTGTTTCCCTTCCCTTCCCTTCTGCACGCACGAAGAATATTTTGAAATGTGTTTCAAAAAGTTTATGCCAAAGATCTGATTCCACCTCCAATTAAAATGAAAATCTTGTGCAGTGTTGCATTGTTGCTCATCCTTAAAGCAGGGAAAAGCAGGTTTAAGCAGTCAAAAGCTTAAGGGCTTGGTGCATAAACAAACACCCATTCTCTCTCCAAAAAGAAAAAAAAAAGACTCACAGATGTTTGCAAAGGATGACAAAAGAAGAGAAAATTTTGCAAATAGAAAATGCTACCTTTTCTACACTAGCGGGGTAACGAATCAACAAAGGGGGGAAATATATGCACAAGGAGCTGGCATGAAGCAAGCCGGTGTAAGTTAAGCTGGCGTAAAGTTACATCAGATCCAAACACTATTCAGTATCAGGGCTGCCACCGCAGAGGGGAAACAAGGCTTTAAAATAGTGGTCTATGCTGAGTTGCCAAGTCACGTGACCAAGCTCAACAGGCTTCGGATTCAACCTACAAGCTCCACCTCTCTGGTCTCATCCCCTCCTTGCTCCTGCAATGCCCTTGGGGGGGACGGACTTACACTACCCTTGGCTCAGTTGGCAGAGCCCCAGCTGAGCCAGTATGAGGAAATTACATCCCAGCAAAGCTGGGGTTAAGGGACGTGGGTGCGGCTGTGGGTTAAACCACAGAGCCTAGGACTTGCCGATCAGAAGGTCAGCAGTTCGAATCCCTGCGATGGGGTGAGCCCCTGTTGCTCAGTCCCAGCTCCTGCCAACCTAGCAGTTTGAAAGCACATCAAAGTGCAAGTAGATAAATAAGGTAGGTACCACTCCAGCAGGAAGGTAAACGGCATTTCCGTGCGCTGCTCTGGTTTGCCAGAAACGGCTTAGTCATGCTGGCCACATGACCCAGAAGCTGTACGCCGGCTCTCTTGGCCAATAAAGCGAAATGAGCGCCGCAACCCCAGAGTTGGTCACGACTGGACCTAATGGTCAGGGGTCCCTTTACCTTTGCCTAAAGCTGGGGTTGAGGACTTAACTCCAACTGAGTACAGCAGGCGTGTCTAACTCAAATTTATTGGGGGCCGCATCAGCAGTTTGGTCACCCTCAAAGGGCCAGTTGTATCTGTAGGACTTACAGTACAGGAGGGAAGGGTTCAGGCAGCCGTTGGATCTGTCACATCACAGGATGGCATGTGCTCAATATAAAAACAAGTGGAGGTTTCCTGAATGCGTGTAAAGTGGAGGTTTCCTGTGTAGAATGGCCGGCGCCACTAGAGGGCAGACGTTCTCTGGCTTGTAGGCTGCTGCGCATGCGCTGAAGAGGCGGCTTTCTTGTGTCAAAAAAAAAAAGCGAGAATAAAAGGTGAAGGCTGGCGGCCGGCGGCGGCTACACGGGCCACATGACGAGGTCTGGTGGGCCGGATTCGGCCCACGGGCCTTGTGTTTGACACCCATGGAGTACAGCGTCAGTAGACTGAGCTAGAGATCTACTGTGGGCTAAGATGTTCATCCTGGCAGATTGCTGTCTAAAATGGGCAGAAGGGAACTCTGATGTGCAAACAGTCTTGGCCTAAAATATTTTGCTGTCAGTGGCAAAGGAGAGTCTTCTCCCCATTCTATGTAGTGAAGCTGACTGAACTCCTACCTTGATCGACTCCTTCCTCAACACTGGTGTTGAAACACTTTGAAAACTGCAGTTAAAATCTAGAAGGCCTTTTTATTTCCTGATAATATATGCAAGCATTGCTTTCACCCATAAAGTGGCCAGACGTTACAGCATAACCCAGACAGTTGCAATAAATATATTAAATAGTCTTATGCCTAATTAATACTTAATTTCTATCACTAAATTTACTAAACCAATTTTACTAAACTATTTTTTCATGCGTGCCAAAATCTTATATCACATTTTTGGATGGTATTAAGTTTCATGGAAAGCAGACTCATTGAAGGTAATGAACATGACTAAGTTTGGTCCTTCACAATTTCAACAGGTCTACTTTGAGTGAAACTTCATTGAATGTGACCCTCATTTACCTAGGAAGGGATGCAGGTGGCACTGTGGGTTAAACCACAGAGCCTAGGACTTGCTGATCAGAAGGTCGGCAGTTTGAATCCCAGCGACAGGGTGAGCTCCCGTTGCTTGGTCCCTGCTCCTGCCAACCTAGCAGTTCGAAAGCACGTCAAAGTGCAAGTAGATAAATAGGTACCGCTCTGGCGGGAAGGTAAACGGTGTTTCTGTGCGCTGCTCTGGTTCGCCAGAAGCGGCTTAGTCATGCTGGCCACTTGACCCGGAAACTGTACGCCGGCTCCCTTGCCGTATAGAGCAAGATGAGCGCCGCAACTCCAGAGTCGGTCACGACTGGACCTAATGGTCAGGGGTCCCTTTACGTTTACCTTAAGCCCCATTGAAATCAATAAGACTTATTTCCGAGTAGACGTTAAGATTGTGCTGTAATTAACACATTATATAAACACCATGTTAACTTCCAAACAAGTGCTTGCCCATGATTTGGTTCTAGTAGTAATCTTTAGATGTGCCATCCCATGCGTTCTCCAGTTCATATGGTTACCCACCCCCCACCCCAGGCAGTGCCAGCAGCCCTGATAAATGTGTTTGTACCCTGCAGGTCACTTTTGCCTCCATGTGAAACATCAAGTTAGCTACTGTAGGACCACCAGGCTGTGGATCTACCCCCAGTACTAAAATGGAAACATAGCCCAGACTGATTGGGAAGGAGAGCTAGGTGTTGGTCTGCTTCCACAGATAAAAAGGTAAAGGTAAAGGTACCCCTGCCCGTACGGGCCAGTCTTGCCAGACTCTGGGGTTGTGCGCCCATCTCACTCAAGAGGCCAGGGGCCAGCGCTGTCCGGAGACACTTCCGGGTCACGTGGCCAGCGTGACATCGCTGCTCTGGCGAGCCAGAGCCGCACACGGAAACGCCGTTTACCTTCCCGCTGGTAAGCGGTCCCTATTTATCTACTTGCACCCGGAGGTGCTTTCGAACTGCTAGGTTGGCAGGCGCTGGGACCGAGCAGCGGGAGCGCACCCCACCGCAGGGATTCGAACCGCCGACCTTTCGATCGGCAAGCCCTAGGTGCTGAGGCTTTAACCCACAGCGCCACCTGCGTCCCATTGCTTCCACAGATACCCTTCCCACAAATAAATATGGGGAAAGGGAATTCCTTGTAGGGAATCTGGAATGACTGGCCATGTGCATTGCTTGAGCATTGAGGAGGAGAAGGTACACCGAATATTTATCTGGAAAAGAGTACGGTAAGTGATAAACACAGTGAAGTGGAAAGTCAGGATTTGATTAAGGCAAATGCAATTAGGGCTAAGAAACAGAACTTGTAAAGGTCACCAACTGAGATGATGACGGCAGAATGTAAACAAGGGCTGCAATTGCAAAATGTATGTTTATTTATGCTTTGGTAATAGGACAGACACATTGCAAAGGGGAAGATTCAGGAAGCCTGAGATAGTCTCGTTGCAACCTAGCTTCTTACAGGACTGACCTTTCTTTGCAGAGGCATATAGCAGAATACTAAAAGTCCCTGAATTGCACTGTGCCCTGAATTTTCCACCCAATGTGGTCCTATAATTATATATGTTTTCCTATTTTCTTGTTTAAGCCACACTAGCCTGACAGAAGTTCAGGGTGAATCATACGCATGCTGAACATATGATGAACCCTCCTTGGTCAGAATAAGGACCCGGCTAAGGCAGTGCTCCATTCTCACAGTCACTGGTCACTTTCCTGCAAGCAGGACATGAGGGGAGTGCAATAGCACTATTCCCAGCCTGCTGCCTCTGATATGGGAAGCAGTACACAGCCACCATGACTATTCCATCCATGTGGAATGTCCTGGCTCCTGAGGAGGGCTCATGAATGTGGGTGCTGCGTCCAGGAATCCAGAGTTAAGGGTGTTTGGATCACGAGGCTCCTGGCTCTCAGCAGCTCTGTCGGTTGTGCTGCTGTTGGAGAAATCTAAGACAGGCTCCCAGACTGGTGGTGTCCCTCATGGGAACACAAAATACAACAACAAGAAGAGTTTGGATTTGATATCCTGCTTTATCACTACCTGAAGGAGTCTCAAAGCGGCTAACATTCTCCTTTCCCTTCCTCCCCCACAACAAACACTCTGTGAGGTGAATGAGGCTGAGAGACTTCAGAGAAATGTGACTAGCCCAAGGTCACCCAGCAGCTGCATGTGGAGGAGCGGAGACGCGAACCCGGTTCCCCAGATTACAAGACTACCGCTCTTAACCACTTCACCACACTGGCTGTGGTGTAGGGTATAAGTGGCATGCTTTTATTGAAATACATGCCTTTATTGAAATGCAAAGGCACATAGGGACAGCCTCAAAAATAAGGAGGAGGCTGTGAAGAGCTACATTCTTATATGCTTCCAGGCTACATATGTGATTTCTATTCACCAATCAAAGGACCGCAGAAATCTTAGCAGCTGAATCCAAACTCATCATCCTGAACCAATCAACATCATTTAGCTCTTCGGGTCGGCCCTCATCATAATATCATGTGATTATATATAATTGTGCTGCAATGTCTTTCTTTGGTAATTATTTGACTAATTTTCCTAGTCATTCAATGTCTCCTAATATCCTCTTTCATCTATCTACAAAACAATGGAAGATTAATCACAATGCTTAGCTTATTCTCTTTTCATGCATACAATGGCTACCATAGATTCTAACTGAAAGTTTATTCCTTTCAGTGTTCCAGAAGAAATGTCCACTAGATAAATACCTAAATCAACTTGCTCCATACTGTAAAAGGTAGATACTGACCTTTTCTGTTTAGCTAGACCATAGGTTCAAAAGAAAATGGGATCATCAAAATGTTTCAGTTTTATGAAATTATTATTTTCTCCACCACTGCAGACCTTTCCAATTGGGTGTTCCCTCTACTTATGTTTACCTCTGGTCACTGTTTGAATTTAAATTGGAATGGCTATTGTGTATTGAAGTTAATAAAACATAAATATAAATTAAAACAAGCCATTTTTTAAATTAAAAAATACTAAACGTTTAAAAGCACATTAATCTAATTGAACATCCCCTGTGTCAAATGGATAGCTCAAGCAAACACTGTGATATTTTAAAACTGCCCTGTTTTGTCATGCTACTGTGATTGAGCTAATATCTATAATGAACTTGAGTTCCTACGCGAGGACAACTTCAGAGCATGCTCTACATAATCAATCTCCCATAAAAATGCCATCAACATATGGTTCATTAATCCCATCTATTGTTTTAATTGCTGTTGCATACACTAACACTGATTTGTGGGGAAAATAATTGTGTTCTGCTTTAACTACACTGCAGCCAGAACCTCTTACAGACACAACTGCCTCTTCCCCATATTACTGTGAAGGGTGGGTATAGATTAGTTTACAATCCTAGAAACACTTAGCTGGGGCCCTTTGAACAGCATACTTCTGAATAGATAAGACTATAAGTAAGTGAGGAGCACACAAAGATTTGAATTTTGGGGAATAATTCTTTTAAATAGAATTTCTGTAATAGGTGTTCAGAACTGTATCTCATCTGGCAATGACAGATACATTGCAATAAGTTCTTTAGAAGAAACTAAAGGAGGGAAGAAGTAAAGAAGAAATTGCAGTAGCCATATCACTGATGAGGGCAGTATTTGCTTCCCCCGTCAGTTTCCCTGGGTGTGCACTTACTGTTGGAATTCTGGCCCGTCTTGAGGTATGTGCCTATCTGTTCAGGCACCGGCTGAATTCCTTAGACCTCCCTCCGGCGACTCCCGGCAGGATAAAACATACGCGAGGTCCGTTCCGGCGATTTTCCTCAGGCTGTGAGGAAAACACACCAACTGCTTCTCCTCCTTCTCCTCCTCCCTGCATCTCCCCAGGGAGGGGAATCAGACACATACAGAAACGTATCTACATGTCTTTATTTGTGTCTTTTAGCAGTCATACAGTAAACATGTCTGCTCTCTTCAACAGACAGAGAGAAACTCCACCCATGTACATCCTGTACAGGTCATGTGACAAACCCACTGAGCTAACATCCGGTGCTCAGTACAGAATGGACTGCCCCTTTGTTCCCATGGCAACAGTCACAAACTTCCTGTTTGGCTTTCCAGCCACATGCAGCAGTCTGGGCTGCTATAGCCTTTGCTTGCTGCAGCATTGGTGCTTTAGAATAACATACTCCCCCTAAAGTATCAATGCGTGCTGCGAGCAAAGCGTCATCCAGAGAAGAAAACAAACAGTTGTTATACTTATAACATTCCCCTGTTGTTTCAGTTCCACCCTTGGAACTACCCGCCACTGGTTTTACCAATGTACCTCTCTGGTTGTGTGACTTCCAAGGAATGAGTGCTTCTGCAGTACCTTGGTTAGCAACTCTCTGTTGTGCCTTTGTCTCTGACTCAGACACAGCTTCAATTTGACCTTGGTCGTTTACAACAGCAACACATAAGTTAGCAAACTCTTGTGAATACCTCTTGGGTGGTACACCCTTCGTTGCTCTCTCAGACCTACGTAAGAGGTGCTGCTCTCCCTTGCTTTCTGGTTCAGCCTCTGAACTCTCTGGAGAACCAGTACTAAGCTTAATCAGCGGTTCACCCTCCTCTTCTGAGGGTCTAGTCATTATGTGAGATTTCCTCTCAATGACTGTGACAACTGAGCTGTCTGAGCTATCGCTGTCATCATCAGTACTACTGAACTCAATAAGATCAAACTCATCATCATCATCAGAATCATCATCACCTGTGGGAAATGTGTGAACAACCACTCTCTCCTGTTCAGGAGCACTCTCTAGAAATTTTGTGAGAATCACCTTTCCAGATTCAGACAAAATTACTCTGTAGAGACCCTTTTCATAACCCACAAAAATGCCTCTGGCATTCTTTACTCCACCTGGAGCTTCTGTCCTCACATGAGACCCAAAAACCTTGAAATGGGCAACAGAAGGTTTTCTGTGGAATAGTTTCTCAAAAGGAGAACTTCCCAACTCTTTTGAAAACTTTCTCAACCACGTGTAACAGAATGACATTAGCGACTCAGCCCAGTACTCATGTGGCAGATGTGAACTAAGCAATTGCGCTTCCATTCCCTTTTGCAATTCTTTGTTCACCCTAACACAAACACATTTGTTCCAAGCTTCTTCGGAACTAGCAGTTTTGTGTCTTATCCCTTTCTTCTTCAGGAACCTCTGGAACTCCTGTAAAAGAAAAATTGGCTTCTCATCTGTGCAAAGACAATCTATGTCAGCATCATGCATGTTTTTAACCTTGTCACAAAACTCTTTAAACCTTTCCAAGGCTTCTTTCGGTCTCTCCAAGAGATAAATCCAGACAAAACCTGTAAAAGAATCAACACATATTAGGTAATACTTTGCATTGCCTCTAGATGGTGCTAGAGGACCAATCACATCAGCATACACCCGCTGAAATGCCTTGTTGACCCTCGAGGTCACCTGCTTGGCGTTTTTCTTGGCTACACCTGTAAAAGAAATCATGTTAGAATCACAAGAATTACATTCCATGTAATCACTTTGATCAAAAGTCAACAAATACAGTCCATCTTTCTCTTTGGCAGAAAGATACAACTCTCCATCTTTGTAGATCTCGCAGTTCTGATCATCATAGGACAGTTTTAGTCCCTTCTTGGTGATCTGCGAAACGCTGAGCAGATTATACTTCAACTCTGGAACCAAATAGACATTGTTTATAGTCAAGTTCAGACTTTTAAGATACACAGTCCCAATTCCGGTCGCTTCCAGCTTTTGACCGTTGGCTAGTTGCACCGCGAAGCTTTGCTTCTTAAACGTAGAAAATAGTCCTCTGTGTCGACACATATGCTGCGTGCATCCGGTGTCTAGGATAAAGAAATTCCCCGCTTCTGGTGTGGCTTTTAGCGACATCAAAGCTTTTGCAGTCTTTGCCTTTGGCTTGGTGTGAACTTTGTCTGACGCCTCAGACTTTGCGGAGCTTTCTTTAGCTCCTCTGTTCCGACGTGGCTTCTTACAATACTGCTGAAGATGCCCAGTCTGGTCACAATTGTAGCATCGGACAACGTTCAAAGCTACGGCGCTTTCTCCTCCAGTAGCTTCAGCAGTGGGGGTGTCAGAACTCCGTTCTTGGCTCCCCCTGTCCTTGACTTCCAGGGCGGCAAGTCTGTCGTGTTCATTCAACACGACGGCAAAGACCCTCTCCGACGTGAGATCAGCTGCTGGGAGGGACCCCAGCTGACTGGCAACTGTTTTGTAAGTCCGATTCAGGCTGTTGATCACCATGAAGCAAAACACTTCCTCCTGCAGACGGAAGTTACGTTCCACCATCTGTTGACGCAGAAATTTCATTTCCGTCAGGTGCGCTTGAACATCTCCATCAGGCGCAAGCCTCAGGTTGGTCAGCTTCTCAAAATACAGCAACGCTGAAGAACCTGCATCTCTCTGATGTGTCCTTCTCAGCGTTTCCCAAACATCTCTCGCGTGCAGTAAATCTTGTATGTGGATCAGCTGCGAATCTGATACGCACAGAATTATAGCAGTTCTGGCCTTCACATCCTGTGACTCCCAAGCACGCGTTGGTGCTGCTGGAATGGGGTTCTCAATCACCTCAAACAGTCTCTGATTCTGCAGCAGGGCCTTCATCTTAATAGACCAAGATGCATAATTATCACTGGTCAAAAGGGGGGGAGAAGGCAAACTGCCCTTCTTGGCATCCATTTTGAGTCCTTGCATTGACTCTCAAACACAAGCCTCTAAAATCCAATAGCTGGCTTGTTTACACTCTGTGCACCTGGCAGCTCTCAACGCTGGCCGCTTTGGAAAGTCCCTTTCCAACAGTTCGATTGGGCCTAAGTCATAACAAAACTTGTTTTTGCTTCTCTGAGGCAAAGCCTGACTGTACAGCCCTTATCTTGAAACTGGCCTGCGTTGCTAAGCAATAGCATTCCTTTTCCTTGGACAGGATTAACCACAGGAATGTTTGGAATGCGGAGCTCTTGTCTCGGAGCTGTTTCTTTCCCAAACCTTGCTCCCTCGAAGCAGAGAATAACTCAATCTGCATTCACTCTTCTAAGCCCGAAAATCTCATACCTGGGCTCCGTTGCTTGGCTTTCAGCTTCCTCTGGTCAGCTTCTGGCTGCAGAGAATCAGCTTTCTCACCTCAGGCTTCCATGGAGGCCACTTCTTGATGCAGAGGTCGATGAAAACAGCAACCGGCGTCTGCTACCACTGTTGGAATTCTGGCCCGTCTTGAGGTATGTGCCTATCTGTTCAGGCACCGGCTGAATTCCTTAGACCTCCCTCCGGCGACTCCCGGCAGGATAAAACATACGCGAGGTCCGTTCCGGCGATTTTCCTCAGGCTGTGAGGAAAAAACACCAACTGCTTCTCCTCCTTCTCCTCCTCCCTGCATCTCCCCAGGGAGGGGAATCAGACACATACAGAAACGTATCTACATGTCTTTATTTGTGTCTTTTAGCAGTCATACAGTAAACATGTCTGCTCTCTTCAACAGACAGAGAGAAACTCCACCCATGTACATCCTGTACAGGTCATGTGACAAACCCACTGAGCTAACATCCGGTGCTCAGTACAGAATGGACTGCCCCTTTGTTCCCATGGCAACAGTCACAAACTTCCTGTTTGGCTTTCCAGCCACATGCAGCAGTCTGGGCTGCTATAGCCTTTGCTTGCTGCAGCATTGGTGCTTTAGAATAACACTTACCACGCCTTGGACCGACCAAATCAACTCGCCCTACAGTATGTTCAAATTACCTACAGCGGACAAGGGTCAAGATGGCACTTGGTCACCTGAACAGTCCCCCAGGGCTCAAAAAGTGCCATGCAGCCAGACTAGAGAATGTGTACCTGTTGCAACTGCGGCATTCAAGGTTGCTGCATAAGCAAAGCAGGCTTCTGAGGATCCCATCAGTGCAGATGTCAACAAACACTGCACCACTTGGAAAAACTCTACGGGACAGCTACTTAAGGACACAATGGAGAAGCAAAGTACACCTTCTTTGCTGCCTTCCCGACCACTCAGTAGGCAGGATTATGTGCTCTCACACATGTTCAGTTGCCTCACTGCGAGCCCTATGCTATTTGCACTCCAGCTGCCATCTGGCCTTTATATAATATATATAATAAGTGGCGGAAAAGAACAGTGGGGCAGGCCATGGAGTGCATGGTAATCCGAGCTGCTTCTTTTTACATCCCATGTTTCACCACATGCCCAGACCTGTCCCTTGGTATTTAATTTGCACTTGCTCTGCTTATCAGAAGGCTGCCAAATCAGGACCAAGCTGAGGTCATTTATTTATAGTCTGCTGTTGGCTTCTGGGGATTTGAGGTCAGTTTTTTAGCAAGAACTCGCCAGTTTTATTTTTATCATATACTTTCAGTGTATATATTTTTTTAAGTCCAACCTTTATGTGGATGTGTTAGTTTTCCTTCTTCTGCATTAAGTATCTTATGAATGAGATGCCATCAAGAGAAGATCAGCAGAAGGGCAATAATATGGGAAAGGAACAGATATCTAATGCTCTGTTTTAACTCAACCCCTGTGATATATGCTAATTTGGATTCATATAAAAACAACAACACTGTAGGGCAGGCATCCCCAAACACGGCCCTCCAGATGTTTTGGGACTACAACTCCCATCATCCCTAGCTAACAGGACCAGTGGTCAGGGATGATAGGAAATGTAGCCCCAAAACATCTGGAGGGCCGAGTTTGGGGGTGCCTGCTGTAGGGCTATGGTGTGACATGTTCAAATAAGCATTGGTTTCACTGGTTTTTTAGGTGTATCCTTCAAACATCTTAGACAATGCATCTAAAAACGCAGTGTGTGAAGCAGCTATCCTGTATACCAGGATGGAAAGGAGAAGGGACGAAGGGGCAAGGTTAGCATGCAGAAACATGCCAGCAGGGGTGCTGTATTGGCACATTAGAACCAAGCCAAGGACTCCATCCTGGTATGCAGCCATGATGCAAATGAAGGGAAGCCAGGTGAGTAATGCAGCCCCACCACACCATCCACATCGCTTCATCTGCCACCTTCTTCTATCTGCCACATTTATTTATTTGTTTATTCTATCCTGCACTTCCTCCTAAAGGAGCCCAGGATGGCATACAATGGCCACTCACCCCTTTCTCAGGTGGGCGGCAGTTGCGGCCCGCCTCCCTTGGCTGCCATCCCTAGCAGCCAGAATACACGTGTTGGGCCAGCTGCTTGGGAATTTCCTCAGCCGGTAGGGTCACAAGGTGGGACTTAGTTAAGTTGAAAATGATCCAGTCAGAGCCCCCTGGTTGGCAGTGCCTTGCTGCTTGACCGGGTATTGGCAGCGACACATACATGTCAGCTGTGCATGCCTCCCGCAGCACAGTTGACAGAAGAGCAAACCCTCCCTCCATAATCATAATAACAATAACAATAATAATAATTACTGCATTATTTGTATGCTGTCAATCTGACTGTTGCCCCAGCCACTCTGGGCAGTTCCCTTATCATAGATCGTTTACTACATCCTAGGTCAATTTTTTAACATGCAATTTAAACGTATTTTGCTTTTCATGTTGCTGCTTTAACCTTGCTCCGTCCCCCACATTTATTCTGTTTTAACGTGTTTTGATTCCTTGTGTTTCCTGACTTTGCTGTGGTCACTAATGGTTGCCATATTTGGAGCAGGGAAGGAATTTACCTGTAGACAAATTGGCCCATCTAGAGGCTCTGCCTTCCCCATAGCAAGATGCCACAACTTTGGGCAGTTAAGGCATTGGGTGGAATCCTAGTCTTTGTGTGTGTGTGTGCAATCAAATATTCTCACTGCTAATATGAATGTCTTCACATTAATAACTAGCAATTATGCACATGCAAATAGCACTTGCTTCCTGATTTTAGGCACAGTTCCTGTAATTTCTTTTAAAGTATTCAGCGCATCATTTTGCCAGATCTTCATTATTACATTGAAGGCAATAAAAGAGATTAAACTACCCCACAATTTCCATCCATTATTCTACATTAGTCTATTGTTCCAGAAAGTCTTTTGTTTAACTTTCTAAAAAGTACTTGAATCACTTTCATTACAATTTGTGCGAATTGCGCAGTTCCTGTACCCACTTGAAGCAAATTAGTGATGCGTACATGGTTGTACATCTGTGAAGAAGAAGAAAACGTCTCCGAGGCTGAGATATTCTGGCTTTAAAAAAAGAACAGAACAGGCTCCTCCTATAGGACCTATTAACTAACCCCCATGGATTTAAATGCAAAGAGACTAGAAAATTGTTGTTGTTGATAATTATAATGGCAATCACTGAAACATTAATGACTGTCCTAAATTTTCACATGTGGAGTAACCAGGCATTTACCACATTGTCTTTGAAGCTCTCTGAACAGCGTTAATAAATGAATAATTTAGGTCCCAGCTCAGTAGAAGACTGTATTTAGAAGGCTTTCCTGCCTCCCCCATGACACTACATGGTGCTATTTATAGCTCACCCAGAACTGCAGAAAACAAAATAAGCTGTCAAATGTTCAAAGCAATCCGTCCTGAAATGCTAAATAACTGTACAAAATTGCGCTGTGAATTCTGTTCTTGTTGGATGTCTGTAATTTGGCTAGATTTAGGCTGCAATCCTAAACACACTTTCCTGGGATTAAGTCCCACTGATGTCAGTAGCTCTTATTCTGAGTGGGCATATATATTTAGGATTGCATTGCTGTTGAGGCACGGCGATCGAAGTTCACTTAACTGGAAAGTCGTGGACTTTGGGGAGGGCTATAGTAAGCCTTGCATGCCGAAGCTCCCAGGTGCAATCCCTGATGTCTCCAGATCAGGCTGGAAAAATTTGCTACCTGAGACCCTGCTGTTCAGTGCAAACCAGGGCTGTCTTAAGCATATGCGGCGCCAGGGTGCAAAGATCTGTCCAGCGGCCTCCCCCCCCCAGTTGCTCAGTCCCAGGTGTTCAGGAAGGCGGAGCCGCCTGCCCCCCTCAGCATCTCACTGGCTTGATCATCCCCAAACTCGCAGCGCCGAGCCGCCTGCAGCGGAAGAGCCCACTGCAGTGTTTCAACCAATGTGCAGGCTCTTTCTGGACTCAACTCTTTTTTTTTTTAAAAAAAAATAATTTTTATTAACAGGCCAATCACATCACATTATTCAAATCACATTAGTTCCAAATTATACAGCCAAATTTTATATATATATATTTTGAGGGTACCCATACATCAAGCTCCGCACGAGTCCAAAATTCCGGATAACTCTGGACATCACTCATTTTACTGCATTAATTAGTCAGTTCTATCCAGTTCAATCTGGATAGTCCTTTATTACTTTCTTTCTCATCTTGTTGTAGTCATATATTCCTTTCTTTGCAATCTCTGATGATTCTCACAAGCAGACTGAAAGCTGGCATCTCTGTGTGGGTTTTGCACTCTTCAAAAGCTATATCACTCCAGGACAGCCTCTGTTCAACGCTTCCATAAACAAAGTTAATCTTCGGTCTGTCCTTTATTTTTTCCAGGCTAGCCAAATAAATCAAATAGATCAGGGGGCTCCGTCAGGTCAAACTTGGAATTCCAACACTCCCTCTCTTTCGTACAATCCTGATTCTCCTCCCCCCTGTCCTTCTTTCTCCAGCAAGCCTGTCTTGGTGAGACGCCATTTTTAACTGCGTCATAAAAATTTTCCACTTTCTCACTGTTCACCAATCTTCTCTCCTGTTGTAATCCATCCCCACACAGTTCTTAAAATCCTGCTTATGATTATTAAAAACATGATGATCTTGTTTCTTTCTGGGGTGGAGGGTTATTTTATCACATCGTACAAAGAAAGAAAAGAGTTTTTCCTCCACCCCCCCTTCGTTCCAAACATACAGTCTCCTGGTGGTGACTCATCAAAAGATTTACTTATCCATCCGTCACTCCCGATCACAGAGATCCATTACTCAGCAGCCTTATCTGTCGAGTTTTACTTGATATATGTGCTTCAGCTTCATTTCCAATCGTATGTTTCCAATTTATAATTCCGAGCTGAAGCAACCAGCACGCGCTGATTGGAATCGGCGTCAGAAAGAGCTGACTTTACCGAGGGCTCATGCCAAGTGTTTGGCACCCCCATCTCTCAGATCAGGGGGTGCATTATGGACACCACTGAAAGGACAGAATCCCCTCAGAGCCTGGCACCCAGGTGCCCCGCACCCCTAGTGCCTATGGGTAAGACGGCCCTGGTGCAAACTGTATTGCACTAGATCAGTGTTTCCCAACCGGTGTTCCGCGGCACACTAGTGTGCCGCGAGACGTTGCCTGGTGTGCCGTGGGAGGGAGGCGGGCGAGTCGGGCGGCGGGAGCGCAAGGCTTGCGGGCGGCAGCCGGCAGCACGGAGCAAGCCTTGCGCACCCGGGGGCGCGTGGGGCGCCCTGAAACAGAGGGTTCCCCATGCTGCGGACTGTAGCCTGCTGCCCGACGCGCGGGGCGCCCTGAAGCAGAGCGCCCCTCGTGCCAGGCAGACATGGGCCAGCCCCACAAGCTCGGGGGACAGCGGGGAGGCGCAGCACCGCCATCCCACTGTTCCCCGACCTGGTTTGGGGGGGGGGGAATAAAGGGAAAAAAAATTTCCTTTATTTCCCCCCCCCCAAAAAAGTAGGTGCGTCCTATTTCATAATAAAGTAATTATAAAATACTTTCTTTGTGTTTATTTGATGCCTATTAAAGAGAGTTACTTTATATATAGTCAATATAGGCACACAGTTAATTTTTTAAACATTTTCTAATGGTGGTGTGCCTCGAGATTTTTTTCATGAAACAAGTGTGCCTTTGCCCAAAAAAGGTTGGGAAACACTGCGCTAGATGAACCAATGGTCTAGCTGCAGCACCCTATGAGCCTCTGAACATGAGTAATAGCATCTTGCGCTGCTGGCAAGAGTGGTTCTTTCTTTGTTCACATCTGTCATTATCATCCCAAGCTGCGTATTGGTTCTTATTTAGCTTACTGTGAAATGAAGAGGTTATCATGTAGTAGCTATTCGTTTTCATCTTAATGCAGCACTTTAAATTGGTTAAATGATTTGTTATAATCCACAGCAGGTATTTCTAAGCTCTCATCCATAATAAAAATTGGAGGGTGGAACACAGTGCACAATTTACAACACAGAAATCACATCATCAAAGCAATCAAAACTATAGATCATCATAACAATAAGAATAGCTAAAAAATATGATTCAGGCTAAAACTATGGGTTTTAGCCAACTAAGTCAAGGATGGAGAAAGAGTGGCCCTCCAGAAATTTCCAAACCACAACTCGTCCTTGCTACCTAGGGCTGATGTGGTTGGGGTCCAACATCTGGAGGGCCTCAGGTTCCCTATGCCTGAACTAAGTCATACTTAGCATAGAATCAATGAACTGTAGTAATGTCCTTTGATTTCAGTAGGTCTGCTCCGAGTCTAACTTAGCTGGATTCAACTCTGAGAATGCAGAGTGGATCATTATCTCTTTTGCACCCCTAGAAAGAAAGAAAGCCTCACCTCCCATGCTTCTTAGTTTGTGCTTGATGAATCTGCAGAATTTAAAAGGAAATGATATTTTTAAAAAAACCTCTAAGCAGAGACTCTGTATACAAGTTGCCAAACTTGGCAACTCTATTGGAAATCTGTCATCTATATGCCAATTAGCTGGTTCAACAGAGGGTGTTGAATGGCATGAAAACTGAGAAAACTAATAATGAAACTCATTTATTTCTGAAGGTATCTTGTGGCTGGCAATTTTTAAAAGCAGAGAGTGGAAACTTGGAAGAACTTCCGAAGGAAAAATCCGCTTAGAAACAGAATGTTGCATGCAGTTCTGATCTAATAAATGTAACACGGCATGCTGCCAAATTGATTTCTGTCAGAGATGAGAGGGCTGTATCAAATGGTGTTTATGGTGAACACATAAGTTGGGAACATTCTACAACCTAAGCACACAGATACAACCACCTTTCCCTTCTTGCAAATTCTATATTGGTTTATCCCCAAAGGTAGCCCATTGGGGATAAGAAATGTTATGGGCCAGTCCTACCATTAGACAGAGTGAGGAAGCTGTCTTAAGGCAGCTGATTTGTGGTGACATCATCTATCTATCATCTATCTATCATCTATCTATCTATCTATCTATCTATCTATCTATCATCTATCATCTATCATCTATCATCTATCATCTATCATCTATCATCTATCTATCTATCTATCTATCTATCATCTATCATCTATCTATCTATCTATCTATCATCTCTCTCTCTCTCTCTCTCTCTCTCTCTCTCTCTCTCTCTCTCTCTCTCTCATCTATCTATCTATCATCTATCTATCATCTATCTATCTATCATCTATCTATCTATATCTATCTATCTATCTATATCTATCTATATCTATCTATATCTATCTATCTATCTATCTATCTATCTATCTATCTATCTATCTATGTATCTATCATCTATCTATCTATCATCTATCTATATCTATCTATCTATCTATCTATCTATCTATCTATCTATCTATCTATCTATCTATCTAATCTATCTATCATCTATCTATCTATCTATCTATCTATCATCTATCATCTATCTATCTATCTATCTCTATCTATCTATCATCTATCTATCTACCGTCTATCTATCTATCATCTATCTATCTATCTATCTATCTATCTATCTATCTATCTATCATCTATCATCTATCATCTCTCTCTCTCTATCTATCTATCATCTATCTATCTATCATCTATCTATCTATCTATCTATCTATCTATCTATCTATCATCTATCGAAAGATAGATAGATGATAGATAGATAGATAGATAGATAGATAGATGATAGATAGATAGATGATATCTATCTATCTATCTATCTATCTATCTATCTATCTATCTATCTATCTATCATCTATCTATCTATCATCTATCTATCTATCTATCATCTATCTATCTATCTATCTATCTATCTATCTATCTATCTAATCTATCATCTATCATCTATCATCTATCTAATCTATATCTATATCTATCTATCTATCTATCTATCTATCATCTATCTATCATCTATCATCTGTCAGGGAATGGTCTGAATCAGAGGATTGCAGACTGCATTCTCAGGCAGATCAGCTTCTCTCTGAAGAGGAGGAGGAGGGGGAAGATCCCCCCTTTCAGCGGTTTCAGGAACAGAGAGAGACACGGACACTGAGTTGCCTCCTTACGGAATAGTGGAAAGAGAGACAGAAGGGAGGGAACAGCCAGCAGAGATATCATTAGAGAGTGTAGGTGACTCTCCCTCCCCAAAAACTAGGAGGTCCGTCCATTTTAGAGAACAAAGAATGCAGAGTAGAGGAACTTCCTGTTGGCGCCCAGGATGTTGCTGGGAATGGAAGGGGGAGGATTTAGAATATTCTGAATCTCAGAAGCCAGAACAGCAAGAGGGATCACAGGCTGCGCAGTGAAAACAGCAATCCCTCTTGCTGTTCTGGCTTTTGGGATAGCTGCGCAGCCTGCATTTGCTCCATAAGATGCACACACATTTCCCCTTACTTTTTAGGAGGGAAAAAGTAGTCTTATAGAGCAAAAAATATGGTATCTATCATCTATCTATCATCTATCTATCTTGCAAGTGTATTCTGCAACATGTCATTAACACAATAACAGTGCATGAGTAGTAGATATATACTGGACTGTCCAGTGTTACTTGATCGTAAAGACAATTCAATTTTGAGCAGGTCAGAAGCTGAAGCATGACTTTCTCAAGAGCAGCTCCATTCCTCCATCATGAGAAATTACTTGGCAACAAGGTTGGTGCATTTCTGTCTTCAGAAACTGCTAAAAATTTCAAACCACAGTTTTAGGGGACAGAATAGTGAAGTGATCAAGAACTATATTGCACCGTTGTTTGACAACTGAGGTGAGATATATAACTTCAAACATGCCAGCTTTTTTTGCACATTAAAAAGCAATACAAGGACCAATTGGAGTGAATGCTCCATTTGGATGTTAATAGTGGGATAGTTAATAGTTTTGGAAGAATTTATAATGTTTCAGTGAAATAATAAAGATCTAGAAGCTTAAACGACACAATGAATTTGATATTCAAAACATTAAAGCTTTGCCCTACAGAAATGTCTCCAAAGAGAGTGTTCTGTTTTATTATGTTCTGAACGCAGCAATTAAATTCAAAGGCAACACTGAATTTGTCTATTTTTAGCTTAGTGCAACAAAATTGCTGAGAATATTTCTTTTCATCAGCCTAAGTCTTTTCAAACCTCCCAAGTCTGTTGCATCATCCAGGGATATTTTATATTCACCCACTTGCAGTGGTGGTCAAACAAGCTGGCATTTCTGCTACAAACACTAACCACAATGTGGTACCTAGTTACATGTTAGAGATTCGCCTCTCTGTGGGGATTGTGCATAAATGAAGGAGAAAAGGTGATACCAGAGCTGTGATGAGGAAAGAGGTATTTGCTGAAATGTGTTACCAGTGTCACACTCATACTTATGCTTCTCCAGCCTGGGTTTCTCTGGTCATCACATGACATTCTCTTTTGAACTGGGATCTATTTATAATTACAAATGTCGGCATGTAATTGCAAACATTTGTCCCAGTTGGATGCTGATGCCCGGGGGTGGGGATAGGGGCACAGGTTTGCTATCCCTGCATATGTGCAAGTTGCATTTGTGCAAGTTGCAATTAGATACCTGCAACCCTCTGGGTTTAAGCAATGGGAGAAGAGAAAGCACTTAATTCTACTTCCACTAGCCTTCAGCTTCGCTTCTTCAAGTGTCCTTCCCCTGTTGCTTTTTTCCCTTGCAGAGTTACAGCCATGGATTTGTCACAAACATACCGTATTTTTCCATGTATAACTTGTCCCCGTATATAAGATGCCCCCTATTTTGGGGGACTCCAAATTAAGGAAATGGGGGGGATTGCCCAGAGTTGTTGAGCTCTTAGGGGGGATATTGCTGAAAATCACTCACCCGCCTGACCTAGACTGCCACTCGCCCGCCGCTAAACCCAGCTATCTGTCCCCTCACCGGCACAAATAGCCAGTTGCCCGCCCAACTGCCTCAGCGGCAGCAAATCAACACCAGCCATTGCCGCAGCCACCAATGACACGCCAAATATCCACTGACAATCTCCGGCTGACGGCAGCAACCATGCACTATCCGAATATAAGATGACCCACAATTATTAACATATATATTTTTTAAAAAACCAAAACCTCTTCTTATACACAGAAAAGTATGGTACTTCTGCAATCCCATGGAAAGAAAAGCAGCTGGAGGTTGATTTGGAGTGGAGAAGGAACAGGCTGAGGGAAAAGGTTAAGCACTCCTCCACATTGGTTTTCCATTCCAAGTTGCCTCATCTCACCACAGCTTTCCTGGCTGGGGGGGGGGGGTGAGAGAGATTGGCAGGGTTCATTTACACATATTTGCATGTAATATGTTCCTTAATGCTTAATCTTTGCCTGTTCCACTTGGGGATGGCGGAGAAATTGGATTCAGTTTGAATGTAAAGGTGAACCGACCTAATTTGCTGTTTCTGAAACGATGTGCAAACTGAAACGTCACAAAATCCACAGGTTTCTGAATTTTGCGGTGCCATTCCTCAGCCAAGTAATGTTGTTGTGGTTGTCGATTTGATTTCTATACTGTCCTTTATCAATAGATCTCAAGGCGGTGCCCAACATTGAAAATATATTTTATGGAGCATAGTAATCAAAACATAAAATGAAGCATAAGAATAGACAACGTAACATATTTTTTAAAATAAAAAAAGATAATGTATTTGCCGTGCAATAAAAAAGTCTCCACGTGGTTTACATCATTTTAAAAATAAACTGAAATTAAGAAAACACTTATTTAGGCAATTTATACACCATGCAATATCCAAGTATCCAAGTATCCAAGTCGTTTTACAGAGCTACAAAAATAACTAGATAAATACAAGTTTGTTTTTAAAATCCACACTTTAAAACAGCAGTTTTGTTTACAACAGTGATGTTCAAACTTTTTTCAAAGAGGGCCAGATCTGACGAAGTGTTGACCTTTTTTAGGATTGACCTTTTTTAAGGATTGAACTGCCACAGGGGCCGGATTAAACTCACCAGCGGGCCAGATTAGGCCCCCGAAATGGACTTTGAACACCCCTGGTTTACAAGAATGAATATGCTAGGTTATTAAATGTGCATGAAAATGCATAGAAATGCATGTTACAAGTACGTCTGGCACTTATGTGTATTCATACACAAACTACAAAGAGGTCTGGGATCTTTTGCTAGAGTTAAAATGTGTGCCTGTTTATGAATATATGTTTACCCTTACCCTACGTCCACAAGACGTTCCCACACAAAAGGAATAATGAAAGCTTGGTTTATGAAATGACAGAATATATAAGTGCTGCTTCCAATAGCAAAATTACAATTTAAGCAGTCCTATCATGCAGCGGGACGTGGGTGGTGCTGTGGTCTAAACCACAGAGCCTAGGACTTGATGATCAGAAGGTTGGCGGTTTGAATCCCCGCGATGGGAGAGCTCCTGTTGCTCTGTTGCAGTTCAAAATCATGTCAAAGTGCAAGTAGCTAAATAGGTACCGCTCCGGTGGGAAGGTAAACGGCATTTCTGTGTGCTGCTCTGGTTCAGCAGAAGCGGCTTAGTCATGCTGGCCACATGACCCGCAAGCTGTCTGTGGACAAACGCCGGCTCCCTTGGCCAGTAAAGCGAGATGAGCAACGCAACCCCAGAGTCATCCATGACTGGACTTAATGGTCAGGAGTCCCTTTACCTTTACACACACCTTGATCTCGAGAAAACAATTCTTATAATTTCAATAGTTTTATTGTGCTATTGAATTTTATCCCAGGGTTTTCTGCTTCCTTCCTGCTTTGCCCACCTTGCTTAATTAACTGTTGAAAGAACATGGTTCTAGTGAACAATGGCAAGACAGGCCATCCTTGTCTGTCTCATGACTCAAATCTATCCCACCATTATCTTGATGGCTCCCATTCAGGTGTTAGGTAGAATTTACCCACATCTTGATTTACATGTGCTGACCTTTCTGCAAGGATAGCTCCAGAATGCCTTCCAGGGCACTTTGTGATAAAGCTGGTACCAGGGTCAAGCAAGTTCATAATACAGAATCTCATATCATATTTAAGTTAGGTCAACCTTTTATACTTATGCCATGATCTGTAGAAAAAGTTCAGATTGACACACACCTATCTGTGGGGTGGGGAATGTACAAAAAATAATTTTATTAGGGATACACAAAAATGCTGATAATTTTTTGTGATGATTTAAAAGAAGGAAATTAGAATCTCATCCTATTGCACTTATCTATTTGTGCTTATTTATTAGGCTATGGAAACAGTTTGAATTTTTCATTGATAAGTATCTTGAGCATTCCATTGCTCAGGGAAGGAGCATCACTGTTCTTCCTGGGGAAAAGTTTCACCAAAACCTAAGGTGAAGATGGAAGTGCATTCCACATCCACCTCAATAAATATATGTTTTCAATTCCTCCCATTGGCACAATTGAAACTTGTTCTGCCATCTATAATTCCACCCTGAAAAACTTTAGCATAGTTGGCTCTCTAGTCTGAGTTTCCCGATTACCTTACTTCTCTAAAACTCCTTTGCAATTATTTATCTGAGTTACTTTTTCAAAAAAAAACAAAACATGATGAATTTTATATAAATTATGTCACTACACTTGCATATAAGCACACCGAGAAAAAGTGCTGGTTAGTGTTCAGATGATGAAGGAGAAGGCAGGCAAAATCCATAAGCTCTACCCCTTGACTTCAACCAATTTTTGTCCCACTAGCCTTCAAAAGTGGTGACCCTCTCTTCAAGAACTGGACCTGATCACCTTGGTGAAGATACGCACAAACACAAGAAAAATCTTTTTTTTAATAGATTGTGAAGGTGAATACTTGTTGCTATTTTTCAAATGAATTCTTTGTCAAAATCTATTGCACAGATTTTTACATGAATCTCATTCATGCCACCAGAAGAAATCAAAATATCACACAAAGGCCATAAAGAAACAAGCAGAAGCAAATAATCAGGCTGTGGAACTGGTGTGTTAGCTGATTTGTTCCAGTAGACTGACTATTCTCCGTGATCATCAATTTTAATGACAGAGAATAGTGAATAATAGATGTCATTCTGCTCTTCGGGCTCAATGAATAAGCAAATACTCTGATTAATGAAGTGTTTTCCGTATTTCCATTTGGGAAAAATATACTCCTGCATTCTCATTATCTCCACTTTACACATTGTTATCACATATACGCTGAACTTTCTCCACCCTCTCAGATAAACAACATCATTTGTACCCTTAGGTAAACAACTAGCATAGTTTGTCTTATTTAGGGTTTTTAAAAAAATATATGCTGAATTGAAAACCAAACCAGGGGCGGTGGTGATGAAGGTTCTCATAATACCATGCATATATTTGTACTTTAATAAATATATTGCACATATCCCCTCTATCCATCCCAATCTCTGCTGTAATGGACTAGATGCAACAGGTGAGGAAGACAGATGCAGTTCAGTAACAAAGAACATATTCCACATGCAGAAAGATGCAGATTCAGTCCCCACAATCTCTGGGTAGCACTGGGAAATACACCTCTCTGAAACTCTGAAGCTGTTGCTAGTTGGAGAAAATAATAGTGAGCTGACTTGGTATAGGGCCGTTCCTAATATAATGCAGTGGGCCACAAATGGTAAATTCCAATACCTGCTAGCTCATTAACGTTTACTTATCTTTGTTGTCGTTTAGTTGTGTCCGACTCTTCTTGACCCCATGGACCAGGGCATGCCAGGCACTCCTGTCTTCCACTGCCTCCTGCAGTTTGGTCAAACTCATGCTGGTAGCTTCGAGAACACTGTCCAACCATCTCGTCCTCTGTCGTCCCCTTCTCCTTGTGCCCTCCATCTTTCCCGACATCACGGTGGCCAAAGTATTGGAGTCTCGGCTTCCGGATCTGTCCTTCCAGTGAGCACTCAGGACTGATTTCCTTAAGAATGGATAAGTTTGATCTTCTTGCAGTCCACGGGACTCTCAAGAGTCTCCTCCAGCACCATAATTCAAAAGCATCAATTCTTCAGTGATCAGCCTTCTTTATGGTCCACCTCTCACTTCTGCACTTCCGTACATCACTACTGGGAAAACCATAGCTTTAACCATACGGACCTTTGTTGGCAAGGTGATGTCTCTGCTTTTTAAGATGCTGTCTAGGTTTACTTCTCTTTACCAGCAGGCAAATCATATTTGTGTAGATAACTCCATCTATTCCCAGACCAGGAAGCCATTCACTTTTGTCTTATTTCATTAAGGCTATACCAGATCTGAAGGAACAGTTTCAAAAAATGGAATTGTGGGTGGGTGAGTGTGGGGAATCAAGATACAACACAAAGGGAAAATTAATAACTGGAGTATTTGGAATCCATTAGGTTAACTAGTAGACTAATATTCATAATCAAGCTACTAACAGGGTGATTTAGCCCTCAGAATCTCTGTGTGGCTCTACAATACTGCATGGTCTTTGTCTGGCAGCAAATAGTATTTCCCTGACCAAATATTTATTACCACCAAAGAAAGTGCATCACAGCAGAAAACAGTTCTTCTCCTATGCATTCTCATTGCTCCTTTCACACATACTGTTTCCCTCACACGTTAATTGAGGTCTCATTTTTCTCTTCTCAGTTTACTCTTTTCAGAAATATCCATCTCCTCAGAGTCCCTATGCTCCATGGCAGTTCCTTAATAATCATGGCTAAAGTGTGGAACAGGAGCTACATTTACAGAAACTCAATGCAATGTGTTGCTGAGATTTGTGACTGCTGTAGAAACAAATTCTTGGAATGAACTAAGTTGGTTTAACCAAGTTCACTGAATTAGTTCAAAAAAACTTTGAGCTACACCAGAAAGTAGAACTCATAACTGCCAAGTGAACTGAGCATGAATTGAATTCATTTTGGGGTAGAATTTCAAATTATTTTTAAAACAAAAAAATTTCCTTCCAGTAGCACCTTAAAGACCAACTAAGTCAGTTCTTGGTATGAGCTTTCGTGTGCATGCACACTTCTTCAGATACACTGAAACAGAAGTTTCCAGACCCTTCTATATAGTGAGAAGGTGGGGAGGGGTATTACTCAGAAGGGTGGTGGGAATGGGTGATTGGCAGATAGCTGTGATGACCCACCTTCTCACTATATAGAAGGGTCTGGAAACTTCTGTTTCAGTGTATCTGAAGAAGTGTGCATGCACACGAAAGCTCATACCAAGAACTGACTTAGTTGGTCTTTAAGGTGCTACTGGAAGGAATTTTTTTTGTTTTGACTATGACAGACCAACTCGGCTACCTATCTGTAACTGAAATTCTTTTTAGTTCATATTCAGTTTCATTTTTAAAAAAATGTGCTGCTTTGTGTTCTTTAGCCTCTTCCAACCTTTAAGCTTAAAGACCACAATTATTGGGGCGGGAATAAACACTTCACATTCCACTTTGTGTGTGTTTTGATTTTTTCTTAGTCTTCTTAAGTATCTTTTCTATTTCAGCACAGTATACTGTAACTTTCTGAATGAGGAAAACTTTCTGGCAAGGATAATTTGGATCAATCTGAATTGAACTGTGAACTGACTGTGAACCAAGCTAGTTTGTTTTGTGAAGGATGAACATGAACTGGGGTTAATTCCTTTTTGGACATGTTGAACTAGAACTAGATCCTTTTTGAAATGAACTTTCCAGGTTCTTTATAGAATACATAACAAAGAGCTTTATGCATCTCAAGGATCAGGTGGTTAGTTTTCTACTAACTACCCGATGCTTCTTTGGTTACACCCTCTAGAAAAACTTCACAAGTTGTGCAGTATAGGACAGAAAGACTGCCCATGACCACCTACTGAGCTTTACAGCAGAGCAAGGATTTCAATCTGGGTTTCCCATACCAAAACTCTAACCATCTCAGCATACTGGCACCAGGTTGAAATGGGATATCGTGATGAAGGAGGCTACTTTCAGCATCTCCCAAAGGAGCTGTATTTAAATGTCTGTGTGATTTAAAAAAAAGATCTCTCTAGTTTTTTTATTTCAATGGCCTGTGTTGAATGCATGATTTTTATTTTGTATGCAGACATTAGCAAATGCATTCTTGAAAAACAAGCAAGATGGATTGTTTTGGTTTACAAGAAACATTAAAATGAAATAATAGTACGTGAAGGTCAATACAGAAATATTTATGGCTTATGCAGTGTATCACATCAAGGTTTCCATGAAGAAAACGAAGAGCCAAGCAAACACTTTTTGGGTGGGGAAATGGAATTACTGTTACCAAGTATTTGCTTAGCACTTTTGCTGGTTAGAAAAGCATGTGCAAAGCCTAATGAACATCCGTCTTGGGTATCTTGGTCTCCCAATGATCTAATCAGGGCAATTCCCTTTCTTCATTCTCAAGGAGCTGGGCTAGACTTTCTTCCATTCACCATGAGAAAGTGCCCCACTTCTTGTGAGAGATTTGATTGCCTGTCATTGTATGAGATCAGCTGTTATCTTAGACTACATTTTCTGGTTGGTGGTTTGAATGTTTCCCACTGTTCAAACCGTGGTAGTAGCAGTTGTTGATATGGCAATCCACAATACTGGATTGTCATAATGAAGGTCGCAGATGAAATTCTCTGTGTGTGCGTGTTGTGTGGGTCCAGGGTGGGGTTGTGATTCCCCAACCTCTCTAGAGGTTTTTCCATTTTGACGTCATTTTGACTGGAATGGAGCACATGGTTCAGGGTTTCAAAAACCGCAGCTGAAGCAGGGCTGCAAACATATTGATTTCAATACAAAGAAGGCACTTAACTCTCTGATTTAAATCAATGGCTTTTAAAGTAACTAACTGAACTTTGGCTGCAGTCCATCTCACAGGGACAGGCAGATTATAGAATTAGAAAAACTCAGAGGTTACTGCACTACTTCAGGCTTCAAGAGGCTGAGGAACTGAGGCTGAGGAAACCCCTTCCCTGCATATAGAACCTAACCTCCTTTGGCCCTGACCTGTCACTTTCTAAAAATATGCACACAGTTTTCTCATTGAGGGAGCATAGCCTAAAGCGATCCAATCCAGAAGCAGCTGTAACTCATGGTCAGTTTATTTATATTCACCATATTCCACAAAAAACATTTCGTGCTCTGACCAGTGAACAGAAAATAAACAGTCTACATACAATCGTACAACAGTCATAATAAATAATATAAAATATCACTAGATAACCAACAATTCTGTACTGTGATCAGGAGGGTTCAATCCTGCAGGGTGCTGCCTTGCATACTGCAGAATAGAATCCTCTACTCACCAGGTCTGAGTGAAAGATTCCAGCCTGCTGGGGTCTGCTTTTCCAGTGTATTTCATGTCGGGGGGGGGGGACACTGGGTCTGCCTGCCTGTCCCACACCCTGCCTTACGACAGGTTCCTGATTGCCCTGGATCATACCCCATGACCTGATCTGAACTAGGGCCCTCCAGGGCTGTCTCCACCCAAGTTAGCTGAAGCCCAATTCAGAGGCAGATTTAAGGCGGTGCAACTGGTTCTGCTGCACTAGGCCTAGAGCCTAGGGGGTGATGCAGGATGTCACAACTGTGATGGCCTGGGACTCGGGCTCAGACTCGGAACCAGAGGAGTCTCAGTCCGCACTGGATCCTTTGCCTCAGGCTGCATCTGAACCAAGTCTGGGTCCTGATCCTGAAGAGTCCCAGTCTGCACAGGTTCCCCTGCAACAAGTACCAGCTGGGCCGAGTCAGGGGCCTGAGCCTGCCCTGGCTCCAGATGTGGGGATTACCTTGTTGCCTTCAGCTGGGCTTTCACTTACAGCTGCTCCACTACCGGTTTGGTCAGGGGAGGCTGAGGCGACTTCTGGGTCTAGTAACCCACCGACATCTCCCAAGCTGCAGAGACTAAGGTCGGAGAGAAGAAGAGACCTGAGTACTCGCAGGAGTGCTCGCCTTTGGGCAAAACAGGAAGGTGAGTCGCTGAGGGATCAGGACTGGCTGTTACCCCAACAAAGATAAAAGGTTGTCAGACCCTGCCCCAGGTTGCGGAAGCAACATTGCTGCTTGCTAGAACCTGCCTGAGACCCTGTGCCTGACCTTGCCTGGTTTCCTGCCTTGTGTCTTGCCTTGGCCCTGTCGGACTGATTCCTCACTTGGATTCAGGACCGGACCTGGACCGTGTTGCTTGGGCTAACCCCCGGGCCCAGCACAACAACTATGATGTTGTGAATTGAGCAGAACAGAAGGCAAGAGGCAGAGGACACCAAGTTTTGGCCTCACACAGGGTGCTTCTGAAATTTGAAAGACCAAAGTCTGTCCCTGCCCAGATCCTCCCAAATTGGCCCACTTTGTTTTGGACCTTGATGGAATCTGATGCATAGCCCTACCCTTCGTTGAGGAGCAACTTCAAGCCCTCTGGTCTCCCTTCTTAGGTGTCTTTATCTTCCAACTGACTAGTGCTTCAAGGTGTTTTCCAACAGAGGACCTGCCCATTTAAAACAGGAAACACACACCCCTCCTATGCCAAATCTAGCTTGGTCTTAAGTTTAAATGGTGGACCCCTTTTCTTCCCTTCGATTCTTCTTCAGTTAATTTTATTTCTTCTCCAGTGTGTATTTGTTCCTCAAGTTTGCTCCTCGCCTTCCTTTCTGTGGCCTCCAGTTTTGCTGGCAGACATAATTCATGCTTGTTATTGAACAAAGATCCGGAACAAAGGGCTGCCAGCTACTACCTGCTGTAGGTTATTATTTCATTGTGCCATAAAGGAAAGCAGGTGCAAGAGCCGTATTTCACAGCAAGTGCTAAAAGTAATCAACTCTGTGGTTTCCCAAAAATGGTTAAACCTGTAGCTTTCCTTTGCTATCTTGGCATTTGACAAAGGCAATCTGAAATTGCTTCCTCCTCTCCCCAGCTCCATATATCATTTTCATAGCACTGTCTTCCAGGAACTAAACAAACATTAACTGATCTTTCACAACAACCTGTGAGCAAGACAATTAAATTTCCTCTGGATGAAAAACACATATGCATATTTGTTCTTCAGGAAGCCAGTATTTCTTATTACTATGCCCACAGCTGTGGGAGGAAAACAGCCCAACTGACATGTGTGTTATGAACAGAGGTCTGGCCAAAGATGCATGATATATATGAAGGTAAAGATGCCAGTAGCTGTTGGAGAGACAAAACCAAATACATGATTGAAGTCAAGCCCAAAACTGTAGCTATGATATGGATGACTAATAATTTGGTTGACAAAGATCCATTGGGCTTGCAGTGTTGGCACAGTAGATCAAATAGCCAGAGCTGTTTGTTCCTGGGAGGAGGCAGGAAATAGTTAAGAGTAGAACCCACTGTGACATTAACATATGAGAGTGCTGGAGGTGAAATAGTTAAACAGGTTACCCAATCAGAACCCAGGGGGCGGAGTCAGAGGGACTATAAAACCATCTCTGGGAGGGGCGAAGAGAGGAGTTTGTTGGGAGGTTGGTTGGAATGGGAGTGAATTGGGATAGAGTGTGGGCTGTTTGAGTTAGTGTAGCGAAATAAGCTGAGTCAGGAACAGTTAGGAGCTAGGAAGACAAATAAGTATCTAAGAGGTGGTTTAGTGAGTGAGAGCACGTAGCGGAAGTTATAGGTCTGGATAGGCAACCCATGATTATAACTGACTGATACCGTTTATGAAACCAAGCACTTGTTAAACAGCAATAAATAAACAGAAGTTTATGTTCCAATTTAACCCTGACTGGACTCAGTATTGTACCAGGTAGGGCCTGGGTGGTGGCAGCGAGAAATAAAGTGGCACAGGGATCAATAGACGGTGAAACGTCCGGGGACCCTGCGTGATCGCCACACCCACATTCACTGGCCTAAGGATAGAAAGGCCACAGGGAGAGAAAACTCTGTCGGACCTTTAATTTAAAGAATAAGTTGACATGGTCGATTTGATGCCATAAGCAGTCTTACAGGAGCATTGCTTGTTACTCAAAGGGCTAAGGGAACAAGCCAACAATGCAGAAACAGTTTGCATATGCTAGTTTATTAGTGTAGACATTTCTTGGAGGTTAAGATAGTGAGTTGGTGAGATTTTGTCATCAATGTACTTTGCAATCTAAAGTTAACGCACAAATTGCGAGAAAAGGAAAATGGCGACTTTGGGAAAGAATGGGAACCTTTTACAACATACTTACAGGAACAAAAACATGGACTCAATGGCAGGATTTAAATAAACATTTACAACCTTAATTACAAAGAACAAGAAGACTTAACAAGTTGACAAAATATTGTTATATATAAACAGCAGAATGTAACATTTTATGTAACAAACCAGAAATGGAAGCTGGGAGAAGTCGGGAGGGAGGGAGGGAGGGAGGGACTGGAAAATGAATATTATTGATATTGGATATTTGTTATGAGAAAAATAAAATTAATAAAAATTATATTTTTAAAAAAGCATTGTACTTTGCAATCTGCACAGCCACCCTGTAAATGAAATAAAAAAATTAAAATAAAAAGTGGAAAAGGGTCAATCTGAGGCTTGCCACAAAAGACTCTGGGTTCAGGCCTCCTGGTCTACCATCTAAGAATGCCTTCCAATTTGGCAACACTGTTGGACAAGAATGCTGACTCTCTGCATTAGCAGAAATGAACAGTTAATTCAGCTGGAACCTAGTTGCTTGTAGAGGTATAGATTGGTTTTAGAACCTTAAAATCCTATATTTTTTCCTGTGATGGAAGTAGTGTAGAACACTTAGTTTCAGTTCTGTCAATTTCTCAGCTTTCCAATCTTAAATTCAGTTCTCTGTAATTTGCAAACTCAAAATTTTAGTGCCAATTTCTCCAAATAAACACATTTTTATATGCAGTTTTGACTAATGTACACATTTCTGCAAGTAATTTTCCTTAATATAATGCATTTTGTGTGCTATTTTCCCTAATATCTTCATTGCTATGCACACTTTCCCCCGATATATGCATTTTTGTAAACACTGGTTGGTTGATGGGCAGGACACCTGAAATGGGCTAATGTGCCGGTTAGATTAATTAGTTTCAATGTAAAAGAGGTTGTTGTTGTTTTAAAAGTCGCATCTTAGTCCAAATAGAATAACAGAACAATCTAAGCCCCAATCCTTTATAGCAAGCTGGGTGGTTGAGTTGGATTAGGTGGTGACATTCCTTTGCCTAGCTATTTTGGCTCAACCAGCCTCCTGCTGGCCACCAGATCTGCAGGTGATTGACAGGTCCACTAGCTGGTGGGAGCTATTGGAAAGCCCTGAAATGGGATGCTCTGTCAGTGAGGCATGGGTGAAACTGAGCTTCCCCAGGATCCACTCAACCCTGAGTTGGTATCACAGCCATTGTGCCAATCCAAGCCCAATCATTTATCTAGCCTAGATCCCCATGTATGATTGAAGAATCACTGTTTCACTTAGGAAAGTCCAAGTCTTTTCCTAAAGGGGCTCGTTATTTAAAGTTTGCAAATCCAGTCCTAGATGTTTGTCTCACCTGTGAATCATCACAACAGAGTTTTAGCCCACTTTCGGGTGTTTGATGATAAAGATTCTTGGAACAGTTATATATGTTTGGAGTACTGTAATTAATGACAGTGTGTATTCATGTAACACCTGCAAGACATTTATCTTCAGAAGTGATGTCATGATTAATCATTAGAGTAAGGGAAGAATTCTCTCCTCATTGGGCAGATTGTTTAATCAAGCCCATCTTTCTTGTAGTAAAAGTGGAAACTCCTGGGTACAGGAAATATTGAATATTGTTCTGCTCATGCTGCTTGGAACAACGGCCTACCAAATGACATAGCACTTAACTCTACATTCATCATCTGAAAATAAGCAATGCCCAGTTTATGTATCTTTCCATTTCATACTTTATCCAAAGCTGTTGGCTTCCTGCTGGCAAATTTTAAAAAGTATAATCAATCAAGGAAAGGCAATATCAATAGCAAAAGTGAGGCAATTAAAAACTCTTTCATCCGGCTTTCTTCCTCTTTATCATGTGCAGAAGCATCCACTATGAATGGCTCAACATGGGGACCACTCCCACTTGCCTGGGATCTGGTCCCAAATAAGTCTGGAAGTGGGGCTAATGTTTAGTTAAGTTTTTAAAACCCTAATCAAACACAGTGGGAGAAGGAAACCAAGCATCCCTTTCCCTCTCTCCTCCCCAAGACTGAAGGTGCTTCACTCCCTTCTTCTGTTGGGTGGAGGGGGCGATCCAGGGAGGTAGACATCAGGCAGGAAGATGCTCAAAGAAGGTAAAACTTTTAGGTAGCTGTATTATTAACTTCTTCTGTCTCCCATAGCTGCCGTTCAATTTTTTTATTTTTTATTTAATGTGAAAAATCCAATCATGCATCTCCTGCTGTCCCATCTAGCTTGACCTTCAAGATCAATTCGCACTTTACAATGGTGTTTGCACTGGCAGAACATGAAAAGTGTGGAGGGGAGGTGCATGTTTGAAAATACATCCTGGCATGCCCCAATTGGCCACAGTCCCAGATAATGTGACTGCTACTGTTAATCGTCTTGGCACTTTGCTTTTTAATGAAATGGAAGGAAAATGGAAGGAAAGTTAGGTGTGTGTGTGTATGTGCATTTGTGTGTGTGAGGGCGCGCGCACACACACACACACACACACACAGAGATCAGTTGCAATTGTCAATAAAGAACCATTGGTTGCAGCCATGTGATTTACTGTCAATAAAACATACCAAGAGAAGCATGTGTGTTCCATAGTCTAAACCTAAACAATTACATTTTTTTTTAAATATAAAAAGTAACTTCAAACTGTACTGAATCCAGACACCCTCATAGACCTCCCTTACTAATTCTAGATCTGTTGAGAGACCTAGGGAAGAGAATGAAGTTGTAGACCGGGTAGTAGAATGGACCCACCACTTCAAATTACAAGCGAGAAACACATATATGCATGGTTCATTACTCCATGAAAATGGGTGTTGTGGCGGAAACTCCCTGAAAACCAGCACAGCTATCAAATAGTTGCATAGCAGAGCATTCAGAGACTCCCCTATAAATCTGTAGCTAGTGGTACCAGCCCGTAGGGCTATCGCAGGACTCTTCCATTTCACTCCCACCTCATTCTACTAAATATATCGATCGGACTGACGTTAGGGAGGAAGCATGTTCCACACTTCCCAAATAACCTGATTATTACTCCTCGTTTCCCAGTGCCGAGTCATTAGATCGGAAGCATGGCTGAGGTCCAATTAAAGCTTAGTCCTTGTTTTGCAGAAAATATTGCTTAATGAGGATTGTGGGGCTATCCCAAGGTTCATTCAAATTCAGCACATTTGATTGCTTCCGTCCCCAAAGAGAAGCACCGACAAGCCAAGGTACTGAAATCCCATCAGTTATTCTGCACATATTGAGTGCATGTAAAGTGCAGCTTGTGATGGCACATGGCCCCAAAGATAACAAGCGCAGACAGATGGCTCGCCAGAAGAACTGGGACAACATCATCTTTGGGGCACAGATGCTTGCTAGATCACAGTCGTGCTATTATCTCTGGCTTCAAGCCTACGTGTGGACGTGCATGCAAAGCAACTGTTTACACAGAACTTCCTTTCTCTTTGCATACAATGCTGTGTAAACAGGCACTGCCAAAGCAAAGGAAGAAGAGGTGTGGCCATGGCTCAGTGGTAGAGCATCCTCTTTGTATGCAGAAGGTCCCAGATCCAATCCCTAGCTTCTCCAGGTAAGGCTGGGAGAGACTCCCAGACTGAAACCCTGGAGGACTGCTGCCAGTCATTGCAAACAATACTGAGCTAGCTAGACTAAGGGTGAGGTTCAGTATAAGGCAGCTCCCTCTGTTCCTAAAGCGCTGGCCTCTTCTTTAGAAAGAGAGACTGCTGGGTTGTACAGTGATACTCACAAGGACAGAGGCTAGAAGGATGCTAGCAAGGGACTCAAAAATGCACAGGCTCGTTATTTTATTCATTTTTAAATTAAAAATATTAGAAGGAAACTTGCAGGTTGAAAACAAGCAAAAATTAAGCACAAATGTAAACCAACAGAATACCTCAATTAAATCAGAAATCAAGCACCATTGTGTCCTCCACAGATGGTGGACCACAACTCCCATCCTCCCTAAGCACAGCCCATGGGAGTTGTAGTTCAAAACATCTGGAGGACATTTCACTGGCAACCGCTGTAAGAGAGGAGCATGAAACAACTGGGTCAATTGAAGAAGGCATTGCTGCAGCTCAGAAAAATAAAAAGGAAGGGCAGTGTCAAAGTTTTGCTAGGAATTTCTTATGGCACTTGAGGGAGAATTGGTTGTGGCTTCCTGAAATTTTTAGGATGGCAAAGAAGAAGGATTAAATAAATAGGCCAGGTCCATTCTTGTCATTTATATGCTTTGTTGCATGGGTAGCCAAGGTGGTGCCCTAACAAGATGGCGTCAGGATGCCATGGATGATAACTCCCACCATCCCTAAGCACTGGCAATGCTAGCTGGGTGTGTTGGGAGCTGGAATCCCAACAATATCTGCAGGGCGACACATTTGCTACCCCTGCTTTCTCGGACTTCGCTGTTGCAGAAGCAGCGAGTTCCTTCAGAAAAGAAGCTAAGTTCCCTCCAGCTCCTATTATAATTCATATACTTGAAAGGATCCTGTAAGTTCCTTTGAGAAAGCCTTTTTTTAAGGCTAGATTGAAGCTCGTTGCTAAAATGGAAGTGCAATTAGAGTAATGGCAGAGAAAGGTAGCTTTGTCAGCTAACTCTCATTAGCACTACATAGACATCTGTAATGGCTTCTGATTTTGAAAATCCCCTTCTCACTGGGTATTGTACATTGTGATTCTTTTTCACCCCTTTCATGATAGGGCCTTAAGTTATCAGAGACTTATTTTTGTGTTGGCTGTTGTCATAGTGGGGTGAGGAGGGGGATAACTTACAAACCTATTTTTAGCATCGTGATGGAAAGAGTATCGAGAGAGAGAGAGAGAGATGAAAAGGATGAAATGTTCCAAGATATTTGTCAGGTTGTGAGTCTTGTTTCAAGTTCAGATGCTGTTTTCCCTTTGCTAGCTTGCCTTGGTGGCAATTATCAGTGCCGGCACCAGGTTTGGGTATAGAGTTTGGCCTCCTAGAGGGGCCCCTCACTGCTATCACCCATTTGATCGCCCTCTTTAGGTTTGGGGAATCTTTTCCGGGCTAGGGCCTGTGTTCACTTCTGCGCAACCTTCCACAGGACACATGGCAGTGCTGGGTGGGGAAAGAGACCGAAGTGGGTGGACCAATTCATTTTTTTTAAAGAAGCTTTATACAGTAGGTTAGTTTCTGCATACACATGATGCACACCCATCTCTCTTCTCTATCCAAAGGCATCCTCGGAGTTCAAGCACCCATCCCAGCCAGGCAAGGACAAGTGGGGATAGCGAGTAGGTGTGGCCCAGTTCTGAGGACCAGCTAGAGAATTCTGGAGGGCCGCATCTAAGGGTCCCCAGCCCTGCTTTTTGCCCAGGTGGAGAAGACAAGATGAATGCAAGCAGTGGTGGCTTTTTCCTGTCACTTCTGACTTTCTTAGAAGGGAGAGATGAACCGACAAAGACAGCAAGTGTGAGGTGCAGGGACAATGTTGTTGCCTTTGGAGCCTTTGCAGGAGTGAGGGCTTTAGCAGGTGTCCAAGGAAGCTGAGCCATGATGCTGTGGCTATGCTGGGCACCTGGAAAGGTATATTCAGCTGGAGAAGAACCGTTACACTGTAGATACAGTTCACTGAATGCACTTATGCCAAATAATTGTAAATTGTTGTTGTTATATTCAAATGCTCGTTCACGGATGTTTTCCAGGGTAGCTATGGAAAATTCTGTAGGAGTGCTTCATGAATAATTTGCTTGATTTCTTTGGGCAAATGCCTTTTAGGATAGATCCAGAACAATGATCTTGGCACGACAAAATGGGGTGGAAAAGTACCTCGGACACAGGATATCTGCCCCAGTTCTTAACATTATTGGATGTGGCATTCTTCTTCATGCAGTTTGGGAACAGACGGGGCCTTTTTTTTCAGCCAGAACTCACCAGCACCGCTTAGGTGGGCACCTTTGCCATTACTGTATAAGAGAACAAAGGAGGTGTTCATGGTGAGTTCTGGCATCACTTTTTATAGAAAAATAACACTATCCACTATATAGATGAGCTTCATATGTTAAACAGGCACCCCAAACCTACAATTAATTGTGCCTGGTTCATGCACATTCTTCCCATTTTTATTGAAAGAAAAAAATGACATCCCTAATACAGCATTTTGTACTCTTTGCACAGGCCACAGCTCCCAATGTTTTTGATCATTGGCCAAGCTGGCTGGTGCTGATAAGAGCTGGAGCTTGATAACATCTGGGTAGCATCACATGGGCTACCCTTGATATACACAATACTGGGCTGATGGAACAATGTTCTCAGCAAAAAGCCCATGCCTATGAGACCCAGTATGGTGTAATGGTTAGAATGCTGGACTGGGACCTGGGAGACTGGGGTTCAAATCCCCATTCCATTCATTGGGTGGAGTTCAAAGCATAACCTACCTCACAGGGATAAAATGGGGAGAGGGGGAATCATGTACACCACCTTGAGCTTCTTGGATAAAAGGTGGGATATAAATGTAATAATAAATTAAGAATTTGTTCATGTGAATTGCCTCTCATATAACGGGAGAGTGTGTCAGGTTTAGCACTTCTCCCACACAAGACATGGCACGCTGGCAGTTCGGCTAGTTGAGGTTTATTTATCAACAACAAGCTTCCAGCAAGCTGAGCTTTCCATAACTCTCTGTCAGAGTCAGTTGACTTAACTGGCTTCTGGCCCCTTCCCAGGCCAGATATACGCCAAGCCCGCCCCTGCTTCCTGCTGGTCTTCCTTTGTTCTAATCACTTGCTCCACCTCCTACTTCTTGGAGACTCAGGTGCCTCTTCTTCCTCTGGAGTTGAATCCAACCCCCTACTAACACCTGCATCTTGCCCCTTCATCTTTGTGCTGCTGCAAAAATCCAGAGCAAGGCTTATCTCGCTTTCATTGTGTGAATGAATCAAATTCCTGTTTTCCTCTGCCTCTTCTTCCCCCTTTGCAGAGTCCTCTCTGCCAGCCATGTCTCTGACAGTGATATGGAACAATAATTTAAATTCTGAGGTCGTCTGAGAGGCAGAGGGGATAGTTGTGTGCCTGCTTCTCCACCAAACAGGACCTCCACACCATCAGTAATTTATGAACTGGAAGCACAAATGAATGTCTTCAGTCGACAGCATACCAACAGTACAGGAGGTTTTGTCTAAAGTCATATTCTTCATTCTCTTAATGTTCCACCATAGAGGTTTAATGTTTACAAAGAATTATACATTCTGGAACAGAGAACATGTATTTTCCTACCTATCCAACCTAAGGAAGTCAAGCTCCTCTTACACACTGCAACATCTTCTCGCTTGCACAGCATCCCATTCTCTGGGTTGCCATGGACACCATGATTGAAGGTCATCAAAAGCAAGTGGGACAACAAGAGGAGAGAGGCATAAACAATCAACACAATGCAACTTGGGGCATGGCTGATATCATAAATACTGTGTCCGCTTTCTACATTTTAATAATGGCAGCAGATTGTTTGTCTCTGGCTGTGCGGTTCCATGAAACATAAATCCAGTCGCTCTCATGGACAGTATGAATTTAATGGCAAACCCAATGACTAAAACAAAGGTCCTGCCATCGCTGTTTTTCAGCAGCATCCAGAAATCTAAATGAAGGAAGAACAAGGTCATTATCATGTAGGCGATGAGAAATGGGATGCTCCTGAGAGCAGAATTACCTCATTATGTGACAGGAGAGTGGGACAAGAGAAGAATTGTCTGATGTCTCCATGTATTGATTTTTAATACATTGCATTTGTTGTTGTTATTCTTTCACAACCATGAAGATACATATTATATATGAACACATGCTTGCTGCCCACACACTACTGGCCTAGGCTCAAGGTCCTTGTATTAATTTACAAGGCTCTTAACAACTTGAGCCCAGGATATATCAGGGAATGCTTTATATCCTTGCTCAGTCCCTGGGGTTTTCAGGGGAGTTGCTGCTAGTGCTCTTCCATGGCTCAGATGAATCCATTGTATCTATATCTATAAAGAGCCATGTGTTCAGTATTGTGGGTCCAATTTTATGGTACACCCAGTTGACATATCTCTGCTGAACAGTTGGCACCTACTACAGCAAACTTTTTAATTGAATTCTGATGTTATTGATTTAACTCATTTTTTTAGTTTAACTGTATTGGGTTTCCTGTACGCCACTTTGAGATATCTCTAATTAAGCAGTATACAAATGGTCAAAATAAAATTAGAAGCTGCCTTATAATGAGTCAAACCATGGGTCTATGTATTCAAGGAATTAGAAACCTGTGGTCAACCAGACTCAAACTCCCATCAACCCCAGCCAGTGGTCAGGAATAAGGAGAACTGAAGTCCAGCAACATCTAGTGACAGGAGCAAGCAGGGAGTAAATCACACTGAGCAAGTTGGAGTTAACTCTTTATTTGCAACCCAATCCATGACATCTAGAGGGCCACAAGCTCCCAATTCCTGATCTATTCAGTAATGATCACTGGGGTACAGTGAAGGCACCTACCTAATCAATAGGCATGGAGTCCTAGAGGCTGGGTGATGCCACACTACAGGAATGAATCCTTGCAAGTGTGGAATGAACACCATGTGGCACGTGTAAAAAGCGCCAGTACCACAAATCAAAATGGAACATATCAGGTAAGGTGATCCTTCAAGTAAAGGGATTTATATATCTAATAGTAACACCTTGAATTTGACCCAGCAACAACTTGGCATCCAGCGTAGTTCTTTGAGTAAGGATATAATTTGCTGACAGGGGCTCACTCTTGTCAGCCATCAGGCTGCAGCAGCATTCTACAGTAATGGCAGTTACTGTTGCTATGGGGGAGACTGTGAGCAGGTGACCTGCTCCATGTTCCTGATAGATCGTCTCACTCTTTAAATACTCAGTTGAACACTGTGCTCTGCAGGCAAAGGCCTCCTGCAGACACTGTCTTATCACAAGGTCCCTATCACATAATAGTGGAATTGGGCCTTTAGTGTTGTGACACTCTTTGGAATAGTAATGATAATGATACATGGCTGCCTTCAGAAGCCTTCTAAAAGTCATTCCCTTGTTTATCTGTTTGACATCTGATGGGAGGGTGTTCCACAGGGCAGACGCCACTACCAAGAAGGCCCTCTACCTTCTTCCCTGTAACCTCACTTCCCTTTTGTTAAATGTTAAACAGATAATCTTCTCTGCTGTCTTCTCAGTGCCTATTGAGAAATGCCTACCTTCTTCCAGTAAGCCTTTTACGGAGAGATCTTCCCCAGTTTATATCTGAAAAGGAATTGCCTTGGTTTCCATTGTTTTACTGAATGTGTGTTTGCCACCCAGCTTTTTGTTCTTCTGGAGGAAGGGTGGGATGTGAATTAAAAATAACGCTCAATGCTAATAATAAATACTGTTTGCCCGAATGAGTCTTCATCTTTAAACCAGGCCTGGACTAGAGCAGAGGACTCCTTCAAATCAAGAACTACCCAGCGATGTAGTGTGGGCGCTCATGGGGGCGTGATGTGCCGTGGGAGCAAGCCACGCTGCTGGAGCAGAACTGTCCTTCTTGGGCACCCTCCAGTTGGAGGGCGGCTGAGGGGGATGCAGCAGGCAGGTGCCAGCCCTGCATGACTTTTGTGTGTGGCTCTGGGCATGCAGAGCCTCATATCCCTCCCAGGCACCCTCCAGCTGGAGGGATGCTGGGAAAGACGTGGTGGCTTGGGTACGCTGTGAGCCCCTGGCACGTGCCAGAGGGCAGCTGTGAGCTCAGGCACACTGCGAGCCCAGCCCCGCACAGCTTTTGTGAGTGCTGCGCTGGGCTCTCGGGGCTCCTGGGCTTGCACACCACCTTGGGCTTTGTGCCCAGCATGCCATCTCCCAAAGGTAAGCGCCACCTAGGTTGATCTGCCCCCCCTGCCCCCTAGCTCCACCACTGGAACTGTCATCACCATAAGTTTACTTTCTTAAATTCCTGTCCTGCTTTCTCAAAAGGTGCAAAACTGCACACAACCTTTTCTCTGGACAAAACGCAGGGACAATTCTTTAACCTGTGGAGAAAAGGGACAGAGATCCTTTAAATACTTAGAACTGGTTATTATTATTACTGGGGTTGGGGTGAGGTGTTTTTTTTTTTTTTTTGGGTGTGTAATTTGCTTTGCAGAGCATCTGCTGGGGGGAAAAGGTTTTCGGCGGATAGAGCTGCTTTAAATAAGGTTCCATAATGACACATGATAATAAAATTACCCTTGTCAATGACTTTTCTTGTGCATCTATATTACTTGCTCTGCGAGTGACAGGGAGAGCGAGTGAGCCTATAATATGATAATTAAGATGTCAGATAAAATGTGGTACAATCAGACCAAAGTACTAGCTAATGTGTCTTCTGTGCCATCAAGGTTTTGAAGCAGGTGAGTTCACATCGAACTCTGACCTGACCTTGTGGCAAGGAATCTGAATTAGGGCAAGTAAGAGATACAAACTTCATTTATTCCATGCAACAAATTTGGAGGTACAGTGATGGGGAAAGTTTCTCTTGTTAACGATGCAAGAGCCCTCTCCCCACCCTCCGAAACCTCTAAGTGGCCACTAGGGATGGGGAAGAAATTTGATTCCGTTCACATTTAAAGCCAAATCCATCAAATTCACCGTTTCCCCAACAATGTGAGAGTCAAGACACAGCCATCCTTTAAAATTTACACTTATCCAAATTTTGCAATGCTGTTGTCCAATGAAACAATGTCTATTGGGGGGGGGGAATCATATATCAGGGGAAAGTGTGCGTAGAAATGCTCGTAGTAGTGAAAATAACCATGCAAAAATTCGTTACCATAGAGGAAATGGCGTTGCAAAAATGTGTATATTAGTCAAAACTGCATACAAAAAAAATGTGTTTATTGGGAGAAATTCACACCAAAATGAGGAATTTAAGATTGTAAAAATGAGAAATGGAGAGAATCAAAATGGAGAGTTTCTCCTATCCACAGTGCAGAAAACCAGCAGAAGAAATTGCAGCAGGCTAAGACCTGAGTGTCCACCTTCCAGCTGACCTTCAGGTCAGCTGAATCCATCTCCTGCAATGGCACAATTGTTGTGCTCAATCGGTCTCCTCTTCAATCTCCTGCCATGACATGGAGGCACACTAGGTGAAAAATACAGAAAGGTGGCACAAGAGCATCAAATATATTGTTTGTCATGATGGCTGCTCTGCACTCCAGGATTAGCATGACATTTTTACCGGCAGACACTGTTCTCTTCTGTTCCTGCTTAGTCTGTTGTGCCCTGAACACCCCTTTGACTGAAATGTTGAAAAATAATAATAATAAAAATACGTTCTCTTACACTGTGAAGCCAAGCACCTTATTTTCTTTGCCTTCCCTCTATTGATTCTCCTTCCAAGCCCAGGTTTATCAAGGACATTTGCTGCGGAAGGTGTTCAATGAGGTTCTTTTGAGGATGCAGCCGATTTTCATAACACACCAGGCTTGTTTTTTTGCTGCTCTGTTGCTAAAAAAAATCAATGCACTGGTTACAAGAGACAACTATGTAACAGTGTGATTTTAAATAAACCCCAACCTCGATGGTTTTGTTTGTTGCTAAGCATGACAAGGCTTTCATTTCCTTGAATCAAGTGTTGCTTGGTGTATTAAATTGGACAGAGTCGAATATTCAGCACAGTTGATATACTTTAGTGTGGAGCACACAGACCTGGTTTTTTTCATGCTCAAAATGACAGGGATGGGCTGTGAACCATATTCAGTCACTGCGATTGTAGCTGACCTTTCCTCCAAGGTTCTCAAGGAGGCGTACATATTGGTCCCAAGCTCTACTCCAGAGATAGATTGGGCATCTAGCAATTTGTATTTGCCAAGTGGGCAGCTAGGTGCCACCATGCTCAGGCTGTCATCTGCAGCATTAGCAGAGAAGAGGAATATCACTCTCTCCGGGACATCATGGCAAAGTGCAGAGCTGGTAGCAGAGTGCAGATTTCAGACTGCAAACAGCAGCTAATAAGTTAGCTTTATTTGTTGAAGGCAATTTTATACTATCTCTTATGATATGTATCTCAAGCTTGTTTACATTGCATTTAAACAAAAAACAACAACAACACAACAATATAGAATAATATAATATAATATGTTAGTCCTGAATATTAAGCGTTTTGTCGGTAATTTGGGTGGACAGTCTTTTCCAGTGCATTGACCTATTTAATTTGCAGGCTGCTAACCCTTTGGGGCGGGACGCGGGTGGCACTGTGGGTAAAACCTCAGTGCCTAGGACTTGCCGATCGCATGGTCGGCAGTTCGAATCCCCGTGGCGGGATGAGCTCCCGTCGTTCGGTCCCAACTCCTGCCCACCTAGCAGTTCGAAAGCACCCTTAAGTGCAAGTAGATAAATAGGTACCACTTTATAGCGGGAAGGTAAACGACGTTTCCATGTGATGCTCTGGTGCTGGTTCGCCAGAGCAGCTTCGTCACGCTAGCCACATGACCCGGAAGTGTCTGCAGACAGTGCTGGCTCCCGGCCTCTAGAGTGAGATGAGCGCACAACCCTAGAGTCTGTCAAGACTGGCCCGTACGGGCAGGGGTACCTTTACCTTTACCTTAACCCTTTGGGGCAATTCTCAGTTTAGATCTTTGCTCAAATAATTAAAGTTCTGTGGGGCTCTGAATTTAAACTTGAATCCATCATGATGCAGTTAGCTTCTTTGCACAGTTATACTCTGCTAAACACATTTTGTCTTTTTAGATTAGGGCCACTGCAGTTCTCCTGCATGTAAAATTTAAAAAACAACCAGTCATTCAGCAGCATTTTAGGGCGAATTTCTTCTAATAGACACATTTTTTAATGCAATTTTGCCTATCATAAACAACGCCATTTCCTCAAATCTAATGAATATTTGTTTGCTCTTTTAATTAATGTATGCATTTTATTCATGTTTTTTTGCACTATATGTATATTGCTTGGCTGGAGAACTGCATGGTAAATTTCAGAAAAGTGCAAATTTCAAAGAATGGCTGGTTTTGGTTCACGTATTGTTTTCTTTCCATTTTTCTTTTCTTGAGTTTTGGTTCTCCAATTTTTCCACATCAGTTCGTGAGGGATTTCTTAGAGTCCCCCTATTATTTGTTTGTTTGTTTGTTATTTTCTTAGATTTATATCCCATCTTTACCTCCAAGTAGCTCAAGGTGGCATACATGGTCCTCTTCTCTCCATTCTATACTCACAACAATCCTGTGTGGTGTAGTGGTTAAGAGCGGTAGTCTCGTAATCTGGGGAACCGGGTTCGAGTCTCTGCTCCTCCACCTGAAGCTGCTGGGTGACCTTGGCCCAGTCACACTTCTTTGAAGTCTCTCAGCCCCACTCACCTCACAGAGTGTTTGTTGTGGGGGAGGAAGGGAAAGGAGAATGTTAGCCGCTTTGAGACTCCTTAAAGGGAGTGAAAGGCGGGATATCAAATCCAAACTCTTCTTCTTCTTCTTCTGTGAGGTAGGTCAGGCTGAGAATGAGTAACTGGTCCAGGGTCGCCCAACTGCATGGACAAGCGACAATCTGAACCCTGGTCTCTGAAAGTTCTAGTCCGACACTCTAACCACTGCCCTACCATTGGCTCGCATTTTGTATGCAGTTTGTCTGATATGATGCATTTCTGAATGTGATTTTCACCAATACCTGCATTTTTTTGCATACATTACCCTAGTATATGCATTTGTGGGCACATTACTTGGCAGGAGGAACCAAACTGCAAAATTCAGAGAAGTCTGGATTTCGAAGGATGACTGTACTTTGGTTCACGTATTGTTTCGGAAGGTACAGATTAGGTAAGATTGGCTTTAAACGTAAACTGAAATTCTCCTCATCTCCATCACTGCAGAATTAGGCTGTATTTTAATAAAACATCTTACTAGCCCAGGAAATATCTACAACGGAAAGCAGATGGCTTCCTGCCACCAGAGGGAGCCATTTACTCATTACATTGTCTCTGAAGCCAAGAAAGTAACTGGCAAGGAATGTCAGCCTTTGCACAAGAATGCTAAGCAGGAGAGAGAGAGAGAGAGAGAGAGAGAGAGAGAGAGAGAGAGAGATTTAAAAGTGGTGATTTCCTAATAGAAATCTATTGGTGTAAAAGTGCAGGGTTTGTGTCACATGGATTATTTATCATGGAGAATATGAATGAATTATGAAGCAAAACTCTACATCCATATCTGAAGCTATGAGTGCAACTCTAAATTTTGGAATCATACTTTCATGTCATAATTTGAACTTTTTGCATGGAGTTCTACATTAAACTGAACATGGTAACATTCAGATTTCAGAGCCAAAACAAATGTTGTTAGATGCATGTATTAATGATATTTATAACCCACCATGCATCTATGCCGTGGGTCCTTAACTTTTTTTGGCTGAGGGACACATGGAGGGCTTGCCACCTGCCCAAGGGCTGCAAGCCAGCACACACAATCATGCACACATCTGCATGTACACACACATACACAGCAGAGGGAGCTATAGCCTCAGCAGTTTGTACACATACCCACCCACCACACAGAGGGAGAGATAGATAGATAGATAGAGAGAGAGAGAGAGAGAGAGAGAGAGAGAGAGAGAGAGAGAGAACAGTGTTTATGCTTTTTAGGACTGATGTCAGAAGGTCCCCTCTTGCCCTAGGAGGGCAGCTCCCCCGGGAAGACAAAACAAAGGTGCTTTTCATTTTAAGAGGGACCCCTTCTCCTTCTGATGTCATGCCATTCATAGAAGGTCAAGTACAGGAAACAGAAAGAAACACTTCTTCTTGTTTCCTAAGCTTCTCGGCAACATTCTAAGAATGGAGTCATCTTTCTAAGAATGGTGGTGAGAGAAAGGGCTCTTTAAAAAAAGAGGTGGCAGTTCCCCCATCCCACCGCCAATCAGTAGAAAGGTTGAGACCTCACTACTCTCAGCAGTGCAATAGTGGGGCTCAACAGCACCACTCGCTGGGCTACCTTTAACTGATTATTATTTAAATCAAATGGTTTGGGAGCCACAATAAATTGCTTGAGGGCGGGGAGAAAATATGGGCTGATCCAGATACCAGGGGGTAGGTGGGGCACAGAACATAAAACAGCAAAACCAAATCATGAAATAAGAATGCAAGAAGAGACCTGCTGAATCGGGCCAAGGCCCCATGTGCTCCAAAGTCCTGTTCTCACAGTGGCCACCCAGATGACTGTGGGAAGTTTGCAAGTAGGATCTGAGCACAACAGAGCTCTCCCCACATGTTCCCAGGAACTGGGATTCACAGGCATACTGTCTCCGACTGGGGATGGAACATAGCCATTATGGCTAGCCGCGCCAATTAACTTTTCAAGTCCTCCTTTAAAGCCACCCAGAAGAAACAATGCACAATAAAACACATCATAAAATAGGGCGCCCAGTTACCCACTGGCCCCATGCTTGAGATGCCTGCGTAGCCTCTGAACCCCTTGTTATCCCTCTTTCTGGCAGATGGTAACAATTTGGCCCAGAGATGGGGAAGGGAGTGATGAATGGACATACTTCCCAAGTGCCCTGAAAGAAAATGGGACCTCCTGTTTTTCTTTTGCAAGATCTTGGCAGCCATTTTGGGTGCTGCAATTTTTTTCGGGGTGAGACAGAGGCTCAGGATGTGTGACTTACCTAGGAGTGCGTCCCGGAATCTGCACGTCCCAGTTTGGGGCTTGAAAAAGTTGAAGAGCATCAATGGGGAGTAGCAACAATGGTAGATAGGAGGGTCCCCACTGAATGGGTCCTCCAAAATTTGAAACTGGTACTGGATCTGACCGTAACTATATTTTCTCCCTTCCAGAGTTTGTCCAGCATGCTGACAGTTTTAGGGAAGCAAGCAGCAGCGCAAAGATTGAACAGTGAGTGAGTGGTCAAGAATTAACCCCCTGCCCTGCCCAAGCCTGGTATGAATTTTTCCAATTAGCTACTATTTTCCTGTGTTTTTAACAGCTACAAGCATCATTAAATGGGCTCTAGGGCAGTCCTGGGTTAGCTTGATCTCAATCAAGTGAAACTACATAAATTCTAGGACCACAGAGCAATGTTTATATTGTGATCCCGCTGATGGCGAAATAGGTGTGGCCTGACCAAGGCAGAACAGAGCAGTACTATTACTTCTCTTGATCTGGAGCAAAACAACCTTGGCTTCCAAATATTATTCCAGCTCTTAACTGACACCTCTATACCAATATCTGCCTCCCAGGTTGTTTTAAGGGTAGTTGGGGAGCTTAGGGATACATCTAGCATGATTTTCTTCTCTCTCTATTGTTGAGATGCAGTGTTTGATGCTACTGAGAGGTCTATCTCTCCTTCAAATCAGAGCCAGTGAAGGCAGTGAAGGTCCTTCGTAAGGAAGTGGAGGTCCTTTGCTTTGGAAAGGTACCTAAATAATAGCCACATGTCTTATCTTCCCAAAGCTTTCTATTTGTGGGGCTGTCAGAGCACACCCTTCTATGTGAAGGAGTCCTCTTTGTAAAAAGCTGCCCAGTCCAATTGCAGTTTAAAAATAAAGAACCATCAGAAGGGAGAGCAACAGGTGCCTTGAAGCTGCCTATCAGCAGTTGGCACCTAGACATCAGACCGATTTGGCACACAGCTCACCTCATCAGCCTTCTCCACTGTATTGTATTTCTATGTAAATTACAGCCAACTCCCTGTTTGCATGGGGGTTGTGTTCTTGGGAGCCAGTGTGGTGTAGTGGTTAAGAGCAGTGGACTCGTAATCTGGTGAACGAGGTTCGATTCCCTGCTCCTCCACATGCAGCTGCTTCTCTCAGCCTCACTTACCTCACAGATACAGATAGGTAGCCGTGTTGGTCTGCCATAGTCAAAACAAAAAAATTTCCTTCCAGTAGCACCTTAAAGACCAACTAAGTTAGTTCTTGGTATGAGCTTTCGTGTGCATGCACACTTCTTCAGATACACAGTGTATCTGAAGAAGTGTGCATGCACACGAAAGCTCATACCAAGAACTAACTTAGTTGGTCTTTAAGGTGCTACTGGAAGGAAAAATTTTTGTTTTACCTCACAGAGTGTTTGTTGTGAGGGAGGAAGGGAAAGGAGATTGTTAGCCGCTTTGAGACTCCTTAGGGTAGTGATAAAGTGGGATATCAAATCCAAACTCTTCTCCTTCTCCTTCTCTTTTTCTTCTTGGTCATTGCACGTGTTGGTGGAGGGCACATAAGCCCACCCTGCCCCCTCTGGGGCCGAAAATAGCAACACGCATTGGCAGTTGCACACCAGTCAAACATGCACAAAGTGGCCACCACATGTATATTAATAAATGTCTAAATTAATTTTTGTGTGTGTGCACACACACACATTTTATGCCAATCTGTGTTCTTTTTTTGTTCTCTGTTCTGAGATGGGATTCCATTTCTCAGTAATTCCGTCTCTTCCTTTTTCATCGTTTTCAGTACCTTGTCCTGATATTTCAGTTGCCCCATCCTTGATGGATTCATCCTGGCCTGGATGAGGAATCCAACTCACTGGAGAAAGCCAGCCAACTGTGGCCATCTTCATCTGATGATTTGCCATCCAAATATTTCAGGATACAGCCCAATCTGGATACAGCCCTTGGGTTTTTCACAACACCGCAAACCCCAGAGTCGTTCATGACTGGACTTAACTGTCATGTGTCCCTTTACCCTTTACCTTTAGTACTTCCTGTTAGATCTCTGGCTAATATTGCCAGGTTTACATAGTCGAAAAATTGGTCAAATCCCCTTTGAAAGCTGCCTAAATCGATATCTATCACCACTTGTTCTGGAAACAAATCATTAAAGTTAATTAGGAGTTCTGTAAAGTAGCAGGTTTTTTTGTCTGGTCCTAACCTACTGTCTATGGGTTTTAGTTTACAATTTCAAGTTCTGGTGTTATTAGAGAAGGTGAACATTTTTCTCTGTCTGCTGAACCGCTATCCTAGCAGTCCCATTGTTTCAGCTCCAGCCCTTTTTGGATTCACATTAGTTGATTGTCTCAAAATGCTTGCCTCCCCACCATAGAGAATAGGTTTGAGCAAGTGTTACAACAATCTGTGGAATGTAAACAGAAAAGGTCAGCTCCCCTCAGTTAAACCAACTGTTTTCACAGAAGAAACTGAGGGGAAATGTTGATTGAATAACTCTCTTCTATGGTTTCAGACCTGCTCATCTGACCTGTGCATAACAAAACAAATAGAGAGAGAATGTGCCAGGCATCTTCCCCGCAAAGACATCGCCCTCTCTGTGGTTTTAGCAACCTGACCAGAAATATTCATTGACAGCTTGGCAATTGCTGGAGCCAATGTTCACACATCATCTCGCTATTTGCTGTGATGCATATTCCTGAGAGATGGCCCAAGGCCCTTTATTGTACCTCAGGGACATTCACGTTCAGATATTTCCTTGAGATGCATGGAAGGTCACATATTTTGCTATTGTCTGAAATTGGAGGTTGCGACGAGGAAGCCAGCTTGAAGTAATTAGCGGTGGGGCCTAGTGGAAACCACAGAGGTGAAGAGAAGTTAAGATGTATCAAATAGAGCTGAATTAAAACGTCTCAGAAGATGTTTTTCTGAGGAAATTTCTGAGATTTTTCTTTTTATTCCCCCTGAAAAAGAAGGCTACTTTGCTGAATTCACCTACCACTTTCCACATACCATGCCCTGGAATGACACTCAGCCCAGGAATTCCTGCGAGGTGCAAAATGGTGTTCAGGCTGCCAACAACCACCACTTACACTTCCTAATTCACCCCCCAAAAAACCCTTAGCAGATGCTCTACCACTGCGCTATAGCTCTTCTGAGTAGATATGCGTGGAATTTCACTGTAAATTGTTCAAACCCACATTTTATGGAGCTCAACAGCAAATACCTGCCTTGTTAATAACATATTTGTCACCTTTTGCATTTTGTTTCCCTTCAACTTCACTGCAGTGTTTATAATCTCCCCACCTAATGTGTAAATATATTGTACCAGCAAGTCAGAACATCGTGCATTCAATGAAATGGACTCTAGCCCATGAAAGTTTATGCCACAATAAATTAGTCAGTCTCAAAAGGTCCTCAAGACCCACAAATGTCTGCTCCATCATGATTCTTGAAGACTGGACACTTTGATGTGAAAATAAACAGTTGTTTTAATCAAAGGGAGACCTGCTTCAAGCTACCAGTTTGTTAGCTCTTATCAATAAAGGTTAGACAAGTATATCACCTTCCCTGCCATGCCTCCCTCCTTCTCTCAGATCAAGACAACAACAATGCCTCCAAGATCCTTTGATTGCAGGTAGATCAAATTTCTTTGATGACCTCTTTTTCAAAGTTGTGTTTCTGCCTCTCCTGTGCTTACCTGGATAATTATTCCTAATCCAACAGAACCACTTTGATTTCATTAGTGCAAACAAGCTGCAATTAGTGGCTTGCATCTTATTTACCTTTTCTGGGTTTTTGCTGATTTGCACTTCAATGGCTTTTTGGAGCTGCTGTCAACACCCATGGGTTTCTTTTTCCACCTCTTTACGTAAGCCGTGGGAGATTTGGTGCCATTTCAAGTGGACGAATCCAGGGTAAAGTTACTTAATTATGAGCTTGTGAGGGAAACAGTGATTGATTGACATCATCATTTGAATCCCATATCCCATTATGAGCATCTGCACGGAGAGTGTGACCAAGGTGTGACATAGGTGCTGTCAGAAAGGGCAGAGTAATGCGAGGGGATGTGTGCAAGGACTTTTAAAAAGAAAGGAGAGAAACTTTATTGGTACCACATTTTCATTTTTTTAAAATAAACTTTATTAGGGTTTATAGGGAGAAAATACAAAACTTAACATCAGATACCTTTTCCTCTTTTTGTTGTCGTCCAAATCAAGACTTTGATCATAATACAATAAAAACATAAAGAGAAATGGGGAAAGGAAAGGAATAAAGAAATAGAAATAGAGAAATAAATAGAAATAGAAATAGAAAAGAGGTTGGGGGGGGGAAGAGAGAAAATTCAGAAAGTAAGGGACTTCAGATTCTTCATCTGTCTACTATATATATAACCAATACTTGCTTCATCCACTCCAATATAACACCCAATAGAGCCATTTTCCATAAACAAACATTATCTTCAGTCCTTCAATCCCAATGTCATTAGTGGCTCCACCTTTTCAAATTGGTTCTGCCCCTTTTAATTTTTATGCATTTGAACCAAAACATTAAACAACAAACCAAATCATATAAAATAATATATTAAAATAATAAGAAGTATGCAAAGTGACCCAATGTCACCCTTTAACCCAGGGGCGGTGTGTTCCATTTTGCCACCTAAGGACCAACGGGGAGCTGCTACCCCAGCTTTTCCCCACCAAAGCACTCCTGATTTGGCTTGTGTGGTGGTGCCTTTGAAGTGGCACTAATGACAGTGTGTTCCAGCAAGTTCTCACCATCTTGCTGAGCTCTCATGAGATCTCAGCGGAAGCCGCTGCCGCCGCCACAACTTCTCCACTATCAGTGGAGGCAGAAAGATGGGTGGGAGGAGAAATCAAATGGAGTATCTTGAAGAGAGCATGGCTGGCTGGAGAACTCAACAGCACCAGACCACACAGTATTATTTTATTGTAGGTCCCATTTGACCTTTTCAGTATCAAGGGCAAATATTTTAATTGCTCAGTCATATTTTAAACATTCCACTTAGCCAGTCAAACAACACATGCTCCTATCAGGTATAATAAAAAGGTAAAGGGACCCCTGACTGTTAGGGCCAGTCACAGATGACTCTGGGGTTGTGGCGCTCATCTTGCTTTACTGGCCAAGGGAGCTGGCCAGCTACTGAAGGTAATAGGGCCCTTTATATGTCCAGCTGTCCTTGTCAGCAACAAAGTGTTGCTGTTTTTGTGTTGAATAAATGCTACATGATGATTTATGGACCTAATAGGCCCATAAAGGTAAAGGTACCCCTGGCCATTAGGTCCAGTCATGGATGACTCTGGGGTTGTGCACCCATCTTGCTCTATAGGTGGAGGGAGCCGGCATACAGCTTCTGAGTCATGTGGCAAGCATGACTAAGCCACTTCTGGTGAACCAGAGCAGCGCACGGAAACACTGTTTAACTTCCCGCTGAAGCGGTTCCTATTTATCTACTTGCACTTGACACGCTTTCAAACTGCTAGGTTGGCAGGGTGACCATTTGTATACCGCTTAATTAAAGATATCTCAAAGTGGCGTACAGGAAACCCAATAGACCACAGTGCCACCCGCGTCCCTTATCAGGTATAATAACAAACAAACAAAATTAAAGCAAAGTTGTGATGGAAAAGTTCAAATAAATGATGAGAGTAAGACTGAGCAGAAGATGCATTCAATTTTAGCAGTTCTGGCCAATATCTAAGCATAAACAATGTAGCGAGCGGCACAGTTTTGAAGAAATGAGGGAAGTGGAGTTTAGAGCGGCAGTGCTGGGTAAGGAAGGAAAGTTTAGAACTGTGAGAGAAGAAAGAGAACAAGAACGTGTCAGAATGCAAAAATGGAAAGATAAGAATGGAAGAAGAAAGACTGCTGAAAGCTGCCAGAGAGCAAGCAGTGAATAAATTCCAGAATTCAGACGGCAAAAGCTGCCTGATGAATCATTGCCCTTGAGAAGACTCATTGAGAAAGGTCAACCAGGGAGATGACAGTTGATTCTGAGGGCCTGCATGGGTGTCAGTTATTTCTAGTACAATACAGTCCAATGGCTGTGAGTGTGTATATGGTTGGTTTCTGAGTCAAGGGGAAGTATTTGAAGAAGGAAGCTAATGTGGGCCTTGATGAATAAGCAGGGCTCACCGTCTACTATAAAGCTGTTTATGTTTGAGCTTTCCTGAAGTGCCTGTAATCTATTTCTAAGAAAAGAGGCCTGTTTGGCCAGCAAGGACCAAACTTTTGGGAATGTGTGCCAAGGCAAAGGCAGTGACTCCATGTGTGAAAAGAAGACAGGATCACTACCCTTTCAGCTCCTGTCTGAAAACCTTGCCTGTCTTTGTTATTTGTGGCACCCATAACATAAGTCTGGCCAGATCTAGGGCCAATCTGTGTGTGTACATGCTTTTTCTAAACCAAGTGTGCAAGTGTTTTTGCTTTGTTTTTACTCATTTGCCCACAGCAGCCACAGGGGGACCCAACATAAGGTCCTGACGGGTAAGACCTAAGCGGATAACCAAATAGTTATGGGAAAGGTTGCTCCTTACCCCAAATCTTTTATTAGCATCAGGATTGTCCCCATCTGCGCCTGTGGGAGGGATCGGCCTCCCCAGCCAATCTAGTCCCTTCTGCCCCCTTCTTCCAGTGTCCCTGCAGAGGGGAGGGACACAAGACAACCTATTGCACATGCCTTGGAGAAGCCAAGAAAATGGAAGCAGAATATGTTTTGCCTTTCTAGTGCTTCCCAGTAATGCACAATGCTGCCTTAGTTCACCATGAAGTAAGGAGATATGTTGTGGCCTATTGCCTAAGAAGAAACAATTTTCTTAGTGCTCTCTGGAGGGCTTTTGTTCCGGGCTAATTACAGCTTTCATTCACCTTTGGCATTTTTGCTGAACCAGATTCCATCTCTCTTTTCATCTGCAGCCAGGACACTTATTGGATGGAGAGAGCAGTTTGACAGGCCAGGTTCCGTCTACTAGGAAGGAAACTCCCCAAGACCATGTGACACACCTGTTAAAAGAACTGCACTGGTTGCCAACTAGCTACCAAGCCAAGTTGGAGATTTATTACTAATTTATAAAGCCCTAAACCTCTTGGGACCAGATTACCTAAGAGAACACCTTCTTTTTTATAGACCTTCCCATTAAATAAGCTATTTGGGTAGAGATTTCCTGGTTCTGTCCTGGCCCATGTGATAGCCCATCTCGCAGCAGCCAGGAGGAAAGCCTTTTTTTGAGGTGATCCCTGTCTTGTGGAACAGTCTCTCCAGTAAGATAAGTTTAGCACAAATTCTAGTGGGCTTCCAGTATTTACCAAAAGCACACTTGTTTCCCCAGTCATTTTCTGGACATCAATGCTGTGGTGATCCCTGCCACTGGCTGATATAGATATTGCTATACTCATATTTTAATACTGTTATTTTAACATCAGTTTATTGCCATTATTTTTGTTTTCTGTCAAGTGCCTTGAAATTCTCTGGAGAGATAGCAGCCTATAAGCATATAAACAAATTAAAATAGTCCCTATATCAACTATTGCACCACAATTTCCAACAGATTAGAATTATTGAGCAGTGTTATATATATCTCTTCTCTTTGTTGTGCTGCTGCTGCTGATAATTAACAATAGCATTTTGCTATTTGCTAACTCTGACTCAAGTGGAAAACCAACTGTTCTGAGCTAATTTCCAGAAGGTTTTGACTAGTTGGCAGGAACATATTCACCCTCCCAGAGCTAAGTCCGATCCATTTCCTTTAAATTAAAAGGTGGAAAATCTATACAAAGTTATCACACTGAGTGCAAAATGAAACTAGCAAGATATGCTGTGCAAGCCTACGTGTGACTACTCAGAAGTAAGCCTCGCTGAATTCAGTGCAACTTACTCCCAAGGTAAGTGTGTTTAGGGGTGTCTGTGACTGGGTCTGCATGCACAGCCAAATGAGGTGCAGTGAAAATTTCAGGAACCGAATCCTGAAATCTGACCTCACAGATTCCCTATCCTACCCCATCTACTTCCTGGTAAGCAACAGCAACCCACCTTCAGGGAAGCTAGTGTAGGAGCTTCGCCCCCACCCAGCGAGCCACTTCTGGCCACTACTAATAAGGTAGCCTTCTACGCTCCTACTCTGGAGTAAAGGTAAAGGGACCCCTGACCATACGCTCCTACTCTGGAGTAAAGGTAAAGGGACCCCTGACCATTAGGTCCAGTCGTGGACGACTCTGGGGTTGTGGCGCTCATCTTGCTTTATTGGCCGAGGGAGCTGGCGTACAGCTTCTGGGTCATGTGGCCGGCATGACTAAGCCGCTTCTGGCGAACCAGAGCAGCGCACGGAAACGCCGTTTACCTTCCCGCCGGAGCGGTATCTATTTATCTACTTGCACTTCGACGTGCTTTTGAAGGTTGGCAGGAGCAGGGACCGAGCAACGGGAGCTCACCCCATCGCAGGGATTCGAACCGCCGACCTTCTAGGCTCTGTGGTTTAACCTACAGCACCACCCGCGTCCCTACTCTGGAGTACCTGCAAGTTAAACAAAAAAGCTAGAGAAACGAGAAAACTAGAATGGCATCTCTCTTCATGCTGAACTTGTTTTCTTTCAAGGAGGTTTGGGGGGGGCATTCAAAAAGGTATCCTACACCCACAATCCAAAAAGGTATAGTCCATTCTCTCTCCAGGACTCTGACACCTCATTCCGCTGGCCGGGCCTATGAGTTGATACTACTTTTCATGCTTTCCCACTATTTCCAGTTACTGGGTTAAAAAAATTATTTATTATTTTGTCTTTGTGTGTGTGTGTGCCTAATTTTCAGCACCTGCTGCCTTCGTTGGAACATGGCGATCTTTTCTCAAGCTGCCCTTCTAGAATCCAATCCTGATTTCTTTCCTGAACCCAGATGGATAACTGAATCGAAATGTCTTCATAATCTTTAAATGCCTCCCCCCCCCCTCACACCCTAGCATGCTGTATTCAGGGGGAACAAAATATCAATTTGGAGTGGGCATCATTTGGGTACTCCAAAGCCTGTTGCGCTTTGTGTATTGTGATAGGCTTACAGGCGCATAGAATCAGTGGAACTGGTTATGCATCCGCTCCACACCCCTTGAACACCATTGTTTTACAACCTATATCAAGGGATAAAGTGATCTTCCAATGTGGGAGCTATTCTACTATAGCCCAGCAGTAGCCAATATGGTACCACCAGATGTTATTGGACTCCAATCAGCTCCATGGGGGCAGTAATGCATCTGAAGAGCCGTTTTCGGAAACCACAGGAGGGCAGAGTGCTCTTGTGCTTGGATTCTGCTTTGTAGTTCCCCATAAACTTCTGGTTAGCCACTGTGGGAACAGTATGCTGGGCTAGTTGCCATTGCCTTGACCAGCCAACTCTTCTTAAGTTCTCATGCCAAAAGCCAGGGATCATGGATGTTGTAACCCAATTGGCTACCACATTGGCTCCTCTTGCTTCAGCCCTTTAACATCTATCGTCTTTTCATAGCTGCGAATATGCCATGCAACCTTAAGTGCAGATTTAACTGCTTCTGTTTGTTTTTGCCATTTATTAGGCAGCACAGCAGTGTTTTGTTCAGCACAGTGAGGTTTTACTCCGAAAGGCATTGCTGCTCTCCTGGCTAAAATAAAGAGGGCTCAGTATTCACAAGAAGTCACAGGCATTATTGGTAATGGATCTCTGCACAATAGCCTCAAAAATGAGAAAGATGTTCTTTTGTGTGTTGTAACACTGCCTGCTGCAACCGGAGACTCAAGTGTGGTTTTCCTGTGTGATTCCCATTGGTCCTCTGGTGATACTATTTTATACGCTTACAAAATCATACAAAAGAACACAATCAATCCGGTGCGGAACAAAAGCACCCTCTGACTGCTCTAAGACATCCCATGACTGGGAAGTTCAGAAGACAGTCACCCACATCTGATTCCATTTCAGTGATCCATTAAATATGAGATGCTTGTATCCCATGATGGGGAGGGCGACATTTTCTGAGTCACCTTGTTCTGTGCCTCACACACAAGCTGTCTAGTTTTCGAGCTTATTGTCCTGTATGTTTTCGGTTGGGTAGATGGAAATAAATATTACATATCTTTGGAAAGATACTGTATCACTATAGGCACAGCCCAGTTAAATGCTGGGTGTGAGTGGATGGAGTATTGATGTTTCTACTAGCTACGCAACAGGTAATAGAGCTTATTTTTAAAAACCAAACCAGAAAACCGAAGCTAGCAGACCTTGGGTTTTTGTTTTTAAAAAGAAGAAAACTGAGCCAAAAGGCCTTATTTTAAGAAGTTGATTTGTATATTTATTATATCACATTTTTTTAAAAAATATATAGATATGCATTTAAGAGTATAATCTGAGTGAGCAGGAGAAAAACACTTGCTGCTTATAGCATTGTTGTGGAGTATCTGAGTGGCCACTTGACTCAAGAAACAAGTTGATTTTCCAAATGCCTCTTTTCTAAGGAGAGCAATCCTACCCTCAAATCTGTTCAGGGGTACCTCACTTGCTGCACCTCTACCATGTTAGTGTTCCCTGCATGCCCACAGCAAACCCCACAGCTGTACCCACTGGTCATAGCTGGTGTTAGGCTTCAGAATGAGCATGTCTTAGCGCCTTCAGTCACGGAAAAGCCCCCGGGATTGGACACCCCTCCCTCAATCAATGCCAGCCCAGAGCTGGCATAACTCACCCCTGTCCAATTAAAACTGATGGGGTGAAATTAAAAAAAAAAGTTCAGGATACAACTCTTGATGTATTGAAATGAATGTATTGCAATGTAAATCAGGGTCTCTTCTAATTCTATGATTCCCTCTGAAGTTCCTTTGCTCCAAAATGGTCATTCTAATAAAGTTCTGGAAGGATGAAATGGCCTCCCACTGGATTTTGAATATTGCAATTCTGACCTCAGATTTGTGTCCATTCACGTGTGTTTTTTCATAAAGACTCATTTACAATGCATCAAGAGGTTCAGTGCTATTACTTGTGGACTGAACCAAGACAAAAGAGTTTTATTGCATTACAGTTGGCTTTCCAATATCAGGATATCTGTGTTATCAACAACTCTTTTGTCAATTACCACTGCTAATTACATAATAATAATTGTTAGCCCCCCCCTCTTTTTGCTATGACCTCACTGTGTACAACCCTTCACCCAAATCATCCAGGTACACATTAGATACACCTGAAACTCAAGAGATCATTTCATGCATCAGAGTCCATGGAGGCTTATATTACTCTTTGAGATGCTACAAGGTTCTTTGTTGCTTTATTTCCAAGAGGGAAATATGGTCACCCCTATGGAAACAGAGAATTTAATTGGGGGAGGTTGCGGGGGTAGGAGTGGTTTCCCTTGGAGACCTGATATGGAAGCAATGGCTGTCATATGGAGAGTTTAAGCTTTGCCTCCACCTACGGTATGGTTAACCTGCAAATAAAGTAAAATGCAAACATTACAAATTGCCAATAAATCTTCTTTGAACCTGGGGAAATACTTCACCCACGGAACTTCTCACCATCTGAAGTAATGAACCTTAGCATAACAGTACCATCTTTAACTCATGGGGGGTGTTTTCAGCCTGGTGGGTGAAGAATTCTCACTTCCTCCCTGTGAGCATCTGAATATTTTTCTAGACCTGCAACCCTCTTTGTTCTGCTACTTCAGTTGCAGACATAACATTTCCCATGCCAAGCAAAGCCACTGTTCATTGTCCAGCAGCCCTTCGCCAAACAGCCAGCTGAAACATTTTTGAAGCCAGTCTGTGAGTGGAGCTCGGAATGGGAATCTGATGGAGGAATGAAAGTTTTGTGAATGAATGGTGTACAGCAAAATTATTGAGTGTCTATTGGGGCCAAAACTAAGTGGTTGATACTTAGGGAGGGAGAGCACTACTCAACTCACAGAACACCCCAAAAGGCGGATGGGAGGGAGAAATCTAGATGAATGAAATGCCTCTTGTATCTGAGTAGGATCCTGCAGCCTACAGAAGATAAGAGAGGAACAGTGGGTTCCTTTTTTAATTTAGAGTGCTGTTGCACTCATGTCCAGCTTGTAGGGTTTCCAGAGGCATCTGTTTCACCACTGTGGAAACTCCCTGCTCATGGGGCATGTTGGGGAGATAACTACTGAGGCGCTCTCCCAGGGACATACAACTATGGTCTCAGAGAGTAATAGAGTAATTTTTGCTTCCATTTCACAAGTGAACACACTGTTTGTAACAGAGAAGCTCAGTTCACACGTGTCCCAGAACTGTTCCTTCTTACGCTCTGAGCAGGGTATGTAATGCCACAGCAAAGGAACAGAGAAAGCAACACTGGCTTAAGTAGGATACTCTCCCATAGCAGCAACCATGTATGGGACCAAGCACACACATGGCTAACAACATAATTGCAAGTGCTGATGAATGCTGAGAATTTTTGCCACATCTAATGCAAGCTTATGTTCTTCTCTGGTCCGGAAGGCTTCCTCCAGCAAACATCTTCCATCAGTAATTGGATTAATTCTAGATTTATTTATTTGGATTTCACTATGAGGGACACTTGGCTGTGAGTGCTCATTGGCCAAAGACCCCTCGTCATCTCACTGTCACACTACAGCAGGAAACTTTGATGCTTTTGAATTATGGTCCCATGGACTGCAAGAAGATCAAACCTATCCATTCTTCAGGAAATCCAGCCCTGAGTGCTCACTGGAAGGACAGATCGTGAAGCTGAGGCTCCAATACTTTGGCCACCTCATGAGAAGAGAAGACTCCCTGGGAAAGACCCTGATGTTGGGAAAGATGGAAGGCACAAGGAGAAGGGGACGACAGAGGATGAGATGGTTGGATGGTGTTCTCAAGGCTACCAACATGAGTTTGACCAAGCTGCGGGAGGCGGTGGAGGACAGGAGTGCCTGGTGTGCTCTGGTCCATGGGGTCACAAAGAGTCAGACACGACTAAATGACTAAACAACAACAACAACATAATTCAGTACTTGAATTAGTTAGTGTTTAGTGTCCCTTCCTGGCTTAACACTGTTATTTAGGGCTTATCTCCCTTTCCTCCATGCTTTCCAAGTAGAGTCCATGCATTAAAGTTCTGTGTCAGAGCAATTTTTATTTTTATTTGCTCCAGAGCTTTCCCCACTAAAACACACTTTGCTGCTAAATCAGAGCAAACAGGGAAACCCTGAGTTGCTGTTTGTTGTGCTTCAGCTTTAAAGAGCAGGTTTTTGCAGGAAATGTTTCAGGGCAAAAAAAAAAAAGGGAGGGAGACAGAGCTTTGCAGTGTGGACTTGTGCCTAGAAAGCATAGGGCTAAAGCTAAGTGTGGGTCACCTTTTGTGTTGGAACTAACATCTGCCAGGAAGCTTCTTTCCTATAACTAGGAATCTTGTAAATTCCCAAGATTTCAGTCTTGTGGGTTCCACGCTTGCCAGACCACTTCATACTTCCCTCTCCAAACCTGTTACAATGTCATGGATGTTTGCAGGAGAAATAGTTCTTCAGCTTAATCCTTGCTGCCTTTTCCTGGCTCCTTGCTTCTCAGCCATGTTTTTATTTTATAGCAATACTTGGCGAAGGTCAACTGAACCTCCGCAGAGGGAGAGGAGGGGAGTTCAGGATCAATGGGGAACATAAGGAATCAGGCTGTCCTGGTACAGGATTTTCCGGGTCTTTATTCCTCATACTTTTGTCCTGACATATGTACGTAAACATCAGGTAGGCATCCCATTGACACCGAGAGAGCCACACTGACATGGATCATGTGCAAATTAACGATTAAAGCATTTAATGGAGGTTACAGGTTATCAGGACAATTAGAATATCTTCATTGAGTGTAAGTAATATTAATGAATAACTCTACCCATCACATCACATTCAAAGATATAAATCTTTCCTGACAGCCGCAACGGTTAGCATGACAGATACAATAACAGGTGAGAGCCAAAGGATTGGAGCTTTTGTGAAAGCTGGGCAATGTATTGTGAAAGCGGGTTATTGGTCAAGGAGCATAAATAACTCGCATCCTCTATTTATAGTGCAAATGAAAGTAGGTGGAAATAGAATGTGATGGTTGCCCAGTCGATGGTGCCAGCGGCAACAGCGCTGGTCCCCGTTACCCCATGTTGATGGTGCGCTGTACAGAAAGTCATTTATCAATAACGCCATTCAGTTATCTGCCTCCTCAGTTACCATCATGGGAGGAGATGAGTAGGGATGAATCCTTTGACTCCATTACATCCTGTTTCCCTTCCTGAAGCCCCCACATGTCAGGGACTGAATATCTGCAGCAGGGAAGCTTTTGTATCTGAGCAAGATCGCTACGAAATTTAGGAACCTCAAATTTCTCAGCAAAGAATTTCACCCTTAACATTCAGAAGTTAAGGGTGGCCTGTTTATTGCAAGGGAGGGTGGGAATAACCAGATAGGGCTCATGTAAATATCTGGGCTCCTTCAGATGACAGGTTTGTTGATCATTCTTTTTTTTTAAAAAAAGGGGATTTGTTGCCCTTACCTGGGGGATAGAGCCCGTTGATCTGCTTTAATTGCACAAACCTAAATTTCTGGTATGTGTTTGAGTCCCTCCAGCAATCTGAAGGCAACCTCTTGTCAGGCTCAAGCCTCAAGTCTAATACTATTGAGATGTATCCAACATTCTGGACTAGTGCAAGGGGTCTTGTGCAAGCGGGTGACTGAGTTTTAATGTTGTGCAATCTATTGTTCAACAAAGTTACCAACATCTGCTTCTGAATTCTCTTGTGCAAAAAGTTTTCACTGGTCCAAATTCTTCTCCAGTGGAACAATTCTACTGCGAATGCTTTTAACTCAGGGCTACTTTGGATGAAGAAACTCAAGTTAATGTTCATTTGTTTTAGGCTTTGTTCCTGGGACTAAGCATGCCCCAACAATGCTATCCATATTGTTGTAATACCAGTTATGCTTTCAAGTGGATTTCCTTGTATCTTAGCAGGAAATGTTCTCTCTCTGTGTAGCAGATAGATCCCTAAATGCTTCACTCAGATTAGGTCTGGATTAGCATCTAACATGCAGATACCTGTGGGTTTTGTATTCATGGCGCCTAGGGATGGGGGAGAAACTTGATTCAATCTACATTTCAAGGCGAATCAATCAAATTCACAGTTCCAAAGCAATATGAAGACCAACACAGAGACATTTTTCAGAATTCACTCTTATCTGAATTTTGCAGTGTAGTTTCTCCAGACAATTATTTTTTATATATAAAAATGCAAATATTAAGTCCATTAAAAATAAACATATTAGGCATAGGCAAACTCGGTCCTCCAGATGTTTTGAGACTACAGTTCCCATCATCCCTGACCACTGGTCCTGTTAGCTAGGGATGATGGGAGTTGTAGTCCCAAAACATCTGGAGGGCCAAGTTTGCCTATGCCTGATATTAGTGAAAAGGTATATACAAATTCACAATATTAACCCTTTCCCAGGGTTACAGTGTTGCTCAGGAACATAGGAAATTGCCTTTGCTGGTCCATCTAACTCAATATTGTCTACACTAACTAGCAGTGGCTCGTCAGTATTTCAGGAATGGTCTCTTCTAGCCCTGCCTGGAGATGCCAGGGATTGAACCAGAGACCTTCTGCCTGCCAAGCAGATGCTCTACCACTGAGCAACAACTCTTGGTGCTTGTTTTATCAAGGCAAGGGACCAGTAATTTCAGATCCAGTGACATCAACTCAGTGCAATAAAGAAGATATAGTATGGGGGAAGGAAACATAAGCTGATTTGGGATCAGGGCTTTGTTACTAGTAGGGCAGGTAGGGAATTTCAGACTCTAGAATTAATGACCTTATAGCTAAGGATGGTGGGTGATTTGATTCATTTCATGTTTAAAGGTAAACCTACCACATTCACACTTTCTGAAACAATATGCAAAGCGAAGCAATGCTCACGCTTCCAAATACACACAACTCTGAATTTTGCAATGGCGTTCTCCAGCCAAGTAGCACATACAAAAATGCATATACTAAAATTAAGTGTACATAAAAACGCACATATTAGCAAAGAAAAACACCTAACATACAAAAGTGCATTATATTATATTTGTTTATTAGAAGAAATTTGCATCAGAATGCTGGTGAATTTTCATGAAAAATGGCAAATGTGCTGCAGAAATGTGATGAATTTAAAATAGGAAAAATGGGGAACTGAGGGGACTGGATTCAAAAGATTAATCTATCTCTGCTTGCATGAAGCCCCCACTTTAGAAGGTAATGGGTATTTCTTCACTTGCTTCAAATTATGGTAAAGCAGTTGCTGTGATGGGGGGGGGGACGACCTGCTCATTCTGCTGCGTGGAACCCTGGACTTTTGCTCCAAAGTCTGGCCCTGCTAGTTATTATTTAGGAATAATACAGCTTACCCATCCTACTTTATAATCCTTTCTTATGCCGCTTCTGTATTCTTTGGGCTTCATGGTAGCTGCAGCTCCACCCAGGAAAACACATCAGAACAAAGCAAGCCAAAGACAGTGTGACAGATGTTTTGTGTATTTTTGAAATGTCATAACTAATCATTTTACTCTTAACAATTGTCCTGCTGGCTGACCTATTTTGTTATCTCCTTGCTCTCCAATGAACAACACACGTTTTTTAGTGTTGCTAGAAATCTCCCAATGAACCCCTGTCGTCGTTTAATTTTTAAGTATCAGCCGGTGTTCTATGCAACAGCTAATTTTTTTTTTATCAAAAAAAAGGGATAAAAGATGGCAAGAGGAAAGAAGGAGAAGAAAGGAACAAACAGAGAACAAATTGTTAGTTTAAGCCCCTGGTTTATATTTTACAATAAGACTTCCCTCCCGGCAAATAATAGAAATGATTTTGCATCCTTTTGAGAGTTTTGCATTCTGTTATGCATATGCGAATCTACTTCAGCTGCAATCCAATATCTTTTTACTTGAAAGTAAGCCCTTCTGAACAATGAGGCTTGCTTCTCATTAGGCATGCATGAGATTCCACAGTTTGTAGCCATTTAAAAATGGCATTGACATTTCGACTCAGCACTGAGTTGCAAAAACTACACAGCATAGCAAACATCTTGATGCCAATAACTCACGTCTCGTGTCGTCACTTTTGATATGGTCTCCCTAACTCTCTGGCTCCTGCTTGGTTGAGGGACAGGGAAATACTAATCCAATGGACATTTTCTTCAGGAAACACTATTTCATGGACATTTTTTCAACCACACTTTACTGGAGAAATACGTACTCATCAGGGCACACAAATCTTCCTGTAATGTGGAGTTTGAGTTGACTGAATGTTGACACCAAAGTCTTTTGAAATTACGGGTGGGGGGGATCATTATTTCACCAGAGTTTGGAATAAAGGCTTGCCTCTGATTTAAGCAATTGGTTATGTGGGTTTATTTCTGTCTTGGTGCAAAACCCTGTTTCCCCTTCAGCTTCCGACAGCTCCTACCACCAGTCTTCTCCCTCTGACCGCTCTTCTGTGTCCCACCACCAGTCCCCTGGCTCTGAGCCTTCCTCCTCTGGAGTTCCCTCTGGGGGTTCTTCGACTGGAGCCCCCAACCCCTTCTCTTCATCCAGCCAGTCTTTGACACCTGCCACTTCTAGCTCACATTACTGTTTTCACCAGTTGCCTGTGGAAAGCCCACAAGCAAGATTAGAGCACAACAACCTTTGTTGGGAAGTATACTCCAGCCCCTTGATCTCCTTCCCCCTTCTCCCATATTCTTTTGAGGCACAACAAAAAGAACTGTTTACTGTATTCAAAGTGTGGCTGTACCACAAATTTGTATTATGACATCTCTCTTTAATGTTTTGAATGGAAGAGACTATCAGGGCTTGATCAGAGCTTCTCTTTCCCCCAGCTATAGAGATATGACCTGATGTGAAGGGCTGGTGTTGACTCTTTCTGTGTATGTTGCTTTAAGTAATATACACGAGCAGTGCTATGGTCTAAACCACTAAGCCGCTTGGGCTTGCCAATCAGAAGGTCGGTGGTTCAAATCCCTGAGATGGGGTGAGCTCCCATTGCTCTGTCCTAGCTCCTGCCAAACTAGCAGTTCGAAAGCACACCAGTGCAAGTAGATAAATAGGTACTGCTGTGGCGGGAAGGTAAACAGTGTTTCTGTGCAATCTGGTTTCTGTCATGGTATTCCATTGCACCAGAAGCAGTTTAGTCATGCTGGCCACATGACCCAGAAAGCTGTCTGTGGACAAACACTGGCTCCCTTGGCCTAAAAGCAAGATGAGAACTGCAACCCCATAGTTGCCTTTGACTGGACATAACCATCCAGGGGTCCTTTACCTTACAATGAGTGTTAGTAGGTTTGCTTGTTTCTGAGTGAAGAAAAAAGAAGGGGTAATTAAATACTGGAAAACTGGAGATTGGCAAAATGGAACATGTGCAGAGGAAGGTGACCAAGATGATAAAGGGTCTGGAAACTGAACTTTGTGAGGAACGGTCAAGGGTGTTGGGTATATTTAGCTTGAAGAAGGCGATATGATAGCCACCTTTACAGTAAATATCTGAAGGACTGTAACATAGAAGGTGGAGCAAGGTTGCATTCTGCTACTTCAGGGGGTAGGACCTGAACCAATGTATTCAAATAGATTCTGACTAAACGTTAGGAAGGACTTTCTGACAGCAAGAGCTGTTTAACAGTGGAGCAAGCTACCTCAGAAGGTAGTTCCCTGGAGGTTTATAAGCAGAGGGTGGGTGGCCATCTGTTGGGGATTCTTTAGCTGTGGTTCTTGCATTGCAGGGAGTTGGACTAGATGGCCCTTGGAGTCCCTTCCAAGTGTACAATTCTATGATATTCATTGAAGAATGCTTCTGGGCAGGCAGGGACATTAATAACAGATGGTTGTTTTCTTCTTGGATTGTCTCCAGAAGTGAAAAATTCAGATTAAATGGAGGAAAATAAGGGCTGACATTTTGATGCCAGCAACATCATGTAGATGCTATAAAAAGCTTGCATGTGTTAGGAACACAATAAATACCCAAAGCCACCAAATATATTCACAATAAGATTTGAACCAGGGACTTTCTGGTTCACAGCTCATGCTTTTAGCCACTACACTACACTCCTCTACACCAACTCTTACTCATTTATCTGTATATTCATGGCAACTTAATAAGATTTGAAGGCACCATGTACACCAGGCAGTGCATTTTTGCAAGTGAGGAATAAAAAATTCAGAAGGGTTTGCTTTCCAGCGCAGCTGGTTCAGTTAATTCATTTAGTAGCAAATCTCCCCCACTCCTTCCTCACATTCCTGCCTTTAGAATACTAAATGGGCTAAACTGATGAAGCATTTTTCATAGATGTTGACAAATATCTGCAATGAAAATGCTGTTAAGAACATCGTTAGCAGGAAGAGCTCTTATTTATAGTCTGGGTTCCGTCCCTTTAATATTTTACAATTCAGGGAAAAGTTTGAATTAAACTCCAATTAAATGTAGGCTGCCCAAGCTTCAATTGCTTTGGCGGCACATGACCAAAAATTAAATGAGGGGAAACAAACTTATGTTCATTTTTTTTAACCATTTCTTTTGGCTTAGCATTCCTTTTTCTGGGACTGGAGGAGAAAATAAAGGCAAGTAGAGCATTGGTGTCCAACAATTACTGAATCCCGGGCTTGGATCCAAGGCAACATTTTCTTATTTTCTTTTTGCTTCATTCAACCTAGTTATGAATCTGGGTTAAGGGGCAGCTTGATCAAAAATTACACATTGTACAACTGTGCATGGTTTCTTCATGGTGGTGGTTCAGTATGTGCATCTGCCGTGAATCATAGAACACTGTGTCGCTGTATGACTCCCCACCTGCCATGCCGTGACCCCTCTCCAGCCTGAAGAAGCCCCTCAAACCCCTCACAGATCCTCTAGGTCCACTCCCCAATCACCCACAAAAGCTGCTGGCTGCACGTTACATGGGGCTGGGCATTGGCGATGGTCAGGGCTGTCGTTAGCAGATGTGGCGCTGGGGTGCAATTATCCGCCCAGCGCCCCCAAATTACCACAGATAGTGTTGGGGTGGCCGTAGCTGCACACTGGCAGCTATTCGGAGGGAAGGCAATTCTCCCCCGTGCCACTGCAGGAAAGCGATCCCCGCAGAGGCTTGGGAATGAAGTAACGACCCTCCCAAGCCTCCATGGGAGGAGAGTGCAGCTTCCCTCCCAAGCCTCCCTGGGAGGAGAGCAATCCCTGCAGAGGTTTGGGAGGGAAGCTGCGTGCCCACCAGCCATATGGTCGGCGGGGCACAGCTTCCATCCTAAGCCTCTCCAGAGATCGCTCTCTTCCCGAGGAGGCTTGGAAGCTGCACGCCCGCCAGCCTTATGGTTGGTGGGGTGCAGCTGACAGGCGTGCAGGGAAAGGGGAGGCTGCTAGCAAAGCCACACAGCTCCCCCACTTGCTGGGGCACCCCTGAGAGGCTGGCGCCCTGGCACAACGCACCACTAAGCCCTATGGTAAAGACGGCTCTGGCAGTGGTGGCCTCTTTTCTTCCTCCTCCTCGCTCCAGCCTGCTCTCCAGCAGCCGCTACAGACTGCCCAACAGAGGGTGGCAGCAGCCATGGAGAGGCTTGGGACAAGTGCTGGCTAATTCTCCTTCCTGAGGACACTGGTGTCGGTTCTGGAGGGTGAAGACAGGACATTCTCGGATCCAATCAGAAGCCAGGATGGCTTGTGTAAATCTGGGGTGTCCCGCTAAAATCGGGAGAGTTGGAGGCAATGATTTTGTAATCTTTGCTTCTATTTACAGATATACAGGTTGAACCTAGAAATGGAAAGATTAGAATCGTGGGAGAGGAAAGAGAAGAAGAATGTGTCAGAGTGCAAAGATGGGGAAGACAAGGAGGAAGGAGGAAGCAGAAAGATGATGGAAGGCTGCCAGATCACAAACGGAAAATGATGTTGGAATTTAGGTGGCAAAAGCAGACTGCCAAATTATTGCACTGAAGAGGTTTCATTGTGGAACACCAACTTGGGACATGGTAGGACCCTATTCTGCCTGCTTAGCATTTTATGCGGCTATTTCATGGGAGTTGTGGTTTTTAATATGCTGTAAGTCACCCAGAGTGGCTGAGGAAACCCAGCCAGATGGGCAGGAAACAACAACAACAGCAACAACAACAACAACAACAATCCTTCTCATGCTGTTGGTCTCCAGCAAATGGTAATTAGAAGCATTCTGCTTCCGATCCTGGAAGTAGCATATAGCCACCACAAGCAGAATGTGGGTTTCCCATAGGCATTTAGGTGGCTACAGTGAGAACAGGATCCTGGGCTAGATGGGCCATTGGCCTGATCCAGCAGTCTCTTCTTACGTTCCTATGAGCAGAGCACATGGGGAAGGGTTTCCCCTCTTTCTTCCCATGCCATAGTCCCAACAAAGGTCACCCCAGGCCTGACAATGGGCTTTAGCAGACCTTCAATCTCCAATGGGTCCTACCCACTACAAACCAACAAGCACCCCCATCTCCAATAGTCTCCCCCTCTGCTGCCTCCATGGCAGTGGGCTTCATCT